>NC_067160.1:12058452-13258452 GCF_903995435.1 Acomys russatus
CTTCTCCCCCCCCCCATTCCTCACAAGGTGCTGTCAAAGAGCTGAGGCTCTCCTCAGCAAAGTAGAGACAAGTGTAACATCCTGGATATGGACTGTGTAGACAATGTCCACATTCCACAGGGGTTCAGGGGGCCTGGCCTCCTTGGCTCTCCCCTTGGGGAGGTTCATCCAAGCCCTGCTCCCAGATGGACACCCAGATTCACTGTGGTCCCTAAGGGACAGAGGAGCAAAGCGAAAGAGCTTAAAGGCAGAGTCTGCAGAGACTGTTGGGAGTGTTCCCTTGAATGCTCTTCTCCTTAGCGCACAGATGGCCAGTGCTTCTCTCTGTCTACCCAGGGATCATCTGAGATGACGCAATTAATGTTTTGTAAAAAGCGAATTACCTCACTCAAGTGCATGAAGTAGGTTTTGGTGAGGAGCAGACGGCATCTGCCTGGTTCCAAGGTAACCCACCTCTGAAAAGAGCCTCGCTGTCCTTAAACTCAGAAGTCCCCAAAGGGTGCTTGAAGTGGAGCATTTAGGGTCAAAAGACTGAGAAGAGCCCAGGGTGCTGCTCTGACCAGCTGACATGTGGGATGGGTCTGGAGTGTTGGTGAGGTGAGGAACACTGATCTCTCTCTGGTTCACCACCTCAGTTGCCCGTTGCGCCCAGGTCTTTGGAAGTCTTCCTTGATTTTTTTTTAGTTAAAATTTTTTATTAATTTATTCAGATTACAATTCAATTGTTGTCTCCTCACTTGTATCCTCCTATTCCTCCCTTCCTCCTGCTTTCACCCTCCCCTAGGTCTAAGACCCAGGGGGACCTCCTCCCCCATTATATGGTCATAGGCTATCGAGTCTCATCTTGGTAGCCTGCTGATTCTTTCTTTGAGTGCCCTCAGGCCTCCCCACCCAGAGGAGGTGGTCAAATATGGGGTGGCATTGGTGGTATAGTGGTGAGCATAGCCCCTTCCCTGATTATCTTCCTCCTCCGCCTCAGAGGCTCTTCCTTCACGTTGATTGGACCTTGGCAGCAGGAGAGGGTAAGTGGTAAGTATGGGGTTTGGCTGGGTATCCCCAGAGTCTTCACCACAGTGGAAGCTCAAAAAGGCTTGTTGACTTAACAAACGAATAAGTGATGGTGACAGAAGAAAGACAAACTCAGGGCTGACGCTGGAATGCTGGGCGTAAGGGCAATCATAGGAGTTTCTCTCAAGCAAATCAAAACTCACTCCAAACTCTGTGTCCTGGCTGCTTTGCTTAACCAGAAAGGGAGAGGTGGAGATCTCAGGGGCTAACCTGCACTCTGCCTTTGGTTGTGTGTGGGGTCTCTGGTGAAGAAAGGTGTTGGAAAGAGGTCTTGCAAGTACTGGGGGCTACTGAGTTCTCTTTTGGGGAGGATGGAGGGGGAAATCAGGTTCTGATCATGTAAGTTGTCAGAAACCTCAGATTCTCCATCACTTCCAGACCCATCAAAAGGGGGGACCAGAAGCTCTCCATCACTTCCAGATCAGCAAAGGGAGGGGGACACCCAAAGCTCTCCATAACTTCCAGATCCACGGAGGGGGTGACTTAAGCTCTCCATCACTTCCAGATCCATGGCGGGGGGGGCAGCCTAAAGCTCTCCATCACTTCCAGATCTACCAAAGGGGGGTACCTGAAGCCCAAAATAAGCACAGGGGAGTGGTCCTGAGCTGGCCCAAGTTCTTCTGTTTGCAGTGTTTGCAGAAGAGAGAAATGGAGAAATGAAGTGAAGAATACAGAGACTTGAACCTAAAAAGTGCTCCCCCAAGGGTACTGAGAGATTGTGGGGGTGGGGGTGAGTGAGTGATAATTGAGGTAGTTCAGAGATGTGTGTGGAGAGGCAGACCAAAATAGAGGCAGTCTAGGGCCCAAGGGTAAGGCTGGGATGGACTGTATGGAGGAAGTCTCTCACACAACCTGCTTTAGGTCAAGTGAAAGAGGTGGGGTTGGGTAGAAAAGCCCAAACATATATAAGTCTCTTTAAAAGTCAATTTAGCCAATGGACAGATCATTCTCCAAGGGCTGGGGGGAAGTGGGGACTGCCTCTGATGTGCCTGCTTCGCTTATGTATTATTATTCCAAGGTTTTGTTGTTGTTGTTGTTGTTATTATTATTATTATTATTTAGCTAAGAACCAGAAACTAAGAGGTGTTAAGCTAGTTGCCCAAAGTCACACAGCCATCCTATCCAAAGCCAAGGTTATAACCCAGATGTGCTGATTCTAGTCCGAGCTTCACGACCATCAACGTGATCCTGTCTCCTCATGCCTTGCCCAACTCATTTGGTGAGTTCATTTGCTGCGTTCTGCCTCTGCTTGCTGCCCTTCAAAATTAAAGCCATAGGATGTTGAGATTGTTCTGTCCAGGGCGCTGGTAGTTGATTTAAAAAAAAAAACTCTTTGCATTTCTGCTTTTTCACCTATAAAAGGCCTATAACAACAAGAACCTGTTTCATTATGTTGCTGTCAGGCTCATTGGAGACAATAAAACCCTGTAACATTTGACTGAAGTCAGTAGTTCCCAGCCCCAACATGGGCAAGAGAAACTCCACTAGACAGAATGTGGGTCTGAGTAAGATCCATCGTGTGGGCCTCCAGTGTCTGAGCTGTTTAAAAGCTAAGGGATTCTTTGTCAAAAATTAAGTGTCCATGTGTGTGGATTTATTTCTGGGTCTTTGATTCGATTCCGTTGATCAACCAGCCTATTGCTATGCCAGTACTATGCTGTTTTAATTACTGTTGCTCTGTAGTACAACTTGAGATCAGGGATGGAGATTCCTGTGGATCTTTTATTGTACAAGACTGTTTTTTAGCTATTCTGGGTTTTTTGTTTTTCCATAGGAAGTTGAGAATTGGTCTTTCAAATGTCTTTTTAAAATTGTGTAGGTGTTTTGATAGGGATTGCGTTGAATTAGTAAATTGCTTTTGGTGAGATAGCCATTTTTACTATGTTAATTCTCCCAATCCATGAACAAAGGAGATCTTTCCATCTTCTGATGTCATCTTCAATTTTCTTCTTCAGAAATTTGAAGTTTTTTTTTTTTCATACAGGTCTTTCACTTGCTTGGTTAGAGTTACACCTTGATACTTTATATTACTTCTGGCTATCATGAGGGGTGTGGTTTCAGTAATTTCTTTCTCAGCACAATTATCATTTGTATATAGGGGGTTACTGACTTTTTTGAGTTAATTTTGTATTCAGCTGCTTTGCTGAAGGTGTTTATCAGCTGTAGGAGTTCTCTGGTGGAATTTTGGTGGCCACTTATGTACACTATCATATCATCTGCGAGTAGGGATAATTTGACTTCCTCCTTTTCCATTTGGATCCCGTTGGTCTCCTTTTGTTGTCTTATTGCTCTGGCTAGAACTTCAAGAACTATATTGAAGAGATAAGGAGAGAGTGGGCAGACTTGTCTAGTCCCTGATTTTAGCAGAATTTCCTTGAGTTTCTCTCCATTTAATTTGATGTTGGCTATCAGCTTGCTGTATATAGCCTTTATTATATTTAGGTGTGTGCCTTGTATTCCCTATCTCTCCAAGACTTTAAACATGAATGGGTGTTGGATTTTGTCAAATGTGTTTTTGGCACCTAAGGAGATGAACATGTGTTTTTTCTTTCAGTTTGTTTATATGATGGATTACATTGATGGATTTACATATATTGAACCATCCCTGGGTACCTGGAATGAAGGCTACTTGGTCATAGTGAATGATATTTTTGATGTGCTCTTGGATTCAGTTTGCGAAAATTTTTCTTGAGTATTTTTGCATCAATGTTCATAAGCGAAATTGGTCTGAAATTCTCTTTCTTTGTTGGGTCTTTGTGATGTTTAGGTATCAAAGTGACTGTGGCCTCATAGAATGAGTTTGGTAATGTTCCATCCATTTCTATTTTGTGGAGAAGCCAAAGGATAGCATCTTCAACAAATGATGGTTGGTCTAACTGGATGTCTACATGTAGAAAAATACAAGTAGATTCATATTTATCACCATGCACAAAACTCAAGTCCAAGTGGATTGAAGACCTTAACATAAAACCAGACACACTAAATCTGTTAGAAGAAAAAGTGGGAAAGAACCTTGAACTACTCACTGGCACAGGAGACAACTTCCTGAACAGAACACCAACAGCCCAGGGTCTAAGGTCAACAATAAATGGGACCTCATGAGGATGAGAAGCTTCTGTAAGGCAGGAGACACTGTCAACAGAACAAAGCAACATCCTACAGACTGAGAAAATATCTTCACCAACTCTACATCTGGCAAAGGTCTAATATCCAAAATATATAAAGAGCTCAAGAAATTAAACACCACCAAACCAAATAACCCAATTAAGAAATGGGGCTCAGAACTAAACAGAGAATTCTCAACAGAGGACTATTGAATGACCGAGAAACACTTAAAGAAATGCTCAATGCCATTAGTCATCAGAGAAATGCAAATCAAAACGACTCTGAATGGCTAAGATCAAAATCTCAAGTGACAGTACATGCTGGCGAGGATGTGGAGAAAGAGGAGCACTCCTTCATTGCTGGTGGAAATGCAAACTTGTACAACCACTTTGGAATCAATCTGGCGCTTTCTCAGAAAACTGGAAATAGGGCTTCCTCAAGACCCAGCTATTCCACTCCTTGGAATATACCCAGAAGATGCTCCAGCACACAGCAAGAACATTTGCTCAACCATGTTCATAGGAGTCTTATTCATAATTGCCAGAACCTGGAAACAACCTAAATGTCCTTCAGTTGAAGAATAAAGAAACTGTGGTACATTTACACTATGGAATACTATTCAGCTATAAAAAACAAGGAAATCCTGAAATTTGTGGACAAATGGATGGAACTAGAAAGGATCATATTGAGTGAGTTAACCCAGAAGCAGAAAGACTCACATGGTATATACTCACTTATATTTGGACACTGGCCCAAGGGGCGTGTCACATGATAGTCTTCACTTACCAAGAGATTTGGGATAGTTGTGAGGACATCCTATTGGGACTCTAGGTGAGAGAAGGTATGGGAGAATGGGAAAACAGAAGGATCCAGAGGGTCCTAGAAACCTACAAGAAGAACATCATGCCAGGCAGATCTGGGCCCAGGGGTTCTTCTCAAACTACTACACAAACCAAGGACTTGCAGTAAACATTGAACCCCTTCTCAGATCTAGCCAGTGGACAAGACATTCTCCACAGTTGAGTGGAGAGCAGGGACTGACTCAGATGTGAACTCTGGTGGCCCGTGTTTGACCACTTCTCCATGGTGGGGAGGCCTAGTGGCACTCAGAAAAAATAAGCAGGCTACCAAGATGAGATGTAATCTGAATAAACTAATTTAAAAAAATCTCAAGTGACATGCTGGTGAGGATGTAGAGAAAGAAGAACACTCCTTCATTGTTGGTGGGAGTGCAAACTAGTACAACCACTTTGGAAATCAATCTGGTGCTTTCTCAGAAAACTTGGAATAGGGCTTCCTCAACACCCAGCTAACCTATTCCTTAAGCTTCTCTTGCGGGGGCTAGAGAGATGGCTCAGTGGTTAAGAGCACTGTCTGCTCTTCCAAAGGTCCTGAGTTCAATTCCCAGCAACCACATTGTGGCTCTCAACCATCCCACTTCTGGTGGGCAGGTGTACATGTAGGCAGAGCACTGTATATATAATAAATCAATCTTTTTTTTAAAAAAAAGTTTCTCCTGTATTTGAAAAGGCACTTCTAATCTGACGGTGGTGGTCCACACCTTTAATCGCAGCACTCAGGAGGCAGAGACAGGCAGATCTTTGAGTTTGAGGTCAGTATAATTGAGTTCCAGGACAGGCAGGGCTACACAGTCTCCAAAACCAAACCCAAACCAACCAGCTAAGCAGAAAGGTACCTTCCAAATCTAACTGTTGGAAGACTTTTAAAAAAGATTTTAAGGAAATTGGCTTTACCCAAGTCTTACCTCTTAGTAGGTCTCTGGTGCTCCCTGTGAAGATGAAATCCCCATGAGTCCCATGTACTGGAAAACCTCACACTTTTAAAAGCTTCATAGTGTGATTATCATTATGGTAGTTTTGGAACCCAACATCTTCTTTGGTTGTAATTGGTCACAATCTGGACCCCGCCCTCCCCACCCCATCAACTGGTGGGCCCTAAATGGTTGTTGCAAATCGTGGTGTGATGCTTTGTTGTAGTCCTCAGACGATCCTCTGATTCGGTTTGGAGTGCACTGTAACCAGAGGGCGGCTTGCACACCACCTCAGGATCCACGCGTGTGCCAGACACCTGGCAGCCACAGAGAGAGCCTGTTGTCTCTGCTGTTTCCTGGCAGACCATGAAGCAAGTTCCTTGCAGACCATGAAGCAAGACAGAACCACAGGGCCCAAACCAAGTGCTGTGGATCTGTGTGCCAGCCCCTGACTCGGTCCCTAAAAGGTCACCCTTTGCTGTCCTTCACAGATTTCCTAGGGTTTCTCAAGTGTGCTCCGCGGCACTGGACCCTGGGCGCTGGTGGCTTTGTGGGACTGGGGTTTGGTTCCTTCTTGTTAGAGAAAGGGAAACATTGGTTTGGGGCCACCTCTGTTCTGTGTCCCCTTTTCTTTGGCTATAAGCTGAAGAAGGCTTACCTGCCGAACCAATCAGGAGGTGTCTGACAGGATCTGGGACCTCGAGCTGCTGTGGGTTGGTAGGGAGAGGTCCTGGACACTCAGACTTTGGGTGGGAGAGGGACTTGGCACTTTTTGGAGCCTTTTGGCTGGGTCCATAGTGGGGGATGGTAGCAGAACAAGGGAAGCCACTTAGACTTAGTGAGGTAGGTTGGAAATTTTTACTCACTCTCAGCAGTCTTAGCAACTGCTTGCAGAGTTTCCATGATAGGTGACCATGGCTAGGAAAGCTTGCCTAGGACCTCAGGCAATCAAATGACCCAAGTTTCCCAGAAGCCCGTGCGCCTTTGGGATGTCCTGGGAACCAGATGGGTCGCACGGTGAGTTCAGACGTGTAGGCAAATCTGCCTAACTAGCTATTTCGCCCACCTGCCTTTTCTTTGAAATTCATCAGTAAACCGGGGCTTGGTCTATGAGCTCAAGTTTCTAAGAGCCCTTTCCAGGTACATGGTCTCCAAAAGCCCCCATCTTTCTCCCCCTAGATTGGTCTCCTTAGTGGCTGCCATGGATCCTGGTGCCAAGTCCATGCCAAGAAGTCCAGGCTCTAGTGAATCAGCAATAAGCCTGGGAATGGTGGTGGAACCTGTTGAAGATGGCCTGGGATGAGGACTTCCCTTAACCAAGTGTGTAGCCCCTACCTTTATCTGTTTATTTATTCTGAGAATTATTGCAAGTTACATAATTAACCTTCTGTTGCCTCAGTATGCGTCTCTGAATAACGAGGATAAATAATAGCCCTGCCTCAAAGATGGCTGTACCAATTTTGTGCGTTTTATTAAAAAACCAAAACCAAAACCAAAACCAAAACCAAACCCAAACCAAACACACACACACACACACACACACACACACACACACACACACACACACACACACAACCAGTGCCTCCTTGCAGAAAGAATGTCATAAATGTGCTTGTTCTTTATATACACATTATAGCAAATCCAAAACACCCTTCTCTCTTTCATTCACACACGCAGTCATCATGAGATATTGTCGATTCAAGGTCTGTCACTGTTAGCTCTGTAGAATAGGTGGTCGCAGTTAGGCCAAGGACTTAAAAAATGCCAAGAGTGGGGTGGCTGTAGTTTACAGTAACCTTTATATTTTCTGACTAGCAAGAGGAGAGGAGCTCAAAGGCTTCAAACACAAAGTCATAAGAAGGGTATGGGAAAATGAGCTGCTTTGAGTTAGTGAGTTCCTCATACACATAAGGAAACATTAGGTTGTGTCTCTTGAATATTTACAATTTTTTTTTTTTTTTTGCTAATAAAGACCTTTTTAAACATTTAAAGAAACGATGTCAATTTGTATATCCTTCTATATGCATGCATTACCACACTCTGCTCTGTAACTTGTACAATTTGTTTTTTGTTTTTTTGTTTTTTTCAAGGCAAAGTTTCTTTTTGTAGCCTTGGCTGTCCTGGACTCAATCTGTAGACCAGGATGGCCTCGAACTCACAGCAATCCACCTGCCTTTGCTGGGATAACAGGCATGTGCCACTGCGCCTGGCTGTAATTTGTATAATTAAATAAGTAATAAATAAAAAAATATCAGGAGAGCTGCGATAAAGGGAAATCCTTTTTGCTTCTATAGTTCTGCTTCTTGCTTGGTATGAAAAAGACTTAAAAATCAAGGAGCTGGAGAGAAAGTGCAGTGGTTAAGCACACTGGCTGCTCTCCCAGAGGATCTGGATTCACTTCCCAGCACCCACATGGAGGCACACAATTGTAACTCCAGCTCCAGGGGGCTCTGACACCCTCACACAGACATACATACAGGGAAAACACCAATGGATACTAAAAAAAAATTCAAGGCAGCATTACCCACTTTCTTCTTTTAGAAATATATTTCAGAGGCAATGGCATGTGGTGAGCACATGTCCCTTCAAGGGCTGGAGAGGTGGCCTGGCTGTTAAGAGCACTTGTTGCTCTTGCAGAAGATGGGTGTTCAGTTCCCAGCACCCATGTGGTGGCTCACAACCATCTGTAACTCCAGTTCCAGGGTATCCAAAGGCACAAGACAGCACACATACAGACATTCAGGTAAAACACACACAAAATAAAATGAATAAATCTAAGAAAATCTATGCCAGGCACAGTGGTGCAGGTTTGTAATCCCAGTACTAGGGAGGCAGAGGCAGGTCGATCTACATGAATTCTAAGACAGCCTGGTCTACAAAGCGAATCCAGGACAGCCAGGACTACAAGACAAACCCTGTCTTGGAAAAAAGAGGACAAAAAGAAAGGGGGGGGGGCAGGCATGGTGGCGCACACCTTTAATCCCCGCACTCAGGAGGCAGAGGCAGGTGGATTGATGTGAATTAGAAGCCAGCCTGTCTAGAAAGTGAGTCCAGGACAGCCAAGGCTACACAGAGAAACTCTGTCTCGAACCCTGGCCCCCCCCAAAAGAAATAAAATAAAATAAAATAAAAGAAAGATAGAAGAAAGAAAAATGTCTCTGCATAAAGCCCAAGGAAAATAATTCCTGTTTTGCGGCGGGAGACGCGTGATGCAGTCTAGTCTCTGAAGCGCTGTGAGGCAACAACTTTCTGGGATAAAAACAAACAAAAACAAAACAAACAAGCAAACAAACACAACTCCCCCACCAAACCTAAGGAGAAAGGTGGAACCCCAAGTGGCTGATGTTTCCCCTGTAGATTCCTGAGGACCTTTGAGAGTCTCCGAGGGAAAGACTCAGTTCAGACACCAAGCTTAAAGTGGGTCCCAAGGAGGGGTTCGGGAAATCAGTTAAGGGACAACACCTGGTTGCCTTAGGAGTCATGTCTCTGTCAGAGGTTAGTGTCTCCAGTGTCGATGTAGAAGGCTGTCAGATACAATATGGCTGAACCACCCTCCCCATGCAAAGGTGCCTCAAATACGCTGAAGCTGTTTCCAAACCGGAGGGAAACAGAGAACAATTTCCCCTCATGCTGTTGATTGCAGGAGCCAGTATTCATATAGCTTCTCCGTGCCATCTCATTACCTGCACATATGCACGTGTACTCAGATGCACACATGTCAGTTTTCTTTGTATGTTTTATGTGAGGGGTTTCAAAGGTTAATCAAAACCTTTCTTAGTCAGTTTCTGTTCAAATCTGGAACAACAAGGTTTTTTTTTTTCTTTCTTTCTCACATTAAAAATAAGCCCCCGGGGGCTGGAGAGATGGCTCAGAGGTTAAGAGCACTGGCTGCTCTTCCAGAGGTCCTGAGTTCAAGTCCCAGCAACCACATGGTGGCTCACAACCATCTATAATGAGATCTGGTGTCCTCTTCTGGTGTGCAGGCAGAACACTGTATATATGATAAATAAATAAATCTTAGAAAACAAAACAAACCCTCCAGAGAATAACTGGCAGAGACGACTGGAATGGGGGAGGGGCATTTCGAGGGTAAGGTAGAAACCTAGCACAATGGAAACTGCACGTAATGTAAGAGGGTGACTCTAGAACAGACTCCTAGTAATGGGGGACACATTTGAACCCCTAGTAATGGGGTTCAGAGCCTGAACCCACCATCCTCTGAAATCAGGCAAGGCCTCAAGTGGAGGGATTGAGGCACCAATCCAGCCACAACCTCTAACCTACAGTTTGTCCTGCCTGAATGGCGTGCTGGGACCCACGCCTAGCAAAATCATCATCAGAGACCAGCGAGGCTTCGTCCATCAGCTGTGGGAGCAGATGCACATCCCCACAGCCAAGCGTTAGGCAGAGCTCGGGGAGTCCTGCGGAGGAGGGGGAGGACAGGCTGGGAGAACCAGAGGGATCAAGAACACAGAATCAACTGATAGGGACTCAAGTGCGCTCTCAGAATCCGGGAGCCTGCATGGGTCTGCCCCAGGTCCTCTGTATACGGGTTATGGTTGTGTAGCTTGGTGTTCTTGTGGGGTTCCTAACCGTGGGAGAGAGAGCTGCCTCTGACTCTTTTGCCTGCCTTTGGGACCCTTTTCCTCCTGCTGGGTTGCCTCATCCAGCCTTGATGTCAAAATATTTGCCTGGTTTTATTGTAGCTTGTTATTCCACGTTTGGTTGATGGCCTTGGAGGTCTGTTCTTTTCTGAGGGGAGGTAAAGGGGTATGGATCTGGGGGAAGGGGAGGCGGGAAGAGAGGGGAGGGAGGGGCAACTGCAGTTGGAATGTAACATATGAGAGAATAATAAATAAAAAGGAAAAAATAAACCCCTCAATTTCCCCAAAAATATAACTTATCACTCATAATTAATTTTGCAAAAAAACTTTTCTGTTATCCTTTGAATTGTGATTTCCATCTTCTCAAAAGTGTGAAGCAATCAATTATGTTAGCCATATGGTTTGATCATAACAGTTAATTTCCATTTCATAACGTAATTGTTTAAAAACTGACAGCGTATTAGGTAAGCTGTTTGGGAAACTTCTCTCTAGCTTTGTTTCTTTGACACGATGACCAAATAACAATAAAAACCAAAGCCATTAGACTATCAGTTTTCACAGCCATAGGCTCTGTGGTTCTCTGTGTTGAATTTCTGTAAGGAAAATCGGTTACCTTGCCATCCTGGCACTCATCCTGGAGAATGCTGGGTGCAGAGCACCCTGACTTCACTTGCCAGGCACAGGCTTCAGCAACGAGCATTTGATTTAATGGGGAAGGGGATTACAAGGCTATTTCCCTTATGTTGAGCATGAGCAGTGGACAGAAAGGCTGTGCAGCCACACATTACTGCAAACAAAACACATCACCCTTCAGTGAGCTTAATGCTTTGACCATTAAGCGTAGTCCCTCATGTAAATGACAGTGTGTTTAACTGGCAAACAGATGCTCCCTACTATCATCTTAGAACTGGAAAGCTGTGGCTTATGGTTTGCTTTCACTTCTGGGTGTCTTGTTACCCCTAAGAATTTTGCAGAATCATTTCTGGTTTTCTCTCCTGCTCCCTTGAGCATTGGTTCCGTTTTGGCCCTGAGACTCTCCTTGGATCCAGAAGTAAATGTTCTGGACACTACAGCACATACCTTTTGGACCTCTGCATAGATCTACATAAAAGAGATGCAGAACCTAACAGCCAAGCACAGTATTTAAGGTGAAGCTAGCTTTAGTGCGCTCTGACTTTAATGGGCATGGCTGGAGTGAATTGCTCTGTAGCTCCTTAGCTTAGAATACAAGAGACGGGTCAGTTAGCTTTTTTTCATAGCATGGCTTTAAATGTCAGATGGAATAGCTAGTCTTTTAAAGGGCACAGCTATTTGACTTTAGATTAGATGATCGAAGAGGTGTGAAGGTTTTGTTTTGTTTTGTTTTTTGTGAGCTACCCACTCAATTAAGTAGAACTGAAAATTCTTGACATTGAGCACATATATTTGTTTATGTTTCATATCCTTTATGTTTGTTGATTATATTTTCTGACAATGATACACTCTGCAGGCATGTACAGTGAGTGCTTTTTTTTTTTTTTTTTTTTTTTTTTTAGAGCTTGAGTGAGTTTGACACGTTACAGAGTAGATTTTTTTTTCTTTTGAGGTTTTTCCATGTTCATTGTCAGGATAGTTGGATGTGGTGGCACACACCTTTTATCCCAGCACTCAGGAGGCAGAGGCAGACAGATCTCTGTGAGTCTGAGGCCAGCCTGGTCTACATAATGAGTTACAGGACAGCCAGGGATATATATTTGAGACCCTGTCTCAAAAACAAAACAAAACAAATGACAAAAACAATGAAATTAGTGCTATCTTAATATTATAATTATTATTATTATTTTACTTATTTTAGTTCCTCTACATCCTCTGATGGCACCCCATCTAAGTCAGAATAAAAGCTAGTGACCTTACAACTGCTAAAGATTAAACAATTTAGCCTTGGTGTTAATTCTTTCTTGCTGCCTCCCCTGCAGCTATAAACTCCTACCACTGTTCCTTGAACACACAGCACTGCCTCTCTGTAAGACCTTTGTCCTTGCCACTTCTCTTCCTGCCTGGTAGCTCCTCAAGTGAATATGTGAAGTCCCTCCCTCCTCTCCTTTACTCAACCCAATGCCACTTTCTCAGCAAGTCCTTCACTGACCTGCCAAAAGCCTCGCCTCCTCGCTCTCACTAACGTAGACAGCCTAATCCCTTCCTTGTTCCCCATAGCACCATTGGGCGTCTGACATGGTGTTCTCTCTTATTTATTTGGTTCAGGTCCCCTCTCACTATACGGTAAACCCTGTGAAGCAGGAATCTTTGTCCGTGTCTATTTCTTGGCCTCACTACTGAATCTATGGTCAGAGCAGCCATTTGTGAATCATAGAACAGGGCTAATAAATGAACACACACGCAACAAATAGTTATTGATGGATGCCTTAACTGGTTAGGAAAGGAGAGCACGCTATGATATGAAGGAGAGATAAACTTGTTTTTCAGGATCCCAAGTGTGGGATCGGAATGGTCTTGTGAGAGAACAGGTGAGGTTAATCCACTAGAAGACCAACCACCTCATGCGGGAGCTTGATTGTTGTCAGCTGAAAAGATCCCGTGAACAGACTCTGGGAGGAGATATATAAATGAGCCCAGAACTGGAGGCGGGGCCTTTGGAGATGTGGGATAGTTTTGGCTGTTCATCACTGCACTTTGAGATGCTCCTAGAGAGAACCGCTCGACGAAAGGCTTTGGGGCTCCAACTCCTGCTAAGGTTCCGGGTTCTGGTTACTCCCGGTTCCAGCACAAGAAATCCTGCTGATTATGCCAGAAGAACCGCTCCTTGGAACTGATATCCTTACGATTTTGTGTTCCTTATTGTGTTCCTTAATCCTCTTCTCCTATTGTTTTGGTTAGTCGGGTTATAAGTGGCTTACGCTCGGTTAATAAGTTGTAATAAAATATATTGGTTAAGAAAATTGAGTCTACAATGATAGCAGAAAATTGCCTTTGAAGTCAGATGGCCTTATGACCTTGGGCCGGTTGCCACCAACTCCACTGCTTGTCAGGTGACCATATGGGGACCAGCCAAGTTAGTACAAGTCAGATGCTCTCCAGAATTAAAACACCTTTTCCGAGGCACCAAAGAAGCCCTTAGGAAAAGTGAGGTAAGGATATCAAAACTAATCAGGTATAAACTACAAGAGCCAGAACTCTTTCCCCCCCCCCCACCTTCCTCCTGTAAATATCAAAGTAAGTGCATTTGTGTTTCAACTGCCTCTTGCTCAGGCACCTAATGGATGTTTTCTTTCCTAGCTGAGACTAGAAGCCAGGGCCTCCTGCCTGTATCTGAGGTCTCACACCTTCACTCATTGGTAGGGTTGGGAGCCATAGAGGAAACACAGGATGAGCTTGAATGATGAGAGCAGTAGTAACTGCTTTCACTTACTGAGCTCTCACCATATGCCAGGCAAGCGGGGCTTGCATCCAGTAGTTCATTTATCATCGTAGCAGCATGACGTCGCTGAACGTATTTTACTGGTGGGGAAGATGAGGCAGAAAGAGGCCAGAACCGTGTGACCAGGATTTGAACTTGGTGGTAGCTTTCTGTGAATCCTTGCTGTACTACAGAATGCCACAAGCCAAAGCCACAGCCATATGGGCTTTCCCATCACCGCTTTATACTGCACAATTAGGTGGATTTATAAAGGCAGTCACATATGGTATTGAAAACATTTCAAAACTTCAAAGCGTATCAATACTTCAAACCTGTTGGTCAATGGACTTAAGACCTTGATTGGTAGACGAATATTATCATTAAGAGTGATAAAGGGGCCAGGGGGAATGGTGAGTGGCCAAGGGCGTCTGCCACCCAAGCCTCAAGATAGGAGTTTGAATCCTGGGACCCATATCCATATATGAAGTAAATGAATTCTCCTAACAGTGCAGTCACCCCACTTTCAATGATCACCATTGAAGAATGTTAGTAAACTCAAACTTTAAAAAAAAAAACCCTGGTAAGTAGAAGGAGAAAGTTAAGAATTTAGGGCTGGAGAGATGGCTCAGCAGTAAAAAGCACCAGCTGCTCTGTTGGGAGACTTAGGTTTGGTTCTCGGTCTCTGCATCACAGCTCACCGCCACCTGTAACTCTAGTTCCAGAGAGTCAATGCCTCTGTGTGTGTGTGTGCATGCGCTGTGCTTTGAGACAGGGTTTCTCCATGTAACAGCCCTGGCTGTCTTGGAAATCACTCTGTAGATCAAGCTGGCTTCAAAAATCACAGAGATCCGCCTGCCTCTGCCTCCCGACTGCTAGGATTAAAGGCATGTGCCACCACTGCCCGATACCTCTTTTGACCTCTGTGGGCATACACATATAGTCAGACACACACATACAAATAAGACAAATACTAAAAATTTATATCACCTCCTAAAAATTTAAGTTATTTATTGTTGTTGTTGTTGTTGTTGTTGTGTGTGTGTGTGTGTGTGTGTGTGAGAGAGAGAGAGAGAGAGAGAGAGAGAGGGCCCACAAGTGTCACTGTGCATGTGTAGTCAGAGGGCGACAACTTCGTAGAGACAATTCTGTCTACTGTGAGTTCCAGGCATGGGATGAGGTTAAAGCTCTGTTCCTTAGGCTTCTGCCACAAGTGCTTTTATCAACTGAGCCAACTTGCCTGGCCTATATTGCCTCTTCCGGAACAACCTTGCTGTGGTACTGTAGAGAGCAGATGACTGAGTATAACTGACATGAGCACAGCCATGCCAGGGACCCCTGGGAAGGGCAGGACCTCCCCTGGCTCAGGCTCAGAGGAACCACAAAGGCCTTCCTTACTCCAAGTTTGGATGTTTATGAACGGCTACCCTTTAGCTAAAACTGGTGCTTGCAGAATCTATCTATCCCATCCTCCTTATCCTAAATGACTGCAACTAAGACTGCTTCCCTACTGAGGCCTCCTATGGAGATGACCTGACCCGCCTTCTTCCAGTCCATGCTGTATGTTATTCAGGCCCTGGGTACCAGGTTGCTGTTGGTTCCTCCTCCCCATCAGAGTGCACGGCTCACTCACTCACTCGCAGATAATCTGTATGTGTGTCTGTCATCTGTTCACTCCCTCATCCCCCAAGTCAGGTCAATACCAAATCGACACAGGTCACAGAAAGTATGATTAATGTACAAAGCTCTACACATATTTAATGTGTATAAATTTGTGAGTTCTGACATATGCAAATGGCTAGAATTACAACGAAGCTGAGAAACATATTGAATAGCACCCATGGTTTCCTTTTAATCATTTGTCTGTATGTAGTAAAAATATTTAACAAATTAAAATTTCTTACATACACATTTATATTATTACACATATATAAAATAAAGTACATACAGCAAGAAGAACTATGAAACAATCAGGAATCATATTAATGTTATATTCACAATGTTTTGGCTATTTGTACTTGGCAGCCTTGAAGAAAACATATTTCCTATCTCGGTGAGTCTAAAATTCTGAATGTAAATCAATATCTATCATATCTCATCTCTAGCAACTGAAAACATCTATCTAGACCTAAAAACATCTTAACCCCTAAACAAGTAAGCTTAATTGTGAAACTAAACTTCAACCCCATCAGAGACTTGAGAAGGAATAAAATTAATTACCTCAGTAAACAGGAAGTGCAGGTTAGCAGCTTCCAAAGTGGGGGGGGGGGGAGACAGAGACAGTTTGCTGCCTGAACAGTCCCCCAACACTCTCTCTAATGTTGGAGCATCGTCTCCAGCCTTCTGGCCCAGTATATCTGACAGACATATTTGTAAGGCAGGAACTGTTGAGGACTTGCTTACCCTGTCTTGGCAGAGTTTGGCCGTCGACTCTGCCTGCATCCAAGCTTACCTACTTTTAGGCAGAATTCCATCTGTAGCTGAAATGAGGACATTTTGCCCAGTGGCTGGTTTGCCACAGTTGAAGCCATCTCCATAAGGAGGTTCTTTGATGCTCATTATCATTTTTGAGGTAGGCTGGGTATTGCCAGGAGTTAACCTGTCTTATTGTCAAAGGATCCTTAAAACAATAAAAACATCTTTAAATGCCATATTCTGTAGGACTCTGAGGGTTTTGAAGACCTTATCTATTTTACCTTGTATATCTACAGAATCATATCTATTTGTTACACCTAGGATGAATATTCTTGTGATAAAAATAGACTAGTAATTGACATGACCATGATTTGATCAACTAACAATTAACTTGTATAATTTACTATCCTAAACAGCCTGCAAAGCACTTTCAAAGTATTGGAGGTAAACCTTATATTCTACTTGAGCTGTATGGGTACAATACATTATATTAGAGTACAAATATATATATATGTATATATACACATATACATATATATAATGTGTGTGAAGAATAATCTTAAATTTGAATTCTATAATAATGTATCAAAATTAAACTTATTTTGTATCAATATATGAAAATCTATACCAATGAATTAAAAATAACCTTGTGAGCAAGAATTAAGGCCTTACATTGAAGAGTAACTCAACAGTCTACTTTTTGTCCTATCAACCCTATATATTTCTATATTCCCCCTTCTTTCTTTTTAACCAGTATCTCCAAACCTAAGAAAGAAAGACAAAGGGAAGAGAGACGTCCCCGAGTCCACCCTTGTTTTCTCTTTGATTAAGAGTATTTAACAAATTTAAAAACTTTTTTATGGTCCTGGGCTTTCAACTCAGAGCCTTTCTACATGCTCTACCAATGACAAGTGCTCCACCACTGAGCTATGTCCACAGTGTCCCTTCTGTCACAATTTGAAGTGTACTGTACTGTTACCCACAGAAACACCATGTAGCAGATGACTAGAACTTACTCATTCAGTATGCTACAGGCTTAAGCTGATTGAACCCATCATTCCCTTCATCCTTTGAGTGTGTGGCAACCACGATTTGTATCCAATGATTCTATGCATTTTGACTAGTGTGACTAGGTCATATAGATGGGCACATACTCTTCTGTGATTGGCTTGTTTACACTGAGAACTTCAGTGCGAAGTTCTCCAGGATTATCCACATTGTTGCAAATAGAAGAATTTCTGTCTTTATTTCGGAAGCCTGAAAAATAGTCCAGCATGTGTATACATCACATTTTGTGTCTATTCGTTTCTCAGTGGACTTTGTTTTTTTTTTTTTCTGTATGTTGGCTAATGTGAATGACACTATATGGTTGTTTAGACATCACTTTGATGATGTGGTCTTGGGAACATGTAGTCAACAGCAGGCAAATCACATAGTAACTCTACACCTAATTGTTTTATTAATTTGAATAGTATTTCCCATAGTTGCTAAAGAATTTTCTATTTCTTTCTTCTTTTCTTATAATTTTTTTTTTTGAGAAAGGGTCTCTTTACGTAACCCTGGTTGTTCTGGAACTCTCTATGTACACCAGGGTTGGCCTCAAACTCACAGAGATCTGCCTGTTTCCTGAGGGCAGGGGTTAAAGACATACAGCACAATGCCCAGTTACATTTTACATTTCTAGTTTCTCTACAGACTTGTTATCACCAACACTTGTTATTTTTGTTTTCTTTTAAAGTGTCCTATAAACAAGTGTTGGGTGCAGTCACATCGGTCGTGGCTTTCTGCTAATTATGTTAAACATCTTTCTGGATACACCTTCCCCATTTATAAGTCCTCTTTGGGGAACTCTTGTTCAAGTCCTTTGCTTGATTTTAATTAGTTGTTGTTGTTGTTATTATTATGTTATTTTTTATTGCTGTTGCTGAGTTTTTTCAGTCCTATTTTGGAAATTAATCATTTATCAGGTAGTTTACAACTATCTTAAACCATGTCTATAGCTTGTCTCGCTCTTCTCATGGTGTCTTTCTCTGTCTTTCATTATGGCAGTGCTGCCATGCACGTAAAACACATTGATAGTTTCTCCTTAGCAATGATATCAACCTAGAAATGAATGGAAAATGAGATTGGTGTTTTGTAGCCCACGGTGACTGGGCATCAACAATGGTGACACAGGAAAGGGAAGCAGCAGGCCAACCACTTCCTGGTGGGAGAGCACAGCTTACAGTGTCCCACTGGTTGTCACAAAAGCTGAACTTGAGTGTAGTTAATCTCACAAACTCAAAGTAATATGATTTACAAAAAATACAGAGGAATATTTAAAGTCATGTATCAGCAAAATCTAATTAGTGGGAAATTTTACAGGAAATCTAATTTTTTTCTTTAAAATTACGTTTATTTGTGACTGTACGTATGTATTTGTGTGGGTGTGCACATACTTCAGCACATGTGTCAAGATCAGGGGATAACTTGAAGGTGCCTGCTTTTTCCTTCCACACTGGGGGTCCTAGGGATTGAACTCAGATGGTCAGGCCTGGCAGGAAAGACCCTGACCTGCTGAACTATCTCACCACAATCCAATTCCTTTAACAAAAATCCTCAAAGAATAAAAGAAAGCGGAGGATCTTTGATTAAAGAGATAAAATACTGGGGTTGGAGCAATGTCATAGTAGTTAAGAGTACTGGCTGCCCTAGAGGACCTGGAGTTTATTCCCAGCACTCACAAGGAGTCTCAGAGATGTCTTAACTTCAGTCCCAGAGGTATGATGCCTCTTCTGGTCTCCTCCGGTACTGCATACATGTGGTACACAGACCTCTAGGCAGGGAAAACACTGCTACACATTTAAAAAGAAAAAAGCAGGAGGAGGAGGAGAAAGAAAGAGAGAGAGAAAAAAGAAAGACAAAGCCTAGCTTGGTGATTTAAGCCTATGATCCCAATTTAGGAGAATGAGGCAGGAGGATTGCAAGTGATGAGCCTGCTTGGGCAATAGCGTGAGTTCAAAGCAACTATGAGCAATTTAATGATACCACATCCTAAAATTTTAAAAAATATGAGAAAGAGGTGCAGATATATCATAGTGGAACTAAATAAGCTGGGTGCACTATGTGAGCTAATTTTGGAAAATATTGCATAAGACTATAAGATATTATTGAGATTAGTGGAAGTTTGCACACTGAATATTTCATGGCAAGATATAATATTTTTATACAATCATGATGACATTTTAGTTAGATTTTAAAGGTGCTCTTCTCAGGAAGATTAAAAGAAGATGATACTATGGAGCCCAGGCTGGCCCCACACTTGCCACCCTTCGGCCGTATGGACTACTAGTGTTTATACGGGAGCTGCACCACACCCAGCTTAGATTTCTTGAACGTTAGAGCTACATAATGATTTTTTCAATGAAATAATGTGATTGATAAGATTTTCTTCAAAGAAATATAGGAGTGTCTTAGTCCCTGTTCTATTGCTGTGAAGAGACGCCATGACCAAGGCAACTCTTATAAAAGAAAGTGTCTAATTGGCTGGCTTAGAGTTTCAGAGGCGTAGTTCATTTTCTTCATGGAACATGGTGCTGGAGCAGTGGCTGAGAGCTACACTCTGATCGAGAGGAAGAGAAGAAGAGAGAGAGGGAAACACTGGGTCTGCTGTGGGCTTTTGAAACCTCAAAGCCCGCCACCAGTGACACACTTCTTCCAACAAGGCTACACCCCTAATCCTTCTAATCCTTTCAAAAAGCGTCACTCCCAGCTGACTAAGCATTCAAATATATGAGCCTAAGGGGGCCATTCTTATTCAAGTTGCCATCAGGAGAAAGGGTATATGGGTGTGGAGATTATTTATATAAATTGATAATCACCAGAGCTAGGTGATGTGCCCACCTAACCCATTTCTCAAGTTTCTGAAATTCTCCTTAGTAATGAGTGTTTCAGAACTTTTAGCAGAACCTAAACATGTTTTCGTTTAACTTGTCATTAAAGCCACAGTGAGAAGCACTGCCGACATTACATGGCTGAGGTTATGAAGCTCACTGCCAACAGCCATATAAAGTCACATGTCACTTCAGGAACTCCCACACAGTGTTGAACATGTATCTATCCTACCACCCAGATATTGTTCCCTTTGTTGCGCTGGGAAGTAAACTGAGTGCACATGTATTTGGCTGCACAGTTACAACTCCAGCTCTGTCCTTAAGCAGATCTCAAGAAGAATGCTTGTAGCCACCCTGGCCCTGACATCTTGTTTCCAAGTAGAACTTCTCTCACGCGCAACGTGAGAGCATCTACCCACAATGCTCATATCTCCTTGTCAATGCCAGTGAAGGTTCTATTATTTTTACCTTAAAATTAGTTTATTATTGTTATTTTTATTATGGGTATGTGTGTGTGTGCAGATATGTATGGCATGGCTCAAAGGGAAGTCAAAAGACAGCTTTTGGAAGTTGGTTCTTGCCTTCCATTGTGGGTTCTAGGTATTAAACTTGGGTATTGAACTCAGGTCTTTAGGCTTGTATGAAAAGCATTTTTACCCATCAACCCATCTTGCTTGCCCAAGGCTATTAGTTTAAGGGCCATCTCAGTAATAATTTCCTCGGGATGATTTTCTTTTCCTTTCTTTTCTTTTCTTCCTTCCTTCTTTTCTTTCTTTTAAAATTTATTTCTTGATCAATTCATTATGATAATTATGATAATTTCTAGATCAATCCGTTTGTCCACAAATTTCGGGAATTCCTTGTTTTTAATAGCTGAGCAGTATTCCATAGTGTAAATGTACCACAGTTTCTTAGTCCATTCTTCTACTGAGGGACACTTAGGCTGTTTCCATGTTCTGGCAATTATGTATAAAGCAGCTATGAACATGGTTGAGCATATGTCCCTGTTGTGTGGTAGGGCATTTTCTGGGTATATTCCAAGGAGTGGGATGGCTGGGTCTTGAGGAAGCCCTATTCCCATTTTTCTGAGAAAGCGGCAGATAGATTTCCAAAGTGGTTGTACTAGTTTGCATTCCCACCAGCAATGAAGGAGTGTTCCTCTCTCTCCACATCCTTGCCAACATGTGGTGTCATTTGAGTTTTTGATCTTAGCCATTCTGATGGGTGTAAGATGGAATCTCAGTGTCATTTTGATTTGCATTTCTCTGATTACTAACGAGGATGAGCATTTCTTTAAGTGTTTCTCGGCATGGAAGATTGGGGAAATAGTAGGACCCACAGGGTCCTGGAAACTTACAAGAAGAACTTTATGACAGGCAGATCTGGATCCTGGGGTCCTCCTCAAACTAAGGCACCAGCCAAGGAGAATATAGGCAGTAAGCTTTGAACTTCTACCAAGACCTAGCCGACGAACAGGATATTCTCCACCGTTGAGTGGAGAGTGAGATCTGACTCTCACACGAACTCTGGTGCCCCTTTTCTGACCACGTCGCCTGGATGGGGAAACCTGGTGGCACTCAGAGGAAGGATAGCAAGTTACCAAGAAGAGACTTGATATTCTAAGAGCATATATAGGGGGAGGAGGTCTCCCTCAATCACAGACATAGGGGAGGGGAGAAGTGGGAGGGAGGGAAGAATGGGAGGAAACAGGGGAAGGGCTAACAATCGAGACGTAATATGAATAAATTAATAAAAAAAAGATTTATTTCTTATTTATACAGTATCCTGCCTGCATGTAAGCCAGTGGGCCAGAAGAGGGCACCAGATTTCATTATAGATGGTTGTGAGCCTCTGTGTGATTGCTAGGAATTGAACTCAGAAACACTGGCAGAGCAGCCAGTGCTTTTAACCTCTGAGCCATCTCTGCAGCCCGCCTCTGGATGATTTTCAAGCTCTGTATCATATGCTCTCCTCAAATAGGCCGTGTGTCTCTCCTCTGTGATCTCATGACACTCTGGACTTAACTTCTACTGCTTCTTCATAATGTTATGAAGTGATCTGAAATGGCTCTGTTCCCTACTGGACAACGACATTTCTGAGCATGAAATTAAGTCTTACTCATTTTGACATCTTGGATGCAACCAAATAACTGACGAATTCATTTGTGTGTGTGTGTGTGTGTGTATGTGTGTGTGTATGTATATATATATTATATAATTTTATTCCCCATCACTGATCTCAGAGGACCGACCAGGCAGGATGACTTAGAATATGTGACTAAAAGACAAATATGGGAAATAGTCCTGTTTGAAGGCTGATTTCCATTCAAGTTAATTATCAGAGTCTAACATTCTCAGACTTGGGAAAACAATTACAGGTAATCTAATTTAACTACCCACATGACAGTTGGAGACCTTTCAATATTTCTCTGAGTTGAGAAGCTGTGGAAAAGTAGGCACTAATGGTGTATAGGAAACAGGGACTCTTTAACTGTCTGGAGAACCTGTCACTTCTATTTTCTTCTTGTTCAGGATGCTGTGTGTGAGAATAATACAGCAGGGCTATTTGAATCAGAATACACGTGTTTACATACAGATGCCCATACAACCAGCCACACGCTGTAAGTTTAAACTTGCAAGTTGCCCAGATGATGAACGGCAAGCAATTACCTAAAATGTTAAGTGTAAGTTGGGGACTGAGATAGTACCCAGAGAGAAAATTATTTGTAATTTGAAGTTAAAACCATCTGTCCAAGAAGGGGCTCAGAGCAAAAGAAAAGAAATTGCTAAATTCCACAGATGAAGGCAGGAGCCAAGAACCCACCCCACATGTGGCTGCCAGCTAGACTCAGCAGACCGGGCAGCGATCTCACTGATGCACAGAAAAACAGACTATGAACCTTGAATCAACTGTGCTGCACTGCAGCAGCGTTAAGTACAATATTGGTCTCAGATTTTTGGGAGCTCCCAGGGTCAAATCTGTCTATTACAAAGCAAAGTGTTGCTGTGTTGAAAAATGGGAAACTTACTTTGTCCAGAGGCAACCTGATGCGTCACTGTAAAGCCATTTTGGTTGCTTTACCTTGAGTTGAGTGGAAACTAGACCTTCTGGGTTGGTTTTTTGTTGTTGTTGCTGTTTGTTTGTTTTTTCAGCTTTTTTTTTTTTTTTTAAATTCTAGCTTTAGTCCTGGGCCACACACAGCAAGTTTTAATCACCTGTCCATTAATATCCTTTGACTACTCCAAGGCAGTCAGATTGTGTGGTCAGAAATCATAGAAGCTGGGAATACTGTATGCTTCGTGTAATATTAGCCTGTGGTACTGCCTCATAAGTGGGAGTCTCTGGAGCGCTGGGTCTACAGGCATGCGCTATCAGGTATAGGCCTGTAGCAAATTTTGAAATGCCACAAACATCACTTTCAAAGGAGAATCAAGAAACATGTGTATTTACATATGCTCGGTTCACAATGAAGCAGCTGGGCAAACAGAATCAGGATTCATGCTACAGTATACTTAAGGAACTGACAATAGAGAAAGTTGGTTGAAATAAAGCAGGAACACTATCTTACCAGAGCCTGAACTTTGCAGGGCAGGGACCTGGAGAGATGGGTCAGAGGATAAGAGCACTTGCTGTTCTTGTAGATGACGGGGATTCAGTTCCCAGCATCCATGTCTCACAGATTTACAACTGCTTGTAATTCTAGTTCTAGGGATCTGATACCCTCTTGTGGTCTCTGCGGGAACCCATCACATATGTGCACACACACACACGTACACACACACACGTACACACACACACACACACACACACACACACACACACAGAAATAGCATAAATCTTAAACAATGGATTAGTATGGAAGAGCTCTGTAACCATCTTGGTGGCTATACACTGGTGTACCTATGGTCAGAAACACACAGAACAGGAGCTACAGAGACCTTTGGTATGAGCCTTTTGTGATGGGCTACTCTGTACTAAATAGCCTTTGTGTGTCCTTGGGAATCCCCCTGACCTGGGGGGATCACCTTGGTGGTCCTTACAGACACTTAATCCTTCTGCCTCAGTTTCTCAATTCCAGCCATTCCACAGTCAGTTACGTAAAGGAAATAGTTGTCCTATTAATGGTCTTTCATTGCCTGCATTAAGTCCAGTTTGGCTTTAGTGGAAAAGTTATAGCGTTGTATCAACTTGGACGCAGTAAGATGGACCCAGATGTGTATTTTATTCGATGGATAAGAAAGAAGGATGTTGGGGAAACTTATCTGTCTTTCTGGCCTTTTTCTTTTCTTTCTCTTCATTGTGTGTGTGTCTATGCTTCTGTATGTGTGCACACATGTGTGTGAGGGTGTGGTGGCTTGAATAAGAATGACCCCATAGGCTCATATGTTTGAATCCTTGGTCCCTTGATGCGGTTAATTTACCAATATGGCCTAATAACGCTTATTATTGGGCCTATGGTTAGTGTTACAGCAGTATTTTCTAACCCGCTAGTAATCAATCAAGACACAGATACCTGTTATATTTTAAAATAGCCTTAAGTTAACCTGGGGCAGGGCAGACATTAATCCCCTAAACTACTTCCCATAGTGGGGCAGGTATAGGATCCCTTCCCCCATCCCATACCATCTGCTTCTAATAACTTCTATCAACCTACCTCCTATCCAGAATCCCAAATACTGGCTAAGTATCATCGTCTGGCCACATCTCCATCCACGCCGGCCGTGTACTTCTCCTCCACCTAACCCATGATACAACCTCCTTCTTCCCTCCTCTCCTCCCCTCCAGTCTCCTTTTTATTCCCAAGATTCCCACTGTCTCCCCAAGCCTGGACCCTTAGCCACGCCTATCCCATTTGCCCTGCCCAGGTGTGATGGACTTTTATTGGTCAAACAGGTTAGGCTCTTAGGCAAGGTGGGTCACAGAGACAGCAAGCAGTAATTAGCATCAAAATACATCAGACCAAGCTCCAACAGTCCCTAGCAGTGGAACTGTTTGGGAAGGATTAGGAGGTGTGGGTCTTTTGGAGAAGGCGTGTCACCGAAGGTTGGCTCCCATGCTAGGCCCAGTCTCTCTCTCTCTCTCTCTCTCTCTCTCTCTCTCTCTCTCTCTCTCTCTCTCTCTCTCTCTCTCTCTCTCTCCCTCCCCCTCTCTCTCTCCTGTCTATGGATTACGATGTAAACCTCTAAGTTAATGCTCTAGCAACATACCTGTGTATGTTTTGCCATGATGATAATGGACTAACCCTCTGAAGCTGTAAGCAGACCTCCAATTAAATGTTTTCTTCAGTAAATTGCCTTGGTGTCTCTCTATACAGCAATAGAACAGTACTTAGACAGACAGTATAGCTAGAGGCCAGAGGCTGACACTGGGTATCTTCCTCTGATACTCTCTCTACTTTTTTGAGGAAAGTCTCTCACTGAATCCAAAGCTCACCAGTTCTACTAGTCTGACTGCTAGCAAGCTCCAGGATCCTCAGTACTAGGGTCACCCATGCATGCCACTGCACTGGCTTTTACACGGGTGCAGGGGGTCTGAGAACACATCCTTGTGCTTGCACGACAAGCACATTAACTACCGAGCCACCTCCCTAGCTCCCAACCTACATACTCTTTTTGAAAAATTAATTTTTATTAAGTTCATTCTTTGAAAACTTTCTGATATGTAAAGTATTGTGGTTACTATCACGCTCCACCCTCTTCTCTTCCTCAGACTCATCAATCTGTGTGGCTTTGTTGTGTTACCCATTTAGTTTAACCATTTGTGTGACTGCTGGATTGGGACTATCCATTGGTGCCTGGTAGGGTCAACAGTGGACAAAAGTGAAGGCAATGACTCCCTCTTTCATTGAATTTATCCATAGCAAATAGGTCAGCAGTGAGAGGTAGGGCCTCTTGCCTCCCTCTTTCCCCTCCACCTGGCTGCTAATTGTAGGCTTTGAACTTTTTCAAATCTACTTTATTTGGGGGTTCTTTAATGCTTATAGCTCCCTTCCAACCCACATATCCTAGATAGTAGAGAAAAAGAGGTTAATGGGAACAGGAGAAGTAGACCCTTTTAGACTCAGTTCCTTGGAATGATTCCACTGCCATAGTCGGCAGGATTCCAGCAGACCCATCAAACAGCAAACCAGCAATTCAGCGAAGGTGACTGAAGCCGCAGCTGATGAATCCTGGGATCTCAAAGGTTTTTCTGGAGCTGTTCTCTCTAGGAGAGTCTTGAAGTGGAGTGAGCCCAGGCTAAACAGCCAAGACTAAAGAGCCCCGCCTCTTGTTTTGGAGCTCATATATATATATATATATATCTCCTCTCAGAGTCTGCACTTGGATGTTTATCGGTTGGCAAAGACCATGCTCCCTGCAAGAGGCGGTACTTTTTCTATGAACAAACATCACCTGTTCTCTCACAAGTCTTTTTTCAGAGGAAAAACACCGCACATCCTTACACAAGTCTGTTTCACACCCCACACCCTTGGGATCAAAACAAAAACATGTTTTCATCTGCTACAATTGATGGCTTCGTTCTTGTGCAGACCCGGCATAGCCATGTATAGCTGTTGAGAGTTTGTGATTGCAGTGGCTGTGCATCACCCAGAGGAAACCATTCTTCAATCCTTTCTATCTTCCAGGTCTTACACCACCCCTCTTCTGCATGTCCCCTGAGCTGAGGAGGGGCTGATATAAATACCTTATGTAGCAATCAATCACCACTTGTTCTCAGCTACTTGAAAAGCCATAAGTCATGGGAAGAAGCATCCAAAATTAAGTACGGGAGTGACAATTGTCTATGGGTATAAGCATATATATTTGGAAGGTGATTTGATGCCATGTCGATTTAACTTTACGTGTCTGAGATTGCTGATCCCAGTGTGCAACCAAATAAACCTGCTTTATTCCCTTTCTGTGGAGGAGGAAACTGACTTCAGCAAACAGCAGAATCGGGTTTTCCCTTCAGTCCTATGGCATTCCCTACAGTGGGATGTTAGTAGGTTTAAGGTTCCAAATATGGAGTGTTGCCTATGGAGTAGGCTTCAAATCCCATCAGAGAGCAGTTGGTTATGTTCATAACGGCTGTGCCGTTGTTGCGTATAGGTTTGCTCTTGCCTGGCACCAACCTCATGTTCTTTTTATAAGATTTGTTGTTTGTTTGTTTGTTTTTTAGTTAATTGCATATGTGTGTGATTCTGGTGCCTGTGCAGGTCAAAGGTGTCCTACCCTTTTAGAGCTGGAGTTGGAAGCCACCAGTGTGGGCGTTGGGAACTGAACTTGGGTTCTCCGCAAGAGCAGCACACACTCCTTAATTCTCAGCCCCACCCACTCACTCCCAATGGCTCTTTCTGTGACAACAGCAACAGCAACAATAAAAAGGCAGCAATAGATATTATTCAGCTCATTCAAAGTTTAAGTCAGCATTAATCTGGGCTGGCTAGTTTTATGTCAGTTTGGCCAAGCTAGAGTCATTAGAGAGGAGATAGCCTCAATGAAGAAAAATGTCTCTATAAGATGTAATGATTTCCAGCCCATTGCGGGTGGGAACACCACCTGGGCAGGTGGTCCTGGGTTCTATTAGAAAGCAGGCTGAGTAAGCCATGGGGAGCAAGCCAGTAAGCAGCACCCCTCCATGGTCTCTGCATCAGCTCCTGCCTCCAGGTTCCTGCCCTGTTTGAGTTCCTGTCCTGACTTCCTTCAGTGATGGGCTACAGTGTGGAGGTGTAAGGCAAGCCAACCCTCCCCTCCCCAAGTTCCTTTGGTCGTGGTGTTTCATCACAGCAGCAGAAACCCTAACTAAGACGTTATCCAACTGAATTCTGTGGAGTTTGGAATATTAGAAAGAATGAGCAGCAGGAAGACATGCTGAGCCATTTCCCAGCCCTCTTCAGGTTTTAATGCATTTTATTTAAGCCTCTGATCTCTAAGTATTGACTTCACGATCTCACATTTCCTTGTGATTTCACAGTCTTTGCACAGTCACATTTGGTAGCATTGGGGCTGTTTTCTTTTGGTAGTGAGGACTAAACCCAATGCCCGTGCATACTAAGCATATGCTCCACCATGTAGACATGCCCACACACCACTGGGGAAATTCCTTTTGAAATCCTAAGGCCTGTGCCCTACCCATGATGATTCTGATATAATTGCTCTGGGATACAGCCTGGATGACTGTGTCTGAGATTGCTGATTCTAGTCTGCAACCAGAAAAACTGCTTTATTCCCTCTCTGTGGAGGATGAAGCTGACTTCCAAAAAGCATGTGTGCCATGTCCATGCATGGGGGTAGACCCAAACAATGGGCTCAGGCCTCCTCACACCCGGCTAAAGTACTTTCTGTGGAGCTACTATTTGCAGTTGCTTCAAGTGACGATTTCTCCCAGGGATGCAGGGTTCCTTGGCACTATGAACCAGTCTTCTCAGTTTTAAATATTTGAAATATTAAGAAGTATTATCATTTTGTGTCTCAAATATCACTAAAAAAAGCTGGGCAGTGGTGGTGCATGCTTTTAATCCCAGTACTCAGGAAGCAGAGGCAGGTGGATCGCTGTGAGTTTGAGGCCAGCTTGGTCTACAGAACGAGTCCAGGACAGCCAAGGCTACACAGAGAAACCCTTTCTCAAAAAACCAAATAAATAAATAAATAATAAAAATAAAATTTCATCAAAGAATATTTTTGTGCCTATGTGAAAATAAAATGATGTTCCTGTTTGCCATCTTGGTAAGAGAATAAATTTTATCTTTTATGATATTTCATTCTCCCTTCTGGACTTAATGAGAGTAATTTCACTTTGAGTGAAAACAAAGGGGCTGGAGAGATGGCTCAGTGGTTAAGAGCGCTGTGTGCTCTTCTAGAGGTCCTGAGTTCAATTCCCAGCAACCACATGGTGGCTCAAAACCATCTATGATGTGATCTGATGCCCTCTTCTGTAGATAAAGCACTCATATACAATAAATAAATCTTAGAAAACGAAGTGCTATTTCTAAACTCGTGGTAGCTGATTGAATTGGCTCTCATCTGTCAAGAATACTTAGCAGCAACTCAGGATACTGGGTTTAAAACAGTTTGTTGCCATGCATGGCTGTGTATATACTGGAGACCAGTACTGTGTATTATCCAAATATTTCTCTGAATCCCCAGAATTTTGGCTGAGCACTCTTTTTTAAAGGCAGTGCCCTGCCTGCATGCACACCTGCAGGCCGAAAGAGGGCATCAGATCACATTATAGATGGTTGTGAGCCATCTTGTGGTTGCTGGGACTTGAACTCCAGACCTCTGGAAGAACAGTCAGTGCTCTTAACCTCTGAGCCATCTCTCCAGCCCAGGGGCTAAGCGCTCTTAACCTATGCCACTGTCCAGGCAATCAGAAATCGCCAAGTCAATTGATTTATTGACAGTAGAAGGAACAAGGCTGTCTATCTCAGCGTGACAGATTATCCCCAAACCAGAAAGTACTTTATGATGTCTCACGGTTTTGAGGGTAAGCTGGGTTTACTTGTTGCTTCTGCAGTCTGGGTGACATCGTGTGGGGCTTCTTAGGGCAAACAGACAGAGCCTGAGCTGCTCTGAGACTGTGATGCAGCTTCATCCATGTCTGGCTAGTGTCAGGAGAGAGAGGGAAGGCAGGGCCCCGTTAAGGCTGTCCACAAAAGCCAGGCAGTGGTGGCACACACCTTTAATCTCAGCACTTGGGAAGCAGAGGCAGGGGGATCTCTGAGTCTGAGGCCAGTCTGGTCTACAGAGTGAGTTCTAGGACAGCCAGGGTTACACAGAGAGACTCAGTCTCAAAAATCAAAGAAAAAGGTAAAAAAAAAAAAAAAGACTGTCCATAGCATCAACATGTGGTCTCTCCAGCATGGTAGTCTCAGGATATTAAGGTTTCTTTTTGTTTGTCTGTTTTTTAAAATATGGGGTACAACATGCCAATTTCTTCTTGCATTTCTTTTATTCTGGGACAAAATGTACTTTACATAAAATTTACCATTTAACTACTTTTATGTTTCAGCTCAGTGGCATTAATTACACTGATAATTAGTCAAACATCTATTTCAACACTTGTTCATTCGCCATATAGAAATGCTGTACGTAACCTATCTTAGCTACTTCCCTATTGCTGTGCAGAGACACCACGGCCGAAGCAGTTAATAAAGAAATCATTTAACTGGGGGATAGTTTGCAGTTTGAGGAGGTGAGTCCATGACCCTCTGGGAGTACGGATGGGAGCTGAATGCAAAAAGAAACCTGAAGAAGAGGCTGGGAACTGCGTCCTAGGGGGGAATGCGGGGGGGGGGGGGGATGCAGGGAGGGGGTGGGGGGTGGGTGGGGGGGGGGAGGGGGAGAAACAACAAGTCCTCATCACCTGCTGAGCCATCTCTGCAGCTCCCCAGACTAGGTCTTCAGTGCACTCTTAAAAGGTGCAGATTGAGAGGAAGAGAAAAAAGAGAAGCCATGTCAATGAACAAAGGATAATTTCAGAGTAGATAACTATAAAGGAAATGGGGGGAGGGTGATTTCTCATGGTTTTCTTACCTAAAATTATCTGTTTAATGTATTTAGTGCTTTATAAACACTCAAATGTACTTATCAAAACAAGTAAAGCGTTTTTTAAAAAAAGCTCACCCCCCTCATCTTTCAAATAACAAAACAAAAAACAAAATGTATTAAGCCTGTGATACAAGCCAGTAGGCAGCAAAGTACTGTGTTAATTTTGGAAGCCTTCCATATGTCACCATAACACTAAGGAATGCGCGCTAATGGCTCTCTTATCACAGCCTGAGTTGGCTGAGTTCTGGATGTCACAGCACCTTCCTGGTTTAATTGTGCATATCCTTGCTTCCTTCAGTTTCTCTCTGTCAAAGCAAAAACATTTTAAGTCTGTTTTTGCATATAAATATAAAAAAACAGTTAACAATGGAATGGTTTCACATGCTGGAAATATTTTTGTTTTAAGTTTTGCAATGCAAGGAACCAGGGTCTTGCACATACTCGGCAAATTTTTTGCCATTGAGGTACATGCACAGGGAAACAAATTTAAATATATAAAGCATATATATATATATATATATATATATATATTTTAAAAATTATCAGTAAGAGCTAGGTGCGGTGGTGCACACCTTTAATCCCAGCACTCAGGGAAACATAGACAGGCAGATTGCTTTGAGTTCGAGGCCAGCCTGGATCCCAAAGAGAGTCCAGGACAGCTAAGGGCTAAGGCTACATAGAAAAACCCTGTCTCAATCCCCCCCCAAACTCTACCCCAAAAAACCCAAAAACCAAACACAAAATTTAAAAAAAAGAAAAAAAAAAAGCAGTAGGAACATCCAGTGTTCGGGATAATAATTTATCTTCCAAATTAGAAGCAAATGAAAAGGTTTTAATTTGAACACTCATGCCATGCACAAATGTCATTTATTGAAATGGATGTTAAAAAAAAATAGAGGGAACTAGCTTTGAAGAAAGTAGTCAGGGTGCACTGAGCACAAAGTGTATCATTTGCTCATCAAACAGCAATCTAGGCAGTGCAGTGTATGGCTGAGAGTCCAGTAGAACAACCTAGATTCACGGCAGAACATTTTTCCTTGTCTAAAATATCTAAATAACTGCACTTTAGTCATCTAAATTATTTAAGATATTAGGCTTATGGAATCAGAATATTTTGAAAAGATGTTTAAATGTTTGATTATATACAAGGTTTTTCTTAGGAAAGCCTGAACAAAAGATAAAATTGTTCATTCTTTAAACCAGTGTTAGTATTAGTACACTTGAGAACCGAAGACAAAAGGTCTGAGGACATGCAGTTGGGCGTGGTGGCACACACGGGTAATCCCAGCACTCGAGGAGGCAGAGACAGACGGGTCTCTGTGAGTTAGAGGTCAGCTTGGTCTACAAAGTGAGTTCAGGACAGCCAAGGCTACACAGAGAGACCCTGTCCTCAGAAACCCCTGCCGCCCCACCAAGAGTTCTTGTTGTTATTGCCAGACTGCATGGGGTGGAGGGTGGGCATGGGTGATGGACCCATGAAAGCTCAGCTCTACACAAAGAGTGTAGGTAGCACAGGAAAGCTGGGAGCAGGAGAGGTGGGCCTTCCCCAGGGAAGAGCAATACTGTACAGTGTCAAATTGGAATATGTCTCATTGGAATATGTAGAAATCAGGGGTGTGTCCACAGGAGCATTCATTCTTCCAGCTTTCTTAATAAACCCACATATATTCATATATATTTTAGTCATAGGAAGATGCAGGACATGCAGATATTGTTGATTTTAACTTAGAACAGTTTAGGACAAAATGTAGAACCACTAATCTGGTGAGAACAAAACGGTTTTAAGAATCTGATTTTGGGAGCCTAGAGAGATGGCTCAGTGGTAAAGAGCACGGTCTGCTCTTCCTAAAGGACCCAGCACCTACATGGCAGGTCACAACTGTCTGTAACTCCAGCCCTAGGTGATCTGACACCCTCACACCAATGCCCATAAAATAAAATTAAATAAGTTATTAAAAAAAGAATCTGATTTTTATATCAGAAGTTGAGACTGGAGACTGGAGACTGGAGACGTCTCATCACTTGTTTGAATTGGTTCCCGGGCAGCCTGAGTTATGGCGCGTTCTATAGATCTCACCTAGCTGAATATCTTCATTTAGTAGTGACTTAAAAAAGAAAATATTGCATACGCTAATGACATGACCTTGCAAGATGCCTTATCTTCCGAGAGTCTCGCTTGCCTCTGAGTGAGCAGTTGGCTGTACATCCTCACACGCCTGTGTTTTGGTTAAGTGCAGAGCATTTTGCACGAGTTACCATCACTCAACCCATATAAAACCTTTATAACATAAGCATTATCTCCGCGTGACCAACAAAAAAGCAGACAGAAGTGAAACCTGTGCAAGGAACTGTTTACGTAAACTCAGTCGTGGGATTAAGCCAAATCTGGCTGCTCTCAGCTAGAGCTCTTTCTAGTATACAGCAAACTCATAATAGATGCAGTTTCTAAACAAACAAACAAAAAGCAGAGGAAAGGATTGTGAGTGTTTTACCGTAAGAAATGACTGTTTGAGGAACTAGCCATATTGTCTTGGATTTACAAATTACACCATGTAGATCAAGTACTGAGTCATCACATGATGCTCCTTAGATGCTTACAGTTTGTATAATTTTTATTTATCAGTTAAAATTTAAAAAATAATAAAGTTGAAGTTGCCGGGCTGTGTGGTAGTTCTTCAATGTAGAATTTTTTCCTTTTTTTTTTTTTTCTTCCTCCTCTTCAAGACAGGGTTTCTCTGTGTAGCCTGGGATGTCCTGGACTTGCTTTGTTGACCAGGATGGACTCGAACTCAAAGCAATCCTCTCTGAGTGCTAGGATTAAAGGCATGTGCCACCGCGCCCAGCTAGATGTAGAATTTTGTAAGTGGCAATAGAAAGAATACAGACATCTTATGATCATCTCTTGTGGCCCAGAGCACTGCTCTGCCTTTCTGGGCAATGGTTTCTGTGTGCGTTTATAGGTATGTTTAAGTAGGTCATGATGCCTATTGGCAGCTTAAGAACAATGGTTTTACTGTGCACGCTTTGTCTTTATGTGTGTACTTATTTGTGATTATTTGAAAACAATTTGAGAGTAGTATTACTTGAGTCTAGAAAACCTGTACTAACGCTTCCTGCATGAGAAGAAAGCCAAGCAATAGAAAGAGCAAGTGACTCCCCTGAGCTGTAGAAACACACAGACACTGTTTCAAACCACAGCTCTTATTCTTTGTTTTATTTGTATGTGTGGTGCTGGTAAAGCAGCTAAGGAAAGTTCTGTCCTATGGTTCTGATTAGTAGTGATTTGAGACTCTCCAAGTAGGAAGAAGACGTTTAATATGCTTTTCACAGGAAAGCCTTTCAGGATAGAATGTAGTGTGGCAGACAGGTGAGTATCACCGAGTAGAGGAAGTTGTTTCAAACAGTGTGTGATTATTACCGGATACTGTCTCCTCCAAGCCTGACAATGATGCCTCTGGGGAAGGAGGAGACAGGAGTCTCTGTAGACACAGGAAGCATCTGAGGACAGTGGGACCCATTCTCACTGAAGAAAGGCATGGAAATGACCTACTTTTCTGGGAACTTGTTTGCTCACTGGAAATGTAGACATAAGCCTTACAGTAAGACATCCTAGCCAACTTTTGTCTCTTTGTTTCCCCAGAAAGAGAAAGAAAAAGACAATAATTCCTTTTCATTGTCAACGTCTCTGGGACCTTCAGTAGGTCTCTTTCTCTGCTGAAATCTAATTCTTTCCCTTAAGATCATGAGATCCAACTAACTATAACAAGCGCCTCAGAGGAACGGAGAGAAGAGTCATGGGCTCCGTAGGTGGGTGTCTGATTTACTCTCTAGACACCAATTGAAGTGAAGTCTAAACAAGCCCAGGAGATTCTTGAGGCTTCTCCCCGTCCTCTACCCCACACCTGGCCAAAGTACGTGCTCTGCTTCCTGAGGCTGGGGTGGCAATTAGGCCCACAAAACTGAAGTTCATTAATGAAGACTAATTGAAAATTAATTCACCATGACTCCAGGGAAGGGCTTGCGTTGAAAACAACGTGTTGTTAGCGAGTGGGCATCTAATCATCAGAGCATGGCAGAAGACTTCAGAATGACGCAGAGGTTAATGAGGTGGCAACGCCGCGTCAGAAAAACAAAGGCTTGTAACATTAAAGTAGGCGCAGTGCCCCTCCCTTCTGCCTTCCTTCCGGCTTCATTCCAAGTTTTTATTTTAGTCTCACCTGACAGAGCAGATGCCCCACCATTCATTATCCCTTCAGCCAGGAGAAGAAATTCTGTGATAATTCTCTCAACTCAGTACGAGTTCTGCAAATGGCAATCTATTCACTTTGCAAACCCTTAGGAATCTTATTTTGTCCTTTAAGTGTGTTCTTATAGAAATTATAGAAAATTTAAACTTACACAGGAGAGAATAAATGTAATGGAATCCTCTCTCTTGATTCCAACAGTCATTTACCAGAGACTTATTTTATCATGTATTTCTGTAAATGCTCAAAGGCAGATATTCAGATTTCTGAGATTTTCATTTTTTGCAAGTTAGATATTGCGTCACAAACATACTGACTTTTCTTCTTTTTGTCTTTATTCACTTGAAAATATTTACTGAAGTGGTGGGGCACAGGGAACAAAAGAAAAATATTTACCAAGTTTGAGATGTGGCTTTGTTGGCAAGCCACTTACCTAGCGTGTGTAAGGCCTTGGGTTGGAGCTTTCCCACCAGGAAACAAAAAGTGTGGGAAGTGTGCAGGTGTGCAAGCAAGAGTGATGGGATGCACGCCTTCAAAGCTCACTTACATTTCTTCTAACAATTTATCTGTGCACCCTCTGAATCTGCATGTTTTCAACTTTTTGCTTGTATGGATTTCATTTTTTTCTCATTAAAATTTTGGTTTTAGTCACTTTGAGTGTGATTGTTCTCCATGAAAACAATCTTTCTTATTTTGCTCTTGATACTGTTGTTAGGTTGGCATAAAAATATTGGTAAACCGGTGTGTGAAGGAATCTAGGGAATGACTTTCCCCTCTCTGTGTTCTTATTATCATTATCATTAGAAAGTGTTGGGTAAATTCTGTCAGGGACGAAAGAAAATGCATGGGCTGGCCAGTGTGGTGGGGGGGGGGGAAGAGACGCTGGTATGATGAATAAATTCCCTTTGGATCACAAAAGAAAAATGTCTCAGTAAGGGGTTTCATTGGTATGATAAAATGCCATGACCAAAAGCAACTTAGAGAGGAGAGGGTTTGTTTCAGACACGTTCGGATCCACTTCCTAATGAGGAGGTGTCAGGGCAGGGGCTGCGAAAGAGCTGAGGCAAAGGCCATGAGGAAATGGTGCTTACTGGCTTGCTTGGCCTCCTGCCTTCTCTCCCTTCCTCCCTCCCTCCCTCCCTCCCTTTCTTTTGAGACAGGGTCTCCCCAAACAGCCACAACTGTCCGGGAAGTCGCTCTGTAGACCAGCCTGGCCACAGTTACATCCAGGATCACCTGCCTAGGGAGGGCACCGCCCACATGTGCTGGCGCTCCGTACCCAGCAGCTTGCCTACCGCCACTCTTTAGATTTCCTGAACTGAGGCTCCTTCTTCCCAGGCACCTCTAGCTTGTTTCAAGTCGACGTAAAACTAGTCAGCACAGACTCCCGGCACCCTCAGCACGGACTCCCGGCACACTCAGCATGGACTCCCGGCACACTCAGCACAGACTCCCGGCACCCTCAGCACGGACTCCCGGCACACTCAGCATGGACTCCCGGCACACTCAGCACGGACTTCTGGCACACTCAGTACGGCCTCCAGCACACTCAGCACAGACTCCCGGCACATTCAGATAATCAAGTTTACACCTCCTCAAGTCTCTGAGGGAGTTGAAGACCAGGTAGCTTAGTTTCACAATGAAGCTTAGCTGTTTAGGAGTTAAGATGTTTTTAGGTCTAGATAGGTGTTCTAAGTTGATAATGACAATATGTGATGGAGATTGATTTACGTTCAGAAATTTAGATGCACCAAGATAGCCAAGATGTCTTCTTCAAGGCTGTCAAATACAAATAGCCAAAACACTAAGAATGTAACATTTATATAATTCCTGATTGTGTCACGGTTCTTCTTGCCAGAGGTAATCTATTGTATATATGTGTAATAATATAAATGTATCTGTACAAAAATAAAATAATTTAAAAAATAAAAGTTTAAATCTGAAATAAAGAACAACAACAAAAAACTAGTCAACACAGAAAAGCAGTTTATTTTGTGCAGTGTAGGGAGCAGTGGGCCAGGCAGTAACTACAATACTGCTTATCTTGTTGTTTTTGAAAATGAGAGTGTAAGGAAAGAATTTTAACTTTGAATTCTTTTTTTTTTTTCTATTTGGTTGTTACCTAAGTCAAGTTGTGTCTCCTTTAGCATCAGATCTCAGCACATTTAATTTCTCAAGAATTCCAAAATGTATTCTAGTTTCAGTCTCAATCCAAAAAGAGGGTAAGCATACTACCTTTGCTAGGCCCTTTAGACAAAAACTTTAAAAAATTGTACTGGAAGCCAGGTGGTGGCAGCAAATGCCTTTAATCCCAGTATAAGGGAGAGAGTGGCAGGTGGATCTCTGTGAGTTCGAGGCCAGCCTGATCTAAAGAATGAGCTCTGGGACAGCCAGGGCTACACAGAGAAACCCTGTCTCAAAAAAGAAAAACAAGGGCTGGAGAGATGGCTCAGTGGTTAAGAGCACTGTCTGCTCTTCCAGAGGTCCTGAGTTCAATTCCCAGCCACCACATGGTGGCTCACAACCATCTATAATGTGATATGATACCTTCTTCTGGCCTGCAGGTGTATATGCAGGCAGAGCACTGTATACATAATAATAAGTAAATCTTTAAAAACAAAACAAAAATTGTAGTTTGTTAAATTATTTTTCAGTTTTGCAGTGCTGGAGTTAGAACCTACAATAGAAAGGGCTTAGATATAACCTCACGTAGAGCAACCACGGTTTTGTTTGTCTTTGAAACAGGGTCTCCACATGCAGCTCTGGGTGGTGTGGAAGTCACTCTTTTTTCTTTCTTTCTTTTTTTTTTTTTTTTTTTTTTTTTTTTTAATTTTTTGAGACAGGGTTTCTCTGTGTAGCCTTGGCTGTCCTGGACTCACTTTGTAGACCAGGCTGGCCTTGAACTCACAGGGACCCACATGCCTCTGCCTCCTAAGTGCTGGGGTGTGATTTTGATTCTCCACTTTTTGAAAGTTATTTTAGAATACCTTTACTCTCATATCCCCTTCTGTCACAGACCTAGGGGAGGGGAATAGGGTGAAAGAGAGAGGGAGGGAGGAACGGGAGGATACAAGTGAGGGGATAACAATTGAGTTGTAATCTGAATAAATTAATTAAATAAACATAAACTCAGAAAATGTCCTTATTGTAGGCATCCGTCCCATAGTACATCATTCTGAGCGTTTCATCTGAATGACCAGGCAAACATGTTATTATCAGCATTTCCAATCTGTTGTAATGTTTTGATACAGACCTTTTAGAAGCAAAACACACATGGAATGCGAAAGCGTGGCAGAGTAAATAGTTAAACGGGTGATCCCACACGCAGAGGGGAAAGAGACTTGCATTGGCCTTTAATTTTGACTTTTTTTCCCTTCCTCGCTTCCTCTCTTCCTCTTTTCCTTCCTCTCTCTCTTTCTAATTTTTCCATTTTATTTTTTATGTCCTTTTTCTTGAATGCATGTCTGTGTGAGGGTGTTTGATCCTGGAACTGGAATTACTGACAAAGCTGCCATGTAGGTGCTGGGAATCGAACCTGGGTCTTCAGGAAGAGTAGCCAGTGCTCTTAAGCATTGAGCCATTTCTCCAGTCCTGACTTTTCTTTGTAGAATTTAATTGCTAAGAAAACTTCCATGTACTTCAATTTTTAGAAGACTTGCTATCATAATAACGTTCACGAAATTACCAGATGGAGCTTCATAGAGGAACTCTGAAAAAGATGTGGAGTATTTTGATGGTGACTCTGTCTGTTAACCTTGGTCAGACAGCTCCTCCCTTGGCTGCGTTTCTTCTGCATCTACAGCTCGAGACGGTATTACATTGCCTATTTCACGGGACATTTTTGCTCTGCTCTGGAATGTACAAGAATGTCGCTCCTTACTACAAAGTACAGAGGAGTGTTCACAAGAGTCCAGGATGGGAAGGGGAGGAGATGGGTGAACCTCAAATCCATTGTGAGACAAGTCCAAGACTGACCACAAATAGCACCCAGAAAGGTCTGCTCTGCTTTACCGGAAGGCAAGAATTAAACACAGCACAAGCACCATCTGTGAGCCTTGCCAAATGACACTCTGGGTTTCCCCATGAATTGCACTAAATCTGGTATTCATTGTCTATACATTAAAGGCCTTGGCGGATGCAAATACAAGGAATTTCAAAAACAGGAGCCATGTATTTGAAGGAGAGTATCGAAGAGAACACCGCCATATCCCTTTATTACCACCAGCTAGCTGATTAAATGTCTCTGCTTTTCCTTGAGGAGCTGACATGGAACTCACCGCGGAGACTCTTTCTTGGAAACAGTTACTGGTGAGGAGAGAGAAAGAGAGAGACAGAGACAGAGACAGAGACAGAGACACAGAGACAGAGACATAGGCAGAGAGACAGACAGAGAGACGGGGGGGGGGGCAGAGAGAGGGGGGAGGCAGGGGAGACAGAGACAGAGAGACCTTTGACTTAATTCTAGTTTGAGCTTTTCAAAGCTGGTGTTTGTAAACTCAGAAAATAGGGGGCAGGGAGGGGAGTTTTCATTAATCCACGATTTTGGAAACAGTTACTCCTAGCTCACAAGTGCATACAAATACAAAAATCCTAATGGGACTATTTTCTTACTAAGCCTGTAACAGTTTACATTCACCTAATGGCCTGGGGTTATGAGCAAACTACTCAATTAGAGAATTTAGGCTCCTTGCCCACATATTTTAGAGCAAATTATCCTTTCACAAATGCAGAACCCCCTATATAAAAAGTCTAACCAGTATTTCCTGTAAAAAAAAAAAAAAAAAAAAAAAGACCCATACTATTCCCCAAATTCCCACCTTGAACCTACTAAGAGTTTGTCTTTCTGCTAGGGCAACGATTTTATGGAAATATTTGTTTTTATATCACATACCTCACTCTTGGTCTTCCTGCTGGCTTGTGTTTTGACCTTAAATGTCGCTATGGAATTATAATCGAAACACTTCAAAAAATGAGAAATTTCTTTCTAAGTCTTTTTCGAAGTTGAGGATTTCAGAGTAGAAAGTATTGAATCCACCCCATTCTTTGATAACAGATCTTCTGCTTGGGGGGTTAAATGAATTTCATGGTTATCCTTAACACTTACTATTTCTTCTTAGGCCTCTTTCATTTAAAAGGGGGTCGGTGCTGCCAATCTATAAACACCCATTAAAAGTTGTCCACCCTTTTATACTTGGCTGCTGGCCTTAATTGTCTGCAGATGGGAGAGTCTCTGCATTTTGTTTCAAAGGTAGAGATTTGCAAAAATGTAAACGGGTCTATTAAAAGTTCTACATCAAGACCCTAACCATCCATTAAAAGGATCCATGCATAAATGGGAATTGAACTCAATGGGAAAGTGTCTTTTGCTGTGAGGCATTTGTAGCTACATCGAGGAAAAAAGTATATGTCACTACCAATGAGCCACTCATGTGCTCAACACAATGCATTGCCGGAGAGTGATCTTAAGAATTTTGGCAAATGCTAAAAGTAAGAAATCAGAGCTGCTATGCACCTTATCCGCTTACACTGCCTTTAAGAGGAATGGAAGCATTTGTTAAACTTTACATAGCAAAATAAAAACTCCATGTATTTAGTCCTATAGAGTATTGAGTAGAGAATCTTAAAACAAGACTATTTTGAGTTCACCGACTGAACCATTATTTTCTATCTTATTAAAATCCCTTCCAAAGATTGAATGATTCTTATTTCTGCCCGCGACAGAGAGCTGAACCCAAGCTCACCGCCCTTGCAACTGTGGTGTTCTGGCTTATCTTGCCTAAGGGATTGACAGTTTATCTTTGACCCTACTGTTTCATTTGTCCCTCTTTCACTAGCTTTCTCCCTTAGCCTTGCTTCTCATTAGCCCACCCTGATGGCTGACCACTTATAATCCATAAACTAAGTCCACGTTAAACACAAAGAGTGTGTGCCTTTTTATCTCTGCAAAAATCAAACCCATTGCAGATGTGGTTTTAATTTTATTTTCCTGGATTTAAAATGAAATCTTGTGAATAGTACAGAACAATGCTAGAATCTTTGCCATTAAAAACCAGCCCTGAATAATCACCTTATAGTCAAGACTATGGTGGAACTGCTGTGGAGTTTGTTCACTCTGGCCTTGAGCCCCACAGTCTGTGCCCAGCAGTCAAACAGAGGTTTGAATACTTGATAAGTATATTGCCCTTATCCTTTCTTTAAGCACAACAGACCATTTAGTTTTAGATAAATAGTGTTTCCCCCTAAACTCAGGTTCAACAGAAAGGGTACACTGACAATGTTTAATAAAAGATGTTCTAGTCTTTGAGACTGCTCTTTACTTATTTTTTATTTTGTCTGCGACAAAAGAGGAAACAGAATTTGGGTGCCTCAATAGGAAAAAAAAAAACCAGTTGAAGTTATTTTCCTTCAGCTTGCAAGCACACACTGATAAGCTTTAAACACAATTTTACTTTGGAAAAACTATTTCAATATTATCTTTTTCAGGGTAAGCGCTCTGGTCCTTTCACATGTGGCCCTTATTATGTGGATGGCTGTCTAAAGCTGCTGCTGCTGCTGCTGAGGATACTTGTATGAACTACAAGCTGTGGCTTTATTTCATTTATAATCTTTGTAGTTCTTGCTGTTACTTTTACATGTCTATGTCTGGTATTGTGTAGCTTTGAAACTGTGCCAAAAATATTTATTGTCGTATATCTGGCGTTCTCATACTATGTGGTTGGGTTTGGTCTCCAAGCTGGGTGAAGCTTATTAGCAGACACAGTTCTTGGCATTCGTGAGAAAATATCTTAAGTAATTTTAGTATGTTCCTGAACTATATAGCCTTTTGCATTCCTTGAAACAAATACAAAGTTGAAATTCAATGCTTCGCTACCTTAAAAAAAAAAAAAAAACTTATAAGGTAGAAAAAAAAAAAAAAAGGAACAAAAATAACAAAGGCAAAACCAAACAAACCAACTAACCCATTCCAGAAAATAAAAGTATAGATTTAACGGAAAACTTGAACATTCTGAAATATTCCCATGACGGACTGGGTAAAACGTCCCTGTATGTAAACCCAAGAGACCTGAGGCAGGCACTGGTACCTGGTAGAGCTGATATTTTGTGGTTGCAGGAACTGATAACGGAAATAAAAAGCAAGACATCCATGAGCCACGCCCTTTTCCTAACCTCTTTGCAGCTTAACTGTGCTATAGAAGTATTGTGAGGGCATTCAGGCCCTGTGATTAGGTTTGTGCGTCAGCCTCCTCCACACGGCTGACACATTACATTAGACACAGCATCTAGCTCTTCTTACGGATCACTCTTAATACACTTTTGTATACATAAATATAGCAACCTATTAGCATTATTAAGGTGTTTTAAAGGTAATCTTAAACTGATTAAGTTCTTTGCAGATTATTTTTAGATTATTTTCTGTGCATGAATGTTTTGCCTGCATGAACGCATGCACATCATGTGCTATGTGCCTCGTATCTCTGATGCTCAGAAGAAATCACTGGGTCTCTGTAACGGGAATTAAGGATGGTTGTTAAGCTACCTTGTCATGTAAGTGCTGAACTTGCCTGTGATGCCAGAATATCTGGTATCTTCTTTTGGCCTCCATGGGCACCCAAACTCACATGTACATATGCACACACAGACATACAGACTTACACATAATTAAAAGTAAAATTAAAATGTAAAAAAAAAAAAAGAGGGGCTTGAGAGATAGCTCAGCAGTTAAGAGCACTTGCTGCTCTTGCAGAGAACTTGGGTTTGGCTCCTAGAACAGACATGGTAGCTCACAACCACCACTCCATCACTCAAGCATGTAACTGTTGCTAGAGGATTTGATACATACTTTTGGCCAATGTACTCGACAGGTGTCAGGCATATACATGGGGCAAATATATATCTGGAGGCAAAATACAAATTGAAAGAATATAACTCCTTCTGGGATCAGAGGTACCTCAGTGGTAAAGAATTAGCTCTGAATGTCCAAGTTTCATATTCAATTCTTAGCATTGTAGTGCTGTAAAGAACAAGACTCGGGAGGCAGAGGCAGGTGGATCTCTGTGAGTTCGAGGCCAGTCTGGTCTACCAAAGTGAGTCCAGAACAGACAAGGCTACACAGAGAAACTTGGGGGGGGGGGGAAGAAAAGGAAAGAATAAGAACACCTCCCCCCCCCCCCTGGGGAAAGCCACTTAGGGAATTATTGGGGGGGCTTTTAGGGGGTTCTTATTGGAGTGTAAGGATAAAGATGTGAAAAGATCTATATAGTTTAAGACTGTTGGCCTTTTTGCTGGGGCAATCTCTTAGCTAGCTTGTAATTTCAGCTGACTTCCCTGATGCCGTACCCTTGCCATGTGGCTCTCTCTCTTTACCTCCTGTCTATGCTGCTGTCTGCTGCCTCTGTCCATGCTTCTGTCTGTCTGCCTGCCTCTGTCCATGCTTCTGTCTGCCTCTGTCCATGCTTCTGTCTGTCTGCCTCTGTCTATGCTTCTGTCTGCTGCCTCTGTCCATGCTTCTGTCTGTCTCTTGCCTCTGTCTATGCTTCTGTCTGCTGCCTCTGTCCATGCTTCTGTCTGTCTGTCTGCCTCTGTCCATGCTTCTGTCTGTCTGCTGCCTCTGTCCATGCTTCTGTCTGTCTGCTGCCTCTGTCCTTCTGCCCTGGTTGTTCTGCTTCAGCTCCAGCCCAGCCAGCTCTTTATGTAACAAAAGCCACATTATGTTCTCATACAAAAACAAGGAACGCTATTAGCATAGAGGGAGAGGTCCCCAGCTTACTCACTCTGAACCAATCAGCAACAGGACTGTGTGCTGCTCCATATCTTAGTATTGTTGCCTTTTGGCCAGTTGAAGGGCAACATGACCTTCCAAGGCCTCCCCCAGGGCAGCTTGCTTCTTCTTCTTCTTTAGGGACAGGCGAGGATAAACATTTGCACATAGAAAGCAGCTAACGTGTCACAGAAACGACAATACAAATCTTCTGCCGCCACTTGGAACTGCTGCATAGCAATTAACAATGGAAAACACAGAGGCGCCCCTACACAGGCGTTTGATACAGTGTGGGTGGGTATAGGTCCTCCCAGGAGGGAACGTGGAAAACCAGCCAGGAAGAGAAGACAGAGAAGACAAATACCGGGCTGACTCCATCCTAGATGGTGGCTTCAGTCCCCCCTCTTTGGTGTCCATTTCTGGAATGTAAGTTAGGCCCAGAATTTTCCTGATTAGAGAGAAGGGACTGGTCCTTCATGTGCCTAGAGGAGATGTGAAATGGGGGAAAAGTAAATTCCAGCTAGGGTTGACAAAATGGGATACAGTGTCCCAAGGACATCTAAATGGAAAAACAGTTTGGTGTTTCATGCTGGACGCAGAAGCAGGCAAAGAGGTAAAAGCCATTGCAGAGAAAAGTTAGTAAGTACCACATCTGAGGATAGGCAGCCTCACGGAACTGTGTTCTTCACCCCAATGGCTGGAATTCAGGTGACTCAACTTAAGAAATCATAACAATGACAGTAAGAGTGCTGATACACAGTGACAGCGACAGTGGGTTCCCCGGGTGATGCCAGCAGCAGTTTCTTAATGTACTATATTCAGCTCGGAACAGGAGGTAAAGGAAGTATGCCTCTTTCAAGCCACTGCACCGTTTCTGTATCTGTATCACAGCAAGCCTTCCCTTACCAAAAATGGTATGTATTATAGACTCCTTCTTAGAGGGTTTTTTTTTGTGTGTGTGTGTTGTTGTTGTTTTGCTTTGTGTTTTGTTATTTTCTTCTTCTAAGACATATGTCATATGGGAGAAGGAGATTTGCATTGTTTTTGTTGGTACCAGGTAAGTATTTAGTCAGTGAATGATTCAAAGTATAGGGCTGAAGTTGTAGCTCATGCTCAGGGCCCTGGGTTCTACCCCCAAACACCACAGAAAACCAAAACAGTAAAATGTGGGGTTCTCGCCTGCCCTGCAATAGTGAGCATAAAATATATCACAATGGAAGAACTTACTGCAAAGCCAGCTACGAGTGATATGTAAGAAGTGAAAAAGTTCAGTGAGAAATAACCTAGACAATACGATGAAGTAGTAATATATTAAAAATGGAAGGAAGATAAATTGCATGCTGTAGAAAAAAGCAAGGTGGCAGGGCACCTTGGTAACTGCCTTGGTGTATCGGAAAGGTGATTATAAAGCGGCCGCTGACCAATTGTTTCCCGTGTCTTTGGAGGAAAAATCAGCAGGAAGGAACTTAAACTGACCCGACAGTGATAGTGATTAAACATTAAAAAAGGCTCCAGGGCGACGTTGTAGACTCTGTCTCAGGTGAATTCTAAGGACAACCCATCTATCTGCCTCCGACACCTGAGGCAGAGCCTTGAGAGAAGGAGATGTCCCGATTACGTGATGCCTTGAGCTTGCTTCTTTTCCACTGTAGGGAAGGAGGGTAGTGGGAAGGACACAGTTCACTGCATTGACCAGTCTGCTTAACTGACATTTCTTGTCTATAACTGGAGAGAGTTATGTCTTAAGTTTGAGCTGGAGTATAGGGAAATGGTAGATTAGCAGACCAAATAACGCTACTAAAAAAACGTAATTCTGCATCTAGACCTTCTAAGATACCGATTTCCACACAGTAAAAATAAGCCGCAGATGTCCTAAATCTTGATCCATTTCAAGTGCTATGCTTTATTTCGTAAGATTAAATTGAATAACAGTGATATAACTATAATGCTTTACTATTGACAGGGAAATGCCATAGGAGAAAATAAAACTGTTTGTTCTTTTGTAAGATTTGTTTACGTTGGTTGGTGGAACTGTAAAATAAAGTAATAATGTTATTTACTAAAATTATAGTATTTTAATATTATGCTGGACACAATGGTTCCACCTTTAATCCCAGCACTTAGGAGGCAGAGGCAGGCAGAGCTCTCTGAACTCAAGGCCAGCCTGCTCTACATAGCAATTTCCAGATCAACCAAGGGTACATATTGAGACCCTGTCTCTGAATAATTATACCGGTAATGTTCCTCATTAATAATCATTGTAGTAGATTTTCTATCACTGTGACAAACACTTGGGAAGACAGCTTGAAGGAGGAAGATTTATTTTAGCTCACAGTGTCAAAGGCTCATGGTCACTTTGCTCCATTTCTGTGGGCCTGCGGTGAGGCGGAAAACCATGGTAGCAGGGACACGTGCTGAGATGACTGGTCTCCCCTCTTGGAGGTCAGGAAGCAGATAGGGACGGATGGACTGGGACAGAGCATCCTTTTCCACGGCCCGTCCTCTACTGACCTGCTTCCTCTAAGTAACCCCTTGTCTTCGGGTTTCTGCAGCTGGGCCACACTTTCACCAATGGCCTCTTAAAGGCTCTCTTCGCGGTGCCAAACCTCAACTTCTTTGCACGATCCTTTCAGTACTGGCTTTTCAACTGTTACTGAGGCTGTGCCAATGGCCTCTCCTGGACTCTCCAAGCGCCAAACCTCAGCTGCTTTCAATTCAAAATAAAAGATGTCTCCAATAGAGTCTTTAAACTTCCCTCTGGAACTCCACAAAGCAGGGCCTCCGTCTTCTGCATTACTCTCAACACTCGATGGCTCGTGTAGCCCAAAGTTCCAAAGATCGTCCACAATCCTCCCAAAACACCATGGTCAGATCTGTCATAGCAATACCCTACATGCCTAGCATCAGCTTGTCTTAGTTACGGTTTCTACTGCTGTGATGAAACGCCATGACCAAAAAGCAAGTTACCACCTGATGTGGGTGCTGTGAACTGAACCTAGGCTCACTGTAATAGCAACAGGCGTTTTTAATCATTTAGCCATTTCTCCAGCCTGAATAAGGGCTCTCTCAAGCACTCTATGGACAATATTTGGAGGCTACTATAAACATAAATTAAAGTGACAAATATTAATTTTAAAAAATCTGACCACTCAGGAAAATATATATCCTTACCTATATTTTTACAGATAAAATTGAAAGTAAGTTAACAATTTACTTCTGATACACAAATAGCACATCACACAATGATACTTGGATCCATCTTTTATTAAAATCTCCAAATATACTAGATCCTTTCTCAGGAATTAGAAGTGTGAGCCACTTTCTGAAAGAAGTATATGGATTCACCAGAAAGAATGAAAGGAACAGGGTATTCTGAGCAATAAGAGAAACTGATTAAAATCTGGAACTAAAGTCTTTAGGTAGTTTTACCCTGAAGTAAAAATTTAAACGTTAGGACTCCTTAGAAAAGTAACACAAACTTCCATGGAGGAAGTAGTAATTCTTTTTTTTTTCTTTTTTCTTTTTTGGTTTTGTTTTGTTTGTTTTTATTTTTTTGAGACAGGGTTTCTCTGTGTAGCCTTGGCTATCCTGCATTCGCTTTGTAGACCAGGCTGGCCTCGAACTCACAGAGATCCACCTGCTTCTGTCTCCCCGAGAGCTGAGATTACAAGTGTGTGCCACCATGACTGGCCTAGGAAACAGTAATTCTATACTTAAAATGTATTAAGTTCCCCTCCCCCCCCGCATATATGTATGTGTACCATGTGTCTGCCTAACACCTACAGAGGCCAGAAGAGGGCGTTGGATCCCCAGAACTGGGGTTACTGTTGCCAGGTGGGTGCTGGAAACCTGAACCCCAAGCAAGCAAGTGCTCCTAACTTTTGAGCCATCTCTTCAGTCCCAGGGATTTGTATGTTTGCAAAATTTGCCTGTGTTAAAGCAGTTTAAGTATGGTTAGTGGAAGACTGTTGCATCCAAAGGCTTTCCCTTTGGCACACTTGACTCTGATGGTGTGGCTTTGCAGCTGTGGAGGTGCTGTGGGGATCCAGGTCTGTGGTGGTTGGAGACAGGCTGTGTTGCCTCCAGTGAGACCATGTTTCTGTGGTTTGTGGTCACTTTGGTAGTTATTGCCTCTTAGGATAAGAGTGACTTCTAGCAGCCCGTCAGTGGTAGCGCTTATCCTAGCCCTTGGGAGACAGGAGCAGGCAGATCTGCTGAGTTTGAGGCCAGCCAAGGCTACACAGAGAAACTCTGTCTCGAAAACCCCAAAAGAAAAAACAAAACAAATAAAAAAGAATAACTTCTAGTGTCTAGTGCACACTGTCAACTTGCTTGTTGTTGTGGTTGGTATGTATGTATGTATGTACATACGTATGTGTTTGTGTTTCCACCTGCCTCTGACTGGGATTAAAGGACTTGCATTACCTCACCTACCTCTGTTATGATGCTATAATTGGTATCTGGACAGCAGCGATGGATAAGTTGATAGTGAAGCAGATATAATCTTTGCAGTGTATGGAGCCAGAAACTCCATAGTCTGTAAAAAATTCTTTCTGTCATCAGACAAGTAAAGTTGTAAATTGTAGATTAAACTTTCACTAACATACATGAAATGAAAAGTTCATTACTGTCAACTGCAGCCAGGCGCAGTGGCGCATGCCTGTAATCCCAGCACTGGGGAGGAAGGGGGAGGGGCGTAGGCTGATCTTTGTGAGTTCGAAGCCAGGCTGGCCTACAACTGAGTCCAGGACAGGCTAAGTTATACAAAGAAAACTTGTCTCAAAAACCAAACCAAACCACCACCACCACCACCAACAAAGAATACTTGGTCAGACAACACACACAATGATCTACATCTCACATGGTTATTTTGATAGGAATTTTGCAAAATAGGATTTCTCAGGATTCTTATGCTTATTTGGCTTTCATGTTTACTTGTGTGGGTGTGTGTATGGTACGTGTGTGATGTGTGAGTGTCTATGTGTGGAAGTGTGTGTGCATGGGTGATGAGGCCAGAGGCTGACATTGATGACTTCTTTGATTATCTCTTCCTCTACATTGAGACAGGGTCTCTCATTTGAACCCAGAGTTAATCTAGCTAGGCAATCCTGCCCTAGGACTTCTTGTACCTCGGGATCACAGGTAGGCTGCCATGGCCACGCAGCATGTGTATGGGTGTTGGGATCCAAACTCTGGTTCTCAGGTAGCAAGTGCTTTATCCACTGCATCACTTGCCCAGCTCCAGTGTTCCTAGTACACCCCAGAATTTCTATTACCAGTTCATAAATGCTTTTAGAAAATAATTTGGTTTTGTATCTGTGAAAAGGTTTAATTCTACACCCAGGCTGTCTTTGCACCCAAGGCAATCAATCCTCCTGCCTCAGACTCTCAAGTTTTGACGTTATAGGTATAAGCCATGACTCTTGGCCTAACACTGTTTATTTATAAATTATTTTCATGAAAGACTTTACTTATATTGGGTGGGTTTTCAGATAGAAAAGGGTATGCTTAGACCACTCAAATATTTGACAGGTAGCACTAAAAGACCATGTTTTCTTATATTACATATAAGCCAAAGAACAGATAACTTTTCCTTTTATTTGAAGTGTTGAAAAGAACAGTTGAAGTTATTATGTCTTATAGAGAACTGTCAAAAGTTATTGATAACAATAACAGACATGAATCCAATAATTAAAATTCAATGCAAATCATAGAGCTAGTTATTGAATTCAGCTAATATTTACATGAAACTTGAAGGAAAGACATTCCAAATGAAAACAATAGTGATTTATGAGGAATTAAAATAATGGGACACACACACACACACACACACACACACACACACACACACACACATATACACACCGTGAAAGACTCAGCAAATAAAGATACCAAATGTCTCCCTTATTGTGTAGATTCTGTCAAACGTGAGCACTGACGTTAGTTGGCCGTTATTGTGCTTTACTGCTGTGATTAAAAAGCTTATGAATCAGGCTGGAGAGATGGCTCAGAGGTTAAGAGCACTGACTGCTCTTCCAGAGGTCCTGAGTTCAATTCCCAGCAATCACGTGGTGGCTCACAAGCATCTATAATGTGATCTAATGTCCTCCTCTGACATGCAGGTGTACATGCAGGCAGACAGAGCACTGTATACATAATAGCAAATAAATATTTAAAAAAAGCTTATGAGCCCTTTTCCATTTTGTCACCAATGAAGAACTGGCCTATAGCTATATTCAAGAATGTGGAAGGTGGGTGGTGGTGGCACATACCATTAATCCTCATACTGGGGAAGAAGAGGTAGGCAGATCTTTGTGAGTTCAAGGCCAACCTGGTCTACATAGTGAGTTCCAGGACAGCCAAGTCTATATAGAGAAACCCTGTTGTTGTTAAGTTACCAGTATAGCCTAAAATGTTTATTATCAGGCCTATAATTATTATTACAGCAGTATAACCCACTAGCAATCAATAAAGACACAGACATTTTGAAGAGGAGATTTTAGGTGAGAGAAGCATGGGAGAATGGGAAAATAGAAGGATCCAGAGGGTCCTAGAAACCTACAAGAAGAACATTATGACAGGCAGATCTGGGCCCAGGGGTCCTGCTCAAACTATGGCACTAGCCAAGGACAATATGGGCAGTAAACTTCAAACCTCTACCCAGATCTAGCCAATGGACAGGACATTCTCCACAGTTGAGTGGAGAGTGGAGACTGACTTTCACATGAATTCTGGTGCCCTATATTTGATCATGTCCCCTGGATGGGGAGGCCTGGTGGCACTCAGAGGAAGGATAGCAGACTACCAAGAAGAGCCTTGATACCCTATGAGCATATACAGGGGGAGGAGGTCCCCCTCAGTCACAGACATAGGGGAAGGGAGTAAGGGGAAAGTGGGAGGGAGGGAGGAATGGGAGGACACAAGGGATGAGATAACAATTGAGATGTAATATGAATAAATTAATAAAATATTTTTAAAAAGACACAGACACCTGTTATATTTTAAAATAGCCTTAGTTAACCTGGGTCAGGGCAGATATCAATCCCCTAAACTACTTCCCATAGTGGGGCAGGTATGGGATAACTGACCTAATCCCATGTCATCTGCTTCTAGTAATTTCTATCAAGCTACCTCCCATCCATAATCCCAAATACTTGCTAATTATCATCATCTGGGCCGAATGCTCCATCCACGCCGGCCATGTGCTTCTCCTCCATCTAATCCATGATGGCGCAACCTTCTTTCTTTTCTCCTCAGGTCTCTCTTCTTCCCAAGATTCTGTCTCCCGCAGCCCCAGAACCTGAGCCATGCCTATCCCATTTGCCCGCCCAGGCCTTTTATTAATTAGCATGAAAATACATCAGACCAACCTCCAACAAAACCCTGTCTCAAAACAAATAATCCCCAAACAAAACAGCAAGGAAAAGCAATGTGAATCAAAGTTTGGACAATATTAAGCTGTGGTTGAAAATATTTATGGAGTCACCTGACAATATAGCAGCTATGAAACGTGGGGGAAAAGAGCTTCTAGCACTCTAGAAAGATGGTAACACGTGTGCAGGACGCACATCACGTGCCGCTCAGGACTCCCATCTGCTGAGGGAAGAAAAGCTGTCTTTAAGGGCTTCTTTTTCTATTCTGGTTCCCCTCATATGGTATTTGTTAAATATTTTTCTTTTTTAAGTTGAAGTATAATCTAAGGAGCCATTATAAAGCTATTCAAGTCTTGCAGCACAAAGGTCATTTACATTTGTACATTTTAGAATTCAAAATTTTATTTTTCAAAGGCTTGGAAGAAAAACCTCAGTATAAAATCAAAACAAGTCAGGCATGGTGGTGCACGCCTATAGTCTCAGCCTTCTGGAGGCAGAGGCAGGCAGATCACTGTGTGTTTGAGGCCAGTCTGGTCTACAAGTGGAGTCCCGGATAGCCAAGGCTACACAGACAAACCCTGTCTTAAAAAAACAAAACAAACAAACAAGCAAACAAAAAACAAAACCCTCAAAAAACCCAACCAATCAACCAACAAACAAAAAAACTCACATTTCTGCAACAAGAACATTAAGGATGAATATAGTAATTGTCACAGACTTAAAAAGGATTTCTGTTTAATTATTGTATGACATTCTAAAGCCTTGTAGTGTGTGTGTATGTGTGTGTGTGTGTGTGTGTATGTGTATGTGTTTGTGTGTGTGTATGTGTGTGTTTGTGTATGTGATTATGTGTGTTTGTGTGTGTGTGTATGTGTGTGTGTGTTTGTGTGTGTGTATGTGTGTGTTTGTGTGTACATGTCTGGATGTCAGAGGACAAATTTGTGAAGTTGGTTTCTTCTTTCCACACGTATGTGTTCTAGGATTGGACTTAGGCCATTAGGCCTGCATCAAAAGCTCCTTTACCTACTAACCCTTCTTGCCAGCATAGTCCTGAATTTTTATACTGTAGATACAAGACCCCAAAAATGCTCTTCTCATAATTAACGTCGGTTCTTAACATTTATTCACTATCAATTCAAAGCTGAAATATTACTGTCAGTTATAATTAACCAAACTACTCAATTATGCTTTTCTTCTTTATAGGAGATATTAAGAAGTCATTGTCAAATCAAGACATTATCAAAAAGTATACAGTCCGGGAGTTGGGGAATTAACAAAACCAAATTTTGTTTGAAGATGCCATAATGAAACTTAATACTGTGTGCATGCTAATTTATTTATTTATTTTGTTTGTTTGTTTTTGAGACAAGGTTTCTCTGTATAGCTTTGGCTGTTCTAGAGCTCACCTTGTAGACCATACTGGCCTCAAACTCACAAAGATCCACCTGCCTCTGCCTCTGGAGTGCTGGGATTAAGGCGTGTGCCACCACTGCCTGGCTTGCATGCTAATGTAAAAAAATTATCAACAGAGTATTCAAGCTTGGAGCTGCAGCATAGCTCAGCAGTGAAGTATATGCTTGTCACATGTGAGGCCTGACCTCTATCCTTCCCAGCCCTACCACAGAAAAGGAGGCAGGCAGGCATCCTGAGATCTGGGATTTGATATCTATCTGACTATTAACAACTATTCCACTCCTTGGAATATACCCAGAAGATGCACTACCACACAACAGGGGCTTATGCTCAACCATGTTCATAGCTGCCTTATTCATAATAGCCAGAACATGGAAACAGCCTACGTGTCCCTCAGTAGAAGAATGGATAAAGAAACTGTGGTACATTTACACTATGGAATACTACTCAGCTATTGAAAACAAGGAATTTCCGAAATTTGTGGACAAATGGATTGAACTAGAAATTATCATAATGAGTGAGTTCACCCAGAAGCAAAAAGAGTTAAATGGTATATACTCACTTATATCGAGACACTAGTCCAAGGGGTATGTCCCCATGAAAAACTTTACCTACCAGGAAAGTGGGTCAGAGACGAGGACATTCTATTGAGACTTTAGGTGTGAGAAGCCTGGGAGAATGAGGAAATAGAAGGATCCAGAGGGTCCTGGAAACTACAGGCGGGTCTGGGCCCTGGGGTCCTCCTCAAACTATGGCACCAGCCAAGGAAAATATAGGCAGTAAACTTCGAACCCCTACCCAGACTAGCCGATGGACAGGACATTCTCCACCGTTAAGTGGAGGAGAGCTGACTTTCACACAAACTCTGGTGCCCCATATTTGACCATGTCCCTTGGATGGGGATGCCTGGTAGCACTCAGAGGAAGGATAATAGGTCACTAAGAAGAGACTCGATACCCTATGAGCATATACAGGGGGAGGAGGTCCCCCTCAGTCACAGACATAGGGGAGGGGAATGGGGGGGGGAAGCGGGAGGGAGGGAGGAATGGAAGGATACAAGGGATGGGCTAACAACTGACATGTAATATGAATAAATTAATAATAAAAAAAGGAAAAAAATAAAATATTTTGGTTAAAAAAAAAAAAACAACTAAGATTTCTAAACAAACTCTATAAAACAACCATCTGGAGACCTTACAGAGTAAAGCAGGTAGGTGGAAAGCATTGAAGAGGTGAGATCTTCAGGAGTGAGTTTCTCATTTTCCCTTTTTACTCACAGTCTTAAGCCAAGGGCTCCTGATAGCACCACAGTCCATGTTGCAGACAGTTACAATTCTGAATTCTAATTTCTGTCAGAAAGCTGGGAAAAGTAATGCGTACAGGCCAGCCTGCTGGGGTAATTATTATTTTTTTCTTGGCTTAGGAAAGGTAGACAAATAGCAGAGATGAGTCTGTGTTCTCCCTCGCTTTCTGTTAGGGGAGCTCTCAGAGAGTACGTAGTTTTAAATCATTCTTTTTTCTCTTACTGTTCCTTTGTGGGTGGCCCCAACTGTGGGAACCTCAGCAGCTAGCAGCTGAAGAGGCATCTATCCTGTCTTTCTAGCCAGGAGATTAGGCAAAGGAGCCCTGTGGGTTGTAAGGTGTGGGGGAAATCTTGGAAGACAAAGGCTTGAAGATGATCCTCCAATCCTGTTGGTAAACCAGCATAATACTTGGTCTCACTTTTGAGCTGCACATGTGCGGAACAGACCCAAAGCTGCATAGCAACAGCTTTGACGGCTGACTATAAATCTCCAAATTCAGACTAAACCTTTGGTGGTATATGAGACAAACATAGCAGCTTAGCTAGACAAAACAGAAAAAGCCGACTCCCACCCCCACCCACTGGACCATTACCTACAGGAGAGATGAATTCTGTGTCCTGATACAAGCTAATGGACCAAACTGCAAGGAACCCGCCAAACCATGAACTTTGAAGGCATAGTCCTGTGGACTGCCCACCCCATCCCAACTTCTGAAACTACATTCAAGTCAAGGGGTTCCCCCAAACCATGCTTTGCTTTATAATTCATTGGAAGGATTAACAACGTATGCAGAAAGACATGGCTATGCTTGATATGGAGAAACGATACAAATTATAACCGGGTAAGCAAAAAGGCACGCCAGCAGTAGCCAGGAGAGCTGTGAATGAGGCTTTAATTTTTACTGCTATCCTTTGTCCGTCAGTGTTTGACAGTTCCCATTAAGTGTGGAACTCTGGGAAGCTCCCTGAAGCTTTGGTGCCTAGAGGTTGAACTATTCTTATTTGGGGGACTTTATTTAGTGTGTGTGTGTGTGTGTGTGTGTGTGTGTGTGTGTGTGTGTGTGTGTGTGAATATACACATTGCATGTATGTATGGCGTGTGTATAGAGTTCAGAGGACAGCTTTTGGATTCAGTTCTCGCTTTCCATGGTGAGATTCAAGGCTCAAACCAAGTGCCATGTTTATGCCATGTCTTAGTTAGGGTTTCTATTTCTGTGATAAAGCACCATGAACAAAAGCAACTTGGGGAGACAAGGGAGGGCTTAGTTCAGCTTATACTCAAGGAAGTTAGGGCAGGCACTGATTTAGAGGCTATAGAGGAATGCTGCTTACTGGCCTGCTCCTCATAATTTGCTCAGCCTTTTATTTTTTATTTTTTATACATTCCAGATTCACCTGCCTAGGCTTGGCACCACCTACATCAGTCACTAAGAAAAGTACCGGGCAGTCTTTTCTCAACTGGGTTCCCACTCCTTAGATAACTCTAACGGGTCAAGTTGACAAAGACACTAACCAGTAGTACATGTACACGCCTGGCTACAATATAACTCTTGAAAATAGGTGGCTCATATGGTTCCTGGGCTCTAAGTTACAGCATGTTTTTCTGGTTTCTCATTACCTTCTTCTCTAAGAGGTAAACGTAAGCAGCAGGCAAGAACATAAACTGTCCAGACGTTGAGATATGAAAAGAATGACCAGAAACAACCTGTAAACACACCTGTTAAAATGCTCTGTGGTGCGGATCTCTGAGTTTGAAGCTCTACAGAGCGAGTTCCAAGCAAGTGCCAAGGCTACACAGAGAAACCCTGTGTAGTGGATGTAAACATGTTTTTGTTTTGATCCCAAGTGTGGGATATGAAACAGACTTGTGTGAGGGTGTGAGGTCTTTTGTCTACTGGAAACAGACTTGTGAGAGGACACATGGTGTTTGTCCACTAAAAGAGGAATTGTCTCTTGTGTGGGCCTGGTCTTTGCCAGCTGATAAATAACCTAGTACAGACTCTGAGAGAATGTATATATTTATAGGCCCTAAAACAAGAGGCTTGGCTTTTTGATCTTGGCATAATTTCCTATCCTTTGGCTGTTCATCACTCCATTTCGAGATGTTCCTAGAGAGAAATGCTCCAGAGAATGATTCGAGGTTCCTTCCAGGTTCCAGGTGCTGCTCCAGATTCCAGCTACTGTGGTTGCAGTCACCTTTGCTGAATTGCTGGTTTGCTGTTTAATGGGGCTGCTGAAATCCTGACTACAAAGAGTAGCATTGTTCCAAGGAACTGAACCTAAAAAGGTCTACTTCTCCTGTTCTCATTAACCTCTTTTCTCTCTTAGCTAGGGCAGGTGGGTTGGAAGGGAGCTATAGGTATTAAAGAACTCCAAATAAAGGTTTGAAAAAATTCAAAGCCTACAAGCTCCTATTATTATTATTATTATTATTTTTTGAGACACAGTCTCAGTAGTGCAGCCTGGCTTAAAAGTCTCTGTAGCCAACACTGGTCTTGAATTTGTGGCAGTTTGCCAGTCTTAGCCTTTCTGGTGCTGGTACAGATGTGAACTACCACACCTAGCTGCTGCATCATCACTATCACCACCACCACCATCATCATCATCATCATCAGCAGCAGCAGCAATAGCATCGTGTTTTACACTGTTGGTATCAAATTTAAGATTTTTGCATGCTTAGTGCTCTATCATTTTTAGTCTCACCTCCAGCTGAACACACACACAGGCATGTGTACACATACACACAGGCATGCATACACACAGGCATGCATACACATATACACACATATGTATACATGTTAGCAATTTTTTTTTTTAACGAGACAGGGTTTCTCTTTGTAGACTTGGCTGTCCTGGACTCACTTTGTAGACCAGGCTGGTCTCAAACTCACCAAGATCCACCTGCCTCTGCCTCTCAGAGAGCTGGGATTACAGGCATGTGGCACTGTATCCAGCTTAGTGCAATATTTTCACAATTTTTTTTTTAAAGTCAGGGTTTCTCTGTGTAGCTCTGGCCATCCTAGAACTCACTCTGTAGATTAGTCTGGTCTCAAACCCAGAGATGCGCTTGTCTATGCCTCCTGAGTGCTGGGTTTAAAGGTGAGTGCCACCACCACCTGGCTAAATAATTTGTTCTTCCTCATCTCTCCCCATCGTCCTCCCTGTTCCGTGTAATCTTTTCACAAGCAGTCCCTCCTTTGCCTCCTGTTTTACATGTATCCTCTCTGGCCTGGTATCCAGGGAGGCCAGAGAAGGGAGTCTGAGCCCTTGGAACAGGAGTTACAGATGGTTGTGAGCTGCCGTGTGGGTGCTGGGAATTGAACCTGTTTCTCTGGGAAAGCAGCAAGTGCTCTAAACCATTGAGCTATCTCTCCAGCCCCTGTACATTTGATTCTGAATGTTTCTTGTGTTTTTTGAAGGTGAGATAAACCTGTTTTTTAGGATCCCAAGTGCAGGATTGGAACGGTCTTGTGAAAGAACAGGTGAGGTTAATCCACTAGAAGACCGACCACCTCGTGTAGGAGCTTGATTGTTGCCAGCTGAAAAGATCCTGTGAACAGACTCTGGAAGGAGATATATAAATGAGCCCAGATCTGGAGGCAGGGCTTTTTGGAGACTTGGGAGAGTTTTGGCTGTTCATCGCTGCACTTCGAGATGCTCCTAGAGAGAACCGCTAGAGGGAAGGCTTCGAGGCTCCAGCTCCTGCTAAAGTTCTGGGTTCTGGTTACTCTAGGTTCCAGCAGAAGAAATCCTGCTGATTGTGCCAGGAGAATTGTTCCTCAGAACTAATATCCTTACGATTTTGTTATTGTGTCCTCATTTCCTATTGTTTTGGTTAGTCGGGTTATAAGTGACGTATGCTCGGTCACTAAGTTGTTAATAAAATATATTGGCTAAGAAAATTGAGCATACAGTTTTTATTTCTCTAGACTTGAGATATTTTTCTGGTATAAATTTGTAACTAAATTGTTCATACCTTTAATGTTTACCTTAGATCCTTTTTCCCATCTTGTAGATTCTTAGGTTTGGTCTCCTGAATATATCCAAATTCTTGGAAGGTTTTCATTTAAAAAGTAGGATTTGTAGCTTTTTTTTTTTCTGGAACTTCTGCTCCTTAGCTTTGGCTCCTGATGCTGAAGAGTTGAGTGAGAGTGGCACATTTCCTCAGACTGTGTTCGTTGTAGTTTGCAAGTCTCCTGGGATGACGATGTCCTCCATCTTTCCCTTTTGTTCACTCTCCACATTAGTTGGTTTTGTAGTATTTGATTCTTCCTAGTGAGTTGTCAACTGAATTTATGATCCTCACTCTGTTTTAGGAAGGAAGCAGTCACTCATACAGTGACTTGGCGGCAGTACCAGTGCTGCCCTGAACACTGGGTATTTACTCACCTGGATCCCAGAAAAGGTTCAGAGACAGCAGCCCCAGGGAACTGAGCAGTCAAGAAAAATGTACTTCAGTGTTTCAAAAACTATTAGTATTGATAGTTGAGAAGTAAAAAAAAAAAAAGAGGGGTGATAGGAAGATGGGAAATGAGGGAGTGAAGAGTGAACCTGAAAAATGGATGGTCAGGGGCAAGAGAACCATGAAGAAAAATAGTATGGACGTAGGGAAGAGGTCACCAAACCCTACAGAAAGTGGGTGGTTAGAAGCAAGAGAGCTACACGGAAAAATATTGTATATACAGGGACAGAGGTCATTAAAGTCATTTCAGATGAGTTACAAGGTAAAACAAAGTCAACATATGTTAGTATGTTTATTTAAGTATGGGCTAAGCGGGGATACTGGCCAGGAAACTAGAAAGCGGCCTGCAGGGTGGGAAGAGGCTTTACGACAGCAGGTGAGAGGATAACAGAACACACGTGATGTAGAAGTGGAGGAGGGGTACTGGGAGGGAGGTTATAGTAGAAATGGTGGTGGAAAGGGGAGGAAGGTGTGTAAGAGTAAGGTGTGTAAGAGAGGGTTGAGAAAGAGAATCAAATAAAAACATTTAAGAAAATGTCACACCATACCATAAACCCATTACTTTGTAAACTAACTAGAATAAACATACATTTACAAAATGAAAGTGGAGATAGGTTAGTGTCAATGTTTCTTGTAGCTGGGGTGAATGTCTTGTATGAAGCAAGCTCTGGCAGAAGGAAGAGGGCTGTTAGCCTCAGCTGTTCAAGTCAGAAAGATTTTCCTGCTTACTGCATGGAGCTCCACTTTCTGCAGGAATTCCCCAGTGTGAGACTCTTGCCTGCCATTTACAACTTTGTTTCTGGCATAATGGTGTGTAGGCTTTACCTTGTTTTAAAATTGTAAAAATACATTGTGTGTGTGTGTGTGTGTGTGTGTGTGTGTGTGTGTGTGTGTGCGTGCGCGCGCGCCCGTGTGCGCGCGCACGTGCATGTACATATATATGGTTGGTTCTTTCCCTCAGTCTTGTGGCTTACTAGATAGAACTCAGGTAGTCAGGTTTGGCATCTGGTGACTTTACTCACTGAGCTATTTAGCTGTCCCCAGGCATAAGTTTAATTCCTTGAAGTAACATCTATCATTACATTGTTCTGAGGGTTAGAAATGCAGACAGAGTGTGGCATAGCTGGTTCTTCACTTTAGTTTCACAAGATCAGCAGCTGTGCTCCTTTCTGTTAACTGAGAGGAGTGTGCTGGCTGCAGCTCCACTCCTCTTTGCCAGGGAAGTAGGTCAATTGACTCCACTCAGATTGTCCGGGAGAATTTTCCCCTTAACAAGGTTTATAGCTTCAATTTCTTCTGCAGATTTCCTTGATAGCAGTACTTGGATTATTATTTTACTGACTGACCCAAGGTGTGACTCTTACAGGAGTACTTTTAGAATCCTATTACAAGGTCTGGAATATAATGAAAATGAGAGAGTGTGAAGAACAGGAGGCTTGTATGGGAACAATGCAGACACATACAATGTTCCAGAGAGAAAGGCTTACATAAAAGGAAAGGAATATACACAAAGGAAGTTGAGCGGAAGTCCAATTGGAGATTATATATATATATATATATATATATATATATATATATATATATATATATAGTGTGTGTGTGTGTGTGTGTGTGTGTGTGTGTGTGTGTGTGTGTGTGTGTGGTGGGAGTGGGGTTCTTGAAAACCTGATTCCAACTGGGCGTGGTGGCTCACTTCTTTAATCCCAGGACTTGAGAGGCAGAGGCAGGTGGATCTCTGTGAATTTGAAGCCAGCCTGGTCTACAAAGTGAGTCCAGGACATCCAGGGCTACATGGAGAAACCCTGTCTCAAACAAACCAGAAGGAAAAAAAAAAAAAAAAAGGAAAGAAAACCTGATTCCAAAGACAAATAAAAAGCAAAAAATAATGACAATTGACTATGGAAAAGCAAGTTTATTCTTATAACTCATCCAGAGAAAGAACTTAACATTTGTGAAAGCTCTCTACATTGAAATAAAATAGCATATCAAATTCAGCAATACACAAAAAAGCCTAACAGATAAACAGAAAACCGAAGTCAGAAATATTTCACAGAAACACACACACACACACACACACACACACACACCTTTTTTGATTTATAAGCAAATGCTATCTATGGTCATGTGCCCCCAAAAGACTCATGTGTTTAATTAAGGCTTGCTTGTCAGGCTGAGTAACTGCTGGGAGGTAGTGGAGCACTTGTGAAGTGAGACCCAGTGGAAGGGAGTTAGGTCTTACGGATTATGCACAGGAAGACACTAGGAGTTAACCCTGTTGTTTCCTCTCCCTCTCTTGCCTTGCTGGCCTCCATGAGGGAAGGTAAGCAGATTCTCCTGCCAAACATTCTTACTATGATATGATGTTCCTTCATGTCATTATACACCAGGATAGTTCTGCAGAGTGGAGCATATTACGCCTTAGTACTGTGCATTTTCCCCATGGAAAGGAGTGTAGAATGACAGTTGTCATCTTTATTCTAATCCAAAAGAAAGAAAGAAAGAAAGAAAGAAAGAAAGAAAGAAAGAAAATTCCAGAGCAAAGAAATGTAAAATAGTAAACTTTTAGAAAAAAAAATCTTCCTACAGAAGAGCAAAATGATTTTTGAAACAGAAAACAGGTATTACTAATCATAAAGAAAAAGATGATGGGTTGACTTAAGAATTTTTTCCCTGAATTTTGGGAAAAATTCTTAATGAATTCAACCCATCAAGAAGAACATAATGATGGGCGGATCTGGGCCCAGAGGGTCCTGCTCAAACTATGGCCCCAGCCAAGGACAATACATGCAGTAAACTTTGAACCCCTACCCAGATCTAGCCAATGGACAGGACATTCTCCACTAGTTGAGTGGAGAGTGGGGTTTGACTTTCACACGTACTCTGGTGCCTCATATTTGACCACGTCCCCTGCATGGGGAGGCCTGGTGGCACTCAGAGGAAGGATAGCAGGCTACCAAGAAGAGACTTGATACCCTATGAGCATATACAGGGGGAGGAGGTCCCCCTCAGTCACAGTCATAGGGGAGGGGAGTAAGGGGAAAATGGGAGGGAGGAATGGGAGGATACAAGGGATGGGATAACAATTGAGATGTAATATGAATAAATTAATAAAATATATTTGAAAAAATAATTTTTTCTTAGCTCGCATGGTGGCGCACGCCTTTAATCCCATCACTTGGGAGGCAGAGGCAGGTAAATCGATGCTAGTTCCAGGTCAGTCTGGTCTAAAAATAGAGTCCAGGACAGCCACAGCTACACAGGGAAATCCTGTATCAGAAAAGAAAAAACCTTTTTCCCGAAGGGTGTAGTGGTGCACACCTTTGATCCCAGCACTTAGGAGGTGGATTCTGTGTGGAGACCAGCCTGATCTACAAAGCAAGTTTCAGGACAGCCAGGACCATTACACAGAGAAACCTTGTCTTGAAACAAAACAAAATAGAACACCAGACAACAACAACAACAACAAAATCAAAGCAAAAACAAACAAACAAAAAGAGTTTTTCCAGTTAGGTGTTTGTGGCGCACACCTTTGATCCCAGCCATTGGGAAGCAGGGGCAGTCGGATCTCTGAGTTCCAGGCCAGCCTGATTTACACAGCAAGTTCCAGGACAGACAGGGCTGTTATACAGAGAAACTCTGCCTCGAATAACCACACAAACAGACACACACACACACACACACACACACACACACACACACACACACACACAGAGAGAGAGACTCACACACAGAATTTTTTCTGTCAATATTAAGAGAGTAAAGAGATGAGCCATGAAAGTGAGGAAAACCACTCATAACATAATCAACATAAGATTTATTTCCACAGTATGCAATGCACTAACATAAATCATTAGGAAAAATACCATCAACACACAATACAAATGGGAAAACACTGAACAATGAGGAAACCTTCATATGAAGTTGATTGGTTTTTCATTACAAAGAAATTCAAGATAGAACATTTCATTGGTTAGTGTAATATATCCATTAGGTGGGTTAAAATTGAAATATCTGAAAATATTAAGTGTTGATGAGGGCAGGCTACTGTGTTATGAGTTGCAGTACTTTTATTGTATACATAACATTTTCTGGTCTTTTGGAAGCAAACTTATTTCAATTTTGTTTACATACCCCCCTCAAACCAGAGATTAAGCTATACTTCAACTACACAAAGCAAGGGCCTTTAGAGCATTCCATATCTTATTGCTCAGCATGTACTGGAGTTAGGGTTGATTTTGGATTGTACTATATTAGAGTGCTTGATTTTCAAAATTACCACTTGAGTTGCTGGCTTAAGCCTCATAAAATCTGTTAAAAATTTTGTCTTGAAATTAGGACAAAATTTCTAAGAATATTGGAAATAGCCTAAACACACTTCTGTCACTGTACTAAGTATTTATCATAGCACTGATTTTAAAAATAAAAATTCCAATCAACACTGAAAAATGTCAATGCTGTCCTCCGTCCTACAGTATAAGATCTTAGGCAAGATTTAAAGATCGACACAGCATATTTATCTCATTTAGTGTGTAAACTTTGTCTTTAACAAATGGTAAATTATATATGTGCTAAACAATTATTTTAAAATGAAATGTCTTTATGGCTTACTATTAGTAAATAATTTGTATACTGATTCTACATACCTACATACTCAAAGTTGCATAAAAGTTCTTCAGGTACAAAGAGATCACAAGTAGAAAAAGGTTAAGAAGCCCCATTCTTAAATATGTGAACACAAATAATCCTTTACAACAGAATTGCTGACAATAAACCAGAAAATAGCTTATATGTTCATTAATACTATGTTATAGTATATTCCTGAAATATAGCAACAGCAATGGAAATCAATAAACTACAGCCATATATCAATAAAGGCTCAGCAGAACCTTCAAGACATGTTAAAACAAACTTATTTTGGTTATACTTACATAAAACTAAAAACCAGGGATTAAGCTATATCTCATTTAAGGCTGAGTTATTAGACAGTGAAACTAGAAAGAAGAAAGTGTACAATAATCTCTAGGAGGGCTGGAGAGATAGCTCAGTAGTTAAGAGCACTGGCTGCTCTTCCAGTGTACCTGGGTTCAATTCCCAGCACCCACATGGCAGCTCACAATGGTCTGTAACTCCAGTTCTACAGGATCTGACACCTCACACAAGACATGCATGCAGACAAAACATCATCTTCCTTTCTTGTTTTTTCTCTCGCTCTTCTAATTCCTACTGGTTCTAGTCTGTAGAGTCTAAGACTCTGTATTTTGTTTGTTTGCTTTTGTTTTTGTTTTTTGAGATAGGGTTTCTCTGTGTAGCTTTGGCTGTCCTGGACTCGCTTTGAAGACCAGACTGGTCTTGAACTCACAGAGATCCACCTGCCTCTGCCTCCCGAGTGCTGGGATTAAAGGCGTGTGCCACCATGCCTAGGTTAACAATCTGTAAGCTTTCATGGCACAAACACTACCCATGAGACAAACATGCCAGTAGTTTATAGTATGCTACAAAATACAAAAGCAGAGCTAATGTTTAGTATTTCTATGAGGCTAAGAATATTTAACAGTCTAGTGCTCAGGCCAGAGGAAGGCATTATTACAAAGAAAAAGATAAAAATCAACATCTCTTATGAATTTAAATTTGTAAATTCTGAACAAATTATTACCAAATCAAATCAACTATGTGCAAAAAGCTGCATAGCTAAGCCAGTGAGATTACTTCTCACTGTGCAAATCTGTTTTATTCCTCAAAAAACCCAACTCAATAAAGCCAGGCATGGTGGTGCATGTTCAAGGAACCTTGAACAGTAGATTTTCCATACAATATATTTTGATTATGGCTTCCCCTCCCAGCACCCAGGGAGGCAGAGGCAGGTGGATTTTTGTGAATTGAAGGCCAGCTTGGTCTACAAAGGGAGTCTAGGAAAGTCAAGGCTATGTAAGGCTTTTTTTTTTGTTTTTTTAGCCTAAGCCTGGGAACATGACTCAGACAAGCTTGGAAAAGTGACTCAGAAAGAATTGAAGGCCAGTTTTAGTTTTTGAGATTAAAGTGGCTAACCTGAGAGAGCACTATAACTTAATTATATTTTGTCTATTTACTTATATATATATTTTTTTGAGATAGGGATTTTCTATGTAGCCTTGGCTGCTCTGGACTCTATCTGTAGACTAACTAGGCTGTCCTTGAACTCACAGAGATCCACCTGCTTCTGCCTCCCTGAGTTTTGGCATTACAGGTGTGGCCCACCATGACTACTATTTACTTGTTTTAATATACAATGAATGAATGGAACCTAGGTTCTAGTACCTGCTAGGTAAGTGATTGAACAATGAGCTACATTCCCAGCATCTAAATGACCTTTTTCTTTTATTGAAAAATAGATTTCCCATACAATATATTTTGATTATGGCTTCCCCTCCATCCACTCCTTGTAGTATCTCACTACTTCTCGTTGCATCTGGATCCACCCCTTTCTTGTCTCTCATTAGAAAGCAAACAGGTGGGGGCTGGAGAGATGGCTCAGTGGTTAAGAGTACTGGTTGCTCTTCCAAGGGGATTCAGGTTCAATTCTCAGCATCCACATTGCAGCTTACAACTCCAGTTCTAAGAGATCTGACACCCTCACACAGACATACATGCAGGCAAAACACTAATGTACATCAAATAAAAATTAATCATTAAAAACAATCTCAAAAAAGACAAACAGGCATCCAAGGTGTAATAAAATAACAAAACAACCACATTGGAGTAGGAAAAAAATAGCAGGAAAGGAGCCCAAGAAAAGACACAAGAAACAAATGTAGACACAGAAGCTCACTTGTTTGCACACTCAGAATCCCATAAAAACACAGACTTGGAAGCCATAATAGATACACAATGGACCTGTCTGGTAAAAAAAAAAAAAAAAAAAAAAAACGAGGGAAAAATACAGATTAAAAAAAAAACAAGTGAGCGAGCCCTGACAGGACATTATGAGACAAGGAACCTTGCAAGATGCCCAGAGCTCCTCTTCTGTTGGCATCTGCTGCTGGGCACGCAGCCTGCCCTTCAGAATAGTGTGTTCCACAGTGAGAAAAGTCTGCATTCAGTAAGTACCTTAGTGGGTCTCATGCAGTTAGTTTTTGGAACCAGAGTCTCATGGCTTGAACGAACATAGCAATAAGAATCAACAGTTGTGCTTATCAAAAATCCAAATTTCAGGCCCCACATCAGACAAGCATCTCTTAGGAATGCTTGAGAGATTTTTTTTTTTTTAACAAGGACCTCTGGTGACTTTTCAGAGACACTTGGACACTGCTAAGCTGAACTCCACTTTTTATTTTCTATTCTAAATGTAAAGACAAAATATCTAACTTAGACTAACTGCAGAAAAGGGCAGATTATAAAGCAAGACATTTTTGTCTAGCACAGGCTTTTTGGTGCTTCAGACCCATAAATCCAACTGTTTATACTTCCTTTTGAAGTCATAAAAACATCCTAAACTCTTTGTTCAAGTCAAAAATGAGCATTTCCCTCTGGCCCTGGCTCTTTCCCAGTGTTCCCTATATCTCAATGATGGCATTAGTAGTGATCTACTGGGCCCACTGGACACCTCTAGTTATTTCTAATTTCTCTTTCCTTCCTTAAATCTTGATCTGAATCTACCACCAAGACCTCTCATTTAACTTCCTAATTTGTTCCATTTGCTCTACTTATTTCTATTTTCTTGCTTTTATCTCATTTCACTTGAACTATGTCCAACTTCACCCATCACTTGTATATCCTAATTGTTCCAATGTTAGCCATGCTTGTACTCCCACACTGTAGCTGGAATGATTTTGCTCTGATCCTATCAAACTGTTTTCTCAAAAGGATTAAGTTTTGTTTTGTTTTGTTTTTTTTAAAAACAAGGCCAAAAAGGATCTTTTAGTGTGGTGCCCAGTTTCACACTGTATCAGTGTCTCCTTGTAGTCTATGACCCAGTCACAATGGCCCTCTTTTAGTCTCTTAGACTTGCAAAGCCTGCTTCTAACAAAAGGCCCTTACATTGGACATTACTTGTGTTTTTCCAGGGTTATGTTTCTTATCTTTTGGATCTGAATGTGACTTCCTTAACAAAGCTTTCTCTAAGGCCTCTGACTAGATTGATGATTTCTTCTCCTATAAATTTCATAACACCTAAGAAAATTGAATTTTCCCCATTAAGGGTGTGTGCCACCGCACATGGCCTCCTCTCTTAAAAGTATTCTCTGGATTTTACTTTGGCTGTAATCTGGTTACAGTTTCGGCTTAGTAAGGAGCCATTCTTGAGATCACGACTTTCTAAAGCAGGCACTTCATTGGCTTTCCCGCATCATCCTTGGCCGCTGTGATGTTCAACACCTTGGACATAGGTTTATAGAACACTTACTTAACTTGTAGTTTTTCTCTCACTCCTGTTGGATGCTTTATTGTAGCTATTGTATATTTCCTTAGTACCTGACAAAGGGCCACACACGCTCAACGTCATCCTGTAGTCTGTAGTTTAGCAATATATCCCACGTTTAGTTCTCTGTTGCCTTTCTTACATTGTCCCTTGACAAACTCTCCCTTTTCACTCGCGTCTTCATTTCTTTTATGGTACCCAGGACCGAACCCAGGGCCTTGGACACACTAGATCAGTGCAGATCTTACCTCCCCATAAGACAAAATGGTGTAGTGCTGTCTTTAACAACGTACATATCTTTCTACTTTAAGATTCCTCATTTGAAAAATACCTTGAAAGATTTGGGGATATTTAGAGTTTATGTCCCCCCTACCTTTTCCCCCCGGAGGCAGTGCTTCTCTGTGTAGTCTTGATTGTCGTGGACTCACTTTGTTTCCTTTTCAAACCTGCCTAGATTAAATCTTTTTCTAATTTAATTCCCCTAGGAAATCAATCAGGATAGATTTTTAGAATCTCTTGCATTCAGTTAGCTCCTCTCTGACCTGCTGTCCTGTTTTATTTCTTTTTTTTTTTTTTAATATTTACTTTAATTTTTTAAAATTTATTTTTATGTGTACTGGCATTTTGCCTTTATGTATGTATGGGTGAGGGTGTCAGAACTTGTAAGACAGTTCTGAGCTGCCATGTGGGTGCTGGAATTGAACCCTGGTCCTCTTAACCACTGAGTGCTCTTAACCACTAAGCTGTCTCTCAACCCACATCCTGATTTTTAAATTTCTTTTTATAATAGATCAATGCAAAATCAAAGGACAAAATATTAGCAAGAGTCAAAAATGTTCTTTTTAGGAAAGATCTGGGACAAGATGTAGTTGTACAGCAGCATAAGATTAAAAATCTTAGGAGCTGCAAAGGCTGGGAAATAAAATGGCTACTTTTCCAGATCAAAACTGGTGCAATAGGCGGTTGTGGTGGCACATACCTGTAATCCCATCACTCAGGAGTTAGAGGCAGGCGGATTGCTGTGAGTTCGAGGCCAGGCTGGTCTACAAAGCGATTCCAGGACAGCTAAGGCTACACAGAAAAACCCTGTCTCAAAAAACAAAAACAACCTAAAGAAAGAAAGGAGGAGGAAGAGGAGGAGAAGATGATGATAATACCTGGTGAAATGTCTGTTCATTTTTTCCACATTGTTGAGGTGACTCACACTGCACACTAAAGTTTAGCTCTCTCCTCCTGGTCTTTTAAGTTCACAAAGATGTAACTGAAGATTTTAGCATTTAGAGAATCTTTTTACAAACTAGATACTAAGTCTATGTCCTCTTCTCTTCCTCTGTCTTCTCGTGTTGTCAGTGTAAACTTAGCATATTATACCTACTGAGCTCTGAAAATCAGAAATATTTTCTTTAGTAACTAAGGTAGAAAAACCCATCAAAATGATTGCACACAGGATAGAACATAAATGCTTTTGTTGAAGTCTCCCTTCCTCTTTCAAGCGTCATTTGTTGATACTTGCAGTTGACTAGGAAACACTTTTTTAGGCCGGTTCCAAAGCAGGACGGTTTGATGCAGGCCCAGTTAATTTAGAGCTTTGCGGGGAGGTATTCTTGAGGCTAAAAAGAGTGCCAAGATGGAGAGCTCAGCCTTTGGTGCTACCCATAGTTTGAAAAGGCCATCCTCTGCATTTGAACTTCATCTCAGGATGGTGAGGTAAGCGCCCAGTCGTCAAAGGACCCTTTTTGACGTCCAGAGCAACAGAAGCCTCAAGTCCTTACCGCATCTGGCCAGGCTATATATATGTGTGTGTCTCCACTGGTTTGGCTGAGCTATGCAGTATAAACCTTTGCTGCTGCCTGCTGGACGGCAGCTGATCTGGGATCTCAGGTACTCCAGACATAACTGTCTCGACCTTCAACGCCCACCGCCTTTGTCCTCCCTACTGGTCTCTCACTTAGAAGGTCTAGCTAGGACCATCAGGATCCGTTTTTTTGCCCGGCGAGAGTGGGGTGGGGGGCCGGCCGTTGTTGTTTAAGACAAATGGAGGTAGAGGACGAATAAGAATCAACTACTTAAGAGTCAGACGTCCGTACCCTGCTGTGCTGAGGTCCCGCCAGCCTACACCGGCCGCGCAAGACACACAGCCTAGAATCATCCCTCCACGTCAAAGGCGCAGCTCCAAGGAACCAACGGCTGACCCGGCCGGATCACGTGACGAGGGGGCGGGGCGCGGCGCGCTCCGACCGCAGCGCCCATTGGCTGGCGGCGGGAGCGCGGGGTTTGATGGGAAGGCATTGGCTGGGCCCAGCTCTCTTGTCAGTAGCGGCTGCTGCTGCCTGTTCCCGAGGCGGGCTACGCGGTGGCGACCGAGGCTTGCGGGAGTGGACGCCGGGGCCGGGTTGGCGCCTGCTTCCCTCAGGTAGGACCGGGAAGGGGAGGAGGGCCCGCGTAGACGGAGGCTCTCCGGGCTGCGGGAACCAGTCCCACGGTTCCTCCGCGCGCCGGCCCCGGCTGCCTCCTCCGCCCCGTGACAAGTGGCCTAGAGCTTGGCGGCGGCCGGGGACACCGCGCGGGGCTGCGACGCTCTCCCCTACCCCCTCCACCCCGGTAATACAGTTGCTGCCTTCTCTCGTGGATCGCCCAGCACGGCGGCCCGAGCGGCTCCAGAGCGCACGAGACTCGGTTCTGCCTCCCCCAAGGCCGATGCTCTCCCCGCCTGTGTTCTCAGGGACTCCGCGAAATGGTTGACCTGTGTCGAGGTGCCCGAGGGTCCCAGAAAGCACACTCCTAGCTGAACTATCCACCGGGGGGCGGGGGGTTTACTCTGATCGCCTCTGTGTTCGTCTGAGCTGGCGAGACGGGAAGCTCCGAAAACTGTCAGTGTCATGCTGAGTCCGCGTGTGGGCGTGGATTGTAAGGGACTTGGAGGGGCCGCTCCATCACCATTGCTCTTAAATATTGGAGGGACAGCGGACCGGCACGAGGGGTGGACGGGAAGGACGAGGATGCGGGGTGTCCGGAGCCACCCGGGAAGGGCAACTCCAAAGGCCCGTCAGGAGGTTTAGTTCTTTGATGATGTGTTTATGGACGGGGAGTTCGGATTGGTGAATTTGTTCTTGCGTGCAGTTGTAAGCAACACCTGTGGACTCACTGAGTTTTTTTCGTGGTTTGCCCCCCCCCCCCCTCTTTTTTTGGCTTCTGCTCTGTAGTGCTTAGAGTCTGTTGTTTTCTGTCTCTGTGGCCTTCGGTCTCAGCTTTGACAAAATTGTATAGAGGTGTGATGGTGTTAGTAAATTTAGTTTCAGGAGTATGTTCAATCTGGTGGCCAGGGCTAATACTTAGTTCCAAAAGGTCTCCATCGTGCCTGCCTTCTTAGGGGGAACAGAGTTGATTTTGAATACATTTTCTTAAACAAGGATGTTGGCTCTGTTTCTTAACAATTAGACTTTATTATACAATCCAACAAATCCTATACAAGAAGGAAAAAGGGTTAAAGGGAAACAAGAGCAAGCCTTCTGGTATCTGTTCCACGGGATGGATCCCCAGGTGTCTCTTGCCTGCATGCTGGTCTGGCCTGTAAGCTGGTCTCTCCCCCAAATCCACGTGCGATCCTGCTCCAAAAGATGCAGCCTTCTCCTCTCTCCTCCGCCTGCGTCTCTCTCAGGTGTGCAATGGCCGGTCTGGGTCTGGATCCCTGTCCCCACCCTGTTCGATTAGAAACACAATAGCCCGACTGGATTCCCCCGGTCCACTTCTTGAATTTCAGACCCAGAGTGGCTCCATTCAGTCTATCCGTGGTGTTTCCAAGCCCACCAAGGCTGCTTTCACCTGGGACAAGGTTTACAATCCTTCCCACACAAGGGTGACCAATTTAAGTGTAGAGTTTTAAAAAGTTTCTTGACACCTATTGGAATCAGCACAGTAGTCTGTGGGTAGTGTTTGTATGTTGAAAGAATGCAAGGACAGGTGACTGTCACACAAGTGTGATTTCCTGTAGAAATCTTCTGTCTTTGTGTGTGTGTGTGTGTGTGTGTGTGTGTGTGTGTGTGTGTGTGTCAGTCATCTCATTAAAAGTGCTTTTAGAGGTGTACTTGTTTTATTTTGCTTTTTGTTTTTGTTTTTTTCGAGACAGGGCTTCTCTGTGTAGCCTTGGCTGTCCTGGACTTGAATTGTAGACCAGGCTGGCCTTGAACTCACAGGGATCCATCTGCCTCTGCCTCCCGAGTGTTGGGATTAAAGGCCTGTGCCACCATGGCTGAGGTGTACTACTTATTTTCACTTATTGTTGGGCAATAAAGCTGGTGTAAGGTATTTCAGAGTTGCTTGCTTGGATGTTTGAAAGCTATTTTGAATAAATCACATTTAATCCTAAATTTAATCGTAAACGTGCTGTTGAAGATGACTAGTTTATATTTAAGCTTGGAATTTAAACACAAAACTCAATTTCTCTTGCTGTTTTCTGTGAAGGCCTACAACTGTATTACAATGAGAAGTGCCTGAAGGATATTCTTCTCTATTTCCCATGCTAGGGTAAATGAGAAAAATATTTTCACTAAAAATACAAACTTATTTTATTTTTAAACAATTTAAATTATGAAATAAGTGCTCATTTTTCTAAAAAGTTAGGCATGTGCTTCATTTAACTAATACATGTGCTTTTTTGGTAATAGCAGTAGTAATGGCTACAACTAACTAAACACTGTGCTGAACATTGTGCCAAGTGATAAATAATTTCAAAATTTATACAATTCCATGGAATGTAAGCATTTTTACCACTTTATAAACGAACATTTAGAGCGTAAGTAATTTACCCGAGTTCATATAGCTAGTATCTGGGTGAGCCATATTTTAGTAGTTATCACATTGTTTTAATGTGATTTGAAATATGTTGAGAACTTAAAAACATTCATGATTTTAGTTTTGCCACCTAAACCTGACTGTGACTAACAATAGAAAACATTATACAGCATGGTAAGCATTATTGGTCACTGTAAACACACTTAGGGCCTGGAGAGACGGCCCAGCGCTTGGGAGCCCTCAGAGGACCCACACGGTCCCACAACCATTTGCAACTCTAGTTCTAGGGTGTCTAACATCCACTTCTGACTTCCTGGGGTTCAAAGCTCACACATGCTGCACATATTCATGCAAGCAAAACACTCATACACATAAAAATAAACTTTTTTTTTTTTTTTTTAATTTGAGACCAGATTTATCTATGTAGCCTTTAGACCAGACTGGCCTCTAACTCAGAAATCTGCCTGCCTCTGCCTTCTGAGTGCTGGGATTAAAGGTGTGCGCCACCACCACCTGGCTGCAAATCATTTGTTTTAGGGCTCCTTAGAGATCTAGTGCTAAGTGTGTAACTGATATTAATTTCAAACAGTAAAAAGCCATTCTAAGCCAATCAGGGTATGATGGTGCAAGTTTGTAATGCCAGTCAGTATTCAGGAGGCTGAGGCAGATAGGTAGACGTTGAGAGTAAGCTAGACTATATATGGAGACCCTGTCTTATTTGCTCTTAAGGTGTGATGGCTACAAATTTGACTTGGAAGGATCTAGTTCTTTTATAAATGGAAATATACAGGGCTATGGTGAACAACTTTAATCCCAGCACTTGGGAGGCAGAAGCAAGTAGGTCTCTGTGAGTTCAAGGACAGGCTGAGATCCAGGACAGCCAGGCCTATTACAAAGAGAAACCCTGTCTCAAGAAACCAAACCAAACCAACCCCACCCCCCTTCCCAAATGCCGTCCAATTGTGCATGAAACACTGCCAGGTGTCACAGCTAGTTTCAAAATAGTGGAATGATGACAGAGAAATACAAATTTAAGTGGTCATATGAATCTTTTTTATTCTACTTTTCTTTGTGATTACTTTTAGAATCTTAAGAATGTTTTAAGATTTGTTTAATCTTGACTCTGAAATTTATACTTTTGTTCATTAGAGTTCTAGAATATCTCATAATTACATTTTACAATTTTGAATGCTGAGCTAATATTGCAGGATTAATATTTAGTTTGCAACTTAATTGTAGGCTATAAAAGTACATTTGTCTGCTTCAGAGTATTTGAGAACAGATAATATTTTTGTCCATAAGAATCAGTTTGTAAATGAAAGTACTTTATAATTAGGCATTCATTAATCTTCTAGAAATAGAAACTCTTAAAATAGACATGCCTTGAGATAATTCTGTTATATAAATAGCATTTAGTTCTTTCAGGGTGCTGATAATTATTTTGTGATTATATTTATGGTTAAGATATGGGAGAAGTAGCTGTGAACATAGTGTGTGTGCATGTGTGTATAAATGAAGTCGTTTCATATATCAACAAGCATATACTTATAATATGATAAAACATGTAAATTTGAGTGTATAATTTTGCCATTTTAACTTAATCATTATTTTACCTGTTCAATTGATTTATGATACTACCATTTCTCAGTCTTTATAAAACATTTGAAAATCATAGGTAAACAAATGGAATACATAGCTAGCTGAAGTGAGGGCCTTAGACTTTTAGTAATAATACGTGCTTAATTGGATATTGAGCAGCAGTGCTTAGAAATAGGAGCCAGAAGTCAGAATTTAGGCCATGCTTCTTATTTGCTATGGGGCAAATCACTAACTTAGTCATTTAATTTCCTTATCTCTAAGGTGTTTATACTAAAAGCTGCCCTGTAACAGACTATTAACAGTATTCACTTTGATTTACAAAGGAATTAAGGCTCAAATTATTGAAGAATTTATTCTTTTACAACAAGAACAATATAGGGAAACTACTTTAAAAAAATAGGAAATCTGTTTGTAGGTACATATATACTTTTAATGACAAAGTGATTTGTCATTAAAAATTTCAACTCTATTTTTACCTTTAAATATGTCCTCACTTTCCATATCTGAATTCAAATTGTGTGTACGTGGAGGCCAACAAATAAGTCATGTATTTTAATGTAGTATTGTAATATAATATTTTTAGAGAGAATTGTTGGGTATTTAATTTAAAATTTTAAAATATTTGCTTTGTTTTTAGCTGTGACTCATTTTGGACGACTCATGATATTTATTATTGTGCCAACTTTCTACAAATAAAAGATGGGTGGATTACTTTCTCGATGGAGGGTAAGAAAATATTTTCTATATTGCTAGTTTAAAAAAATCTAACAAAATTGTTACATAAGCTTTTTGTGAAGGTTTCCTTTGGGATATACACTTTTTAGTGAATTTGATATTATATATTTACTTTCATTTAACTCCATTTAGAATTACCTTTTTGGATATTATTTTGGTAGTTTTGTTTATTTTATGGCTATCTAACATCTCTAGTAATTCATTTTTATTTATGTATTATGTACAAGTAGTTTTCATATTGTCCAAGTTCCAAGTTTATTCTAAAAGTAGTTGAAATTAACTTTTATGCCATACTTTTGTACCTATTTCTCTATTTATTTTGGCAACAGTTTCACTGTGCAGCCTTGAACTCACAGAAATTTATTCTGTCTCTGCTTCCATAGTGCTGGGATTACAGGAATTGTCTTTTTGTTTTTTATGAATGTTACATAAATTTACTTATGTCACATTAAATATCCTTTTAAGAGCTATAGTTGAACAAAATTAAAAATGCCACTTTTATTAGATAAGTCTTTAGAGAAAGTATCTCAGATTTAGGGATATAAAATATAAATTATATTGATATATACTCTAAGAAGAGATAATGTAGTCCAGGCCAAGCTGATTTCCTTATTCCTTATCATAATTATCATCTAGTAATACTTGAGAATAATTTCTTTTGATTTATTAGAATAATTCCATGGTTTAGATTTGTGTTATATTGACTTCCTTTCTCTTTTTAAAAAATCCATAGGAAAAATAGCATATATTTATTGTATGCAGCATTTCAAAGTGTGTTCATTACATTGTTTAGATCTAGCTAATTAATATATGCATTAACTCACATAACTGTACTTTTTGTTGTGAGAAAACAACATTTTTTTGGTTAGCATCTTTCTTTTTCTTTCCTTTTTTTTTTTCCCCCAAGACAGGGTTTCTCTGTGTAGCTTTGGCTGTCCTGCACTTGCTTTGTAGACTAGGCTAGCCTTGAACTCACAGAGATCTGCCTGCCTCTGCCTCCCCAGTACTGGGATTAAAGGCGTGCATCACCGTGCCTGACTGAAAATCTCATCTTTCAAAAGCTGTGTACTTGGGGTTGGAGAAATGGCTCAGAGGTTAACAGTTGCTCTTTCAGAGGACCCTGGCTCAGAGGACCCTCCACCTCCTTAGTGCCTTACAACTATTTATAACTCCAATTCCAAGAGATCCAGTATCCTCTTCTGGCCTCTGTGGCACCAGGGATACACATGGTATACAGACATAAATGCAAGCACATACCTATACACATTTAAAACAAGCAAACAAAAGACCTTTTCCAAGACTGTGTGCTTTCGGAACCACAGTGAATATAGCCTAGTTTGGCCTCCAGAGCCCTGTGGGACTGTCAGTGCTGAGATCAGTTAGTGCGAAGCTTACACAGAGTCGGAGCGTTCCTGAACTTAGACCATCTTTACTCTGTGAATGTTCTGGTGTATGAATTCCTTTGGATGAAAAATGTTTCTCTTTATAAAAGTCTGTTCTGTTGAGGTTAAGAATGTTAAAAGTAGAGCTATCACAGTTGAAAGTTTTAGAAAAAAGTGTTGTTATGAGCTTGGTAATTATAATTTTCCAATTATAGTTATAAACAGTAGACATACAGCTAGATAACACTGAGAAACCTAGTTGTGAATTAAAATGTTCTTTAATGACTTTTAAAATCCAAGTGTTAAGTTTGCAGTAACAGGCTTTAATGCCATGTCTTATTTCTGTGTCTAAAACAGGCAAAACCTTCAACAGTAGAAGTTCTAGAAAATATAGATAAGGTATGTTCCTTGCCTCTAGAGCATTTTCATTTGTTTTAGATGTTAATTAAATATTATTTTAGTAATTGTATATTGGAAAAGAGCTATGGGAAATTAGTGCTTCTCAACCTTCCTAACACTGCATCCCTTTAGTACAGTTCTTCATGCTGTGGTGACCCCCAACCATAAAATTCTTTTCTTTTTTTAAAAAAAGATTTATTGATGTATACAGTGTTCTGCCTGTCCGCCAGAAGAGGGCAGCAGATCTCATTATTGTTGGTTGTGAGCTACCATGTGGTTGCTGGGAATTGAACTCAGGACCTCTGGAAGAGCAGCCAGTGCTCTTAACCTCTGAGCCATCTCTCCAGCACTAAAATTATTTTCATTGCTACTTCATAACTGTAATTTTGCTACTGTTATGAATTGTAATGCACATATATAATATGTGACCCCTCCCAAAGGGGTTGTGACCCACAGGTTGAGAACCACTGATATAGAGACCTCCTGAGAGCTTAAGTGTTGCATGATCTCAAAACCAAACCAAACCCATGCTCTCTCAGTGACGTAAGCCTGTATTAAGTAAACTGCAATTAGAGCTAGCATGGTGTAAGTCAGTGTGATAGCATAATGCAGATTGCAGGCTACTGTGCAACTTTTGTCAGTTTGCACCAATTCTATAGCTTTTAAGTTTTTCTCTTATATACTAATTGGTTTTTTCCTAGGAACATTGGAGGTAGCAAATAGACTGAGATGATGTAGTTTCAGTCACTGTTTTGATTCTTTTCTTTTTTTCCGAGACATTCTTACTATATTATTCTGTCTGTCTAGCCTAGAACTGTCTATTTAGACAAGGCTGGCCTCAACTTGAAGAAATCTGCCTGCATCTGCCTCCTGTGTGCCAGAGTTAAAGGTGTATGCTACCACCACTCTTGGTTCTATAATTTTTTTTTCTTGCCAAATTTTAAAGGCCATATATGGAGAATTATTATTTTCTTGACTCAGTATTTGCTAATGCTAATTTCATTTTTTCAGTCTTTGCTAATTTGATGGATTAAAAATTCTGATTATTGGGGAAGGCTTATTTAGATTACTTAACTTCAGATTTAGTTTTCCAGTTTGCTTTAAAATATTAGAGCATTGCATTTCATTGAGTTTTAGGAATCATATTTTTCCATGTTTACTTTAAAATATTAGTGTATTATATTTCATCGCATTTTAGGAATATTATATAATCTTTCTGTCTTGTTCTTTTGATTTTAATTTTTAAATGGTTTATCAGATTTAATAATATAGAATACTTTTCTCCTAACAGGAAATTCAAGCATTGGAAGAATTTAGAGAAAAAAATCAGAGATTGCAAAAATTATGGGTTGGAAGATTAATTATCTATTCTTCAGTACTTTATCTGTTTACATGCTTAATTGTGTATTTGTGGTATCTCCCTGATGAATTTACAGCAAGACTTGTCATGACACTCCCATTTTTTGCTTTTCCTTTTATGTAAGTATTCTTTTTGCTGATCTTTTCCTTTTCTGACTAGATAATTTTAAAGTAGTCATTCATTTTATTATAAAATATTGTCTCAAATTGAATAATTAGATTATTTTTGTACTTTGATAACTATGTTTTAGAATTGTAGGATAATTTCTACGTTATAATCCAAAGGTATACCTGAGAGATATCACCACTGTTATTAGTAATGTTGTATAGTTTTCTGATGGATGGCCATGATTCTTACAGCCATTGGGCATGGATGAGAGATGATGAGTGGAGAGGTTTTGTAAAACTGAAATAATTTGTGTTCAAATGATCCTAAGTATGTATCTTTCACCCTAACTCTCTCCTTTCTTTTCAATTATTGCTATAAGCCAATAATTTCTTCCTCAAGCATTACATAATCTGGCGCTCTATAGGAGGTAGATCTCAACTGAGAATTTTGGGAAATAATTTTTTTCCACTTAATTAGCAAACATTTATAGATAACAGTTGTATAGATATTTGGTTATAATGGTGTATGGTGAACAAAATTGAAAAATCATTGGCTATAGATCTTAGGCTATATAAAGTAATGTTGTGACAGATAACAAAATGCTGTGGGAACAGGGGCCCTAAGCCAGGCTCAGTGTGGGGACAGGGGTCTAGAAAGAGTCTTGATTATGTTTTCCATTGTTCTCAAATTAAGCAGCTTAAAACAATGCTCATTCGTTATACCAGAATAAAACAATACTCATTCATTATGTCAGAGCTCTGAAGTTGAGAAACTTAGGCAGATTAAGTGGCTCTTTGCTTAGAATCTCATAGGCCTCGGCCTCCAGGGGTCAGACAACAGTCTATTTAGAGTGTCTGGTGGGAGAAACTACAGACTTAGGATGTTGGTCAACTTTCTAATCTCTGATTTACTTGGGGGAACCCATGATAATATCCTACCTTAAAATCAAAAGCTTTTGATTAAATCTGCACAGTCTCTTCGCATCAGTTGTTTAGATTACTGTGTGATTGATTATTTAGCCAAAGGATGCTTTGGGAGGAAGGATATGTATGTGATTGTTTGCTGCAGCCTTCTGCAGAATTGGTGTCTGACTCTGAGGCTTGCAGCATGGACTATGTGTAAAGTGGTATGACGTGCCGCAAGAGCTGTGGCTGTGGGAGCATGGGCACATGGTGCTGGCAGCTGGGAATCAGAGGAAGGGGAACATTATTGCTACACTCATGTTTACCTTTGTATTAAGTCTGGATCCAGCCCAGAGCATGGGTCTGTCCACATTCAGTGTGGGTTTTTCCACTTGAGTTAAGCCTCTCAGACATGTCCAGATGTCTGTCTCCTAAGTGATTCTAAGTCTAGCCACACTGATGTCGCATCATTATAGCCACTGAGAGTGTCACTTCTAATAAATTAGAAGGAAGTAAGAGTGGGTCTGGAGTAGGAAGCTAGAAGGACATTATAGTTGAAAGAGAGAAATGGAGAATGATTTGTATTTGATGGGTGGGAGAAGAACAGATGGAATGAATGAAATTGATGGATTGGAGATTTAGGAAGTAGTATTGTGAGACTTTTGGTGATTGGTTAAATATGGGTTGAAGAGGAAGGATCACTTCAAGGGTAAATTCAAGTTCATAGTTTGGGGTATTTGGTTGAGGGCATTATCATTCATCAAAATGGGGAACAACATGAGTAGGAGCAGGTTTGGTGGACCCCACTGTGTTCTCCAATTGGGGCTGTCAAGTGGATGATTAGGTATGAGTGTGAAGTTAGAGAAAATTCAATAGAAGATAAAAATTTAGGATTCTGTAGCGTATGAATGTTAATAGAAGTCAGGCCTGTATAGTCCCCGCTACTTGGGAAACAGGCAGGAAGATCACAAGGTCAAGGCCTGCCTGGACTGTAGCGGGAGTTGACTCAAAAAGAGAAAATGTGAAAGGTGTTGAGGCTATGGCTTATTGGTAGAACATTTGCTAGCATATGTGAGGCTCTGGGTTCCGTTACTAGTACCACACACACACACACACGTTTACCAAAATCACCATCTCTTTATTAAGTATTAGGCATCTACAATGTGTTAGGTAGTAGTTAATAACGTAGTGATGGGAAGAGTAGTGGTGAGATTCTGCTTTCATGTAATTTGAATTCCTCAGTGATTGAGAAGATAAAAAGTAGTTAACAGCGACATAGTTAATTTGGAGAGAAATATGTGCAATGAAGGAAGTCAAGTGATGTGATTAAAAGTAGATTTTGTTCTTTCTTTCTTTCTTTTTTTTTTTTGAGACAGGGTTTCTCTGTTTAGCTGTGGTTGTCCTGGACTCATTTTATAGACCAAGCTAGCCTTGAACTCACAGAGATCTGCCTGCCTCTGCCTCCCGAGTGCTGGGATTAAAGGCGTGCATCACCATAGCCAGCCAAAAGCAGATTCCTTTGCAAAGGTCCTAGGAAGACTCTTTTAAGGAAGTGGTATTTGAATTGAGTATAAAGCATGAAGAACAAGTATGAAAAAGGTGGAAATTTATGAAGACTATGTACAGCATATAATGGCATTTACAATTACAAAGTTATGAGTAAAGGATTCTTCCCAAGATATTAGTGGTAATCCTTTCTGGTTGTTTGTTTATTTTGGTTGTTTTTTTTTTTTTTTTTTTTCCAAGACAGGGTTTCTCTGTGTAGCCTTGGCTGTCCTGGACTCCCTTTGTAGACCAGGCTGGCCTCGAACTCACAGTGATCCACCTGCCTCTGCCTCCTGAGTGTTGGGATTTAAGGTGTGTGCCACCACGCCTGGCTGTGGTAATCCTTTCTAATGGTAGAATTTGTTGTGTTTTTTGAGACAGGGTTTCTCTGTTTAGCCTTGGCTGTCCTGGACTTGCTTTGTAGACCATGCTGGCCTCAAACTCACAATGATCCACTTGCCTTCGCTTCTGGAATGCTAGGATTACAGGTGTGCACCACCACATCTGGCTTTAATGGTAGAATTTTAACTAGTTCTTTTATTCTATATGTTTTCTGGTAGTGCTTGAATTTTTTACACCGGCATATACTTTACATTGTAAAAAACAAAGTCTAGGAGTTGAGGGATGATGTTTCTAAAACTAGAAAACAGAAGATGTGCAGACTATGAACTTGAGTATATAGCTTATGTGAGGGGCAAAGATTGCAGGCATATTTAGAATGTGTGATGGAGAGAAAAAATGCTGTGAAGTGAGCTTGGAGAATCAGGCAATGTCCAGATCATGGAAGATCAAAGCTGGGAGTAGGAATTTAATAGGTGAAATCGGAAGCTTCTATAGTGGAAGAATAGCAAAATAGAAATTACATTAAGGGAGTCTAATATATGCTGTTTTATGGAGATTGGGTAAGGAGAAGACAAAAGTAAAATGCCTAGGGAGCTGCAATATAAGTTCTTTTGTTCTATTTTTGAGACTTAGTCTCACTGTGTGGCAGTGGCTGTTCTGGAACTTGCTGTGTACACTAGGCTGTCCTCAAACCCATAGAGATCTGCTTGTTTCTGCCTCCCTAGTGCTGGAATTAAAGGCTTGTACCACCCTGTGTGGCTTAATAAATTTAATCTGAAGATAAAGATGGATTGGACTGCCAAGTGACACCAGAAGTTAATAGATAACTTAAAAATGTTTTGGAAATTAAAAGTTATCGAATATGATAGGAAGAAGTGAGATATAGGAAAAGAAGATATCAAAAGTGATACTAACTGGGTAATTCCAGCATTCAGGAGGCAGAGGCAGGCAAATCTATGGGTTTTAGGCCAGCCTGATCTATAGAGCGAGTTCCAGGATGGCCAGGGCTACACAAAGAAACCCTGTCTTGAAAAACCAAAACTGGGGGGAGAAAGTGTGATACTTAAAGTTTCGGTTTAGTCTTTAGTGTAGAGCACATTTCTAAATTTGAACTCACAAACTCATAAAACAATCAACTTTGTACGTGCAGAGTGAACACATTTATTTGTATGTACATATGTGAGATTGAAATTGAGCTAATGTGCAACACTGCAGTTAATTTTCTGGTTGCTGGCCTCCAAATATGCTACCCGAGAGCTCTGCCTCTGAGCTGTGCTGCCAGCCTTGTTCTTAGCTTCTTTATTTCCCTTCTTTTTAGAAATATTTTGGTGTTTTCAAAAATTCCAAAGTAGATGACTTTATAAGAGCTCTTTCTACATTGTTTCCTTTCTATTTTTTAAAAATAAAAAGCAGGGAGAAAATTAAGATTATAAGTAAGATTTAAATATTTAGTATTAATATTTAATAAAACTAGGAAAATACTCTTACTTAACATTTAGTTCTATGTAGCAGTTCATTTTCTGATTACAAAAGGTAATTTATAGATACCTGATAGAGAACTCTGTTACTACCACTTGCTGCCAAAAATTGCTTTGCTGGGTCTGCTACTAAGTCATAAGAATTACTTTTGAGTCAAATAAATTATTCATTATAGTAATTATTAGTGATACTAGGGATAGAATCCAGTGCATAATATATGTTAAACTCTTTCAATTGAGCCTTAATCATTTTTTAAAGGTAGAAAAGCCTCATTTAATGTTCAGATATACCTGTGTCAATTTGACTTAGGGTAGAGTCATGGCATTGGAGAAGGGCATCTCACTTGAACCATTGTCTAGATTAGATTGGCCTTGTGCCCCTGTCTGTGGGGGATTATCTTGATTGCTAATTGATTAGACCAGACCAGCCCACTGTGGGGTGTCATCCTTAGGGAGGCGGTTCTGGGCTGTATAAGAAGGCTGCTAAAGTGAGCCCGGGAGCAAATGAGTAAACAATGTTCCTCTATTGTTTATACCTTGTTTTGAGTTCCTACCCTGACTTCCTTCAATGATGGATTGTGACACGTTAAGTATAAGCCAAAGAAACTAGTTCCTGTCTTCACTTGCTTTTGTTTAGAGCATTTTATCAGCCACAGAAAGAAAACTAGAACAGTTACATTTATTTATTTATTTTTGTTTGTGTGTATGTGCGTGTGTCTGTGTGTGTGTGCGTGTGTGTGTATGTATGTATGTGTGTTCACATGCACCTACGTGTTTAGGCCAAATGGCTACTGATGGGTGGTAGTTCTACTATATGGGTCCTGGAGATTTAATTCCTGTTATCATGGTCTTCTACAGTACCTTTGTCCATTGAGTCATGTTGCCTGCACAGGAAGCATTTAAGTGTTTTTGTTTTTGTTGTTGTTTTTTAATTAATTTATTCAGATTACATCTCAATTGTTATCCCCTTACTTGTCTCCTCCCATTCCTCCCTCCCTCCTTCTTTCACCCTATTCCCCTCCCCTAGGTCTGTGACAGAAGGGGACCTCCTCCCCTACCATATGGTCACAACCTATCAAGTCTCATCTTGGTAGCCTGCCTATTCTTTCTCTGAGTGCCACCAGGCCTCCCCACCACGGGGAGGTGGTCAAATATGGGGCACCAGAGTTCATGTCAGAGTCAGTCCCCGCTCTCTACACAACTGTGGAGAATGTCACATTTAAGTGTTTTTGTTTGTGTGTGTATGTGGTGATTAAACCCAGTGTCCCATGCATGCTAGACAAACTTCCACTTATACATCCAGCCTGTGTATCCTTTATAAGCAATCTTACAGACATATTATTTATTTCTTTGACTCTTTTCTTTCCTACCCACTTGCTTCCCTCCCTCCCTTTCTCTACTTCTGTTCTTTCTTTCCTCTTCTTCCCCTGCTCCTCTTTTCCCTTTTCTTCCTCGTCTTTCTTTCTTCTTCCTTCTTCCTCCTCCTCCTCTTATTCCTTCTTTTTTGTTCCTTTTTCTCCTCCTCCTCGTCCTCTTCTTCTTCCTCCTCCTCTTCCTTCTTTTTCTCTTCTTTGAGACAGGGTTACTCTATGTAGCCTTGACTGTTTTGTAGACCAGGCTGGCCTCAAATTCACAGAGATCTACCTGCCTCTGTCACCCCCAGTGTTGGGATTACAGGCATGTGCCACCACGCCTGGCTCTAAGTTTCTTTCTTATATTCTAAGTTTATATCTAGAATTTTTTGTGTTTTAATTTTCATAATATATTTGTTGTATAGGGTGCTGGTGTTTTCTGTATGTCTATAAAAAAAGTGAAATAGTGTCTTTTTGAGACGGACTTAATTTGCTTAATAAAATTATCTCTAGCTGCATTCATTTTCCTGAAAGGTACATATATTCTTTATAACTGAAAAACTTTCATTGTGTATGTATACTACACTTTATTAATTTCTCTGATGATGGACACTTAGGTATTATTGAGTCTACAACTTATTGTGACTAGTATTACAGTGAACACTGATAGTCAAGTGTCTCTGTTATGTGTTGCTCTGGAGACCTTCTAGTAAGTACCTTGGGTTGATAGACCTGGGTCTTAGGGTAGATCTATTTTTAATTTTTCAGGCATGCTGATTTATATGCTTGGATTAGTTCACATTCCAATCAGCAGTGTATATAAGGATTTCCTTTTATCTGCTTGTCAAAGCATTTGCTGTTGTTTTCTCAATGCCTGCCAGTCTGGCTGGGATGAGAAATGGAATCTCAATGTAGTTTTAATTTGCATTTTTCTGATAGCTAGTGAGGTTGAACATTTTTCATATGTTTATTGACCATTTTAGACTTCATCTTTTGAGAATTATCTATTCATTTCATTCTAGCCCATTTATTGATTTGGCGGTTTGATTTGTTATTGTTTTGATTTTGAGTTCTCTGTATATTCTGGATGGTAATCTGTTAGATGTATAGCCAGCAAAGATTTTCCTCCCATTTGGTAGCTTGTCTTTTCACTTAATTGTTTTCCTTTGCTATATAGAAATTTTAGTTTCCTGAGATCCAATTAGTCAAATGTTAGTATTAGTTCTTGTGATACTGGAATCCAATTCAGAAAGTCTTTGCCTTTGTCTATATGTTGAAATGTTTTCCCTTCTTTCTTGTCTTAATAGTTTCACAGTTTTAGGTCTTATAAAGGTCTTTGAACCACTTGAAAGTCATTTTTAAAAATAACTTATTTGTGTGTGTGTGTACACATGTGAGTGTGCACATGCCATAGTTCTGGACAGATTTTGGATTCCTGGGACTTAAGTAACAGGTGTTTGTGAACTGCCTGATATGGTGCTGTGATCAGAAATCTAGCCAGCGCTGTTAGCTGCTAAGCCACCTTTTCAGCTCATGGTGTTGGTTTCATTTTTTTTTTTTAAAACAGTGTGACAAATAATGATCTAGTTTCCATTCTACTTGAGGATGTCCAGTTTTTCCAGTGTCATTTGCTGAAAAGGCTGTTTTTTTTCCAATATATAGTTTTGGCATCTTTGTCAAAAGTTAGGTGGCTGTTACTGTGCGGGTTTATATCTGGGTTCTCTATCTCATTTATTTATGTGGGTTTTTTTGTGTGTCTGTGTGCGTGCCTGTCCTATGGTATTTTTGTTACTATAGCTTGTAGTGTAACTTGGAATTAGGTATGATATGCATGCGAGTACACACACACACACACACACATACGCACACACTTTTGTGTGGAATGATGTTGGAATTTTGTTAGGGATTGCATCGAATGAGTCTGTAAATTGCTTTTAGTTGTGTAGTCATTTTCACAATTTTAATTCTTCCAGTCCACGAGTATGAATCTGGGGGTATCTTCATCTTTTAGTGTCTTCTTAAATTTCTTCAGTATTACAAAGTTTTCATTGTAGAGATCTTGCACTTCTATGGCTATGTTTATTCCCAAGTAGTTAATTTTTGTTTATGAAGTAATTATAAATGGAATTGTTTTTTTATTTTCTTTTTTAAACACATTTTTATTGAAAAATAAAATAATTCATATTACATCTCATTTTCTATCCCATCCCATGCATCCTCCCATTCCTCCCTCCCTCCCACTTTTACCCCAATCCCCCTTCCCTATGACTGTGACTGAGGGGGACCTCCTCCCCCTGAATACGGTGCTAGGGTATCAAGTCTCTTCTTGGTAGTCTGCTATCCTTCCTCCGAGTGCCATTGGGCCTCCCCAACAAAGGGACATGGCCAAATATGGGGCACCAGATTTCAATTTCTTTGTCAGCTTGGTTCTTATTTGTACCTAGAGGCGCTACTGATTTTGCAATGTTAATCTTGTATCCTGCCTCTTTTTATGAGGGTTTACCAGTGTTTGTGGGGGGAGATTTTTTGTTTTGTTTTGTTTGTTTTGTTTTTTTTAGGCTGTCTCACGTGTAGAGTTCTGTCACCTGCCAATATGGATACTTTGGCTTTTCCTTTCCTATTTATACACTTTTATTTTCTTGTCTTGGTGCCTTAGCTGACTAAACTGCACTCTATTATATCAGAATAGAGATGGTAGATACCCTTTCTTGCTCTTGATTTTAGGTAATGATTTGAGCTTTTCCCATTTCGTACAGTGCTGGATATAGGTTTGTTTTATATAGCTTTATTGTTTTTTCAATTACTACTTTCCTCACAGCTTTTTTCTTTACATGAAGGAATATTAGACTTTGTTAAAAATTTTCCTGCCTTTATTGAGATGATCGTGTGATTTCTGTCCTGGAGTCCATTAATGTGATGCCTGTATTTATTGATTGTGTGCATATTGCACCGTCTCTACATTTCTGCCACCAAACCAGCTTGACATGGCAGATGTTCTTTTTGGTACTTTCTTGAATTGTAAATATTTTGTTGAGAATTTTTCTATTTCTGTGTTCATTTGGGAGACTTTCCTATAATTGTTTTCTGCTTTGTTATCAAGATAATAGTGGCTTCATAAAAAGCTTGGTAGTGTTATTTCCCTTTCTATTTTAGGGAGTAGTTTAAGAAGCACTGGTATTACTTCTTTAAAAATAAAGTTGAATTTAGTAGTAAATCTATGTGGGTCTGTTTTTTATTCAATAACATTGCTTATTGTGAATTATTTAATTTTTAATCTTTTCGTGTGTGTGTGTGTGTGTGTGTGTGTGTGTGTGTGTGTGTGTGTGTGTGTGTGTAGGGTTGCAGGCATGCCCTGACATACTTATGGAAGACAGAGAACAATATTGTGGGATTAGTTATGTGGGTTCTGGGATTGACCTTGAGTTGTAAGGTTTTCACAGCACTTTAACCCACAGTCATCTTGCTGGCCTTGTTTGTATACTGATACTGAATTGAAGAGATGACCTTGACAAGCTTGTGATAGTATCACTTAATTCTTTAATATTATTAGGTATATTAGTAGTGCAAGCCTAAAGAGTAATTATGATAAAATCTTAAGAGGAGTTATTTAGCTAAATTTTATTATCAAGTATTTATTTCAAAGTAAGGGTTTTTTTTCCCCCTTCCTAATTTCTTTCTCCAGATAGCTTATTCCATTGAGTAAAGAAGATCCCTCCAATGTTAAATGGTAGGGATTATGTAATAATACTCTTACTACATTTGGAAAAACAAAATGTGTTTGTCTGTTAACACAAGGAAATAGATAGGAAAAGTTTTTGAAACTGATACTTAGCAGAAAGTATTCTTGAGGGTGGAGAGATGGCTCAGTGGTTAGGCGCTTGTGCTGTTCTCGCAGAGAACTTGAATTCAGTTCCCGGCGTCTGTGTTAGTAGGTTTACAGCTGAGCGTCACCTGCAGGTGATTGTGCACCTTCTGGCTTCTCTGGACATTCCCACACATAGGCACATACACACACATGGAGAATACATATAGATACAAATAAAATTAATAAATTAAATATAGAAAAATCTATAATATTGTTCTTAATGCCTTGGAGGGCTCATAGACTCTTTAGAAATTGACAAACGCAATGGTTTCTTTAGAGAAATGTATTCATACATAGGCAGTTTTATAATTCCAGGGGGGGCTCTCAGAAGGCCCAAGTAGTTTAGGTTGAGAATTTCTCTGTTGATAACTCAGACGAGCTTCTGGTATTCCTTGACAGAACATAGTAGTTTATGGCTCTCAATGTGTAGAAAGAAATACCTAACTCTGATTGAAATTGTTTGTTCTCATCTGTGGATTCTGATTGATCTCTTGTAATGATGGATTCTGATTGGTCTCTTGTAATGATGGATTCTGATTATTCTCTTGTAATGATGGATTCTGATTGGTCTCTTGTAATGATGGATTTTGTTTTGCATTCTGCCTCCTCTTTAGCATCTGGACCATAAGAATTCTGCTTATTTTCTTCTTTTCCAAGAGAACCGAGAGGAATAGTAAGTTTAAATTCCAATTTTTTTTATAAATATATATTAAATAGATAAACAGACTCATTTTTCCTGTATGCTATTTTATAAGCCAGTTATGAAATTGTTTCTGAGATGTTAGTGTGGTATCAGAATTGTTTGCTGTACAGCACAACAAAGTCCATGAGTATTGTTTAGATTTTTTTTTAAAATACAAAACAGTTTAAAAAAAAAAAAAAAAAAAAAGCTAGGCCAGATGAGATGGCTCTCGCCTTTAATCCCAGCACTTAGGAGGCAGAAGCAAGTAGATCTCTGTGAGTTTGAGGCTGGCCTGGTCTACATAGGGAGTCCAGAACAGCCAGGCAATACAGAGAAACCCTGTCTCAAAAAGAAATCAACCCCAAAAAACAAAAAAAATGAAAGCTGATTGAATTTGTTAAATTAATCTTTGTGGGAAACATTGGTACAGAGTAAAATGTAGTGTACATATTCTTGTTCTTTTTACTCATTTTATGTGTATGATCATTTAACCTGCATGCATATAAATACCTGGTACCAAACTGGGACAGAGGGGAAGGCATCCTATTGGGACTCTAAATGAGAGACGCATGGGAGAATAGCAAAATAAAAGGATACAGAGGGTCATAGAAATCTACAAGTAGAACAATATGATAGGCAGATTTGGGCCCAGGGGTCCCGCTCCAACTAAGGCCAAGGACAATACAGGAGGTAAACTTTAAACCCCTTCCCAGATCTAGCCAATGGTCAGAATATTCTCCACAGTTGAGTGGAGAGTGTGATATGACTTTCTCACGTACTATAGTGCCTCACATTTGACCATGTCCCCTGGAGGGGGAGACCTGGTGGCACTCAGAGGAAGGACAGCTGGTAGCCAAGAAGAGACTTGATACCCTATGAGAATATATAGGGGGAGGTAATCCCCCTCAGGAACAGTCATAGGGGAGGGGAATAATGGGAAAATGGGGGGGGGGGAGGAATGGGAGGATACAAGGGATGGGATAAACATTGAGATGTAACAAGAATAAATTAATAAAAAAAATTATACAGACAAAAAAAAATCTCACCCATGGGAGGCTTCATGTTGGGAAAATGAAACATTATTTGAAAAAATATATCTTTTTTAAGTTTTAATTTTAAAATCTAAAAATAAATAAATAAATAAATAAATAAATACCTGGTACCTGTGGAGTCCAGGAGAGGTCATTGGATGTCTTAAAATTAGAGTTATAGATGGTTATGAGTAACTGTGTAGGTGCTTGGTATTAAACCCTCCTCTGGAAGAGCAGCCAGTACTTTTTAACCATTGAGCCTTTTCTCTTGACTGTATTACTCTCATTAACCTTATAACTCTTTAGCTTTGTTTTAATTGAAATATTTAAATATAAAAATCTGCTTCTATATATGCTTTATATATGTGTAAACTTTCAAGGTTTTTCAAGTTTTAAAAAGTATCTTGCTGGAGACTGGCATGGTGGCGCATGCCTGTAATCCTAGCACTCGGGGAGGCAGAGACAGATAGGTCTCTGTGAGTTCAAGGCCAGCCTGGTCTACAAAGCAAATCCAGGACTGCGAAGAATACACAGAGAAACCCTGTCTTGAACCCCGCCCCCTTCCCCCCAACCCCCCCTCCCCCCCTCCCCGGCTAAAAAGAAAATATCTTGCTGGACAGTGTTAGTGCATACCTTTAATCCTAGCACATGGGAGGCAGAGGCAGGCAGATCTATGAGTTTGAGGCCAGCTTGGTCTACAGAGTGAATTCTAGGACAGCCAGAGCTACAGAGGGAAATCCTGTCTTGAAAAACAAAACAAAAGTGTCTCAATTAATCAAGGTTATACATCTCTTTACTTATTAAACATTTTTCAGACAATATATTTTGATCACTGGTTTCTCTCCATCAACTTCTCCCAGATCCTATCCACTTCTTCACCCGCCCAGCTCCATACTTTTTTCTCTCTCTTTAGAAAACAAATATGCAATTAAAAAAATTAAAAGGCAAAAACAAAGAAAAATCACAAGAAACACACATACACATACTTAGATACATAAAAAACCCGTAAAAACACAAAAGCAGAAATCATAATATATGAGCAAAACACTGGTAAGACAAAAAACAGATGTCCAAACAAAGCAAATATGATACAAAAAATTGGCATTTTTGTTCATTTTGTTTTGCCTATCTACTACTACACATGGGGCCTACCCTTAAGTGTGGTTAATATGCCCACTCCGTTGGAGAAAACTAATTTTTCCTTTGCAAGAGGATGTCATTTGGAGATAGCTTTTTGCTTAGGGACAGGGAGCTCGTGTTCACGTCTACCTTTCAGCACTGGGACTATCATGGCTTGAATCTGTGCTACTACAAGTCTTTGTCAATTCATATGCGCATCTGTCCTATTCTTTCTGGAAGGCGTTGTTTCCTTGGTGTCACCCAGCCCCCCTAGCTCTTAGACTCTTTCCACTGCCTCTACCTCATAGCTCCCTCGGCCCTGAGGGAGACATTTGATGGAGACTTCCCATTTAGTACTGAATGTTCCAGAGCCTCTCACTCTGTTCACATTGTCCAGTTGTGCATCTCTATGTTAGTTTCCATCTACTAAGAGAAAGTTTTTCTGATGATGGTTGAGCAAGGTACTGATTTATGGGTATAGCAGAATATCATTAGGAGTCATTTTACTGCTCTGTTCCTTTAGCACGGTAGTTCTCAGCCTTCCTACTGCCATGACTCCTTAGTACAAGTCCTCATGTTGTGGTGACCCCTAGCCATAAAAATGTTTGTTGCTACTTCATAACTGTAATTTTTCTACTTTTATGAATTGTAATATAAATATTTGATATGCAGATGGGCTTAAGCAACCCCTGTGAAAGTGTTTGCCCCTGCAGAGGGCTGTGGCCTACAGCGGAGAACTGCTGCTTCAGCAGAACAGACACAGTAGCACTGGGTTTCCCTCAGGTCCATGGCTGTTCTCTTCTCAGGCTTTTGGACACCTGAGCAATGCCAGCGTTGTTCCATTTTGTGGGGTGTGCCTGAAATCCGATCAGAGAGTGATTGATCACTTCCACAACTTTTGTGCCATTATTACACTAGCATGTCATGCCAAGAGGTCATCCTTGTAGACCACAGGGTGTAGGTTGTAGCTGCTTGCCTTTCTCCTCTGTAGTGTGTGGAGTACCACCCAGCACCGTGAACACCAGTCTTCACTAGGAGTGAAGGCTCTAGCTAAGCACAGCCTGTCTACTTGGTGTTCAATGAGACAGATACATTTATCTTAAATGAACTTTGTATATGGTATGCTTCTTTTTCTCTTCCCCCCACTGTACAAAAGTGTAGCCTACTGAACTCTTGTGTACCTGTGATCCTACTTAAACAGCTATAAACTCATTGCTTATATATTTTGAAGAATATCTTACAATAGAGTAGTAAAATATAAATGCAATATATTATCATAGTTAAGAATATTCATAAAATATTGATATACATAAAATTTCTAGTATATTTATAAGTGTTACTTGTTTTAAAAATATTTTGTTTCAGTATGTACAAAGAGATGACCTTTAAAGTATACTCCTTGCAAATGACCTTACTTCTTTTCAGTTTGGGATATGTGCTCTATCTCAAATAACCAGTTATTTTCAGACACTTTTGATTCTTTCACATTTTTTCTTACCCTACTTATTTGGTAAACCTTATCTTGTTTAAATATAATTACATACTTAATCTCTGACAAACATTATTTGAATACGCTTATTTATTTTATACTTAAAACCAGTTTTACTTATTATATATGTGTGTGCCTGCGTGTGTGTTTATATGCCATATGTATGTACATGTGTGTGTGTGGAGCTAGAAGAGGGTATTGGATCACTGGAACCAGAGTTACAGGTGGTTGTGAGCTGCCTGGTGTGGATGCTTGGAACCAAACTCCAGTCATGGGCAAGAGCAGCAGGTGTTCTTCTCCTCTCCTTCCTCCTTCTGGTTGGTTTTGTTTGTTTGTTTGTTTTTGTTTTTGTTTTTGTTTTTCAGACAGGGTTTCTCTGTGTAGCCCTGGCTGTCTTGGACCTACTTTGTAGACTAGGCTGGCCTCAAACTCACATCAATCCACCTGCCTCTGCCTCCCAGAGTGCTGGGATAACAGGCATGTACCACTCCGCCCTGCACAGCAGGTGTTTTTAACTGATGAGCCATCTCTTCAGTTCCTTGAATACACTAAATATGAACCAAATTAAATGTGTACTGATAACTGTTATATAGTCTTATTGTTGTTCCCTAGTAAATTTATTTTTTCTTTTCAAAAAACTACATTATTTATTGTGTTTGTACGTGGTCGTATGTGTGCCACAGTGTACATGTGGAGGCCAGAGAACAACCTTCAGAAGTTACTTCTTATTTTTGCTAATTAAGTATTTTTACAGAAAAACTAGAAACAATACATTTTCAAAGAGATGTTCTTTTGTTAAAGATTTATTTAATGTGTATTTTTGCCTATATATATATATATATGTATGTATGTATGTATATATATATGTGCACCATGAGTGTCTGGCGTCTGTGGAGGTCAGAAGAGGGCGTCAGGTCCCCTGGAGCCTGGGGCTAAGGATGGTGGTGAGCCATCATGTGGGTGCTTGGAATTGAACCTGGATCCTGTACAAGAGCAACAAGTGCCATTCATCTCTGAGCCATCTTTCCAACTCTCCCTTTTTTTCTATAAAATCATTTATTTTTATTAAAATTATTTTATTATTTTGTAGCCATGGCATCTATAAATCATTATGTAGATCAGCCTGGACTTGAAATCACAGAGATCTTTCTGCCCCTCCCTGGGATAAAAAGTGTATGGCACTATTCCTGACTTAAGGGCTACCTTTTGAGTATCATGAATCCATTATGCCAGCTTAAATAAACATGCAAATTTTATAAATCTTTAATTTTGAAAAGCTACTGATAATTCTTTGTAAGTCTCTTCTTAGGTATCATAAAGATTTTCAAAATTTCATCATTTGTTAAAATAAGCAATATGATTCTTATAAACAAAGAATATTTTTATTATAATGGGAGATTTGGGATTTGCCAATTAAAGTGGTAGAATGTTCAAAGAGAAGTAAAAGTATTGTTTTTGAAAAATATTAAGAATTTTGTCTATATAAAATTGATTTACATTTTTTCCTTAATCTTGAAATCTATAATACAGGAAGACTATGAAATATATGAGTAGACATTAAGATAGTTTTTATCTCTACATGTGTGATAAATTTACATAATTCCTGAACATTTTCTTCTGTTTGCTTCATGTGTATTATTTATGATGATTAATTCTCATATATAAGCATCTTGATATTTGATTTAGCTTTGATTTAAATCTTGTTTTTTAGATGAAGCATTGGATGATTTAAAGTCCCAGAAGAAAAAGATAGTAAGTTAAATTTTATTTAAAGTTAATTTATATAAATAAGTTAAGAACTGGATTATTAATGCTTATATATTATACCCTAGTGATTCTCAAAGGAATACTTTTTGACAGTATTTTAATGTCAAAATTAAATTATGAATTTTTTTAGTTAATAACACACAGGAAAAAGTAGTTTAGGCATGTAGACTTTTTTGAGAGTCTGAGAATTTATGTTAATTGGAAGCTGAGAAGTAAGAACATAATTTGTACTGGAGAACTAAATGAGGCACAGAGGGTATAAGGATGGGTACCCAGATTGTTTGTTAGAGCCCTAAGTGGAAGAAACATGGACTCGTGTTAATTCTTAGGTTTCTTTAACACCATGAGGTAGAGGAGGTGGGGCGGGGGGAGGAGAGAGGAGAGAGAATGTTAATATTAGTTGTAAGAGACAAATTCAACATGAAAGACTGAAGTAAGAGGGAATAAGGTAATTTTCTCCTTAGTATCTTTTACTCTACTCCAGCACTGTTGATCCCATGAACACCTATTATGAGGCTAGTAAGATGAAAAACATTTTTTGAGTGTTTTGGGAAGAATACTAAGAATAAGACAAAAGCCCTGAGGTGTAAGGCTGGCATATAAATGTCTACAATAAGTGAATTGATTTTGGAGTTTGTCTTTTACGTATTTTCTTAGTATTAATGCATAGCAATGGTGCTAACTGCTGATAGTATGCTATTATATAGAAACTCATAAAATGAAACTTAAGTATATATGGTCAATATAGTGTACTTTTCTCTTGAGTGTAAAAAAATCGTACTAATTTTCTTTTTATGTGACAAATACCTGAGGAAAACAACTTAAGTGGATGACAATTTATTTTGGTATCTGACTGTAGAGGTTTCAGCTCTTGAACACTTGTCTGTGGTGACACAGTAGGACCTCATGGCAGGGGTGCATATTGTGTGAAAATAATTTTAAATAAAATTTAAAAACGTAGTTGAGAATGGGATGGTACCTATTAGTGTTTTTTAAATTATCTTGTTTAAGATAAATATGTGAAACACAGACACACAAGTAAATACTTACTGCTGACTGATCTACTAGGAATCACAGTTGTTGAAATTGCATTTTGACTGTGAGTTATCTGTTAAAGATTATAGCTGTATATAATCTTTTTAAAATTTAAAAGCAGTTTATCTTTTAAAAACTTTCACTGTATATAATTCTTTTTCTTTCTTTCTTTCTTTTTTTTAAATTCTTTTTTTCAAGACAGACTTTCTCTGTAACAAGAGGCCTGGCTGTCCTGGACTCGCTTTATAGACCAGCCTGGCCTTGAACTCACAGAGCTCTGTCTGCCTTTGCCTCCTGAGTGCTGGGATTATAGGCGTGTGCCACCACGTGGGGTTATATTCATTATATTTATTATGTTACATAAGGACCATTTCATACAAGTATGTATTTTCTCATATTCCCCTGTTGTCCTTCCTTCCATTAGTCCTCTTTGTTCCCATGGACAGTTCCACTTTTTCTTCATATATACATGGGTTTTTATGTCTATAAAATTTAGGAATCACATACAGGAGAAATTGTACAGTGTTTTTCAGAGACTGGCTTAATTTTCCTAGTATGCTAATTGTAAACTTAGCAGTAGGATTCATCTGTAGCTATGCTGACCAAATCAGTAGCTACCTGCCACATTTGCCTATTTACATTTTCATTATTTATAGTGAAATAAAGCTGTAAACTTAATTTGTAGGTCACAAAGCAATGTTTAAAGTACTCACTTATGGTAATCATCTTAGTGATTTCTATTGTGCCAATGTAGAACAATGACAAAACACATCTGTCATTATTGAGAGTTCTATGGAACGACACAGGTCCAGATGTCATTAAATATCAGAGATTCAATTCTTTAATATTTTGTGATGATGTTGATTTGGGGCTCTAGTCCATGATACTCTTCTCTACCTCCATTCTTAATTTTTTCACTTGTTGAAACTGAATTTTGACATTGCTTATCTTGAGAATTTATTATAATTTTGAAATAACTAGAAAAAATTTTAGTTTTACTAAATTGAGATTTATAAATCATTCGTCTAAGGACTTAGCTTCTTAAATGTTAGACATTTAATAGGGAATCTATTAACTCCAGTTGTGGCAGGATATTTCTTTTAAAACTATGCTTTAACTAAGTGAATGTTCTTTGGATTACTTTTAAAAATAAGTAAGTGTCCATGGAGTGAACAGGACATATAATGAATGTAAGTGGTTATTGGTCACTGAGAAGGAAAAGGTCATGTTGCAATTTTTCCAAAAGTATTTTATATCGCACACTAGTTATTTGTCATAACTGACTGTCTGGTACTAAAATTCAACTTTTTCTGATCTTGGACCACAACTGCCAACATGATATTTTACTAGTGATTACTTACTTTTAAAACTGAACCCTTGTATTAGGCTATGAAGTGACTTGAGAACATTGTAAATAAAGTGCTATAACAATGAGGTATTTTCATTACAGTCCCTAATGTGAGCATAGAACTCAGTAAAATTTTTACTTAAATTCTGTGTTTGTTTGTTTGTTTTATCCTTCTAAGGTGGTTTGAATCTAAGTAAAAAAAGAGGAGGTGGAAAACTTTCGCATTTTGAGTCACTTGAGCACATTCCATGGCTGTTCTCCCAGTTAGTGGATTTTCACTGCGTTTGCAGCAAGCTAATTGCTTCTGCTAATAAATAATCTAAAATCGATGCTGACAGCAGTTAATTGGCACAGAGATTTTATTTTGTAAAGCTCTTGGCTAACGACCTTCTTAAATTAATAGCATTAAGTGCTATGAGGAAATAAATCTGAGGAATTGCCTGTCATTTGCTTGTCATGTCTAATAACTTCCAATAATGATGGCTGATAGATTTCTGCACATTCCATTATTGAAGTGGGTGCATGTAATTATTCTCCTCATCATGTGTAAACAATTAGCCATATTTGGTATTTCCTTGCAGTAAAGCTGTTAAAATGAAAGCAATGTATTAGAGGTTGGAAACTATTTTAAAAGCTTGGATTTTAATTATTTGCAATAATTTGATTGCAGGAAATCTTTTGATTTAGATACATTTTGCTGGATATAAGTACAAAAAGGAGAGGGGTGACTTTATCCTCCTTAATTCCAAGATTGATATTTTAATACCTTTTGAGTAAGATTTATAAAAATAGTATTTTTCAAAATATAGCAGTTAATGGAAATTTTTGTTTGTAGCTTGAAGAAGTCATGGAAAAAGAAACTTATAAGACAGCTAAATTAATTCTTGAAAGGTTTGATCCAGACTCAAAGAAAGCAAAGGTAAAACTGATACCACTATTTTTTCATTACAATTTTTACATTGTAATGGGGCACTGTATAATTTAAACATTATTGTAATTGACAGGAGTTTGAGCCGCCATCTGCTGGAGCAGCTGTAACTGCAAAACCAGGACAAGGTAAATAACTTAGTAGAAACTGCTGCTGCTGTTGGAAAGATCCATATTTACCCAAGTGAGTGCACAAGTGTGTGTTGGTGGCGTGTAAAAAGTTAAAAGCTTTTCTGTTAATTTATACTTGGTAACCTGACATAAACACTAATTTTATTTCATTTTTATTTTGGAGGTATATATTGATAGAATATTGAATATTGAGATTAAAGTATAATTGGTTTTAATCATGAAATTTGATTAATATCACTTGTATTTTACAAGCTTTTTAAATAATAATCTTTAGAATATATGTTATTACTATATTTTCATTTTTATGATTTCCTTCTGGAGAATTTTTTTTAGCAAGGTTGAAGTTTGTTCTAAAATTAACACATTTATTTAATAAAAGAGTAAAATTAAAAATGAAAAGAAAAGAAAATTGAATTTCATGTAACAACAAATTTCTGGTGTTGTGTTACCTGTCGTACGTACATCATCAGCATTACATTAAATATTATGTTAAATTTCAAGTCTTTTTATTTTTATTGTCAGTTGTTTTAATTTATTCTTACTGTGTATATGATGTGCCAAGGCTTACATGTGGAGGTCAGAGGGCAAGTCTGGAGTTGACTCAATCCTCCTGCCTGTATGTGAGTTGCAGGGCTTGAGCTCAGGTTCTCAGGCTTATGAGCCAGCCAGTTTGAGTTTGCATTGAGTTTTTAGATGTTTGTATTTTTTCACTAGAATCTGAAAAGTTTTTAAGATTTTCTGGCCTTGAAGAATCTCAGATACATAGAAAACTGTAACTCTTGTCCTTGCAGAACTGAAACCTCGTTTTAAAGTTACAGTAGCACCATAACTTTGGAAAGTAGTCTTTATTTATCTCCAAAAGAGCCATGGAGATAAATGAGTCACATTTTTAGGTTTTCTAGTTGGTATGGTTGTGTGGAAAGAATTCACTCTGTCAGCCTTTATAACTAGGATTTTTGGGTTAGCGTGTTCTTTCTTTCTTTTTTTGAAGTTTTGACTGCTTTTTTGGTAAAAGCAAAAGTTCATATACGATTAAAATAAATTACTTATACATGTTTCTAGTAAAATTCCCGTTTCATAAGTACTGTTAAATTTTCCTATAGTTTATACATCTGTTATACATAGAAAAAGTTTTGTTCGATGTAAAGCATTTTTGTATATATAGTACTACTTCCTAAAAAATACCGAATTCATAGGAGCAGAGAGTAAAATTGTTGTTTCTAGAGATATAGAGGCGATGGGAGCTGTAGGGAGACAGGATTTCAGATCTATAGATGAATGCAATGCCTAGACAGCTGGTGTACAGTATAGTGACTCTAGTTAGCAATGCTGCATTGTGTACTTGAAATTTGCAAAGACAGGAGATTTTATGTGTTCTCTCCATATACAGAAAAACTGGTATAATATGACTAATTAGCTTGACTGTAGGAATTATTTAATGTGTGAAACATTTTTTGATAAGTAATAATGCTAGTAAATATGTTTTTCAATGTGATATCTTACAGAAAGCTGTGGCTGTTACTTTAAAACACATTCTTAGGTATCTTATAATTTAGTTAAATTTATTTTGAGAATTTAAACCCTTCTTAGAAACTTTTGAGGCCCAAATGAAAATTTTTTCTTTTGACGCCATATCATAATTATAGATAAGCTGCTGCTGTTTTCATTTGCTTTGGATACGTGTACTGCTTGCAGACTCTTGCAAGTCATATTTAGCTGTGTTGTGATCAATCATTTAAAAACGTGCAGAAGGAGCAGGCAGGATGACTCTGGGTAAAGGCACTTGCTGCCGTGCATGATGACCTGACTTCACCCCAGGATCCACATGTTGGAAAGAGAGGCCTGAGGCCTACAAGTTGTCTTCGGTCTCCACACATGCATCATGGCTTACATGCACACACTCTTCCCTCTCAACTAATATAAACATTTAATTAAACATTTACTGAATACTTGCAGGCAGATACTTTGGAGAATAAAGTGATGACTTTTGTTTGTTTGTTTTTGTTTTTGTTTTCTCTGGGTAGCCTTGGTTGTCCTGGACCTACTTTGTAGACCAGGCCGGCCTTGAGCTCACAGAGATCCTGCCTCTACCTCCCAAGTGCTGGGAGTACAGGCGTGCGCCACTGCCGCCCAGCTGCCTTCTTTTTTTTTTTTAGCTAAAATTTTGTTGACAAAGTGAGAACAAGTACTGAATACATATATAGCATTCACCTATGGCCCTTGAAAAAAATCCACTCTCCAAAAGGATTATATGTAAGTGTCTTTATTTTCTTAGCTCTCTTGCAGATTGCTGAGCTGCAGCTGATGCATGTATAATAGACATCTTAATTTTGTATAACTGAGTTGTTAATGATGCTGACTGTGCTTGAACTGATTACAAATTCTGAGGATAGCATTGTTTGGTTTGCCTAGGTTTTACGTTAAATATTGTGCTTACTGGATGATTAACCCATCGTCCCTGACATTCTCTTTTGATCCCAAGTAGATTTCTTTTTTGTTTTAAAAACAGTTTTGATTTGTAGACAAATGGCAAAGACAGTGTAGAGTTCCTGTTTGTTCTTGTACCAACTTTCTCCTGTTACCATAACAAGAAGGTATGTTTGTAGCCACAAGATGTGTTACTGTTAACTAAAGGCTGGACCTCACCTTTTCCTCTTCTATGATACCATTTGAGTTCTGTCCTGTGTTTAGTTGTCTTTTCTCCTTAGAGTTCTTTTAACGGTTTCAGGAATTTTCTTTCATTGTCTTTTTTTGTGATGATCTTGTAAGATCTTTCCTTAATATGTTTTGGTAAAGAATTTTTGTGTTTAATCTTAAAATATGGGTTATAATTGATATGAAATATGAAGGAATAAACATAAAAAGTAGGGACCTGTGTGTATACACATTAAATAGTACCATTTGCTGCTTAGACGCTTGTACTGTCATGGACTAGAAGATGGAGAGATTCTTGTCTCAGTATATTAAAAAGCAATAGAGCTTGAATGGAAATGAAAAATGAAATTTGCCATAGAATAAACTCTTGCATACTCTCTATATCATATAGAAATATAAGCATTTGCGGATGATGAAAAACGAAATTTCTTTCAAGATCTTGATTATACAGGACTAAATTTTTCAAGGACTAAGCTTTTTCATTTTCAAGATCTTGAAATACTGGACTGTATTTAATTCTTATGCACTGTGTTAGGTGGGCCTACTATAGCTATGATTAAACACCATACCAAAAGCAAGTTGGGAAGAAAAAGTGTTTATTTTTATTTGGATTTTAACACAGCCACATACGTGTTTATCATCAAAAGAAATCAGACGGTAACTCAAACAGGGCCGGAACCTGGAGGAGAAACTGATGCAGAGGCTATGGATGAGCGCTGTCTTGCCCCTCATGGCTTGCTCAGCATGCTTTCTTATAGAACTCAGGACCATCAGGCCAGGGATGGCAACCACAATTGGCTGAGCCCTCCTCCGACAATCACCAATTAAGAAAATGCCCTACAGGTTTGCCCACTGTCCAATCTTATGGAGGCATTTTCTCAATTGGGGTCCCTTTCTCTAAAATGACTTTAGCTTGTGTCAAGTTGACATAAAGCTATAGAGCATATGTACTAATAATGTCTGTTTTTCTTTCAACAAATGCTTATTGAGTGTTTGCCACAAGAGATTTTGGTTTTGTTTCCCAAGTTGTAAAGTGGTAGACAATAAATTAGTACTAAATAGAGTAAGATAAAGGCTGATAAATAGGAAGTCCCTACAGGAAGGGCAGGTTGTAGTTTTGTTAGGTAGAGTTTCTGGGGAAGATCTCATTGGTGACATATTTTTAAAGACAGGAAAGAAATAAGCGTATGAGTTATGTAGATACCTGAGGAGATCTCCATAGACAATGGTTAGTATGTAAAAAAAACTTGATGCCTTGATGGACTGCAAATATTTTCTTTCCTCTTCTGGGGGTGGGGTTTCATGTGAAGAAGCAATAAAATTATTAAAAGATTTTATGTGTAACATTATGGAATAGAGTTTTCTTTATAATACAATGAGGCAAACCACTGAAGCCTATGGGTTTTATTTTTTCCTCTTACTCAAAATAGATTTTTTTTCCCTCATATAATATATTTTGATTATGGTTTCCTCTACTCCTGGTTTCTCCCCACTTTCTTCCCATCTAGATCTATCCCCCTCTCTCTGTTTTATTAGAAAACAAACAGGCTTCTAAAGGATAATAATAAAACATAATAGATAGAATAAAAACTAACACATTGGAGTAGGACAGAACAAACAAATCAAAGGAACAAAGACAAAGAAAAGGCACAGGAACCAGAGAGCCACTTGTTTGCCCACTCAGGAATCCCATAAAAACACTACAGTGGAAGCTAAAATATTTTTGCAGTGGACCTGTAGGGTAAAAAGAGAGAAAATAAAATAAAAATGTGAAGATAAGTTAAAACAAACAAACAAACAAAGCCCTGACAGGACATTAAGGATCCTTGAAATATGTGGTTGAACTCGTCTTCTGTTGCCATCTACTGCTGGCCATGCAGCCTACCTTAAGAGTAGTTTGTGTCCCCATTGAGGCTCCCTTGGAGGAAACCACATTTTCATTTGCAAGTGGTTATCATTTGGAGATGGCTTCTGGGTTAGGGATGGGGCCATGTGTCCCCATGTGGAGTAGACCCATGAAGGGCCCTGTGCATGCTACCTCCATCTCTGTAAACTCATAGTGCACCCATCCTGTTGATTAAGAAAGTTTTGTTTGTTTAGTGTCCTCTATCCCCTCTGGCTCTTACACTGTGTCCTCCTTCTCTTCCATGGGGTTCTCTAATCTCTAAGGGAGGACTTTGGTGGAGAGATTCCCATTGAGGGCTGAGTGGTTCAAGTCTCTCACTCTCTGCATGTTATTGTCTGCCTGTAAGTTTCTGTGTTTGTTGCCATCTGTTATAGGAGGAACTTTCTCTGATGATGGCTGAGCAAGGCACTGATTTATGAATATAGCAGAATGTCATTAGGAGTCATTTTATTGCTATGTTCTTTTAGTAGAACAGCAAGTGATATTTAGTTTCTGTCTAGGTCCCTGAGCTATGTAGTCTTAGGTTATTGGCCACTCAATCAGATATTGGTTTGTTACTCTCATAAACTTTGCCCCACCATTGCGCTACCATATCTTGTGGGCAGTCTACCATTGTACGTCAAAGGGCTTGTAAGCTGGATTGGGGTTTACATTTCTCCTTTGGCAGCATGCATAGTACTATCCTGTACCAAAGATGATGGCATGTAGGGGTGAAGGTTCTGTGTAGGCACCAGCTGGACTTCTCCAAGTTCAGTGAATTGTATAGGTATTGCCTTCAGCAAAAGGGCCTTGCCATCAGTTTGTAGAGAGCAATTTACAGTGTTGACAACAGCCGTGTGTGTGTGTGTGTGTGTGTGTGTGTGTGTGTGTGTGTGTGTGTGTGTGTTTGTGTTCCCATAGGACTCCTTTGGCCAACAACTCTTCTTAAATGTAACCTATTTCTGATACTGGAAACTTTATTTGGTGACAAGAGATGCCCAGTTGGGCCTCTGTTTCCCCCATTATTTGGCAATTTCATTTAGATTGCCTTCATATATTTATGTATTTTAGGAAGCTTCTACTGTATTAGGTTTCCATACCGTCCTTCAAGTGACCCATAATTTTAGCTGTCTCTCCTCATATTACCTCCCTTGTCCAATCCTTTTTTCTCCTTCCCTCCCCACTTGATCCTCTTGTTCCAGCCCCCCGCCCCAAATCCATCTATAACTCTTCATTTCCTATTCCTAGGGGGAATCTGTCTCCTCCAGTCCCTTATTCTATACCTAAGATCTGTGGTTCTACAGATTATAGCCTGGTTATCATTGATTTAACAGCTTTGTCTCTCTTGGGTTACCTTACTTAGGATCATTTTTCTATTTCATGATTGCATTTTTAAAAACCAGATAAGTAATATTCCACATTTTCTTTATCCATTCATCTGCTGAGGGATATCTGTGTTGTTTTCAATTTCTGGATATTATGAATAGAGTAGCAGTGAACATGGTTGAGCAAGTGTATCTGTGGAAAGATGGTATGTCCATTGGGTGTTTGCCAAGAGTGCTATAGCTGGATCTTGAGGTAGATAGATTCCTATCTTCCCGAGGAACCTTGCTACACCGATTTCCATAGTGGCTGTGCAAGTCAGCCGTCTCACTAGCAGTAGATGAGTGTTTTCCTTACTCCATATTCTCACCAGCATGAGCTGTCATTTGTTTTGTTGCTCTTAGCCTTTGTGATGGGTGTAAGATTAGATTAAAAAAAAAAAAAAGACCTAGGGAGTTTTTATTTTTATTTATAATTTAATAAATATTTTTGACTGCATATGGGATAAGGCTACTGGTGGTTCAGAAAGATTACAGTGATTTTCCTGATGATGTGTAGTCTTCGGTGTAACTTGTATGAAGTCACTGTCAAACCTGCAAGACCACATTTATGCACCCATTGTTTTCAAGATTGTTGGTAACATGGGCATACTTCCTCCAATAACCTTGCCTCCTTGTGTCACAAGGCCCAACTCACATTCAATGTAATAACTGTACCTTTGGTGATCATACCCAGAGTTATAGTGGGTGTGATGGAGTCTTTTCACACCAGGTATTGGCAGGCAAGAGGTACCTTTCAGCTCAGGCTGTATGAGCTTTTTTTTTTTTTTAATGTAGGCCCATTGGCCTAATGAACCTTTCATATTTAGGTGGTTTTCTTGTAAACCATTAGCAACAAAACAGATTTTAGGAGCCAGCGTCTTCCATACCTTTTCGTTTTCCTGTTTGAATAACTTTTAATACTTTTGTTTCTCCTTGGGCATGGACTTTGAGTACAGGGACATCCCATTTTCCTGCCTCCACTTTCTGTTTAATCATGTTGGAAGGTGCTTTTGCTCTAGACTGTCCCCCTCTGTCCAGCAGGTAGGCAGGTACTGCTTCCTGGGGCGTCTGCCCATCATTCTTCTGTTTTTTGTTTGTCTTTTTCATTTGTACTTTCTTGGCACCATCATGGCCTTCCTTCCTTCCTTCCTTCCTTCCTTCCTTCCTTCCTTCCTTCCTCCCTTCCTCCCTTCTTCCCTCCCTCCCTCCCTCCCTCCCTCTCTCCCCTCCCTTACTTCTTTCTTTCTTTCATCCAACTGATATCCATATTGTTTATTATGGTGTAACTCAATATATTTATTTTGTGGCATGATGACAGTTGCGGACATGCCTATGACCTTGGCTGTCAAAAACCTCTTAACTTCTGGGTCTCACTGGCCCTTCAGCCTACTTCACTCAGGCCAGAATGGGAAAAGTGAAAACTTTTTTTTTTTTTTAAAGCTTGGAGATTAGAGTACAGAACAGAGTTGAAACATATAAATCAGTTAGGATATAATCTAGTATAGATACAAGAGGAGGGCATACACCAAACAAAGATATGGCAACATAAGTGGACACAAAGAGACGAGAACAGTGGTTTTCAAACTCTGGGATTCAATCCCTTTGTGTGTCCAGTAACCCTTTAATAGGAGTCACATACTAGATATCTTACATATCAGATATTTACATTCAGTTTGTCACAGTAGAAAATTACAGTTATGAAGTAACAATGAAAACAATTTTATGGTTGGGGGTCCCCACAGCATGAGGAACTGTAATAAAGGGTCACAGCGTTAGAAAGGTTGAGAACTACTGAACTAGAGAAAGGACTCAAGAGTAGATTGACATGGTTTGGTGGTGATTAAATTTGGAAAGTAGGGGATGAGAGGAGGAGTCAGGAAATCATTTATATTATCTACCAAGACTCTTGAGAGGAATTACAAAATAATAGTGTCAAAGATATGGTATCGTTTCTATGTGAGAATCTGTAAGCAACCATGTGCTTGGCACAGTCTTATCTCCTTCTGCTAAGGAGATACTTCCATGCATATGCCATAGCTTCTGGGAGTTGATATTTAAGTCAGTTGGAAGTTGATATTGAAAATTCCTAGGTCAGACATTCGTGGTGGTGCAGACCTGTAATCAGGGATCAGGGATCAGAGGCAGGCAGATCTCTGTGAGTTTGAGGCTAGCCTTGTTTACAAAGTGAGTCCAGGACATCCTAGGCTACACAGAACAATCTTGTCTTGAAACAACAACAACAAAGAAAATTCCTAGGCTAATTTTGAAAAATAAAATTAAGTCATAGTTTTCATTATAGAATATTCATCTCAAGAGTTAATTAACAGAAAGCTACTGATTCAGATTCTAATTTTAAAAATAAATTTATATTTTTCACTAAAGAAACTCAGAAATAACTTATGAGATGTTTAATATGTAAATTAATATCTGTATTTTATTATTTAATTTGTATGAATGGTTTGCTTGCATGTTTATCTGTGTGTTCCTAGTGCTGGAAGAGGACAGAAAAAAACATAGATCACCTGGAACTGGAGTTACAGACCATTGTGAGCTTCTGTATGGGTGCTGGGAATCAAACCCAGATCCTGTGGAAAAACCACTATTGCTTTTAACCACTGAACCATCTCTCCAATCCCTTAATACTTGTATTTTTTAAAATGTTTAGGGTCTGGGGAGGTGGCTTAGTGGTAAAGAACACTTGTTACGCCCGCCACCAAGACAGGGCTTCTCTGTCCAGCCTTGTCTATCCTGGACTCACTTTGTAGACCAGACTGGCCTCAAACTGAGATCCACCTGCCTCCGCCTTTGGAGTGCTGGGATTACAGGTGTGCGCCACCACACTTGTTCTTACAGAGAACCTTGGGCTCTGTTCCCAGCACCTACATGGTGGCTCACAACCACATATAACTCTAGTTCCAAGGGATCTGATGAGGACACCAGGCATGCATATGGTTCACATACATACACAAAGACAAAACACTTACATATAAAATAAATCAGTAATTTAAAAATGTGGTTTTTCTTTTCATTAAGTGTGCTACATGCTTTCCCGTGCCTGTGGAGGACCAAGCAGGGTGTTGGATCCCCTAGAACTGAGGTTATAGACAGTTGTAAGCTACCCTGTGGGGGCTGGGAACTAAATCTAAATATTCTACAAGGGCAGCAAATGCTGTTAAGTGCTAATCATCTTTCATTCCCTGTAAAAAGTAATCACTGTGGAAACAAAATTACTTAAGAGTGCTTACCTTATTATTTTTTTAGTCTTCATTTTTCTAGTGCTAGGGATTGAGTTCAGGGCCTTGCACATTCTTGGCAGTTGTTTATTACTGAACTATAGCCACAGCCCTTAACTTTTTTGACCCTGGACTGGTCTCCCTATGTACCCTAGACTGAATTTGAATTTATCCCTGCCTTTGCCTCTTTACTACTGGAATTACTTGTGTATTACTATACCTGGCTTATATTGCTTAGTTTTTGGTTATCATAATGTATAAAACATACTTATTAATGCTAATACTAGTAACTTGTTTATTAGGTACTTTGCATGTGCTCTGGCTAAGTTCTTTGTGTTGATTTTTCTCATTTAATCTTTACAATAACCATAACCATTAACTCTTCACTATGAGGAAATGAAATGAAGAGATGTCATCGATTTAGAAAAAGCTGCGTGCATGTGAAGTAAACAATAGAGCTAAAATTAAGGAACTTTGAATATAGTTATAACATGTTTTATAATTACTTTAAACTTTATTTTCTTTCTTTTGTTTATTCTAAAATAGTAGTTTGATTCAGTTGCCTTATTTTGATTTTAAAACCAGTATAGATAGGCATATTCTCATACTTGGTGACTGAATATTTTTGACTATGATTATTAGTGAAAGCATTAAGTCATCCTTGCTTTAAGCTGAAGATGTAGCTCAGTTGGTAGAGTGTGCCTAGCATATGCAAGTCCTAGGCCTGATGCTGCCTGCCTTTAACTCAGCTACTTGTGAGGTGGAGGCTCAAGGATCAGAAGTTCCAGGTCATTCTCAGTTACTTAGGGAGTCTGATGCCAGCCTGTGGTATATGTACCTATCCAAACAAACAAAAGTTTAAAACTCTGTCAGGTAGAATCCAAATCCAAAGTGTTTCATTCACTTTGCTGTTTAGACCAATCAACATATAATTTCTTTAGTTCCAGTCCAGTAATTTAGGCTTGTGAGAGTTTAATGTGAAATGTAGAATTAAAAAAAAAAAATTATAAAGGGTTTTTTTTCCTTGATACTTAACACTAAGTATAAAAGGGAATGTTAGAATTTTATTTATGTCATCTAGTAGGGCTCATGAAAGACTCTGTGTAACCAGTTAGTAAATGCTGTTAGAGCCATATGGTCCCTTTTGCAACTTAGCAACTGTTTGAAAGCAGCAAGAGAGAGAAGCTATTTTTCCAATGAAACTTAAGCAACTTAAATTTGGCACATTTGACTAATCTTTATTACAGAGAATCTTGTAATTTCTAAAGCTGAAAGCTAAGATTCATGTGTGACAAAATATTATATATGGAAAGTGGAACTTTTCCTTCTACGAATGTAGTGGCACAAATAAATGTGCCAAAAAGGCAATTCTAGTATGAACAAATAGGTACCTGAGTAGAGAAGTATACTTTTCAGTAGCATTTTATGACTACTTGGATTATTTTATTATTCTAGAATATACATGTAGATAGATATTTCCTTATTAAAATTACTATTTTTAGTCTTGAAAGCAAATCTACTGTTTGAAGTTTCACTTAATTCTGATGTTTTCTTTCCCATACCATAGGAAGGCTTATTATAAAAAGATGTGACACATACCTGGGTGGTGATTATATTATATTGAATTTACTTTTAAAATGTCAGTAGATAGAAAAATCAAATTTAGTTATGTAAATGTATAGTTGAGTTATGGGTTCATAAAGAGAGTCTTCTACTTTTTGATGTCATGTAGAGTTTGCATTATAAGTGGTTAGATACAGTCTTTTGCTGCCACAGCATTTTAGACAACGACATTTATGGTTTTGTGGCTGATATGGTATATCAGACTTTAAGTCTAGATTATACTTATTATTTTCAGAGATTCGTCAGCGGACTGCAGCTCAAAGAAACCTTTCCCCAGCACCAGCAAGCTCTAGTCAGGGCCCTCCTCCACAAGTTGCAGTATCTCCTGGGCCATCAAAGGACGCTTCAGCTCCTGGGGGACCACCAGAAAGGACTGTTGCCCCAGCCTTACCCAGGCGCCTTGGATCCCCTGCTACTTCAGTTCCTGGAATGGGTAAACAAAGCACTTAATGTTATTTACAGTTTATATTGTTTTCTCTGGTTACCAATAAAATGGGCCATTTTCAGACAGTATGGAAATGGCATTTCATTTGGAAATAGCAGAGCAGTTATCTGATTAAGCAGGAGCTCCATATTCAATTAGCTATAACTCTTTACAGCTGGCACCTTGTGATACCAAAACCTATTTCTTGAGCTCATTTAACTGTTATGGCTTCTTTGTTTAAGTGGCAATAAAACTTTGTAGCATTCTGTAGTCTACAGTGTAGCATTATCTTTTTATATTCAATTCTTAGAATGGCTCCAGATTTATATATGTGTGGTGGGATAGTGGAAAACCCTTTAGAAAGTATTCATATTCTTTGCTAATTTCTCATATAGACACTAAAACATTACTATTACCATATTTCAGAAAAAATGTTCAAGGATTGTGCCTGATACTACTTTTGTAAATAGGAGCTAGTAGATTTTCTCCTCTAACTCATGGAACTGTAGAATTTTCTGATGGGTTCCTTTTAAGTTCTATTAAAAGTGTGATGGATCTCTAGATTGTATTCAGGCATGTAACATATGGCCAAATACTTTGTATTTTTTTGAAGTGTGATTAGGGCTTGGAAATCTACTCACAGCGTTAGCAGGTGACATTATTTCATGTATATTCCATGTCAGATTATTAAATAGGAATAAGTTACATTTTATTTATGGTGTTTATCCAATTCAGGTACTTTACTATTTCATGGCTAATTACTACTATATAAATAGAGTCTATAATGACTTTGAGACTAGACCCTACTTTAATCAGATAGGTTATTAGAACATTTATGTAAGTAAAAAACCCCAGCGTTTCTTATGGTAGATTCTTGCATGTGTTCCTTTAAAAAATGCAACTAAGATTTTAGAAGACTAGGAAACTATTGCTTTATAAATAAAAGGAACTGACTATAAATGAAATGCTTAAAATATTACAGCATTTAAAATATTTTTAATAAGACCTCAAAATTTTATGTGTAATGACAAAAGTAGGCATATATTGGGTGAAATTGAGAAAGTTAAATGGATTGAAAATAATTGATTTGAGATACCCGTAGTTTGTAAATTCAAGTTTTGGTTGTTTAATATAAGAACTTCAGGTGAGAGCCTCTGGCTCACATGCAGCTGAGCCACTTACATAGTTGTAGGGACTGCACTATGTAGCATAGGACTGAACAAGCAACTAGACCTTACAGTTTATGTGTATGTAAAGCATGTTTTGCTGAAGTTTCTAATTAGCTTGTATGGAAGTACTGTTTATATTGTGCATTGCCAAAAAAGTGTGAATGTTAATAATTCATCATAGAGAAGATTAATAATTCATTTTTTGTTTTAACATATTTGCAAGAGAATCAATTTAATGTGTAATGCCACAGTGCTCCCATATGTTTGGAAATTAATAAGCAGCAGGTACTTGATAATTTGCCCAACTGTGTGAAGATGCCCAGCATTCCTGTAATAATTGCCTTTGATGTTTATTTACTGCTGCCCATGTAGCATGAGTATTAAATGCATCCTTCTTAAAGTTACCAAGCTGTTTAACCGAGTTATGACCAAGCTGCAGAAAGCTTAAGTTACTGTAATGAAGTTTTTGTTTTATGTATCCAGATTGCTTTGTGGATATATTCACTTTAAATATGTAAAAGTAAAATACTCCAGCAAGTTAAGTTGATGTAAATGCTTTGAAAATCTAATTTGGGAATTGGGAATGTAGCTGAGTGGTAGAATGTTTGTCTAAGTGCTGTGTTAGCTACACGTACATTAAAAAGTTGTTTTTAATTCAGCTAATTATTTTTTAATTTCTGTTTTGATTTTGCCTTGTATCCTTAGTTACTTGGATATATAGGACTTAGTCTTTTAATTTTTTGTGAATTTTAAGATTTTTTTTCTTTTGCTGATTCTGATTCTTTTATAGTCAGAAAATGTACTGTTTGGATCTTATTAAAAATATTGAGACCTGTTTTATGACTCATTATGTCATGTCTTTGTAACTTATTGCTGTTTGAAAAAAAATATAGATTTCCTGTTGGGCAGAGCAGGTATAAAAGTTTATTAGGTAAAGCTAGGAGTAGTGAGTGTTCAAGTCTTCTCTTTTTTTCTAATTTTATGCAGATTAATTTTTTTACTCAGTTATTGATAACCTTCAACTATACTTTTATATTTGCCTATCTTGTCTTAAATTTTTGTTAGTTTTTGTTTTATGTACGTGAAGCTCTGTTATGGTACACTTAAATATGTGGTATGTTGCTCTTTAAGGAAAAAAACATCACTTTTATTCATCTATGTGTGTGTGCGTGCATGGGTTTGGAGGTCAGAGGACAGCTTGTGGGATTAGGTTCTCCCTAAAATGTGGGTTCCAGAGATTGAATTCAGGTCATTAGGCTTGGTGATAAAAGCACCTTTATCCATGGTACTGTCTTGTTGGTGCCTTGTTCTTGATAAGTTGATGCCTTTGTCATTGTGAATTTTATAGTCATCCAGTGTTTCTAATGCTTAGTGTTAGCATATATTTATATATTTTCTATCATCTTACGTAAACTTATTTATTTTTCCTGTTTTTATTTTTTAAAAACTATACAGAGACTATAGTGAAGAGTTGCATTTTTATGCAGTATGACAGTCTGTTTCATCGGGGGGGGGGGGGTGTTTGGACCACATACATTTGAAGCAATGAGTATATTTGGGTTTGAGTATAAATGTTCCATATGAAGTAAACTCATTTGTCCTGTGTGTGTGCTACTCTTTCCCTCATTTTCTGAGTCTCTTTGAACTGAAATTTTTTATGACTATATTTAAGCTTTTTTTCATTGCCATATTATTTGTAACCTTTTTTTGGCATGTGGTTTTAGTGCTTGTGTTGAGGTTTAGTAAATATCTCTAGTCACAGTTGTTTAAGTGATATGATACTGTCTAATACAATTTTAAAGATCTGACAAAAATACACTTACATTTTCTCTCTCTTGGCCTTTGTGTTATTTATTTAATATTTATTTTAATTCTTTTTAAAAAGTTTATTGGACTTTCAGATATTGAGGATATTTTTTATTTCTCACTTTCTCCAGTTAATCTAATTTTCATTTCCTTTTTGCTTTTATTTTTATTTTACTAATACACATATGTATCTCACAAATATTTTTTCCTTTAATCAGTCATTCAATTTCACTATGTAGCCTTGGCGGGCTTGAAATTTGCTGTGTAGGTCAGAGTTCCAAATGCTTCTACCACCCAAGTGCTGGTATCAGGGGTGTTCGCCTCCACGCTCAGTGTTCCATGTTTGTGAACTTAGCTCTCTTGGAGGACAAAAGAGAGCATCAGATATTAAGGAACTGGAGTCACCGATGGTTGTGAGTCTCAGTGTGGGAGCTGGCAAACAAATCCAGCGCCTCTGCAGGGACTGCCAATGCTAACACTGGGCCACTGCTGTAGCCAGATCCTTTACTTTTAAAATCTGTTGCCACTTTCTTTGACTTCAAGGACTTTAAAAAATTATTCTTGTAATGTAGTTTGACCAGTGATAAAGTCTTTGTTTTGAACATCTAGAAAAAGACCTCATTTTGCATAGTCTTCATTTTAAAAAAGATATTTATGCTGGATACAGATTCATCCTGACAGTTTTTATTTTCAGAATGTTAAATATCAGTTTTATTTTAGCTTGCACCTGATGAAAAATCTGTTGTTATTCTTATTTCCTTTTCTCTATATTGTATCCCCTTTGGCTTACTTTTAAGCAGTTTGATTTGTGTGTGTGTGTGTGTGTGTGTGTGTGTGTGTGTGTGTGTGTGTGTGTGTGTGTGCGCACACAAAATTGTACGTCTTGTGTTTGGGAGTTAAGATTCCTTTATCTGTGCTTTTAAACCTTTCAAACTTTGAGGAAATTCTGTCTCTCTTAGATCATGTATGCACTTGTCTTTAGAGAACTGGTCACGTGACTATTTGAAATCGTTCTATGACTTATTGATTACCCCCTCCACACACACACACTTAATTTTTGGTCTGTTTTATTTGTATGGTTTCTATCGCTATGTCTTCAATCAGATGGTCTGTTTATCCCATCTGTGTATTTTTTATTCTATACATTGTAGACTTCATCTGTGAAATTTAGTCTTGGTATCCCCATGTCTTTACTTGGTATACCTTGTATTTCCCCTAGGTTCTCAAACATGTGGAAGATAGATGTAAAGATTTTAGTATTTTTACCTGCCAGTTCAAATCTTATCTGAAACAGTCTTTATTTTTTCTTATTATACATTGTGCTTTTGTTTATTTTTTTTACATGGATAGTATTTTTCGAATGCCAGACATTGCAAATTTTACCCTCCTTGGTGTATTTCTTCCACTTCTTTTTTGAGATTTTTCTACTCTAGCTCTTGGAAATAGACATCCATTCTGGGTGTGTGTGAACACTGTTTGCTTTAATCTTGTGAAGAAGATTTTTCTATTCTCAGATAGTTTCCTCAGATGCATGAGCTGGTCAGTCGTCTGCTGAGTGTTTTGATGGCCCTCTATAGACGTTTAAGTGGTTCCCTCTTTATGCCACCCCTCTTTTTGGCACTGTCATGTGAGCTTGAGCTGCTCCAGCTTCCCCAGAGTTCCAGTGCTGTCTTCTTAACTCTGGGAGACAGCTGCAGCTCCTCTGCGTGCAGCTTCCTACCCCTGCCTAGAAATTGTCTGTAAGCCAAAAGGCTAGGGCAATTGCAGGATTTGTCTTGGTTTTTGTTTCTAAGGGATATTTAACTTATATTGCTTGATTCACATGTTATTAATTCTTAATACACTTCATATATTTCTCACAGTCTTTTGGGAAGGTAAACCTGATCAGTTACTTGGAGTCCAAAGTGGAAGTATTCAGATTATTACCATAGGCTTTTAGGAGTAGGGCATGTTAAAAATTAGTTTGTACAGAACCCAACATAGTTTCCTATCCTAATGAATTATGTTGGTGGTTCTGATGTAGTGCACATGCAGTAGGTTTTTATAGTATGGTAGTCTAACAGACATTTAATGCTGTACAGAGATTTATAAGAGTATTTTGTCACTTTGTTAAAATCTCTTAAATGTTCTAACATACTCAGATCACTTTGGAAGTTGAATTTAATCTTGTATCGCTTCAGTTACACAGAAAACCAAATTCCATATGTTTTTATTTGTTTGCTAGGCCTTCATCCTCCAGGTCCACCCTTAGCAAGACCCATTCTTCCTCGAGAACGAGGGGCTCTGGATAGAATTGTTGAATATTTAGTTGGTGATGGTCCACAGAACAGGTAATGTTTGCTAGGCGAGTAGATAAAGAAACATGAAAAAACATTGGCCAGTGTATGTGTATATATGTGATGTTTGGCTTGTATTTGTATTTTTAGTTCTGCAATCATATTAGAGAAATGGCATTATTTTGTTCAAAATATCCATCACTTGTGGTAGTGATGAAAATCCTTTCAGTAGATGGAAACAGTGTATTATTTAGCTCTTATTGTTTTTTCAAATATTTCTCACATTATTGTATTACTTGGTTCTTCCATGACTCTAGGAAGGTAGTTATGAGTGTGCAGAGCATTTCTCACTGTGTAGACTTTCAGAAAAGCTCATGGGATAGTAGAGAGCATGTTTGACAGATTTATTAGTTGGTATCAGTTTCATGAAGGGACCATAGTTTAATGTAAATATAAGTTGTATATTATTCAAAATAGAATGATTTGATTGAGCTAAGAATCTGTTGAGTTCTGATTAGAGATCAGAAAATGAGAATGATATTTAAGTGTGACTGATAAGTGAGAAAGACACAGGAGCCATATCATATAAAAATTTACTATTGGCTTTAATTATATAGAATTGAATGTATTTATTTTCTGCACAATTTCCCAGGATTTGTTTTTTAAAAGTTATTTTTTATAACATTTGTTGTGAATTTCTAAGAAGTTTCCATCATTTCCAGTCTTATCACAAATGTGGAAGCCATCATCCTCAGGAATACAATACGTCACTGAGAAACTTAAGTGCTGTGTGTGTGTGTGTGTGTGTGTGTGTGTGTGTGTGTGTGTGTGTGTGTGAGTGTGAATGCGGGTATACACAGAAGTCAGGCATGAGTCCTCTGGAGCTGGAGTTACAGATGGTTGTGAGTTGCCTGATGTGGGTGCTGAGAATCAAACTCAGTCCTCTGTAAGAACAGCGTATACTACGATCTTAACTGCGGAGGCGTTCTTAACCTCCCACGCCCCGTTACTAAACTTGTTTCTGTTAATTTAGGATATATTTAACTGTTCCTTTTAAAAAATAGCATGTATAAGCTATATATAGATGCCTGTGTGTACATACTCACATACATATATACACATGTACATACATCCAGATGTACACACATGGACCTTTAAATGTTTTATGTCCTGTGTTTATTTTAGTTTTAAGTATTTATTTATTAGCTTCTGGGGAAAGAACTCAGGATCTTCCACATGCTAAACAATCACCCTATTACTGATTCTCCTGATTCTTAAATTATATTTCAAACTAGTTGAAATTTTGTTTTTTGTTAACTTTAGCTTTTGCTCAAGGGGTGTTGTTAATGATTTGGCAACATTTTGTTATAGCATAGTCACCTGTGTTTAGTATAAGTCACAGTGGCTGGATGACCTCTCCCATGGGCTTTATCTGTATTTGTAACCAGTTGTTATTTTCCCTTGTGTATAGGTACGCCCTCATATGTCAGCAGTGCTTTTCTCACAATGGCATGGCCTTGAAGGAAGAATTTGAATATATTGGTATGGAGTTTTGTATAATTAGATTTAAACGTTTTACTCCTAAATATATCATTCTTGTCCACTCTCATGTGATGTCATTTTATTTTAGGTACTGCCTGTGCATGTTGGCTGGTACATTGTTTTCTTATTTAATACTAAAAACAAGACAGAAAAGATAGCTTGAAGTTCTTCCTCATAATGCACAGCCTGTAGGCCAGCTATTCTCAGATGTTCTGCTACTCAGACCCACCTACAGGGAGTTTGATTTCACTATTGGGGCTGGGATCTAAGCACTCATTTTTGTATTTTTACTTGCAACCATTATTAAATGCTCACATGCTAAATTATGCTTCAGATATTTAACATACATCTTTTTGGGCAAGAGTCTGGGTTTTTAAATATATAATTATTATGTTGGCTTGAAATGCAAGCTCAGTCAAGTATTTATATTTGTAGTTTTATTATTTATATAGTTTTGTTATTAAGCTGCTATTTAACTTGTTACACCTTTTCTACTTTAAAATAAATATTTACATTATCAGAATAATTATGCAGTATGCTTTAAATTTATTGTTGATTAGAACATTTATTTTATAGTAAGGCAATAAATTCAGAAATTATAAATTTGTTTCTTGAGCCTGGCTGTTTATAAAAGTAATCTTGTGAGTTGATTAGTTTTTGAAACTTGGTTGGTCGATTTTTATCTCTTTTATGCAGCTTTTCGATGTGCCTACTGTTTTTTCTTGAACCCTGCAAGAAAAACGAGACCCCAAGCTCCACGACTTCCAGAGTTTAGTTTTGAGAAGAGGCAGGCAGTGGAAGGCTCAAATTTGGCTGGTCCCATATTATCAGAAAGTGTACCCTCCTTGGAGAACCAGCTCAGTGAAGGTATGACCATGTGAACTGAAGTGTTTGTCTTGGTAGTGTGTGTAGCCTAATAATTAAAGCACAATATTTATTAAAGATGACAATGAGTTAATTAGATTATTCAGCATGTATATGTCAGCTGTTGCTGTGATGGCTTCTTCTGTGATTGTTATGATGTGGGTCAAATGCAGGTCATGTGATCATCAGCATTTGGCACCAGTTGGTTAAACATAGCTTATGGAGTAAGCTCTTCTAAAGTCTGAGAGACTTGACTAATGATGTGTTCCTGGAATCATTTTTATGTATCTAAATGAAATACTCAAATTATGAAACAACTATTCTAAGGACAAAGTATTTGGAATATGTGTGTCTACCACTTAGTGAAATGGCTAGAAAGCAGAGAACTTAGGAGTTGGAAAGTCATCTTTGCATGGTTTGGACAACTTGGTTAGGTAGTAGGACTGTGCTTCATCTGGACGGTTTATTAGAGGTCCATGAGCTTAGCATGGCCTGTGATGGAGGAGTCACTTTTTTTTTTGTATGGGAAATATGATTTATCACAACTTGTTTTTAGAATTCATTTTGTAACTCTATCTTAGGAATTCTTAAGGAAGTTTCATGAAAAAGGACAAGGTAAAGTAGAAAAGTGCCAACTATTTCTTGTTATTAGTATTCACTCATTTTCTTTTGTTACTCAGTTCTAATTATGAAGATGGCTAAGATGGCTAAAATTATGGAGCAGACCATAATATTTTGGTACTATGCCTCATCTACAGAAACATACTGGAAGTTCACAAATTTAGTAGCAATTATCATTTACATATGATTGATTTGTTTTCATAAGAGCATTAAAATCTCTTTAGCTGGGTTATGTGAAGCAGTAAATATTTTAGATAGCACAAGGTTAGTATGAGAGTCAATTTTTTTTTTTTTAACTTGGAGGGATGACCCTGAAGTATGTGTGGAACTGGGCTTGGCTTTGGCTTACTAACACGTCTCGAAGTGAACGTGAGTACAGACAGCTATGACTGAGCCTGTGTCCTTCCAAAGCTGAGTGAATGCGTCTTCGTCTCCAAGTCTGCAGCATCAACTCCAGACATTGTCAACCTTTTTTTTTTTTTTTTTTTTTTTTTTTGGCTTAAGTCATGCTCTGAGCTGCATGCTGGCTCATGCAAACCATCTGCCTTGGCATTGCGACCTCTTGGAACTGAGAATAAAGGATTTTATACTGAAGATGCCTAGAGGAAAAATTGAAGTCCGTTCCATGAGTAACCTTGCTTAAGAAAGCTAAAGTGAATGCTTGAAAACCAATAGTATTTTTCGTTTGACTTTTTTAAAGAGGAAAAAACAAGCCAACAAAATATAAATCTTGATGATGGGTCCTATTTTTTTATTTCTTCTACTAAGGTCAAGATGGGTAGTTAGCAAACAACACACAGCTATCCCTTTCCTTCTCATCTAATCTAGGAGGAACAGTGCCTCAGATGTCTCATTTTCTATCTGAAATCTCCGGAATGAAGTCTAACTGGCTCAAAGTGAACCCCAGTAAGGTAATGTTAATAGGTGAAGACCAAAGCTGAGGCAGGGTCTGATGGCTCCATAGTGCTAAAAGCTAAAGCAATAATTCCATTCTGTTAAGGACGCTTTTACAGCGGTACCTTTTTCATACTTCTCTTTGGATTCATCAGAGTGGCTGGCCACATTTTTTTTCCTTTTTGATTCTTGAGAAGATGGAACGTTTTCTCCAAGACTCCTATATTTATACTATGGCACAGTTGTCAGTCCAAACCTGGATCCTATAGTAAACGATGCTGAGTATTTCTGATTAGCAAAGGGAGCTGTAATTTATTTTGAACATTGGTGGTATACTACTTAGTTAAATAGAGCTATTTTATGACGGTGTGATTTCAGTCATCCACTCTGCTAATAGCCAATGTAGCTGGGAAATTACAGTTCTGAATTCCAAATTCATCAATATTGTAGAAAATTGAGGACAAACTCGACAGACATTTTGTTTTCATTTTGTATTTTGAAAGGATATTCAACTTTCTTCTTGACAGCAGAAATGCACAGATTATGTTGACTTTACAAGTACTCTGAAAACGTGACTTTCCTGTGTTTTTTCTCAACATATGTCAGCAAACGTTTATATAGATGACACAGAACTAGGAGTGCCTCCTTCCAGGCTGCACCTCCTGCCTTTGCAGTTCTGTTTTGTCTGGGTTCTGATAATAGGAGAAGTCACAGTTAGGGCAAGGTTTTTAAATTTTCTGAATCATTTTTTAGAACAGCATATGGAATCTTGTCAAGTTTCACCATAGCCTTAGAAGAAATTACTGTTAATCCTTGAGTTTTTAAAAAAATTCTAGAATTGTACATCCAGATATTTTGATAACAGATTATGACAAAAACACAAGAAACTAGGGATATTAATTGCTGTATTTCTAAAACTGCTAGGTGTGGCATACCAAAAAGGACTTGCTTTTAGATTCCTTATTTCCTTTTATGCATAAATGATAATGTATAAATACATAAAAAATTAACACAGCTAACTGACATTATGTGCTTGATTACATTTTCCCTCTTCCCAAAACTGGGGCCAGCAAGATGACTCAGTGAGTAAAAGCACTTGCCGTGAAAGTGTTTGGTGACCCAAGTTTGATCCCTTGAGTCCACATAGAGGTGGAGAGAGAGACCTTGCTCCACAGTGTGGTCCCTGGCTTTCACAGGCATGTCATGGCACATGAGCCACCCAAACACTAATAATTATGAATAATAACTAATAAAAATGCTTCCAAAGGACTTTATAGCAGGCATTCTCTTCACAGATGTTGCAACGAGGTCTACATTCTTGTCCTTTTTTTTCTACCATGTTTGAAAAATATTCTTTTTCCATTGCTCAGTTGTGTTAGCCTAGGGCTCATTTACTTTCTTTAGTTGAAAATGGCTTGCATTCTCTCGATAATATGAAAATTCATGGCATTTACCTAATACTGGAAAAATACTTAAGCAAACTTTATATAATATAAAACTTGTCTGGTAATCTGGTATCTATTTTTCTCATATTGAATGAATAAGAACTCTCTTGTATTTTTCTTATGATGCTCTAGGAAATTATACCATTTGATAATGAAGATTTTGTTGGTTTCTGTGTATATATCAGACTCCTCACCAAAACCTTCAACCTTTTTTTATGTTGAACTTGTATATTGTTGTATTTTGCTTTAGGTATAGATATAATTTGATCTTCTGACTCCTTTCTCTAAACACTTGTATGTAATGATTTAGTTTTAGGCCATTGCCTTGTAATGAAAATTTTTCTCTTTAGATTTATTCTTGTATTATACAGTACATCCCCACTGCAGCCCTCCCAGGTCTCTCCACCTCCTGCTCCTGGCCACACACACTGCTCTTCCTTCTCTGCTTCCCTTCAGAAAAGAGCAGGTCTCCCAGTGATATTGAGCGGATTCGTCATAACAAGATGCAGTAAGACTAGGCATATCCCCTCATGTCAAGGCTGGACAAGGCAAACCGGTAGTAGAAAAACGAAAACAAAAAACTAAACAAAACAAAAACACGAGCAGGTAAAAAAGTCAGAGACACCCCCACTCTTATTGTTAGGAGTCCAACAAAAACTTCAAGCTAACCAACCGCAGCATGTATGCAGAGGGCCTTGCGCAGACCTGTGCAAGCTCCGTGGTTGTCACTTCGGTGTCCGTGAGCCCCTGTGAGCCCTACTTAGTTGACTCTGTGGGCGCTGTTCTCCTGGTGTCCGCAAGCCCTCTGGCTCCCACAGTCCTTCCTTCCCCTCTTTACAGGGTCCCCCAACCCTGCCTGCTGTCTGCTGTGGGTCTCTGTGTCTGCTCCCATCAGATGCTGCGACACCTCTCTCATAGTGATTGCGCTGGGCACTGGTCCTATGAGTATAGCAGAATATCATTAGGAGTCATTTCGTTGACTTTTAATGAAACTCTTAATTTGTTTAATTGAATTGTTAACCAATGATAAATAACTAGGTAGTATTATGTTTTGAATTTTATTATTTAAAAAACTGGTCATAATAGATATTCATTGAGTCATTTTTATGAATTGGGATGGAATTCATGCTTTTGTTCCTTAAATATATTGACTCTAAGGAAGGCAAATCTTGTGGAAAATGCCTTCTTTACAACCTGTGGATTTAAGTACTAAAATTGTCAATTTTAATATAATGACGTGGAGGGATATGTGTAGGCGCATGTATAGTGAGCACTAATGTGCTAAGAAAGCCAAGTTTTGATTTCTTCACGGGACAACAACAACAACAAAAAATCAAATTGTTTGCTAGATTATTTAATTTTATTTCTTAAAAGCTAGGATTAAAACTAAAGCTAAGGTAAGAACCTTACGTGTTTTTGCATATGTGTGTTTATAGGTGAAACAACAATATTATTATAATTACATTCAGTTTTGAGTTTGTCTAGCTAAGCTGATACTTAGCCTTGAACAGTCAGTTACCAATTGTTCTTATTAAAAACACTGTTTTCTTAATAATATTGGAGTAGAGGGGGGTGGATAGGAATAGGGAACAAAGCAGACTGATGTGTCATTTTTCTTTCATTACATTGTGCATTACATTGTGGTGTGCTGTTTGCTGCTTACTTGTTTTGTATTATAGGTGCCAAACCTGATTTTATTTATTTTTCTTGCATATTTAATTAGGTCATTCAAGTCACTTTGAGACTTAGTCTTTTGGTGTCTTGTAGTCAAATACTAACATCTTTTAAAATGTATTTTATATTTCTAAACTATTTTAAATTGTAGCTTCACTAAAAAACAAACAAGCAAACTAAACAAAACAACAACAACAAAAGTCCCCAATTTTTGTTTTTATTAGAATAGGCAAATAATGCTCCCATAGAAATAAGTAATTTGGGAATTGTACATGGTTTTATTATGATGCTTTTATGTTTAGGTGCTGTTACATGTCTATTGATACTGTGCACCCAGTCATTCAGATCTTGTCTGTATGGTTTCCTGTAAACTGGGATTGGCCTCTCAACCTCAAGTCCTGTGATTTGTGTCATAGGCATGTCACATGCCAGGTTATTATTAAATATTTTTTAGTGTTGTTCCCATCAAGATTGTTTTTCTACAGATCAACCCAAGGGAAGATATGTACTTATAAATAGGTCCTTCACTTATTTTCAAGTCCTAGTCTGTTTCAGGAGATACTTTAAAAATGTTTTCCAAATTCTTACAAAAGGTGTGTTTGTGTTTATTAAACTAATATGCTAAAAAATCATGGATTTCTAGAACTTCTATACTAATGATGCATATTATTCATACTTTTCTTGTGAAACTATTTACTTTGTACAATTTTGGCTATATGTTACAAGGGATTTAACTAGGGCCTTTTCTTAAGCAGGCTGTCCTTCCCTAGGTTTTGTTTGTATCAGTAACACAGTTTGTCATAAAGAACATTATGAGTGTAGGAAATTTTGCCTTTTGCTTATTAGCTCACGTGGTTTAATTATTTTCTGCTAGCAAGAATATTACATTCATTATGAAAAATAAATATTTTAAAGCTAGATTTTTGGCTTTGACTTAAAATTAGGTGACTTCAAGCTTCTCTGCTTTTATCACTTTTTCTCTCATCTCATTCTTTAAAATTTAAAGAATTAAAGTTTAATTAGTAAGCTTGTTATTATTAAATCATTATTTAGAGATTTAAGTTAAAACTCAAAAGTAGAATTTAAAGGGAATAAATTTTCAGGTAGGGACTAAGAACACAACTTTCTGTATATATATATGTGTGTATGTATGTATGTATGTACATATGTATGTATGTATGTATATGTATGGGCAGGTTCACCTGCCCAACGGTGGCATTGTCCACAGTAAGCTGGGCCCTCCCACATCAATCATTAATCAGGAAATGCTCCAGACCCACAGCCAATCTCAAAGTGGTAGTTCTTCAATTGCATTTTCTTCCCAGGTGATTCAAGTTTGTGTCAAGTTGTTTAAAAAAAAAAATCAATAATACACTTGTAGCATTTCATTCTCTTGGGGCCTTGAGGTTTGCATGTTGAGCTAGCAGATGATCTTTAGAAGCTTATTGTGTATGAAATTATAAAGTATAGGTTTATTTTGTTCTATTATTCAGTTATACTAATTTCTAAATGGTACTTGTAGAATATTTAATAGGTAATGTTAGATCATGTTCTGTTTCTTAGTATGTATGAATGTTTATCTTTGACTTGTCTTATTTAGCAGTTTTGACATTTGAAGATCCCTGAAATCTTATGTCTTTTCTCTTTTCAGAATCTTTAGAAGAACAAGATGTTCTTGATAATAGTACAGAGCAGAGAGATGACAAAATACCAGTTACAGAGCAGATGAGCCAAATGATTGAAAAAACATCTGGTTCAGAGGAGCCAGAGGAGGAACAAGAAGAGACTGAGACTGAGGAGACACCAGCAAACGAAGCCGAGTCAGCTGTTCTCAGAGCCGACTCTGTTTCTAATCTTGAACCAAGTGAAGACTCTTTGGTGGCAAAGTAGTAAATACTATGTGCCTTCAACTGGATATTTGTAATCTTGTTGATGTCAGTTATTGCTTTTTTTTGTGGTACTCAAGAAAAAATTGCCTTCTATGTATATGCTTAATATTATTTAAATTCATATTGCCCAGCAAATTCAGTGTGCCCAAGTCCTGGCATTGGGCATTGGAAGTAAGAGCACGTGGTATCAGTTAACATGCATAGATGTTAGATATTTGGTGCATTCTAAAGTTTTTTAATAAGCATTTTTGTTTTCTATATGTATAACTTGTAAAAAAAAATATCCATTTTGACATAGGAACAATTTTGGCTAGGAACAATTTCTTTAATAGTGTTTAAGGTTTGAAACATAATTAAGATTTTGAATACTTCATCATTAAATTTTAACTCGAGATATTTGCCAGTGGGAGGAAATATCTTATTTAGGTGTTTACATTAAGCGATACTGAAAGCTGTAACTTTAATTACACAGGCATTGGTACGAATTCTCAATAAGAATGCAACTGAACAGTCAAGTGCAGTGTTTCTTTTGATGTCTTTTATTTTGTAGCTGGGCCAAAGGCACATGATGTATATAGTTAGTTTATGTTTACATATTAACAAATAGGAAATACGTCTGCACTTGACTGTACTTGAATTCTTGGTATTATTTATATTTGTAAAATAATAATGATACATAAATGCAGTGTGTGTGTGTGTGTGTGTGTGTGTGTGTGTGTGTGTGCGCGCGCGTGTGTGTGTTTGTTAAGGAAAATAAAGATAACCTGGCAGTGGTGTTTTCTTTGTTAAATATCTAGACTTCACATAGTGTTTGATGGATGACTTGACTATCTGAAAAAATATTGGTAGGGAGAGCTCACTGTATGATAAACATATAGTAAATTATGGTGTTTTGTTTTCATTTAGACTTTTAGATTCAGAGAAATAAGAAATTTAGTGTTTTCAATTAGAAGCTATTTTTTTTTCTGATTTTGAAACACATTATGCCATAGACAATTTTTAACTTTGAGAGACAAATATATTTTTAAGACAAGGCAGTTGACTTTAATGAAGCTCGCTGGATTGAGTGTGTATACCAGGCATCAGGTGGGAAGATTTTTGATGTAGACTAGTTATTCTTAAACATGATGTGGTAGTTGACTGCAGCTTCCTTCTATGTGTCTTCCCCAGTGCTGAACAACTGAACTGAAGTCACGCCATAGGGGAGACGCGATAGTGCTGTTTGGCGAGTCTGTTGGCTATTAGATGTGTATTTAAATTAAAATCATTTTTTAATCATTTAAATGTTTATTTTTGTGATTTAACACCTCATCTGGTGTGTGTGTGTGTGTGTGTGTGTGTGTGTGTGTGTACCCAGTTTGTTAATGTTCTGAGGCATTTTAATGTAATGCCTGTAAATTCAAGCATGGGGAACTGACCGTGAGTGTCAGCTTTGCACTCTTGGGCATTTCTCCTAAGCTCTTTGCATTCAGTTCATCTGTAAAGTGGGAAGAACAATACCAAGGTACTGGGATGATAAAAACAATTTATATGATGTGCCTACCTTTCTTGCTGGATATTGAATAGATATTAATTTATATGGTAGAATTTATTATTATTATTATTATTATTATTATTGAAATTCTTGTGAAATATGGAAGGGCCATAGAGTCTTTCTCTGGCAGATAATGAATTTTAAAAGTGAACATTCAGTTTAGTTGCTCTGAACAGAAACAGATGCACATGTCTAAATGTTAGATTAAGGAAATGGAGGACTGAAGCTATAGAATGTAACTTTTAAAAAAGATGTGTTTATTTTTATGTTATGAGTATGAATCTTTCAATTGTGTGTGTTTCTGGGTAGCACATATGTGGCAAGTATCTTCAGCGGCCAGAAAACTGTACTAGGTCATCTGAAATAGTTACAGATGCTTGTGAGGTGCCATATGGGTGCAAGAGATTAAACTTGGCTGGAAGAGCAGAAAGTACCATTAATCACTAAACCATTTCTCCAGCATTATATAACCTTTTGTTTTGTTTTTAAATTTTTACTAGGGGTGTGTGTGTGTGTGTGTGTGTGTGTGTGTGTTAGTTAGTAGCACTTTGTCGAGTCATGTTAAAAATGTTTTGTATAAATGCTTAAAAATGAGTACATCAGAGAAAAAGAATATAATGGTAAAACTAGGCAGATATTACAAAAACATCTTCAAAAAGAAATATAAAGGGAGGAGCTAGAGAGGTGGCTCAGTGGTTAAGAGTGAGTCCTGCTCTCACCAAATGCCAGAGTTCCCGTCTCAGCACCCAGTTTGGGGCTCACTCCTTCAGGTCCAGGTACAGAGGATCTGATGCCTTCTACCTGCCCTCTGAGGACACCAAACTCATATGCACTCTCCTCCCCACAGATACACATAATTAAAAATAAAAACCCAAATCTTAAAAGGAGGTTAGTAAAATTAACACAACAGAGAATTGTTGGTGTGTTTTAGAACAAAATCTTATTTTGATATTATAATAGACAGTGGCTGAAGAGAATGAGACTCCCCATTTCTGATTGTTAAGACTAATGTAAGTGAGAGAAAGCAAGATGTTAAACCAGAGTGTTAACTTCCCTGTTCCTAAACAAAACGCTCAATAAACAGGTCATTGTTCAACATCCCTCTCCCTGTGTCCTCAGTGTGAGTGACAGACAGGGTTTACCTTCTCTCTTTCCTACCCATATCCCTTTACTGTAGCCATCGGAGTCTCCTCACAGTTCTGAGACTATGCTTTGCTCTTTCCTGCTCAAGTGTCAGCTTAAATTTTTTTTCTGACAGAGATGCCCTCTTCATCTTTCTGTCTGAAGCTGCCCACTGCCTTTCAGTCCTGTGTCATGTCACGTTGTTTTTGCTCAGAACTCTTTTATTGCAAGGTATTTTGTTTTCTCATCAACTGTCTTCACAATTTACTTCTCTTCTGTCTATATGGTGAGAGTCTAGCAGTGCTCCACTCGTTCATCATGTGGATAACTTGACAAGTCCAGTGAATGCTCTACAGTTCTTAACTCCTTCTCTGACTTGGCAGTTGGGTTTAGCTGAGGTTTTTTGAGACACATTTATCCTTAGGTTCTAGACTACACTGCCGTTATCTTCTCTTGTCTCTTGTTTTCAGTGTCCTTTGAAGACTTCCTCTGCCATCTTTATTTGGGTTTTTAAATTTTATTTTTGTTTTTCCAAGACAGGGTTTCTCTGTGTAGCCTTGACTGTCCTGGACTCACTTTGTAGACCAGCTTGGCTTTGAACTCACAGAGATCTGCCTGTCTCTGCCTCCTGAGTGCTGGGATTAAATGTATGTGCCACCATGCCCGGTGCCCCTTGTCATCTTTAAATGTTGATATTCTCTGGCTTGTGCCTACTGTCAGTTCTTACTCTGGACATTCGTTCTCTGGGAGCGCTCATCAATACCCAGGCACTTAATCATTGCCTGCCTATGAATGTCAGATCTCTAGCTTGGTCTGTTTCTTTCTCTTCATAGCTATGATTTATTCAATGCATTGTGAAATCAGTATATTTTTAAAAGAACACTTGTTCAAACTTGTTTCTCATTTCATCAGATAGCATCACTATTCAAGTCTATTCCCTTTTCCCCTCTGTATTCAAACTGTCTATCCACAGCTTCTTAATGCACCCACCTCCACTGAGTATGGCAATATAGTCCAGCGTGGTCTGGAATTTATGACTTGTGGCCTCAGATTCCTGGATGCTGGAATCATTTCTATGAGTCACTGTGCCTTGCTCTCCTCTAAACACTTTACATTTATGTTATTTTTCCGTCTCATTTAAATTAACAATGTGTCTGCATTTTTCCATCAAACAATATAGTGCCTGCTGTATGTATGTGAGTTTATACACAATTTTGTTTCTTGGGGAACAGTCCTGTGGAGATTTTATATCTTTATTTAGGAAAGAAACAAGATGTTGAGAGAATAATCAGCTTTCTCAGAGGTCTACATCTGGTATGTGGGAAATCCAAGATCTGAATGTAAGCAAATGACTTGTGTTGACTTTTCCTCCTTAGTTCTCACAATGAACCCATGGCCTCATACATGCTAAGCACAGCTCTACTGCTGAACTGTTTCTCCAGCTCCTAAAAGCCACGCTCGCTGTCATCCTTGTACTGCCTTCTCATTCATGCCTCCATCACCTCAGGTTATGAAAGCTACCGTTTACACTGTTTCTCTGTTTGCATCCTGCTGTTTTCCTACCCATTCTGTGCAGTGCAGCTTCACACATTTGCTTCTGCCTTCAGTAATTTCTGTGTTTGAAAGAGGAGATCCAAACTTAACTATATTGAGTGACAAAGTCTAGTGCAATTTTCTTCCCAGTTGACTTTCACGTCTTTTTTGCATTATAACTACTGTCACTACTACCTCCCCTCTACCACACACATAACTTTCAGTAAACATAGGCTATTTCCAGTGCTGCATATCTGCAAAGTTTCTCCTGGTCTCCTCGATTTCTCAAACTCTTCCTCTTGAAATACCTCCTGTTTATGTAGATACTGAAGGAAGTTGTTGAATTGGAGTAGCCCCACATGGAGCCCAAGGTTGGAAATTTTATTATTTATTAAACTATGTCTTTTTCATCATATAATCATTGTGCATATACTTCACAGTAGAACCAAGTCTGTAGCTGTGTGTGTGTGTGTGTGTGTGTGTGTGTGTGTGTATGTGTGTGTGTGTGTGTGTGTAAGAGAGAGAGAGAGAGAGGGGAGAGAGAGGTGGTACGGGGGAGGGGGGAGGGATGGAGAGAGAAGAGAGAGGACAGAGAGATTGATTTGAATTATGTAGTGATTGTCATTAAATAATACATGCTGAGTTCCGTAGTGCTAAATGATGGTCAGTTAGGTCAGGGACAGTGGGCAGCTGAGCCAAGTCAGATCTTAATGTAAGACGATTTCTGTTGAGCCACTGATTTTTCACTGTCTTGGTATTGGTAAGTTTATGCTTTCTTTAGCAACTTTATTCTGTTTCCAACTGACAGTACCGACCTTAATTATTACATGTATTATATGTATCAATTGAAGGCTAGAATGTGGAGGACAGCTGTTTAGAGTGGTTGTGGGCAATGAAACTACTCTAGGAAGTTAGCAGGAAAAAGGTACTTAGTTTCTATGTGGCATAAAAATTATAGATAATAGAGCTGGGCACAGTAGCGCACACCTGTAATCTCAGCACTTGGAAGGCAGAGGCAGGTGGATCTCTGTGAGTTCCAGGTCAGCCTGGTCTACAGTGCAAGGCTAGGCCAACCAAAGATACACCTGACTAAAAAAAAAAAACCAAAACCAAAGCAAACAAACAAAAAAATTATAGAAGACATTGACATTACAGTTCATAAATGAAAGAATCATTTAAAAAAAAGAAAAGAAAAAAGAAAAAGAAAAGAATGTTCCCCTGGGCTTTAAGACCTTCAGCTTGTACTGCTTTAAAAAAATAAATTCAGTATCAAGTAATGATGAATCAAGGTACAAATGGTTGTGAATTGAGACCTGTTAGATCTTAATGATTTCACAATTTGACTTATTTCAAGTTTATTAAATTTCTAAATGTATCAATACTACTGGCTAGTTCTGAATTTAGACAATTATATAAATATGGAGAAGTTATGTCTTGGAAAACGATGAAAACTAAAATGAGTGCAGTATTAAAACCTCATTTGAATTGCATCAATCTATGGGCAATCAATTTGTCTCAGCTTATTTGAACTGTCATTTTCTACATTTATTTATTTGCTTACTACCTTTAGCCATTTTAGGGCCCAAGAGATGGTTCCTCAGGTAAAGGTGCCTGCTGCTAACTGATGCTCTTAAGTTGGACCTTGATTTCCAAGATGCACATAGCGGAAGGAGGGAACCAGCGCCCTCAGGTGCTCCTTTGACCTCTGTATGCCTGCTGGGGCAGTGTGTGCCCACACAGTATACTAATGAAATCAGTATAAAAATAAGATAACTTTAAAAAAAAAATTGCTGAAGTCGGAGCTGAGAAGAGAAATGTGTTCTGTGAGCATGAAGAACTGGTTCGAGTCTGTAGCACCTACACAAAAGCTGGGAGTGGTTGCCGGGAGCCGCCATCACTGAGGGGTGGTGACAGGTGGGTTCAGGAGCTCCCTGGCCATCCCCCCTTTTTTCCCTTTGGCATCAAAACTGATAAATGTTGGAAGTTCTCTGAGAAGATTAAAAAGTGTTCTTAAAAACCTCCCTCAGTCCAGAATTCTTTGAAAAGAGGCCACATTTTTAGCTACTCAAGAATTTTACCAGATCCCTGGCACTTGATTTAGGAAAACTGGGAGAAATTTATTTTCATGGAAATAAATATTTCTTAGTTTGCTTTGGAGGGTGTTGCAGGCAGAGCATTTGGTGCACATACTTGGAGTGCTACCTGTTGGTCAGGCTCCAGGCCCTATCACGTGCATTCTCTTAGGGTCTTCAGTGACTTCGAGGCTAGAAGTGTCACGTGGAGACTGAGCCCATTTCCTAAAACTGGCTTATGGGGCTGCAAATAGGATTTGGACGTGGCAACTGTTTTGCTTTCCTTACTGCCTGTGCGCACTCCTTTGGTAATGGAAGGAACTGGGCTGAAGCCCTTCAGCCTCTCGTGCCTGTGTGGTATCACTCATGCCGTTTGTTCTGGAGACACCTGGTTGCTTGGTATGTCTGCTTCTCAGCTCTCGTTGCATCCTGGAGATAGACCATGTTTCTTACTTATTGTTGCCTCGATCTCAAACCAAAGTAAACCAGAACTTGGCAGAGGATGCACCACTTGTATAATCACAAAATATATTCCTATTATTAAGTGATGGACTTGCTTTTGCCAGCACCAGAGGTCGATGTCCTGTTTCTGCCTGAAATTCCCCTGGATGATGGATTTGGGACTAAAGAGTTCTTGAGAACTTGCCAAAGTGCTAATTGAGGATATCTTGTTTTGCTCTCTTGGTTACTGAAATAGGAGAGCCTCAATAAAAGGAAAGAACTAAATTGGAGGTGACCTAAGTACATGTAATGGGGTGAGAGAGTGGACCAATGCTCAAAAGAGCCTGTTACTTGGGTTTACGAGATGCAGGTAAGATAATTTGGGCTCAGCAGTTTTGCTGATTCCTATGAGACGTGTAAACACACACACACACACACACACACACACACACACACACACACACACACACACATTCAGAGTTTCACTATGTATCTCTTGCTAGCTGTGTAGACCACACTGGCCTTAAACTTACAGAAATCCACCTGCCTCTGTCCCCAGACCGTTGTGAGGAAAGCCGTGCACTACCACACCTGGCTCTGGGTTGGCTTTCATTTACCTTTTCCTAAGCCATTTGATGCTGTGACTGATGTTTGCTTAGAACTAACTTACATTGCTGCTTTTTGACATCTGGATCTAGTGGGGCCTGGATACCCATATACACTTTTATGCAGAGTGATTTAAGACTTTTTCTTTTTTCAATATGTAGGCCAGTATATAGGTTTTAAAGTTGGGTACTTGCCTCAGAGCTGAACAGAGCAAAAGAAAACGGACCCTGTGCTTGTACAAGTATAATTAAGACATTCCAATGTGTGTTTTATGAACTACAAGCTGCTTCCTGAAAATGAAGCTAGTCACTCATGTCTTACCGTTAGCAAGAATTCCAAAGGCATTTTTTTTAAAGTTACAGTGGTTTGCTTTATACAAACAATCTTTCAAAGGAAATACTTGGAATAAACTTATTCTCAACTATGTGTTCATGTAGCTCTAGTGTATGGGTTTTCAGATTAGAATGCTCTGAGTCTTGTAACTGAAATTGAATAAAACGAATAAAACTGATTCTTGAGACTATATTGGTTGAACATTGTGTATGGATTCTTGCTGTTCCCTTTCAGCACATTTTTCCCTGTGGCTTTTGAAGATCTAAATTCCTTTTGTTTGTGAGACCTGTCTTCCCTTAAATATGGCAATCTCCTGTAGTTGAGCCTATTTCAGAACAGCCATAGCCAGGCAGGATGACTCAGTGGGTAAAGCCACTTGCTGCCAATCCTGACTACTTTAGTTCAGTCCCAAGGGCTTGCATAGTAAAAGGAAAGAAGTGACTCGAGAAAATTGTGCTTTGGCTTCCACACATGGACCATGACACATGTGCTCCCACCTCAAATAAATAATATAATAATAAATCATAGTCGACTGAACGCAGAGATTTTCTTTCTGCTGTTCTCTGCTCTCCTGCTGTCCCCTGGCCACTGATGGAGACTAGCAACTGTTCAGGTTTCCGTAGATTCTGATAAGACAAATTTGTCCACCCAACAAACACTAGTTTTGAATCTAATATGCCACAGCAGTACTGAGTGGTATGCCGGCAGGATGGCAATGTGTGTGTAGTGGGAGGAGGAGTGAGAGAAGAGATGCCTTGTCTTCTGATGAGGAAGCTCCCTTTTGGGCTGCTGCATGCCAGAGCGACTGCAGCTGCCACTCCTGTCCTCCACAGGGCCTTCCCCAGGCCTGCAAACGTTTGTGCGTTATGGGGCTTTTATGATCTCTAAAGAGTGATTAATGTCCTTATTTTTGCATATTGTCCACAAGATGCTGCCCTCTGTCAGAGGGCCTGGACTGCTTAATTTTTTAGACCTTTGTCTTCATTAGTATAGCAATGTTTGCTTGCAATTGTTGTACTAGACCTCCTTGATAAGCTAAGATGCTGTGAGATTCATAGTGTTGACATCTAACCTTGCCACTGACTTCTTGACCCTTCTGCTTCTGAAACATAGGTTCATTTTTTTTTTTAAACCAAGGTAAAACTCCATCTATTTTTCACACGTTGTGGGCAGTTTAAAGGTTGGTCAGAATCAAATATTGTGCTTTCACATTTGATAATGTATGAGTACAGAAGGTTGACCTTTGTCTCATAGTCACATATCAACGTGACATGAGCAGTAGATGCAGTAATTACCCTTAGTACACTGAAATGGTGTTTTACTTTCCGTCTTTCATGCAATTATTGCAAAAAATTTAAAACATTTAAATTACAGTTGTGAAATTTGTAAAGTTTAGTATTTTTTGAAATAGTTGTAGCATGTTTATTTTCAGTACAAGCTTGGTCTTCATAAGATCTACTTGCTCACTAATAAAGATTGTTACTTATTGCTCTAATAACAGGCAGATTAATGAAAGCTAATTTGTATTCTAAGAATAAGTTTTAACATACAGCTCAAGGAAGTTTTACCAAATGTTTTTTAATACACATGCCAATGGTCGACTAAATGAACATTTAGTGATAATAAGGACGCTTTTATCATGACACAATGCTGCATACAGGTTATGTAGGGTTTCTGTCCCAGTGTTCACTTACTCATTCATTTTCCCTCTAATGAATGCTGCCTATGAGCTAGGCATCAGGCAGAAGCAAGGACGGGACCCTGTTCTCAGGAGTTCATAGTGCCTGTGTCCTGTCTGATAGCCTGGTCCGACCATAAGAAGTTCTGAGATGAGAACACAGCAACTTCACTTAATTAAACGGTAAGTGCATTGGATTTAAAGTGAGGAGACCAAGTCTGCATTCGGTTCTACACCATGCAGAACAATGATGTGAGGATGTTATAGGACTTCTCAGAGGGCTCTTTCATTGAATAGAAAAAGAAAAAACCCTAATATATAGAGATGCTATGAAATGGGGACTGACTTTCAGACAAACTCTGGTGCCCCATATTTGACCATGTCCCCTGAATGGGGAGGCCTGGTGGCACTCAGAGGAAGGATAGCAGGCTACCAAGAAGAGACTTGATACCCTATGAGCATATACAGGGGGAGGAAGTCCCCCTCAGTCACAGTCATAGGGGAGGGGAGTAAGGGGAAAATGGGAGGGAGGAATGGGAGGATACAAGGGATGGGATAACAATTGAGATGTAATATGAATAAATTAATAAAATATATTTTAAAAATAATAAAATATAAAAACCTAAAAAAAAGAAAAAGCAAGAGCGCCCCTTTTTGTACTAATACTAGCATCATCAGACTTAAAAGCATGGCTAGGCCAGTGTGGCCCTGAGTGGTAAATTTCTTTCTGTAGTTCCCATCCTGTCTTGTGACTCAGTTTGTTGTGTGTATGCACACATTGCTCCTGGAAGAGCACACAGATCTCATTTAATCTCCTAACAGGACCAGGAGTCAAAGGAGGGAGGCCACTGTGCCATGAAGAGATGACTTACCAAAGGATTACTTAGCGTTATAGTAGTGCTTAGTCGTAGTAGTTTTAAATTATAGTAATTTTACTGATGTAGAAAACTGAATGGTTCTTCGAGCAATAGGGAATTCTTTAAAACTCCTCATGGACAGAAGCCCCTCTGCTTGGTACAAAAGAAGCAATGTTGTATCAAGTGATAAGATGAAGGTAAACACGTGTTCGGAGGGTTTCGGGCTCCTGATGGCTTTATTGGCAATGACTTTTGTATGGAAGACTAGCTTAAAGGTGTCATATTTTTAAGCTTTGAAAATAAGAGTATTGTGAGGAATCAGTACATTTGGTATTCTAAATATTGTATTCCTATTCACTCCATTCCCTGTCATTCTTTAGTTGTTTCCAGTTCTCAGAATCTCCTGCTTCTGTAATGATGTCATAAAATTAATTTCCTCTCACCCTTGTCTTTATCTCTGTCTTGTTTTTATCCTTGCAGTAGTGGAGATTCAACCCAGGACCCAGTGGAAGCACTCTTCCACTGAACGTTATCCCTAGCACTGAAAACTTCTGTGAAGCTATTTGACAGCTTTCTATCTTTTTAACACATTGTTTTCTATCCCATGGGTTTGCGTTTTAATTTTTAGTCCCTTTGGATGGTATATTTTATAAAATATAATAACAAGTATATATCGTTGAAACAGAACTGGGTCCAAGCAATGTAGTTCCTGTGTGGGGCCAGAATTTGCTTCTTGTAACTATTTTTCACATGTACTGCTGTTATCAAACTCTAGAATCAGTCACAGTCTACTTGCTATCGTCTGAGGCTTTGTAGGCATTTGCCACCAGTAAGAGACCACAACACTTTAACTTACTTTTTACAGCCACGGAGCAGCTGCCAATGTTAATGGGCTTTCTCCTCCCATACAGGCAGCTGACAGCATGGATGCTCTTACCCCAATTTCTCCTCCTTGATTTCCTCTTCTGCATTCATTGTTTCAGTTTGAATTATTTTAGTGAAAAATAGATCATAATATTCAGAATGGAAGTGAGAGTCTTTAATTTTTTTGAATATTTCTAAAAATTTAAAACAATGGTGTGAGGAATGCTCATTTAATATTAAGAGAAGAATGGACACATTGTTACACATTGCATATGGTCTATGCATATTACATAGAATAGACGTGTGTGTGTGTGTGTGTGTGTGTGTGAGTGAGAGAGAGAGAGAGAGAGAGAGAGAGAGAGAGAGAGAGAGAGAGAGATATGGAGGGAGAGAGGAGAGAGAGAGGAAGAGAGGCAAAGAAGAAGAGGAAGAAGAAAAGAGAGGAGAGGAGAAGAGAGAGATGTTGCATATAGGAAGAACTTGAAAGAAATATAACAATGTTTTGACTGATTGTATTTTAACTTAGGGTATGTATTTTTCTTATGTTTTCTAAATTTACTATAAAATTCACTACTCATTCTTCTTTTTATCTACATTTACTATTCTAAAATAAATTTAAAATCTACAACAGTGGCCTATTGCCAATCACTGTTACAGAAAGATCACCAGATTTCAGTTAATACTCATAGTCTCAAATTCAGAACATTTTTATATGTGTAAGTCTTTTGGGAAAGACTTTCAGCTTTAAAAGTGGGATAGAATCAATCTGGGAAGGAAAAAGTTTATGTGAGCAATAATATCCAGAGACCTCTGTTACCCAGGAAATGGAGAGGAGGAATGACTGTGCTACGAATGATATAGGATTAAGAATTAGGAGGCAACTAGAGCACCCATAACTCCCAGGAGCTTAAAGCACTCTTCGCTTGTCTGACACTATGAAAGTCCTCTCCCACATTTGCATATTTCCTCTGCCTTCCTTTATGTGCACAGATACAGACATGCACAGCTCATTAACTCTTCTAATTAAGAGAAATGAATTAAAGCTTTTGTCTTCTAGTAAGTACTTATTTTTTATATTTAATGTGATACCATAATCATTGATCCATTAAAATATTTCTTTGGACATCTTAGAACTGTGCTCTTATAGAGACTGTTTCTTCCTAATTCTGGCTTTGGGCATAAATTTAAAAGTGGTTCTGCTATAGTGTGAAGTAATGCATGCTAGTATAGTTTAGAATTTTCAGGCAACAAAGAACAGTTACTGCAAAATGTGATACAGGCCTCACAAATTGAGAATTTATGACAATTTGTAATAGCTTTAGAAATTAATTTCACTATTTAGGAGGTCAAAATAGATTTATAGTATATATGAGATTTTTGTAGTGCTATTAAGAGTTACATGATTCAGATGTTTGACTGTGTATAAGAGTGTAATTGAGGGCACTTTGGTGTATTAGTGTCCTATGAGGCAGGACTTTTATTGACTGAGCACTAAATAGATATCCAGCCTGTTTATGATTCTTTGGAAGATACATTTTTTTTTTTTTGAGATAGGATTTCTCTGTGTAGCCTTGGCTGTCTTGGACTCACTTTGTAGACCAGGCTGGCCTCGAACTCACAGCAATGTGCCTGCCTCTGCCTCCTGAGTGCTGGGATTAAAGGTGTGCGCCACCACCACCCAGCTTTGGAATATACAATTTGTATCTCCGTCTTGTAGATAAGGAAACTGATGTTCAAAGTTAACTAATGAGTGTATGGTCACTCCATAAATGGCAGAGGCAAGATCTGCATCTAGTTATCTGTTGTGTATTTCATGTATCCTCTGCTCTTAAGTAACCATTTGACAAGGTTGGATTTTTTACTACCATTTTCCTTTATCTTGTGTACTTTACAATGACTAAGGCACACTGTAATGATGATATTTAAGGAATATACCGAAGAATTGGTTGATCAGGTTTCCTGAAGCTCTGTTGCAGATATTACTAAGAAACTAAAGAGTATTTACTGTGTATTGGCTTCTCTACTTAGTAGTAGGAAATACTGTATCCTTTCTGCTTGCACCATTTACTGTAAATCTTCTAGGATATCACAGAATGAAATTAGTTTGCAACAACACAAAAGATAATTGAAGTTCTTTGCATAAATGCATAAATTCATAAATTACATTTCTATTCTTGGTGCTGAATAAATTTCTAAAACATTTATATTCTTCGATTCTGTGTCATTTAATAAATTGTCTTCCAGATGAACATTATATTGTAGGCCTGTAATCCCAGGCCGTGGGAGGCTGGCCTAGGAGGATCATAAATTCCAGGCTAGTCTGGATACCATGACAGTTCCAAGGCTAGAATGGACTACACAGTATAAAACTGTTTGGAAAACCAACCAACCACAACAGAAGACCTTTCCAATAAGATATTCCTTAAAGCATGAAAAGAAGTATGCATTTATTATCTCATCAAAGTGTTGGTTCTGAGTCCACAGTGTTCATTTTGTTGTTGTTGTTTTACCAAAAAAATGCAGACTTCTGTACTGACTGGATGTTCACTGGGGAACCAGTGTTCCTTAGGTAGCTTCAACTGTCTCTTTAGCACAGTGCTTAGCAAAATGTGGTTCTCCACAGTTGAACTGATTTTATTTTTTAGCAAGGCACTGTGCTCCAGTATCAATATTCATCTTCATTGAGATTTAAAGTTTTTCACCAGAATGATAAAATTCTTAGTTTTAGATTTTCTTGTGCCTGCAGGTCTTTGCTTTGGTACAGTGGAAGCTAGGGAGGGAGGAGTACGAATGGCTGCTGCCCATGGCTCCCAAGCCTAGAGCTTTACCTGGAGGAACAGGTGGTGGCCAGTTGTCTTTCTTCATTTAAGCTGTGGGTCTATAAAGCCTGTATGCCTGACCCCTCCTTTTCCTTTCTCATGTGCCATCCTTATTTACTGTACCGTGCTCACCCAGCACACTTTCATCTCTAGTACATTGCAAGTTTTGTTGAATCTGGGGCGACGATCAATCTTTCCCTTAGTTCTTTATGTACTTACATGTGTTTTTCATAATTCCTATTTAAATGTAATTCTTGTACCATGGTAGTTGCAAAGAATATACTTTCTAGAAATACACATTGTGGCAGATTATTGCCAGATGTCTGATAGATGGGTAAGTGTGAGACTCTGGCGCTGTCAAGAACTTCAGCGGAGTGATGAAGAGTAGACTGTTTTTTCCAACCACCTCTGGTCAAGCTCCCAAGAACAGTCCTGGGACCTCATAGTCTTTGCAGGCAATGACATCCTGTCCAAAAGTCAAGGGAACTCGTTTTTTTTTTCAAACTTATTTTAATTTTTAATATTATGTTGTGCTTTATAGAATCACCAGATTTTTTTCTCAAATGCTTGACTCATCCTCTCCGCCCCCCCCACAGGATTGTATCTTTAATAGTTTAAGGATAGCTCTTACATGAGAATTATAATGTAAAATAAAGCTAAAGAGACTGATAGAAAGCTAAAATTCCAAATGCTTAAAAACATCTTCTAGTAAATCTATATTGAAGACTTTCTTGTATTTTGTTTCAGTGGTTTATACTGTTAAAAAAGCTACAGCACAAGATGTAGCTCAGTGTGAAGCGCTCTTGGCAGCATGTGTGAGGCCCTGGATCCCGTCCTTAAGACCACAAAAGGCCTTGAGCAAAAACATTTGTACCATAACTTTTGACTTATATAAGATTATGATTCCTTTCAGATCTCAGTTCTTGAGTGTTGAGTCAAAACCATCGTTGCCTCCTTATTTAAAAGGTGTTTATTCATTGTATTACAAATTCTACAAAGCTAGAGAGATGGCTCAGTTATTAAAAGCTCTTGATGTCCTTTCAGAAAACCCAGGTTCATTTCCAGCACTCGTGCGCAGCTCACAGCCATCTGGTAATTCGTGTTCCAGGGGACCCATCACTGTCTTCTGGCTTACTTGGTCACCAGGCAGGCATGTACACAGTTCACAAGCATATAGACATGCAGATTTATAAAACAATAAAAAATAAATGTCTTTAAAAGCGCATTTCTGGTAACAAATTCATAGTTCATAGCATATGAACATAAGACTATAATTCTGTGATAGTTTAACTTGTAATTATTTTTGTTCTTAGCTTTGAGGTTTTGCTTGCCATGATTACTGACTCCATTTTTAATGTAGAAATGCAGCAATCTTAAATGATGCACATACAAATATATTTTATAGTAAATTTAGCACCAAGAAGCCACTAATTTGTGTCCTTACTAATGAGCTATATTTTGTAATACATAAGTGCTCTGAATTGCAATTTATAATATAAATGTTTCTGCAAGATAGATGTTGGCTGACTCCAGCTGTGGGCTCAGCCATAAACTTACCATGGATACTCAGATAGCAACTTGCAGTCTCTGACTTGGTTATATTCGTCACTCCCATTTCTTGTCCATTAAAACTAATTTCTTTATTATCATCAGCATTCAGTAGCAAATATATATATATATATATATAATCTCCCCACCTGGTAGAAAAAATACTTGTTGCCAGAAATATCTGAGTTTTGTTCTGTGCTATGTTTACAACACCTGTAAGATGGTAGGTTGTCAATAAAAATTTGAATTCTCTAGGTATAATCTATGTGTTCCTAAGCATTAGCAAGTAGGCTAGCTATTCCTGGGTCTTCTGTAGCAGAGAGGAACAAGATGGTTTATGTAAAGGAGAGTCTCCTGCTAATTATTCCATTCTCAGGAATTGTAACTGAAGTATTTTGGCTTAAGAGAGTTGCTCTTTTTTGGCTGCTGTTTTATTCCTTTCATTCTTTGAGAATTTTGTACAATGTGTTTTGATCATATTCACTCCTCCTCCAACTCCTCTCAGATCGTCCCTTTCCAAGCCACCGAACCTTGTGTACTTTTTTGTTTTTCTCATCAAATTCAATTTGTGCTGCCCATATATTCTTGAATGTGTGGCCTTCCACCAGTGTGATCGATTTACCAAGGGCAAAACTCTTAAAGAAGACTGGCTCTTTTTCCACCAGCTATTACTTGCCAATAGCTTCTCTGCCAGAGGCTGGGCTTCATGTCCACCTTCCCTGTCTATGCTGGGCTTCTGTCTGAAGTGAGCTTGCGTGGGGCTAGTGCGCGGGGTCATACTGCTGAGTTCATACGTGCAGCTGCTCTGCTCATCCAGAAGACACTGTTTCCTTTTACTGCTTCACCACTTCTGGCAGTTCCACTGTGACCCGGGGAGGAGGGCATGTGATGCAGATACCCCATTTAGGGCTGAGCATTCTGCAGAACTCATTCCCTGCACCGTGACCAGTTGTGGGTCTCTCTGTTCATTTACATTGATTTGCAAATAGATGCAAATCAGTTTCCCTGATGAGGAACCAGATATACATTAGCCTATGGGCATAATGATGTGTAATTGGAATTTGATTTAATACTCTATCTATTTAATAGAGTAAGAGTAGTAGATTCTTTCCTAGTGCCTATGACCTGTGCCTATGACCTGTGCCTATGACCTGTGCCTATGACCTGTCGAACCACAAATTATTGGCCTGACAGTGGTGCCTAGGTATGAGTTTCGTCTTGTTGAGTGGGACTTAAATTCAATTCGAAAGTGGTCGGTCACTCCCATAATGCTGCTATTACACTAGTGTGCTTGTCTTGCCAGTGCAGACATTATTTTAACTCTCAGACTTGAAAGCTAGCTAAGGGTGATGATTATTTTTTTCCTTTGGCCGTGTGCAAAGTTAGCCAATACGGATGAGAGTTTGTCAGTATCAACGATTTAGTCATGCTCTGTGGCTCAAGTACATGATGTCTTCCACAATAGAGTCTTATCAAGTTGTATAAGTTGACCAATAGTGCTGGCAGTAGCCTATAAGATTTGAGAGGGATGGGTCTATGGCACCTTACGCTAGCCATCAACTTAAAAAGAAGTAACCCGTTCCTATCACGGGCATTCTTTGCTTGCTTTTGTTAGCCTGTCATGTCTAGTAGAGGCATTGCCATCCTGTTATGGGGTAGCCTCATTTTATTTCTATCAATCAATCAATCTATCTATCATCTATCTGTCTTCATCATCTACCATCTACATATATATTTTTTTAGGAAGCTTTTACAGTAGTAGGTTTCCATATCGGTTTTCAAAAGACATTTAGTGTTAATTGTCTCTCCCCATATTTCTTCCTTCTTCCACATTTAGTCTTCCTAGTTTCCCCCTTTATCTTTATAACATTCTATTCCATTTTTGCTTTCTTGAAAGATCTCATCTTCCCCAGTCCCTTATGAGATGGCTAACTTCTGTGGTTATTTGGATTAATTAAAACACATATCTAAAGCTGAAAAGCTAACATCTATTTATCAGAGAAAACATGCACTATTTGTCTTCTTTGGACCCAAACTTATGGCAAGGCCTTATTGCTGGAGATAAAACTTATAAAACATGGAGACACTGAGCTGGCGGCCAGAGCTTCACTCCCACCGACTGAAGGTGCTGTGTATTCCTCTCTTAGGAGGAGAAAAGCCATCAAAATCAACTCAGGAAGATTGTGTTTAGCTCCACGGATTCATATGCAAATTTTGTTTTTTTCTTAACAGCCGAATAATATTCCATTGTGTAAGGGTACCACATTTTCATTATCTGTTCATCAGTTGACGGACATCTAGGCTGTTTCTATTTCCTGACTACTGTGTCTATAGCAACAATGAACATAGATAAGCAAATATCACTATATAGAGTCTTTGGGGGGGGGAATTAAAAGAGAACAAAAAGTAAGAAAGTCAGAATTTTGAGGAAAAATTATTAAAATTCTGAATAAAATTTTATTTAATATATTTAAATACTTTAAAACAACCTATTCAAATGGTATGACTTACAAAGACTTAAATAAATAACAGGCTTTCCCCCATGTCCTTTCAGTTGCCTACAGTCTCTGTTACCATCTCAACAATGAAGGTAGGCTAAATTTATTCTAGTCAAGATGGTGGGTTATCCAGGCTTCCTTATTTACTTCTAGACTTTGAGACATTTCTCAGCTAGATATTTCCCACTGTGGTAATACTATAAGTTGAAACTAAAGTAGCCAGTGTCACCATTCTGGTAAACAGCTGGGCGGAGGGAGAACAACAATTACTGGAAAGAAATTTAGAGTCCAAATGGATTGTAGCTGCCTGCATTTCATTAGCACACACAATTGATAGCAATGCTAATGCATTAAAATGATTATTCTTTAATGCCCAGCTTGCATTTTATTAGCACACGTGTATTTCATTAACATACATAAGCAAGAACATTTATACATGTGGTAGCAAATGGGCTTTTAAAAGTCATTTTGTAGTTAGCGGGTGTTTGTAAGGCCGATCTGCTACTGTATGTAAATGTGAACGCCTCTGTATGCTATGGTGACATCTTTAAGTAATTGGAAGTTCAGTAAATAAGTTGTGTCCAGCCTTAAGACCAGTCTCAGCTGAAAGGTTATACCTTCTAATAGCTGAACAGGGGGCCCCCTCAGACATACCTCAGAGCAGACGATTTATTATATAAGGTACAATCTCATTGGGAATGCAAGGTAAATAACCTCATTAAGAATGGAGTCTGAAGGAGATACAGAACTATTCAAATAGGGCAAAAAGGGGCCAACAAGGTAGAACAAAGGCAGTTATGGAAGTCAACCACTGCTTTTATTTTGTTTTGAATAAAATAGATTATCAGGGCTGCTACTTAAAATGGAGACAGGACGAAGAAAAGAGGCCTGGAGAAGCCCCCTCCCCCACCCCTCCTCTCTGTTCAAAGCAAAAGCAATGGATTAGAATGTAGCTTGTTGGTCATGTATTAACTTAACAATCCCCAAAAGGTAGAAAGTGTTGACTCTCACAAGTATATTTTTAAAGGGCTGTAAATGAAGGCATCCTCTTGGGCATATGTTTCTCCAAAATGTGGGCATCCCATAATAGATGACTTGATTACCATTTTCCTGTTTTCCATACCTTCTCTTATGCTGGAGTTTATTCTTTTTTTAAACTTTAATTTTTAATTGAAAATAAAGTTCTTTTTATACAACATATTCTGTTCATAATTTTCCCTCCCTCATCTCCTCCCATAACGTCTCCACGTCCCCATCCTCCAACTTCTTGCCCTCTTTCTCTTAGGCAAACAATAAGCCAAGCTGGAGTGGGGGGTATTGTGGAAGAGTGGGAGGAAGGATTGAGGGAGTTGGAGGGCTCAAGGACACCACAAGAAGACCTATAGAGCAAAATAACCTGGGTCTGTGGGGGCTCACAGAGACTGAACAACAAACCAAAGGGTATGCATGAGCTGGACCTAGACTGCCTGACACATATGTAGCAGATGAGCAGCTTGGTCATCACCTGGGTCCCCTAACAATTGGAGTAGGAGATGTCTGTGACTCTGTTGCCTGCTTTTGAATCCCTTTCTCTTAGCTGGGCTGTCTTGTCTGGCCTCAGAGGATGCACTTTGTCCTGCTGGGACTTGAGGTGCCAGGGTGGGTTGGTACTCCTCCTCTGAGAAGAAGAAGAGGGGAAAATGGAGGGGGTGGAGGATGAGGGTGGGACTGGGAGAAGAGGAGAGCGGGGCCTGGAATCAGGCTGTAAAATGATTAAATAAATAAATTGAGGGGGAAGGGATAAATAGGCACCTTCAATGCCAGCACTCAAGGAAGCAGAGGCAGGTGGATTGCTGTGAGCTCGAGGCCAACCTGGTCTACAAAGTAAGTCCAAGACAGCCAGGGGCTACACAGTCTTAAAAAACAAAAACAAAAACAAAAACAAATAAAACAAGAAAGAAAAACAAACAAACAAACAGGCAAATAAAACAAACAAAGCAGAATAAAACGTAAAGAACAAACTAACAAAAGAAAGAGAAAGAAAAAAGGAAAGAGCATGCACACACATACGTGTAAATCCCCTCTCTGCCCACCCCCAGTATAAAAACTCAAAATTGGAAAACATAATATACAAGTAAAATCACAATAGGTTAAAAAAAATCCCAGACACATCAGTATGACACTAGAAATATCCCCACATACTTTTGAGTTCATTTTGTGTTGGCCATCTACTTCTAACATATAGCCTGCCCTTAAATGAGGTTTGTGTACCAAGTGAGATACCCTTGGAGAACCTAATTTTTCCTTTGTGAGTGCTTGTTAATTGGAGCTAGCTTAAGAGTTAGGGGTGGGAGTTTATGTCTATTCCCACATCTCAGTGCTGGGGCCACATCTGGTTTGGACCTGTACAGGCGCTGTGCTTGCTGCCACAGTCTCTGTGGATTCATTGTCTATCAGTCCTGTTGTGTCTGGAAAGCACTGTTTTCCTGGTATTGTCTATTCCCCAGAGCTGTTAGAACCTTTCTGCCTTCTCTTCCCCCAAAGTTTTCTGAGTCTTGAGAGAAGGGATTTGTTGAAGACATCCCATTTAAGATTGAGAAACCACCTAAGGTTTCTCACTTTTTGCACACTGTCTAGTTGTAGACCTCTGTATTAACTACCATCTACTGCGTGAGAAAGCTTCTCTGATGATGGCAAGACACTTAATCTCTGAGTATAGCAGCATGTTGTTAGAAGTCATCACTGCATTTCTTTAGAACAATAGTATATGGTTTTCTTTTCTTATTCTTTATATGTGGTTTTCCATTAGGCCTATCAAGTCTCAGATTCTTGGCCACCTGAGTAGTGTCTGCCATGGCTTCCATCTCATGGGTGAGTCTTAAATCCAGTCAGATAGTGTTGGCCACACAGCTCTCGTGCCACTGTTGTACCAGTCTGCCATGCAGGCATGTCATCACTATAGACTGGACACTTTGTAGAAAGGTTGGTGTTTTTCTTTCTTCTGTGCTGGTGTATAAAGTACGTTCCAGTACCGTGAACGGTAGTCAGGAGGGGTAAAGGCCTAGAAAGGCACCAGCCGGACTTCTCTGGGTTCATGGATACAAATAGGTGTTGTCTTCAGCAGTAAGCCTTTGCCATCACTTTGTGGAGAGCAACCAATAGCCTTGGCAATAGCCCAAGTTTTGGGGAGTGCTTATGGTTTATAATGGAAATGTAAAACAGAGAATGCTTCTTTTATTGAGGTAATGAGCAATATCCTCCTCCTTATTAATGTTTAAATCTTTTGCTTTCTATAATATCTATAGTTATTTCCACTTACTCATCATTCAAAAGGTAAATTAGAGCTGACACACTGGCTCACTTTGATCCTTGGGACAGTTCTTGAAAGTTGTCCTCTGATCTCCACGTGTGTGCAGTGGTGTGTACGTGAGTGCATGTGCACACACAAACAAGTGTGAAAAAAAATTAAATTGCATTGGAGCCTCTAGAATGAAACATTTCTAAAAATAGAAAAAAAAGCTAGTTCAAATATTGGAGGTTATTTTATTTTAGGCTTCTTCCTTTATTAGGCTGTCAAAAAAGAAAAAAAAACCAAAAACCAAAAAACAACAACAACAAAAAACCAACCAACCAACCAAACAAACAAACAAACAAACAAAAAAACCCAAAACAAACCAAAAAAACAAACCCCCAAACCAAAAACTAATGCACATAGGACACTTATATATGTCCTGCATCAAGTTTCATAATAACACAGACTTCAGGTGTTACAGCTAACTATTAAGAGAATAGAAGCCACGTGCTCAGTCTCAGAGGCACTTGCTCTGTGGTTTTTTTTTTTTTTTTTTTTCACCCTTTAGGCCTATCCTCTTGTTTCTACAAGTCAGCCCCATTCCTTCATTCCATCCCTCCAATCAAAGTGCCTGTTCCTACCTATCTTCTTACTGTGGTAGTGTATTCATTCTTTCTCAAGGTAAAAATTATTTTTATAATATTTTAAAATCAAGATGTTGACTTTGGTGAGAATTTATTAAGTTTACTTTTTTAAAAATTGCAAATGCTTAAGCTTTGGGAGGCCTATTTTTACACCAATTCACCCCCCACATTCAGCGCTGTATAGTACAATGTGTGTATTTCTTGAGTCATGCATATCTCGCAGGAGAGCCTGCATCTTGCTTGCTTGGTGAATGCTCATACGGTTGTTACAACTTGTCCTGGGAAGCCAAGCTACAGATGGGGCAGAACCTTCCAGAGAGAAACCTAAGACTTAGAGACTAACAGAGTTGTCCTCAAGACTGCTTAAATGTTTTCTGACTTCAGTGGGTTTTGAATGTTTAAAAATCAACTTGGTAGGTTAAAATACAATGTGTGATTCATTGTGCAATTTTCATGAGCAAATGCCACTATACTTTGTTCTAGGTTTTTCTCCTCCTCCACTGTCCTTCCCTCTGTCCTCTGACCCAACCCCACCTTTGGTTGGTCCTTTGCTCAGATATGGTCCATTCTGCTTTTGCATCACGGATATCCATTCCCGTCTCTTCTCTTTCCCTTCCCCATTTCTCTTCTTCCATGAACATGATCCTCTTCCAGCTTCACAGACACACACACACACACACACACACACTCATACAAATACAATAACATTACATCTAGGTTTTGTTTATGAGAGAACACACAGGAAATTAACCTTCTGATTTGTCTTGTTTGTGTGCCACAGTCTAACCATAGTCTTAAGGATGTCATGACTTCATTTTTCTTTATGTTGCCTAAGTTTGGACTGTATATAAGTACAACATTTTCCTTATCCACTCCTCTGTTGTTGGACATTCAGGCTAATTTCATTTCCTTGCTAGGTCAAAAATGCAAATGCAAGTTTTCAAAATGCTCTCTAATGACTGGATTTCATCAGAATCTATGATAATGTCCCATTTCAATCTCTAAATTTATTAGGTTGCAGAATCAAGGCTTTGATTGATTCTCTCTCTCTCTCTCTCTCTCTCTCTCTCTCTCTGTGTGTGTGTGTGTGTGTGTGTTTGTGTGCGCATGCACACGTGTGTGTTACATCTGTCTCTGCTCTGATACTTATTTCTTGCCCCCTACCACTTTAAGGTTTGAGTTGTTAGCGTTTTTCTAGGACTCTTGGGTACAACATTAGTCTGGTTTTTTTTGTTGTTGTTTTTTGTTTTTATTTTCTGGGATCTTTCTGGTTTCTTAATGCCAGCACTCACGGTTACCCACTTTTATCTTTTAACTGCTTTAGCTGTCCTTAGCTGTGTCTCACAGGCTCCGGTAAGGTACATTCCATTCTCTTTAAGTTTCTTCGACAATCAGCTGGCTGTTCAAAAGTACATTGTTCAGCCTGCCCTGCTTGTATCTGTGTATTTTTTATGCTATTGAATTCTAGTTTTATTGCAGTATAGTCAGAGAAAATACAAGCAATTGTCTGATGATCTGTGAGTTAGCATGCGGCCTGTTTCAGAGACACTGTGTGGGAAGTTGAGAAGAATGTGCAGATTTTCCGCGGACTATCCTTTACATGCCCAGTAAGTCATTTCCTCTGTGGTGTGATTCAACTCTGAGGTTTTCTTGATTTTTATCTTAGATGATCACCCACTGTTATTATATCAAAACCTATCTGACGTTTTTGCGGGAAGGGGGTTTCGAGACAGGGTTTCTTTGTGTAGCCCTGGCTGTCCTAGACTCACTCTGTAGACCAGGCTGGCCTCCAACTCACAGAGATCCGCCTGCCTCTGCCTTCCTGAGAGCTGGCATTAGAGGCTTACGCCACCGTGCCAGGCTTTATCTGAGCTCTTATTAGAGTGTTATTGTCTGTTTGGAGCACGTATATTTAAAGTTGTTGTATCTTCTCTGTTAGTGTCATCGAGGTTTCACAACGTGTGAAGCTTGGTGTGACACTTGTACTCCTCAGCCCTCCCCTCACCAGGGAAAGAGAGGGTGCAAAATGCGGTGTGCCTCTGCTGAGCTTTCTTGCAACCTTAGAAGTAATTCTTATTGCTTAGAATATAGTTTGTTGCCCAAACCTACAGAAAGTAATTCTGAAATAGCATCTTATTTTTTGTTCCCTTCTCCCTGTCCACTACCCTAAGACTCTTTCTCTGCTGACATTTTTAATAACTAAAAGGCCAGAGCAGTTGCACTCCTGGAATCCTGTGAGTGCAATTTTATCTCAGCACAGATACGGTTATCTGAAACACCTGATATCTAAAGGAAACTCCGCATGTGACAACTGTGTTAACATTCCCGAATTAAAAGCCAACGCATCACTAGAGACCTGCTAAGGCGGTGCCTTAAAGCCAAGATGGCAGCCATATTGGAACAGCGTCACTGTGGCTCTTGCATCCCCTTCATGGAACACCCCTAATATTTTGACAGATGCCTGAGTTTGTATGATTTTGTAAATCAGCTGGAGGCCGAGACAAGACAGGATTGCTTTGACACCTCAGGAAGCAATCCTATTTTATAACTCGTTTCATCCATGATGACACGTTTAGTGGCATGTATGCAATAGATGTGCCAGTGTGGACATGCTCACTCACTCCACAAAACAATCACTGTGAAATCTGAGGTGATCTGAACTAAATCTCCTTAAATGACAAAGCCACCAAGTTGGCCTGGAATAGTGAAATTCCCATGAAATTAAATTGGTCCTCGAATTATTGCCTAAATGATAGAACAGTAGAAGCCTAAGCGCATATTAATGCTAATGGAAATTGCTCAGCCAGTGCTGTGCAAGGCCGGCTGTGAAGTGCACCAGGCATGTTACAAAAAGCCATTATGCTCATCTTACCATAGATGCACGGTTTGTTTTATTCTAAAAACATTTGAGGTTTAAAGTTCTTACACTGTACCTTAAGAATAAGGGTGCAATGAGGTTGAAAACCAAAATAGTGCTCACCACTGTGCGCAGAAATAGAAAAAAAAAAAAAAAAAAAAAAAAAAAAAAGAAGCTTTAGCCAAATGGTATTCATTTGAATCCCCTTTGCTAAAAATCCAATTTAATTTTTTGTCACTTGTCTCATTAACCCGAAGATTTAGAGAAATCAGATGCTGCTTGGGTAAAATGAGACTGACAATTCAAAACGCTTTTTTTTTGTTTTTTTTGTTTTTTTTTATAAAGGGCTTGGTTTTTGCATTGATTTTCTCTTAAACATTTACAATTAAATGTTCTCACATTATCAAACTCCCTTTTGCCATGTATCTATCTGGGTTATCCCTAAGTTTGAACCTACCTGTCTTAAATGTATACTGAGCTTTTATTTATGTTTTGAAAATATAGCAGATAAAAGGAATAAGTGTTTCTGATATTATGTTTTGTCATCTCCAGCTAAGAAGATTGAAATCCTGAGAAACAATTTTCTGAAGAAATGAAACCGTCTGCCCTCTGAACCCTTTGGGGAAAATAGCCTTTGTGTTTGCTCAGAATGCGAGACAGTGAAACAGCACAGTGCAACAGCCACCCGTGCCGCGCATCTGACATTTCTGTCTGGAGAGTCTGATATGATGTTTTAGAAAGAGTTGGGGGGGGCTTTATTTATTTATTTAAGAAATCACTAGTAAAGATAATACTGGCACAGTTTTGCTGATAGGAGAATTTTTCAAATCAGATATATGTATTTTCTGGGAGAACTTGGGAGATTGCTTTGAAACCTTTGTGAGTGACTTCATAGAGGACACGTGGAAAGAAGGTTTGGAAGTGCTCTGTCATGACAGCTTTTCTGAAAGTGTGAAGAATGCGTGAACTCCTGGCCACGTAGAGTCCTTGAGCGGGTGTCTTGGCCTCAGAGTGGGCAAAGGAATTCTTAAAAAGGGAGGAAATGTTTTAAAAAGACAACCCCCAACGTTATTAATTCCATAAGTGCTCCATTTTTCAAAGAGAAAAATAATTACATTTAGAGTAAGGAATCTCTGCATGTTGTTTCCTCTTGTTCTTAATAAAAAATGTTATTTGGCTAAATGATGGCTCATTGTTTTTTAGGTTAAAATCAAATTTTGATTTAAAAAATAAGCTTATATAATATATACAAAAGCATATGGCAGTATATCTATTGCTGTTATTATCAGACCTTAGGCTTAGGAAAAGTAGTTTTCATTGATGAATCTGTTAAACAAATGAACTGAGCCACACAAATAATATTTTGAAGTTTTACTGTGAAAACAAACTATATATAAAACTTAAACAGTATATAACTGAGCAAAACTACCTGTCAAAGGCAGTTTATAAATAATGAAAGAAAAAACCTATCTTCATATTTATATTCAATACTACTTTAATGCCAAACAGTTTTCTCAGCTCAATTACTCACCTTAATGAAGAACTTTGGCGCTCAGTATTGGCTCACTCCAGAAGTCCAGACTCGTCTCCAAAGGTAAAACCTTTGGTACCACTATGAATATTCAGGGATATCGGTGGTAATCTAGGAAGGCTACCTCCAAATAGAGTTCTGGTATTGCTTTGAGAAATGGCAGCCTCTGAAGACTGAGGGCATTGCGGTAGACTAATGACTTTGAAGGGAAAGAGTATACATTTAGGGTTTACACTCTGCTATGCTTAGTGAAAAATCAGCTTCTTTATTGTGGAATTGGAGCTTACATGCCATTTGGATTCAGAATGCATCTTTCCCAGATTGGTTATGAACTCAGAAACTGGTGGGGAAGTGCTACAGTTTTTAGTAGAGAGAATCACTTAACCCAAAAGTCCTGGCAGCAGAGAAGAGGGCAGCCCTAAGAGCTTCAGATGACATTCGGCAACATTAATTCAATTTTCAGTTGCTAATCACATGCATAAAAGAGTTTCTTGATCAGTTATTTATCTTTATATCTATATATCTGTTTGTCCATTATTCTATCTATCTATCTATCTATCTATCTATCTATCTATCATCATCATCTCTATCTATCTATCTATTTATCTATTTTCTATCTATCCATCCATCTGTCTATCCACCTACCTATCCATCCACCCAATGACACAGTGACTTTTGTTTGTAAAGGTTATTTTGAGTATTTTTGTATGTATATGCATCTTTTATGTTTGTGTTAGAACATTTTTTACTCTACATGACAGAGTGTAAATTACTTTAAGATAAATGAGAATACTTCAGAGGACCGCACGGTTGTCTCATACACCTTAATTTGAGCAGAAGAGGCTCAGAACTGCTCTCTCCAGTTTGCCCCTGTATTCCCCTCAGCATAGTGCTTTTTTTTTAATCTCCAAAATCTATAGGCAATGTTGTCTACATGGTAGAGGAAATTGGCAATGATGCCAACCAAGCCAACTGCCAACACAATGAAATTCATCATTTACAATTTCAGTTCTAGTATAGAGAATCTCAGATACCAAGGAGGTCTTGTATAGGCATGGTTGTCCTTATGGTGAGCACATGGCTGAGAAGGAACTTAGGGGAAATGTTTTCAAGAGAATAGATCTTTCCAGCCACCTACCACATGACAGCCACTAACCACAATTTCCAAACAGAAATGCGAAGTCCCTGGAATAGTCAGTAGTGTTTCATGCAGCACTGGTGACACACAGCATATGCTGGAGAATGACTTTGAGGGTGTTGAAAATGGTCTCCAAACTCTAATACCGGTGGAGTTAACTCCCCATATTTCCTTCACCTCATCCACTATCGTATCTATGGTGATACTTCAGTTAACAACATGTGAATAGACCCAACCTTCCTGAGTTGAAATCTACCCTCTAGCTGTGTGACCTTGGGTAAGTACCTAACCCTTTTTGCCTCAGTTTCTTCTCCTTTTAAGTGGAGATAATTCCCACCTGAGGGAAATCTGGGGATTTGATGAGAAGCCAATATTATCACCTGGCAAAAAGATAAAGGCTTAATTTATATGTTTCTTGGTTTTCTTTTCATAATTACATAATTAGACAAATGAAGTCTACAGGGGAAAATGTCTAAGTGTTTTTGCATACGCTGATCTTTCCACTTGGATGCCCTTGTCATACTTTGTTGATGTGCAAAGCGCCTGTGGTACTGTACATCTGCCTTTGCTCTTTTGGTTACTCAAAGCATTTTAAAGGCAGAAAACACTGATCAACTATTTGTTGGGTGCTGATGCCTATCCACACACATTGTAGTAGCTATGAGACTGAGGACTAGGCTGTACACATTTTTGTATTTTTAGAATTTAGGTAGATGAAAAGACATCTTTCTCTTGCCTTTTCTTTGAATCTTTTCCTTTAAATTTATCGGGCTGGAGAAATGGCTCAGAGGTTAAGAGCACTGGCTGTTCTTCCAAAGGTCCTGAGTTTGATTCCCAACAACTACATCATGGCTCACAATCATTTATAATGAGATCTGGTACCCTCTCCTGGCATGCATGTGTAACACTGTGTACATAATAAATAAATATATAAATCCTAAAAAAATTTTATCTATTCACAATTTTCTGTTATCTATCTATCTATCTATCTATCTATCTATCTATCTATCTATCTAACTTTGATCATAATCCTTCCTATTAAGGCAATTTAATGGTGTAAACAGCAACATGTCCAGATCAAATTGCTGTTCTTGATGTTGTCTCTGCCATTCTAACTGTATTCTTTCATTTCATCTTTATTTTATGGAAATCCAAACAACCTTCAAAGCTCAACTCAAGTACTATATTTTTAGTTAGGTATTTGTTGAATAGCCAACCAGCTTTCTTGGCTGACTTTCCTCCCATAGACATGAGGCACTGTCATGTACTTTAGCTATCACTTTACCTAAGAGTACAGGGTTTGTCCTTAGAGCTGCACGAGGAAACCTTACACTGTCAAATTAATGCACATCTTTTTTTCATATGTAGAAGGAGTATATGTTAATTCTGGCCGTGAAATTATGAGCTTCATATTTTTTTAAGCATGGCTTTGCATCTTACAGTGACCAAAGAATCTTTTCACTTTCTTATATTCTTCTACTTGCTTTAAAACTTTTTGTAATCTTGATTTTAAAAATTCGGGCATATTGAAAGATTTATTTTATAAATTTGGGTTCCTAATTCTATTAGATTTTAGCTTAATCCAAATTGTTAAGTGTAGAGAAGCCAAATAGCATTCAAGAGTCAAGAGAAAACTGCCAAGAAAAGAAAATGTGATTTGTGCTCTCTCTGCATAGGTGTGAGTGGTTATACTGAAGAAGGGCAAAAAGTCTATGGGAAAAGCCCAGCTGCAAAGCTTTACACTATCTCAGCTGCATGTAACTCTATAGCACTTATGCCCAGTACCGACTTACTCAGACATTCGTGCTTAGCTGCGTTTTTGATGGTTCTTGAGGTTGCCTCACCTTCCCACAAACAGCAAGTATCGCAGCCAACAAGTATGGAAGGCTTTGACTTGGTTCCAGTTGCATCTGCAGGGACCCTGGCCTGTGAAGAAAAGGAGCCTGTCTGCCTTGGTGAGGGTCCAGAGCCATAGGATCTGGGGGTGTGTGCCCAAGAGGCACAGTGTCCTTCAAGAACGGCGCTCTGGGGGCTGCGGGTGGAGTTGAGCATGTGCAAGGCCTGGATTTGATCTTTACCCTCACAAACAACAAGTTTCCGCTTTAATTGTTGATAGGCCTTTATTTCTCCCTGCCATAAATGGCAGTGAGCATTTATTCTTAGGGTGTTTCATCTATTTGTCTTAAACATTCCAGTTACATTAGACCTTTTAAATTGGGGCTAGAGAGACAGCACACAAAATAATCTTAAAAAAATAAAAAATGAAAAATATTTAAGGGTTGCAAATCTCTCCAAGTATTGCTGAAGTTCTTTTTTTTTCCCCTAGGCTAATTTATTTAACAGCAAGAAAATATTTCAAAGGGGCTGGAGAGATGGCTCAGAGGTTAAGAGCACTGACTGCTCTCCAGAAGACCCAGGTTCAATTCCCAGCATCCACATAGCAGCTCACAACTGTCTGTAATTCCATTTCTAGAAGGTTGGACTCCCTCTTCTGACCTCTGCAGGTGCCACACACACACACACACAGCATACTTACATACACACAGGCAGAACATTCATGCACATAAAATAAGTATTAAAAAGAAGATATTTTAAGATAGCGCCAGCTTATTATTATTCTGTTAGCTGGCTTTAGTTAGGCATGTGTTGCTGGATCCTCAGAAGTCCAACACAAAGAACTGTGTTTTTACACATGTAGACATGCTGTGTTTCTTTTTGGTACCTTTGGCATCCTTCGCCTCAGCGATCTGACATATCTAGAGCTGATCCTTTCGTCTTGTTATGAGTCTCCTAGCACCCATCCCAAGACCGGTCATTTGCCTTTAATTTCCACCCCTGCCTAAATTTCCACATCTGCACGCTCTGTCCGAGCATATCCCCCATCAGCCCAAAGGCCTAAGCTTTCAACTTTCCCAGAGAACTCTTCCTGTTCTCTGTCTCTCCTTTTCCTCTCCTTTGCTTTCTCCTCCCAGCTTAACATCTGGAAAAGTCTATTCTTGCTTCCTCCATATTCCACAGCTTGACCTCTGCGACTCTGTTTTTAAAACCTCAGCAATGGCCACCTGATGTCCTGTGGGTGTCCTTTCCCCACTGCCCTACGCTAGTAAGGAAATGCCAACGAGCTCTTCTCTGTAAATTCTGGCCCATTTGCACCAATATTTTCCTTGTTGTCTATCAGTTCTGGCCTTGTATCCTTTCTAAGACTGCAAATGGCTCACTGCCCTCTCTCCACCTCACTGTTCGTGATCAGTGTTCTTGGTCCCTCCTTCACTTACTGCTGAACTCACTTCTCCTGGGTGGATGGCCCGCCACCTCTGATTTCTAATCCCTCCGACCCCTCTCCATTTGTGCCTGCCTTTTCTGGATCCTAGCTTCCTCGCTTGTCCATGTTCTCACTGTCACCTCTCCCTACTGTTCACTGATGTCAGAGACTTAGCCAAATGCTCACATGTTAGACAGATGAATGCTTGGTTGGAAAACAGCCCCACAATAAAAAAAAAGTATAGATTTAAAACCATGTGTCAAATACCAATGTATATTTAAAAATATTTATTTACCAGAGAAGAATGATTAAGGATCCAAGCAGCAGAATATTCTTTCTTAAAACAAACAAACAACTCCCAAAGAATAAAAAACAAAACACAATAACCTCCCTCCATAGATTCCAAGTATACACTGGTGCAGATTTTTAAAAAGATTTATTAATTTATTACATATACAGTGTTTTGCCTGCAGGGCAGAAGGCATCAGATCTCATTATATATAGTTGTGAGTCACCATGTGGTTGCTGGGAATTGAACTCAGGACCTTTGGAATACAAGACAGTGCATTTATCCTCTGAGCCATTTCTCCAGCCCTAGTGGTTCAGATTTAATCCTTTGAGTATGCACTTCACGCTACCTTTCTATTTCAATGTAGTATCTAACGTGCAGCCTACTTGGGCAGATGGTATAGAATTTGGCTCTCCCGGGGCCAGCATTCTTATGCTGAGTCCCGATGTGGAATTTCAGTTGAAATATTTTCTCCTGTACATTGCAACAGGTGCCAAGAGTCCTCTGGAAATGACACCTACTAGCAATAGTGGTTTAGGGGACTTCCTGGTGTTTCTAAGCAGCTCTGGAAATCCCTTAGGTCTGTTTCTTCTGGGGAAGAAGCATGTTCTCAGGCAACTTATTTTCCTCTTAAACATCATTACTGTTAGCAACTACCCTTTAACAGGGCTGAGGTAGGTTTCCTAACCCTGAAACAGTTCTTTGCCTGGGACCTGCCTGTTGACAGACCGGGCTCCAATGTGTAACTGAGCCTCATTTGCCAGCTGTGGAAACTTAATCAGGAGATGGGAGGGAGATCCTCCGAGTGCTGTGCCTCGCTCACTCTAAATAGAATCTCCCTGTCACACCAAATGTTCTGTGGGGCTCTGATGGGATGAAAAACAAAACAGAGCCCACAACGAGAAGTCCTCTGTTCTTGACAGCTGGACTCTCCACGTGGCCTTAACAAAGCTCCTAAAAGGGCTGTCGGCCAGGAATTCATTCTCTTGTTTTGTTGTCAGTAACCTCTGTGGATAATTGCCTCTTGTGGCCTGAGCCCCAAGGTCGTCAGCTTCCCCACCCATCTCTGCTCCAGCCTCCCTAACCTTTACTGCAAAGAAATAGCTCTGCCTTGGCTCTCACTGTGTGTGTGTGTGTGTGTGTGTGTGTGTGTGTGTGTGTGTGTGTGTGTTGGGGACTGTGCTGTTGTCACTTCCCCATGCCCAGATCCTGACCTCTCCTTGCTTTCCTTACCTCCTACGGTCTGGAGAGTTTAAGTTCCCTTCCCTCCTCTGGGTGTCTGGCAGAAATGCGATCATCATAATGAGAAACCTCCTTATTTGCTCCTTAGGCAAATAATCCTTGCGCCTCTGATAAGTAAACAACAAATAAGCCACCGTGGAACTTCTTTGACTTTCAGGAAAGGTGAGATGTTATGGGTTCATTAATATGTAAACGGTAGTATGTAGATCTCAATGAAAGTGACAAACAAGTGCCACACTGGGTATTGCTGAACACAGGAAATGGTTGGTTTGAGCTAATATATACTTTTGGCAGCACTTCATCTTAAAATCATACATAGCATCGGGCACCAGCAGGCTGGTTTTATAGCTTCATCTATTACCACCCTGTCACTGTTAATTGTCATCCTTTACCTCTGCAGTATTCTACAAATTGGGCCTATCCAAAGTGACAGGAGGAAGAACATTAAGCATCTGACAAGATGATATCTAAGTTCAATTTCCTACTCTTTACCTGATTTATACCTGCAGAAGATAATTTTCCTTTCTGTCATAAACAGCTCTATAAATCAGCAGTGCTTATGGAGCAGCCGCACCGAGAGCCCCCGGCTTTGCCGCCTCTGTGTTTCCTATTAGGAAGCCATTACTGCAGAATTTTCCTCCTTCAAACAAAAATGATGAAATTTAATACCACTGAGATTACAAAGATTAAGAGCTGAAGTACTGCTGGGGCTTTTCAATTGAAGCCGCTATCTGAGCAATCTTTGCAAAACTCAATAAAAACAGGGCTTCTGCCTTTGACATCATTATCCATCTGTTTGGATGAAATTGCTGTATCATGGTATAAATCTGTGATACAAGTGACATAACCTCTGAAATAAAAGGGAACATTAACTGCTCTATCTTCTGGAGGCCCTGGGACCGGCTGGCTATAAGCTCACTCAAGTGTGATGGCAGTTATTCTGTGTTTTACTAGACTGGAGACAATTATCCTTTGCTCTCCTCCCCTCTTATGACAAACTGTCAGGGCTTTTGCAGAAATGATCTCAAATAGATTTTCTAAAATGCTTAGTACTAGATTGCCTCCATACATTATTTCTTTTCAATGGGCTGAAAATAAAAACCTAATCCACAAATCAATTGCTACATCTATCAGATGCACATTGGTGCTCATTTTATTTTGTTCTATCAGGATTTTATACCGCTTATATCCTCTTTGCAGCGTTTTACATAGATGGGCGTGCTGCGGGGGCGAAAGGCGGCTTAGCTTGGGGGTTCGATGGGAGTCAGGAGACGGTTCAGTTCAGGAGAAGAAAGAACCTCGGATGAGAAGCAATGATGGAACGTGTGAAGCGTGTTGTCAGAACCTGCACTTGCAGGCGGGAGCACCAGGCCCCTCAAACCCTTCGAATGCCAGCCACATTGGCGAACAAACGAACGGGAGTGGAGGAAGGTGGTACTTAACCACCCTGGATCACTTCCCGCATTACTCCTGCTCCCTGGACTGATGGGTCCGGTAGAGGGACAATCTATCCATTGGATGGGATGCCAGAATCCTGCCTGCCAAGCCCGATCCCTCGGGTAAAGACCTGAGATGCCTTTAAAAACCCCATCTGTAGCCAAAATCTATTCACTTAGATAAGTGGATATGGTACCTCTGCGGGCACAAAACTTTTACAGACTTAGGCTCATTCTTTAATTTAATCTTGCTTCACAGGCCTCTGTGTGGTGCTAATACTGTTAGTCTCTGAGGAGCTGGTTACTCACCGTGGTAGACAAATCAACAAAAGCAATGAGTTCCTAAATCTGCAGCACAGGCTATAAACTCTCAATGTGTTCTCATCTGCTGGAAAAAGCATCCAATCTCCAGCAGGCACGTGCTTCTTCTGTATTTACAGGTTCAGCCCGAACATTAATGGGAAAATTCCATTTCTCAACAAGGTGAAACACATCTCGTACAGGACCAGAGATCTGGCTTCGGCCGTTCTGTTCGTCCAGAGGACATTGTAGTTGCGTTGTCCCCCTCTATTTTTCTTGTATGTCTCGGTCTGTGCACTCCCCCCTTCACTTAATTTTATTTATTTGCAAATGAGAACAAAAATGAAAAGAATTGCGGTGACAAATGTCTTAACAAAATGCTTCCATTTTGGTTAGACAGCCAAAACAAACAAACAAACAAACAAACAAAAACAAACAAACAACAACAACAACAAAAAAAAACAAAAAATGAAGGATAGCAGGCTACGAAGAAGAGACTTGATACCCTATGAGCATATACAGGGGGAGGAGGTCCCCTCAGTCACAGTCATAAGAGAGGGGAGTAAGGGGAAAATGGGAGGGAGGGAGGAATGGGAGGATACAAGGGATGGGATAACCATTGAGATGTAATATGAATAAATTAATAAAATAAAATAAACATCATGTCCAAACCCAAACAACAACAACAACAACAAAACCAAAACAACAACAACAACAAACAACCTAAGTTGATTAATAAGCAATCAAATTTACTTAATGTTATAAATTGCTCTGGGAGCCCTTGTGGTCTTGATATTGGTTGCTAAGAGGTTGAGTTGGAAGACGGTGAAGCAGCATATTTTTGTAGGGTCTTTTAATGAAACCCCATCAAAATGCAACTTTTTTTTGTTAAATATTTGAATCAATTCAAACATCTGGACAACCTTAAGAGTTTTATAAAATGTCACAGACTAAATGTTTCACATAGTTTCTTACTTCTTGATGGCACTAGAATGGAAAATAATTCGGAGAAAACTGGTTTTTATGAAAATCCCGGAGCTGACTATGCAAAACCTAGGTGATCGTCCTTCCAGTGAGACATGGAGTGAGAGCTTCAGGGAGGGGAAGTGAAGTTAGAGCCTGGACTTTTAAAGAGATCCCTGGGTAACTGTGATGTGCAGCCAGCGCTAGCTGGGGAACCACAGACACAGGGCCTACCAGCTGCTCCTCATCTCCATGGTAACAGGAGAGGAAGCAGGCATTAACTGTGGCATGAAGTATTTAGGCTAATGTGAGTTTGCCTTTAATGAGTAGATCTGCATTTGTCGCACGATAGCCTTTAGGTGAATGCTTTTTCTGTGGCCCTGTGTGCCTGAGATCTGGGTGACCTGCTGCCAGGTGAGTGCTTTCCCCATAGATTCTTCTAGTCATCCACTAAACACACACACACACACACACACACACACACACACACACACACACGAAAGCTGTATTAGACACCAAGTCAATAAAACTTCTTCTCTAGAGACTCGTACTGCTAAAATAAGAGCATACAAAATAAATCTAATTTTAAGCATAAACAGTGGGATAGATTAGAGCTATAAGTAAATATGAAATGCTCAGGTACACAGTAAATATGAAATGCTCAGGTACACAGTGAAGAGCACTGCTTACTAAGCCTTACTGGGACCACACTTGTAGCCAGTAGAGCTCTCTGTCCCTTGTTCTCAAAACCTTCCTTTCTTGAGTTTTTGGAAATAAGTGTTTTTTTCCCCCTGTAACTTTAGGAGTCATGGAGGAAGATTAGCACTAGTAGTGTGCATGAATTTTTCTCTGAATGTTTTGTTTCTTCTTTTATAGAGATATCTACTTCTTCCATAGCATCTTTTTTTTTTTCTTTCTTTCTTCCTTTTTCAAGACAGGGTCTCTATCCTAGACTCACTTTGTAGACACGGCTGGCCTTGAACTCATAGAACTCTGCCTGCCTCTGCCTCCCCATGTGCTGAGATTACAGGTACGTGTCACCATGCCTGGCTAGCATCATTTTTTAAAAAATGATTTCTCTTTTTCCTCCTGACAAGGGAAGGTTCTTGCCCAAGTCAACTCTTCTTCCCAGACTTTCAGTGCATGATGTCCAGTCCTTTAATGCTCCTTTGCTTATTTCAAAACCATGATGGTAATGAATGTGTTAAGGTTGGAACATTGCTTTTTTTCTTTTTCACAACAGAGAGTGCTTTTAAATAAAACAAAGAGTTGAATATGCATTGTCTGTGCATCCCTATCTCCATCTTAGGGAAAGGCTTGCTTTGTTGTTTTCCTACCTTAAGTTCCGGCCAATCACATGGGGAAAGCTAAAGAGATGACCACATAGTTTTATAAATGAGTGTAGTTGTACAAATCTCCTTAGTTTTTAAAAATCTGGAACTCAACTTTCTCTGTTGTAATCTTGCTCATGAGCAGAAAGATAAGCAGAATTTACAGTCTACAGTGGTTTTCTAAAACTGTGGTGGGGAAGAGCACATGCTACTTGAAAACCTTTTACATTTATGAAACATTGTGTAAGTAGTCTTATGTATGTTGTAGAAAACCAGGACACTCAGGGAGGAAGAGGCAGGTGGATTGCTATGAGTTCGAGGTCAAAGTGAGTCCAGGATAACAAGGCTATACAGAGAAACCCTCTCTTGAAAAACAAAACAAAACCAAAAGAAAAGAAAAACAGGGAAATGCAATTAAAAAAGAAAAGTAGAAAACAAAACAAGCTTCATTTCTTTTTTTCTTTCTTTCTTTCTTTTTCTTCTTCTTTTCTTTTCTTTTTTTGGTTTTTGGTTTTTTGAGACAGGGTTTCTCTGTGTAGCCTTGGCTGTCCTGGACTCACTTTGTAGACCAGGCTAACCTTGAACTCACAGCTAGCCGCCTGCCTCTGCCTCCCAAGTGCTGAGATTAAAGGCGTGCGCCACCACGCCCAGCCAAGCTTCATTTCTTAAGGGTAGCCACAGCTTTAAAATAATTAAGAGTTTAAAAAATAGACTGGTAACTCAGAAAGGTCTTGTAGGAGATAAAAGTTATTTTTGCCAGTATATTATTTGATAATATATTTAATAGTGGGATACACTAAAAAGACAGTGTAGAAATTTAAGTATGGATTGCTTCAAGAATTAGAAAATGTATGCTATAAAACACACTATAAAGCACCAAAAGAGTGAAAAATGAGTGCTAAGCTCTTGAGTCTGATCTTTCTCTACAATTTTCTGCATATTCAGATATCTCTATAGTGAATATTCTCTATCAATAGTGGTATTTTGAAAACAAAATCAACCACACAAGTTATAACACTGCTTCATTTTCTGGATACCATACTTGAGATGCCAAGAAAGAGATTTAGAACACCCAGTATCTTCAGAACCTTTCCTGTGTTTCTATCTATCTATCTATCTATCTATCTATCTATCTATCTATCTATCTATCTGTCTAACTAACTAACTAACTAACGTACATTGGTGTTTTGCTTGCATATATGTCTGTGTGAGGATATCACATCTTGACGTTACTTAGACAGTTGGGAACTGCCATGTGGGTGCTGGGAATTGAATCTGGGTCAGTGCTCTTAACTGTTGAGCCATCTCTCCAGCCCCCTTTCCTGTGTTTCTAATCACATAGCATCTGTTTGCTCCATAGTAGTCTGCTTTGGGTTTTATAGAAGCAATATTATTCAATTGAGTGCTTTGAAGAGCCCTCAGAACCATGTTGAGAGCCGGATAGTGGCCCTCTCTGTGGCGGGGCTAGCTTGTAACACAGTTTGACATGGTTTTCAGGCAGTTACAGCCCTCCCTGTTTGTTCCTGCCTCTCTCAGCAATCTGTGCTAGGCACCAAAGCTCCTGCAATGCTTTGGATAAAAATTCACCTATGCCAAGAGAGCCTTGGGGACCAGTGCTGTCCCTCTTGCTCTCTTTCAAGCCTCCACAACAAGAAAGTCTCCAGAAGTAACCCCATGTACGGTTCTGAAGACGACAACTGTCTGGGCTAGGGCATGCTCACTGAAAATTTTCTGGAGGGTACACCACCGATTGCCAATAACTGTTCCTTTAGTTATTGAACCCACAAAAAGGAGCATGGGGTATTACTTTGGTGGGAGCAGGTAGTCAAACAGAGGGAGGGGCTTACACCACAGAGCAAGAGTAGTTTTAGTGCCATAGAAAACATATTTGATCCCCAATATTCATGGTCCTACATCTTGAATTCGATCAACTGAGAATTTCAAATATTTTTTTTAATTGTAGCTATATTAACACCCAATACACTTTTCTTGCTATTAATACTCTGAAAAATTTAGCACAGCAATGATTTACATAGTATTTAGGTTGATTTAGGCACTGTCAGTCACCTAGGGATATCTTGAAGTCATCCTACAAGAGGATGTAGGTACATTATATACAAATATTTTATATGAATAACTCAAGCATCATGCATTTCAGTATCTATGGGGGAGCAGGTCTTGCAGTCCATCCCTCATAGATATGGAAGATGGCTGTACTCCAGTTCTCACACTGGGTTGGGTGGGAGGAGAAAACAAGATTTTAGAAGAGAGGGACACAGAGACTGTTCAGAAGCCATCCAAAGGCTTAGGCAGTCTGGTACAAGTAAGCTGTGTGGTACCTGTGGTCACAGCTGTGTCATCTGGTCAGTGACAAAGCTTTGCAAAAGGGGCATCACAGAACCACAGATTCCCTGAACTGAAGAGACATTGCGTGTTTGGCTTTGTGTCTGGAACTCAGCATTCAAGAGCTGCTTGTCAGTTGTGAACGGTTTCTCATAACACCCGAGATCTGCAGGTCCTAAGCGACAATCAGTGCAGTGAGAAAGGTGCGTCTACCTGCATGAGACAGAGAGCACCCTGCAGTGACAGTCAAGCTTTGGTGGCTGAGATAAAGTTGAGAAACCATTGCTAGTTATTGTTTAAAAATCAAATTCTTAATTAATATATAGTAATTTATATAGTTACAAGGTACACTGTGACATTTCAGTACACATAAATGATTATTTCTATTACTTTAAATATTTGTCATTTCTTTGTGTTTGGAAAATTAGAAATCCCTTTTGTGAACTTTTTTTTTTTAAATACAATTGTTGCCGACTACAGCCCCTGTTGTGTTACAGGACATTAAGCATTGATCCTCTAGAGCTGAAGACATAGCCCAGTGGGTAAAGGTAAAGTGGGATGCCAAACCCAACTTGACTTCAATTCCAGGAACCCACATAGCAGAGAGAACCAACTTAAACACATTGTCCTTGGACTTCCACAGGTATGCCATGGTGTATAAGTGCACACACACACACACACGTGCACACACACACACACACACACACACACACACACACACACACACACACACTATGTTCTTAAAACTGAGAATTGCCACACATGACTTTCTATATTTCAAATAGAGTTATATTAGATGTTGTGGTCTTAAAAATTCTTGTTAAACTTATAAATCTCAGTAGTGTGTTTTTAATTTTTCTTTTACACTTAACAATGTGCCTTAACTTTCTTTTTATATTAGTAAATATAGAATCAAATCATTGTTTTTATGATGAGATATTATCTACATGGTATGATATATCTTGATTTGTTTAAATATTCTTTTTTATTTTTCTATTTATTTATTTATTTTTGAGACAGGGTTTCTCTGTATAGCCTTGGCTGTCCTGGACTCACTCTGTAGACTCAGGCTGACCTCAAACTCAGAGATCCACCTGCTTCTGCATCTGAGTGTTGGGATCAAAAGTGTGAGCCACCACCACCTGGCTTTATTTTTATTATTTTTAATTACATGTATGCGTATGCATGTGAGTATGTGCACACAAGTGCAAATGCTCCTGGGAGCCAGAGACACTGGACTCTCGGGCACTGGAGTTACAGACAGCTGTGGGTCGTGGGTGCTGGAACTGAACCTGGGTCCTCTGGAATAGCAGCAAGTGCTCTTAACCTCTGAGCCAACCATCTCTCTAGCTCCTCTTAATTTGTTTAAAATGCCCTGGTTTTAGACTTTTCATTTACTTTCAAATTATTTTGTTAATAGTACTTCGTTATTTTAAGTTGTTAGTGGCTATAGAATTCCGGTATGAAAGATGGTATGTACTGACTTCCCAAATGTCTCCTTTGCTTACATTTCTAAATGTAGAATCCGTGGGTCTGAAGCCATACACATTTAGTATTTTGACTTAAATGGCCAATGCACTGTTACAAGTTTCCCTCATTTTGTTGTAAACTAGGCAGCAGTCATGGTGAGAGTTTTTGGTGTCATCAGCTATCCTCTTGTCCTGTGCTTCAGGGTCTTTCTTAGAGCAGAGCATCCCAAAATCTCTTATTCTCTTCATCTCCACCTGTTGTGGGTCTCTGTGTTAGCTGGCCTCTACTACAAAAGGAAACTCCTCTGATGAGGGTTGACAGATGCACTCTAATCTACGGGTGTAAAGATAAGAACTTAGGGGGCAGTTTAATACTATATCCAATTGTCAGAATAATAGTACTAGGTTCTGTGTTGGGGGTGGTGGTCTATGACTTAGGTAGCCATGGGTTTTGGTCTGGTTAATGGTACCAGGCATGGATTCTAGATTATGGAGTGGGCTTTAAGTCCACTAAGAAAGTGCTTGGTTACCCCCGTAGCAGCCATGTAGCACCAGTGGGGCGTATCTTGCAGTTATTGTAGTCTACAGGTTAGCAATGCTGTTGATGATGACCTTGCCCTCTTGCAGCACTCTGAGACCCTCCCAGAACTGTGAAAGCCAGCCAGTAGGGAGGAAGCCTCCAGGTTGGTGCCAGCTTGACTTCTCCATGGTCTACGACACAGGTGTGTGTGGTCTTCGGCAATAGGATCTTATCATCAAGTTCTGAAGTGTAACTGAGGCATGGAAATAGCCTTTCATCACCGTGGGCGTCCAGTAAGGGAGGACCAACAACTCCAAAAGAAGTAAGTCATCCCTGATAGCCTATGTCTGGAGGAGGTATTGTTTTTATTATAGAGTAACTCCATGTTTCAATGTTCAGAGAAGATTTTACTCTATAGCCCAGTCTAGCATGAAATTCATAAAATAGACCAGGCTGGACCTGTGGCAATCCTTCTGATTTTCTCTTCTGAGTGCTGGGATTATAGGGATTAAAGTCACTGTGATTTTTTAACTACTAGAAAACATTGCACTATATGGACATACTATATTTCATTGATTCCCTTATCAGATGATATAAAATTGATTTGTTTTCAAGCTTGTCTATAGAGAACAAGGCTTTGAATGCTCATGTACATGTCATGTAGACATAACCAAATGGTTTTTTTTTTTTACTTAATTCAGATCATCCCAATCCTATGTTTAAATTCTCCACTGCTTTCTCTTTCTACTTGGATTAGAAATCAAGTCCTTACATGGCCTTCAAGGCCTTACACAGGCTCACCCAGCAATTATCCAGCTGATGATGTCACGTCTCGCCTATCAGTTAGCTCACCGCAAGGCTCACGTCTCCCCTGCCAGTTTAGCTCGTTGTCCTGCTCCCCGTCGCCTTTTCCAGCCACACTGGTTCTGCTTTCCTGCCGTGTTCTGAGCACATTATACCCAAGGGCCCCTGACTCACTTGTCTGTCTGGAACACTCTTCCCACAAGTATGAACGTGGTTTACAAGTGCACTTCTTTTAGATTTTTGCCCAAATGTCACTTTTCAAAAGTTTCCTTGATCACTGTATGTGGGAGGGATTGTAAGCTTTGTCACAGGTGAAAGCAGTCTTGGCGGCCTTTGCCCTTCGACACACCACCACACCACTGATACTCCCTGAGATTAACCTTGAGATAGACTGGAGCCATCCTGGGCCTGGAACTCAGGAAGGGGACAGAGGGACTCCACTTGGGCTATTGTGTTTCTAATAGACCCTCAATGGGAGAGGGAGATCGCCCCTTGCACGTGAGAGACAGGCAGGTGGAGAGGATCTAGAGGAGCAGCCAACAGGCCAGACCAGCTTGCAGGCCAGAGACACCTAGAGACTCCTTCTGTGGAATGGATACTGGAAAGTTCACTCTTGTTTCCCTTTAACCTTTTTCCCCTTTTGTGTAAGCTGGTTGGGTTGTATATTGATAAGAAACAGAGCCAACAACTGTATCAAAAATAGGACCCACGCCACGCTCTGAATCCCTCTATTTTATTTCATTTTTCCTCATAACAGCAACATCTGGTGGATCGTGCGTTGTTTATTCTGTGTCTCCACCCCGCTAGAGGTGAACTTCACAAGGACACAGTTCACAGCTAGAGCAGTGCAGGCACACGGGAGCCACTTGGGTGTGTGCAGTGAGTGTGAACACAGTGCAGAGTGGATTGGGTACACTACCTACCACCCTGACGCAACATCTAAAGTAACCATGGATGTCACCATCCAGAATCAGGGTCCCATGTAGACGAGCAGTGGTATAACTTGAGAGTGGGATGTCAGGCATAGACTGATATTTTGGTGAGTGCTAGCTATTCTCTAGGGTCTGCGTTGCAATGCTAAGTGGAGTTAATCAAGGGAGACGACAGGAGCCGCTGGGTCAGGAGTTTTAGAAAGTCTCTTGACACCTATAGCCTGGGCATAATCTCCTTGTATTACTAAGCACCCTGGATTAGACAGACTGGCTAAAGAGCCTAATGTATCCAGGAAGGTAACGCGCAGGCGACGGGGCCTGTGGATGAGATGTCAGGCAGTAATAGAGACTGTGGAGCCCCAGAAAGCTCAGCCCAGTGCACCAAGATCAGCTACTGCTCACTCCCTATGTGCCAAGAGAATCTGAGGGGAGGGGCGCACTTCATGTTCTGCCAGAGCATCTGAGTTCAAGATGAGCTTACAGTCTGTGTTGCGCATGAGATTTTTTTTTCTGTTCATAAAATACTCAGTACACACGGAAGCATTGTAAAGACATTGTTCCAGACAAACAGACTGAGCATGAGGATGGATGGTGCATCTCCCCCCTTAGAAGAAGTTATTCAATTGCACTGCTGTTATGTGGCCCAGCCTCCAGGTTATGGGTTGGGAGGTGTCTCGTTTCTGCACAGCCTTCTCTCACTGTTGAGTCCCCAGGCATGCTAGTTGGAACTGGCAGGCAGTTATTTAGAATTTCTACTCAAGTGCTCTTTCGAAACAACTTTTAAATTAAAAAGTTAGATCTCTAAGATTCTCCCAAATACCCAGTCCGCCTGAAGTTCCATTACAAGCCTAGAGGAAAACGTCTGTACCTGTTTGTTGGTTTGTTTTCTTATTTAGTTCTAAGGACAGACAGGGACACAAGTAACCAACAGTGGCTGAAATGAAGAGTGATGGTAGCTGTACTGTAGATAAGATATGTCTGGCTCCTAAGACGCAGGGACCCCAGGATGCAGCTTACCAGGAACCTAACTGATCCAAGGGCAACAAAGGAAGAATGCAAAGTTGTCCCAGAGGCTGCAGGGACTGAGAAAGACGGGTCTGGTTTAAAGAAGAAACTCACATTGTCTTTTCTCTGCCTTAGATGAGGCAAGAAGGAAAGCACAGAGCAGGAAGATGATGTATCTTAAATGAAAGCGCTTCATTTCCAAGCAGAGATAGAAAACGACTATTCAACATTTTCTAATGGACACGTTCTCTTTTAGGACCTCAGGGGGTGCAGCATTGATATCTCCAAGAGAAAGTTTAAAATTAAAACCTCAAATAAACCCCACCTGCTTTGTCGCCCACATTAAATTTTATTAAAAGCTTTTAAAAGAATATTTTATTTTTTACACAGATATTTAAAGCGGCTTTATCTTTTCTTTATTGCATATTTATTCATATGTGTGGGGAGATGAATGCATCACAGCCGATATAAGGAGGTTAAAGGTCAACTTGTGGTAGTCAGTTTTCTTCTTCCACTTTGTGGGTCCTGGATTTTGAACTCAGGCTTGCACCTTTACCTGCTGGACCATCTCTCCAGTTCCCTTGCTTAGTTTTCTTTTGGCCACAGTAAGAGGACATGTTTATAGTGATAGCTATCTGCACTATGGTTAAGGGTGTGAGCTTAAGATTTTGCCAGCTTTCCATCTGGGTCATGGTTCCAATATGGCACTTAATAATTTATGGGCTTGAGACATCTCTTCCCCTCTTCAAGGCTTACTTGCGGGCTAGGAACAAAGAATGCCTTCCCTATGGTGACTGATTAAAAAGGACTGAATGCAACAGTCCAAGCTCAGTGGGTGCCTGCCTGGCATGTAACAAGTGGCCAATAAATATCAGTTGCTATGGCTGTTATTATTCCTAGGCTTCATACTGGACTAGAAGTGGTGTGGAGGTCATTACACCTAACTTCACTGTGTTGGAGATGAGGAAATTGACCCTCAGTGCTGGAGGTTCCGCGTGGGGTGACGAATCTCTGTTGCTCTTTTGACCAGATCGCCTGCATTGGTGTGGCACTTCTTTGAGTGTCTGTGAGGACATTTCCAGAGAGGATTGACTGAAGAGGAAGATTCAACCTGAAGGTAGGGAGTACTGTCACACACAGGGGGAGCAGAATAAAAGGAGACATCCAGGAAGTCCCACCTCCCTGCTTCCTGCCTTTCTACCATAGGAGGAGACATCCAGGAAGTCCCACCTCCCTGCTTCCTGTCCTTCTACCATAGGAGGAGCTGTTACTCTCTGCCACACTCTGGGCTTAGTGGGCTAAATGATAGAAGCCAGCAGGTGAGACTGGGTCTCTGAACCTGAGAGGCTACGCAGAGCTCTCCTCCACCAAGTTATCTATGTCAGGAAATTTCATCGCAGCAACTGAAAAGTCACTCAAGGTCAAATAGCTAAAGCAGCTTCCAGAGCTCTGTCCCAAACTTAGCGCTGTCTGGTGTCTGGGTTTGTAATCGTCCTGTCCTTCTGCCAGGTGCAGTTAGAAGGGGGCTCCCGACAATTTAAAGGCCGAGGAAACAATACTTTATGGGCTTCGTAAGGCCAGCGACCTGGTCTGTGTTTTGGTCTCTTCTGTTGTCTTGAGATGGCGAATGTGTAATTAATGCATGTCTATGTATTGCATTAAGTGTGACTCAAGAGAGAGACGAGTGCACACACACACATCACAGTGTGAAGCAGTGACCCTTGAGCACTGACTTCTCCCTTGGGAGTTGTTATGAAACACATGTCTCTGTCACTTTAACAGAAGGCGGTTTATATGAGGGGTTATTACCGTCTGCTGTCCCCTTTGTCCTCCTTGCCCTCTCCCTCCCCTCTATCTCCCTCTTTCTCCTTCGCTTCTATTCTTTCTCATTTTCAATAACTTTTCTGCTTCCTACCCCTTGTTCTGTCAACTGGCAGAGGCCAGTAGATGCCTTGGTAATAAACACCCTCTAAAGTTAAGTGCCTTAGCATAGTGGAATTTGTTTCTTACTGGAGCAATATTGTCTAGATCATTTGTTGACTGGGGAGGAGAGATGAACTTCTTAATAAAGTCAAGGTCTCCAAGTGAGGGTTCTGAGGTTGCCATAGAACTGATGGCGTGATGGGGCATGAATTCCTTTTTTCTTTTATATATATATATATAATTAATTTATTCATAATACATCTCAATTGTTATCCCATCCCTTGTATACTCCCATTCCTCCCTCCTTCCCATTTTCCCCTTACTCCCCTCCCCGGTGACTGTGACTGAGGGGAACCTCCTCCCCCTTGTATATGCTCATAGGGTATCAAGTCTCTTCTTGGTAGCCTGCTATCCTTCCTCTGAGTGCCACCAGGCCTCCCCATCCAGGGGACGTGGTCAAATATGGGGACCACAGTTCATGTGAAAGTCAGTCCCCGCTCTCCACTCAACTGTGGAGAATGTCCTGTCCACTGGCTAGATCTGGGTAGGGGTTCGAAGTTTACTGCATGTATTGTCCTTGGCTGGTGCCATAGTTTGAGCAGGACCCCAGTACCCAGTTCTGCCCATCATGCTGTTCTTCTTGTAGGTTTCTAGGACCCTCTGGATCCTTCTATTCCCCCATGCTTCTCTCACCTAGAGTCCCAATAGGATGTCATGAGAGCTCAGAGAGGAACGGGGCGTGATTTATTTCACCTGGTTTAAGACAGAGGTTGTACAGCTGAGAGGTGGAAGCACATGACACTGGGAGCTATGGCCGCTATGGTGGTCTCACATCTTGTTGGGTAAGGCTCATCTTCTTTCTAGGCTTCAGCTCCCTTCTCTGCAAAGAGAAGCGGCTGAATAAAGTGGTCTCGGAAGGAAGATGTGTTTGTCTAAGACTAGGGTGTATTATTTTAGGGCTTAAGGAGGCTTTGTGGTGTCTTGTCCATAGAGAAAAATGAAACAGGAATGAAACAGGTGAAGAGTGGACTATGGTGTGTGGGAAGCCCCATATGAACAGACAGTGCTGGAGCAAGGGCCTGATGACCTCGTGCATATTAATCGTCTCAAAAGTACCTCAGATTTCCAGTTCACTTTGCTCTTCCTAGTTCCTGTTCATGTTTCTGCTTTAGTGTCTGAAAATGCTGACTGTGGAAATCCTCAGAGCTGTAGACCTGCCGTGTTGTGGTTTTCAGTACAGACACATCAGCTGTTAGTGATTTTCTCCAAAGTTGAAGTTATAATTTTTCTATACTTCTTAAGATATAATGGTCTCTTGGAATGTGCCAGTAAATTAGTCATTCTATGTCCTGAGAATTGGTCTCTGTAATACATCCTGGTCTCTGAAAAAGAGCTGCAGTTGTATAATGGATTTTAGAAGTCTCCAAAGCTGGTTCAACTAACATATTTGTTAGTCTAATAAATGATATTGCTCTTGTCAAGATTTTTCCATATAGCACAATTTAATAGAGGAATCAATAGTTTCTCAGACATGACAGAAAGGATCCGGGTGTACTTTGATGGGAGACACAAAGCCTCTTGTTGTTCTAATGAAGCCAAAATGGAAAGAAAAAAGTTTTTTTTTTCCGTCTTTCAAGTGTATTTTTATGAAGCTAAAATATACATACCACTTTCTCTAGGAAAATATTTGTCTATCAATATTTGCTCCTATGGTGTCTTTTTACTCTGTCATTACACATGAATATGCATTTCCCATTCTTTCTGCTTCCCTTTGATGAGCTGTCAGTAGCACATGGCACCTCAGGGGAAAAACACCCTTGAGTCTTAAGGCATTTTTAGGCACAGGGTCTATATAAATACTTCGGTCAAATACTATCATTTACCCACATTTCTCATCAAGACTTCTTTAAAGTAGTCACAATGATTTTGGGCAGTGGGAGGCAATCTCTTCAAACAATTGCCCTGAGAATGTCTTAATCTCCTGTACCATGTCCTCTGACCACCCCCCCCCCCCCGCCCCAGGGTGCTATTTCAGTACCTGTGTTGCCTTGGGATAATGGCTTTAGCATCTCTTTGGGCACTGTTGAAGCTGGTTGGAGGGGGACCTGTTGTGACACTGAGAACATTAGAACAACTGTGTGTCTCCTCCTCAGCCAGAGAAGGTGTTTTCTGGAGGGCGTGTGACTTTCACGGCTACAAATTCTATTTCCTGGCAGAAGCATCACTGACATCATCCCTTGCAGTAATCCCCAAATAGCACTACCTTCAGATGTGAATCCAAGAAGGGCTGGAAAACAACTGTTGTTACAAATCTCACTAAACTGACGAGAGGCTGCACTTTGAAAAGTGACTGAAATAGCTGAGAACGTTGGCGTCAACTCTTTTTTTTTTTTTTAAGGGGCTCAGAATGCTTCCAGAGTAGGAAGTGAGGACATTGGTGCGCTGGGGCAGCTGAAGGCCCCTGTGGAGGTTGTTCTCCACTTAGCTGCTTGTTTTGAAAAAATGCTGGAGGCCTGCTCCTATCCTCGAAGCTTACTCCTTCAAGTGGTTTAAGGTAGCCGGCAGATCAACCCAGTTTTTGCTCTCTTCAGATGCCTGTGGACACTTGGCGGGGAACCATAAGTGAGTTCAGAGCTGTGCTGTTCAAAGTGGGATTTGGTGAGGAGAGGGGATTACGTCATCTTGGGTTTTGTTAGACAGGACTCTGGGATTAGGGCTTAGGCGTCCTGATTCTTTTTCAGCTTTCCAGAAAATTCTGAGGCCTTTCCCGTGATTCTTGTAACTTAGCACACACATCAGAGTCCCCCCTGGGGGAATGTGAGAACATAGACTGTCAGATTTGACCGCTAGACTTCTCACTGATGGTCAGGGCTCTGGGTTTGAGAACTGGCATGCCTGTCAGTCTCTCAAGTGATATTCACATGACTGGTCTACAGGCCAGACTTTGGGGATGGAGGGATGGCTCCGCTCTTGCAGAGGACTTTGTTTCAGTTTCCAGCATCCATAAGGTGCTCACAATTTTCTGAAGCTGCAGATTTAGGGCTTCTAATCCCTCTTCTGGCTTCTAGGGGCACCCACTCGGTGCACATACATACATGCAGGCAAATCACTTACACTCATAAAATAAAAATAGGTCTTTCAGCTGGGTGTGGTGGCGCACGCCTTTAATCCCAGCACTCAGGTGGCAGAGGCAGGTGGATCGCTGTGAGTGCAAGGCCAGCCTGGTCTACAAAGTGAGTCTAGGACAGCCAAGGCTACACAGAGAAACCCTGTCTCGAAAAACAAAACAACACAACAACAGAAAAGATCTTTCCAGGCCACCCCTTGAGCAACACTATTCTAGAGCAAGCTTGGGAACTTGGATTGTTTTAGAGTTTGTTGTGAAGGTGTCGGCTTTCAGATATTGAGATGCCAGGTCTCACACAGACGGGCTTATGGGACAAATTGCTTTGGCTAGACTTTTAATTTGTTTTAGCTTTAGCTTTTTCTTTCCCCCTAGCAAAGATCAAAAGCATAGGTTATGACTCCAAAAAAGGAGAACTTTATCCTTACATACCATTGCTTTGACTATTTGGATAATTTAATAGTTTTATCAGCGTGAAATGATTGGCTTACAAGACTTCTTTCCCCCTCTCTCTATTGACAGGTTGCTTGAATGAATTAGGCAAATTAATAGAAGGTTTTGACTGTCAGTTTCAACAGTAGAATTTATTATTGCCTTAGTGTTAAGAAGGGAATATAAATTACAATCTTTAGGAAAAGGTAACACCATTCTTTCCTGTTTCAATGGTGGTCTGGACCAGCAGTTCTCAACACTTCACAATCAACAATTGAGATTGACCAACCCTTTCATAGGGGTCTCCTAAGACCATTGGAAAACACAGAAAAATTACATTATGATTCATAACAGTAGCCAAACTATAATTATGAAGAAGCAACAAAAATAACTTTATGGTTGGTGGTCACCACAGCATGAGGAACTGTATTAAAGGGCCGCAGCATTAGGAAGGTTGAGGACCATTGGCATGACAGTGCAGTCTGCCATTGTCCACAGCTATCTGGGAGAGGGTGAGGCTGGCACGGAGGGCCCCTTCATGGAGTCCTGATATAATCTCCAGTTGAGGCCCATTACTTTGGGGCAGGGATCACAAACTCAAATGCCTCCAAGGATTGGGAAGGCTGGAGACAGGTTGCGGGGACATTGGGGGCCTGGAGGCCTTTCTCTGTAGAAGACAGCCCTTCTTACTCTCCAGGTACTATTTATCGTGGAGGGACACTACATAGTATGGCCTGGATTTGAAAGTCAAACAAAAATTATCTGTGAGTACTCAGTCTGTGACTCAAGGTACCTTCTCTAAGATTTTATTAAGAACATTAAACCTATTTAAAGTCCTATGAAATATGTCCAAATTACCTGGCTTTGCTTTCTAGAATTTTGATTCCATGGGATATAAGGGCCACTGAGAAAATACTATTGTCTTTTTTTTTTTTTGGTTTTTTTGAGACAGGGTTTCTCTGTGTAGCCTTGACTGTCCTAGACCCACTTTGTAGATCAGGCTGCCCTCAAACTCACAAATATCTGTGCCTGCCTTGGCCTTCCGAGTGCTGGGATTAAAGGCGTGCACCACCATGCCTGGATCTATTGTCTAATTTTTTAAAAGATAATTTAAACACCCGAGGCTCCAGCTTATGCACAAACAGATTTTAACATACTAAGTATCTTTTGTGCACCATGTTTCTTTGGCAGTGGGAATTAGGTACATTTCAGCTTTTAGTACATGGAATTAGAAAGATAGAGGCTAAGGAAAAAGAACTCTGTAGAAGAGTAGCCATAAAAGAATGTTAAAACCAATAACTAACTAAAAATTTCCAAGGGTTGAGCTTCAGTTATTGGATCGTCAGTGCTCATAGTTGACTGGCTCCTTCTGCATTTGGATCTATCATAGTATTTAATTCCTACAACATTTGGGCATTAGATGGCTGAGGAATGGCTGAAAAGAGAAATTTCTTTTTTATAGTTTTTAAATTTTATTCATTTACTTCTTTTATTTTTTGAGATTATAATATAATTACACATCTTTTCTCTCTTCCGTTTCCTCCCCTAAACCCTCCTATCTTACCCCTCCTTGCTCTTTTTCAAATTCATGGCCTCTCTCTCATTAATTGTTGTTACACACACACACACACACACACACACACACACACACACACACATATGCATACATAAATACAGTTTTCTCAGTCTATACAGTGTTACTTGTATGCATGTCTTCAGGGCTGGGTATTTGGCATTGGTAACCAACTGCTGCGCTCTTCCCTGGGGAAGACTATTCCTCCATCTCTCAGCATCCTTAGTTGCCTGTATTTTTTGTTCAGGGCAGAGGCTTCTGGGCGTTTCCCTGCCCGTTTTGGCATGTCTATTGCTGCTGTCCTCATTCAGCCTATGTTTGGGCAGTCGTGTTGGTGAGACTTTGTGGGCGTGGCTTCTGACATCACTGAGAGACATAATGTCATAGCAAACTCTGATGCCCTGGCTCTTACAGTCTTCCTGCTCACTCTTCGAAGATATCTCCTGAACCTTAGATGTGGGGGTGTTTTGTAGATGTACCTGTTGGAAGTGGGGTCCACAGCTCTGCATTTTGAGTGGCTATGGTTTTCTACAATAGTCTGTTGTAAAAAGAATTTTCCTTGATGAAAGGCAAGAACTACACTTCTCAGGCTAGACTCCGGAGAAGGAGGTGCGGGATCTGGCTGGGTGGTAAGGAAGAAAACTTTAAAGCAGGCATCACATTTCTTATGCTTATCTGTTCTCTGGAGGGCAGAAGATGTGCTTTCCATCTGGGAAATTGTGGACTGGTATATGTACCCCTGAGGTGCTGGAGGGTTTTTGTGGGCTCCTCTTGAACCCTGACTTTGCATTTAGGCATCTCAGAGTTTCCATGGTTGTTCACACACGCAGTCCCATCTTTCCATTTTGCTGGGGGGAGGAAGGGTCTGCCCACACACATGTCCGTTTTTGTCATGGGAACATTTCCTCCGATGACTTTGTTGGTGGGTTCATGGTTGTCTGAAGCCGCCCTCAGGATGGAGTGGCCTGAAAGGACAGAGTACAATGTTAGCTCTGTCGTAACCACAGCCCATTCCCATGATAAACTGAGTTTTAGTTTTGTGGTCTCTAAAGATAAGATTTGGTATGTGTCGACGGTGGGAGAATTTCCAGGAATGGAATCCCAGGCTGTCACTATTTCTCCTGGAACACAAATGTAGCATAATGGCCAGAGGGATTTCCTCATGGTCGGCCGTGGTACATAGGAAATAGGATTCATCTAAGACATACACATCTGGCTAATAAGAGGGTGGTATTACATTTCATCTGTACTATTTCTCCTTGTGTGTTTTCTGCCTCTTAGTCCCTATGGAAAGGGTAGAATTTGTATTTCCTTGGATCTCTATCCAAACACCATCTAATTTCTCCCTAACCATGAATGTAGCTTTTAAAAAGAACCAGACATACTGAAGAGATCTAAACCTGGAAAGGGATGCACAGATGCTGCAGGTCGGAGAATGAGCATATACATTTCTGTACTTCAGAAAGTAACTGAGGAAAGGACAGGGGGCAGATTGGCATGTGATTAAGTGAACAATTTTAGAAAGAAAAAAAAAACCATTATGAAAATTGAAAAGAAACATTCTGGATTCTGACTTAAGTCCTGGTATGAGTTTGGAATGTTTTAATCTGTTCATCATGAGCCAAAATTAGTGTCCAAAGGAGAAAGACGTGGGCTCCTTAAAGCTAACCTTGGCCTCTGCTTACCGCCTCTGCTTTGGGTGTGTAGGTAGACCCAGTTCTGATGGTGTGCCCCCAAGCGTGGGCTGCTTGTTCCATGGGGATGAAGATCCTAACTTTGGTCCCTGCCATATTCCCTAGTGTGCCACAAGTCATGTTTCTGACCATATTAACTTAGTTCTAACTACTCTAGCCAACAGTTTCTTTCTTGATAAAAATGAAAAGTGGTATTTGCTTTGTGAAATTTTATGAATCAAATGAGATGGTAGCTCTAAAAGTGCTTCACAAGTTGCTAAATGGCAGAGGTTAAGGAGGCATTATTTAGTATGTACTACGAGGACAAAGGTCTTGGGAACTTTCTAGTCTAATCAAGGCTGTATGTAACCAAGCCTCCAGGGTCCAGTAAGGGGTTTAGAACACTGTCCTGTTACAGCAAGCACTAGTGGTCAGCTGGACTTTAGGTTAAGCCTTTGTTTTACCAAGTGGACAACCAGGCTTCTTGAGTCTCAACTTTCTCCTATGTAACAAACGTAATGGCTGCCATGTAGAGTGATTGTGTGCACCAGATGAGAGAAAACAAAGAATGAATAATGCATATTCAGTACATGCAGACTTTATTTGCTGGACTGTATTCACGGACAGCATTATTTCCAAGGCATATGCAAAATAGAAAAGGGCATCTGGGATACTGTGAACTACATTTGGTCCATCTTGGTTTTTTAAATGAATTTGAAAAAGACAGAATTCAAGTCCTGATGTATAAGAGGAAGCTGGCTGACAGCCATCTTCTTTACCATGTATCAGCCACTATTTTATTCCTGGTGGAAAGACTATTCTTCCTCCACTGTCCTTGTTCACAGTGTGCAAACACTTCTCAATAAGAAACATGTTATTATTAGCCATTAGCTCTCTCTCGTATCAATCTGTCTGAGCTTGAAGGAGAGAGACAGGTAAGGAGTATGGTCAGATCTTAAGATCGGCCAACAAGGAGATGATTCGCTCGCTGTAGTCCTCGTTATCACACAATCACCAGTCAATTTTACTGTGCAGGGTTTCGCAGGTATACGATGTCTGGCAACACAATTGCCTCAGTGCTGGAATAGATCACTGGCTTTGGGTTGAATACCAGACGATGCATCTGACTTGTGTTTAGGGTTATTTAAAAAACACAAACCCATCTGCTTTATTCTTGAGGATATATAATTCAATTGTTTCAACTCAAACATGCATTGGATGCCCTTCACTATACTTGACTGCATCAATTTGGCTGGTACAAAGCCCTAATAGTGGAATATAAGACTTAACAGGACTTCTTTGAAAGGGGCTCGAGAGCCCGGCACGGTGGGGCACAACTGTAATCTCAGTACTCGGGAGGCAGAGGCAGGTGGATCTCTATGAGTTCAAAGCCAGCCTTGTCTGCAAAGGGAGTCCAGGACAGCCAAGGCTACACAGAGAAACCCTGTCATGAAAAACCAAATACCACAACAACAAAAGAAAGGGGCTCAAGGTGGAGGGATGGCTGCATCCTGCCCAGGAGGTGAGCTTGGCTGATGGTCAATATGCATGCTTCCCCCCCCCCCCCCCCCCCGGTTCTGGAGGATGTGGAGCGCAAGAAAAGATGCTGGGACATGGGATGTCTGAAGGGACGTCATCCTCACATCGTGAAAGGAACTACGGGATACCCATCAATCCCTTTAAGGAGCTCATCGGCTCCATTCTTGAGGATTCTGCCTAATCCCCTGCCTTCTGGAACCATCCTCTCTTAGAGGATAGGATTTCAGTGTTGAATTCAGAGGGACACAAAGATTTACTCTCAGGGGGATGGCATCAGTGATGCTCTAGAACACAGAAGCCAGCAAGAGACGGGGTGGGGAAAGCAAGATGTTTCTAAAGTCCCCAGCCCAGTAAATACTGAGTGCTCAACAAATTGAATTAATCAACTAATTTTGGCTACTTAAAAGTTTTGTTCGCTTGTTTTACGAATTGAACCCCCGCTTTGCAATGTAAGAACATTTCTCATATAGCACACTTATCAGCATTAATGATTGTTGTGGTCTGAATATTTGAGGCTCCCCTAAAATACATATATTAAAACCTCAGCCCGTAAGATGATGCTATTAGGAGTTCAGAGTTTTGGGGGGAAGGCAAACTGTGATAGCAGAGACAGCATGGCTGGAGTTAGCACCCTCACAAAAGAGGCTACAGAGCGGGAGCTAACTGCTTCCACTGTGTATGAAAAAGGGGACCACTGGATCTACTGGGAGAAACCTCCACCTTTTTCCCGTTTTTTTTGGCATGGAATCTCACTGTGTGGCCCAGACTGGTCTTGGACTCCTGATTTCAAGTGCTCTTCTCACGATAGTCTCCCCAGTAGCTGGGATCATTGGCTTGCACTACCACGTCCAGCTGACTTTGTTGTTTACAAGCTAGCTAGAATGTGGAGAGTTTTATTTTAATAGCCTTAACATTAAAAAAGACAAGACTTGTTTGCTTTTATTTTTTGAGGTTATGTGAGTGCCTGCATGAATGCATGTGCACCGTTAGTCTGCCTGATGCCTGCAGAGGCCAGGAGAGGGTGGCAGCTCCTCTGGTTGGAGTTACAGGTGGTTATGAGCGGCCATGTGGGTGCTGGGAATTGAACCTAGATCCTCTGCGACAGCAGCAAGTGCTCTATCCACAGCCTCCCCCAACAGCTGTTGGAGCCAATCTTGTGGAAAGACTGCTATTTTATTTAATTAATTGACTGACTGAATTGGGCATTGAACCTAGGGCCTTGAATTTGCTAAGCAAGCCCTGAAACCCTGAGCTATATCCCAAGCCTTCTCTGCATGCTTTTGTTTGCTTGTGGTAATGTTGAGACAGGATCTTACTAAATTAGCTGGCTGGTCTTGAATTCATTCTACATTGCTGACTGGTCTGAACCTGTGATCCTCTGACCTTAGCATTCCCTCCACTCCCCTTAGTACATGGGATTGTATCTATCCTATGCCACCAGGCCAGGCTAATTTTTAGCTTTAATGTGCAGAGTCAACAGGGGAAATGAGCTAACTTTGGATCCTTCTCTTGTCTTCAGTAACCTCAGTCCATGTGCCTCGGATGCCTTGGGTGAGGTTTGTTTGAAAGTCCCCCTTGAAGGTTTCCTAGTTTGGGTTTTTATTGCTGTGAAAAAATAGCATGACCAACAGCAAGTTAAGGAGGAAAGGGTTTTTACTTGGCTTACATTGCTGCTCATCATTGAATGAAGTCAGGATGTGAACTCAAACAGGGCAGGAAGCTGGAGGCAGGAGCTGATGCAGAAGCGATGGAGGGATGCTGCGTACTACTTGCTTCTCATGGCTTGCTCAGCCTGCTTTCTTATAGAATCCATGACCACCAGCCCAGGGCAGTACCATCCACAATGGGCTGGGCCATCCCTCATTAATCACCTATTAAGAAAATGTCCTATAGCCAGATCTTACGGAGACATTTTCTCAATTGAGTTTCCCTCCTTTGAGATAATTCTAGGTTGTGTAATGTTGATATAAAACTAGCCAGAACAGATGGCTTGTCTCTTTGGCTTGTTTCGATCTTATCTGTGTGACCTGGCCTGTGTGTGCTAAGGACATTGCTCATATGTACCTTGCCTGAGTCCTCTGCTGAGGACACAGGGTCTCCACACATGCAGTCCCAGTCTGCCACTTGGTCACCTCCCCTTAGCACACTTCAACTTCTACCCATCTTATAACTGCTATCTCAAGTCTCATTTTCTGCTAGGAATGTTTTCCTTTCCTGCTGAATATATCACATGCATTGACCAAACTCTTCCTCCTTTGCCAGGACTGTCAAGTTAATGACACAGGAAATAGTAGGCATCTCTCTTAGTAAAGTATAGTAAAGTAACAACGATGGTCTCTGGAGTCAGCAGGAATTTCAACACTATAGCCTCAGAAAGAATCACAAACCCAAGGTCTAATATAGTAAGTAGCATCTTTCCTGTTCAATAGTCCTAGGAGCCAGTCTACCCAGTCAGGGAGGGACTGGTTGCTTAGCCTGTGGCACATAGGTAAATTTGGACAGCTTTGTTTTCTCACCTGTGAGAGCAATGCTGTCTGGAAATTTTGGGGCATGGGGTTCCCCAGATTATGCACCTTAAGACTTGGCCAAGTAGCTAAATAACTAATTTGAAAGAAGATTTAAAAAAATGATACCTCTAAAAGAGAGCCCATTACACAATTCGGGTCACTTTGTTCTAAGAATTAGAAGCCATGATCTATGGTTTGAGCATAAGTCAGGGGACAATTTCTGTCTAACAGCTTCAAATAGACTTACAACAGCCTTTCTCTGTTTCAACCCTCTGATTTTTAGTCTATAAACTTGCTTCTGTGTCTAAAGATATTCCACCTAAATTCCTTAAGGGTCTGACCCTTCCTGGGCCTTGGTTTATGTTCTTTTGTTCTTGTACTTGACATTATCTCAAATAGTCTTATAAAAATCTTGCTTCTGTTCCCTTCAGAATTTTATATCCCTCTATGAGGCACCTCCCCCCACCCTTCTTCCAGAAAAGTAGCTGCACTGTGTTTGTCACTTTTCTTTTATTAATATAGATAAAGCCTTCATGTTTTAGAAATGAAACCGGTCACCTTCTCTGGAAGTACTGTTGTGAACAAAATAACCCAAGGCGAAGTTATCTGAGGGAAGTGAACATTTGACTGGGCTGGGTTAGCTTTGGGAATAGTGGTTGGAATTCTCGGGGATGGCAACTGAAGGAGAACCTGATGGTTTAGCCTTGGGGAGAATCATGGAGCCTCACGGCGATGATGGGGGGTGGAGCGGGTGGGCTGCACAAAAAGAGGGAGCTCATGCTGGGTACTGGAAACCTAGCCAACTACCCAGAACTAGTGAGATCATAGATTTTGGAGGACAAGCTCCAACTGCCACTTTACTAAACTGGCATGATCTTTAACTATACCCTAAATATTTATCCTTATACCCACATGTCAGCATAGCTCTCACCTCTTGTTAAAGAAACTTCTCTTTGTAGCAGATGGAGACCATTACAAAAAACCACAACTGATCAAAGTGCAAAAAACAAGTGACACATCCACAGTATGACGCCTGCATCAAAGGCTCAGGGACCATTGTGGAAGGAGGGGCAGGAAGATTGCAAGAGCCAGAGGGGCAGGGAGTCTGCTGTGAGACTGTGTTTCCTAGAGATGCCCGGAGAGACTACATCCATGTCTCAGCATAGCTGCCTAAAACAGGACCTGAAGAAGAATAACACCAATAGCCGTGCTAATATGGTAGTGGGAAATCTCATGGGGCCTCAACCCTAGGCAAAGAAATACATACGGTCGACTAAGGAATGCTGAGAGTGGATGAAATTGTCTCCTCCCAGGGAAGAGCACATCAATTGTTATCTAATAACAATTGGTCAGCCCTGAGAACAGTACAAGTAGCACTATACAGGTGTGTGTACGTGTGTGTGCATGCGTGTGTGTGTGTGTGTGTGTGTGTGTGTGTGTGTGTGTGTACATTTAAATATGCAATTAAAGAAAAAAGGACATGATTTTGAGAGAATGCAAGGGGTGGGGTATATGAAAGAGCTTAGAGGGAAGAAATAGTAGGGTAAAAATGATGCAATTATAATTTAACTTCAAAAAATTATTTTAAAAGGAGCCAGTGGGACAGGATGCACTGCGTAATTGCTCTCCGAGATGTTCTGTGCAGCATCACCACTCTCTGATACGCTTCATGCATGGGTGCACTTTGAATCATCAGCACTCTTTCTTTTCTTCATTTACACTCGCTCACAGTCTCAGATGAAATAGGTGTTGTTTCTGGTATATGAGATGCATGGGGCTTTTGGAAGTAGCAGCTATCCATTAAGAAGTGTTTAGAGGGTCTGTGCTACACCAGCAGAGGAGACATAAGCACTCCAAGAAGCAGTCCTTTCCTGCAGCAGTTCACTGAGTGGTGGAGAAGGAAGACAGACCACCAGGACATGATGGCAGAGGAGAACCCATGCTCCCCAAGGCCCGGAAGAAGAGTGTGGGACCCTGATAGTAAGGTCAAAGTCTGGAATTTCTGGGTAGCCTTTGAGCCCTCTCTTTCTCAGCTGGGTTCCCTCTCTGCCTGATCTGGGGAAACCCAAGTCTTTAAAGGATCATCACATAGCCCTCAGGGAGACTACAAGCCCAACCCTTTCCTGATAAGAAGCCTATTCAGCAAGCAGCTGAGGATTCCTGGAAACACCCACTCTATGCTAATGAGATGTTTTGGTGTCTTGGTTTTCAGCAAAAGACCTTTAACCGTACCCAGAGTTCTCCCCCAACCCATAGGATAATTAAGTACCGCTTTCCCCTCATATAATAGGGCTATGTTTTCACATGTAGATCAAGTATCCCTGGTGCTCCTTTCCCCACTGAATCAAACATATTCACCCTCAAAACCCCTCCCACTGCTCAAGGCTTGTAAGTCCCTGCTTCACATGAAATAATAGGCCAGCATCATCTATTTTACTGACAGGCTGAGACTCGCCATTTATGCTGGGGAGGGATGAGCTTCCCCTTTCCCCTAAGAATTCATCACTGGACCTCTGGGGCTTGCCTGCCAGTCAGCCAGCCACATGTCACTGGCCTCTTCGAGCTTCTGCCATTCACCAGCATGTCAGCCTGGGTTACTGCCACCATGTTTCTCGAACCGCTCTGCGCTCGGCAGTGCCCGTCTGTGCGAGCAAACAAGTAGCCTGCTGTTCCCAAAGCAGCCATTTTGTCCAGCCTGACAAAAACCAGGCTCCTGCCTCTGCCTCTCTGGGTTTTGGAGCTCTGTGGGAGCCTCCCTTACCAGCTGTTCTTGAAGCAGCCACTGGCTTGACCATTCCGAACCCTGAGCTCCTTTGACCATGAGCTTTGCCCCTTTCTACCCCAGGGCGTGCTCTTCTGGGTTTGACCAGGTCAGGCTTCCAGGGAGCATACCAGACAAAACCCAGCTTCCTGCCCGACGCAGAACCACAGAAGGAAGCTGTGCTGTGCCCCTTTCATGTGGGCGTGGCGTGAAAGAGTGAAAAGCTTCCTGCTTCTACAGGGCCAGGGTGCCTGTGGAGGGAGGTAGACCGAACAGTGGGAAGAAAGGGCAAGTGAACACATTAATTTCCGATTTCTGCCTTAACACATTACTATAAATCTAGTAGCTTAAATGTCACCCTACATTTCTGGATGGCCGGAAGTCACACATGTCTCTAATAGGCTAAAATGAAGATGTCGCGGGAGCTGGTGAGAGAATCTGCTCCCTTACGTCTTCTACAAGTCCCCTGCATGCCTTGGCTGGTGGCTTCTTCTGTCTCCCACTCCGGGTGACGCCCCACATTTCCCTCACTTGATGTTCTACTCTGATGTTCCTGTTTCTCCTCTCATTACTGAGGACCCTCCCTCCCACTGGACCCCTCCGGTGGATAATTTCCCCCCACAGAAAACTTCTGAGCTTCGCATGTGCAAGCATCCCTTCTGCTAGGTAAAGAGGGTCACAAGTTTTGCAGACAAGGATGCGGACACCTGGGTGGGCGGCATCGTTCTGTTTCCCTCAGTGAAGGAGAGGACATTTCAGGGGAAGGAGGAGGAAAGCCTAACTGAAGTTACCTGAATGTACTGTATCAGAAGAGCAGCTCAAAACTGAAGCCATTTTCCTTCCTGTACATTAATCTGGATCTTGTGTTACACCTGTGAAACCTCATTAGCGGCCCCACTCAAGGGAAGAAATGAGTCTAAATTTGACAGCTCCTGGTAAAGAAAAATACAAATTAGACAGTGTTCGCTCCTGTAACGAAGCTGCATGGAATTGTTCTCTGTGAAGTCACATGCTTCAGGTAGTTCAGCTGGAATTAGCTCGCTAGCAAAGCTGTTGCTGAACCCTCATGCTTTGCTTGGGAACCGACCTAAATTAGCCTCTCTCTCTCTCTCTCTCCCCCTCCCTCCCCCATCCTTCCCTCTCTCTCTTTCCCTCTCTCCTTCCCTTCCTCCTCTCTCATTCTATTCTCTTCAAATTTTCAGTTCCGAGTAACATGAAGACACGTCTTGTCACTACTGGATCCAACACACAGCTCAAGTTGAGGAGCCTCGCACTGCCCCTAAGTCAGCACTGGCTTCCCCAGGCCGTGCCAGCTGCCCCAGCTGCTCTCCCAGCTCTGGGAACAGCAACTGACAGGGCATTTGGGGTTCCACTGAGCTCTGTGCAGTGGTGAATCCTGCTGAAGGAAGGACAGTGGGTGCTTATAGTGTGACGTGCCTAAAGACCACCCCTGGCCTGTTATACTGTTTGTTAGCAGCTGCGGTGGGTAGAATGCTATAATTTTCTCTCTTTCTTTCTTGAAAATGTCCACAATATATTCTGATCATGGTTTACCAACCCCCATCTCCTCTCAGATCCTTCCTACTCCCCTACCCATTCAACTCCATGCCTTCTTTCTCCATCTTTAGAAAACAAACACACAAATAAAATACCAAACAAGCCTGGGAGGGGGGGGAAAATGTCCATGAAAAAGCAGAAGAAACACACAGGCACACAGACAGACACAGAGGGGTGTATGCACAAACAAAACCCATAAAAACACAAAAATCAGAAATCAAAATATATAGAACAAAAGACAGCAAGATTTTTTTTTTTTTAAATGCTCAAGCAAAGCAACATGAGGAAAACAGTCTACAGAAACACAATTGAGTTTGTTTAGCGTCGGCCTTCTACTGCTGGGCATGGGCCTGCCCCTAAGTATTGGTCATGTGGTGTAACTTTCTTACGCGATGAGGCTTTGATCGACCATGACTGACAAACTAATTTCAATGCTTCTAATGTACTTTTATTCTATATGTGCAGCATTTATAGTAACATATTTAAATCCATGTCAAATCCAAAGAGAAACTTGAGGCATCGTGGATTCTTAGTATAGTGTTTAAGACAAGTTACACAGTGCTCCACCAGACCGGACATTCCAGTGCCCTCCGCTGGGGTTGCCAGCAGCCTTTTCCATATTACTTGATTCACATAGCAGTGGTTATAAATGGTATTGGTATTGTCTGTGTAAACGGGAAACAGATAATCCTTTTGCACAACTTCTGATTTTCAGTGTGCTTTGCTCCTACGCCGCTTGCCTTTGGGCCTGTGTTCTTTCTCTAAGCTCTCAAAGTCTGTACTTGGTGTGGCTGCTTGGTCTGGGAGTCTGGTTATCACTTGTTCGTGTACCAATGTGAATGGTCCCATGGCCTTGGTTGGCTCAGCATCGTCTGTGTGGGCAACACAGCTTGTTCCGTACAGAGAGGAAGCCAAGGTTCTCTGAGTGTTTGCAGCTTGTGGGAGGTGGCTCTTAGGTCAGGGGCTAGAGTGTCTGGCTCTGATGTCAGGGGTTTGCACGTGTGTTTTCAGGGTGAGATTGTCTACAGCAGGAGTAGATGAGGGTTTCATGGATGAACCACAGGTTCTTCCTTACCCTTTCTGCAGGAAAAGTCCTATGTCCTTCTGATAACTAAGAATATATAAGGGCAGAGCTTGGGAGCCACAAAGTCCAAACACCCTTGGATTTCACTCTACTATCCATTCTAGAAGGTGCCAGTACTTGGAGGCTCTTTCTCTCCTGTGAGTTAGGACAGTAACAGAACCTGCCTCACAGAATTGCGGGCAAGAGTAAATGAGACAAAGCTGGTGAGCCACGTGGAACAGCACAGGTCCTCCCAACAAATGAATTCTCTTTCCCCTTATATAAAAGCTTTGTTTCTAAGGTAATTTTAGGTTGTGCCTTGGCACAATAAAACCATTTATTTTTCTGTTTTCACTTCACAATGACTGCCAAACAATTCAGTGGAGATTTGTGTTTCTACAAGTGGTTTAGATCAGTGTCAGTGAGAACCCATTGACAGCGGGGTGTGCAGCTATCCAATATGGCAGTAGTGAGAGGTGGATTTTTCTGCCTTATTTCCACTTTGGAGAAGTATTAATGTTTGAAAAACTTCCACTGGAACTCTTTGTCTTTAATGCTCTTCTAGAGAATTTATGAAGCTTTCATAAAAAGAGACGTTCTCATCTTTAAAAAAAATTTTTCCCCCTACAAGGATGATGGTAGAGATGGGATTGGTTTGGATGAAATCCTGGGGCAAAAAAAAAAAAAAAAAAAAAAAAAAAAATGTTCTGACAGAAGCAGGAGCAGTTAAAAAGTCAATATATATGTACATATGTATGTATATTTATATGCCCCTTTCACAGCAATTGGGCAGACCTCTGTCTGATGTTGAGAGGTTCATCTGGAACCCCCATTTTATTTTATGAGTCTTAGACCTGCAGCCCTGGGTCCATGGTGTTGCTGGAAATTTCTGATCCAGGTGGTCTTTCTAGAAAAGGAGAAATTAAGACAATGAACCCTGGTGAGGCGGGAAGAAAAGACAGCCAGGCCCAGGACATGGAAAGGAACAGTGAATTGGGGGACACAGGACACGGAGCAGTGAGTTGGGAGACATAGGACACAGATCTTGAACTTGGGAGAGAGGCTAAGGATAGCAGCTTCAAATAGTAACTTGAAAAGTCCCCTAAAGGCTTATTTCATCATAGCTGATCTTGGGAATTTATTTAAGTTTGATGAAGGTAAGACAATATAGTGCTTTGAGCCTACCAGGAAGTACTTGTCCAAGCAAAAGAGGTCAAGTGAGAAGAGATGAAAGACAGTTGAGTGCGAGAGAGGAAAGGAGTTTCAGTTGAGACCAAGAAGCCAGCCCGGAAAAGGGATGTTAACAGGAAACCTTTACAAGGGACTAGCAAAGAAAGGGACAATGTCTTTAGTAGACATTGAATCATGCCGTACACCAAGAACTTACTTTATGTGAGCTATCCACTTGATCTTAGTGACACCCTTCTGAGGAAGGTGCTGCCTTCTCCGTGTTCCAGGCAACAGAGGGCTCACTGTGAGTGATGTCAGAGTCCACAACGAGACTCTGAACCCAGAATTTATGCTCACTAGCACCTGCTTTGCCAAGGAGATGTGACTCAGTCCCTAGGGAAAGCGCTGAGACGTGAAGGCTGTAGCATAGTAATTAAAATGGCATCAGGTGTGCTGGGCTGGTAAGTGAGGTGGTGTGCCTAGGTCAGTGCTTTTCTGATGGAGACTGGGAGAACAATATTACTTATTTTCCAGTTACCCCAAATAGATGAGAGTGCCAGAGAGTTCTTCCTGGCCCCAGGGCAGCCCTGCACTGGGCTGAAGACAGTCTGTACTCTCAGGGCTGACATTCCCAGCTTGATCACCCAGGAAGCATGTTTTCGGAACCCAGCTGTCTGTCCTCAAGGGAACTTTGTCTGTGAGGGCGAATCCCCAGGATAGCATCTCTGTTGCCAAGCCTGGCTCTCTCTCTACTTACTAGAAGATGAAACCTGTTAAAGCAGAAACATGGTTCCTATGTTGGATCATTTTTCTTTAAGAGCCATTTTCCATGATTTTTTGGGGGGGCCGGTTTCGAGACAGGGTTTCTCTGTGTAGCCTTGGTTGTCTTGGACTCACTTTGTAGACCAGGCTGGCCTCGAACTCATAGCGATCCATCTGCCTCTGCCTCCGGAGTGCTGGGATTAAAGGCGTGCGCCAACATGCCTGGCTCCATCACTTCTACCAAAGGAAAGGAGAGGCAAAATCCTCATGCTCTGGGCAAACAGTTTGGCCATTTTCTGGTGCTACTGATTATAGCTTATCTAAGTTCATAACAGATGCATCCTATATATAAGGTAAATGTAGCGTGAACATCAGAAGAGGTGTTGGGGGCCTCAGGCAGGAGAACCGCTCTTGTTTTCAGGGAAGACTTTGAATTGCAATGTCATTTTTCTCAGATTCTGTAGGCTAAGCAGAGGCTTTCCTATGAAGATCAGTGTCTCAAAGGGTAAATAGCTCTTTTTCTTTTAACCTGCTACACCCAACTATGAAAAAGGACAGCAAATCAGGAATTAGAATTCTTCAATTGGTATCTTTAAAAAGTATAATTTTGCTTTTATGGACATTTATCCAATCCTAATTTACAACTTTTTTGTTTTGTTTTGTTTTGTTTTGTGTCTTGAGGCAGGGTTTCTCTGCATAGCACTGGCTGTCCTGGAACTTGCTCGGTAGACCAGGCTGGCCTTGAACTCAGAGATTTGCCTACCTCTGCCTCCCAAATGCTGGGATTAAAGGCATGTGCCACCACTGCTCTGCTAATTTTCAACTCTTAATATTAGATTTCAGTGAGAGAAATAGGACAACATCTTCACCAGTATCTTGTGATAGTAACCTGGTGTGTGGTTCTCTTCCTGTTCCTGTGTGAGTTTTCAGTGTCATCTGCAGGGAACGGTGGAAGACACCAGGAGAATACCCCTGTCTTGTTCCCACTCCTGTCACAAGTCACAACCTCCAGGGCCATGGTCCTGTCTTTCGTGTTCCTAATGATTTGCTGATCCCCGGATTCATTGTGATTATTTTGATGCTGTGATTCTGACAATTATTGCCTACTGTGTTTTGAGTCGATGGTATGACGAGTTTAAGATTAGATTTGCTATTTCCTCCTGATGAGCTAACTGCACTCAGAACTGGAAGGAACTCCCTTCATCACTCTGAAAATTCCATTTTCCTGAAAGTTGATTTTTGTCTGACGTCTACAGAGGCACTTAAACTTTCATTGCGGTTGTTAATTTTGTTTGGCTTGCACTTCTTTCCCCCCATTTTTTGAACCCTCGTTGGGCTAAGGGAAGATTCGTTTTTATTTTGCTGACCTGAGATTATTCACTGATTGAGCCTTCTGAATTTGTGGATCAGTGTCTTTCACCAGCTTAAAATCTTCAGCCATCATCTCAGGAAGCTCATCTCTTTGTCTTCTCAGTTGTCTTGCCTTTTTTTTGTTTGTTTGTTTTTGTTTTTTGTTTTGTTTTAATCTCTGGAAATCAACAGTGTTTTAAAATCCCTTCAAAGTTCAATTTTTATAAAAACCTACAGTTAATCAGCATTTTTACCTTCTTTCAAACAATATAAAAAATTCCTTTGCCTTCTATGATTTATGTACTATTTGTTATATGCTCTCTTCAACTTTTTCTTAAGGTGTGTCTACCCCCAGTCTCGGAGCTGCACGAATCCAGGGATAGCTATGAATGCAGCCCAACACAAAACTGTAGACTTAACAGAGCATGGACTTCCTCCTGCTTTCTGCCATACTGTGGGCTGCAGTCACAATTATGACCCTAGGCTGGAGCACAGGCCATGAGCACCAACATGGCCTCCGGGGCATGGGCCACAGCATCAATATGCTCCCTGGTGTCAGGCCAGCCCATGGACATCAACATGGCTCCAGGCGACAGCACAGACATGGACATCCACCTGGCCTCCATTGGCAGCATCAGCAGCATAGACCTCAGACCTCAACATGGCGGCACAGGCCACAGACATCAACATGGCCTCCGGGCAACACAGGTCATGGAAACTAACACGGCCCCCAGTGGCAGCATGGCCCAGGGACATCAACAGGACTTCAGGCCGATCATTTTACTTTAAATAAACTGTTGTGTTCTTAAAACTCAGACTGACCATTGTCTATGTGAATTTATGTGCAGGTGTGTGTGTGTGCACATGTTTGCATGTGTGTATAGAAGCCAAGGGTAAACTAGGAACTATCCAATTTGGTTATTTATTTAATTTTATTTTTTGCTTTATTTTTTAAGATAGTCCCTCACTGGGACCTGGGGCTCTCTGATTAGGCGAGCTGGCTGGTGGCCACCAAGCCCCATGGGTCCTCCTATCTTTGCCAGCGCTAGGATTCAGATGTGTGCTATCATGCCTGTTTCTACGTGGGTGCTAGGTCCCTTACTCAAGTTCTCAGGACAACTGAACATCTCCCTAGCCCCTGGCTCATTATTTTTATAGTCTCTTACTCTTCTCTTTTTCTTGGAATGTAAGCAATATAAGTGCATTTTTGACTCTCCAAACAGTGTAATTTTAGCTGCCTATTATCAAGGCCGCCTCAGATTGATACTGTCAATTGTGTATTACCATTGCATGCCACATAGGAGCACCTTATAAATTCTGTAGGGTATTTATTTTTTTTATTAAAGTATAATTTACATGAAATAAAGTACTTTATTCAAAGTGTATAGTTCAGTGAGTTTTGACACATACTTGCAACCATGTTATCATCACAACAGTGAAGATACAGTTTCCATGTGTCCCCTTGTGATGAATCTGCTGTGCCTACCCTTCACCTCAAATGGCTTGTTACTCTAGGATAGTTTTGCTTTTTTATTTTATTTTTTTAAAGAATGTTCTGTAACTTAGTTCATACAAATTAGAGTGTTTGCATTTGGTTTATTAGACCCATAGATCATGACGTATGATTTAAGTAAACAAAATATACAGCTCATATGCTTACACTTTATATAAAGTATGCATTTATGGAAGTTTGCAGTTTGGTGAGATATTTGCTTAACAACATTCCATGGCTATAGTCTTTTATTCTTTTCTCTTTCTTTCTTTTCTTTTTCCTCTCTCTCTCCTCTCTCTCTCTCTCTCCTCTCTTTCTCTCTCTCTCCTCTCTCTCTCTCTCTCTCTCTCTCTCTCTCTCTCTCTTTCTCTCTCTCTCTCTCTTTGTTTTCTGTTTTTGTTTTTGTTTGGAGCCAGGGTTTGTTTTTGTAGCCCTTGCTATCCTAGAACTCACTCTGTAGACCAGGCTGTCCTTGAACTCAGGGATCTGCAGCCTCTGCTTCTGCCTCTGGAGTGCTGGGATTGAAAGTGTGTGCCACAACACATGGCTTAGTCTCTTATTTTTAATTCAACACCTAAAATGTGTTTCAAAGCATATCAAGTGCCCTTGTCTTACATTTAATGTCTGGCAATTTAAGGCGCGAACGTAAACTTGCTTTGGGTCTTGTTTTACTAGCTTTTGCAAACCTGGTGAATTTTATTTGTATGTGTGGGTTGTTGTTGTTATTTAATATAATTCTGGACACACAGCTCTTGAGGCTTGTGTCTAGGTGGTTAAAAGCGTTCTTCTAGAGAAAATTTGTGTTTATGTCTGCCAGGGCCTGGGTCCCTGCCTGCCTCTCAGGTCACTCCAGACCACTCAGGTCACCAGGTTTCAAAACAGGCACCAAGCTCAAGGTTTGGGATTTCTCCTAACTTCACCCTGATCTGGTCCTTCCAGACTCTGAAAACCAAAGCTCAGGCTCACCAGTCTTGTCAAACACTTCAAAAAGGTGGTAGCACTTGGTGTGTGCTGAAAGCCACCTTCTGTTTGCCTCTTCGCTACCTTGCTCTCGCTCAGTCTCCGGCCTTTTGCAAAGTCATTGGTGACTTTGAACAATGTTTTGCTGTTGTTGTTTTATTTGTTTGTTTTTGTTTTATAGTTTGTCCTATTCTCTGGCTCTCTTCAGGGTAGCTGATCCATCTGACTGCTGGAGGTGAAAAGCTTGGGCCTTAGCTTTCAATATTGAGGGAAGTAATTAATTTAACTCGAAAGGAATATTTCTCCAACAAGTAGTCTAGGCTGTTCTATGGATACAAGAAGAAGAAACAGTGCTTCACAGATGCTGTTCTCTAGATTGTTGGAACCAAAAGCTGTTCTTCGGGTGGCGTTTCCTCTTACCGTGATGGTAGGATGTCAGTGGCGGGGTGGTCCCTAGCACACATTGCCTTCTGTGTTGCTTCTCTGCCACACGTATGCTCTTTCTGAATAAAGGACACAGCAATGCATTCTTCCTCAGAGAGCTCTCGGATTGGATTCTCGAAGAAGCTTCTAGAGAAAAGGTTACAGAAGCTGAAGGGAGAAGCTTGATGTAGGACATCAGCCTGCCGTCCTTTCTCAGAGGCCTGAGTGGGCCTCAGATTTACCTCAAGGTGGTGAGCCTAAATGAGCAGATCTCAAAAACAGACATTTCTGTTGTCACTCCACAGTCTATGCCCATTGTCTGTTATTTGAGATAAATGAGAATTAATCTTGTAAGAGGGGAGGCAGAAAGTTAATCTTCAGTGTTGGGGGCATAAGGGTACAGGATTATGACTTGTTTGTTTTCAACAGAAAGAGACATGTAAACATCTGTATGTATGTAAAGTTTGCTTAGACGCTTTGGTTTTGTTTATTAAGCGGTTTTAGGGACAGTGTTTGTTTTCTTTGCTAGTTCCATAAAGGACACTCTGAAGTGTGTTCACAACTACCCGAAGGAACCATCAAAAGCGTGTTGAAGGGTCCTATACGCAGGAGCATTGGAGCTGCACCTCCTACTTGGCACTTGTGAACTCCAGGAAGCCAGAGTTGCTGAAGAAATGCAGATTCTCTGCGTCCACAGCAGGACGGCACTGCTCATTTCCTGCATGGTGATTATGCACGGTAAACTGTGAGTTATCCATAGGAGGAAGGTCAGGTGCGATCATCAGAAGTGACTATTTGTGCCTCATATATTGACTAATTTTTAATGTAAAGGAGAAGAATGTTCACTAATGCAGGCTTCGCTGTGCTCTCTTAGCCTGCCTTGGCTCCCAAATTTGGGTCTTATTAGAACCTGCCTGGTCATTTTATTTGAGCTAATTGGGTTGGGATATGGGTTAGAACAAGAAGAGACTCGATATTCTAAGAGCATATATAGGGGGAGGAGGTCTCCCTCAATCACAGACATAGGGGAGGGGAGAAGGGGGGAAGTGGGAGGGAGGGAAGAATGGGAGGAAACAGGGGAAGGGCTAACAATCGAGATGTAACATGAATAAAATAATAAAATGAAAAAAAAAGAAATAAACAAGTAAAAATTATTAGGAATCTCACATTTCCATACAACTTCTCATTCAAAGTGCTTTCAAAACTAAAGGCACATCTGGCACAGAGGCACATGCCTGCAGTAGAGGCAGGAGAGCTAAGGATTTCAGGTCAGCCTAGCCGTGTAGAACACAACAAAACCCTGTCTCAGACGAATCAAGAGCTGAGGGTGTGGCCCGGTGTTAGAGCATCATGGACAAAGTCCTCCGCTTGATCCCTTCTGTGCAGATGAATCAAGCAATCATAACCAACCAATCAGTCAGTTAACCCAAAGAAACAAAAGCCACAGAAATTCATTCATTGACGTTTCCGATGCTAACCTTCAAGGGAAGCAGAATATATACTGATATTCCCCTTTGCCAAAAGTGGAAACTGAAGCTTGGCTAGCTGTGTTGACGGGTTTGAACTTGTGAATGTGAACAGTGGTGGGATCAGCTTTAGAGCCCGCAATTTGCTGTCTGCCTAACCTTCCTTCTTCTCCAAGTGGCCTCTTGCTGTCCTGTGCTGACCATTGAGGACACAGACACATTCATCACCATACAGAACCTCCCACGTCTATCAGCCTTACTGTAGGGGTGGGTACCTTGCCAGCCATGCGCACTTACTTGTGAGTATTTTCACAGATTAGACATGCGGGGAAGCGTAGGGAGTGTTTTGCCTAGGTAGATGGGTTCTTTGGTGTCACCTAATTTCCCATCCTTCCTCCCCATTGAAAGCTAAAACAAACTTCATGAATAATAGACGATTTAGGGTGGTATGCTCCCCCACCCACCTTTTCTACCCTTCTAGGACATATGCCCACAAGCACTCAGAGGGGGCCAGGTACTATGTAGTTTGCAGAACAGTCCAGGGAGCTGTGCACCTAACTGAAACCTTCACTTTTTTTTTTTTTTTTTTTTTTTTTACTGAAACGATACGCGGTGCTGTTTTGCTTACCCCCGCACTAAGAGACTGCTTTTCCACTTCTGCAGTTAGTCAGATCAATGCAATCGCTTGTTCCCCCCAAATCCCTGATTGTGTAAACCACAGAATCCCTGTTGGAGACACCCTTCACCTTCTCCAGCTTTCATCCTTCAAAGGGCGGGGGAAAGTTTTCCCTTCTAACGACCCCCCCCCTCCCCGCCACGACTTTACAAAGTCTTCGCCATGTTTTCTCATCCGCCTATGGTTTCTCTATCCCCTGCAGGGGCGCTTACACGCACAGGGCAGAGGAAGTGGATTCATCCTGCCTTCAAAGCGCCTTAGAACGCCAATGTACTTTCTTGTGTATGTTCTTTTAAAGCCACTGCTCTGCTTCCTCTTGGCTCAGCAGCGGACAAGGGCATTTCACAGCGTCTCCTCTATTCGCCTATGTTGAGAAGAAGGTCCTCAAGGTGAGAGGAGGATGCGCTCGTGCCTGACTCTGGCAAGATGCAAGCAGTTCCGGCTCACCAGCTGCCTACTCAAATGATTTAGCCGCTGAGCACGCCTGCACCCTGAGTTAGGGATATGGGCTGGCTAACAACACATCTAAAAATAAGTCAGTGACCATATTCCACCTGTCCCACTGTGGCCCGGAATGCTCTTGCGGCATTTTAGCGTGCAGGGCCAGGAGGGTGCGGGGGTTTTATGCAGGAAGCTCATCTTCCTCCTGTATCCTTATTAACACAAATCCTACCATTCAGGAAAACCACTGTTGGGATGATGGGGCTGGTGTGGTAGAGCCTTTCCCAGAAGCCTTATGCAGGAAAGCAATGAAGCCAGCCTTTTTTTTTTTTTTTTTTTTTTTTTTTTTTTTTGGCTATCTTAATAGACATTTTACATGAAAGCTTCCGGGGCTAATTGTGGTGAAAATGTGCCAGGTAGACCCCTTTCATTGCCAACTATAATTAATAATGTTATAGCTTTCAAGGCCATAATGTTCATCAGTTATTAATTAGCAATTCATTTTGTTGAATAAATAATACTTATGATTGATGATAGAACTTGTAATTGGACCCTAGAAGTGGCCCTCTCGGGGCTGGCATACCAGCGAGTATTAAACCATGGTACTGTAATGATAAACACAGCAGACCATCTAGAAAAGTCCAAGTTAAGTAGTCATGACACAACCAACGTGTTCCTTCTCAACATGAGAAAGGTCTGTTGTCAGGGCCCACATGTGTCCCGTGTCTTAATTGTTCCTGGGTTTCTATTTGCTCTTGGAACATTCCCTTCTGCCTAGACTCTGCTAGACTCTGAATTCCTCTTATAATAGGTGCTTTCAAAGTATTGTCATGACACAAGCACTCACACTTGGGGGTGGGCGGGGGTGGGGATGGAGAAGTACTTATTCCCTCCCACTCCCCTTCCCTCCAAAAAGGCAATGATTGAAATTTTTATTTGAAATGATTCCTTAGATTGAATTCACTTTAGATTAACAGATTTTCCTGCTCAATTGATTTTCTGGCATCCATGTAGTGATCCAGCAGAGATAAAATGGGGGTTCATTTAGTCGGTGCAGCTCGGAGGGAAACGGCAAGCCTGGCAATTGGACGCAACAGCACTTCCTTCTTGCCTGCTCGGTGGGAGCAGGACAACCGGATCCGGCCAGCTGCTGACCAGATGCTGCCTTCAATTAATATTCCAATCCTCAAAGACCTTCCCCGTTCCCTCTCCCAAGCAGAGCAGTCGAGTAATAAAGAGACTCGCTAAAGTCCTATGTTATTTTCTTTCCAGAGAGCATTTATAATGGCTAAATTGCTTGAAACAAATTAGCACGGGGAAATAAACATAGTTTGTACAGTATCCGTAAAGCAAAGTCCCAACTTTGGGAAAACAGAGAGAGACAAAGCCAGGCTTGCATTTAACAAGCACGCACAATGTACTTCATTAAGACAGTGCCTTTTCTGTCTTCCTTTCTTCTTTTTTCCTCCCCCCTCCTCCCAATTTGAAAAGGGTTAATAAACTCAAAGATATCATTGCTAGTTAAAGAGGTCCTGCACCATTTTAAGGGAAGTAAGAGGCTACAAAGGAGACAGCTAAAAAGAAACCGAGAGAGACTGTGTTGTAATGCTAACAGGCAATTAACAAACTCATGGGTGTTAATTATCTTCACACTGTATCATGTTCAATTAGCTTAGTCTCTGCAACAAAGGCGACGATGAACAATTGCTTTGATAGGCGTACAGTACTTCATTTGTAGTTAATCGGTTTAAGCCCTGCAGTTGCTAGGTTACCTGTCTCCAGAGGTAAAAGGCTATACAGATGCACTATGTTTAAATGACTACAGAGAACTGTTTAAACTCAAACCATGTATAACTCTTTATTGATTTTTCACAGAAGATCTCAGCTCTGATGATAAGGTTTTGATATATTTTCCTGCTTCAGCCGGTTCCTTGGAGTATTGCAGAAAAAAAAAATCTGTCAATATGTTTCTATTATGATCTCTTGATCTGTGCCTATAAAAACCTTTAGCCGCAGCCCTTATTATAAATAATGGAAGAAGCAATATCTGCTTTTTTTTTTTTTCCACACCATACTACATTGGAGATTTTTTTTTCTTCTTCTTTGCCTTTAGATCCAAATCACAGGACTTCTGTATCCGTGCTCCAAAATAATAAAGAAGGATTTTTTTTTCTAGCTCTAATTAATTTGATTGACTCTCAGCAGGACGGGATCAGCTGTAGCATCATGAACTTTAACAATAACTACCAACTGATGGGCAGTTCACATCAATAAGACCATCACTAGCCTCCCTCTCACCTGTCACGAGGCAGGGAGTGAGCAATAACCAGCCCCCTGCAGATGCTCCCCGCTTAGCACTTTCTGCCCTATTAGCAATTTATAATGGTGATCAAGAAAACAGTCAGAGGCGAATCAAGACAACTGTCTGGCTGCCTGTTTAATTGGCCTTGTTTGCTTTTTGATAAATGGCTTGCGACTACTCTAGGCCCCTGTATTTTGACTTTTAATAGGCCATAGTGATTAGACTACCAACAGATACTAGGTCAAAACTGAGGAAAGGTGCAAAAAAAGTTAATTAATATCAATAATAGGCAATTATTAGTTAGACAGAAGGACCTACTAGCTGGGTGCTCTAATGGCTAACTGGAAGAGAAGTGCTGCCAAATTAGCATAACAGTGTTCGGGCTGCATGGTGGACCCTAGCAAACATCTGTTATGTTAGTAATTCAAATAGAATTCTTGCCTTTTCAGTGATGTTCGCAGAGTCAGCAATCCCTGTTGGCCATTTCAAGGCACTAACAATACCCTTGTGACTGGTGTCCCTCCAAATGGGCTGCGCTTCAGAGTAAGAGTGAAATTGCACCTCTGCTTTGAGCCTGTTCCACTGAGGAGCTTAAGTGGGTCACTGTCCTCTGGTCAGCAGAGGGTGGAGGAGGAGGGTTTTGTTTGCCTGGACATCACACTGACCTTAGAAGGATATGTGAGGTGGTTCAGCTAACTCAGGGAGGGATGTGAGCTTCCTATGTTGGCTCTTTCACGACTAACACTAAAAACATGGCTGTGTCCAATGCGCCATATGAAATGTTCCAATAATTCCCACAGCACGGCTCTTTATTGTTCATTCCTTGAAAAGTGTATGTGTCTGTGTGGGTGTTCGTGTGTATGTGTGTGCGTGCGTGCATGCGTGTTGTTCACATGCATGCCAAAAGAAGGCTGCCATCTGTTTTGCAGTGTAAAAGGAGGTCAGGCGAGGTAGAGTTTTGAGATGATGAGGTGACAGGAACCCTGACTACTATTTCCAACACTTGTCATCACCATTAAGTTCACCTTGGGGAAAATCCAAATTATACCGAGAGAATGGTGGAAAAGACTTAAAGATCCTAGGGTCCAAATGAAAAACTGAAATCCAGACAGGTCAAGGTTATCTTCAGGGCTCCCCAGTGGTTTGGGGAACTGGCTAGCTGGAGAGCCAGGTTTGGTGACATCCTGCCTGGTGTCCTTCACTTCACCTTGTTGCGCTCTTAAAAAGCTGTGTATTTCTGCCTGTAACTTAACGTCTGGTAGATCCTCCCCCCCCCAAAAAAAATGTTTGAATTGTAAACGTGGAATATTTGGGGGGAAAAAAGTAGTTCTCATTGTATAAAAGAACGACATTTTGAAATAGTATGTTTTAAACATACTTTATTTTTAGAATTAAAAAAAAAACCTTGGTTATATGATTTTAAAATCCACAGTCATCTCTCAAAAATGTTATACATTCTAATAGAAGGTAAAGCTTTTCACTTTTTTTTTTTCCAGAGAGGGGTGGATCATAACTGTTAACTGTTATTCTTTGCTTTAATTTGAGCTCTTTTTTTTTTTTTTTTTTTTTTTTTTGTATGTTTGCCCTGAACCAAACAGGGGGAGGAGCTGTGTGCTGCCCTTTTCCTTCCCCACCAGAGGACTGACATTTAAGACCCATTTGACTAAACATTCTAGAGATCTTAAAAAGAGTTTCCTTTCCCTGCCCCCATAGTGGAATCTGTTTCTTAAAAGACCAAAATTGAATTCTGAACTATAAATAATTTCAGGGTTCCCCTATGCATTTGTTTGCATCCTTTATGCCCATTGCTAGCCTTCCCAACCATACAAAAAACCTCCCAGGATGCATTTTGTTGTTGTTGTTGTAATTGCACTGAACCATTAGGTTTTTCAAAGTAAGACAGGTTTTCTTTTCCATCTCCATTTCTGCACAAATGCTCTAAAAAGTCACCTGCTTTTTCCTATGAGGAAACCATTATGTGTCTTTAAAACTAAAGTTCTCAAATAATCCATTTCTGAGAGTGTACACACACACACACACACACACACACACACACACACACACGATGAAAACATGATATTTTGTTTTTGTTTTTCTTTTCTTTTTTTTGTTTTTTTAAATCCTTTTACTCAACAAATATTTGTTCAGCCCTGGGCCAGAATATAAAGCAATTACAGAGATAAAGGTTGGAGCAGTACATTTACGATTTCCTGACTTCTACCATGTGGATTTCTATGCACTAGCTCCCACATCTTCAGTGCTCAGTGACGGAGCCGGACACATGCCTGTCATGCAGAAGAAACCAACACTTACTGAGTAAGAACATACAGCAGTAAGAAGAGGGAGGGTCTCTGGTAAAGTGTAAATGCTTAATGCCCTTTCCGACCCTTTCCTCTTTGCAAGCAATTTAAGAATGTCCCCGGATTCCTCAGCAGAAGGATGGAGCCTGCAAAGTGACAAGGAGACTGATTTAAGTTCCCTTTTCTTGCCTGCACTGCTGTGCACGCTTTCCAACAAGGCGCCCATGAACAGTAAGCTTTGCTAGTTTCTAAAGTGAGAGAAAATTAGATTTATTTATTTATTTGTTTAACAGTTGAGGCTCAGGGTTATTTTTTATCCCTCTGGGGTTAACTGTGTTGTGATCCACATGTTAGGTAAGGTAAGCTGCACTACACCTAGGACGTGAATGGCTGTATCCGGTATCCTTGTTGTATTTGCCATAAAGGCAGAAAATAGAGCTAAACTGTGGCATGGTGCTTTCTGGTTGTGAGTGATAGCTTTTTACACAATGAAAAGTTGACTTAGGTGGATATTCTTTAAGTTTTTCGTAGGGATGTGTGGCTCCTATAGTGCTAGAGTGGAGTAAGCTGGTTAGGGCATTTCTAAAACTTGTCATCTTGAAGTCCAGCTCTTAAGGATTCTCTCCCTCCCTTTCTCCTATATTATTATTATTATTTTTTTTACCATATGAGAATTCCATACACACATATAAGATGTTCTCCACTCCCTCTCCCCCAACCCTCCCACACCATGCTTCCTTCTCAGCTCTTTATGCCTGTTGCTTTTGAGAAATCCACTGAATCCAACCCGTAGTTCCACTATGTGCATGGGTGTAGAGCCACCTTTGGGAACACGGGTGACCTCTCTGTGGGAGAAACGCTAAAGAAAACAGATGTTCCCTCTTTCAAAAGCCACTGATTGCTAATTCAGCTAGGGTGAAGTAGGGCATCTTCGCTCCTCCCCAATCAATGCTGGGTTTTTGTGTGTGTGTGTGTTTTTGGTCTGGTTTGTGGTCTTGCTCTGTAGTCCTGGATGTTCAAATACTTGCTATGTAACCCAGGCTGGCTTTAAGCATATAGCAGCTTCCTGCCTCAACCTCCCAAGTTCTGGTATTACAAGCATGCATCACATGACTTGCCTTTTCAGCAAATCTCAAGTTGCTCTCCACTGCTGTCCCCGTGATTGTCTTCCTTGTCAAAGGCATCATTCTGCGAGTTTCCATGCTCATATGCGAAACATTCCCACATGAGCAGACAATGCCAGTGCTGGCAAGATTACAGCTTGGCTGATGCTGACAGCAAAACACATCTGGGTTTCAGGGATGTTAATATGAGTTGATAGATCTTAGATCCACCGGATGTGTCATCATTCAAATATCTGTAGTGATAAACAGTTTAGAGATAAGTGAATCCAGTAATTAATCCCAGCCTATTAAGATGACATGTGGTCACAATGTTTTCCTCCCAGCACTGTTCACAGATGTTTGGTCTGCTGACCAAAACGATGAAGCTGGTGAGACAGTGTGAACACTCTCTTTTCTACAGATCCTTGGATATAACACAAGCAAATGGAGCTTCTGAACTTTTATTTTGTTTGCTTGTTACTAAGAGTGGCCCATGCAGTTCTTAGGAGCAAATTCTCCATGTGGGCTTGTGCCTGAAGTCATAGTGATGTAAAACACACCGCTGTGGCCCATGGCCTGAGGCCCTGGAATCAGAGCCACCTGGAAGAGTGTGCTTAGGATGTCTGGAACACCTGTCTTTCAAGGGAGAAGGTCCCACTTCTGACTGGCACCTTTGGGACTGATGTGGCTTCATTCTGCTTCTGGTGATGGGCTGGAATGGATGGGGACTTCTCCAGCAAACAGTCTACTTGATACTCTGCTAAGGCCTAGCCGTAGGTTACCCCCCTCCACCTTTGGCAAATGTTAGTGACTGGATAGAAATGGCATTTATTGAGCCCGTTTCTATCTGCAGCAAAAGTTGCTATGATGACTCCTAAGTGGCTAATAATTGCTGTCATGGGAAATATATTAATCAAGAGCCAAGGTTTTGTACTCTTGCAGCCCTGGGTTTGGACAGCTTAGCTATTTTATTAGCTGTGTGATCCTGGGCTCCAGTTTTTCTTACCAGAAAACAGGGACCATGGTGCCCATTTCTTTAACTATTTGTAGGCATTTGTGGGGAAAAGTGTATCTGACACACCCTGTCTAATACTTGGTTGCAATAAATTTACCATAGCCGGTGCTCAGTGTGATGATGATCATGTGTTACACCCAGGGTCTGTGCACCTGTGCAGTCAGAGGCCCCTAGTTCTCCAGAACCCTCCCCTAAAAGTAGGTAACGCTATCAGAAAACACTTCTTAACCAACCAGGAGGGAGCTCATTGCTTCCTCTATTCCCTCCTGTTTGAATTGCTCCAAAATGGCACCTGTCTTCTGCCCCAGCTCTACACTGTATTAACTTCTGATATTCCAATTAGTGTCCATTGATGGTAGATTCATTGTCATAGACGTAGCCTTCTAAACACAGGACAGATCAGATGGGCATTCAACTGGAGGCTGGGCAGCTGAGATTGTAGTGAAATCTACCGCTGGCAAAGAGACTTCCCTAGCAAAGGCCGTTTTGGTCACCATTTAGTGAGTGTCATTGGCTGACCTTCACAGTTTAGCAGCATTTCCACAGTTTACTTGTAATCCTCATGATTTAATTAGTAGCTGCTACTCTCCCTGTTTCGGAATGGTCGGTGCTGGGTCTATGTCTTCACTGAGTGCTTACTGCTGTGTGGTCTGGGCAGACTTCACTATGCCTTTCAAGTTCCAGTCTCCTCAGTTTGTAATTAGGGAAGAGAATGACTCCTGCTTCAAAGGCTTGTGATGACTCAAATAGAGGGTGCCTAGAGGGCTCCCGACATAGCCACGCATGTGCCAGGGAATCCAGGAACAGTATCGGTAGGGACTGGTCAAGAGTCACCTCTGCAGGGTGGCAGAGCTGGATTTAAGTTCATGTTTGTCTGTCTCTTCAAACACAGGGGGTGTGTCTAGGAAGGCCCTTCTGCCATAGTCATGAAGAGAAGCTGAGAGCTTTCTGATTTCCCTGCCCACCCTTGGGGTCTCCTCTTTCTCTTCTGTCTAAAACTACTATCTGCTCCTCACTGTTCCACTGCCTATGTGGGAAAGCCGTTGCCACCAGTGGGGGTTTCTCGCTTAAAAAGCCGCAGACATATCTTTTATTAAATTGTGTGATAAACTATATACAACATAAACATTTTATTACTGACATCTTGTAATAAATATGTGACATAGATGCCATGCGATCCAGTTTTGGAACATTTTTATTCTTCTCATGAGAATCCTTCTGGCTATAGCAGTCACCCTGTTCTTTGCCCTCAACCACCCCTGGCAGCTGCTAATCTGCTTCCTGTCTCTGGATTTGTGTTTTCTGAATATTCTACATAAATGGATCGTATAGTATGTACCGTTTTATATCTGGCTTCCCCCCCCCCCCCCCCCCCCCCGCCCCCTTACCCCTGCTCAGTGCAGTGAGTGTTGCTTGCATTTCTTCTTTTCTGTCTGTTCCAGGCAGAAAAGGGCAACACATTCCTCACTGTTGACGGCCAGCAAATCCTTCTGTTCATTGACTTTCATCAACCACCGTGGCCAATCAGATTCATTGTGATAAACCTACCTCCTTCCGTGGGACCTTCCTAACAGGCATTGGCTTGGACTCATAAGCCACCAAAAGCAGCAGAATCTGCTTCCAATAGGAGAATCTCTTCTACTTTGACCTCTACAGATTGGTATTGTTTTTCCCAACAGCAGATTGCTGATCCTTCTAGAAGGAGGAGATTCAGTGTGGTTCACATAAGACAGAACTCTGGCCTTGCTTACTCACTATGGCTGTGGGAGCCTAGGCCAGCCCACATTGCCACTTAATTTTATCTGGGAAATTAAAAACTTAGTATACCAAACTAAGCAGGGGCTGGAGGGGGGGGGTGGGGAAGGGAACTCTACCAGCTACAATGCTCTTCTAAAAATAAACAGTGGATAGCAAATTAAAATCTATCAGGAATGAACAAGTATTGAGAACTAAGGGATATTTACACACAGGAGCGAGTTGATTAACGGAAGTGAATAGTAGGTTCCTTTGATAGTTATATTTCTCCTTGAAAATGATTATACCAAAATTTTGGTTTTATTAAAGTTGAACAGCAATAACAACGCAACACAGTAAGAGAGGCAGGGGGAGCTGAAGTAGTGAGTAGTGGCAGAAAGCGGGCCCGATACTCTGCCAAGGTCACCTCTAGTCTTAAAATTCTGTGAGCCCAAGCCCTTCTTTAACCTCTTAGGGATTTGTGGTAGAAGAGCAGACCCCACATGACAGGAGGCAGAGCAGGGCAGCGTGTCATCTCCTTACCCATCTTGGCTTATGCGTATTTTGCATAGTGCTTTCTGTTTGAAAATTGATTTGTAGTGATTACGGTGGCTGGGGGAAAAAAAGCATGTTTTAAGGTAGGATTTGAAGTAGAGAAGAAAGGACCTTGTCTGAAGCCTCCTCCAAGGCAGGTCATGCTGAGCGAAGGCTCCTTGGTGAGAGAGAAATTCCCCACAGAGCCCCAGCTCTTCACTCCAGCTGATGGTTCTATTGCAGGTACGGTGCCTCTCTGGCTGTCAGTCATCTTCGCCAAACCTCTGACCCATGACCTCCATGGGTTATTAAAGAGGATAGCATTCACGTATCAGGCTGGTGACGGCACATGTGACATTGAAACTGTCACAGAGTAAAGATGGGGAAAGCTGAGCACCTGCCTGCCCAAGCAGCCACCAAGTCATGCCTGATATGAGCACATGGGTGGAGAGTGTCCTGCCTGAGGGGCCATATGTTGGGGATGAGTGACAGAAAGAGAGACAGGAAGCAGGAGGCACAGGGAGAAAGAGAGGGGAGAGGAAAGAAAGATAAATAGTGGTTCTCAAAAGGTGGGTCACAACCCTTTTGGGGGTGGAATGACCCTTCCACAGGGGTCGCCTAAGACCATCGGAGACACAGACATTTACGTTACGATTCATATATAACAAAATTGCAGTTATGAAGTAGCAAGGAAAACAACTTTATGGTTGGGGGGGGGGGCTCACCACAACATGAGACACAGTATTAAAGGGTTGCAGCGTCAGGAAGGTTGAGAAGCGCCGAACAAACACAAGAGCAAGCATGAGGAAATGAGGGATGTCTTCACGGTCTTCATGGAATGCCTGGTCTTTCTTGTCTACTTCACACGTCCCAAACTCTCAGTTAATAGAAGAATTTGGCTTCTGGGACACCAGTCATGTGTCACCATTGCCCATGGAATCATGGGAGTTAGTGGGCTGTTCACAGAGAAGTACCAAAAATGTCCAAATCACACTGCCACCAGATTGTTTCCCACCTATCTTTTGCAAATGGACCACACGCTTTTACAGGTAAGAACATGCGTGCACCAATCCTATTACTCCACACATAGGGCTCTGGATCAGAAACCCATCAGCAGCATGGGCGTAACAACATACTCAGTAGTCACCAGTTGGTACCAGCTGCTGTGTGATGGGTCTTGCCACCTGCCTTTTCCCCAAACCAGAGAACTCGACTCCATCCTTTTGGTTGTGGATTCAGGACCTGTAAATTCCAGAGAATCAGAGGGCTTCCTGTTTGTGTGATGATCTTCCCCAGCTATGGGTTATTCTAAAATTGCATCTATTTCAGATTCTAAGTCCTCACTAATGGGGCTTGAAAGCAAGAATAATAAATGGTTCTTAAGAATCTTTTGTAACCGGGCCTAGAACAGGTTTTCAGAGCAATCCGAGGTACCCAGTTTGTAGACAAATTAATTTATTTATTCAGTAGATAGTGAGGTATTCAAAGAAGAGGATGGTTAAATGTGATTGCATAGCTGGAATATTCCTTACACTGAACTCAAGGGAGTGTGTTTGGAACCTCACGTCTGATGTGTGACTTTAGATCTTATTAAGCTTGCTGATAGAATGTGTCAGAAAGGGACAGTCAGGTCCCTGGGGCTCTGGGAAATAAAGAGCTTTGTTCTTAGCAGCTTCTGGGCTGAGGTCTTTCTGGGAAGTTTCAGTTTTATACATTTTCTGGAAAGAATGTTCAAGAAATAAGGGCTTTGATTTGACATCTCTTCCTGGACTTGTGTGTGGTAAGACCTGGGATATGATATTTATCCCAGGATGATGCATGAAAGAGTTGATTATAAATTATAATAAATTAAAATTTTCTCAGATAAGTATTTGATGAGGGCAATGTATCATTTAAATTTCTAATATCTGTCATAATGTTTATCAGAGAATCCTTATTGTCATGTGCTCAAAGAAACTGTGTACTCAGCTTAAATTAGGAATTGTCACTTGGTAAACCCTCTACAGTTAAGCTTATTTCCAAAAGCTCTTAATGATCCCTGGCTGGCATGAGGACCACTCTTCATTAGACACACTAATCCCTTAAGTGGCAGGATACTGCTTGTCCCATGATGCACATGGAGCATCCTGTCAGCATGAGTGACATGGATGAGGGCTTTATCCTGGGGCTTTGATTGGACAAAACTGTGAGAATTGGTGAAGAAGGTTTTTTGGGCGGTGTGGGGGTGTCCTAAACCATGAAGACTTAGATGGTATAATGCAAGCATATTTATTTTTTTATTTCTTTCCAAAGTTGCTCATCAAGAAAAATATATATGCTTTCTTGAAACCCTCTGATTAATTTGGTTAACAGTTTCTTGTTTATTTGTACTTATTTGCTAGAAACTGATGGATAATCGACACACACATCTATTATATATTGTTAACTTCCACACTACATTTATTAATTGGCCTTTTGTTCCTATCTCTGTTCTCATGTAAGCAATGTGCTTAATTAAGAATTTATTTCTTGACCAGGAAGTGCTATATGAAAAAGATGTATTTTAACATTTAAAATTGAAAACATGAAATCTAGTCATGCATGTATGTTTAGGTAAAATGCGGTTAAAACTTACTCATTGCGTAAAACTGGATAACTAAAGCACCTGAGCCATACCAGTACCCGCTACAGTGTTTTTATTTTTATTTGTTTATTTCTTTATTTTTAAATTAAGTTTAATCTTAATTTTTGCTGAGCTAATTTAGCGAAGGAAGAGTCAGATTTCCCAGATCTCCTTTTTCTGCATGATTTCGTTCAGAATTGGCCACAAGAAATTGATCCCAGATTTGGCTGGTGGGCAAGAAGCAGTAGCTCGTCAGCTCTGAGAATCCGTGGAGGGGAGCCAGGCTTCCTCTTGCTCTCGGTAAGTCTCTCTGGCTCATGGTGCACCTGATTGGCGGGAGGCTGAGGTGACAGCTCCCATGGTTTCTCTGGGGTCCTGAGGAAGATCATACATGGCAGCAGGAGGAAGCCCACGCACTATTTACATTGTTGGGGTTGGGGGTGAAGAGAGAAATGTTGCTCCTGTTTGTGGCCACAGGCTCTCTCTTGTGTCTCTTCTCTCTCCTGGGCTGCAGGCCCAGTGTTTTCTCTACTGCGCTCCGTTCCCGGACAATTAGTTTGAGTCTCACCACCAGCTTCTGGTAAATATTTTTTCCAACTCCCTCAATTCAGTGATATATCTCTTTCGTCATGTCATTTATATAAATGTCAGTTACATAAATGACTGGAATCAACCTGGCACTGGTATAGACAACTATCAATTAGGAGTCTAAACACTGAATGTCCAGAGACCCCCATAAAGGAGCATAAAGGAATGAAGTAATTCTGGTGTAAGAATCACACAGACTTCTTGATTCTTCCACTCTAAGTTTTCCTAGAGATACAGAATCAAAGAAATATACCTCTACAGTGAGGAAAATGCCTACGTGAGCATCTTCGTAAATGGAAGCTGTCTTGGCTAGGGTTTCTATTGCTGTGAGGAGACACCATGACCACTGCAACTCTTATAAAGGAGAGCATTTGATTGGGGCTGGTTTACAGTTTCCAGGTTGAGTCCTTTATCATCATGGTGGGAGACTTGGTAGCCTGGAGGCAGACATGGTGCTGGAGAAGGAGCTGAGAGCTCTGCCTCTTGATCCAAAGACAGCAGAAGGAGACTGTGTGCCTCAAAACCAGTCCCCAACAATTCCTCCAACAAGGCCACACCTCCTAATAGTGCCACTCCCTTCGGGCCAAGCGTTCACACTATGGGAGCCATTCCTATTCAAACGGCCACAGAAAGGTGTACTTCAGTCAGCAGGACAGCCATGGCTCGGCTTCAGCCTGCAGCTCCTCTGAACGAAAGCCACAAAACAGGTGTTTGTGTGTTCTGCCCCCATGTCAGTATGCTGACCCTCACTACACACGGCTGTAAAGACAGTCATTGGGCCAGATTCATATATGTGCCTTGGATGAAGCCCTACTTTGAACGGGGTAAGTTAGCCAATATGCTAGGAACAGGGGAGGGGTAAGAAGTTTTTGTTTGTTTGTTTTGTTTTTGTTTTTTGAGGAAAGTGAGGGAGACAAAGAGAACCAGTGTATTCCTATGGCTTTTACAGGGTACACCCAATGAAAAGTAAAGAATTTTCTCTCTCAGAGAATGGCAAGAGTGTGTGTGTGGGGGGGGGGGGGGAGATAATCTAATAAGAACCAAGAACTATCACTTTCATGGTAATTTACATGGTATGCAAGGGAGTCACATATGCTATTTCATTTATTCTCATTTATTATAGGATCTGCTATCTTGGATGTGAGTGAGTCGAAGATAAATCACTCCTGGTTCCTGACTCCGAGGATTGCAACCCACGGGGAGACCAATATGCTCAAATCCAAGTATAAAATAAGAATGAATGGGATTGTTCTGGTGTGTGTGTGTGTGTGTGTGTGTGTGTGTGTGTGTGTGTAACAAATGGAAATAAGGGGTGGAAAGGAGATTGGATGATACCAAAACACATGAACAGAGACACCAAGAAGAATTTGGGGACGCCATCTTGAAAACTTCCAGGTGGAGCAAATCATTAGAAAATGTTCTACTAAAACACTGAAAATTCATATGTGAAGTCCTGAGCCCAGCCTACATCCATGGGCACTGTGTCAGTTAGCCCATAGCCTGGCTTGAGCAGCCTGTTTGCTGGGAAGGAAAGTGGAACACAGCTGAGGTTTCCTCTCAGTGATGGGGATGATTTCTCAACCCTAGAGTTCAAGATGTAGAAAGGCTATCGAGACTCATTCAGAGAGGAGCTGTTGCTCTTAGCTTTAATAGTGCTTTGCCAAAGGTCAGCCCCCAGACAGAAGAAGCTGCTGCTGTGGCCTAGGTACGGCCTGAAAGGAGAGCAAGTATGGTAAGAATTTGAAATAAATGGCTTAGTGACCGTATTTATAGGACCCTGAGAATTTGAATCAAATCTGTTTCCCTTCTTGAAGAAAATTCTTTCACGTCTTCAAGTTCAGGGGCTTCTTTGGAATGGTGTGGCCAAGATGCCCTATAACCCGACCTTGGTGTTCTTCTACAGCCTGGTGTCTGTCCCCTGTCCTCAGTCTCCCCAGCTGTGAAATTTTCTGGTCATGCGGCACTGTTTGCAGTTGCACTGATGTCTCGGCACATCTCCCTCCTTTGTCCTTTCAATGCTCATCTTCTCGGTGTTTACTCTTCAGGCCATCTCAAAAGCACTCCATGGCTCCCAATGCCCAGTCTGTGTTTTGTTAGCTCTATACTAGATATTGCTGACTTACCCTTCAGGGTTGTGATTATTTATTTTCATCCATCACCTCTGTGTTAAGTGCCTATTCTGGGTAAGTCACTGCGTAAGACACGGTGGATGCATCAGTAAACAGAACAGAGCAGGCTCCTGGACTCAGGGAGCTTCTGTCAGAAAGATGTGTGTTTAACTGAGAGGCATGGGGGACAAGTATGGCTCAGCCACTAATGTATTTGCTTGGCAAGCACAAGGACTTGAGTTTAATCCCTCGGATCTATATAAAAAAGCAAGGTGTGGTGGTGTGGACGTGTAATCCTGGTTGGGGGAAAGCAGAAAGTGGAGGGTTCTGGAATTTGCTGGCCAGCCAACCTAGTTCACTTGCTGAGCTCCAGACCCGCAAGAGAGACCCTGTCTCAAAGTGGGGTGGACACCTGAGGTCTCCAGCCTGCTCTTCCCTCCCTCCCTCCTTCCTTTCCTCCCCCCACTCTGATTCTCTTAAAAATGAAAGGGTTTTGAGCTCAAGTGGACTCAAAAAGCAAGTTGAGCTTTAAGTTTAATGTGATTATTTTTCTCTATTAATGAAGCACTCATGTTGCTAAATTTTAATTTCAGTTGCCCTAAAGCCATTGCTTTGTGGCTGTGTGTCCTACTGTGCTGTTGGATTCCTGGCTAAGCGGTCACACAGCTGATGCCTGCTGCATCCATTCTCTCACTAGCGGTGGTTGGTGGTTGGACTTCTGGAACCCTCGTGATTTTGTGGACTTTGGCTGCTCCTGTGCTTTCTGCTATGGACTGAAGAACAGCCTCTCTGCAGCCTTGGGGTCGGAGGCTCCACCCTCCCACCTTTCCACTGCCTTGGATGCCTTTTCCAGGTGTGCTGGGTGACACTGTCTCCTAGAAGGCACCTGTTTTTGGTTATGTTTGATTCTTAGACCTTTGAGCAGCAATGTCAAGGCAGCGTTTCCCCGTGGACCATCCTGAAAGCCTGTTCAATCCATTTCTTTCCAGTCATTCTCTGTGACCCATTCTCCCCCAAAACAGACAAGTTCCCATGGTTCTGCCTCCTTGGCAAGCACTGAAAAGTGTCAGTGCAGTCTTGATCTAGTCATAGGTTTCCATCCATTTCATTGTGATGGAGATGCTTGCCCAGCCCATTTTCTTACATTATTATCTGCTTAACTACAGTCTAGCCTAGTGCTTTTCAAACTGTAGGTCATGGAAATAGCTCTGTGTTCTGTGTTGTGTAACTTTCCTGGGGAGGCATTAAAAAAAATCTATTCACCCTAAATGTGGAGAGCCTGGCACATTAAAGAAAGTGTTGTATCCTGGTCCAGCTTGCTGGAGTTTATTGGGGTCACTTACAGAAGCATGAGTCAGTGGCAGCTACTACTACAGGGAAGTTGCCCAGGCAGTTTGAAGGTAGCTTCTCTGCAAAGATACTACCCCGGGCAAATGCTTACATTTTATATAGTGGTTTTTGGAATCTCTTAAGGATCCTGTGAAGACTTCCTGAAGGTCTTTGGAGCCTCACAAGTTTTGTGAACCTCTCTTCTCCTCTACTAGGCAACGTTAACAGATTCAAAATCTCAGCACCTTATGCAAGTCATCAGGGCCACTCTGCTGAAAACCCAGATAGTCATGGCCAATCCCAAAGAAACAATCGTGCCATAACCAGCACTAGAAAATCAGAACAGAACAAAGTGAAAACGCCAGAATAGATCTTGAGCCACAGAAACAGGCTTTATAAAACTTGAATGTGTTTGTGCTTATTATGATGGAAGATATGGATCTTCATGTGGGTGACAGAGGCATTACAAATTAGGAAGGAGGAAGTCAAGACAGGAGGATGAAGAGGGCAACAGACAACACCAAGATTGTTTGATAACATCTCAAGGAATCTAGTTTTATACTTACCTAATATCACAACCAGTATATATGAGTGTATGAATATACTATGTTAAAGGAACTTATGCTACCAGGGATGACAGTGTTCCAAGACCACACACTAATAAAACTCCCCAATACCAGGGACAAGAAATATTTAGAATGGTTTGTCACTGTAATTCAAGTGACTCTCAAAGCAATATAAGACTATGGCTGTTCCCATTGGCTGCCTCTCAAAGGTGGAATGTAAGTTCCTATCACAGGAGACAGTGCTCACTTAGGACACAGGACTCCGGTGGTCTGACGTGATTGTAAGCTGAAAGCCTCCTTCCTTCAATCAAGTTTTCACTGTACTGGGAGAAACTCTGCAAGTTGCCAAGGGCAGGGAACAAGAGTTCCACTCAACTGTGACACTTCCAAATTACAATGGCCACTATGGCACCCATGTGTTGGTGGCAACCAACAGCTGTCACTCTAATTGGGCTTCCGGCTCATTGAACTGGAGGGAAACTACCTGGTGCCAGAAACCTAGACAACCTCCCAAGCCTAGGATGTCATGGAGCTTAAAATCTACTACCACCATTTTGCTAGACAGTCTAGTTCCTAACTACATTATATATCTTGTCCTGACACCCACAAACAAGGACAGCTCTCACTGCCCATCACACAGAACTCCGACTGCACAATGCAGAGATCAACAGATCATGGGGAGCCCAATTTCAGTGGATACATCTGCACCACAGCTCCCATATACATGGCGTAGGGACATCTCAGAAGAGGGGACAAAAAGATTATCAGAACCAGAATCGTGGGAAGTTTGCTGTGAAAAGGTCCCTTATAAAGATGGTTGCATAAATACGATTTGAACAATGGAAGAATCAACGGGCATGATAGTTTGGGGGGGGGGGGAACATCATAGGTCTTATCCCGGGACAAGAAACTACAGACAGCAGATGACTGTTGAGAGAGGGAGAGTTGGCCTCTCCCAGGGATGAGTCCCCCAGTTGGTTGTCCAGTGCAAAGTGGTCCCTACTGAAACCATATACACACCACCAACAAAAATGGACTCTAGAGATTTTATTTATATATTTGTGCATGCATATGAGCACACACATGCACAGAGAGAGACAGAGAGAGAGATAGACAGAGACAGAGAAACAGGGAGAGACAGAAATACACCCACAGAGACATAAAAATATTTGAGGAAGAAAATATTTGAGGAAGAAGTTGAGAGGGGACATGGAAGGGAGAGGCTGAGAGGAGGAAAGGGAAGGGAAAATAATATATTTACTTTTAATAAAATAAAAAAATAAAATTTGAAAAACATAATTCTAGACTAATCCATTTACAACTTTCTTCTTGATAAACTTGATTTTATAACAGGTATCTTTTAAAATATGCTTTAAAATTATTTCATTCTTCTGGGCATGGTGGTGCATGCCTGTAATCCTAACACTTGGGAAGCAGAGACAGGTGGATGGCTGTGAGTTCCAGGCTGGCCTGGTCTGCAAAGTGAGTTCAAGAACAGCCAGGGCTACACAGAGAAACCCTGTCTTGAAAAACCAAAAAACAAAACACCCCCCCCCCCCCCCCCGCAAAAAAAAAATTTCATTCCACTGTGTGCACTGACAGGTCAGGAGGTGAGAGTTGTCATTTCTTGTCTATGTCTATGGCAGTTCCCTCCAACCTGAATCTCTTAAGCTTGGACCAACTGTACTTAGCAGAGTCCATTTGTTTTGACAGGCAGTTTAAATGATGCCCTCAACATCCTGGCAGTTCACTCTCATTGTTCTGAAAGTTCTGGCTCCTTCAGACCCTTTTAGAACTTGAAGACTGGACAAACACAGGCTGAAAACCAAGCCTGTTCCTTGTGCAGCTTAGCGTCTTCAACTAACAATGAAATTATTTTACCCCATACCCAAAATTCCGTAGCAACGTAATTTACTAATAATTAAACAAATGATTCACCCACAAAGAGATTCTTTACACATTGCCTTCACTCCAGACTAACTCGAACCAACCGCTTTGACGCTCCTTAGTATAAATAATAATGCTAAAAGGACAAACTCCCTAATGACGCTTCTCAATCACATTTGGTGTTATGGAAGATAAGCTTGCCTCCTTGTAAAGGAGCTAACTAAACACAAGCTCCCAGAGGAGCTGAGTGTCTAGCAGATTTCTGAATGAATCTCTCAGGATTTGTTTTTAATCTGAATATTTAATAGCGTGGCATTGCAGGATTTGAATTATACTACTCAATTTTAATGGTTAATCTGCTTTAAAAAAATACACAAGCTTAATTGTGACATACGAAAGTCCTAATTTAGGGTAGATTTCTAATTTGAGCGCTGTCGGCCCTGCTGCGTAAAGAGTCTCCTGGGTGCTGGGTTTTAAGAGTGTGTGTGCGCCTTTACATCTCATCCTGAAACAATTTCTCATCTCCGCGCTGGGCCCCAGCCTCCACGCAAGCCAAGAGCAGACAATAGATCCAGCCTAATGGAGTTGTGTACTCGCCATCTGTAAGAGCAGCTGCTAGCCCGCATCTGCACAATATGCTGGGACCGAGAGCTCCGCTAATCTGCATAATAAGGAGGCGGCTCATTCCACACCAGCTAATAATCGCGAGCAATGGATGCACCTCATTCCCTCACTGCGGAGCCCAGCCAAGCCGCTTTCCTGCGCCGGATAGACAAGGGTCAAGTGGATGGCCTGGAGCTGAGAACCACTCGTTTAGGGCTTCAGGTTGTGTTGGTCCACTGGGACCAGGCTTTGGGCCGCCTCTCGAGTCACACCGATATGAAATTCAAAATCCTGGCAAATAGGACAAGAAGGCATGTTATTGAGATTGCCGATCAGAGATGCTTCTGGAACAATTAGAGGATCGGAACAATTTGCATTAAAAAAAAAAATGTCCCCTTGTGGGGGGGAAAAAAAGAGTACAAGCAAGTTTGTGTATTAATTGTGAGCTACTCTGAGTAATTTGGTTTTCATTGATTTCTTCTTAAATGGCTGCACTGTGCTGAAGTCTGACCTCAGAGCTGTATCTATTAATTAGTGAGTCAAGTTTCTCTTAGGTTTCATTCATGATGTTGGGGTGAAATGGTTCCATCTTGAAGTACTGAGAGGAAAAAAGGGGGTGGCTGTTGAAACAATAGATTTATAGAATGCTAAATCTATTTCTTGTTAAAGGTTTTGCCAAAATAGCTTAATTACTCTAGACAAATCCTGTGCTTCTGAACGAGTATCACTCGACTCCACAGAGTTGATTTAAAGGCGAACACATTTGCACTCAGGTGACCTAGATCAAGGACAACGTTTTAAATCAAATTGTAATGTGTGGTTATTTATAGTGCCTGGTTATAATAAGTAGTGGGGCCATTATCTAATTTCTTACAGAAAAAATATTTGCATAATTTGCCAGCCATCAGCGAGGTGTAGGGAAAAGAGCATTAATTTACAGAGATGGAAGCCTCGGGCAGCAGAAAGAACTGTTGCCACCAGCAAACAAAGCAAGTTGTTTAGCGTTCACCTCAACTTTTTAATTAGCTTTATTTGGCTGAATATGATTGTATCTTCAAGGGTGATTTAGGAGAAAATTTTTACTGAGGAATTCCCTTCGGATATAATCAATGTCATTGTGTTAGTTAGAGGTGGCTTGAGACCTTGCTGAGGTGTCTGCTCAGTTGAGCCAGTGTGCCGGCTTCCACCTGTCCTACTGACTGGCACAGTACGGAGAGTGAAGGGAACTGCAACATTCCTCCTCTTCCTAATTTTGAAGCCCACAGACTCCTTTTTGTCTTCCTGTATCTTCCTGTTGAAATAGAAACCACAGGTTGCCCCAGAGTGTTTTTGACAAGCTTCTTTGTCTTTGAGGCAAGGTCTGTGTAGCCCAGGTTAGCCTTGAGTTCTTTATGTAGCCAAGGACGGTCTTCACTCTCTGAATCTCTTGCCTGCTCTTCCTAAGTGCTGGAATCATAGGTGTGTGCCACCACACCCAATTATGTAGTTCTGGGAATGGTACCCAGGTCCCTGGGCAGGGTAGGCAAGCACCAAACCAACCAAACTACAGTCCTGCCCTTGTTTAAAACTATTGAAAGTCATTGAAGTATAACCAGAAAAAAAGGAAAAAAGAAAAAGAAAAGAAAGAAAACAATAGTTTGAGGTAGCTCCAAACATAGGGTTCCTTCATTAAAAGAAAAAAGTTTAGTTTCCTTGCGGAGATTAGAAAAACAAAGACAATAGGAGAAAACAGTCCTAATAGCCTACGCTTGAAGAGCCACTGGAAGGAAAGCATGTTGCCAAACTGGACTTTTATTTCCGTTTTATTAATCCATTAGCGTTTATACAATGCATATCACTCTCTGTGAATATTTGGGTCATTTATTTAGTTGCTAGGTGGTTGTTTCTTTCTACACACTTAAACGTGAATCCCAGGAAAGCAGGAGATATTCCTCTTGTATTCCCAGCACACGTGGCAAAGCAAGTCCTCCATAAATGTCATGTTGAATAACTGGTGAAAGTTGTTCCAAGCCTCCCACCTCCCGTGGAACTTTTCCAGGATGTTCTAGGAGCAGCTTGGAAGCCTGAGACCTGCATTTAGGCTGTCTTCATGCCAAAATGTCCCGGGTTGAACTTGAAAAAGAGCGAGGCCCCAACAGACCACCCCAGCAAATGCCTGTGTGTTTCCTGAAAAGATGGAAGTAGGACTTCCTTTAAAAAAAAAAAAAATGAAAACCAGAAAGTTCGAGAGATGGTTCAGTGAGGAGGCTTGCTATGCAAGGCTGAGTTCGGACCCCGGCTTCCATGTAAAGAGGCGGATGCAGCTGCGCATGTCTGTAACCCCAGTGCCTTGAAGGGCAGAGGCGGGAAGATCCCCAGGGCTTCCTGGCCATCAGGCCAGCTCTGAGTTCAGTAAAAGACCCTATCTGGCAGGAGTATGGCAAGGAGTGACAGAGCAGGGTATCTGCCACCCTCCTCTGTCATTTTATTTTGTGATGATTGATCTAGGGATATAGGGTTATATAGCCAATGCATCGCAGCCTACCTGTAGGTCCTTAAGTCAGTTTCTACTTCCTGCTTCCCACGTATCTGTCCTTTGTGCTGTTTCTGTCACACTTTCTGTACATATTCTGTACGTATGCAAAGTGCCATAACAAATTGCCAGCTTTTAAAGCAGTCATATATATTTCCATATATATGTTGCCCTTTTAAATCTAAATTTCTATCTCTCATAATTTTTTTTTTTTTTTGCCTGAAAACATTCCACATTAAAGGAAGTCCTGTGGATCTTACAGAACTGATGGCAAGAACATCTTCAAACTTGGTTTGTCTGAGAGGGTCTTTGCGTTTTACCTTAGTATTTGAAGGTGTCCTGGATGGTTCTGGTAGTGTAGGTTGACAGCTCTCTTTTCCCATTGCTTTTGAAGACCAATGTTCTGGCCTACATAGTTTCTATCAAGAAGTATTGTATGCTTACTTTGTTCCTCCACGTGAACTGGTTCTTTTTGCTCAGACTGATTTTTGTAATTTTAATTATAGATGCATTTTACTATAACTTTGTGAGAAAGTGTCACACTGTACCAGATGAGTGTGAGGGGAAGTTAAACACTAAGGGGGGGGGGTGGGAAAACAGTCCAAGGTGAAGGAAAACTCACCACTGTTGTCATTAGAATATGAACTCATGGTGGAACAGGCACCATATATATGTGATGGCTCAGAGAGGGAGACTTACCTTTCACAGATCAGGCATCTAGTAGTTGATAGATCCAGGGATGAGAGCCTAGAAGCCTTGACACTGCCTCCTCATCCTTAGGGTCAGCCTGCTAGACAAGATAGTAAGCGCATGCTTAATTTTATAAAAAAGTTGCCTCTTTTCTATAGCGGTAGTACCATTTGCATCTCCACCAGCAACAGATGACAAGTGCCCCTGTGGCCATGTCTTCAGCAGCACTCAAGACTGGCTGTCTGTCCTTAATCTCAGCCATCTTAGTAGATGTGCAGAGATGTCTCAGCACGGCTTTACTGCGCATGCCAGGCGTTGACCATGTTGACTTATGCTTTCTTTGGTGAAGTAGTTGGCCTAGCCTTTTGTCCATTTGTTTTCATACTGTTAACTGTTGAGAGTCTTTCCGGTATTTTGGGTACAAGTCTGTGGCGGTTTGAATGGGTGCGAAGTGTACCCAGAAGTTCACATATCTGAACACTTGGTCACCAGTTGGTGCAATTGTTTGGGAAGATTACGCAGCCTTTAGAAGGTGGAGCCTTGCTGGAGGAAGTGCTTCACTGGGCACAGGCTTTCAGGTTTTTTTTGCTTGCCCTCACTTCCTGTCGTTTCCCGGCTGCTTCCTGTCTGTGGATCTGCTGTGTTATCTCTGCTTCCTTCCTGTCATGTTCCAGCGGCCATGCCCTGTCCACTGTGGTGAAAGAACTGCAAGCCAAAATAAACCTATTCTTCCCAAAGCTGTTTTTTGGCAGAATATTCTATACAGCAACAGAAAAATAACTAATGCGAAGTCCTTTGTCAAGGATGTGATTTATCTTTTAACTTTCAATGAGCAAAGGTTTTTAAATCTTGAAGTCCGTTTTTGTTTTTTCTTTAATGGGTCTTATTTTGTTTAACACATCTAAGGGTTCCTTAGCTAACCCGACATGAAACTTGACAGTGCTTTCTTCTGGTAAGCTTTGTAGTTTTCTGTGATACAGTTGGAGCTAATGACTGTACAGGTGTGAGATTTAGCCTGAGGCTCATCTCTTTGCATATGACTGACTATACATTATAGCATTATTTGCTGAAATCTGTATTTATTGATCAGCTAACAGGTACATGTATATTTTGAGAACAGTGATTATACTTAAAAACCAGCACTTTTGACCCTTTAGATGATGTCATTCTGCTGGTCAATGAGTCAGTAAAGCAGCATGTCAGTCAGTCAAGCACCCTGAAGTTCAGTCACTCAGCAAGCACAGGCTAGGTTTGCCTTGTGGCTGATGTCAGACAAAATGCCAGGGCTTCAAAAGTGCCTGGAACATGGTGGATTTTGCCCCAGGATTTCATAGTCTATACAAGGAAATGAAATGAGTCAAACTTACAGTATCTGTGGTAGACAAAAAGAAAATACCCTTTATGATGACTTTGGGGTTTCATTATTTAATTCTTTGTTTAATATCTAATTGTTATTTGTATGTATGCCTAACTCGGTTTTATTTCTTGGCCCTAAAGTCACTGATGTACTCTCTAGCCTCATAAATGCTTAGAGGAGTACAGTGTGTGAGAGAAACTGACCATGAATCCTGTTCATGGAAATAAATACGCTCGTTATCTGTGGAAACATGGTGAAATTCAAGGCTTGGACTTTTATAAAGCAGAGTTTCTTAGAATGAGGTGCTGGAACACCACAACCATCACTCCAGTCCATGTGGGAGCGAGATCAGGAATCCATGTCCTCTAACCGTGCTGTGGGTGAAGGCAAAGCTGCTATCCACAGGTCATAAGCTTCTAGGGCCTTTTAAAAATTATATCCATATATTTATATATTTATTTAGCGGCATGGTGTGTGTGTGTGTGTGTGTGTGTGTGTGTGTGTGTGTGTGTGTGTGTGATGGCATACATGTGGAGGTCAGAGAACAGCTTGTGGGAGTTGATTTTCTCCTTTGACCATGTGACTTCTGAGAATTGAATTCAGGTCATCTTGGTGGCAAGTGCCTTTACCAGATGATCCACCTTGCTGGCTCTCTATAGCTATTTTTAGTAAACTTGTGGTTGGGATAATACTGGGAAACAGGAAGCGCATGTGTTGCTTAAAGATTAAGTAAGTAGCTGCTCTTGAGAGGCTGGCTATAGATATTTGAGATCTAGTATTCCATCATGAAGCTCTTCATCCATCCATTTAACCAGAAAGTCTTCCACCTCCATTTCCGTTGGCACTTCCAAGTTCTCAGGTGGATGTTAGGGCAGTGTGGGAATTGTACTGCGGATGGTATCTACAATAGTCAGCTGGGTCTGCCATGCCGGGCTTTGGTTCTTTCCCTTCACTGTTTTATATATTTATGAGAAACTAGGAGGGGGCTGGCCTATAGCATATAATAAGAAAAGAAAGGTAAAATGAATGATAATGATAGCTGATGCTTTTTGAAGACTCACTGTGTGCCAGGCACTCTTGTGCTCTCTTTGTTTGGATAAGCACACTCAGTTTCTGAAACAGTCTTGTGAAATGGAGATCCCAGATGTCCGTCTGTTGTGGACGTGAAGTGTGATAGCCAGAGCCCGAGATAGACCAAGTAGTCTCCTCGAATGTGGGCTAGCTCAGTGGCATGCTCACGACAGAATATGGCAGCAGTGATGGCATGCTTCTGTGGCTAGGCTATCTGAGATTGTGGCTTCTATCTTAACACTTAAACTGTATTTAAGTACATAAGATGTGCTTAAGTGTTAAGTACAGAAGATATTGAGCTGAGCTGGGTTCCTCACACACAGAAGTTGTGGGCCAGAAGTGTGCATGGTCTCGGGTTGCCAAATCTGGAGTGATCTGTTACACAGTTTGGTGGCTTGCATGTGAATGGCCCCCAAAACTCACATGATTGAACACTTGGCTCTCAGTTGTTGGAAGTGTTTGGGAAGAATTAGGAGGCGTGGCCTTCTTGGACGAGGTGTGTCACTGGGAGTGGGCTTTGAGGTTTCAAAAGACATCATCCTCAGTGTCCTCTTTGCCCTCTTATTTCAGATCAAAGTGTGAGCTCTCAGCCGTTCCTGCCGCCATGCCTTTGCCATTATGGACACCAACCCTCTGAAACTGTAGCCCAATTAAACTCTTTTATAGGTTGCCTTGATCCTAGTGTTTTGTTATAGTAATTGAAAAGTAACTAATACAACAGAAACAGGTAATTAGCACACAAGAGATGAAAGATGATACAGTTTGCTTAAAATATGTCACCCAAGCATGGTTTCTTCGTTCATTGCTGTCTTATGTAGTAATATCCCCAAAGCCTTCGCCATTTGAAATCACATATCTAATTTAGAACATAAGAAGTTGTTTTGCCCCTCTCTGACGCTGCTTTTTGAAGTAGAGTTTTTCTCTGTAGCCCAGGTTGGTCTTGAGCTCTCAGTGCCACCGCCTTGGCCTCCAGAGCTCAGTGATTACAGATAAGTGCTCTACCCCATCTAGCCAGAACACTTTTTGCCTTAACATTTCCTAAACAGTTCTTAGAGGGAGAATTTATGCTTTTAAAATCTGTACAGTCAGAAAGAAAAAAGATCTTAGGGAACTTGGAGTGTGGTGTTTCCTGTCTGTTTTTATTCCAGGTGGGCAAGACACTGGCCTGTTTGTATTACACAAATATCCTGAAGGGGGCAAGTCCCATGGAGAGGGGTTACTGTTCAAAGCCCCAGCTTGGGACCACTGTTAACATCTGGGTACCTGCCCACACAAAAGAAAGATGGATATGGTGGGTGAATTTTCACTTAGTTGTCCCTGATTAAAAAAAAGTGGTTTGATTTTCTTTCTAGTAGAAAAGTATGCCTAAAAAAAGAACTTTAAAAGAAATGTACCTTTTAAAAGAATTTAGAGATTTCATGCCTTTATAATTTTTGGTTAAAAGTTCAAATCAGCTGCGAGCAGTGGATCATGCTTTTAATCCTAGCACTTGGGAGCCAGAGGTAGACGGATTTCTGTGAGTTCAAGGCCAGCCTGGCCTACAAAGCAAGTCCAGGATAGCCAAGGCTACACAGAGAAACTCTGTCTTAAAAAAATCACAGCCCTCCCCTAAAAAATCAAGTGTGATAATGGAGGCTTTTTCCTGTAATCCTAGGACACAGGGGGCTGAGGTAGGAAGATCACAAGTTCAAGGCCAGCCTAAACTATGTGGTGAATTTTGAGACCAACTTGTGCTACACAGCCAAGACACTGCCTCAAAAACAAAACATGATAACCCAAGACCACATTAGCTCACTTCCATGGTGCCTCCACTCCCTCCTTCCCTCTGCATGGCTGATATTGTTTGATTAACACTGTGTGTTTAGAAGGCGATTAGGGCACTGCATACCTCTGCCCTCACCATCACCTAAATTGTTAATTACCTATAAAATACTCACTTAACCTTATTTGTTCTCATTATAAACCACTAGATCAGAGGCTGAGGTGGCAGCTCATTCGGTAAGTCTCTGCCACATAAATTAGGAGACCTGAAGTCGACCCTCAGCATTCACAGAAACAACAACAACAACAACAACCAACAACAACAAACAGTTACAGGAGCAGCCACTTGTAATCCAAGTGCTGGGGAGCCAGGGACAGGCAGCTCTTTGGGTCTTGCCAATCAATCAGTCAGCTTTGTCAAATTGGAGGATCTCCTTTCCCAGTGAGATACCCTGTCTCAAAAAGACAAAGCAGGTGGTGTGTGAGGAACAACTCCTGGTCTACACACACACACACACAAGTATAGACGTTCTCTCTAGCACTCTTTCATTCTGTCAGATTGATTCTGGCAGGAGGCCTTCACATCTGGAGAGCCTCTTCCTGGAGCACTGGAAATATTGAACTATCCTGCAGAGAGGCTGTGTAAAAATGCAACCCCAGCCTCCCACAGGAAGAAACTCAACAAGCCTTTTCTAGGCACAGAGCACTCAGGTTTGATGTTGCTTTGGCCTTCTGGGACCCCGAAGGCTTCCTCAGGCTATGCAGTTTCTTGACACAGGCTTGTGTCCTGAGCAGATAAACAGCCTCAGGCATACTACAGGTCCCCAAACACAGCAGGTGAGAAATGAGCAGTACATGATCCCCCTGAGGGTTCTGGAGGTCCTTTGAAAGTGACTGTCAGGTAGATGTGGTAGCCTCATTTGGGTGGTACTTCCATCAAAGTCACACCTACATCCTTGGACTTTCTCCATATCGAGGTATACATTCAAACACACTTTGTATTTGACCATGAAAATCTCAACCCAAACACCCACCGGCCATTACTCCTGCACGCTGTGAAGTCTTTGTGGTATTTGTGTAGAGGGTGAAGGACACAAGCCAGGCTCTGCAGGGAAGTTTTCAGGTAAGGCTCTGCCCTTGAACTGTAATAAGGCTCATCCTCTGGTGAGGCACCTAAGAACTCCCACACACTTCCAGCTTTGGATAGGTCCCTTCTACGGCTCCTCGTATCCTCTTGGCCTCTTCAGACATGTTGGCTTCTAAGTTTAAAGTTTTAGGATGGTTTAGTTCCATTTATTCTTGGCATGACTTGAAGAAAGACCAAGAACAAAGGTTTTCAGAATGCTTTTAGAAGGCATTCTGGATGACAGTGTGCTCAGACCAAGATGGGGCTGATTTGTCTGTTAATGAATCAAAACCACACAGACAACATTTTTCTTAACAGTTAACACTACTTTTAATATGGGAAAAGGCTAGATTGAGCCAGATTTTTTTTCAAATTCACGAGGCTTCATTGCTGAATCTCAGTGAACTCCAAACCCAATTTGCTCTTGTCCTGTTTCTTTTGAATGGGATTCTAGAGCGTACCGGATCTAGGTATAACAGAGCCCTGTGTTCAGGAGCCACGTGACTTTGCACCTCTCTCCCCCACCACACACACCCTGCACATACTCATTACAGTGGTTGGGGATAAAGCTATGAGCTAGTACTTAAAGCCCAGATTTTCCTGCTACCAAAGTTACAGAGTGTGCTGGCTAGCTTCTGTCAACTTGACACAAGCCCAGACATATCTAGGAAGAAAGAATCTCAACTGAAGAATTGTCTCCATCACATTGGCCTCTAGGCAAGCCTGCAAAGGCCTTTTATTGATTGCTGATGAGATGTAGCAGAGCCCAGCCCACTGTGGGTGGTACCAGTCCTGGGCAGATGGACTTGGGTTATGTAAGAAAGCAGGCTGAGCAAAGCCATGAGTAGGCAAGCCAGTAAAGGTTTTGCTTCAGTTCCTGCCTTCAGATCCCTGACTTAAGTTCCTGTCTTGACTTCTTTCAGTGATGGGCTGTCACTTGGAAGTGTAAGATGAAATCAGTCCTTTATTCTCCAAGTTGCTTCTGGTCCGTGGACTTATCACAGCCATAGAAACCTAATTAGGACAGAGTGCATGTGTGCGTGTATTAGTTGCTTTCTCATTCCTGTGATAGAATGGCTTGGCAAAAGCAACTTAGAGGAGCAGGTGTTTATTTGGGCTCACAGATCAATGCTACCATCCATCCTAATAGGGAAAACACAGCAACTGGAGGTCAAGGTGGCTGGTCACTCACGTGACACCCACAGTCAGAATCAGAGACAGATGGGTGCTAGCTCATTTACTCCTTTTGATTCAGTTTAAGATTTCTCAGCCAATTGAATGGTACCAGCCGCATTTAGGGTGCATCTGCTCACCCCAATTAACCGAATCTAGATAATACCACATAGGCAAGTCCAAAGGTTTTTCTGCAAGGTGATTTGTAGAACCTGTCAAGTTACCATTAATATTAATATTACTTGAATATTAGTGTGTGAAGCCTGCTGTCCAAAGCCCCCCCTCTTCTTTCTACCAACTGGGGAACTTTAGGTAAGAGGGGTGACTTTAGATAAGAGTAGGTAATGGGATAAGTTGAGTAATCCTTTCAATTCTTGGATTTTTGTTCTGTAAAGGGGGGAATAACAGTAACACAGAAATTGTTTTCTGGAATTACTGTGAGGCTTAATTGAATTTGAATACGTTAAAGCACTTAGCTTAGTTTTTGGCTCTAAGTGTGTTTTTCCTGGCACAAAGTATATGTTCAATGAATCTTAGGTATTACTGCTGACGTAAGCATCTCTACAACTTCTATATGTACCACAGGCATTATAATCTCTGAAGTGGGCGTGATGAATTATGCTGTGATCATCGGACTGTTTTGGAAATAGGTTGAAAATCCAGGCCAAGAGGATTATCATACAAATGTGTGGTGCCGTTGGCACGGAAGCCATGGATAGATGCCTTTTAGACTGAATTCAAACACTGGCACCACCAACATGCCTCAACCTGCTTTAGAACATCGTGGAATAATCTCAGTGCTGCAAAGCCAAGGTAGAGTTGATGACTCTGGGCTTCAGTTTAGCTTTCCCAGAAAGCCCTGTGACCAGGCATCAGCCCATATCAGCACTCTTTAGTGAGCCTCTTTTTCCCCAGCGTGCACAGATGGGTGGTTCTTTTGTGAGCCAGTGATGACCCATAAACTCCATTCAGTTGAGGCAGCCATGAGAGCCCTCCATTCACTGAGCAGTCCTCATGCACGGTGATTTATTTATTGTGCTTCAGAATGTACTATCTTACCAATGGGGATTTTTTTACAAAGCCAAAGCCAGAAAAACAAAACAAAACAAAACCAAAAAACCAGACAGGAGAATGTGCGTTGATTCTGGAAAGCTTCAAAGCCAGAGAGTAGCCATTGTCACTCCTCACTGCATCACCAGCTTTCCTCCCAGTTCTGACATCCCCGGGGAACTAGCTGCCAGTCCTCCAAGATAGCCCAAAATAGCCCTAGGAGCTAACAGCCCCTGAGCCTATACAACCCCTTCTGGCAGTCACTGGGCATGGTGTAGATGGGTAAGGCTCAGAACGTACTCTTCTGATAAAGGTATAGACATTTTTAAGCTTCCTGCCTCGTGTGTGTGTGTGTGTGTGTGTGTGTGTGTGTGTGTGTGTGTGGTGTGCACCCCTTGTGCATATGTAAACACACCCATTGATGTACCCGAGGGCAGTAAGGTCACCTTAGATTCTGGTGTTACAAGGGTTCAGTGGGCTTCTAGAGCCTTTGTCTGTATGTGTATGTATACATATATATTTTTTGTTTGTTTGTTTGTTTGTTTTTTTAACATTCAAGCTCTCTTTTTGTGTTAATCTAAAAGTATGTGTGTGTCTGTGTGTGCATGTCTTGGTTAGGGTTACTATTGTTGTGACTAAACACCATGACCAAAAAGCAAGTTGGGGAAGAAAGGGTTTTTGTTGTTTGTGTTTGGGATTTTTTTTTTTTTTTTTTTTTTTTTTTGCCTTATACTTCTATATTGTTGTTCATCACCAAAGGAAGTCAGGACGGGGACTCAAACAAAGCAGGAACCTGGAGACAGGAACTGATGCAGAGGCCATGGAGGGCTGTTGCTTATTGGCTTGCTCCCATGGTTTGCTCAGCTTGATTTATTACTTTTTAAAGCCTGATTTCTTTTAGAACCCAAGACCACCAGGCCAGAGATGACACCACTTACAGTGGGCTAGGGCCTTTCCCATCAATCATTAATGAATAAAATGCCCCACAGCCAGATCTTATGGAGGCCTTTTCTCAATTGAGGTTTCCTCCTTTTAAATAATTCTAGCTTGTGTCATGTTAACATAAATCCAGCACAGTGTGTTAGGAATATTCCCTTGCCATATTAAAACACTGTGACCAACAACATGGGGATTGCTTTGTTTGTTTTATTTGGCTTACATGTCTATATCACTGTCCAGCATTGAAGGGAGTCAGAGTAGGAACTCAAGGCAAAAGCCTAGAGGCCCGGATGAAGCAGAAGCTATGTTAGAATGCTGCTCACTGGCTTCACCTACGTGGTGTGCTCAGTCTGTTTTTTATGTACCTCAAGACCACCTGCCCACTGGTGGGCACCAACCCACAGTAGTCTGAACCCCAAAATGCCCTACAGATTTGTGTTGGCATATTTTTAAAATGTATTTTATTTTGGATTCCTTAAGTCTTTTTTTCTCTTCTTCACCCCAATCCTTTCCAACACCCCAACACCAGGTAGGAGAGAAAGAAGGTTAGTGGGGAGAGGGGGTGTAGGTGGTTTGTTTTGTTTTGTTTCTGTGTTTTTTTGTTTTTTGTTTTTGTTTGTTTGTTTTAGCTACTTCTCAATGTTCAGGGTCATCAGGGTCCTTGGGGCAAGTCCATCCTCATCTCAGGACATCTCTGACTTCTTCTTGTCCAACTGCTTCAATAGCAACCAGGAGCAGCATGGGGGAACACTAGCAGCCTCCTTTCTCAGAGCCCCAGTCTCTTTCCCAGTTTGGCTTTTATTTTCCACCCCTCGCCCTCCCTCCCCCCTGGCAAAGACCACGCCCCCACAAACATCACTGTGCCCTCTCAGGAGGCAGTTATCAGCTGGAGCAGCCCCCATATCCCACACCTGAGATTAAAACAAAAGCATGTTCTCATATAAACCAAAACTTCCACAGCAGACTTGCCTCTAGGATGGAGGCATTTTCTCAATTGAGATTCACTCTTCCCAGATAATTTTACCTTGCATCAAGCTGACAAAAACTCAACCTGGACAATATATACTATATGAACATTTCAGAATCATGGCACTAATTTGTACACAACACTTCAAAAATTCTGCCTATATTACTTAATGTGTTCAAAGTCTTCCCAGTGGAACTTTAGTTTAGCTGTTGAATTCTGAGTCCACTTTATCTAGATTCCTTCCGTTTATGAGTGACTGTAAAAAAATGCCTTGTCTCCTCCAGCATGGAGAGTGACGAAGAGGTCCAAACGGGTCAAGCAAACTTTTCCTTGCTGTCTCCAGGATCCTCTGTATTATTCATTCCTAGATAAAATTTTACTTACACAAATGACATTGGTCGTTTTGTAGACACACTGTCACACCGATGACCCAAATGATGGTTGTTTCCTCCCATCTAGCACTTTGTATAGTGTTCACATGTCTCAGGCACTTCAGAGCTTCACTGTGGAGTGGCCTTGTCTCCCCAGCTTAGCTCAACAAGAAGGGGCCATCTGTTTGCTAGATGATTCTAGGCACAGAGTAAGTATTCAAGAGGAAGCTTTTGATTGCTCTCGAGGATATTTAATATATATATATATATATATATATATATATATATATATATATATTGTGAGTTCCAGATGAACAGATCCAACACAGTAGCAGAAGTAGGCATAGTTAACACAAGGAATGACAAGACACAAACTCTGTGCCTCTTGTAAGCGTGTGCTACTCACTGTGCTTTGAATGGTTTTAGAATGGAAAGGCCCAGGTTTATAGATGGCTTGTTAAGCTGACTGATGTTGTTTAACAGAAGCAGAGCTTAAGTTACTGTTTTGAAGAACTCATGTTGGATTTAGAGTCTCTTCAAGGTCTCCCCCTGGAGCAGAAAGTAGGGACACAGAAATTAAAGAGGGGCTCTTCCTTCAGTGGAGGAGGTCGAGCTGACTGAGTGGTTTTCCATGTGCTACCAAAGGGAATGAGACGGTGGTGAAAGGCAGATGCCCATTATAGGTCCCACTGCAGTCTTCATTCAAACCCCCACAGTAACTAATACAAGAGTTTGCCTGGACCATCTGGGTGTGTGTAAGGTCACCACAGATCATGAAGGGCGGAGGAAGAGGAGGAGGCCGGAGCAATGAGATGTGAGCAGGACTTACTGTTTGAAGGTGGAGGAATGGGGGCCAAGATGCAAGGAGTGCAGCGAGCCTCAGCAAGGTAGAATTGGTAAAGGTATGGATTTCTCTTGAGCCTCCAGGAAGGACCACAGCTTTGTCCACACATTCATGCTTGTGCAGAGAGTCCTGTGTTTGGCTTCTAAACTAAGAAAATAAATTATTGTTGTTTTAGACTGCTGAAACAGTAGAAACTTAATAATAGAAAGCTAATACTGTTGTCAATAAATATCCATTGGATATGCCATGTGTTCACTGACATATTGAATACTCTGAAGGGAAGTATGAGGGAAATATAAACACAAAGCACGTTAAGACTAATATATATATATATATATATATATATATATATATATATATTATATATATATATATATATATATATATATATAGAATATCCTCGAGAGCAATCAATAGAGGTGTCGTGTGTGTGTGTGTGTGTGTGTGTGTGTGTGTGTGTGTGTGTGTGTGCCCCACATGTGTGCAGGTGCCTGTGGAGGCCACAAGAGGGCATCATATCTTCTGGAACTTGAGTTACAGCAAGCTGTGAGCCAGTCAGCATGGGTTTTGGGATCCAAACTGAGGTCCTCTGTAAGAGCAACAGGTGCTCTTAAACACTGAGCCATTGCTCCAGTCCCCGAGAGTGCTAATTAAGTGCTAAGTGTACTGGGTAGAAAAACTTGAGAAAATGGATTGTAGGAAGTCTATAAAATCAAGGAACAATGGAGGAAGAGGAGGAGGAGTTATGGGAAAGTTTGATGTTTCTAATTGATAATTATCTCAGACTAAAAGGAACTTTTAATCAGTGGGCATGGTTACCATGTAGTGGTTTCCTACATGGCAAATTGAATTAACATTGGAGTTCTTTAGGCACACTTGTAAACTGTTTTCTCTCCTTTGGTTTTTTTGGGAGACTTCACTCATATGACAAATGCCTGTCTTGATGCTATAGTGTCTTGAAAGGGTAACTCCCCCAAAACATATGTCTGCATTCCAACCTTCAGGACCTATGAACGTGACCTTGTTTGTCAAAAGAGTGCTTGCAGATGTATTAATAGAAAGGACCTCTCGATGAGGTCATTCTGGATTGTATGAGTGGATCCTGAAAATAGCGACAAGGGTTCTACAAGAGACACATGAAAAGGAGAGACACACAGAAAAAGAGGCCACAGGCAGACTGGAGTGGTTTGGTCATGAGACCAGCAATGTCTAGGACCACAGGATGCTAACAGAAGATGGAGAGACGAGAAAGTATCCTTTTCAGAGTCTTTGGGAAGGAATGACTCTAAGCACACTCGATTTTGAACTTCGAGCCTCAAGAACTGTAAGAGAATACGTTTTTGCTGTTTAGGCTGCCATGCTTGTGTTGGTTTGTTATGGCAATACCAGAAAACACTGAAATACGCGTGGCCTCAGTGCCTAGGCCCCATGTGTCTCTGTTACGTCTCGAGCTCGGAGAGTTCTGGGAGCTCCAGGCTCTTTTGCCCAGCTGCCTATCTGACATCCCTAGATACCTTGGAGCCGTCTGCAATCTACCACATCTCAAACTCTTCTCTGTTCCCACCCCTGGCCCTTTCTTCAGTCTGGCCTAGGGTACCAAATGACACCTCCAGCTATTCAGTTACATAAAAGATGCTTAGGAGTGCTGCCCAGCACATCATTCTTTGAGCATCTTAAATATCAGATCACTAAATTTTTATTGACTTTTACCTTTGAATACTTCTCAGATCTCTCTGTGTTCTCAGAGATGCCACCATCACCACTTTTGACGCCACTCTCACTGTCTCTTGCCTGAAATTTTACAGCTCCCTCTTTAAAAAAAAAAAAACAAAATCCACTTTATTTGCTTGTTGTGAATTTCACACCATTCACCCTAATCCCACTGATCTTCCCGGTCCTCCCTATCTGTCCTCTGCCCTTGCAACCTCCCTTCCAAAAGACAACAGAAATAAAAAACAAAACAAACAAAAACATCTCACAGTGGAAGCTGTAATGTGTCACGGTGTGTCACACAGTATACCCTTTGTCCAAACAGCTTTGCTTGCAAATGTTCAGTGCAATGAGCTGTTGGTTTTGTTGAGGCCTCTGGCTTCTTTACAGCTCTCTCTTAACTTCTGTCATCTTAGGGATGAGTCCCAGTGGTCTCCAGTCTTTCTTACCTGCCAGCTATTGAAGACTTCTCAGAATGCAACCTTGGTGGCTCAGAGGAAAAGCATAGAGTATTTGGTTATAAACTCAGAACTGTAAGGCCCAAGCTTAACTTGCACCAGGCTCCTCTTTATAGCTTTCCATTCGGTTAGACTGGCCTTTCCCAGAGTTCTCTCCTCTACAGGCCTTAGAACATATTGTTCTTCATTAGAGACAGTTACTATTTGTCTAAAATTACCATGGGATGTATCCGCTTGGTCCTAGTATCATCTTCATGGGTTCGTTGTTCCAGATTTTTCGAAGGAGGTAGGCTCTCTTCTTTTTAGATGTTTGTAAGTCTTCTGGAAACCTCCTCACAGCTCCTGTCTCGTTGCAACTTTACATTTTTGTTATTTTTATTGATAATGTGATCCTTTGCTGCTAAAGTTTAGGTTGAGAACGTCTCTCAAAGGCTCACGTGTTACAAGCTTGGTCATCAGCTGGTGCTTCCGGAAGAGGGTGAACCTTTAGGAGGTGGAATTTAGGCCAGAGGGGAAGGCATGTCCTTGAAGGAGGCATTGGGGCTATTATTGTTTTTAATTATAAATATTATTAGTATTACTGGCTAGCAATTAATTAAGACACTGACACTTGTTATGTTTTAAAATAGCCTTAGTTAAGCTGAGGCAGGGCAGACATTAATCCTCTAAACTACTTCCCATAGTGGAGCAGGTATGTGATACCTGCCCCAATCCTATGCCATCTGCTTCTAATAATTTCTATCACACTACCACCCAGCCATAATTTCAAATACTTGTTAATGTTCTTCATCTGGGCCGGATTCTCCATCCACACTGGCCATGTGCTTCTCTTTCATCTAACCCATGGCAGCCTTCTTCTCTTCTCTGGACCCTCTCATTCCTCCTCGTGGCGGTCTTTCTTCCTCTTCCCAGAATTCCTCTTCCTCCTTCTTGGGATCCTTAGCCACACCTCTAGCTCCTCTGTCCTGCCCAGGTGGGATGGCTTTTTATTAATTAAAAGGTAGGTCACAGAGACCATCCCCCAACAGGCTATGGCTAACTTCCCCTTCCTCTTTGTCTCTCTGGCTTCCAGGAAGTGAGCAACTTTTTCCACCATGAGCTCCTGCTACGGTGTACAGTGACCACAGGCTTGAAAACAACCTACCAAGCAAGCATGCACCATAATCTCCTCAATGGTGAGTATGAACTTCATTGAGACCAGAGAGCTTGTTACATGAATGAATGAATGGATGAATGAATGAATGAAGTTTTGTGTGATGTCACTATGGCCTGAGAAGATCCCCTTATGATGCCTTGTTATTGAGGGTGTGGGGGACTATAAGAAAGGTGTCTAAAAGTTTGGTCACAAGGCAGACAAGGGAAGAGAGCTCTCTCCCCTTAAGAAAGCATTCAGGACCTCAGCAACATCATCTGCCTTTTAATTTGCCTGGGTATTACAAAGTGCCCCTCAGAGCTGGGTTCAGAGGAAGAAATGTCTAAAGACTATTTGCAGAGAGCATATGAGTCACTTAAACTTCATTTCCCAAGTGCGGTGCCAGCTTGTGATCTCAGCAGGTTGCAACAGGTGCACATAGTTTTAGCTTTTATGACAAGTATTGTAGACTCATCCTCAGGGGTCCCCAGCTTGAACGCCCTTCACCAAAATGATGCCAAGTGGAGGAGAGCTTCCCTACAGCCTTGTGCTTGGCTTAGAGAGTAGCGAAAGTGCTAGCAGCCATGAACAGTGAGAGCCCTCAAACAAGACTCTTAGCCCCAAACAGAGGCCATAGCAAAGGCATAGTGTCTTATTAAGAGAAGGAATGGGGTTAGGGACCAAAGGCTGTGTTTCAGAACTCAGACTATTAAAATTAACATGGAAACAATTTGTTATTGCCTGAAAAGGAGAGACGAGCCCTTGAATGTGCTTTGCTTCAGCTCTGCTTCTCCAGGGAACTACTCCCCTGCCAGGCGAGAGGGTTTTAAGATTACGTTAATTAACTTTTATCAGAGAGAAGGTATAGAAGAAAGAACGTGCAACAGATTTCTTTAATTAGTGGATTGCACCCAGCTCTTGTGGCACCCATCAGACGAGCAGCTGGTGGGCTGCCTGGGCCCTTGGTGGTATGTTTAGTCAATAAGCTATTCAGGACTTTAGCAAACAGTTAAGTTTTTAAACCAGTGGGAATTTGGTGGACATTTCCCCTCTGCTACCCCGGGCTACATGACCTGAACTTATAAACAGTTTTCTTTCTGAGAAGGAGAGTGCTGATGTGAGCAAGCCTCCAGCAGAGTCTGCATCGAACAACTTAGCATGAACTGCCCCAGCGAAGAAGCCAGCACCACAAGAGAGAGTGCAGTGTAGTGCTGACCGTGGCTGGGGCCACTGGCGTGCATTGCGATTGTGTGCGATGTGTGCAGCATCCATCTTTCCCCATGTAAGTGTGCAGAGTCACACGCATTTCATTGTCCTTCCTGAGTGGCCATAAAGCTGAGAGGAAGAACTCTCTCCCCCAGTAAATCAAAAGTTAGCAGACAAAAGGTCAGAATATCCAAAGCCACAAGAACATTAACACTTTGGATATAAAGAGTCCCCCAAGAAACAAATGCTCGATCTCCCTTTGGAGACCTCAGACGCCTTATCTTTGTGAGTTTACAAAATGGAGCCAAACTGTACCCATGGCCACTTTAGCTAAACCAAGGCCTGGATCTTTTAGCAGCCCACAGTCATTAAAGCTCTCAGAAAGCCTCCCAGGAGCCAATGTGCTTGCTTAAGTATATGCTGTAAAAGGTCTCAGAGATTTACAAGGGACTGCTTCCCGTTAAACCAGGCACCATCTGATAAACAAGCAATTTTAGTTGGAGGCTAAATGATGCTTTTTGAGGCTTTGATTTACAATGCTGAAGATGATGTATTTGTAGTTTGGGGATAGGTTCTGCTACGGGCTTGCTGTGATTACTCACCCATGAGCAGAATTCAGGGCTCCAGTCTTCAGTTTGGAGGTCAGAAAATTGCCAGTGGAATGGAGGAAGGTTGATAAGGTTTATTGAGATGCTAAATAGATATAAGGAAAACTTATTAAGCTAGAGCTTTTGAACACTTAAGCTTTCTGGGGACCATGGTTTTTGTTAGTCTGCTTAAATCCCAAGATATAAAAAATAATCTGCAAAATTGATCTGGTAGTCTAATTTTACTTTCATTACATTTAAAAAGCAAAACTAGGCTTGGTTTATTATTACTGACATTTAAAAATAAAAAAAAAAATTGTTCAATTTAGCATTTGTGTAATTGCTTGAAAGCTAAGAAATCGGAAGGCAACTTTGAAGCAAATCAAATCACCTCCAAGAACACTGAGGAATGGATTTATGGTATTTGAACGTGAATTAACCGTGAGGATGCCTTTAAAACTCATGGCTCTAAGAAATGATTTGCCGACCTCATTTGCCCAGAAGTTTTGTATTTCATAAATATTTGGGTGTCCACTCATATTGACACCGTGCTAGAATAAAGATAAAATATGCTGTCTTTTCTGCACGTTTACACTCCATTGGAGAGAACCATTGATGATTTCGGTGAAATGTGAGATGTGTTAGGAAAGAAGATGCCAAGGAGCCCAGAGGAGAGCAACTGCCCTGTTGGAAATAAAGGGGGGCACATTTTTAGCAGATGGAAGGAATCCTTCCTTGGTCCTCTCTTTCCTGTCCAATGATTAGGTGGGGAGCCACGTGCACAGAAGCCATTGGAAAGAGGCATGTGAGCATGTCCCAGCCTTCTGCAGATTCAGAACTGTGACATTTTCTGAGAAGACCTCAGACCTTGAAAGTTGTAGTTCATGTGACACTGGAAACTACAAAGAGAATTTATGAGTAGGGGAAGGGAATCTAGGGCTAATTATGCCTATGGCAGGAGTACAAAGCAGTGAGGTCCAAGATGGCTCCAGGTTGGGGTAGAGGCGCCAAACTGGGACTTTAGTCTACCCCTTCTGGAGGGCTCAGGGAGCACAGCCTTTCTCTCCTTCCTCAGAGCAGGTGCAGCTGAGAAGAGTGTGGGTGTGTCACATGGACTTTGCTTTTCTCCAGAACTTTTATTTGAGAGAGCCAAGAATCTTTGTCCATGAATAGAGCGACATGGGATCGGCACAGTCCTCTCTGACTTCAGTTACTGCTCCCCAACCCCCACTGCCGCCTGTTTCCCCATGGCTCACCCAGCCACTGCTGGGCTTAAAGGTTAATGCGGTGACTATGTTTACTAAGTGTGTTCTCTGGGCCAGATGCTATTCAAACCATTCGTATATATTAAGCCACTTAATCTTTGCAACAACCACATGAGATATTGTTTTGTGATCTCCGTCTTACACGAGAAAACCCATTAAGTTTACGCATGGTCACATGACTAATGAGGTCACAAATCCAGGCTGCCACTCACACTCAGCTGTCTTTCCAAGGACAGCTAATTCTGCAGACCCTGGATCCTCCACACTTACCAAAATCCTTTCTTTTTACTCATTTCTCACCTCGATCTCCAGATTGTGTTTTCTAAGCTCACTTCAACAGTTTAGGGAGAAAAATGCCCTCTCCGTTCTCCCTTCAAGATAATTAGTGCGTCAGCTCTACAGTGGCTTTAAAGCATTGAGGACTATGCAAATGAAAGCTCTAACGGAGACACACGGTGATGGCATTTTACAGCAGTCCATTAAGTCCCCACTGTAAACATAGACTCTGCATTGCATCCCCTACTGGATCTTTTCCTGAATTTTGGCATAATGCACGTGCTTTTAATATCTACCCAAACTTATCGTCTTTGTGATCACAGACCCTTGCATAAGCTTGATGGGATCTGATAAAGTCTCTTGAACAATTTTTTTTTTCCCAAATACTACAGCATAATTCATTTTATCATGTCCAGTCTCAGCCTAATAACGCACAACTCCCATGGGCAAGCTATATTTCATGAAGCTTACAATTACTTTTTATAAAAGCTGCAGTAAAGCATAATGATTTTTAATGGCATCAATGATACCATTGTATATATCGGTTTCAGTTTTGAAGTAGACTTAAGTTCAAAGACCCAAGGGGACCATTCTCTCTTGACCCACTTGTGTTACCCCCGTTAATGCTCATGGGACAGATGAAGGCTGTATCTGCCCTTAGGAAGGTAACAGGTTTTAATTAGCAATGCTTAGATTCACACAAAAGTGGCTTGCTTTCTATAAACATCTATGCGCCCAGGGATGACAGTAGCGACCATGACTTGGGCTACTCATGGAATCTTCAGACCAGATATGATGGCGACAATTGAGAATGAGAGAAAAAGCTCAATGCGAGAGTTTTGGTGAAACAAAAATCACAGTAGCGAAAAACATGTTTACTCAATGCTGAGTGCACGAGTGCCAAGCACATCTCTGCCTTGGGGTGGTTGTCACAGGGACTTTGAAAGGCACACAGTGAAGATTCATTTTTGTTTGATTGCAAGTGTTCAACATGAAAGGCAAAAACATAGCAAGGCTGACATAGTGGGAGGATGGGGTGGTTTTCTAGCAAGGTTCATGCAGCATAGCGCTTTCTTGGGAAGTAGCTCTCAGGCTAAAAGGAGAAGCCCTGGAGGAGAGGGTAGGAGGCCCCTAGCGTTAGAGTGAGCTAGCAGCTGTGTGCCAGGAAGAGGCTTCTTGATTCTTATGCCAAGGAGGTGGGAAGGGGCAATAACTGCTCTGTCTTTGTTTGGCTCAAGCTTGCTTGAAGGAAACCTACTCCTGCAACTATTACTTTTAGGCACACCTATTCACCCTGAGAAATACAATACAGGTTTCTCTTAGATCCAGGTGTGTCCAACCTGTGGCCTTTGGACCACATTTGTGGCTCAGGAGAGCTATGAATGTGGCCCCAATAGGATGGCGGTTGATGATGTCACCTTGCGACATCAGGAAGTTGGGCATCTGTGGGGGAGATGTTTAAAATGTAACAAGGTTCAAGGCACAGTTCCTGGAGGTGAATGCCAGTGCTTATACTCATCACCTGCTTGAGAGTCTAAACCTACGTCCAGGTGAGAATAAGTTTCATGTTAGCATTTAACGTATCAGTTCAGCTTTATCTCTGAACAAATAGGCTGTATTAGGAAATTGTTAATGTGTCATTTAAAACTATTTTGTTGTTGTTGTTGTTGTTTTGTTTTTGTTTTTCGAGACAGGGTTTCTCTGTGTAGCCTTGGCTGTCCTTGACTTGCTTTGTAAACATGGCTGGCCTTGAACTCATAGCGATCCGCCTGCCTCTGCCTCCCGAGTGCTGGGATTAAAGGCGTACACCACCAAGCCTGGCTTAAAAAGATTTTTAAAAATACATTATAACATTAGAAAAAAAATATGCTAGAATGTAGTGAGTACAATAAGAAACTCAGCCTTAGAAAGAGCAACTCGCGGTGTTCCAAGGATTCTGATTAGAATAACATTCTGCCGGTTAGAAGCTTAATTTTTTCCATATTAATATGTTGGGACACAGTTTGCCTTCAAAAGGCTTTGAAAACAGCCAGCTTTGGAAGAGGATACTTTCTGCCATCTCATGAACAGATGAATTGTATGTAAGGTGAGTGCCTCATGTCTGCTGGCTGCTCCTGTTTCAGCTTACTCCATGCTGCGGCTTTAGGGGTGGGGGTTGGGGAGGACAGTGGGCACACACTCAGTCGGGAAATGTGGGGTAGGATGGCTTATTGCTGAGCTGGCTCCCAAAGGCACTCTTTCTGCCCAGACAGTAGCAAGCCTCTCAATACAAACTTGGCCGCCTTCCAGTGTGCTTGCATCATTCACACCACTTTTGCATTAAAAAAAAAAAAAAAATGCTGCCTGTTTTGCTGGGAGTCTCTGCATTTCTATACAAATGTTCCTCATCAACAACATAAATTCTCAGAGGAGCTTGGAGACACAGCTATGAAAACACTCTGGATTAGAAAGTCCCTTTTGAAGTGTGAGATAGGCTTGGTTTTGAATATTTACATAAGTTCAAGGTCTCTTATACTTTTTTTCCCTAAATGCTGAATACTCATGCCTCCCAAGCTTCTTTGCCATTACCATCGCTGTTTGGACTAATGGATGAAATCACAAGATCTCTCCTGGGTCTAGAAACGCAAGGCAACTGGAGGAGACAATAGAAGAAACTAACCCTGACTCTGGCCTCTTACTGTGTTATCTAAGTAAGTCCCGAGCTTAAGCAGCCAAGTTTGTGGGATACTGATAGAACACCTTAGCCCATTTAATAGCGGAGACAACTCACAAGAAAAGTGATTAGGAACAACCATCACTTGGGCTGTGCTCAGCATGCTCAGGGCACTGGGAAGGCGCATGCGTGTCTAGGGAGGAGGCTCAGGATACCTGCCTGGGTCAGGAGGATAGGTCTAACCTATGAGGCCGTGTCCTCTAAATGATTGCTGAACTGGTCTCACTGATGGTAGGTCCAGAATGGCTAAGCTGCTGGGAGGTAAGTCTTCAACACCTGCCTTAGAGCAGGGAGGGCTAACACGGGGGAGTGGCTGGTGTACACTGCTCGGGGTTATCACATGACTTCATGCTCGCTTTCCCATCTAACCTGGGAATCCCTGAGTGTAGGCTCAGCGTCTGCTACTTTATATCAATCACAGGGTTGTGTTGCGCATTCATTGGAGGAGGCTCAGTAAATAATGGCTGCTTGGGTCATTTAAATGGATGACACCCATATTAAAAAGCAAGAATCGAATGCTCAAGGACGATGACCTATCACAGCATTAAATGGAAACTAAGAGTCCGTTTTAACTTTGCAGAGGAGGAAACAGTTCTGAAAACGTCTGCAATGACCATTGTAGGTCAGTGTTAGGGGGTCCGCTCTGTGCCACATGCAGAGCTTCTGTCTTAGGAGAGTCACTGCGCTCTGCGTATTAAGACGCCATTTCTGGGCTGGCTAGTAGCTGAGGTCTAGCCTGTTCTTCAGGGTTAAGAATTTTATCATACGATGAAGCATCTATAAAATTTCTGAAAAAGAGAGGGGAATTTTTTTTTTTCTAGAGTAGTCATTATTTGGGAAAAGCGAACATCGTCATCTTTGGAGAATACATTATTTTTTCTTCCAATGGAAGAGATGCTGACTAACAATGGGCTTTTGTTGTGTAATTAGCCAGTTGCCCAGGGAGACAGTCAACAACTCTGAGAAGGCCCTAAGGCCACAGCCCCCCCCCCCCCCCCCGCTCAATATTGGACCACTGATGTTGAGGAAGGGTGTCACTTGGACTTGTAATTGAAATATTCCTATTTAGTAACAGATCTGTCATGTAATACAGTCACATAATTTCAAATATTTAGGAGTTCCAGATGACATCAAGTCCAATCATACTGGAGGCCTCCTTACTGAAGAGTCATGATTTAAATCACGTCCTTCATAATCTAGCTTGTGTCTCTCTAGCAGATTGGTTTTCTAGAAAGCATCACACCTTCTTAAGGAAGCAGAATTGGCTTTTGGATAAATTATCTCTTTAGGGTGTTATAACCACCCCATTTTGGGCCTTCATTTCTCAGAGAGTAACTAGTGTGTGTTAACATGTCAATAGTCCCAAAGGTTGATGGTGCAGGATGCAGTTTACGATAAAATACAACTCAAAACTCTTGAGGGGGGGGGAGGGTTGGGTGAGCACTCTGAACAAAGACACATGGTGAGTACTTGAAACTTAAACTTCATTTATTGATGAGGAAAAACACAAATGTCAGCCACATTTCAATGAAATGACTTGTCTTTTAACAATGGTTTTTGCAGTTACATGCATGTCTATTGAAATATAAACCTTCTAGTTTGTCTTGCCATTCTGTTAGCAACCTTTGGTCTAATTTTGATCCCTTTTGTCTAAAGGTTAAAGAACAAGAGTCATCAAGAATTGAGGCAATTAAATGTAGCCATCAGAATAAAACCCCTTTAAATAAAAACATAACTATATAATACATTTCAAAGACTAGACTAGCGAATTACTTAAACAGGGTACTATTTTATTTTAACTTTAACTAGCAGGCTTATCCTTAAGGCTGATGAAGGTCTTAGCAAACGTAGTTTAACAAAGTCTCAGGGGCTTCCAATGGCAGAAGAATTGTTGAGAGAGAGAAGGGGTGGGGAAGACACACACACACACACACACACACAGAGAGAGAGAGAGAGAGAGAGAGAGACAGAGAGACAGAGAGAGAGAAAGAGGGGAGGTTCTTTTTGTTTCCTTCCTGTAGACTTATCCTGTCCTGGCAGACAGCAGATGTCAGCAAGTTCACAGCCCTTAATTCATTGTAAGTCCCAACTTATTGCACACTTGCACACTTCCGAGAAAAGAGATGTCGTAGAAATTCAGGTTACATAATGGTGTACTGGTATTAACAAAAACAGGCTGTCACAGCCCTGGCCCGTATTTCCTGAATCACTTGATATATTCCTTAAGACGCCTTTTACTGTCACAAGCCAGTATCTAGCAAAAAGGACTGAGATTTTGCTGTCACCTGGGGACTTCTAGACACTTGCCTTTTTCTCTTATGGGTAAACTGGCACTATGATGTTAGTCTCTCTCTCTCTCTCTCTCTCTCTCTCTCTCTCTCTCTCTCTCTCTCTCAACAAGGATAATGGTTTTATTAACTATGGAGGGGAAACTATGGCAGGTGGGACAGGCAACTTCCACCCTCTGGGCTTTTTGTATTGTTTCAGTCTCTCATCTCATCTCAGCTTCTTATCTATCTATCTATTAACTTTACATCCCTACCACAGCCCTTTTCTTCCTCCTTTCCCAGTCTCACCCTCTGTCTCACTTCCCCCATCCCCTCTCCCCGACTCCTCAGAAAAGGGGAGCCCCCTCACCACCAACCCACCCCAGCACATCAAGTCGTATCAGGACTGGGCGCATCCTATTCCCTTGTGGCCTGGTGAGGCAGCCCCACCAAGGCAAAGTGATTAAAAAGCAGACAACAGAGTTCATGTCAGAGACAGCCCCCGCTTCCCTTACTAGGGGGACCCAAATGAAGTCCAAGCTGCCCATTGGCTGCATCTCTGAAGGATAGCCACATCTTTTAATGTTCCGTGTGGCATGACTTAGAGGGCGTGGTATGAACATCCACCAATGAAGATCTGGGGTTCTATCCTGAAGCCAATGTCATCCTGGAATAGTGATTTCATGCCGTCTCCTCCAACTCCTTTTCTTTCGTCTTAAAGATAAAGCAAGCCTCCTTAAAGCACCGTGCGATAAGCTAGCTGTTTCATCATGAGCACAGGCACTGTGGAGCAGATTGCGAAAGGGCAAATGACTCTTTTCTCTGTCTCACGGTGACTAAAATGTCTCAAGTAATTGGGACTGTCTCAAGCAGTTGGGGCCGGAATAGTTGGGGTGATGAATCCTCTTCCAAGACGACTTCTGCTGTCATATGCTTTGCATCACACAGGTTTGGTTGAAAGATAGACTCAGCTGGGAAGTCTGACCTGTCTGGGGTCCCTCTAGCATAGTGGTCTCAGAATAGCTGGACTTCTAACATAATGGCTCTGGCCTCGCTGCATGAATGGTCCAGCAGTCAGCATAGCAGGTACGCAACCCTTTCTGACCCAGCACCTAAAGTTATTAGTATTAATTATGTACGATCTACGTTTTCTGGCACAGCGCACATATGCATCCCTTGACTCGGAGATAAGGGACATGTATTACACATCTTGCTGAGAGGACTGTTCAAGATCTATAGCCATATGCTAAAACATCTACACAGTGTCCGGAGTTGTGCTGGAAATGGTGGAGATGGATTAGAACAGCCCAGAACAGATCATTCTGTGAATTAATCTCTCTCTTCTTCAATCTTATCCTAAGATATGGAACTTACAGCTTGTGTTGGTATTTACATTGAATTCTTAAAACAGGGAAACTTTAAACAGTGCCTCAGAGTTTATTCTTCTCCTCAGCATCAGCCCAGAAGTAGGTACCCTGCTTTATAAGGTCAGCCTGGGGCTCAGAGTCCTTCTGACTTGGAAGTTAAACCTGCCTCCTCTAAGTTATCACTGCACTGTCCACGTACTTCACGGGGCGGGGGCGGGGGGGAGCAGGACTGCCTCTGACATGAACTCTGGTGCCCCCTATTTGACCAGTTCCCCTTGGTGGGGAGGCCTGGTGGCACTCAGAGGAAGGAGAAACAGGCTATCTGGATGAGACCTGATAGGCTGTGATCACATGGTGGGGGAAGAGGTCCCCTTCTGTCACAGGTCTAGGAGCAGGGAATAGGGTGAAAAAGGGAGGGGAAGGGGGAACAGGAAGATAGTAGTGAGGGGATAACAATCAGGATGTAATCTGAATAAATTATTTTAAAAATAAAAAATTAAAACTCCTATTATATGGAATTGTAGTTACTTTTTTCAGTTTATTTTTCTTTAATAGTGAGCACATTGAATAGAGGAAGCTTGTCTAGCTTTGTACCTTTTCTAGCATTTCAGAACACCCAGTGCTTAGCAGGTTCTTGGTTAATTAACTAAAGACATCACCATGCAGTAGTCAGACAGAGAGAGTTTGCTCCCCCTACGCCCCCACCCTACTATACAAATTCACAGACTTAGTCTGCTTTGACTACTACAACAGAATAGGCTGGGTGATTTATAATGAGCAGAAACTAACCAATCCATTGTTCCAGAGTTAGGAAACTCTAATCAAAGTATGGGCAACTGGCCAGGGCTACCTGACCTTCTTCATGTGGTGGAAGACATCACACTGCAGAGAGCAGACAGAAAGGCAAATGAGAGACAAGAGAAAAACCAACTTCCCAAATAACAGCATTGACCTGCTCATGAAGGTGGAACGTTGGTCACTAAATCAATTCTTAAAGGTCTCAGCTCTTAATACTGTTATAGTGCAATGCAATTTCAACATAGGACATGTTGTGGGACATGCATTCAAATCATAGCAACCCAACATACTTTTTTTTGGTGTGTCCTGAGGAGAGTGTCTCTCTAGGTAGACCTTCAATTTTGATGATTTTACTTTATTCTGCTACTTATGTCTGGCTTCTATGGATTTCCAGAAAGCTTTATGAAAATGGATCTTTTATGAAAAGCTTAAGACCATTTTTTTGTTGTTGTTGCCCTAATGAAAATTGTAGGCTGAATTAGAATTATACGTTAGCTGGTGAAGTCAGTTGTAGGCATTTGACGGACACTTCTGCCTGCTTTTGCCAAAATAACAATGTGACCACAAGGAAGCTTGCAAATGGAAATAACATTTTCCCGAGTGTTTTCCCAGACTTGGGACTTCAGTGTGAGTTGAAAAGTGCACAGCCAGGTTTTTGACCTGCCAGCCCGTGAGTTCAGCTGTTGTAGAAAAACACATGACTCTGATGACATTAACAACATCTGAGGCTGAAGTGGGCCAGGAATTCTTCTCTACCTTATTTATGTGAAGTGTTCTCACACTTGCAGGCTGTAGCCAAAATAATAACTTTATAGGTGCATGGGTAATTAGGGTCTTCAACGGAAAGTTATTTTCTGCATAAGGCATTGTAGCAACACTCCTTTTATCCCTGATGTTCAATGAAATTAAGATACACTGAGGACATTTTAAATACCCAACAAACAAGGACCAGTCTTGAGCAAGGACCTAGCACAGATGCTTATTAAGTTATATAGCCATGTAAGACATGGCTGTAAGGCTACACCACCCAACTGAAATCAGCTCAAGTCCCTTAGGGGAGTGGAAAGAATAAAAGTCTCAATTCTTTTGAGTGTGTTACACATCTAAAGAGCACACTCACATTTCTATTTCCACTTAAAGGTGGTAGGTCTAGAATTCCCCAGACTCTCTTACAGTCTGAGAACCATTTGAACATTTCACTCTATACTTTGTGCTATCCTGGCTTCTATCAACCAAGTCCTTTTCTCTTAAGTTATCATCAGCTGCATAGTTAGCATGCTCACTGAATCACTGCACTAATGAAAGTATTATGACACCAGACCAAAGATTAGTTTTCTGAGAATGCCCTTATGCTGACATTAAAGCACTAAAATTACTCTTTAGAGCACAGCCTACAACCAGCAAGAGGGTCCTGCCCCACCATAAAAGCTTTTATGCAAAAATAGTCAGCCTTATTGAAGTCCATGTATACTGTTCCTGTTGCTCTCTGCTTTCCTCCCTAACTTGTTAGTTTGGCTTGTGTGCACAAATGAATGCCATTTGGGGCTGAGTGCTCCAAAGTCTCTCACTTTCTGCACATAGTCCAGTTGCGGAGTTCTGTGTTAATTCCCACCTACTGAACAAAGAGGCTTTTCTGATGAGGATGGAGCAATGCTCTGATCTCATCAGTTTTCTCAAATGTAGTGGCACTCCAGGGCCGGCCTTGTGCCAAGGTCAACACAAAATAGACTTTGTGTTGTTATGTGCTCTTTTTATTGTTTTGTTCTAGTACTTTTTTTTTTTTTTTTTGTCTTCCTCTTCTTGTTGTTAGTTAGTTTTGTTTTTTGGTTTTGAGAGGGAGCCTGAAGTTTGAAGTTTGGTAAATAGGGAGTAAGGAGGATTTGGAAGGAAGTGGGGGAGGGGAAAATATAAATGTATTGCATAAAAATTTAAAGAAAAAGATAATCAAAAAGTCAAAGCCTTGAGGCTTTATCAAATAAACAATCTTGGTGTTATTTTCCCCTTCTCTCTCTTTCCATCACTCCAGTTGCAGCTCCCTCCATGAAATTCTATTTTCTACTTCATATTACCCTCCCAGGTACCCTCCTCCACCACTGGTCCCTTTTTACTTTCCTGGTTCCTGCAATTACTCCGGTTTATCTAGAAACATCTAGGGATGTGGAACTAGGAACCAGGATGAGAGACAATGTGGAGTTTGTCCTTCTGGGTCTGGGTTACCTCACTCAATATTATCTTTCCTAGGGTCATCCATTTACCTGCACATTTCATGATTTTCTTTTCTTTATAGCTGCCATTGTGTATGCACCGCATTTTCATTACTCATTCATTTTTGAAAGGCATTTAGGTGGCCTCTGTTTCTGGGCTATTAGGGATAGGACAGCAATGAATATAGCTGCCCAAGCATGTGTGGAGTTAAAAAAAAAAGTTAAGCCACTTGGGCTGGCGACACTCCCCACAAGAGCCATAGACCAACAAAATCCTCAGCACCAGGCATGAGAAACCTTCGTTCAGATGGTTAGTCGGGGTAATTGTTACAACTCCCAAAACAATTTAGATTATCAACGCAGTCATTGATTGCTTCTCAGGAGTTGAGGGTGTGCCTCTAATGCTGAAGACATCACACACTTATGACACAGGACTCAGATGATTTGAGATGGATCTGACCTGAAAGTCTCTTTCCTGTGGTCTAGCTTCCATGGTTCCAGAAAATACTGTGCAAACTGCCAAGGGAGGAAAGTAATTAAACAGTCCTACCCAGTTGCAATACTATGAACTATGACAATTACTAACATGATAAAATATGCACCATAGGTGCAAGAAGTCACATGTCTGTGGCAACTAACAACTGTCTAATTAGACTTAATGCTCACTCAACAGGAGGAAATCATTCCTGATACTGGAAACCTAGCTAGCCTCATGGGATTAGTGAAGTCATGGACCTTGGAAAAGAATCTACTACTGCTTCTTTGCTAGACCAGCACAAACCTTACTATACACTACAACTTATCCTTATGCCTAAAGATGAGTATAGCTACCATCTCTTATTTAAAATGTTTCTCTTTACAGTAAATGGAGATTGTCACAGAAGACCACAACTGAACACAGTGCAGAGATCAAAAGGTCATGGAAAGCCCAGCTCCATCAGACACACCTACCTTGGGGCTCCTGCATCTACAGTTCAGGGAACATCATGGAAGAAGGGGCGGAAAGATTGTAAAAGCCAGGATAGCAGAAAGTCCGCTGTGAAACAGTCTTAGAAATGGCTGCATAAACAAGACCAGAACAATGGCGACACCAATGCACATGTGGAAAATGTCATGGGGTCTCACCCCTAAACAGAGAACTACAGGCAACTAATGACTGGCGGGAGAAGGAAAATTGACTTCTCCCAGGGATGAGCCCCTTTTTCGGTTGTCTAATGAAGAGTGGTCAGCCTTGAAATCGTATAGACACCACCAGCTAAAAGAGTCAGCAGGTTGTATTTATGTATAATTGTGCATAGACATACACAGATGCATACCTACATAGATGTATATAACACAGTAATAAAGAAAGAGGCCATCAACTGGAGAGTGGGAAGGCACAGGAGGGCTTCGAGGGAGGGTAGCCTGAAGGGGTGAAGTGGGCATGTATGTGATGTAATTATATTTCTATGTGTTCCAAGGTACAAAAAAAAAAAAAAAAAAAAAATGAAAGTGATAAAAATACTTAAGAAAACGTCAAAACCTCATCGGGCATGATTTGCTCTTCCCAAGCCCTTGTTAACTACCTGTCAGCCCTTGAAACTCTTTTTGGGATTTGGCTTGAAACTGCTGTTTTCTCTGGCACTGTTCAACCCATGTGCGTGGGACATACGTGCATACCATACCAACCTCTGGCCCTAGGTCATGCTGGCCAGAGAGTCTCAAAAGTATTACTTGTCAACTTTTGGATGCCATGATAAGAAAAACTTGAAGTCCTTTCTGGCACATGGCTTTTCAAAAACATCTTCCCACCGTTTTGTACCAATTTTAGTTGTGTTTCTCTTCCTATGGCCAGCATTGCTTGTTGGGGGATGGTCTGATGTATTTTGATGTTAATTATTGTTTGTTGTCTCTGTGACCCACCTTTTAATTAATAAAAAGCCGTCCCACCTGGGCTGGGCAGAAGAGCTAGAGGTGTGGCTAAGCGTCCCAAGAAGGAGAGAGAGGAATTCTGGGAAAAAGAAAAAAGACTGCCACGAGGAGGAAGGAGAGAGACCTGCAGGGAAGAGAGGAGGCCACCATGGGTTGGATGGAAGAGAAACACGTGACAGGTGTGGGTGGAGATTCAGCCCAGATGAAGAACATTAGCCAGTATTTGGGATCATGGATGGGAGGTAGCTTGGTAGAAGGTATTAGAAGCAGATGACATGAGATTGGGGCAGGGATCCCATAACTGCCCCACTATGGGAAGTAGTTAAGAGGATTAATGTCTTTCCTGCCTCAGGTTAACTAAGGCTATTTTAAAATATAACAAGTGACTGTGTCTTAATTGATTGCTAGCCAGGCCTACTGATAATGCTAATAATACAGATAATTTTAAAACAATATTACTTGTGTTTCTGCAATTTATAAAATTAAGACACTCTGTATAAGGAAAAGAAGAGAACTCAATAATTTTTCTATTAATTTTTTTTATTCATATGTGATAATCATTAGTTGGGCACAGTGTGACAGTGCAGTATTCACACGAACCAATGGGAGGTGCTTTCTCTTTACTATTTTTTTATTGCTCATAGCCTCAAAGAACCTCTCTTCTAGTTCCTCTTAAAATACATAGAGATTGTTTTGAACAGTGGTTGCCTACTGTGTGGAAAAGCACCAGAAATTATTTTTCCTAGCTGTGTTTTTTTTTTTTAAACCTGTTATTGATCCTTCCTCTCGCTCGTGTTAAGTATTTGTCTTTGTAATGTCATTTACTATTCTGGGTTGAATAAACTCTGCCCAAACTTAGAAAGTTTTAACTCCTAGGGCCCAGGAATGTGACTTTGTTTGGAATGGTGTCCCGTAAAGAAGTCTGTAAGCTAAAATAAGACCTGGCGGGTGGAGCCTGTCTGTTAGTCGTATCAAGAAGTGATTAACATTAGGGTGTAGAGCTGGAGAGAAGACTCAGGTGGCAACGCCTTCTGTGCGGGCATAAGGCCCTGATTTGGGATCCTTCGCGTCACTGTAAAAAAGCCAACCCCTTTGGGAGGGAGGACAGAAGCCGGGGAGCTGAGACAGGAAGATGCCCAAGCTCATTGGCCAGCCCGCCTATTTGAATTGATGACGTCCAGGTCTCGTTGAGAAACCCTGCCCCAGATTTGCTGAAACCTTAACCTTGGACTTCTGGCTTCTAGAACAACGTGGAGGGACTACAGTTCTACTGCACCTGTTTCTCAGTCTTCCTTACTTGTTGCTATTGTTCTTGGTGAACACTGGTTGTGTTTTTGTCTTCACAGTGACATTTCCGGCTGATTGAACATATCAGAAGCTGCAGGCTCTAGGCTGTAAGAAGACCTAATGTAGGTCCTGCATGGGTTTAAGAGTGCCAGCCAAAAGCCCACTGGCATTAAATGACACTGCCTGGAAGATTATTTTATTTTGGTGTGACTTTTTTGAACAATAAGTTCTATAGAGTGGATAACAAGATGCTCTCCTAGAGACACAAATCCCTAACCAAGAGGCTCACTGTGACAAGTCCACTCTTGCCACAGATGTGTTTTAAAACAAATTCAATGATGTAAAACCCTAAATTTTCTGCTCCTTTTAAGAGCCTGATGGTCATAAATGGGACCTTTATTTAGTGGGGTTCTACCCTCGAGCAAGGCACAGCGCCTTGTCCCAAAGCCTTCCTTTGTCACTTATGCCTACTTATTTTACCTGTGTTACTCAAGTGCTTGGCTAAGATAATTGAAACGAATGAGTTAATTCATCTCGTGGTTCCTGGATGACCGGTTCAGAGATGTTAGTTATTGAGCTAACTCCAAATCACTGAACCAAAGTGTCGGAGGCAGAAAGTGTCTGAGGAACCTAGCTGTCTGTGTCTACGCATGTGTGTATGTAGTCACACGCACTTCCATGTGGGTTCTCTATGTATATCAGTGTAGCCACCCCCACCCCCCAAAATATCTGGCTTCATTCTCCAGTATTTCTTTCTCATTCTTGCCTAAGTAAGAAATGCCATTTCTTTGAATAAACTATGGCTGACATTCCATGGAATTATTATTCTGTGAAAAATGTCTAGGAAACTGAAAGAGAGGTAAACTTGTTTTTTTTGTTTAGATCACAAGTGGGGGATGAGAAAAGACTTGTGAGAGAGTAGGTCATGTTTATCCCCTTAGAAGTTGAACCACCATGTGGGGGAGATTGGTTATTAACCAGCTGAAAAACATCCTTGAGTAAATTCTGAGAGGAGGTATAAAAATGAGGCAAAAACAAGAGGCGGGGCCTCTGGAGCCTTGGATAGTTTTGGCTGTTCATTGCTCCACTTCGAGGCACTCCTAGTGAGAACCGCTCAAGGGAAGGCTTCGGGGCTCCAGCTCCTGCTGAAGTTCTGGGTTCTGGTTGCACCAGGGTCCAACAGAAGAAGTCCTGCTGATTACGCCAGGAGAATCAACCATTCCTCGGAACTGATATCCTTATAGTATCATTAGAATCCTCTTTTCCTATTGTTTCAGTTAGTCAGGTTATAAGTGAGGTACTCTCAGTTATTAAGTTCATAATAAAATATATTTGTTAAGAAAATTGAGCCTACAGGAAACGTTAAAGCAGATTGGGCCCACCCAAAGGCTAAGGAGTAAATACCAAAAAGCTTTGTGTATCTATAAAGAATACTTAAAAAGTAAATATCTTTTAAAGTCCATGTAAAATTATGTGACTAGGGGAGCAATCCTTTTGTGTGTTTGTGTGTATGAAGTTTGATTTGCCAAATAAAAATTCATAAATGACCTCACAACAGCCACCGCAGGCTCAGGTTACCTGCCCTGGAGGACAGTCCTTACAGAAGTGAAGTATTTTGCTCATTGTGAGAGAAAAAGTTAGATTTTAGCTTGGCGAAAACTGCATTCCTATTGCTTTTGTCATGCCCCGGTGTCTTTGTTATCACCCCGTCATAATCACAGCGCGCTCTCCGCATTTCAGGCTGATGACCTGATTGGACGATAAACATCTTGTTACACAAAACTTACACCCATTGTACTTGTAGTTGTTTAAAACGGGGGGTCTGTGCAAACAAACCCAGATACTCTCTTGTATTAGCTATTTTATTAGAGTCATAATGTGCAAATCCTGATTTGCATGTTCAACTAAATGGTTGCAAACAGTTTTTGACACATGAATTCACGGCTCCTCTCTCCATGCCTCCACTGAGCTTGGCAAAGGCGAATTGGTCTATTTGAGTTATCCTCCTTTGATTTCTCTAGGAAAATCAATATAATAAAGTAATTCTTTCCTGCCATGCTCTTCTTGGCTAAGCTCTGCTGAGAACAGTCAGAAAGTGTTTTCCCTTCAATTATCCCAGGCTTGTTTGCATTAAACCCCTTCCAACAGGCGCCAGTAAATGTGTTCCCTTAATAAGGATGCCTCCCTTTGAAATAAGCTAAATAAAATTTTACATTTAAGGTGAGTAAGAACCAGTTATGAAGAAAATTGCTCAATATCTGTTCTATTCTAATTTCTCTCCCCATGCCGAGCATGCTGCAACTCCATCCTGAGGAACAAGTGGGGCGATGTGTCATGCATAATTCATGCCGCTGGCCTCCCACACACCCTTATTTTTTTTTCCCCCATCAGATTTCTCCATATTTAGATAAAGTCAGGGCCCACGCTTCATTTTTACCAACAAAACTAACTTTTAAGGAAGGTGACAGAGGTGTGGGCTCTTTATTCTTAGGAAGAATGCTTGCTTGTGATGATCACAAATGTTTCTCTGAAGATATTTAGATTGTGTTTTGTGAGCTTTATTTTGTTAGATGGCAGGATCCCAACTACTTACGTGGCTGGCATCCTTATTTGTAAGGGTGCCTGGGACAAAACTTGCTTACTCATGAGGAATAAAACAGAACCATGCCAGGACGCCAAAGACTTTATCATGGCATGACATTTCTTACATAATTTTTTGCCAGAATGGTATTTTAATTAGGATAAGAGTACATCACATCTTCAGTTACATAAAGTACATTTCCTGTTTTCCTTTACCAGCTCCATTTTCTTATTTCTTTTACAGCTGATCTTGTACCTCATTAAGATAGTTTCCCAACTGGATAGCGCAGATGTTTCAGTCCCAGTCTATTTAAAACCAAACCCATCATCTTCTTCTCCAAACCTTTCCCCACCATGTATGGAGTTATACAAGCCATAAATCACCCTGAACACCATTTTTGATTCCTCACTCTACTCTTTCTGACAACAAATCAGTAGCCAAGTTGGGGTAAACTTTCTGTTACCAGAATCCTTTGCGCCTTCCCTGTCTTAAGCCACCATCGTTCTCGCTGGTTTACTGAAACTGGTCACCTGGAATTTACATACGCTGTCACACTGGGCATCGTTGCTGTGTGTCGTCGCCCCCCTCCTCCCCACTGAAAAATCTAGATTGGGATTGTCCATATGCTTAGAAGGACTGTTGACATTTCTCTCTGGCATCTTCTGTTTCCCAGCATGCTCCATTAATCCCATCTATTGAGTGTGCATAATGTGAAAGGACCACTCTCTTAGGGCTTGTAATATGTGAGAAGCTGTGATCTCTGCCCCAGGGAGTCGAAATGATCTAAATGGCTTTTGTGGTGGTGTGTGGGAGTGGGGAACGGAAGGAACACCGTGCCTCAGCCACCAAGGAGGTGGCGTTCTTACATCCACGCTCTTGTCAGAGAAAGGATAAAAAGAGCCGATAGCTTTAAAAACCTCCCCAACTTTAGTGCCTTCCACGCAATAGTATTTCCAAACATAAACTTTAGTCTTTGAAATTAGGATCTCAACAGTGAGGGTTGCCTTTGACTTCAAGAACATTGGAAGGTCAGCCATAATATTAAGATTGTTTCATCTCTGTTCCGAGGTCATATTTCTCCTCCCCTCCCCCTTGAGATTATGAGGACTTTGCAATATAGATGTGCAGGAGAAGTTAGATTCTGGGGTCACCTTGTGCAATCCCACCCCTGCTAAATACCTCTTCTCTCTTGGAGGATTTCCCCGGTTTATGTAGTAGCTCATTCAGATGGTTTCTAAATTGTTAGAGAAAGTTTCCCGGCTCCAAGGCTGTCAGCTCTGCCCTGCGTCTCCTGCACCGCACCATCTTCAGTGCCCTCCCTGCCCATTCTGGGCCCAGGATTCCAGGACTGAGACAGCAGCATTCCCATTAAACAAGAGCAGGTAAGGTGCAGTCTCTGGGGCAAATCTGATCTCAGCACCTGGCGCAGGTCTTTTAATGAAGCCGTTTTCTCTCCATGATACACCGAGAGGCTGGAGAATGTAAAGTATTTTGTTTATCTGGCCTTTCTCAGAGGTACTGTCTGTCACCGTAGATGCCTGCGGTAAATATAGCAACGGCATCACTGGGTGTGTAAAGCTATTAGATTTATGAGGCACATAAACTGCAAAGCTTCTAATAACTATAATTTCTTACTTCAATCATAATACCAGCATTAGTGTCATGTTTTCCAGGGAATTTTATGTTTCTAAAAATATCTTAATTGTGGTTACTATCTCTACCCTGTAATTCCTTTAATTTGAAAGCGAAAGGCTGTGCCAGAGGTACAGCTGGAGGAACAGCCCCCACCCCAACACCCGCATTGTCTATGTGGGCAGCAGGCAAGATTGATTGCCCATCTTGCAGGCTCTGCAATTAAATTAGATAAATTTTTTTTCTTGGAAAAAGAGGCTCCACACTAATAAGGAACAACTGATGGTCAAATCAAATGTGGGGGTGGGGAACGGAGGGTGGAATCTTTGCCCTCCCTCCTCGCTCCTTTCCCTCCTCCCATGCCTGTGCCCAGGGTCATTCTGCCTGAATGCGTCTAATATCTCGTCCTAACTGTTTGGCATTGTTTGAAAAGGCCTTTGGTACGGTGCCAACTATCAGAATATTTTCCTTTTGACCCAAGGCCCAAGTGTTAGTTCAGGCACTTGATATAGGATTCTTGGCTTGTGGAGTTTTCTTGACTTTCAAGGATAAAAGGAAGACGACTCCCTGCAAGTCATCTTGGAAACACACACACACACACACACACACACACACACACACACACACACACACACACACACACACACACACACACACACAGACAGAGAGAGAGAGAGAGAGAGAGAGAGAGAGAGAGAGAGGGTTGAAGGAAAAATCTATTGGCAGTAGTCTGCCCCAAAATTTGTTATTGGCCTCACTGTACTGCAGTGTGTTTGAGTTACCGCAAGAGCAGTACAGTGGATGGTTTACTGCATCTATTTTAGAATTGGTAGACTGAAGTATCCCAGTGTTAGTCACTGGAAGATGACTGTAAATAAACATCACTGAATTTATGGTCATGGCCGATGATACAGTAGACCCTAGCAGAGGGAGAGCAGGGGTCTTTCCTAAGGCACATTTCTTAATGAATACTTTACAAATGTTTTTGTTTATTATTTAAGAATCTCATACTATATGTTTTATCATATTCTATCCCCTCAACTTCTCTCAGATCTTTCCTCATCTCTGAGCACAGCTACATGTTCTTGCTCTTCTTAGAAAATAAGACCCACAAAACATATGGCGTCCCATTTGTGTTGACTACTGCTGAGCGCGAGGCCCGCCCTGGGGTGTGGTTGATTCAGCCAGCACCGCCTCCTTGGTAAGAACTGGCTTTCCCTCTCCCAGCAGATATCAGTTATGGATAGCTTCTCGGATAGTGAGACTTTGTAGCCACTTTCCCTCCTCCGTGACCCAGCTCGAGCCTGTGCAGGCCTTGTGCATGCGGTCATCGTCTCTGTGAGTTTGTGCATTCAACGGCCCTGTTGTGCTTAGAAAACATTGTTTCCTTGAAGCCAGCCACCACCTCTGGCTCTTAAGAATTTTTTCCCTCTTTTTTTCAAGTCTCATGCTTCTACCCATTTCCCCCATGGCCCAAACCTTCAGTCTGAAAAGTTTTCTTTCCTACTCCTGAGTATTTAAAGAAAGTACTCTTCCATGAATAGACACAGATATCAGAGTAGCGTATAACATTCAAATGCTACAGATGCATAAGGCTGTATACAATCTCATCCTGTAACAATCACACTGTTAGTAGCTTTGTTTGTTATTGCGGGCTCTTTCCTATGTATATCCAAACATAATGCTTTCCAGAAACATAATAGTGCTACACATACCATTTGTGGGCAGCTTTTAAAGCTTGTACATCACATGCAGTCTTCTGGAGGAGGAAATCCACATTTGTCTCAACTTCCTGAACGTCTCTTGGGTATTCTATAGTGGAGTTGGAACCTAAGTTACTCAACTGCTTCCCTACTGGTGGGCATTTCAATGGTGCTTAATATTTTGTTCTTGCAAAAACCAAAATGTTTCTAAGAAGGTCTGGGCTACATATCTTTGGATGCTAATGAGCATGTATTTTCTGGACAAATTTTTTAAAAAGGGATATTAGAAACCTTATTTCCTACTGTGTGGGTTGGTATGGTTGAGTGAAGTTCGAGATAAAAACACTGGCTTTTTATTGGTTAGGCCAAGAAAGAGGTGTGTGTGTGTGTGTGTGTGTGTGTGTGTGTGTGTGTGTGTGTGTGTGTGTGTTGGCTTTATAGTCTCATTCTTGAGGAAGTAGGGCTGAGGTGAAGTGTGGACTTGGGAATTATGGGGTCCTATGTCTAGACTGTTGTCTAGCTATGTCCAGACGGCTTGGATAGAAAAGGTTTTAATTCACTCAGCACACAGGGAATAAGCTTGACGTAACAAGGGGAAATGGCAAGACTGGCAGATAAAGAAAACCTAAATCATGGCTAGACATAGTGACACATGCTTGTAATTCCAGCATTTATGATGTTTTGACAGAATGGTCCCTTGGGTTTGACATCAGCTCCAGTGAGTTCAAGGTTAGCCTGGGCTACATAGCAACATCCTGTTTCAAAACAAAACAAAATTTAAAAATAAAACAATGTTCACACCAGAAACTAGGGAACAGAATGCTGGTCAGGCCAGCAAGGCCTACTAAGGACAGAGGTTTAGTTAGGAACATTTCTGGCCATGAGGATCTTGTCAAATGCCCTTTGCCATCTCCTAGCCTTCTTGCACGCTATCCGGGAGCCTTGTACAGGGTATTCTTATGTATGAAGTACAACTTTGTAAATCCTAGAAATGCCTGCTGCATCCAGGGTCAGCAAAGCTGGCTACTCACTCACCTCCTAGGGTGAGGTGGAACTAGGATAGATAAAAACAGGCGGATCTCCTTATTTTCAAGAATTCCATATCAATATGTGGAAAGCATGTACCAGAACAAGCTTCCAGATTGCCCTTTGAGAGCTGCCATGCCCTGTGAACTGAGCGGAGTTCTCCAAGTCCAAGTATGTGGCTGGAATGTAAAATGCTATTTTTATGGAAGTTGTTATATCAAATCATATCAATTCATATCAATTCATATCATATCATAGCTCTGTGCTGTCAAGAGCGAAGTGTTTAGAAGCATGGTGGCCAACTGAGGTGTGATTATACATGATGTAGAAGGGTTTGTGTGTGTGTGTATGTGTGTGTGGGTGTATGTGTGTGTGTGTGTGTCTGTGTGTGTGTTCAAGAGGAACAATGCCCATCAGCACAACATAGAAGATTATTTAAGGGAACTCTAAAATTGTGCCACATGGTGGTCCTAGTGGCAGAGCTGGATCTGAAGAGAATGCCCTTTCATGCTCTCGGTGCTGGTGGTAGAAAGGAACATTGGTTAAACATAAAAACAACCCTGGACTTGAGGAATTCCCCTGGCAGCTTTGTCACAGCTGTGTTGTGCAAACCTTTGGGAAAAGGCTGAAAACACTAGGAAAAGCATGGTTCTGGCTGGTACCCAAAGGTACGCACCCCATAAACTGTGTCAGCACCCCATAAACATGCCACTTTTAATGGCAAGTGCATGTCCCTATTCACCACCATCGTTTATTCTACCACAAAGTCTCCCGGAACTTTGTTTCCAGAATTCCTTTTATCTTAACCATTAAACCAGCCTTGGAGAGATATTGGGGTCAGCTGTCCTGGACCTGAGTCGTATCTCCCCTGACCTCACCTGAGCAGTAATCTAACTAGCGACAAAGGCTGTTGAGTAATGAGAACAGCCTTGTGGCAGACTTCCTGATCGGCTAGCCATATTCGGAAAGCTAAACCCATCAATCGTCCAATAATGGTTTATGAATGTTCACCGTGGAATAGGAGCACTTTAAAACATCTGCTGTGGAGAGATAATGAACATGGGTAGGTGCCTGAGAGTGGGAGGGCACATTAAAGAGACATGCAGAAAGGCAGTCACATGGGCAAGCATTCACACAAAATGTGGAGACGCTGTGAGATTGGATCAGGAAGACCAAAGAGGGCATGAGCTTGGCATTATAAAACATCGGGAAACCCAACTGGATCAAATAGTAACTTGCCTGGCTCCCCAAGAAAAAGAGCACAGAGAGAAAAAGAGAAGAAGGCCTTTTCTGAGTGGGTCTTCCAACTCCAGGTCAAAAGAGGCTTGTACTCTGAGGATCCATGGGTCTAAGGAGAATGGCCATCCACAGGAAAGCTAAGAGGGACACAGCTAAGGTTGCAAGTGCCGGGAGAGGAAAGGAAGGTAGAGCTTATATGGGCTGATGTTCCAGCGCAAACTGAATATTAAGGCTCTAGGTGAGGGTGGTTAGAAGTGTGAGGTTGGAGATAATAGATTAACAGCCATTTTTGAGAAGTCACAGAAGATGAAAGAGGTGTCAAATACTTCAGGGAAATTATGACTTAACTTTCACAGCTACATTCACACACACACACAGACACACACAGACATACACAGACACACACATACTTGGATCTCCTAACCAATTTCAGAATAGCTTTAGGATGCTGTGTGAACTGCTAGTAGGCAAAGTCTTGGTTACTTTATGAAAGTACTGGTCAGTTTATGATCGACTTGACAAACTAGAGTCATCAGGAAAGAAGAAACCTTGGTTGAGGATTGCTTTGATTAGACTGGCCTGTAGGCAAGTTTGTGAGACACTTTCTTGATTGATGGTTGATAAGAAAGGGACTGGCTTACTATGAGTGGTGGTACCTTGGGCAAATGGTCCTAGACTGAGTAATAAAGGAAGCTGAGCAAGCCACAGGAACAGGCCAATGAGCAACATTCATTTGTAGTTTCTGCCTCAGTCCCTGCTCCCTCTGCCCCTCCTCACCCCCTGGTAATGAACTGTGATTGGGTGTGTAAGCCAAATAAACTCTTTCCTCCCCAAGTTGCTTTTGGTCAGTGTTTTATCATAGCAACAGAAACTAAACTAGGGAAATTAATAACTCTGTGGGCTCATAAGAAGAGTTCACTTCAATGCAAACAAACCTCTTCTCTGCTTCTTTTATTTTTCTCTCCTATACATTAGACATTGTACAGATAAGGGAATTCTGTAAATTAAGTATACTTATTTTCTTTATGAGAAATATGTTTAAATGTAATTTTATAACTAGGGTAAGTCATATAATATTGTGACTTATTTAACAAATAATATATGTTACTAGCATGTATTAGAATGTATTTTGGTATAGTGTAATAATTAGTTTTCAACAATATATTAATATTTGCATGTATTATATTAGAAAGTTGTATATTATATTGTGTAATGTATAGAAAGATAAAATATGCAAATAAGATGGAATATGTGCATATACTTAAGAGGTAAAAGAGCTGATCAATAGCATTATGTCATCTGAAGGAAGCACAATGGCAGATTACAGGATTTTATGGAACCATCTAGTTAAAGCTAACTAGAAATGCAAATTCCACCCACGCTAGAGAGGTGATGATGGAATCATTGCTGGCAGCACCCAGGAACTACCATTTTAAACACCTCCTTGGATGATTCTCAGTGATCCTCATACGTCTGTATATTCAGACCTGGCTTTTCCTCTGAGTTCTATATTTGTATACCTGAGATCCTTCTCAAGATCTCTGCTTGTGTATCTCAACAAGAATCCTCAACTTCATCTCTTCCTGACAGAATTCTTTATCTCCTCAAAATTTGTTTCCTTCAATGAATGCTACCACCATCCACCTAGATGCTTGGGGAAAACTTAAAGTTTCTCTTATTTCCTTAAGATCTTACATTGCCTTTACCTCTGAAATGACCCCCAAAAGCTCATGTGCTGAGGACGTGGTCCCCAACTATTGATACTATTGAGAGGGGGTAGGAACTTAAGGATCTGTGGCCCCAAAGGAAATAGGTCCTGGGGGTGTATTCTCTGGGTGTAAGTTGGAACTCTATTCCACCCCACCCCCACATATCTGTCTTTCTTTCTCTGCTTCTTGGATGCCCTGGCATGAACAGTGACTATGCCATGTACTCCCCTCTCTGTGATGTCTGTCTGGTCACAGGCTTCCAAGGCCTCTGATATCTTTCCCTTTCTGACTTAGTTGTTATAATCAACCATCCTTCAGATACCAAGTGCCACATTTTCCAAGAATTAATCTTCCTTACAATCTTTCTTTCCCCAAGGCATGGTGTGACCGCAGGGAAGATATATTGTCCATGTGTTAGGACAACCAGAAATATGCATAGACATCCGCAACATGTAAAGCTATCAAGAAAACTAGACCACCAGCAGCATTAGGTGGCTAAGATGAAGCAGACAGAAGGTAAAATGGTGGTTTCCAGAGTCCATGAGGGAACAAGGAATGGGAGTTAGTCTGGAATGGGTACAGTGTTTCAGTTAGAGGAAGTGAAAAAGTTCTATGGATGGTGGTGATGGCTGAACAATGCTATGAATGTTCTTAATGTCACAGAACTATTCCGTTGAGTATGATTAGAGAGGCCAATGTATGTTACGCCTATATTTCATTACAAAATGAAAATAAAAATCAAACATATCATTTCTCAAAGTTGTTAAAATTTGTGCAAGGACAGGGTTTACGTGTCCTCCACATCTGTTCTCTCTGTTTGTGACTCCATCTACTTACGACCGTGCTGCATTTTAGCCCCTGATTCTCACAAGCACACCTGGGGCTCTCTCCCTGGGCCACCTAAAGTCAGATATGTTCCTCTTCATTCACTTTGCTCCTCTTGGACCCTGAATTCCCCAATTTCAAAACAATTTCTCCACATTCTCACCAACAATGGCTGCGTCCGCTTTGTTTTGTCTAATATCTGTGTAAGTGGTATGAATCTACATAGTTTTAGAGTTTACTAGTTAGTCGTAGGGCAAATGAATTTGCATGGGACCTCAATGAAGTTGGTTTTACTGAGAAAGGCTCGGAGCCAAAGCATATCTTAGTTTGTAGACCCCTGAGCTGGATTCCTGAGTCACATAGAACCATTTAGAAGTAGTCATTCTGGCAAAAACTAATGTACTTTTGTTAGAAAATGATGGATAAAGATGTGACCACCCCACAGCAGTAGAAACTTGGGTTATCCATTTATACATTATCTATTTTTGCAGACACATGCATTTACAGTTGTTTATCCTAGGGACTATGAAATAGCATGTTGACTATATTTTGTCTCTGTCTTTAAGAAGAGCATCATACAAAGAACGCTGTTGGTGAACCCTGAAGCTGAGTGGAACCATGGGCACTGGTAGTTGTCCTTGTGAACAGACCAGACCAGAGCTGACTAGGCATCTTATTTCCCACCTTTCAGGGACTTCTGCTGTTCCCAGTGTGTAATAGAGCCTAGGCTTATGAAGGACTGACAAACACCCCACAAGAACCGTAGCTACATATGTTGCAGTAGCCTCTCCGTGTTAGTCATCTGGAAATAAGCTATTAGTGTCTGCTCTGAGAGCAGCTGCCAGGGGAAGTCATCAGAGGAGGAGAGTGGAAGGGTAAGCCTAGACCAGTTGGAGGTACAAATGGTATTTTGATTGGACAGGACAGGACTAGTCCTCTTTAGGGAAGAAGAGGAAAGAAATAGCTTTGGATTTTTAAGGGACCATGCGGTATAAGAAATTATTTGCAATGGGAAGCAGCATTGAAACAAATGAGTAAAACTCACAAGGACATTTTAAAAAAAGTTTTTATTACCATATATTAAATATATAAAATGGTGGGAAGTATTATGACATTTTAATATATGTATGTAATGTATTTGGAGTAGATTCACCTCCATTACCCTCCTGTGCCCTCCTCCCACTGACCTTTCCAGCTTGTCCTTTTTGCTGCTTTCATGTTGTACAGGCTGGTTTTATGTGTTAACTCGACACAAGTTAGGATCATCAGAGAGGAAGGAGCCTCAGTTTAGGAAATGCTCCCATGAAATCAAGCTATACGGTATTTTTGCAATTAGTGATCTATGGGAGAGGGCCCAGCCTATTGTGGGTGGTGTCATCCCTGGGCAGGTGGTCCTGGGTTCTATAAGAAAGCAGGCTGAGCAAACCATGAGGAGGAAAGCAGTAAGCAGCACTCCTCCATGGCCTCTGCATCAGCTCCTACCACCAGGTTCCTGCCCTGCTTGAGTTTCTGTCCTGACTTGCTCCAATGATCTGAAAGTGTAAGCCAAATAAACTCTTTCCTCCTCAACTTGCTTTTTGGTCATGGTGTTTCATTGCAGTAATAGACCCTGACTAAGATGTCTATTTATTTATTGACCCAGGGAGCAGAGTTAGGGTTATTTGCAGAAACATGAGTGTCTTCGTTTCTTTTCAAAAGTTGTGACAATACACCATCACCAAGGCAACTCATAAAAGAAAACATTTAATTTGGGGCTTATGGATGCAGAAGCTTAGAGTTCACGACCATCATGGCACAGAGCATGGCAGCAAACTAGCAGGCCCCGTGCTGGAGCAGCAGCTTAGAGCTTACTGCAGGTAGAGAGAGCTAACTGGCAATGAGGTGGGCATTAAAAAATCAAAGCCCACTCCCAGTGGCACACCTCTTCTAACTTTGGCCAGGGATTTATTCCCTTTGGAATCTTAGGGTTGGACAAACATTTAACCATCTTAACATTCAAAAAGAGATGTCATTGCTGACACACTATGTGTGGGCAGCACTATGATGAGCAAGTATGTGATGTGGAGAGAGAGAGAGAGAGAGAGAGAGAGAGAGAGAGAGAGAGAGAGAGAGAGAGAGAGAGAGAGAGAGAGAGAGATTGAAAGTAGAATGGTTTGTGCACTATGAAAAGAGGTGGAACTGGAGACATGGGGATGGTGAGGAACAGTTTGTTGGGTGGCCTGAGCTGCCACCTGAGGCCATGGTGAAGTCCTGGCCTGTGTTGCCACTGAGGGCCATGTCTGGGCCCATGGCATTGCAGCAGCAAGGGTCTGTGTCAATGCTCACTGCCCATGTTACCACTAAAGGCCACGTGGACAACCTTGGTCTGGGCTGCTGCCTGGGGCCGTGTAAATGTCTAAGGGCTGAGCAGAGCTGGTCTTTCCCCTTGTGGGAGAGCTGGTCCTGGTGGTGGGAGTGTGGGTGAGCCAGCCCTGCCACCTCTAGTCTCCTTTAGCAGGTAGCAGGCAGAATAGCTGATCCTAAGGGCATAAGGGGAGACCTCTCCCCTCATTGGTGACAGCACTCAGGCCTTGTACCCTGCCTTGGAAGCACTGAAGAGCTAGCCCCGGTGGAATGGGTAGGATGACCAATCCAGAGGGCATGAGTGCAGGAGAGCTGTCCCTGTCGCTCACTGAGGAAATTTGGGAGAGCTGGCCCTGATGACATGGTACAGGAGAGCTGGTGGGCAAACCAACTCGGCTACCACACAGGCCCAGATCCAGGGCTCTGAGTTGACCCACCCAACCTCTACCCTATCTATGAACCGCTGGAGGTCATGAAGGGGCCAGTCCTAAATAACTAAAGCTGCAAGACCTCCATGACAGAGGCCTCGAATCAGACCAATGACTCATGGCAACAAACAATTGTAAGTGAAGCTGTTTGGGCAAAAGGGTATACTGTGTGACAAATTGTGGCACACTACAACTTCCACAGCAAGGTGCTTGTTTCCTTTTCTTTATGTAGGCTGCAAGGGTGGAGAGCTGATGTAGAGGGGTGAGGAGGTGACTGGGACTGGGGTGTATGATGTGAAATTCACAAAAAATCAATGTAAAAGATTTAAATTTAAAACAAAGACGGAAAGGGGAGGGAGGGAGGCGGGGATGTCCTAATGCCCCTTCAAGGGCATGCAACTGTATGGTCAGAAGACTAGGCTCATCCCTTAAAAGTCCTATCTCCTCCCAGTAGTGACATGGCCTGAGACTAAGACTTTAAGACATGGACCATTATGGGACACATATCCAGACCATAGCAACAACTGTAACCTACTGAACAAGGAGCAGTGATGTGGTAGAGCCCTTAACTACTGCTAAGGAAAAGGGTGCATTTAGTGGGGTTGCACCCTGCACCCTGCTATGCTGATCCTACACAAGGAAGCGAAGCTATTTGCAGTGTTTATTGCAAGCAAAACATGGCCCTTTTCACACAAGGGACTGAGTGTTTATTGGCATAGCAAAGATTGTTGAGGTTAGAGTCTCTAGAAATTGCTGACCTAAGGGAAAGATCTAGGCATAGAAAATATAGCCTCAGCCCCATGGGCAGAACAGGCAAAATGGAAATCTGGTTTATTCTCTGTTGGAAACTTCCATGGAAAGACCTGAGAGAGCCTTGATAGCTGGAGGTTGCGCTTCTCTGGTACGCAAGTCTAGACAGGCTTAGCAACAGTGGCTCTTCCTAAATATATAAGCTTCTCCCTGCAAAGACTGTGTGGTGAGAGCCATCCTCTTTCTGCATGGGGGGCTGAATCATGCACTGCAGAATCTTCAGGCATGTGGCAGAAGCATGCATGTTAAACAGCTACACTAAAAAGCATACAGATTTGCTTTCAGATCTTTGGAGATGGAGTAGTATTTATGGAATTTGGAACACCAGCTCTAATTTTTTCTGTAGACTATCATCAGCACTCACCTGGACAACCTGACTAATCCTCTCATGCGCATCTATCTTCCTGGCCACGTAGTGAGTTTCTGAGGGGTCGAATCTGCACGGTTCATTCTTCAATATCTTACAGTGTTTTGCTTAAAGAAAATGCTCCACGGTTGCAGATAAAACAAGAGTTATTAGCAGCAGCAGCAGCAGCAGCAGCAGCAGCGGCAGCGGCGGCAGCGGCAGCGGCGGCGGCAGCAGCAGCGGCAGCAGCAGCGAGGGAACAGCTTCCAGCTCTGCAATAGAGGCAACTAGAAGAGTGTAAGACGTAGAAACATGAAAGACACTTCCTGTGTGCGCATTGTCTCTTGGTTTTGTTTGGTCGGTTGATTGTTTTCATATCATAAAACAAAACAAAACCAACTAACTCATTTAGGATTAAAATCGCCTCCTGCTGCCTGCCATTTCTGGAATTTTCTAGGCAGAGCCATGGCCAGCCCATACCTTTTAATCTTCCTCCTAGAGTCTGGAGACACCTGACTGCTTTGTTAAGGAGGGACCTGCTGTACAAAGAGTGGGTTGTAACTAATTACCTGTGGGTCTGCTTAGGTGAGCCGCAACGATTCTATTTTCTCACCCTTTCCTTCATGGCAAAAATCACTAACAAGGCTGTTAAAGGAGATGTGACGTATCTGACTCCAGAGCAGTGGTATGTGGAAAGGGAAAAACAAAACCCTTTGTTGTGAGTTCTTACTGGATACTTTGTCAGCGCTGATTGTTAATTACTGTCGGGTAATACTTTGTGTGATTAATTGACCTTTCTTAGCAGAAACAAAGGCCACTTACTAATATATCAGAAAGCAGGGCACATGCTTCCGTAGCATTGCTGCTTGGACTGGGGGCAATTTTATCGGAACCCCTCCTTCTGACCATACCTACTTAGAAATAGTATTGTATTTCCTCCCTGCTGTGGCTCTTTACCCATGAGGCTTCATGTCTATTGGTAGATGTTACTTTCAGAGTCCCCAAAACCAATTATTTTACTCCTAAATGAGGTTTTTTGAAAAATGATATGAAAACAATCAACCAACCAAACAAACAAACAAAAAAACCAAGAGACAATGCGCACACAGGAAGTGCCTTTCGTGTTTCTACGTTTTACACTCTGCTAGTTGCCCCTATTGCAGCCCGGGCTTGCTTTACTTTGTGTCAGAGCTGGAAGCTGTTCCCTTGCTGCTGCTGCTGCTGCTGCTGCTGCTGCTGCGGCGGCGGCGGCAGCGGCGGCTGCTAATTACTCTTGTTTTATCTGCAACTGTGGAGCATTTTCTTTAAACAAAACGCTGTAAGATATTGAAGAATGAACCATGCAGATTCGACCCCTCAGAAACTCACTACGTGGCCAGGAAGACAGATGCGCATGCGAGGGTTAGTCAGGTTGTCCATGGTCCCTGCCCTGCACACACACACTGTGGCAGTCTCCCTCGAAGCAGGTAACTTGGGCCACAGTTCTTCTCCTGTGTTCCTGGCTGGTGGATCCGCTTGTCTCCTGGTGGCAGGCCTTCAGGTGCTGCAGAAAGATCATGTCCGACGGAACGGACTGTGTTCCCAACAAAGTTACTCCTTTTTCCTGAATTCTCTATTTGGGTTAATATAGAGCCACTGGGATGGCTGAAGTCTCCTCCTTAGGTAATGTTGTTGAATCTACCTCTGGGTCTGTCAGTTTTTAATCTCTATAGCTTCTGTCCTTCTTTCCTCTCTTCTCCATCTCTCACCATCCACAACCACTCATTGCATAAACTTCTGCCACAGTCATCTAGCAGATCCCTTGGTCTCCGACTTCTCATGTCCTCATGTGGGTTCTTTACCTGGAAAATCCTTTCTTGTTGCTTTGTGGCTCGTTATAATCTTCCAGTGAGCGAAAGTTCCAGGGTGAGCATGTGATGCCATCACATGTGGCCCGTACCCACGTGTGTGGAGCTTTCCGCATTTAGCATTTGCCTCTGTGTCTGGTTCTTCCTATGCCCAGATCTGTCCACTCTCACCTTCTACCCTCCCTCTACCTTTCCCATCCCCACTCACCTGCTAAGTAAGTGTGTATTTTTTTCATTTAAAATTGTTTTATATGTAGCTTCTCAAATGGGCATTTTTCTGGGGTGCCCTTCTGTCACTCTGGGCTTGTTTTCTGTCGTACCTAACATCACATGGACCTTATGTATCAAGGGTGCCATCTCAGGGTCATGTAAAGTACACTTGGGTAGGGTTTGATTTACAGTTCTGTTTCCATCATTTAGCATAGTCTCTATTGCCAATGAGTTCAAGTAATTATTATAGAGTGTTCGAACGGTCTAATAACATTCTCCAGGGGCCAGCCTTTCCACACTTTTTTAAAAAATCACTATTTATATCTGTGTGATTGTGGATGCGTGTGTCACAGTGGGCATGTGGAAGTAAGAGGAAAACCCACTGGAATCCATTCTCTCCTTCCACCATGTGGGTTCTAGATAGAGAACCCAGGTCACCAGCTGAGCCACCACACTTGCCCAGGACAATTCTTTAATCAAATTTCCCCCCATTTTACTGTTTTTTTCCTCACTTTTGAATCTAACTTTTTTCCCTGGATGCACATAATTTCTCCATCTCTGGGTGCCATGCTATGATAGTAGCTGACAAAGAAACAAATAATACATTTAATTCTATATAAGTAGATGTCAGAGAATTAAAATTCTACAGAATCCTAACCCCAAACATGGTGGTGTGTGGGGATGGGGGCCAGGCCGGGTAACCTGGGTGAGATGAGACTGTTCTGTCAGAATTAGCATCCTTATTAAAGGCACACCAGAGAGCGCCCTCTTCCTCACTAATGCACAGAAAGCCGTGTGAGCACATAACAAGACAGAGGCCACCTGCAGGCCAAGACAAGGGGCCTTGGGACGAAGCCCATCTTTCTAGCACTTTGACCTTGAATCTCATAGTCTTCAGAACTATTAAAAAATACATCTGTGTTGTTTAATGAAACCAGCCTAGGGTATTTTGTATGAAAGTTGAACCAAATTGTAACAACATATAATATTTCAAGGGTAAGTTTCATATATTGGGGCGGACTGATGGGAAAACCTATTTCATAACAGCTCATCCCAACTGTATCGTCTTGGGAAGTATCATGTCTTACATGAGTGTCACCTGACAGGATATCTGTTATAATTACTAAATGTGACCAAGTCTAAGAAATAGTCCAACCCATACTTATAATTCTGTACCTCCCTAGGGTGGATTTCTCCTCTGTGGCCCTAGACACTCTGGGACTCTCGGCTCAGCCCTTGCTGCTTCTTTTCAAGTTTCCTCAAGGACAACAACTTCGTTGACATTGACCCCTCCACCCTTCTCCTGCCAAGGAGCTGGGTTGAGAACAGGTGATGGAGGAAAGGAAGGCAGGGGAGTAACCTGAGATGTTCTTTCATACTTCAGTGTGAGCCAAGACGGTATTTCAGATCCAACGAAAGGCTACAAGGGATCAGCTCAGCTTCCCTGAAACAATGAGGAAACATTTGGTGCCAACAAAACAACTGTGAGTTTCTGCTTTAACTGGATAGGTATTTATATAATTTTAAAACCAGGATCCCAATGACACCTATTCTGGTTCTTCTTTTATTTGGTCTTCTTTTAGTTTGAAAAATAATTCACCTCTGTATTTGTTGTTCTGGAGACTGTCCCATGTTTCCAGGATTGCTAGGTAATGAGCACGCAACCCATTGCACATGAGCACACGCATCCACAAGGCGATTATCTACTTGCAGTAAACATATAAGCTGAAAACCAGCAGGAACTTTGTGCACAGTGCTACCGAGTACTTCTCTACTTCTTTTAAGCCAGTGCTTTTGGTGTCTGTGCTGAAGAACTATTAAAAAAATAATATGCAATATCTTGTGTGTCGATACCTTCATAAAATTCAGTACATATGAATTGTTAGGAGAGGAAGGAGCAAATGTGTGTGCACTGTGGAACACTTTTATTAAGCATGTGAGCAAGTCTCAAGACAGAGGCCACCTTCAAGGTCAAGGTGGCAGCAAGGTAGCTTTCATTTGGAGGCCCTTTGACCTGCAACTTCTTAGCTCCAAAGTTACAAAAATAAATGAGTATTGTGTGATTAAAGCAGCCAAGTGGATCATCAGGCCGCCATAGCATTTTGCCCTCCATGTCTGTGTACAGGAGCATCTCCTTACAGGAGCACCTCCTTACAGGAGCACCTCCTTACAGGAGCACCTCCTTACAGGAGCATCTCCTTACTGTTGAATAGAATGATTACTGAATAACTCAGCCCTCGGGTCTATTTCTTGGCCCCACCCTTATGGTACTCTCTTGGAATTGCCCAGAAAGTTCTAGGGGCGTTTTTCTAAGCTCCTAATGTCCAGGCTCCCTTTTCAGGCCATGAGACACATTTCCAGCTGAAGTGATCTGAGGGTGATCTGCCTTCCAGGCACTAACTTAATCAGAAAGGCTAATGAGCAGCGAGCGCCCCAATAAATAAGATGTGGCAGGGTGGTATGATGCTAGTGTCTATTTTTTTCCAAAATAACTCTTATGTATTAAAGGCCTTTCAGAATTAAACCCAAACACACCGGGATGGTAAAAAACATTAACAGAGAGTAGCTACGGGGTATGAGGATTGACCGAGTGTGGCCTCCTGAGACGGAGACAAAGTCAAGTAGCTGAGAGACAGGTCCAGAAGGTGGGACAGAGGTGAGAGGTGGGAGAGAGTCTGAGAGCCTTTCCCAGGCTTGGTTTTGTTAATAAGGGCTCAATAGTTGCTTTTTAATAATTCACCTCACACTGGCTGCTTCGAAGAGCCATCTTTGCATTCTTCCCGGGTCCTGCCCTGAGCTCGCTGCCTCCTCCTCCTCCTCTTCCTCTTCCTCCTCCTCCTTCACCACGGACTCCAGCAGCTATCTCATCAGAGTCCTCGAACTCTTTTCTCACTTGCCGCATTTGGCCCACTGACGTGCCACACCACGTCAGACACGGCAGTGGACACCAGCTCCGAGATCACCATCAAAGACTTGAAGGAGAAAGAAGCTGTGGAGGAGGCGGGGAGCGGAAGAGACTCTTGCCAATGGGAATGCTATGAACGGGGGAAATGGGGAGCAGGAGGCTGACAATGAGGTAGATGAAGAGGAGGAAGACGGTGGAGAGGAAGAGGAAGATGACGGTGAGGAAGAGGACGGAGATGAAGAGGAGGAAACTGAGGCTCCCACGGGCAAGCCAGGAGGAGCTGAAGAGGATGAGGATGACTATGTGGACACCAAGAAGCAGAAGACTGATGAGGATGACTAGGCAGCACAAAGGAAAGGCTGAACTTGAGGCCACCATGACCTAGTCACCCTCTACTTCCCGTCTCAGAATTTAAACAGAGAAGCAGGCCCCGCCCACCCCACAGCGGGCAGTGTCACCCACAGATGACATGCACTCTTCACCACCCCACCAAAACCATAACATGAATATGCAACAGAGGAGGAAAAAAAAAAAAAAGAACCAAAACTTCCCAGGCCCTGCTTTTTTTTTTTTTTTTTTTTAAAAATACTCTAAAGGGAAAATTTGTTTGTATTTTTTATTTCTATTTTATATTTTTGTACATATTAGGGGTCAGGCATTTTTTTTTTTTAACAATAACGGGTGACCAAACCATCCTTCAGGGCATTCTCTGTCCAACTTCTGACTTTATTTGTGGTGTGACCACATTCATTATAATTTCAAAGGAGAAAAAAAAAAAAAAAACCCTTGTTTAAAAAAAAAAAGGTAACAACAAAACAACCTTAAGCAAGCATTCCAGTATTTTTTGTGTATGTCCTTAGCTGTACTATAAGTTGTTGGTTTGTCTAAGATGGTTAAAAAGGTCAAAGATAAAAGATTAAAAGATTTCTCCCTGCCCCTCCCCCTCTTTGTTTTTTGTCTATGAAGTTTTATTTTTGGCCTGTTTGATGTATGTGTGAAACACTATCCAACAATAAACTGGAACTTTATTTTGCTGAGCTGTTAAAAAAATTCACCTCAGTGGTAGCATAGAGAGAGAGCTGTGAACCCAACCCCTACCCTTGGGTGCCGAAGCCTGGACTTGGCAACACCAGAAGTCACCCCGTAGTTCTGGAAAATAGGAGGATCTGTATTGTGTAGCCCTTTAAAACAAAACAAAAGGTTATGTATAGAATTCAGCTATGTATCACTTACTGATAAACTGCATCTTAATTCTCTTGTTTTCAGTTATTCAGCACATTTTTCTTAACAGTTCACAGTGTTTCTAGCTTTCACATCGTTGTTGAGATGTCGCTACTTATTCACCTGTTCAGTCAGGTGCTCTGTTGTGTGTGTGGTGCCTGGGATTGAATCCAGGACCTTACATGCGCATACTTACTTACTGGGCAATTGCTCTACCACTGAACTGCAGCCCCAGGCTGGGGTCAGACATTGGCTGAGACTGTCTAGTGGTTAGTAACCTGCAGTGAGGAAGAAGCCATAACAGCCTCTAAGTCTGTGAGAATACATTTGCTAAACAATTACCATTGATGTTTATTTTTGAAACTCAGAAAACCATGGTGCACTTCATCGCAGGCTGAAAGTGAAAGCAACTGGAGACAGGCTGAGGTCTTTAGGCTGGTGCTGTCTGTGAGCTCCTGTGGAGTTGCCGAGGCACTGTTTCTGCAGTGACTCAGAAGCAGTCTGCTAAATGAGCCCATGCTTATTTCACAGGCACCATCGATGGTGAAGATCCGTCAGGATTAAAGAACTGCGGGGAGTGTGCCACACTTGAAAATTCAGGTCCAGTCTGGGAATATATAGCTCGGGGGTAGAGGGCTTCCCCCAGCATGCCTGAGGCCTTTTAAATCCCTGGAAGTAGGTGCAGGGATTGGGGTGGGGAAAATATATGTCTAAACTTGCCCTGCTTTAACCATTTTCAGATGAGAGCTGTGGCACCTACGTTTATAAAGTGCAGTATGTAGTAAGCTCTAATCTGAAGGTAGAGGCAGAAACACTTCTATTTAATGCAGTGCCCACCCCCCAATGAACTTAATGGAAATGGAAGTTAATAAATATTGGTTTCTGATCCATACTTTCTGCATTGTTATTTGTACACAATGGATACTCAGCGTGTATGAATTATTTGGTTTACGTACCTGTGGAAATGTTAATTTCTAAAACACTCAAGTGTCAACAGCTTGAACTCTGAACAAGTATCTGGGTCCTTTGTTGTCAAGTCAACACATTAAAACGAGCCATCTCAAGTTGGTAATATGGCCGAGTGCTCTGCAATTTGCCACCTCAAGGCGGTATTAAAGCTTGGATGCACTTCCACTCAAAAACATTTACAAGTTATAAATACTCTGAGATGTCGGAGGAAGGTCAAATTTTCAAATTTCTATCTATGTACGGCAGTCTTGGAAGAAGATAGGTAAAGGCTGATGTAATGTAGGAGGAGGTAAGTGAAGGCAAAGCCCCAATGCCTAGACAAGGAGAGGTCAAGACTTGGATCCATGACAGTGAACTCTCTCTCAAGATGTGCCCCCAAAAGGTAAAGACCAAGTCACACAACCTGGGGCAGCAAAGGCTTCTCAACTAGACTCTGATTCTGTTGTGTTGGTCTCATTCTTGATGCCTTGCTTCTGGGCTGCCCACCATGCCGTTTATTTCTTCAGCCAATCAGTAAGTCATGCTAGGCTCCATGCATGATGGCACAGCTAAAATACTCGACATCCGGTTCTGTCCACACAGCTCACCTCTCCTGTTCTACCTTTCTGAAGTGAACTCTTCCCTTTCTTCTCAAACGCCTCTTAAGGATCACCTTTACACCAAACAACTATCACCTCATTTCACTATAAACAGCTCCCTCTTCTAAACATGAACATGATCATTTTTGGTGAAATTCATTTGGAAGTAGTGGTGGATCAATATTTTATCTTAAATCGCCAGGATATTTTTACTCTTTCTTTTAAAAATATATTTCACTTTTCTTTTATCCCCTCCAACTGGGGTATAAAGCAAGAGAACACGGTTTCTAGTATCGTGCTGGTCTTCACGAATATGCTTTCAATATAAGCATGAGATATTTGCTGCCTGTACTTGGCATCTTAGCTAGTGATGGGGTCAGGGGGAAGATGAGGGACAGCTCCTACCCTTTGGTATGTGGTGGGGCCCCAGATTTGGAATTGAGACACCTTGGGAGTTGTGCAGTACACTTGGGAACTATCTACTTCTAATGAGAAAGATGACTTCCTCAGGTTAACAAGAAAGTGATTTCTAAATGCATCACGGAAAGGGGAAATGGACAGGAGTCTCCAGCAGGCAAGGCAGAGCCCCAGAAAGCAAGGCCTGGTTGAAGCTCACTCTGTGGTCCTTTTTAGAATCAGTAGATTTTCATTACAAGAAAGGTGCACGCTGGTATCTAGAGAGACTTCGGCGTCTGGGAAAAACTCGAGTATTGAATGGAATGAAAGGAAGGAGGCACATTATCCCTCCCCCCTTTTTTTGTGTGTCTCATCCCCTTTGCGATGTCACTTCACAGTCACCAATGATAGTCCATTTCCTAGTGCTGGGTGCTCGGTATGAGCAGGCTAGCTTGCAACAGCAGAGTAAACGGTGTTGGTAACAAAGCCAGGCATCAATTTTTCATTTCCAGTCCGATCACTAAACTTTTAGCCGAAACTGCAAGTGATACATTGTAGGTGGCCTTGAACATCAATAAAATGGATTTAAACGAGTTGAATCAAGCCCACAATTATGGGGAAATTGGCAGCACTAATATGTGTTAATGATAGGTGGTCCACCTAATTTTGAGAAATAGCAACAATTAGAATGCTTTCTAGTGCGCTTCACCTCACTTTGGGCTTTGGCTTAAGACAGCACCTGTTTGTTAAAGGAGTTACGTGGGTTTAAACTCAATATTCAGCTGCTGCTGGAGACCATTCTACTCCACAGACCTTTCTGGATAAAGCAAAGATGCCCTTCACCTCTAGTCTGGCTGGCTGCCTCTTCTCTCCAACGTCACGTCTGCATACGTGCCACCGGCCAGTCAAGTAACGTGGCTACTCAGGAGGCTGCCAGTATCGATGTGGACCATTCCCGTAAGGAGGGACATCCTGGGGGCGCAGGGCTAGTGGCTGGTGATACACCTCAGTGGTACAGCACTCGCCTAGCATGGAAAAGGTCCTGGGTTCAATCTCCAACACTTCTAAAAAGGGGCCAAAATAAATGTTAGCTTATGTTTTTTTCCCCCAAAGACTCTTCCAGTATGCACAAGTCTCACACGGAGTCGGCCTAGGGTGTATCATCCTTTCACAGGCAGAAGCGAGGCGTATTTTAAATATAATGAAGCTGGACACAAAACACAATTCTTTTTCTCCCCTTCAAATGCTCTTTAAAATAATGTTTTCCAAGCTAAATTCTCTATTCCTTTCATTGTTCCCTGAGACATAATTTTAAGTCCTTTTCCATTCTGATACCATGTCACTTGCACTTTGCTGAATGAACTATTAAGCTTGTAGCAATACCAGGGCCAGATCTGTTTAGCTCCGCACCAGCTTCCCATGGCCAGGCACAGCATCTAACACCTAGAATGCACTCAGCACCCACTTATCAAATGCACAAAATGCAAGTTGCTGTGGAATTAGTGACAGCTTCATTACGGTTGATATGTCTGTTTATGTAGCTTAGAATCCTCATTCTGCTACATAAGCACCCTACCAAATTGTTCCAATTCTGGTGTGAAATTGTTTCTATTAAAAAAAAACCAAAACATCACCATCTTTATATTTTATGGTTTGAGCATCCTTGTTCAAGATGCAGAGCTTTTTGAGTAGTGACATCATGATGCAGGTAGGAAATTCCATACCTGTGACTCATGTGACGTGAAGCCAAATGCAAAGATACCTCCATGCACGTGGTACCTGGTAAGCGCTGGACACGTGCCATCTTCCGCTTCTGATAAGCAGACCTTCCTCCTGGTCTCTTGTCACTGGGTTCAGAATTAGAAGATAAAGCTGCCAAGTCCTTTGATTCAGGTCCAATCCCCATACCCAGAACCCCCACTCTTGACTACCGGAACATAATACAATTCCATTCCCTGAAGTACTCCTTCTCAGACAGCCAAGAACTTGAAGAAGTTTCCAAACTCATACATACAAAAGCACACAGACAATCCCAGGAAAACCTTTGGAAACTGCTCTGATTCTTCACATAGGAAAACAACTCCAGGTTCCCCCAAGTTAATATGCTAACATTAATGGCACTTTGGGGACTCCCTTTTCTGTAGCACATTCTCCCGCCTCACTGTGCTTGCTCAGGAACATCCAAGCCAGCCTGAGCCAAGAAGCAGAGAAAGACTCAGAAGGAATTCACCTCCGACAGCACACTCATACCTAATAAAAAGGAGCTTAGACGAGAAATGCAAGGATACTAGGGATTTCAGGGTGCTCCTCTCCCCTCAATCTCAGCTGTCAAGCTCATGTTAACCTCAACTCCGGACATGTTTTTACTAATGAAATGCCTACATATGTTCCCCGGATCAAGCAGGAGTGTTCCATTTATGGTTTGGCCATGAGTGTTCCCGTTAGCTGGATACAGATGTATGCCCAAATTTTAGGACACCAGGGATGTTTGCAGTCCATTTAACTTTGAGGAATTTTATTTGTGACAAACTGTCAGTCACAACCCTAGTTGAGATACTTACTCATATGTGGCTCAAGGACTCAGAGCCACCCTGGGTCCTAGGACCTAGCGCTCTCCAAACTGCTTCCATGGTGACAACTGCCCAACAGTGTGAACGTGCCTAGCGCGACAGGACTGAATACTTAGAAGTGACTAAAACGGTAAGTGTATTGTACACATGCAATTTGCCAAATAAGTAAATCAGGAGATGAAAAAATTACAAAGGATAAGATTATCCTAGCAAGGATTTTAGACCAGTTGATAGATTTGAGTATAAACAACGAAGCCATATTAAAAATTTAATATAGTACTAAGTTAGTACTAAGTTATTTGATAATTCTGAAAAACAAATGTAAGAAATGCTTTGGCAGAAGGACCTGCCTAACAGTAAGTTCGGACAAAGCATTTCTAGTTAAAGTTCAGGGCCTGATAGGGTGGGCCTGTGGTCACCCCTCTGGAAGGGAATCTCAGGCTGAGAAGCATTAAGAGTTGAAGGTGATGGATTCTGGGGGCCCGGGAGAGGGGTAACAGTGGTTTAGGGAACAGATCGTGTGGCTGATGTGCCTGCTTATATTAGTTATGCTATTCTGTTCCTTGTGCCTTGTTTTAATGGATCACAATTTCCCTCCCATACTTCACAATAACCATCTGTGTTAATGGAGGACACTCTTGCAAATGTGACCGCTTTTCCTATGGGCAAAACACAGTAGAAAGATCTCTGAGTGACTTTTATAATGAGTGGAAGTAAATTAGAACTGTTTAACAGCATTTCTTTATGAGAGCTGAACTCTATGAATGTGGACTCTAGCAACTCAAAATTTATGAAAGCGAGGGTGTGGATCTTTCTACATTGTTTTACATTTAATGAAAGAAAGAAGATCTGTGAAGACTTTAGAAGCAAGAATTACTCATAAAGTTGTTAGTGTGCAAATTAAAACATTATTGACTATTCATAACAACAGATCTGCAGGCCTGCATCCTTTTCTGGGTAAATAGCTCTTTTTCTATGGGATATTTCTTTTTAAATTTTCATAATTTGGACTGGGCTAGCGCTCACTAGCCCATATCATTCAATACTTTATCTTAGGCTAAAATGTCTATTGCAGGGCTTAGAAACAGACTGTTTTCAAAGTGTCCCAGCATTCAGCCTTTTTCTTTTTCATGTAAGAAATTCATCTGGTATAGAAATTACTCAGAGATGCTAGGAGATTATACTAATGAAAAAGCATCAGAGGTGAAAAAAATAAGGAGTAAGTAGTGTAACATGAATAAAGAAGACAAAAATACGCCTGCCTGGGAGATGGGGGGAAACCATATCATATATTATGCTTATTTTGGTAACTTAAGAAAGTAAGAGTGGAAAGAAAATGAAGTAACAGACAAAAATGAGGAGAGCAGTGTTCCCCGTCCTGCCTTCTGTTGGAGGGAATTTCAGGGGAAAGTATTTAGTCACATTCCTGGCTTCTCCCTGAGCTATCACATTGCAGGTTCCATGTTCAGCCTGAACAACGGAGCACAAAATAATGACAGCGATGGTGACAAGTGAAGAAGAGGATTATATAACGCTTGCTATTGAAAATTCCAGTGCAGAGATGTGTTCCATCAGCACAGAGCCCATTCCAGAGGCCAAGAAAGTCAAGAGGAATTCACACTCAAGCACGCAAGCTGATGCAGTGCTGGATAAGCCAGCAGACGTCAAAGACCTTCTGGTCCTCACTGAGTGAGCTACGTGGGATGGAATCAGGACCGTGTGGTTCTAAGAGCAGGGTCTTCGCTCCTCAAGAGTGTGCGTGCATACACACAAAAATGTCGATTATATGAGAATATATGGTCATGTCCGTGACATAGAACATAAAGAAGAGTCATGACTTCATTTTATGTAAAATTTCAAACTTATACAAAGTAAAAGAATCAGAAAATTAACTCCCATGTACTTTCCCAAAACTCAACTCCTTTCATAATGATCCATACTCATTCCCTTTAGTTTTGAAATGCAGCATACACAATATATTTAAAAGTCTGTATTACTTTGACAAACAGATATACTTATATGATCCACAAGTGGGTCTCATTTTAAGTGTGAGAATGACTGACACAATGCTAGTGCTTTAGGTTACTGTCAGATGGTTGTGGTTCCCTCTCTTTCAGATGGTCTCTTGAGCTATTCTTTACCATGACTCTGGATTGGTGGTGTGGACTGAAAACCAGCCTCGGCCACAGCTTGCTGAGGTCCGAAGTAAGATGGCTCCAAGTAAGATGGCGAGTTTAAGAATGCAAGACAAGGGCACTTTTGTTCTTAGGTTCATTTTATTTAGTTGCTTGGGTTTTGTAAAGTAACAGAATCCTATGTCTCTGGGTCTCCCCAACAGAACACTGGCATGGTTGTGCTCTAACAAAACTATTTCTCATTTGTTAACTGAATATAAATCACCTCAATGTCAAAGGATTATACTTCTGTTTCCTCAAAGTGGTGCCTTGCTTTGTAGCTTGAAGGAAAGTAAGTGCGCACATACATACATACATACATACATACATACATACATACATACATACATACATACATATTTTTGATAAAGAAGGACAAAAACTGATTAAAGAGGTGTTGTACATGGTTTCATCATGCTTTGTAAGCTCACACATGTGATTAAAGAGATTAGATTTGTTTCATTAGATCTAATCATAGAACCTAAGTAGTATTTTGGAGGCTAATCACAAAAATCACTATTTATCTCTATCTATCTATCTATCATCTATCACCTATCTCTCTCTCTCTCTCTCTCTCTCTCTCTCTCTCTCTCTCTCACACACACACACACACACACACACACACACACACACACCATATGGTTGATATCGGACCTTAAATTGCTTTGTAGCCCAAGTTGGCTTTTTGTCTCACCTTCTCAAGTGTTACAATCAGGCATATGTTATCAATCCTGTGTAGTAACTTAAGCCTTTATTTAGAGACTACAGATGCATATAGACCTGTAAATAATATATGAGCACTCAATCATCCTTAGACAGATGCATGCCTTGGCCTGAAGGGTGGCCCAGTGGTGAAGAGCCCTCCCTGCCTCACTGCTCTTACACAGAACCCAAGTTTGGTTCACAGCGCCCAGGTCATGTGGCTCACAATGGCATGCAACGTAGCTTCAGGGGACTGGATACTGACGGCACCTGTTGTGCATTTCACACACACACACACACACACACACAGAGAGAGAGAGAGAGAGAGAGAGAGAGAGAGGGAGAGAGAGAGAGAGAGAGAGAGAGAGAGAGAGAGAGAGAGAGAGAGAGAGAGAGAGAGAGAGAGAGAGAGAGAGAGAGAGAGAGAATAACTCTTTAACAAATGTGTTTTAATATTTCTGCTTTATTTTTATATAAGGTTCCAAGAGTCACTTGAGTGGTCAGTTGGTATTTATGGTATGCACAAGATTTTACCTTTGGTCTTTGATTTGGTTTCTTCCCCCATCTCACTCACTCCCCCTTTGACTGTCTGGACAGGAATGTCTAGCGTGCTTTGGCCTATGGCTTCACACAAGTTCTCCTAGCTCCTTGCCATTTTCTTCTCTCACCCTGAGTTATTCCTGATGAATAACCTTGAGATTGAGTTTGTTCTTTTCCTACTTCTCCAAACTAAAATCAGTTCTTTGTTGAACTTAAAACACTCTTATATTTTGTACTGTGGACACACTTCTCTCCTTTTCCTTCACAAGGGCAGACTCTTTTTTAAAAATATTTTATTAATTTATTCATATTACATCTCAATTATTATCCCATCCCGTGTATTTCCCCATTCCTCTCTCTCTCCCGCTTTCTCCTTACTCCCCTCCCCTATGACTGTGACTGAGGGGGACCTCCTCCCCCTGTATATATGCTCATAGGGTATCAAGTCTCTTCTTGGTAGCCTGCTATCCTTCCTCTGAGTGCCACCAGGCCTCCCCATGCAGGAGACGTGGTCAAATATGGGGCACCAGAGTTTGTGTGAAAGTCAGACCCCACTCTCCACTCAACTGTGGAGAACGTCCTGTCCATTGGCTAGATCTTGGTAGGGGCTTGCAGTTTACTGCATGTATTGTCCTTGGCTGGTGCCATAGTTTGAGCAGGGCCCCTGGGCACAAGGGCAGACTTTCATGATTCTTAAACTCTCCTCCTCATGGTCTTTTTGTTTCCTCCTACAGTAATCCCTGCATCTGACTGTTAGTGGTCGGATTGCTGACAGCTTTACAGAGACACAGTTTGGGAGCACTTTTGAATTGTGTATAAAATCCATGTCCAGTGTTTGTTTTTTTTAAAATAATAAATTCACCAGCCATATACCTTTAAGACTCTGCTTTGTTTTTTCCCCTCCTGCAGCGAGGGGACCAGTGTTGGTTTACTTTGGATCTGGGGGAGCAAATGAACCTTTGAGGGTGAAACTGGATACTATTTGATGCTGTGGTGCTTTCAGACTCTGCAGGAACTCACAAGGGATGTAGCCTGGTATTGGTGTGATTGGGAAGTTGACTGCTGAGCTAGCTGCCAGCTGGAGCTCCAAACCCTGTGGCTAAACTACCCTCCTTCATTGATTTTTTTTAAAAAAGTCTTTTCCTTCCTGATCACAAAAGCTATCTTCACAGTGAACAGAGGCTTTGGTCACCTGTATGCCATATGCCAAATCGGAATCTGTCCAGGCTGTTGTCCTTCACGGTATAAAGTGGACATATGCTTATCGTGTTAACGTAAGTCATTCTTTCTGTTTAGAAACGACAAAACTGTTATTGTTCTGTTTCTACTTTAGCGCTGTCCACAAAAGCACAGGTTATGATCAAACCTTGGATTTCTTATCTTCAAAGGAACTTCTCTTGAGTATACTGCACAGACCAGCGTGCAAGAGGACTCTCTAATTGTCACCACCCAAGAGGGAGACGAAGCTGTTATCCTCCAGAGAACGCCTCTTTGCTTTTCCTGAGAGAAAACTGCCAGGACCTTGATGTTGTATCAGACATGTTTTCTTGTCACCAGAAAATGGGATCCATGTGGTTTCTGGTTCCTTGAGAGCTGGAATGGCTGCAAGGCGGGCTCCAAGACCCCTCCCGGCTTGGGCAGCAAGGACATCTGTTCTTCCACGCTGACCATTATAGAAACCAAGCAATTTCTGTCCAGGCTCCCAAACACCATACCTTTAAGGGCTGGAGATTCATTTTTCCTCAGTACCCACGGCAGTATTTTTTCTTTGACAAAAGAAACTGGAAGGTACTGAGCAAAACGTTGCTCTTTTCTTTCCTTTAAATATTATACCCTGGAGAAACTGTTTGAGGAAAATTTATCCTTAACCCTTCACCCTCAGATGCTGCCCGATGCAAGGTCAGGTTTAATTTAGTTTGTCAGCTCCAGGAACATGGTTAGGTCATGTCAAAGCCTCAAGAGGCGCTTTGAGCCACTGTGCACGGGCTCTGCCTCTGTGAATGTGGGAAGCCTGTAACGCTGAGCTCAAGAGTCTGCTGGAAGCGTGACCCTTCCCTTTCATTCAGGTCAACAGACTTTCAATGTGTGCAGGCCCAGTGTGGAGTCTATGTGTGCAGGCCCAGTGTGGAGTCTATGTGTGCAGGCCCAGTGTGGAGTTAGTTTACAATGACCGGGGCAATTGTAGACGTCCATTCATGTTCCATTAATGTCCCTAAGCCATGTTCAGGGTTTCCCCCTCCATTTTGTGCCATTCCTTACTACAACCTGGGGTATAAACTTGATACAGACTTTGATTATGTTTAAAGCCTGAGCTGCTCAAGAATATATACTACTCAAAGCTCCCTGGCCTTCTTCCAGAAGTTTCTTTATTGCCTTCACAATAGCATGGAGCAAGCTCCCTGAAAACCAAATTCTTTAAACCAAACATCTGCATCGGGTCTTTGTTAACTTCTGCCTCACTACTGCAGAAGACACCAGTGAATGGTGGATCTTCTCGGGTGGGTTAGTGGGTCCAAGTAAAATCCTGCATGATGGACAGAGGCCCACACAGGGTCACTCAGGCTACACTTGACATCTGATCAGGTGAAAATTTAGCTCCAGAAACTTGGAGAAGACCTCGGCTGCGGAAACCATTTTCAAAGAAAATTAAAGTTTCTAGATGGTTTAAACACATGTTTTTAATACTTATTAAATATCTTTTCTTTCTGGAAAAGACATGCTTCAAGAAAATGGAGAAAAAGATAAATAGTAGGCAAACCAATCTTTTCTGCAAATGTCACAAGGTAAAATCAAATGGAAAAAAATGTACTTACTACCAAGGTGGGCTCTGTCCTATTTTAGCAATTTGCTTTTTCTTCCCTCTCTTTACTGTGTACCTAACAGTTTGTTTCATATGACTTCTTAATTAAACATTTAACAGCATATAGTGGTGGAGAGTTGGCGATGTTAAGCTGTGTTTTATTGCAGTGGCTTACTGTGGGTATTTCTGCTTTGCAGAGCTAGTTCAAACCCCCTGGAGTGCTCCCTCCGAGCAGAGAGCTGAAGGTCATCACACACAGAGACCTGTGAGCTCACACACCTCTGCTAGTGTCAATACTGAGGCTTCTGTTGTGTCCAGTTCAGGTCTAGGGCATGGTTTCCTTTTCCTTAGCACAGGAGATGGTTCCTTGTTGCTCTGGCCTGTTTAGAAAGTCTGGGTTGTTGAAATATACACAGGAAAGGGGATACAGAGCTGGAGGAGCACTCCAGTGGCAAGCAACAGGACGATTGTCCCTCCCCCCCCCCCATCTTTCCCAAGGCCCAATCCCTCAGGCTCACCCTGAGTTGTGGAACAGAACACTAGCTGTAGCCTCTTTCCTCTGCCTTGCCTGTGCCTTCAGTGGATCCCATAAACCATCCCCTCCTGATCTCCCTCCCTTCCCCAGGCGACTCATGCCTGAAAACCAGGTGAGATGCCTGCAGACCTTTTCCACTCAGTCTTTTCCCGAGCCCTGAAACAGACCATCCCCTCCAGGACCCCCTCTCCCCACTGTGGCTGTATCCCAGCCTCCAACACCATTAGGCATCCTTGTGAGCACAGCAGCTGAGCAGACCAGGAAAACAGGCAATACACAGTCCTTACACTCTCTGAAAATCCAGAAAGGAAAAAGAAACTGAATAACAAAACATCCAGGCAACAAAGACAAACCCACAAATCAGCACCTAGACCTATAACCATCCCAAACCCAGATGCCTGGAAGAACACAATCAATAACAGAATGTCTCCACCAGAGCCCAGCTACCCTACTACAGCAGGCCCTGATTGCTCTAACAAAGCTGATACACAAGAAAAAGACCTTAAGATCAACTATACAAAGGTGATAAAAGTCCTTAAAGAGAAAAGGAGTAAATCACTTGAAGAAAGCCAGGAAACCACACGTGAACAATTGGAGAAAAAAAATAAATCCATTTAAAAGAAGCTAAGAAAAAACAAACAAACAAACAAACAGTTGAAGGAAATGAATAAAACTTTTCAAGACTTGAACACGGAAATAGAAACAACAAAGAAAACACAAACTGAGGGAATTCTTGAAAGGAAAAATTTAGGAACTGAAACATGAACTACAGAGGCAAGCATTACCAACAGAATATAAGATATGGAAGAGAGAATCTCAGACATTGAAAATACAAGAAATGGATAGATTAGTCAAAGGGAGGGTTAATTCTGAAAAATTCCTTACACAAAACACTCAGAAAATCTTGGACACTATGAAAAGACCAAGTCCAAGAATAACAGAAATAAAGGAAGGAGAAGAATCCCAGCTCAAAGGCCCATAAAATATTTGCAACAAAATTTTCCTAACCTAAAGAAGGAGATGCCAATAAAGATACAAGAAGCATACAGAATACCAAATAGATTGGACCAGAAAAGAAAGTGCCTTCACCACAAAATAATTAATACACTAAATATACAGAATAAAGAAAGAATATTAAAAGATGCAAAGGAAAAAGGCCAAGTAACATAATAAGGCAGGCCAATTAAAATTACACCTGACTTCTCAATGGAGACTCTAAAAGCCAGAAGTGCCTAGACAGATGTGCTGCAGACTCTAGGAGACCACAGATACCAGTCCAGACTATGATACCCAGCAAAACTTTCAAATGCCATTGATGGAGAAAATAAGATATTCCATGATAAAGTCAAAGTTAAACAATATTTACTTATAAATACAACTCTATAGAAGTTGCTAGGAGAAAAACTCCAATCCAAAGAGATTAACTACACCCATGAAAACACAGGAAATTAATAATCTCACACCACAAAATGAAAAGTAGGGACACACACACACACACACACACACACACACACACACACACACACACGACTACCACCACTACATCACCACCACCAACAAAATAATAGGAATTAACAATCCTTGGTCATTGATATTTCTTAATATCAGACTAACAGAATAAATGAGAAAACAGGATGCTTTCTTCCGCTGCATCCAAGAAACACACATCAACATCAAGGATAGATAGCACCACAGTGTAAAAAGTTGGAAACAGGTATTTCAAGCAAATGGACCTAAGAAGCAAGCTGGTATAGTCATTTTAATATCTAACAAAATAGACTTCAACCTAAAAATAATCAAAAGAGATGAGGAAGGACACTACATACTCATCAAAGGGAAAATCCACCAAATGACATTTCAGTTCTTAATGGTTATGCCCCAGACACAAGGACACTCGTTCTTTTAAATGTACTACTACAGCTTAAATCACATATTGACCCTTGCACACAGATAGTAGGAGACTCAGTACTTCACTCTCACCACTAGACAAAAACTAAACAAGGAAATGCTGGAGCTAACTGTCATTATAAACCAAATGGACCTAAAGTAGTTTCAGAACATTTTACCCAAGCATTAAAACAAATACCTTTTTATCAGTTTCTTAAGGAACTTTCTCCAAAATTAACCACATACTCAGAAACAAGGCAAGTCATACAAGAAAACTGAAATAATTCTCTGCATCCTATCAGACCACCACAGATTAAAGTTATATATCAGCAACAGAAAGTCTACAAACTCATAGACACTGAGCAACTCCATTGAATGAAAAATGGATCAAGACAGAAACAAAGAAAAATAAAAGACTTTCTAGAATTCAGTATAACCAAATTCACAGGACACCATGAAAGTGTTGTGAAGAGGAAAGTCCACAGCACTAAGTGCCTTCATAAAGAAATTAGAGAGATCTCATACTAGCAACTTAATAGCATGCCTGAAAGCTCTAGAATAAAAAGAAGCAAACACACTCAAGAGGAGTAATAACCAGGTTGAGAAAATAATCAAACTCAAGACTGAAATCAATAAAATAGAAACAATGAGAATAATACAAAGAATCAATGAAACACAGAGTTGGTTCTTTGAGAAAAATCAACAAGACAGATAAGCCCTTATCCAAACTAACTAAAAGACAGAGAGATTATCCAAATTAACAAAACCAGAGACAAAAAGGAATTACCAAGGAAATCTAAAGCATCATTACGTCATACTTTAAAAGCCTGTACTTCACAAAATTGGGAGATCTAAAAGAAATGGACAATCTTCTCAATAAATACCACTTACCAAAGTTAAATCAAGATTAGATAAAAAAAATATTTTTAAAAAAACCTTTTATTAATTTTTTTTGTGAATTTCACATCATGCACCTCCCCCCCCAAAAGAAAAGAAAATAAGACAGAATTTTTTCAAAATCCTATTGTAGAAGCTCTAGTGTGTCTCAGTGTTGTCCTACAGTATACCCTTTGGTCCGCACAGCTTTACTTGCAGGTGTTCATTGCAATGATTCATTGATCTGGTTCAAGACCTCTGGCTTCTGCCACACTATCAATTCTGGATCCTCACAGGGCTCCTCTCAGATGTCCTGTTCTTTCCCTGTGTCATGGAGATCCCGCAGCTTTAGATCTATAGGACTGTCCCCTTTATGTGCTTCAGCAGATCATAGGCATATCATAGGCAGATCATAGTACATATTCAGGTGGGCCAACTCAAAGCCCTGGATCTAGGTCTGGGAGGTAGCTGAATTTGTCAGCCTGCCACCACCCTTCCTGGAGAGCAAGTACTCCAGCACTGCCCCAGCTAGTTCACCAATGCCATAGCCAGCAAGGGGCAGGGTCATTCTCCTGCTCTTCTGTTCTTAGGCCGGCTCACCTACTCCCTGTTGTTGTGGGCCATGCAGGAGGAACAACAAAACAGCTCTAGAAGTCATAGAATGCAGCTCAGCCATTACCCATGATGGGCTTGCCTCGGCAAGGCATAACCCAGGGAACTACATGCCCTGAGGACGTCATGCCGTCATGGAGCATAGCTCTGCTTGTTACCCTTGTGGTCTTCATAATCCTCCTAATATATGAATTGTGTGAGTACTATAAGGGGGGGTTCCAGCCCCTCACTGGGCAGTATCACTGGCGCTCGCAATAACAATGCTTGATCCTATCAAAAGGCCATCCTACCAAAAGCAATTCATGGATTCAATGCAATTCTCATTAAAATTCTAACACAATTCTTTACAGACCTTGAAATGACAAGTCTCAATTTCATATGGAAAAACAACAACAATAAAACAAACAAACAAAGCAAAACCCCAGGACAGCTAAAAATAATCCTGAACAATAAAAGATCTTCTGGAGGTATCTCCATCCCTGACTTTAAGTTGTACTATAGAGCTTTAGTAATTTTAAAAAATTCAATGGTATTGGCATAAAAACAGACAGGCATATCAATGAAATCAAACTAAAGACTCAGACATAAAACTATACACCTATGGACACCTGATTTTTGATAAAGAAACCAGAAATATACACTGGACAAAAGATAGCATCTTCAACATATGATGCTGGTGAAACCAGATTGCTACACGTAGAAGAATGAAAATAGAACCATATTTATCACTCTGCACAAAACTCAAGTCCAAGTGGATCAAAGACCTCAACATAAAACCAGATACACTGAACTTGGTAAAACAAAGGGGAGAACATCCTTGAACACATGGGCACAGGAGACAACTCCCTAAACAGAACACCATTAGCATAGGCCCTAAGATCAACAATTAATACACAGTACCTCATAAAATTGAAAAGCTTTTATAAGGCAAAGGACACCATCAATGAGAAAGAGTGGCAGCTTACAGAATGGAAAAAAAATTACCAGCTCCACATTCAATAGAGTACTAATATATAAAATATATAAAGAGCTCATGAAATTAGAGAGAACCTCCCCTCAAAAAAAAAAAAAAAAAAAAAAAAAAGACAGACCTCAAACAATCCAATATAAAATTGTGGTACACATATAAACAGAATTCTCAATTAGAGGAATCTCAAATGGTTGAGAAACACTTAAAGAAAGGTTCAACATACTTATCCATCATGGATGTTTGGCTTTGGTTTTTTTTAAAACACAATTTATTTTGGTTTCTTATATCTCTTTCTCCTTTCTCCAGCCCAATCTCTTCCAACACTTCAACACCAGGTAGGAGAGAAAGAATGCTAGTGGGGAGAAGGAGCCCCTCTCTACTTCCTGCTGTTTAGGGTCATCAGGTTCTTTGGGGGGAAATACCAATCTCTGTTGTCAGGATTTCAACAGTAAACACAGCAGTAGCCTTCTCTCCCCCGCCCCTCCAATTGTCTCTTCCAAGCATTCTTCTTGCCATTCTTCTTTCCTTCCCCCCTCTCTCCTTCTGGGCTCTTTTATTTATACTCTCTCAGAGTCCCCAACAGAATGTTTTCCAACTGGCAAAGAGCACATCTCAGCACTAAGCAGTTCCCAGCTGACAATGATCACATGCCCTCTCACTAGGCTGTTAGTAGCTGCGGACAACATGAAGCAGTCTCAATATCCTACATCTGAGATGAAAATAAAAACATGTTTACATAATATGTAAAAGTTGTTAAAGAAACCACAACTTCAACAACAGGGAAATGCAAATCAAAACTACTTTGAGATTCCATGTTATACCTGTCCAAATGGCTAAGATCAACAATGCAAGTGACTGCTCATGCTAAAGAGGATGCAGAACAAGAGAGACTCCTCTCTGTTGCTGATGGGAGGGCAAACTTGCAGAATGGGTATGGAAATCAATATGGCTGTTCCTTGGAAAAACTGGGATTCCATTTACTTCAAGACCCAGTTATACCATTCTTGAACACATACCCAAAGGACACTCCATACTAGCACAAGAACACTTGATCAACTTTCCTCATTGAGGCTTTATTCATAATAACCAAAAACTGGAAACAACCTAGATGTCTGTCAACAGAAAAACGGATAAACAAAACATGGTACACTTATTTGGCTGTTAAAAAATGACATCATGAAATTTGCAGGCAAATAGATGGGACTAGAAAAAAATCATCCTGAGTGAGGTAACCCAGACCCAGAAAGACAAATATGATAAGTATTCAATTATATGTGAATATTAGTTATTAAGTAAATGATAACCAAATTATGATGTGTAGACTCAAGAGAGGTTAGGTAAAGAGGTGGGATCTAGGGAAGACATATAGATCTTTCTGGGAAGGGAAAATAGAATAGATTTTGCAATTTGACTCTGGGCAGGTGGGGATGGGATCAGGTTTGAGGGGCAGATGAGATAGAGGAAGAAAGCATAGGGAGAAACAGCTGGAATTGGGAGCACTTGGGGAGTGGTATGGAAATCTAATGTGGTGAAAATGTTCTGGAATCTATGAAGGGGATCCTAGTGAGTAATGGGGGATATGGAGGAATTCAACTGGCCATCTCCTGTAGCCAAGTGAGGCTTCCAGTGGTGAGACTGGGTTGCATTCTGTTGAGTTACTGGCTGAAGGGATCCTTTGGAGATTCTCCCAACCAACCCAGGCTGGTGGTATGGCAAAGAGTTGCTCTCCACAAACTCACAATGGGCCCTGTTGCTGAGGACAACACCCATAGAGCTTATTGAATGTGGAGAGGTCAAGCTGGTTCCTGCATGGAGCCCTCACCTCTACGGACAGCAGCCCAGTACAAAACCTTTGACCAACAGTATGTCCTGCCTGCAAGATGTGCTGGGGCAGTGATGCCACAGCGTCTTTGGGATTGGCCAACCAATGTCTGATTTAACTTGAGGCTTGTTCCATGAGAAGGAGCAAAATGTCCAACACTACTTGGATAGCCAGGAACCAGAGACGAATGCTTTAAAAAAAACAATAAAAAGTTTCCTAATGATATTCTGCTATACTTAGAGATTGATGCCTTATCCAGTCATCAGAGAGGTTTCCTTCAGCAGCAGATGGGAGTAGATGCAGAGACCCAGCCAGACATTATGCAGAGAAAGAGTCTAAGTTGGAGGTCTCCATCAGATCCTCCACTTGGAGCTCAGGGAATCCTATTGAGGAAGAGGAGGAGGAGGAAAGGGAGGAGGGGGAAGAGGAGGAGGAAAAATTGTGGGAGTCAAAAGGGGATGAGGACATCAGGAGAGCATGGCCCACTGAATTAATTAAGCAGGCACATATGAGCTCACAGAGACTGAAGCAGCAAGCGTGAGTCTGCACCAGGCCCTCTGCATATATGTTATTGATATGAACTTGGTGTTTTTGCAGGACTCCTATGGAAGCAGACGTGTCTCTGACTCTTTTGCCTGCTTTTGGGACTCTCCCTCCTGTTAAATTGCCTTGTCTAGCCTCAATAGGGGGGCTTTTGCCTTGTCTTACTGTATTTTGTTTTGTCATATTTGGTTATTGTCTCTTGGAGGCCTGCTCTTTTCTCATGGAAGACAGAGGGGATGTGAATTCTTGGGGGTGGGGGTGGTGGGAGGAGTGAAAGGAGGGAAAATTGTAGTCGGGATGTATAGTATGAGATAAAAATCTATTTTTCAATTAAAAAGGAGAAAGAAACATAAGGATAGACACTCTATTGCAACTAAGAAATTGCATCATATGATACTGCAAAGCAGACAAATCTCATGATGAATATAATGCAGTCATTTGTAAGCTTTCAGACATTTGAATTAAAATGTTTAATCATTGAATGAATGAATGAAAGAATGAATCTCGCTCATTTGCTTTTTAGATGTGAATGTGTTTATTATTTTGGAATTTTATCTTTGTTGGTTATTTGAAAGTGAATATTCTTTGAAAGAAAACCAACCCTGGCTAATACATATTATACTCTGTACTAGATATTCAGTTGACTGGGCTGTGATATGATTGATTAGCTCTGTACTTTAAAAATATTTTGGCCTCAATAATTTTCTATTTATATTCAAGGAAGAAAAAGAAAGAAAGAAAGAAAAGAAAAGAAAAAAAGAAAGAAGAAAGAAAGAAAGGAAATGGCAGCAAAAGGACAATTGCCTTAGTGGCAAAGGGAAATAGTCATTGACCAAATATTAGTCACAAAGCAGCCTGCTGGTTTGAGAACTTTGCAATCTGACACATGTGTAGTTGTGAGGGTACTAAAGGATGAAAGACCAACGATTTAATTGTCATGAGGAATTCAGAGGCATGTTACTGTAGAGCTGTTTGGTTCAAAGGTGAGTTGTTTAGGTTGGGAATCTCCTAACCACCAGGTGACTCGTTGCAATGGTAGAGCTGGAGGTTTCTGAGAAGAGGAAACTGGGTCTTCATGAGCGTGGGTGGGAGAGCAAGACACGCACTGAGGGTTCTTCATCCGGTGATTTATTTTTATCTTTATCTTTTGTCAGAGCTCCTAATCTACCTAGGTCATTCATGGACCCTTTGGAGTTATGATCAATACTTGGTACTGAGTCTTACCCTCAACTTTGAACTATGGACATTTGGAAGCTAGTAAGTTCTTTTATGGCCAGTGTCCTGGGTGTGCATTGTAGACAGTTTGTCTACACTGCTGGCCTTTGGATAGCAGCCTTCCTTCCTTCAGGATGTGTTAAGCAAGGATGTCTACAGACATTGCCAAATGTCCCTGCAGATCAAAACGATCCCAGTTTAAAAATGACTCCTCTATAAGTATAAAAAGATACCCAACATTTACAAGGGATAAAGGGATGAGAATCAGCTGATTCATGGAACCTGTTCAGCAGCTCCCCGCAAAGTCAGAAATATTAAAACGAGAGTTAAGCTCCTCCTGTTCTGACTTCTCACGACCAGGTTTAGGAAAGACATAGATAGCTACCTATGTCTGGTCACAGTCAAAAAGGCTTACCTGCAATGTCATACCAACTAGCTGTCTCTTAGGACAATTATATGTCTAGTACTTCTAGCACATGAAACTCAGCTGAGGCCATGGTGGCTGACAAACACACTGACACAGCACTTTGCTTCTTTCTCCCTCCTCCTCCTCCTCTTCCTCCTCCCCTCTTATAAGCTTCAGGAGCACTGTCCTCATCACTGTCTGGAAAGCTCTTTTTGCTTTTGGCAAAGCTGATGTATCAGACATCTTGGGTATCTTTTTCACTCTGTTTTTGCAAAAAGTGTCCGCTCTTACTCAGGCCTAGGATAAGTAGGCAGATGCCTAAGTGTCCTTCTTGCTAACTTTGTCCAGGGTCAAGTATTGAACCCAGGGAAAATGTCTGTCCCTAAGTTAATTAAGGGCATATAATTTGCTACTAAAATCAAAATGATAAACCAGGCCTATAGCATTTATTCCTTGAAATTTGAACTCAATACAGAGGGAACTCAATACAGAGGTAGCCTATTGGCACTGGCTGAGAAGGAACACTTGCCACTAAATTATAATGACACCAGTCAAGTTCTGCCATAAAAAGGATATGGAATTCAGGGTAAGTTATACACACAGCCTCAGGGAGGATCCAGGATAAGTCTACATACAGCCTTATAGAGAGGCTCAGTTTCACTGATCTTTGTAATTCATTGTCTGTAGACATCTCCATCATTGTTCCCTATAGCAAGAACCCCTTAGACTCATTCTAGTTCAGGTAGAGCCAGTGCAGCCCTTCACAGGTAGCTACTTTCCTTACCAGATATGCCTACAAATGGTAGTGAAAATAAACAGAACTTTGAAGGAATTACTGGGCGGTCTTCCACAGCAGACCTTCCCACAGAAAAGCAGACACTGTTGCCAGGACATTATCTGACATGCGGGTGAATAGAGACACCCAAGTCTGTTAATGAGTAGAGTGGAGGGCAGCTCTGGGACGGTGGCTTCTGCCTTGTCATGGAGAGTCCAGTGTAGCCAAAGGGGCGTTACCAGTGCTTCTCCAGGGTAATTGACTGGGACCATGTGATGCCTCTTTAGCTAAGTGTATGATCCTCAGCACACTTTGGGGACCTGTACTAAAAGCTTATATTGATATTTTGTGCTATGGAGATGTCTTCTCAGGATAGAGATTTCATCCATCTGGGATCCTGCTGGGTTCCTGTTAAGAGCATGGAGGCTACAGAGAAATGTGTTCAATAGTCGTATTGTCTGTAGAGCCAAGGAACAGGAACATCTCATAGCTAGGGGGTGATTTTGGTTGATAAAATAATTTGGAATACAACTGCCATCTTTAATTTATTTTACTTATTTCCCCTTTACGTGAGTGTGTAATATATGTGCATGTGTGTATGTGAGGGGGTTATGTCCATAGGCACACATTTGGGAGCCAGGGAATGCTGGGTATCCTGTGCTATCCATCTCTATCAAGTTCCCCGAGGCAGTGCCTTTCACTAAACCTGGAGCTAGGCTGATAGCCAGCAAGCCCCAATAATGGGTCGCCTTGTCTCTGTCCTTGCAGGCACATGCTGCCACGCCCAGCACTGCCATGCCTGGATTTTGGTGTAGGCACATGTCCTCCTGCTTGTATAGCAAGTGCTCTTACCCACTGAGCTATCTCCCCAGTCCCACTAAGGTCATTTGTAAGCAATAGCCAAGAACAGTAGACATTGAAGATTTGTGCCATGCTCCGCATGAATTTTGCATGTCTCACAAGATCAGGTATAATCACCAGAGTGTCAACCTTAATTCTGTTTAACATGGAAGCACGAAGTAGTTTTGCTTGGCCTTATTAGTCACTGATAAATCTAGAAATGCATCATGTCCCAGTTAATTAAAAGGGTGATTGTCTTTTTTTTTTTTTTTAAGTCTGGAAATTTGACAAGAATTCTTCATTTTAGAAAATCATGTTGATAATTGCTTGTTTGAGTTGCCAAGATGCAATGTATTTGTATCAGCATGCTTCTGAAGTGTCTACAGACATGATAATTCTCTCTCTCTGTGTGTTAATGCAAATACACATATAAACATGTACATGGATAAACTCACACACACATGCATGTAGTTATATGTGTATTTATTGGTTTGTGTTTGTCATAGAAAGACCATTATTCAATTATTCAATGTAGCGGGAGGACAATTATTCAATGTATGTCTCCAGTGCTCTGAACCATCTTGAATAATAAGGAAGCACTAAGGTTCTGACCACAGAGCAATGTTGGTTTTGAATTTTTAAAATTAATTTATTCATATTACATCTCAATGGTTATCTCATCCCTTATATCCTCCCATTCCTCCCTCCCATTTTCCCCTTACTCCCCTCCCCTATGACTGTGACTGAGGGGGACTTCCTCCCCCTTTATATGTTCATAGGGTATCAAGTCTCTTCTTGGTAGCCTGCTATCCTTCCTCTGAGTGCTACCAGGTCTCCCCATCCAGGGGTCGTGGTCAAATATGAGGCACCAGAGTACGTGTGAAAGTCAGACCCCACTCTCCACTCGCCTGTGAAGAATATCCACAGAGCAATGTTTTATGGTGAGACATTATCATTTTGACTACTTGATCCACTCTGAATTTACATTTCTTTCTAGGGTATGTCAACCACATCTGGTACCAAAGCAAGGCACTCTTATGCCAACGAAGAGGGACAGAGCCTCACCCCCACCCCCCGGGTACAGAAAACTCCATGTCCTTCCTCACAGGTGAGGGTATTCACATGTGTTTCTTTTCTCCCCCATTTCCCATCTTCACCAGAAAGCAGCACACTGCTCATGCTGTGGAGAGCATGTTCCCACAGTTCTTACGTTACTTAGGATGACCCTCCCACTAACGATTCCTTAGGTTAATTCTCTTCGTTTAAAGTCGCGTAAAGTTTATGGCTATCTTCCCCACTGCTCTTGGAGGAGCCGGAGTCCTTTGAGTACATAGCACAAAGGCCTTTGCCAAGAATGTCATCAATACTTTCTTTATGTCAGGTTCTCAGCCTACTTTTAGTGATGCTAATTGTCATGATGAACCTCCCCGCCCCCCCCTGCCCTCTCCTCCGAATTCAGTATTGTCTGTGACTTACAAGTAGAAGGGTCCAAGAAAGATTTGTTTGCCTGACAACTGGAATGACCTTTAATTTCCGTGTTATTAGGAACCTCTTGTTTTATGGGGAACTTCCCTGTATGTCAGGCAGTGTTCCAAGTTCCATCTGTGCTTCGTGTCATCTGATCCTCATACGTGGCTGTGGGTGGTCGATCCTATTACTGCCCCCATTTCATAGACGAGGAAGCTTGGAGAGGTTAAATAACTTGCGTGAGATTCCACAATTAATAAGTGTCCTTCTCTGTCCATCACACCTGAGTCATTTAATACCCTAAATAGAAGAGTATCCCGGAGAAAAATAGAGAGAGCAGAAGACTAAATCCATCACCGAGACAGTCCATCAGATTGTGCTGTGATATGCCCAGCTTTCCCCTAAACATCGGCTCGCAATCACATTCTCATTACTCATATCTGAACTATATATAGTAACACTGTGTCACTCAGAGAAGAATGGCTAGAGCTGTTGGTGCTAACACATTTCAGCCCATGTCTCTGTTGCTGCCTTGACTGGTGTCTTATTTAATTGGTAAATTATTCCCAGTCAGACAACTAAGAGGAATATATTTAAAAGCAAGTTACTTAGCCTGACTATCCTTTCATAAACATACAACTTCTGGTTCCTGTGTGTTCAAGGGCTAGAGGACAGAAAGGAGAAGATGGATGGCTGTTGCTAGAACTAACAAGGGCAGAGAAGGCCATTGTTTTAAACTCATTCCTGCAAACTGTGTTTCCTCTGTGCTTACCACAAATTACGCTCTTATTGCTGGTCCTGAAGCATTATCTTGAGAGAAACCAGGGCGTGGTATGAGCTCTTGGCCTCTATTGAAGTGTAAGACCTTGGCCTCTATTGAAATGTGAACTGCTGGTTGATTGGGGTTCAGTTGTCATTGTGTTCTCTTGTATTCCTGCCTACCACAAGGCTCAGACCCTCTAACCAAACTAGTTCCATTAGTTCAACCAGCAAATAGATACCCAGGTAAGCTTGCGAGAGGGAAAGAATGCAGACAGGGCTCTGCTCCAGACAGCTGTGTTGATGAAATATGGCATCATGGTTGTTTGCTTAGTAGAGGGAAGCAACACCCACCGCCATGAAAAAGTTGACTGACTAGGAGTCACAAAGCTCCCTCCTTTCATTTCTTCTGTCCTAGTGTGTTCATAGTTAGCAATCTTTGGATAACCCTTTACCTCCCATTATTTTCTCTTATAGTCTATTTCCTGGTGTAGACATCACCTAATAGGTCGGGTCTCTTTTTATGTATATAGATAAAATACAAATTTGATCTGTTGAATGATTTTATTCCAAAATGAGATTATTATTGAAGGTTTCTGGTAGAGGAGAGACTCAGTCTTAGCCAGGCACATATAAAGATCTCTCTGGCTCTAATGAATGAAGATCTAAGAACAAAATGGACTGAACAGAAACAAACCAAACCAAATAACTGCAGGTAGAAGTCTTGATACTGCATTCTAAGATTCTTCTAGACAATTACATAGTAAACCATATGAATATGTATGCTAGTGTTACTCCATGTGGGCCAGATTAACTATCATTAGAAGTCACAACTGTATTGAATTGTAGAACATGACATACGCAAAGTACATGAAATTATAATAATAGCAATGGTTGGTCACCTTTGGAGGCTCCCAAGGCACTACCTCATTATTTGGAAACTGTTAAACACAGATGACAAATCATTCTTTTTTCTGTCTTTCTTACATGAGCTGTATCTCAGGGTAATCAAATAATTGGTAGGTGGATGTCTTCTCTGTAAAAGTATACCAGATACTGGGGGAGGAAAAGCAGACTTTGAAGATTACAATTCTATAATCCTTAATAAATTAATGGATCTGGGCCCCAGTTGCTAACACCACATAGAGAGCATTATGTAGACAGTGTGGCAACATGCACAATACCATCTATATTATAACTACTGGCCAAAAGTGTAATTTGAGTAATAAATTTGTTAGAACATCTAAAAAATTACAGAGAAGAGAGGAAGACATTAAATACAACAGACCAAGTCAGCAAAATTCAGATGGTAGATTTAAACAGAAACTTTATGAAGAAAACAGTTGATAAGGGGGCTCACATATTAAGAGAGCCTTGAAATATCAAACAAGTATAATGTAGGGTCCTTATATGAAAACTGAGGCAAACAAGATCATGAAACAATTGGGGATATTTCAACCTTGGCTGCATAATTGATCGCATAAGATACTATTAGTATTAATTTTCTTTTGGTTCAATAGTATTTTATGGTCATGTTTTAAAAAGAGCCATTATCTTTTATGGCTGCATATTGAAGTGTTTGTGGAGAAATGATGGCTTGAATTTGCTTCAAAATAACCTAGGGAGCAATGGGGATACTGAACGATGAAAACCAGCCATGAGTTGGTCATTGTTGAAGTTAGGTAATAGGTACACAAGGCCTTGTGCTGCTTTTCTCCTCGCTTGTGCACTTTCGAGAAGCTTCCTCTAATAGAAGAAGAGGGGGAAAGAGAAGAGCATACAGAGAACCTATCAGCGCTCTGGTTCTGGGCAGTTAAGATGCTCTCAGTTCCCACTCAGTGCTGCTTGCTCAGTTCCTCAGATACCCCCAAGTGCAGAGGCTCTAAACCAGAGCTTAGCTTTTAGAACCAAATGTGTGCTCTTCAGCTTGAATGATAAACAGATCTGGAAGGAATTGGAATACTCAAAAAGATCATGCCTCTGTTGGCTGCTTAAATACCACATACTGTACAACTCAAAATGACCTAAACTTATTGTCTTGCAAGCCATGAAAGCATGGTGTCAGGAGGATGCATTTTTAGTTTGTTTGTTTTCTGGAAACTCTAGGCAAACCTTCTTTTTACCTTCCCATCTCTGAGTGGTCTCTAGTATTCCTCAAGCAGTCTTTACAGCTTTGTCCCTTGAATTAGGCCAACACCGATGAGAAGAAACACTGGACTAGATTTCTTCAAGCTCCTGGTCTCAAACCAATCAGCATATTGTCTTATTTCTATTTTTATTCCTTAAAGAGAACCTAGTAATTTACAGTGCTGATTCATTAGCATTGACATCCGGGCTACAGCACTACCACCCATACCTGAACTAAGAATATCTAAGAAACTTTTTTCTCACAAGACACACCCCAACTATTTTACCCTTAAGAATATTAGGCACCGCTTCAGCATGATATGGGTAGAGTGTTTAAAACAGTGAACTCAGCTATGACAACAAAAAAGTACACACGAAAGGCAGATGTGACAACATGCCACGTCGTCCCCCCCAAAAACCTTTGTTTATACTGAGAGCTTAAGCTGGAAGGAACAACATGGCTGTGTGTAACTTCCTCTAGGAATTTGGATACTGGGCCTCTCTGTCCTATGCATGTCAGAGAAGGAGCGTGTAGGCACCAAATGAGCTGATCTTGAGAATACAAATATATTTTAATAAATAGACAATGCTATAAACACACAGGTTGTAATCACAGGGCTCAGTAACTTCCTTGGTCAGGGACACATGGCTTCTGTCCCTTTCTAGTCCCCCCTCTCACAGGGATTCTCTTGGCTAAATCAGATGAAAGAGAGTCTGGGAAACACATCTGGAAGAAGAAAGATGGGAAACACATCTGGCTAGAGAGTCCACACGCAACAGGTTTAAAGGCCCAAGACTTGACGGTAAATGCATTAGGAGAGAACTTTGGAGGGAGAGCCTGGAGACGAGCGTGCAGGCGTTAGTGAAGATGCAATAGTAAAGGGCTTTTCTTCCCCCACAGAGCCAGCGCCAACTGATTTCAATGTAACAAACTATACAAGGAAGGTGTGCAGCAATTCTTCTACACATACGGATGGAAAGATCTGAGAACATTTTAGAAGGGATGGATGTAGGCAACGGTCTCCATTTCTTTGCTGCTGTTGGTGGTAGACCACCTGCAGGAAGGCGCTGCTGTGTAGGCTGCGCTGGCCCCTCCCTGCCGTTCTGTTTATGGTTAATATAACCTTGAACTCCGGAGGGTAACACATGCCACCACAGTGGCCTATGGTCTTGGACTTCAGAGAGAGAGAGAGAGAGAGAGAGAGAGAGAGAGGGAGAGGGAGGGAGGGAGGGAGGGAGGGGGAACCAACAAAACTTGTTGTGACAAAGGGGGGATGAACGTAAAGCAAATCAACGAAAAGTTCATCTAAGCATCGGTGGCTCACTAGAGTAAGTTAGTGATTTACAACATAATGCTTTTATTTGATTTGGCATTACAGGGATAAATTATTGAGTGTTAATTGTATGTTGATAAGCTGTTCCTGCTTAAATTTATTCCCTCTTCGGTTTGTGTTAATTGGGGCGTATTGGAACAGAAGGGGATTGCCCACTTATGCCTGGCTTGGCTTAGGTTGTTGGTAATAAGCACGGTTTTAATTGTGTCTTTGCTTTTATTCATGCTAAGAGAAAAAAAAAAAAAAAAAAAAAAGAACTCCTATGGCAGGATTCTCTCCTGGACATTAATGCATTAAAAAAAATAAATAAATGAACTGTTAAAAAGGTGCCATACTCCTGTTTACTTGTTCAAGTTTACGTAAGTTGCAGCAGAAGGTGGGGTCAGAGGTGGACTGGCAGAAGGCTGGAGACATTTAAACGCATATTTTACCATTTGAAATTTAAATCTTCTTTAGATAAAGCTATCAAGGAGCTGAGAGTGGCTTTACATCTGACTCCTATTTCTCTTCTCCAGCAGGAAAGGACTTGAATGAGGACGGATCCTGAGGGGCAGCGTGCAGAACCTGGGTGTGTGCATGTATAGAGGTGCGCGTGGGGGTAGGGGTGGGGGAAGAATGCCAGGCAGTGAGCATTTTGCTTCTCATGGGTCTGGGGTGAGCAGTTGATTCACCTTGATGTGATGATGCAAAACCTGAAATGCTCCAAGATGCAAAATGGCTTTGACCTTAGGATTTTTTTTTTTTTTTTTTAGGATTTTTTTTTTTTAATTATGTGTATACATTCGATGTCCACATGGCAGGTGTGGGCACATGAATGCAGTTTCAACGGAGGCCAGAGCTGTGGGATCCCCTGGAACTGGAGTTACAAGTACTTGTGAAGCACACGACATGAGTACTAGGAACCAAACCCAGGTCCTCTCGCCCCAATATCCATTTAAGCACTGACCTGACAATTCAAACAGAAAATTCCATACTATGAAATTGTAAATATGTAAAACTGCCTTGAGGACATCTATTTATCTATGAATCGAAGATTCTGTGTTTAGGTTTGGGTCCTATCCCCAAGGTATCTCATTTTCTGGCCACACACACACACACACACACACACACACACACACTCGAAAATTCAAAGTACGTCTGGCCTCAAGTGTTTTGAATGAGGAATATTTGATCTGTGTTTTGATGTCCAACAAGGCCAAGTGCAGACACAAGGCCAAGCATGTTGGCACACACTGTGATGCCAGCCATCGAGGAGACCAAGGCGGCAGGGAAATCACAAGATTGAGACTGCCCTGAGCACCACGGCAAGCGAGAAGCCAGCTATATAACTTAGTAAGACTTAGTCTCAGAACAAAGAATAAAAGGTTGCCTGGCCATGTAGCTCATCAGTACAGCCCCTGACTAGCATGAATCCTAAATTCAGTCCATAGTCCTGGGGCAGGAAGAATAAAATAAACAAAATAGCTCAGGTTGCAGGTGAACAAGTCCGGTTGAAATGAAAGGAAGTGAGCAAGAGGAAAGGGCAGTAGAGGAGCCACGTCAGACTGGGAGTAAAAAACAGCCACGGGGGGGCGGGGGGGGATGGTACGCTACTTAACCCACAGCAGGGGTTGCAAACAGCGCCCTGTCTTACAGTCACATCCTCCCAGGGCTTAATGGATCCTGCTAGACTCAGCAGGTGTGGATCTGGCCATAAACCAGCGAGGAGGCGGCCCTGTAGGTGCCAGGGCTCTTGGGGAAGGAGCGGATCTGAATGGCAGCGGCCGCTGTTCCTCAGCCCCCTTCCTGGGACTCAGTGAGACTTTCCTCTTCTCTATGCTCCCCTGCAACTTTCCTCCACCGGCTCAGCCCTGCTTTTAGCTGGCATGTGTGGTCTTTTCCCAAGCGAAATGGAAAGAAGGTCCTCCGAAGCCATTGTTCATAAAGCTTACCTAGTCAAAGAGGAAAGAACATCCCTGGCTTCTGAAAGGAGAGCGGAACAGAAGATCAGAACGTGTGTCGGTCCACACCACGCGGTAAACACCGGAACATCTTAGTAACTGGGAATTTTTGCTCGTGAAAGTGCCCTAGCGTGCATGCGCGTGCGTGCGTGCGTGCGTGCGTGCGTGCGTGCGTGCGTGCAGGTCAAAGGACAGATTGTGAGAGTCAGTTCTCTCCTTCCGCGATGTGGATTCTAGGCTGGAACTCAGGTCACCAGGCTTGGGGACAACGCTTTCACCCAGTGAGTCACCTTGCAGGCCCACAGGGCCATTTTGGCTGTTGGCTAGTTATTTCAAAGCGGGGTCTTAGCTGGAGAAAGGTTAGCTAGCATGTCCCTTTAACTGAAGTACTGCTTCCTGGAAGAATGAGAGCAGCTGAGTGAAGACGACCCTGGTGCCCCTTTGTTCAGCTTGCTCCCCGTTGCTTTTTCCTTTTCAGGTATGTCCAGCTGGCCAAGGGTAGCTGGGAGTGATCCCAACACAAAATGGTAAAACCTACTTAAAATATTATGAGAGAGTTTCGCGGCTTGCGGCGGTTGGTGGTGGGAGTAGTGACGCGGTTGGGTGGTTCTTGAGTGGGAACTTTGTAGAGGACTGTCCTTGAGTCAAGTTATAGGACAATGCTATGTCATGTTGCCAAGAGGCTGAACATGCTGCATGTCTTAGAGCTGACTGAGTTGTTCCTTATAGTCTCCTGAAAATAGAGCAAGAGAGGAGAGGGGAATGCTGTTCCTAGATTAGGCCTGCTATGGACAAAGAGGCCATTCGAAGTGAAGAGGGGTCCCTCAGGAGCTTCCCAGGGCTGCCTGGGCATGTTGAGATCTGGAACTGAAACTAAGGCAACACAGAGAGAGAAGCACTTTCTAGTTCCATGCTTAGGAGGAACACAAAACCCCTGTGCTGGGTAAAAACATTGACGTTGGCTCAGTGTACACATTGCCAACTTTGAGGCCTAGATACTGAGAGTAGCTAATGGCTACCCATAGTTTGAAGTTGAAAGTAGAAGGCTAGCCCTAGAGAGGCCAGAGCCCAGACAGTTGAACTCCAAGAGGTGGACAGCCTTGTTCAAGGACACACTGCTGGGTGCAGCAGACCGATGATTAGATTCATGTGTGTAAACTTCCGGGAATGATTTGGTGTCATAGCCCTCAGCCCGCCTAAAATACCCTAGGTCCCTTCTAATGTTAGGGGAAAGAAAGGGATGCTGAAAGCACGTCTGATCAACGAAACAGGAAGACCAGTAACTAAAATGGAGTTCCAGTGAACTCTGAATTAAACCTCTTTCCTAATTTTTTAAACTTGGTTTGGTAAGAATTATAGATGATGGATTGGGAAAATGGCCCAGTGGATAACATGCTTGCTGTACAAGCGTGAGAGTTGCCGTTCGGATGTGAAGAATCCACGTGAAGCTGGACATGGCAACATGTATCTGTAATCTCCGTGCACCTACAGGGAAGTGAGAGGTGAAGAAAAGAGTCCTAGAAAGCTTTTGGGCCAGCGACAAACACCAGAAGGCCCTGTGAAAGTAGAAGGCAAGACTGACATGGAAGTTGTTCTCTGACTTCCATGTATGTGCTATGGTACTTACATGACTGTGTGTGCGCCCACACACACACACACACACACACACACACACACCACAATACATACACAAATCATACATACATAAAAAAGAATTATAGTTGACATCAATAAAAAAAAAAATTGAGGGAGGAACTGGAGAGATGGTTCAGCGGTCAAGAGCATTGGCTGCTCTTCCAAAGGTTCTGAGTTGATTTTCCAGCACCCACATGGTGGCTCACAAGCACCTCTAATGGGAACTTGACAGAGAGATAAACCTGTTGCCCAAGTGTGGGATGGTGAACGGTCTTGTGAGAGAACAGGTGAGGTTAATCCACTAGAAGACCAATCACCTCCTGCGAGAGCTTGATTGTTGCCAGCTGAAAAGATCCCGCTAACAGACTCTGGCAGGAGATATATAAATGAGCCCAGAACTGGAGGCGGGGCCTTTGGAGACTTGGGATAGTTTTGGCTGTTCATCGCTGCACTTCGAGACGCTCCTAGAGAGAACTGCTCGAGGAAAGGCTTTGGGGCTCTGGCTCCTGCTGAGGTTCTGGGTTCTGGTTACTCCAGGTTCCAGCAGAAGAAATCCTGCTGGATTCTGCCAGGAGAATCGTTCCTTGGAACTGATAACCTTAGGGTTTTGTTATTGTGTTCATTAATCCTCTTTTCCTGTTGTTTTGGTTAGTCAGGTTAGAAGTGACATTCGCTCAGTTAATAAGTTGTAATAAAATATATTGGTTAAGAAAATTGAGCCTACAGGAACTGATGCCCTCTTCTGTTATGCAGGCGTACATGCAAATAGAACACTCAAATGCATGTATAAATAGAACGTTTTAAAACACTATTTAAAACATTGAAGGGGGAAAAAGCATATATATGTTGGGGAAGTCAGAGGTAATGGTAAGTAAATGCAGAGAGAAGAGTATGGACAAAGAAGGGTAGAGCAATGTAGTCTTGGGCAGGGCTCATCATCCTCTGTGCTACACTGGGCAGACTCCATGCAACTTAAGGTCAGCATCAATACAAACTCCTTTAGTTTCTTGGGAATTTTGACCTTGACCTGATTTCTATCTTGTAGTTTGTTAGAGTTGATATCTGGCAGCTATAAGCTGTCCCTATCTTGTCTCTCGGAGTGTGGTGCCCAGGTCCATGGCATCAACTTTACTGGAGAGCTGATGAAAATTCAAATTTGTGGTTCCATCCCAGCCCTAACTCTGGGGATGGGCTCAAGGTTCTGTATTTCAACAAGGCTTCCAGGTGGCCCGGATGCATATTCACATTTGAGAATCCCTGAGCTAAAACAAAACCACAGCTGGGAATAAAATAGCATGAGAAGAAACAGGAAGCAGGGTTCAAATCCTGACTCTGTCAGATGCCAGCTAGGAGGTCTCAGACAAGTGACAACCTCTGTGACCCTGAACACTTGGCTCATAGAGTTTCTGGAAGGCCCAACGAGACAGTATGGGGAAAGTCTATGTGTATAATCCTGCCAGTACCCTGTGGGCATTCACCCTGTCGTTCCTATGACGGTTAGAATGCTGACTCCATGCAATCCTCACACACCTCAGCATCCCCAGTCCTGCCTGTCTTACTGTGCTCTCACTTTGGTTGAACTACAGAAGTTGGGTAGGGGAACCTTGTGAGCACCATTGATTGCAGACCTGTTCATCCCTGAGCCCCACCTCAAGATAACAAGCCAGAATTAAACCACACTTGGTCTTGCTTTGTGCTTTGAGAACCACGTGGCTCTAGGTTTCTATCCCTGTGATAAAACATCAACAAAAGCAGGGAATCAAGGCAGGAACCTAGAAAGCTGAGGCCATGGAGGAATGGTGTTACTGGCTTGCTCCTCATGATTAGTTTAGCTTGCTTTCTTGTGAAACTTAAGACTACTAGGTGGCACTGGCTATGATGATCTGGGTCCTCCCATATCAACCATTGATCTCCCCCCACCAAAAAAAAAAAAGAAAAAAAAAAAAAAAGAAAAAGAAAAGAAAGAAGCAAGGAAGGTAAAAAAAGAAAGGAACAAAGAAGGAAGGAAGGAAGGGAGAAAGAAAATTCCCATATATTTACCTACAGGCAATGTGATGGATATATTATCTTAATTAGGATTTTCTCTTCTCAAATATGTATAGGCTATGTCAAGTTGACAAAAACCAATCAAAACTATGATCTCAGTAAGCCTGGATAATGGGCTAGGTTTCCAGTACCAGGCATGATTTCCTTCTTGTTGACCCTTCTCATTCAAAGTCAAAGGTCAAGTCACAATCACATAAGCTTCCTTAGTTGGTGAGAAAGTCCGTGTCTGTACAGTCGGCATGGCCCTCAGACATCCAAAATATCTAGCCATACCAGGTCAGATGGCTCTACCTAGGGGTTCTTTTTTGGTCACTGTCATCAGGGTCCACGTAGCTACTCTGAACAAGAAGTGGTCTCTATTCCTGAGCTGTTCGTGGGCCCTTTCTCCGGCCTCTGCGTGGAATACATAGGCAGAGTGGCAGGTTGGAGCAGCAGCTGCTGCCACCTCCCTCTGGGCCACCATAATGCATCCCAGGGGGCAAGCCCAAGCTTGGATGAGCTGCAGAAAATTATCAAGCCATTCCGACTTGTTTAATTTTTCTCTTCTAAGAACTTGAACGGCATGTCCTCTTAATCATCCTGTGAGAGCAAACACAAAAAAAGAGAAAGACATTCAGGAAAACAGAGCAATTAATCTGTTCATTCATGTTCGGCAAATGTCTCTGTGCTTCGAATGCACTCACCCCTCTATTCCACGAACCTCTGATGGGCACACAGAGCTGGCATGCAGCACTGGAGATGCTGGATGAATAGGAACATAGGAACATAGCTGCCTGTACTTAAGAAGGTGGGAAGCCAGTGGAGAAAAGGAGAGGTGGCTTTGGTGTTGGTGGACAGCTCCTGTGTGCCAGGCTCTGGGCTAAGAGAGTAAAACATGAGCTTTGTGAGATCCATAGTCCTTAAAACATTAAGAAAAAAATTTAAAGATTGTATTTAATTATTTTAATATTTTTCTTTTTCAAAATTAAAATATAATTACACCATCTCCCCCTTTTTCTTCCACCAACCCTTCTCGTAACCCTTTTGTTCTCTCTTAAATTCATGGCCTATTTTTCTTTAATTGTTGATATATATAATACATAAATTATATTGTAAATTACAAATATATAAATATTACCCACTCTGTCTGTACAATGTTATTTGCATATAGATGGTTTCAGTGCTGACCACTTGGTAGTGAATAAACAATTGAGGGGGAAATCTTCCCTTGGGAAGATGATGTCTCCTGCTCATAGCATCCCTTAGTTGCCTATAGATTTTTGCCTAGGGTTGGGGACTCATAAGATTTCTCCCTTTCATGGTAGCCTCTCTATTGATTTGGCCTTGTTTAGGCAGTTATGTTGATGAGACTTTATGGGTGTAGCTTTTCTGACATTTCTGGGAGATAAAATCTCACAGCAGACTCCTGTTCTTACAATCCTCCTGCCTCTCCTTCCTCTGTGTTCCCGGAGCTTTAGGTATAGAAGTTATGTTGTAAAATGACAGTTTGGTTGGGGCACCACAGGACCACTTGTTCTCTGCAATTTGATCCATTGTAGTTTTCAGTCGTGGTGTCTGTCTTTTATAAAAAGAAGTTTCTTTGATGAGGGGTGAGAACTACACTTCTCTGTGGATATAAGGATAAATATTTATAATGCAGGTTAGGAGTTATGCTGGTTTAGTGAAATGAGAGGAATAGATTCTTCTTCAACACCCATGACATAACTAAACCAGATAGTTGGCTAGGTTTATGGGTCCTACAGAACCAGGTATGATTTATCTCTTGTTTTGTGGGCCTTAAGTCCAGTTAGAGTACTGGTGGTTACCACCAAGATACAAGTACCACTACTGTACCTAAGGGTTAGTGCTCCATGCTGGTCATTGCTGTAGGTCATAGGTATCATGGACAGGACTATTGGTTGCTTCCCTCTTTTAGAAATCTTCATGACATATTCTGATACCATGAAAGCTAGTTTTCAGAGAGGAGGCTGTCAGCTAGATCCAGTTCAGGCTTTCCATGTCCTGTGTCCTAGTGTTTAGTATCCTTAGATATAAGGACTTACCTTCCACCTCTGGGAGGCAACCAAAGCAACAGCAATAGCCTATAATGTTTTGAGAGTCTCTTGTATTTCTCTAACAACTCAAAAGGAGGCTTCTAATACCTGATGTTGGGGGGGGGGTGTTAGATAGTTTATGGCTCTTTGGGAGAAATTGCCGGTACAAGTGGGAAATTCTCATTCAAACTATATTTGAATACACATAAACTTATATGTGTTTTATACAATTATAGGTAAATAATAACATCATTCCTATAGCCTTTTCTTACATGCTGCCATTTTACTCTTCCTCTGTATTGATATCCCTTCTCCATCTCCAATTAAGGACCCCCTCCTCCCACCTGTCTTCCTGTCTCCCTTTGCAAATCACCTGGACCCAGCTGTTTCCATCTATACTGTCCAGCCCATTGTCCCTTTTTATTTTCCTGGTTTCTGTAGTCACTCCAGGTTGTATGCACACATCTGAAGATTTGGAGTTAGAAGGTACAGATGAGAGAAGCATACCTCACTCGATATGATCTTTTCTAGACATTCCAATTTCCCCCCCCAAATTTCTTTTAATTTACCGCTGAATATATTCCATAGTGTAGAAGTGCTACATCTTCATAATCTATTTGTCAGTTGAAGGGCGTTTAGGTCGTTTCCATCTCTTAATTATTGTGAGAAGAGCAGCAATGAACATGGTTGAGCAAGTGTCTGTAGAGTCAAGCCCTTTGGGTACGCCGCGGAGTGATGTACCTGAGTCATATGGTAGCTTTATTTTTGTCTTTTTGAGAGGTCTCCATACTGATTTCCAGTGGGCCAGTTTGAAATTCCATCAAGAGTGAATGAGAGCTACCTTTCCCCTGCATCCTCTCCAACTCTGAGATCCATATTCTTACTTCCACCTACAAGTACGGCGTTCAGGCTTAGAGAAAGGAAGTAACTGACTTTGAGTAGCAGGCCTCTGTGATGCAAAACCCCACCCCTCCTTTGTCACTTTGGTACTCTACTCTGTGGGGACACTCATCTATCCCCACTGTAACATGCTATGAAGGACCCAGACTCATTGCCCATTCAGGGCACACTGGCTGATGAGAAGACAGAAGTATAGCTTTTTTCCTGCCATGTGAGTCTTGAAGAATAGCCCAAGGGCCTGATGTGGTCCATGGTGTAAAGCCCATTACTAGTGTTAGAGAGAAGCCATGGCAGATGGGATAGGATGGACGGGGACCTTGAGTGATATGCTTACCCTGAATGTGGCTATGAGGCACCCACCATGATGAAGCAGAATGATCACTCAATATCTCCGTCTGGCCTTAGCCTTAGGCTGAAACTGGTCAGTGCTGACCTCCAGTGGGGTCAGAAGCACTGGGAGAAAGCCTGACACATGTTTTGCCCACCAGATAAGACTACAATAAGACCACATCCACATGTTATACTTGGCTTCCTTGTGTCATGTCACCTCCCCACTCATGGGGAGCCACAATATAGAAGGAACCTGGGTCTCTGAGTGACTGAATAGAAGAGAACCATGCCACTCCATAGCCTGCGTTGAACTGCCAGTGAGACATAAACTCCTCCTGTCCCAAGCCACTGGGATTTGAGACTATTTCAAAATATTTTAAGCCATTATGAATACTATTTCTAAACTCAGATACCCTGTGGTGTGTAGAGTGATGGTTTGAATGAGATATCTCCCAGTAGTCTCAGGCGTTTGAATATTTGGTCCCCAGTTAGTGGAACTGTTTGGGAAAGATTAGGAGGTGTGGCCTTGTTAGCAGAAGTGTGTAATTGAGGATGGAGTTTCAAAAACCTTCACTATCTCCAGTGCACTCTCTGATTCCAGTCTATGGTTCAAATTGTGAGCTGTCAGGTGTTGCTCTAGCCTCTTACCTTTTGCTTGTCTCCTAGCTTTGCTCTGCCACTGTAGACTCCAATCATCTGGAACATAAGCCTAAAATAAACCCTTCCTTGTATGAATCGCCTTGGTCATGGTGCTTCATAATGGCTATTCAAAAGTAACTAAGATGACATATCTCTATATTTCTGTGATGGCTGTTCTTGGTTGCCAACTTGATTATATCTGGAATGAACTACAATCCAGAAATGGAGAGCACACCTGTGATCCGGATCTTGAGGCTGGAAGAGACATGCTTTTGACCCAGATCAACACACACCTTTAATCCTGGCCATACCTTCAACTGGAGGCCTGTATACAGATGGTGGAAGAAGGGAGGAGTTTGTTTGTTCCCTTCCTCTGTGCACTCAGTTTGCCAGCATATCCATCGGAGCCTACTTCTTTGTAATTCCAGCTTATACAGAAGACCAGCTGAAACACTCAGCCTTGTGGGACTGAGAAACTACTAGGTTCTTGGACTTTATATCCACAGCTGGCCATTGGATTAGTTGGACTGCAGCCAGTAAGCCATTCCAATAAATTACATATATACATATATATATATATAATTCTTATCCAATAAATTCTCTCTCTCTCATATGGGTGTGTGTATGTACATAGAGGATAGATAGATAGATAGATAGATAGATAGATAGATAGATGATAGATTCGTTCCATAAGTTCTGTGACACTAGAGAACCCTAATTAACACAGTTTGCATAAATTAATGCATAGGCAAGACTAAAGCAGGACCCTCAGGAGGCACTACAGTTTCTGACACATGCGCAGTAGAGAATGTCAAGGGCTGGTAACCTGGTGCTTGATCTCAGGGAATGAGGGATTGAAAAGAAACAGTTTTTAACTTAAAAAAAATTATTATAGTTTATTCAGATCACATCCCGGTTGTTTTCCCCTCGCTCTTCTCTTCCCATTCCCACCCTCCCTCCCTCTTCTGCCATATTTCCCTCCCCTAGACCTCTGACAGAAGGACCTTCCTCCCCAACCATATGACCACAGCCTATCAGGTCTTACCCAGATAGCTTACATCCCCTTCCTCTGTGTGCCCACAGGACCTTCCCACAAAGGGGATGTAATCGAATTGCCGGCACCAGCGTTCATGTCAGAGGCAGTCCCTACTCCCCCCAACAGCCATGGAGAATGAGCTGTCATTGGCTAGATCTGAACAGGGGGTCTAGGTTCAATGAATGCATTGTCCTTGGTTGGTGCAAAAGTTTGTGTAGGTCCCCCTGGGTCCAGATCCAATGGCCTTGATGGTCTTCTTGTGGGGCTCCTGAACCTTCTAGGTACTTCCATCCCCCCCACCCCCAGTTTTCCATACCACTTCAGCACTCCACCCAGAGTCTGGCTGTGAGTCCTAGCATCTGTCCCATTCTCCCACAGGGTGGAGTCTGTCAAAGGATATCTGTGTGGGGCTAATATCCACTTATATGTGAGTATATACCGTGCATGTCTTTCTGGGTCTGGGTTACCTCTCTCAGGATGATCTTCTCTAGTTCCATCCATTTGCCTGCTGATTTCAAGATTTCCTCATTTTTAATAGCTGAGTAGTATTCTATTGTGTAAATGCACTATAGTTTCTTTATCCATTCTTCAGTTGAGGGACATCTAGGTTGTTTCCAGATTCTGGCTATTATGAATAAAGCTGCTATGAACATAGTTGAGCAAATGCCCTTTTTGTATGGTGGGGCATCTTTTGGGTATACTCCATGGAGTGGCGTAGCTGGGTCTTGCAGTAACACTATTGCCAATTTTCTGAGAAAGTGCCAGATTGATTTCCAAAGTGGTTGTACAAGTTTAAACTCCTACCACCAATGGAAGAGTGTTCCCCTTTCTCCACATCCTTGCCAGCATGTGCTGTCACTTGAATTTTTGATCTTAGCCGTTCTGGTAGGTGTAAGATGGAAAGAATCTCAAGAGTTGTTTTGATTTGCATTTTCCCTGATAACTAAGGATGTTGATCATTTCTTTTAAATGTTTCTCAGCCACTCAGTATGCTTCTGCTGAGAATTCTCTGTTAGCTCTGCACCTCATTTTTTAATTTGGCTATTTGGTTTGGTGGTGTTCAATTTCTTGAGTTCTTTATATGTTTTGAATGTTAGCCCTTTGTCAGATATAGGGTTGGTGAAGATCTTCTCCCAATTTGGAGGCTGTCATTTTGTTCTGTTGACAGTGTCCTTTGCCTTATAGAAGCTTCTCAGTTTCATGAGGTCTCATTTATTAATGGTTGATCTTAGAATCTGAACTATTGGTGTTCTGTTCAGGACATTGTTTCTTGTGACAAAGAGTTCAAGGCTCTTCCCCACTTTTTCTTCTAACAGATTTAGTGTCTCTGGTTTTATATTGAGGTCTTTAATCCACTTGGACTTGAGTTTTGTGCAGGGTGATAAATATGGATCTATTTGCATTTTTCCACATATAGACATCCAGTTAGAACAGAACCATTTGTTGAAGATGCTATCTTTTTTCCATTTTATGGATTTGGCTTCTTTGTCAAAAATCAACTGTCTACAGGTGTGTGTGTGTGTGTGTGTGTGTGTGTGTGTGTGTGTGTGTGTGTGTGTGTGTATGTGTGTGTATGTGTGTGTGTGTGTGTTTTTGTGGACCTTCAATTAGATTCCATTGATCAACCAGCCTGTTTCTATGCCAGTACCATGCCATTTTTATTACTGTTGCTATGTAGTATAGCTCGAGATCAGGGACAGAGATTCTTCTAGCTCTTTTATTGTATAGAATTGTTTTAGCTATTGCGTTTTTTCATAAAAAGTTGAGAATTTTTATTTCAAGGTCTGTAAAGAATTGTGTAGGTATTTTGATAGGGATTACATTGAATCTGCAGATTGCTTCAGGTAAGATGGCCGTTTTTACTATGTTGATCCTTCTGATCCACAAGCACTTTCTAATGTCTTTCTTCAGAGACTTGAAGTTTTTTCCTACAAGTCTTCACTTGCTCAGAGTTACAGCAAGATACTTTATATTATTTATGTCTATTGTGAAGGGTGTAGTTTTTATAGTTTCTTTCTCAGCCTGTTTTTCATTTGAATATAGGAGGTCTACTGACTTTTTTGAGTTGATTTTGTATCTGTATCCATCCACTTTGCTGAAGGTGTTTATCAGTTGTAGGAGTTCTCTGGTGGAATTTTGGGGGTCACTTATATATACTGTCATATCATCTGTGAATAGTGATACTTTGACTTCCTCCTTTCCAATATGGATCCCCTTGATCTCCTTTTGTTGTCTTATTGCTCTGTCTAGAACTTCAAGTGCTATATTGAAGAGATATGGAGAGAGTGGGCAGCCTTGTCTAGTCCCTGATTTTAGTGAATTTCTTTGAGTTTCTCTCCACTTAATTTTATATTGGCTATTGGCTTGCTGTATGTAGCCTTTATTATGTTTAGGTATGTACCTTGTATCCCTGATCTCTCCAAGACTTTAAACATAAATGGGTGTTGGATTTTGTCAAATGCTTTTTCAGAATCTAAGGAGATGATCATGTGTTTTGTTTTGTTTTTCTTTCAGTTTGTATGGTGGATTACATTGGTATATTTCCATATATTGCACCATCCTCGCATGCCGGGGATGAAGTCTATTTGATCATGGTGAATGATATCTTTGATGCGTTCTTAGATTCAGCTTGCAAGTATTTTATTATGTATTTTTGCATCAATGTTCATAAGAGAAATTAGTCCAAAATTCTCTTTGTTTGTCGTGTCTTTGTGTGGTTTAGGTATCAAGGTAACCGTGGCCTCATAGAATGACTTTGGTAATGTTCATTCCATTTCTATTTTATAGAATAGTTTGAAGAGTATTGGTATTAGCTCTTCTTTGAAGATCTGATAAAATTCTGCACTGAAACCATCTGGTCCTGGACTGTTTTGTTTGGGTGACTTTTGATGACTTTGATAACCTTAAAGCTTGTGCCTGCTGATCAAACACATCTTGGATCCCCCAGAAATGGACATTCTTGGTCCCAGTCCCAGGTCTCCCGGAGAAGAACCCTGAGAGTGGGCCTGGCTACCTGCCTGTTCAAGCCCTCCAGTGCTCCTGTGTGGACCAGGCAGTCACTCCATAAGGACTGAGAGAAGTACAGTGGGATCTTGAAGTTCACAGAACAGGACAGAAATCACAGCAACTGTTCCATGAAGCCTGTGGATATAAGATGAGGGGAAGAGAAGACACTACCACTTTCTTTTGATTGATCTTGTTGACTTCTGCACCAAATCTGAGATTTTGGTTTGTTAGTTTGTAGAAGATTGATTGTTACATCAGAATTCTTATACTACTGTATTAATTTTCTAGAGTAGCCATAATAACACATATCTCAGGGTGGGTGAGTTAAACAACAGAGACTTATATTCTTAAATTAGGAGGCATGAGATCCAAGATCTCTGAGGTCCCCTTCCTTCACTGGAAGATACACACCCACCTTCTCGCTGCTTGCTCACTGCTCATAGTTAGCTCTGGGCACCCATGCTCTTGGTGCCCCCTTTTTTTTCCTTTTGTATTTTTAGTCTCTCTTTCTTCTCTTCCTCCTCCTCCTCCTCCTCCTCCTCCTCTTTATCTTCTCTGGGACCGTCTCATTATGTATCCCTGGCTGTCCTAGAACTTGCTATGTAGACCAGGCTGATCTTAAAATCATGGAAGATTTTGTTGTTGTTGTTGTTGTTGTTGTTGTTGTTGTTGTTGTTGTTGCCTCTGCCTCCTGAATGCTGAGATTGTCCCACCACACCTGGGCAATTTCTCCATTCTAATAAAGGCAGCACAAGTCCGATTGGAATAAGGCCTATATTTTCCATTTAATTACCCTCTTAAAAACCCCTGTCTCAAAATAGTCATATTCTGGGTTCCTAGATGTTAACACTTCAACATTATATATTTGGAAGGAATATTGCACCTAACTTCCTTTACTATAACAACTATCTGAGATAATCAATTTAGAAAGAGAAAAGGGCTTAATCCTATTCATGATTTTGGAGGGTGCAGCCCAGTCTATGGTTTCTTGGTCCCATTGCATTGGGCAAGAAGCTCAACATGGTTAACTTCTGTGGTTGAGTAAACCACTTACCTCATGCATGCGAAGCCAAAGGGAGGAACAAGAAGAAACCAGAGCCCCACTATCTCTTTTGTGACCCGAAGGCCCCCATATGACCTACTGCTTAAAGGTTCCTCCAATTCCCAAAAGCATCACTCTGTGGATCAAGCCTTTAGCCTATGAGCCTTTAGGGGACACTTAAGATCTGAACTATAAGTGGACATAATTTTGAATGAAACAACAACAGAATCTGGACTGTAACTGATTTCTTATATTTCTGCCTCTCTTGTATCTTCTTTGAGTTGTTCAGGAACAGAAGATAGTTAAATACTAAATATGACACATAGTTTGGAGATACAGTGCTTACTACAGTTTATTCCAGGACTAGTGAAGTTAGAATGAGCTGTATTTTGGGCAGTATGCTAGATCAAAAGCAGAACCAGATGACAATGATGCAAAAATAAGAGGAGTCCACTTGAAGGCATTCTTGTTGCTCTTGGACATATGGACACCAGTTTATGAATGAATGCATAGCATTTGGTAGTAGGAATTCTAAAGCAAACTCAAAATCTCAAAGAAAAGTTGCATTTGGTCCCAAGTTGCCTGGTCAGTGATGCCATGCACATGAGAAAAACACTCTTTGATACATTGGGGTTTGGTAGTTTCTTTCAGAAGGCTAGAAAATGGAAACTCTTCTGAGCTCATTTAAATTGGTTTGTCTTGTTAGTGAGCCATGGGGCTAATCTGAGACAGTGACTGAGGAATATATCAGAAGTCAGATACACAGAAAGAACAAGCTGTTGTGGAAAGGTGGGAAATTCTTTTTTTTTTTCTTTCTTCTGACACAGGGTTTCTCCATGTAGCCTTGGCTGTCCTGGACTCACTTTGTAGACTAGGCTGGCCTGGAACTCACAGAGATCTGCCTGCCTCTGCCTCCTGAGTGCTGGGATTAAAGGCATGCGCCACCATGCCCCGCAAGGTGGGAATTTCTTAAAGCCCTTGTTTTGCAGCTGGCATGTTTTCCCAAGGCGACGTTGTGGGTGTGCAAGGGCTGCTAGCTACGTCCTCTATTCCTGTGGGCCTCCTCTTTCTTCCATCCAAGTCTCACTTCATATTAACTAGCAGGGTCATTGGTTGGTGCCTCCGATGCCAGGGTGAGCTTTAATTCAATGGCTTCAGATAGTCTCAACTTGGGACAATTTGTCTGCCTGTAACATCCCATGGAATGGACTTTCTTATCACTTGTTAACTTCCAGGGCAGAGTTCACTACAAAACATCCTTGCTGTGGATCTGTGAACAGGGAGCTGTGGAAGTCCCATGCATACAAACACGTTAGCCTGTGCTCAAAATATGCTTATGGGGCAGATTTAGATATGATTAATGTTGGCACCGACGAGCATACATTAGTGGGATTTGCATATATATAAATTTGAATAATTCTCAAGGACATCAAATGATTTCAAACTTAATAATTATAATAACAAATATTTATTGAAGTCTCATGTACGTGACAGTGCGGTGGTAGACCTTTCACACACTGATTTAACTACTCTCTGTAACAGCTATGTGATTTAGATCCCATTATTGTAGCCATGTTGCAGATAAGGCTACAATAAGGCAAATCAAGGCATGCAAAGTTTGGTACCATGTCCAAGTCCACAAGATGAGCCCCTAGGAACAGAGCTGATAGTCTGACTTTAGAGTCTGTGCACTTATCCTCTGTGGTATGTAGCCGTAGATGCTAAGTTCACTGAGGCCTTGCCTTGTTTGTGGAATTGGGAAGTTATATGGGAAACGGAAAGTTCCATAAACACGGTATCTCAGTCTTGCCTTCAGGAGAGCTGGGCTCCTTCAGAAGTGCCTTTTGGCAAGGAGGGTGCGAACCAAGTGTGACGCTGTAAGACTCGAGTCTTGGATCTTTCCTTCTGTGACCTTGAAGGCACTGGAGCAGGTGTGCCAGCAGACACAGTCCAGGTCAACAAAGGCAACTTTCTGGGTCTCAGAGTTGCGGTGACATGAGCAGAGTGGTTGGAAGACACATCTGGTAGCCCTGGGGAGTAGAAGCTGGAGTGGCATAGTTTGGAAAGGAGCCTGGGGTAGAGTCTTCCAGAGAAGGGGCGTCAGAACTGATGGTAGATGGAAAATGGGAATCACCCTTCAGTAAGGTGGGAAGTGTTGGCCAGGCCACAGAAGAAAGAGCACTGCTGCTCCTGGAGTGTGCCTGATGGGATGGAGTGTTGCCTCATAGAGAAGTCCTGAGGTAGGATGCAATGGGTCAGCCGTGAAGACAACCCTTCAGTGACATCTTAGGTTTTTGTTTTGTTTGTTTGTTCACCTAGGATGTGGATAGTTGTGAAGAGTGTTTGTCATTCTAGGGATGGTGCTTTGCTGACATAGAGAAAGCGTCTCTCTTGATGCCACAGCTCCTCCCTACCAGTCACACATTTGCTACCTGTTTGCCGACACCTGGAAATTCTGGAGTTAAAGATTTATATATATTTTTTGTTACAGAAAGGATATTAATTTTTTTAAAGCTACTTGAACTTGACCACACAAAGTGTCCAACAGTCTTTCTGAGGGGAAGTTTTGATAGGATATTGAGGGAAATGGGCAAGAATGAGGATCACACAGCGTGAGGGCACATGGAGGAAATAGAACAGGGGTCCAAATGGAGGTTAAGAGCTCGTTACACAAAGGGTAATGTGCTTCAGGGTCCAACTGGAAAAGATGGAGATATCCAGAGATACCGTGCACAGAGATACACCCAGTAGTTGTTGCATGTGGGTCAAGATCACTCTGGGGACCCCCATATCAGATATCCTGCATATCAGATATTAATATTGTAATTCATAACAGTAGAAAAGTTACAATTATGAAGTAGTAATGAAATAAGCTTATGGTTGGGGTCATCTCAACATGAGGAACTGTATTAAAGGATTGTAGCATTAGGAAGGTGGAGAACCACTGGCTGGTGGACTGTCCACCAAACAAGCTTCTTCATCTCCTTCTGATGCTGCCCAAAGGTTACCCAGGACAAAAAGAATCTCAAAGCTCTGCCGATAGAACTTTGGCTGAATATTTGAAAAGCACATCTTTTAAATTCTTCCTCCTGTACCAGTCAAAAGCAAATGCATCAAGACAATGAATCGCCTAGCCAAAAAACAAGGTTTTTGCTTTAGTTTGGAACTTATGAATTCCCCCCCTCATTGTCCATGTCTGTTTAAAATGCCACTTCTGTCATCTCCTGCAAAGCTGCTTAGAAATAATACAGGCAAGTCTTTCAGAAGCACATTATGTAACAAATCGTTCTAAGGACATAGCTGCTTAGACGTCGGAAAGAGAAGCTGTGGTTACAGCAATGCGTTTTGCCTTGATTGCAGTGTGGCTCGGGCAGAGGAGTGTGTCATGTGACCGTGGTGACAGGCATTCATTCACAACTCAATGACTTCTCCACCTAGGATATGGAAGCCTGGCAGCCAGCACCTGCTCAACGCAAGCAATGAGCAAGGAGTCCCTCCGCCGTGAGGGAAGGATGTGGGCAGAAGGACATATCGTCTCACTCAGTATTCTTTCTGTCTTGTCCAAGCATGTAAAATCTAGGCTAAAACCTTTAGGTTGACTATAAAAACGGCTCAAGGACCTCATCATTCTGTGTAAAGCTCCTGGTGTTGCCTGGAGAAGCCATTTATTTTCTGCAGCTTTGCAGAGGGATAAAGACGAATAGCTTGTAAAAAGAAACATTAGCAATTTATTGTTACGGGACCTGTAAAGTTTTCAATGTGCAGATTCACTGCAAAAGTAGAGACATCAGTCTGTAAAGACACAGCCACACATGCGTTTATGTCAGTGGTATTTGGAGTGTGTGTTATTTTGGGAGAAAATTTGAACGTTAATAGAGGATGGGTTGGATATGCTCTGGCACATTCTCTCTGTGTGAACTATTTAATGTATATGTTTCAGAGAAGGTTTAAGAGTTGGGAGATGGCTTGCTACTCAAGCCTGTGGACATGAGGTTGGGTCTCTGTCGTCCATGTTATGATGCAGTAGTATGTGTCTGTAACGCCAGCGCTGGGGAGACAGGCATATAGACCGTAGGAGCTCACTAGCTAGACAGTCTAGCGGGTGGGTGAGACCCAGTGAGAGGCCCTGGGTTGAGAATTGGTAAAAGGTGACTAAGGAAGTCACTGGATGTTGACCTCTGATCGCTACACATATGTGCACACACACCATCACACCCAAGTGTGTGCACGTGTGCGTGCACACATACACACATACACACACACACACACAAATAAAGGAAGGTTTAGATCTGCAAATATTGACCTAGAAGGGCATCTATTCATGGTGTTACATTTTTTAAAACCATTGAAAACTTGTGTTGTATAAACTCATCTATATACAAATACATATTTATATATTTGTATTTTCATTGTGAGACTTGAGACACCTGGGGAGGAGTTCAAGTCAATTTCTCCCTCTTGCTAAAGGCTAACATGAGAAGGATCGTTATTGTGAGCGTGTATGCACGAAATACAACACTACAGAGGAAAAAACTTACTTAGCAACTTAAGATTTGTGGAGGACTAAATAAGGCAATATTTGTGAATGCTTATTGCAATCACCAATATTTATATGCTTCTAGGAAATGCCGCCAGTATTTGACTGCTTTGCCCCCCTGTGCTGATGTTGCGTGTCAGTCTGGCCTTGCCTTCATTTTCACTGGCTTCTGCATTTTATTCGCCAGATGTCCAGGCATTTTCTGGGTTCAGCATGCCCCCCCCCACCCTCAGACCTCAACGCGCACACACCCCCTTCCCTGGCTCATCTGCAGTGCCCTCTCTTTCACCTTCAGGTTTGACTTGCAAGTCCAGGCAAGACTTGTCCCCTCTGGCGGCCCCCAAATTGTTCATCACCCTGCTGGGACAATCCCTCCAGCTGTGTCTCTGCACTCTCGGCCACTAGTCCAGGGACATCGGATGGGGACTGACTACAGTTGGCAGAATAGCTGCGTGAGGAATGTGCCAGTGTCCATGCAGCTGTGGAGGAAGGGAAAGATGCCAGGCCCTGCTCCTCAAGGCAGCTGGGAGCCAAGCAAATGTTGAGCGGCTACAGTGTTTGTATTTCAGTTCCTGCTTAGGTCATCTAGGCGTAGCCATTTTGTTTTCTCGGGTTTTTGAAAATTGGAAATTGAGTAAGGTGCTAGTGAGTTTTAAATGATTAATTTGTTCAGATTACCATATATTGCCCCTCTAATTTGGAAGTTATTAAGTGGCAAGAACAGTTAATAATATTCTATTAGTTCTCTGCATAGGAACAGAAACTCGGTGAAGCCAGTGTCAGATAAGGCAACTGAGAAAACACTTTGCAGGCTGTAGACCCTGAGCAGGGCTTTGCTCATGGTGATCACAGCTGCAACTTTAACAAGTGACACAGCCTTGAACAGCCAAGAGCTTGAAGAGAGAAAAACTAGATTTTTCCCATAAACATAAACTGAATACATGTTAAGAGTTTCCCTAAACTCAACCGTCAGTGAGGAAATGCAGACACACATTATGACTGGTTTTAAAAGACTCTGAAGAGCATGTGTGTTTCAATGACAAGCTTGGGAGTGACTATGAAGACGGAGGGCTTCTTCATGTTTTTTTCTCCTGTGGGGTTAGGGTGTGTGATGGTCAACCGATTTGCAAGTGTGCCGACAAGCATCCTTGTATGGTCAGCTTCCCTCAACTCACAGAGCTGTAACTACATAACCTGGGAAGGTGTCCTCAGAACCTAACAATTGCTTACTTTCTCTATCCAAACAGAAAATGTTGCTACAGTCTGCCTCACTCCCAGCATGCTGTGTTTCTCCTAGCACCACTCATGCCTCCTCGCCACCTAATGCTCTTTGCGTATGATGTCGTTCCATACACCCAGCCTTCTGGACATTGAACAGGATATAGGTATATAGTAGAATTGGCAGCATCAGAGAGTCACCTAGCCAGCAAGCTCACACTCACCCTCCAGGCTCTTCTCTTTGTCAACTCAGAAACAATGTCTGCTCCCGCTCTGCTGTGCTGCCTCTGTTTCTCCTCCCTGGAATTTTACTTTCTTTGCCTTGACTGTAGTTTTCTGTCATTTTGTATCAAAGGTCCACACTGCCCATCCCCATACCCTAGAACGTTCTGGGGTACTTTGTCTTGGCATTGCCCCATTTTCCCCAGAAGAGGGACACTGTATCCGTGTGTACTAGCCATGTTCTGTTCTCCCAGGCAATGGATTCTCTGCCAACAACAGAGAGCTCACTGCTTTAATAGCAAAGAATGGGCTGCTGGCTGGTCCACCAGAGACGGTGGTCTGTCTCCTTCGAGACAGAAGAACCTTTCCCTGCAGTGTGGCTTGGTTCTCCCTCTTGTCTGGGGACAGCTGCTCAGTCCTTTTCTGTTTAAGCTTTGCTTCAAGGCTATAAGCATAGAGCTATGGCAGGCAGGAGGAAATTGGCGTCTGTGTGTTTTAAAATTTATCATTTGAGAAGCTTTCTCTGGTTATATATATTTCTTTTTAAAAGATACATAAAAAGAAGTCCCCAAAGTATTGATTTCTAGCATCTTAAGACATAACCAGCTTGATTATTTATATCAGTGGAAGCTGATGAATATAGGAAACTCACCAGAAGTCTAATTTATAAACTCAGTTTGTCTTTGCATGTTTTGATTTAGTGCTTTCCTTCATCCTGAAGGGTGAAAAATGAGGGGGCTGTTGACTGCTGTCTTAACAATAGGTAGGCTCTCTATAAGAAAAAATAGAGACAGCTACACCAAAGTTCATAAAAACGGGCCCTTTACTGGTGGGAAGTGTGGCCCAGGGACAGGCACTCGCCTGGCATCCATGACACCTTGGGTTCCATCCCCAGCACTTGGGGCTGGGGGATGAAATACCCTGAAAGAGTACTCACTGGCCAGTTAAGCAAGCCTCATAGTCCTTGGTTGCGGTGTGATATTCTTTTTCTATTGTTGCTTGGTGCAATTTGCTAAGATTGTATTTAGAATTTTTGTATCTATGCTGGTGGGAGACAGTACTGTTTAAGTTTTCTTAGATTGTTAAATTTTGATAGGTAATCCTGGTCTCATAGAATGGGGGGCGGGGACGTGTTTTCTCATCTTAGGTTTTCTGTAAAAGTTTGGGAAGAATTCATTATTTCCCCTTTAACTGGTAGAATTTATTAGTGAGGTTATCTGAGCCTCAAAATTTCTTTGTGAGAGGGTCTAATCCTAGATTCAATTTCTGTGAGTTATAGACTGTTCAGATAGTCCTTGCCAGTGAACTTTGAAAGTCTCATGTTTTAAATTTGTTCATTTTGGGCCTGTAAGATAGCTCGGTGGGTAAAGGTGTTTGCTACCAACCCTGAAGATTAAAGCTTCTCATAGGGAAAGAGTAGGACCAGTTCCTGCAAGCTGTCCTCTGAGTATCACAGATGTGCTGTGGTCGGCGTGCACATACACATAGACACACACTGAATAAATAAATGCAGTAAAACTTATAAATTAAAGTTCTTTTTATCTAAATAATTAAATTCATTGTTAAAAAGCTCTTCATCATATTCCTTTATTATTCTTTAAATGTCTGTAGACTTAGGGGCCAGAGAGATGCTTAGTGGCTAAGAGCTCGCATTGCTCTTGCAGAGGACATATTTCAAATATCAGTATCCATATGTGATTCACAGCTACGATAGCTCCAGCTCCCGGCGGTCTGATGCCTCTGGCCTCTGCAGGTACCAGAACACATGTGTACATACCCACACACAGTGCACATACACACTCACACACGCATCTATAAAACGTTTAAAATCTCTAGGTGCTGCACTTATGTTACATCTCTCTTTTTTTAAATGATATTTTTGCCTTTTGATAATTTCATACACGTATGTAACATATTTCAGTCATGTCCATCATATCTCTCTCGCATTTCCCTCCTCTAATTCCTCTGACATCCCCACGATGACCCCAAATGTATGTTCTCTTTTTTTATAAGCCACTAAGTCCACTTAGTGCTGCCCATTCATGCATGGGTCTGGGGCTCTCCACTGGCACATGGACAGCTTATGAGTGGCCTCCGAAGAAAAGCGATTCTCCCTCTCTCAACATCCATCAAACGCCCATATCCAGTCTATCACTGTAGAAGTCACTAGAACAATCTGCATCATTAGAACATTTTAAGATGGGGGAACATCCAGTGAATGCTTATTTTTTTTAAAAAACCAACTCTATCATTCTTAATTAAAATTTTTTTGTTTTTAGTTAGTGTCTGCATGTGGGTTTGGGCATGTGAGTGCAGTGCTCACAGAGGCCAGAGGACGGGGCCAGGTCCCCTGCAGCTAAACTTACAGGCAATTATGAGCCACCTAACTGTGGGTGCTGGGAACCGAACTCAGGTCCTCTGTAATAGCAGTATACAATTATAACCACTGAGCTATCGCTCCAGCTCCTATGGCTTAATTTTGCTTCTAAACATACTTTATTATTCTTGACATATTTTTTTACCTCAACTCTCGATATATTATTTTTGAGAAATATATAATGGGTCCTTTCCAAACCAATCTTTAGCTAAAAGATTGAATGTTTTTCAACTTCCATATTACAATTATGATTTCAAGCTTCAATTGTACTTCCTCATGTAAAGCTCGGGAAATTGAAAAATAAGCCACCTCATTTCCAGCTTCTACATTTAGACCACATCTGTTCCCTTACTTAGGTACATGACATAATATCCAGCTCCTTAAACTTATTATGTATATAATTGATTGGCTTGTGTTCTCCCTGCACACGTGCAAATAGTCACATTTGATTTGAGGTTCAAAATTGCATTTTTAAAATACTTTAGAAGATTCTTGTATTTTATTTTTATAATACCCCATGATTTCTGTAGCTTTATTTTAAAGTTGATATAAAAATGGGTGGATAAAAGATATTGATTACCAGTAATAAAAGTTCATATATTTCACTGTCTGGGAATGCATAAAAGCAGGTGATTTGCTTGGGTATTTATTTTCATTTTCCACATCCTGAGATTGTTGTGCATGCGCGCGCGCGCGCGCGCACACACACACACACACACACACACACACACACACACACATGCATGTCATATTCCATTCTAATGCTTTTGCTCTAAATATAAGATGTCCCCACTTGCAGCAAAGCACCCGTTACTAATATCACAGCCCTGTGTGTACCTAGCTGAGCCACTCTGCACAGTTCACTTTGAGTTGTGTCTCCATGGTGCACTGAGCCGTATCCCGTGCATGTCTCATTGTGCCCAACAGACAAAAGTCCTGAGAGGCCTGACAGGAAAATCACAAGTAGATCAACTTTTCTTACCTTTTCAATTTTGTTGTTGCTGTTCCTCCATCGTCCTTCTGGCCTTCCTCACCTTGTTCCATCTTCTTCATTTCTTTTTCCTTTGTTCACAGAATGAGACACTAAGACAGAGGAGGTATCGATACATCATTAGTGAGATCATATTTACTGGGTGTAAACCCAACATATTCCTACCGTGTAGGGTACAGATGAGAAAGCATGTGCGTACAGTTTAGGTAGAGGGTAGTTTCCAAACATTCTTTCTACTTCGCACCTTGCTGTGGTTTTTCTAAACCTTTGCATCTTGGAAGGTGGCCTAGGACTGCCTAGGGTCCATCTTCCCTAGGGCACGGCACCAGCTTTGATCTGAATTCTTGGTGCCTACAGGAGTGAGGTCCTCACCGTCTCACAAGACAAGGGCCCTCCTGGGTTTGGTTGGTTATGTGAGGAGATCCTAAGTTGGCTTGGAATTTGCTCCTCTGGTCTCATGTCTGATAGGACCACGTGGACAAGTTGTACCTCTTCTTGACAAGTGAGAAACTGAATGATGAGGAGATCTACCCCATCCTCTTCAAGCCCTCTTCCCTGTTCTGTTTGGGCAGCTTCGCTGCTGTGTTTATGTCATGTTTTATCCATAAGCACCTTAGAAGGTACAGTGAAATGAGAGACAGCCCTGGCCCAGGAACAGTAGTAGGACAGTCACAGGGCCTAAACCTGAGGGCTGTGTAAGTGGAGACTCTGAAGTGTGGACAATGGGAAGGCCTTGACATCTTTATCCTGACTCCGTCCTGGGATAAGCCACCTACCCGCCCATCCTCTACATCAGTGTTTTGGTTTATAAAATGCTGGCAATAGAAATAAGTGAAACAATGTGACTTGGGACAGCACCTGACGTATAAGCCTGCGTGTTACTTGTCATTACGTTCATGTTCTTGGCAGTCGTGTGATGCCATTGGATCACTCTAAACCTTTATCCAAATAAGGCCATGGCCATTTAAACGTGAGCTACGAGAAGTCAATGTCTCCTCCCTCATCCATGTATGTACGCGAAAGAAGAACCCTACGTCCATTAAAGCCCCCCTGACTTACTTTACCATCTCTTCCAGCGTATTGATGCACTGAATCTTGATGAGGTCAGGCTAGCATCACAAGTCTAGCTTAGGGGTGATGTTTTTTGCTCTTTGAGGTTGGAGAGACACATCTTTTGCAACCCGAGTTTTACTATTGAGAAAATAAGAATGCAAGCAAGGCCAAAACATTTGCAGAGGACTTTTGGTTTATATCATCATCTGACCTATATCTACATATCTATCCCAAAGCAGTACAAGGTTAAGTAATCTATTGTCTGAAATTAAGACAGCCCCTTCTCAGAGGTTTTATACTGGCTTAGTTCTGAGAAGACGTGGAGACTAATTTGACATGACTTTCTTATAAAGTGAACTTTGTTGTCTTCTTCTCCTGTCTCCTAAACTCCTAATGAATCACATGACATACCTGTGACATTGGGCACAGCACATACGGTTAATCTACCTTCACTGGGCCACCAGAACCCGTCTCATGGTTTAAGGACAAAGGAAAGTCTTTGTTTTCTGGTTTGGCCAAATTTATTACTATGAAACTAACCCTAGGCATTCCTACACATGTGAAAACTATAAAAATACTTTTGTTTCACAACTCTTCTGGTTCTTTTCAGTAAATAATTTCTCATCATTAATAATGCAATAAGCAAGCAAATAAGTAAACAAATAAAATGAAAACTACACAGCAAAGCATGTGGGGAGACTCCTGGCTATTTCCTCAGATGAATACAGAAAGTGGGGAATGAACTATGAAAGCCGGGTTTACTCTCCCTTGGCCCCCATGTCCTCTTGATGGTGCAGCATTGCACTACATTCAGCTGCTTTTCTCTCCCAGAGTGCCCTTCCAGGTGAGTCTTGACCAGAGCCTTCCCTGAGCTTCACGGGAAGCCTCGCGTGTTTGAACTAACCAACCTCCAAGTCTTTGGAGATCTGTCCATCATAAATTTGCAGTAATTGTTTTGACATTGTTGAGCTCTCAAAACATGAAAAGTGCGCAGGAACAGCGAACAGGCTGTAATTTCATTAAGGGTGTGCTACATTTCAAAAGGGAGCACAATTTTTTATGAAAAACAAAAGGAACCTTGTCACAGTCTATTAAAGAAGTCTCTTAACCCTCACTGAGAATTGCCCGAGGACTTCCAGGGCTCCTAATTGCACACATTCTACCTCAGATTTTCATGTAATTTAAACGAATGAGGCTTGTACCGAATGTCTCCTGTTTAAATTACTCAATGTCTCTTACTTAAATTGCTCAAACCTAATATTTTGACCTCTTTTCTCAAAGAGTTCAGCCCTGAGAACAGAAGATTCTGGGGGAAGGAAGTTTATGTCTAAGGAAGTTATCAAATGATTCATTTTAAAAGACTAGTTCACATGTCTTTACTAAAAAGGCCGTGCTGGTTACATGGAAGGAGGGAAGTGAATGGGTAGGCTTGAAAGGGAATTTTCTTCCCTTAAATATTTCTCAGTGACATAAGAAAGTACTTATTACTGCAACCCGGAAATCAGATCCGAGGGCTTGTGCACAGCTAGCTTGGGCACGAAGGGAGTAAGTTGCCAGATTGTAAATGCAGCTTGAGTCGCATTCCTCTTGATGTTTGAACTAAACTTAAGTCCCCTTGGGAATCTGACTTGAGTTTTGACAAACTACAGCTTTCTGTTTTGAGATTTGACAAAAAGAGTTCACCTTATAATGCCCCCTTCCCAAGGGTATCGCTGTGAAGTTGGTCCTCCTACTGACCTGCAGTATAGAGTTGGGGGGTGTGGGCGAAAATGAAGTCAGCCACAACTTTTGGAGGTATTGGTTGGTGATGAGCTTCTGGCATTTAGCAAGGGTTCTCTGAGCTTAGTCAGACTGGGGTGTGAGCTAGCACAGGGTGGGAGCAGAGAAAGTGCTGGTAGGTGTTGTTTCCTGACTGTTCCTGAAACTGGGTAAAGAGATTGGAAGGGAAGAGAGAAAAGGAGGGGAGGGAAGGCGGGGGGGGGGGGGGGGGGGACGGGAACCAAGGATGTCAGAGGACAGGAAGGAGTGGGCAGCGAAGAGGAAGTCAAGAATTTCTTCATATCCCAAATTAAATTCTTCTGGTTTGTTGTTGTTTGTTTGTTGTTTTTGTTTTTCGAGACAGGGCTTCTCTATGTAGCCTTGGCTGTCCTGGACTCACTTTGTAGACCAGGCTGGTCTTGAACTCGCCTGCTTCTGCCTCTAGAGTGCTGAAATTAAAGGCGTGTGCCACCACACCCAGCATTCTTCTGTATTTTTTTAGGGGCTGCTGGCTGATTAATTGTGAAAACCTTTGCTTACACCACCAAGCCCACTTAACATCACAGTGACTCTAACTGAGCTGCACTAGTACAGTGAGCAGAAAGTATTGTGGCACTTCCCTGTGATCCTACCGCTGGGGAAACTGAGGCAGGTAGGTCATAAGCTCCAGGCCACCTTGGGTTGCATAGTGAGGTCCCATCCCAGCAGCAAAGAGAGAGAGAGAGAGGGAGAGAGAGAGAGAGAGAGAGAGACAGAGAGAGAGAGAGACAGAGAGAGAGAGAGACAGAGACAGAGACAGAGACAGAGACAGAGAAGGTTTTGTAGCCAGGCACCGTGGCACACACCTGTAATCCCAGTCAAAGCTACACATGTACCATATCTTGAAAAACAAAACAAACAAAAATTGATTTTGCACAATGTTGGGTCAAGGCCAGTGGTAAATAATAAGGATAGTTTAAAATGTGATATTTTAGTAATAACGAGTATTTCAGTGAAGCTTTAGCATGTGCATGACAAGAGTCTAAATCTCTTACGTGTATCAATTAATTTAATTCCCATAGCAATTTCGTAAAATAGGTCTTATTGTCATCCTCATGTATGAGATGGGGAAACTAAGACACGGCAAGTGTTCAAACTGGTCTGGCTGACACAGCTTTTAGGTCAGTGGTACTAAAATACTTTGCCCTTTCTGTAGCATGGGTTTGGATTTTTAAAGGCATTTGTGGCCAGTCATTCCCAGGAAAGGAACATTAGCGTCTCCATCCCAGACAGACTCCACTGGAGTCACGTCCTGCTGTGTCGCCTTGGCGGTGACGGTAATTAGCAGTCATGTCTGCATGAAGGACAGTGAGGAAGACTAGCTTTCTCATTGTCTGTGGAGAACTGAGACAAGAGCAGAAACCACAGGACAGACTGGTGAGAGAGGAATAGAACGTACAGTTTGTCTGCCCGTTGGTTCATTCTTCCAAATGTTCACAGACGTTACCCTGAGTGTCTGGCACCCTCTTCTCTGTGGTAAGGACCCACGGTGAACACAGCAGGCCTTCCTGCACTGCTTGAGTGGTGTCTCAGACACTTACCTCTCTAGGAACTCTTCCCCATCACCCCTCTTATCTTCTGAGGTTAAAAAAAAAAAAAAAAAAAAAAAAAGCAAAATGTGTTCCAGGTCATCTCCCTGTAAGCCCAGGGGAAGAAAGTTCCTGAAGGTTATTTCAAACCCACACAAAGACATCCAGGCATGAACTGTACAGCCCCGAATGTGCTGATCATGTCCTTAACTACCAACCTGCATAAAGACTCACATTAAAATTGTTATAACAAAAAAAAGGGGGGGGGGGGGGGAGCAGAGACTGAGCGACACAGTTCTTGAATTAAATGGCTTATTCTCTGGGGAGGGGGACGCACTTAAGGATGCAATCAGTGTACTGTTTTGGTGTCTTTGGACATCAGAAGTGTATTTCAAGATTAATTATAAAATGAATTCGTTAAAATGGAAAAATACATCCATTTCCTAGTACTCCTGACAGACTAGCTAAGAAAGCCTTGAAGCAGCTCAGTGGCTGGACCGCCACCTACTGTTCATTGTTGGCCACAGCAGAGACATAGCTTGGGAAAAGAAGAAAAAAATGCCTCAGGCAAGCCCTCTTCTTAAAGAAACTACTTTAATGCTTGTGCTGTAATGAAAGTAAAGTTTTAAACGATTAAGAGGATGTGATTTGTGTCACTTCAAATTCCTCTACATGTCTTGGTAGTCTGGCTGTCACATTGTTTAAAAATGCAGATTCCACAATGTTCTGAAAATGTGTATATATGTGGGCCATTTCATCCAGGTCTAACCAGAGTGCCAAAGTGGAAATTTATAAAAATGTGCCCCAAACATAAACCTGAAGGTGTCAGCTCATGACACTGGTGTCTAATCTTTGAACAGAGAGGTCTCTGTCATTACACTTTTTCTGATTGTGAAGCTTTTGCAGATTTAATATATATGTATAATATATACACATACATACATGCATGTATTCGTATTGTTCATATGTATGCAAATAGGGAGATCAAGTCAGGAACATCCTCAGTCGTTTAGGAAGGACCCTGAACGTTTGGCAGAAACCTGTTCAGCTAAGGCTGCTTAACATCTGTCAAATGCTCACAGTTCAGAAAGAGGTGTGATTTTCCATGTTTCTCTTAAATAACTAAATTCCTCACTGCCGAGCGATAACTCACTCTCCTTGGATATGGCAATGCTCTCTTAAATGTAGAATCCTGGAGGAAACTTGGCAAACGTTATGGGGTCTTTCGTTTTTAAATGGTGCTAAATTATACACGTAAGGGAAAATAGCAAGGTACTTATAATATGACGCATAAATTTTTTGATTTTGCATTTTCACATGAGTTTGTAGATTGTTTCACTCATACTAACATGTGCTTTTCTTTATTATAGTTTTTAGGGCATAAGAGGAAAAAAGTCAACCTAGACTATTTTGGCTTTCTTAAACTGTGCTTCCCATTAACATTATGTTATAGTTTTCAGTGTTAAACCATGTCAGTAAATTCTTACAACCCAGGAGTTTTCAGCTAATGTGTCTCTTTCCCTACCAGAGGCAGGAAGGTTTAGAGGAATACCATCTTCATTTGTTAAGATAACTTCCACAAAATAAGACTAAAAATCCATTTAAATTTTTGTGATAATAGTATTTTTTTCTGGACATAAAAAAGCTGTATTACATTAAAAATCACCGGGATTAGGCCCACCTATGTTCAGTCTTCAGATAAACATATTGTGTGGAATGTTTCCCTTTCCGATGTCAGTAATACAGATATAAAACAAAAGATGCATGTGCCTTTCTTTACAGTGATATTGATAGGATTTATAAAGATGATATAAAATGACATTAAGCAACATAAGCAAAGGTGATCATATATTCATTTTATAGTTACAGTTTTCCCTTATGTGAGTCTATCCAATAACAACATTAAACCAAAGCCAAAGAAAAAATTTAAGTAAAATACTGATGAAGAACCAAAATAAATAAAATTAAGCTGACCTTTTAATAAATGCCCGTTTATTGTTTTCAATTCATTTTCCCCCCTACTTTTCTGAATCACTCTGACGAGGCATCTCGGAATACAAGCATGTATAATAACTTGGACATACCATTTTTATTTCTTTTGTGTGTCATTACTGAAAGATGGAAGCAAGCTTCACCTAAGTGTAGTGATGCAAAAATAATAGTACCCCAGTCTGGCTGCGCAAGAGCGGAGGCAAACAAGAGCTCCATATTAAAGTGCTCCTAGGTAGCTGACATGACACATCTAGCCAGACGTAAATAATGACAGACGGAAACTATCATAAGGTCTGTGAAGCATCAACATACTGCTATCATTTTCTCCCTAACCTTGCCTTGCTAGCAGCTCTCTGCCTTCCAGGCTGAGAGATCATTTAAAAAACAAATCCTAACGACTCTGCCCGGAGTAGCACCAGTCGGGAGAGTGGCATCAATTTAACTCCCTTTAGGAACTCAGAGTAAAAGCCCTTGTTGACTCAGACACCCTAAACTCCAGTTGCTTTCCACAAACCGAGCCCTGCCCCCGCCCCCAGGGTACTCCTTTCCTGGTTGTTGTTTCCAAGCCTTAAAAAGAGATCATCCTCTAAGGTGGGGAAATGGTTCCTCCGAGTTATTCACTTGGCATTCTGTATGTCATCTCTAAGTTGTCACCTAGGTTTTAGGACCAGTTCATTTGGTACAAAATGCTTCAAGCTTGCCCCTCCTCCCTTTCCTGCGGCCCACATTATTTCCTGTATATTATGTATGCACAGGGTAGCAGTGGATAAATAACACCCCTGTGTCCCTGTAGCTTAAGTGTAACACGGTTATGGTTCAGGTAAACACGTCTGTGCATGGCTGCCGTAATCAATGTGGAATGGCAGAACAATTTTGCAGATGCATTCCAGGGAATTAAAACAAAAACAAAACAAAAAAACAAAACAAGGCTGTCTTGTCTGGATTCAATAGAATAGAATCACCAAGAAAACCTGAGCTAAGGCACTCCCATGCTTTATTTGATAAGGCAGGGATGGCTCTGCCAGCCGGAGAGAACTGAAGCCGAGGTACAATAGGATAATAGCATCGTCACTTTGCAAATCAGCACGTCGCTGTACTTGGGTACCAGTAGAAGGGGTCCAGGGCTCTGAGAGAGCCTGCTGGCTGTTGGGAAAGATGAGGGGCTCAAACTGCCTGGTTGTAAGTGGAAATTGCTGGCAATTTCCTGCTCGCTTAAAAACCAGATAGCACATACATGTTTTCGCCGTCATGTGAGGGGCTTGCGCACATGTGGATAAGGTGGGGCTGGGAGCTGGGAGGCAGGAACGAGTGGGGCGGTGTGCTGCGGCCTGTCTTAGCGCAAAGCTGTCGACCTCGTTTCACAACAGTTTAATCTCTAGCTAAATATCTTACTTACCTCATAGAAAAGAGATGCCAAGTTGAAATAAATAATAAACACAATATTTTAAAGACTTCTGAATTTTGCATGGTAATAAATATTAATGCAGTCTGTGACTCCCAAGGAAAATAGAAGGCACTTAATCCTGTTGTAGATATCAGGTGGAGGGAGGGTTGATTTCCCGGGGCGAAAGTGAAAAATGTACTATTTGGACTTAAATTTAGATTTAATAAATAACTAATTTAGGATCTTGTTCTATATGCAAGGATATAATCACAAGGCATTCCATTTTAAAAGGTTTCATTTATTCTTGTGAGCTTAATTATTGCGAGGAAACTGTGAGCAATTTGTTTTTTACCAGTGTCTGATTTCTGAGAATGGTTATTAAATATTAAATGGATGCATAATTCAGGCAATTAAGAAAGTAATCACACAAAGTAATGTAATGGAAGTTAATTATTACTGCATAAGCAAATAGTTCATTAATGCTAGTAGTTGCTATGGCTGCATTCTTAATACATGCAGAAGTGAGGCATGACTCCTCTGTGTATTCCGGGGGCTGGTAGGGAATGTGAGGCTGCAGAGGCAGAGCAGCACTAATGAAAAGCAGAGGCAGATAAGGCCGCACCGACCCCTGGCTTGTCCAGGTAAGGGAGGGTCATCCTTTCTTAAGAGAGTTTTGTTGACACCAGCATGACAGTAGCTGGTTATCATTGGGGGTGGGGGGCGGGAGATGACGGGTGTGTAACACACACCTCCGTGTAAAGAGAAACCCAGAAGACTTCAGCTTGTTAAAAACAGAAGCCACCAATCTTGTACTCACACTGCTTAGGTTTTAAATCAACTCTTTTGTTAAACAACTAGAGCCATCCTCTAGGGCTTTTGAAAGGCTCCAGTGATTTTTTCTTTCTTTCTTTCTTCCTTCCTTCCTTTCTTTCTTTCTTTCTTTCTTTCATTCTTTCCCATAAGAACGTCGGAGCTGGTAAGGTTGTGTGAAAATTGTGAGGCGTCTTTGCTTGCACTGTCCCTGCAAGCACTGTGCTCTCGAAAGGCTATGTGATAGTAGCTCAACGCATGTGGGCTCCCACGCTGCCCGGCTAGACCTTGCACCGTAGTGAGGCCTATGGTGGCTGGGTTGGCCCAGCAGGAAGGAAGGATGAAACAATGGTGGGGACTCAGCCACAGCCTCCGTGATCCACTGACCGGCGCTTTATGGGTTTACTGTTTAACTACCCAGAGCTGCCCAGGGCTCACTCACTCTTGGCCTTCATGCAGGTTGATAGTGTCTGCTCCTCTGATTCTTGAGAAGTTCACTCACACAGAGGGAATTCTCCAATGCCAGGTGCTCTTCCACCATTTCAGTGTTAGTCACACGCGCATTACACTCCTGAGATTATTTGTTGTCATTTGCTAACAGCTCTAGGTTTGGGATTGTGTTGGGGGAGGGGGAGGACCAGGGAAGTCAAAAGACACAGGTCTCTGGGTCAAGGACAGGCTGCTAGCAATTCAAGGGCAGCCTAAGCCCTGAGGGAGATAGGAAGGATGCCCAGGATACTACACCTCTGCCCCAAGACGGAGACAGTGGTCCTTGGAGAGCAGTGGCTTTCTTGACTTCTTCTGAGTTATAGAACTTTGGGTACTCTCATACACTTGAGAATTTATGTAAAAAAAAAATTGCACTTAATTTTAGAGGGTTCCTGATCTCCCCAGTCCCACCTTACAGACTCCAATCTAAGTTCCTGCTTTGGGCACGTAAGGCCAGTGTTCTTAAAACAGATGATGAGCATTGTACAGATCATCAGCTTGGTGTTGGGGCCTGTAGACTCTAGCTAAAGTATTTTGGGAAAGGCTTCATGGAGCAAATAAACTTTGACCTTGACTCTAAAGTCTAGTGAGCACTTTGGGGCAAAAAGCAGAGGGTTTTTTTCAAGTAGAATGGCATGAACAGAGAAAGGTAAGGCTTCTGTGTCTAATTGTTGGCACATCTGTCCACGTAACTAACATTAGACACGCTTTGAACTAGATAGGGAAGCGTGGGCAAAGCATGGTTCCCAGACTGCAAGAATCTGCAGTCCAGCAGACAGAATACAGCAGACATAAGTGCTTACACTACAAAGGAAAACTAGAACTGTTCTGAGAAAATTCAAAGCAGTTTATTTAAGGGATTTCAAAGATAGGAGGCACAGCCGGGCGTGGTGGCGCACACCTTTAATCCCAGCACTCGGGAGGCAGAGGCAGGTGAATCGCTGTGAGTTCGAGGCCAGCCTGGTCTACAAAACGAGTGCAGGACAGCCAAGGCTACACAGAGAAACCCTGTCTCAAAAAAAAAAAAAAAAAGGCACATTTCAAAAGGGGCATTATTGCAAGAAATCTGTTCAGCACAATGCAGGCAAATATAAAGCACAGGTAAGATCAAACCTTTGGTCTGAATATCAAAATGAGAGGGACATAGTGAAGACAAACACAGGAAGCTGGGGAAAGAAATAGTGGATTTGGGTAACGAGTACAGCTTGACTCAAGAACAGTTTACAAGCAGGGACCTTGGATGTCCTTGACTGGCAGGTAAGGGAGTTTGGCTGACTGATGGAGAATCGTGGCTTTTCTTCTTCATGTGGTATATCTGGCCACACTACACAGGGAGTACTGGAAAGGGACGTCTTAGTGATGCAAGACATCCTTACAGGCTGTTGCAATAATATTGACCCTTAATACGTATGTGAAGAAATTAGCACAGTGAACAAAACAGTATGGAGAGTTGACAAGGCTACCATAGGAATTAATTTATACCTACCTGATAGGTCCAGAGCTGAGATGTGACATAGGGCTCAGTTAAAAAAAAAAAAAAAAAAGATGTTTTTATTCACCAGGAATGGAGTGGACATGCCTCTCAGATGGCAGCGGTCCTGTGTGCCATTGTCTCTCATCCTCTGAGGAAATCTCTGAGCATAGTTCTTGCTTTAGGAATCGGCTGTGTCAGACAGTTGTCCTCTCAGCTCCTTCGCAGTGCATCTTAGGGACTCTCCAGAGACGTGTTTGCCACACAGCCCCTCGTGCATAAGGTCAGACTGGTTTTTAATCAACCCTTCAGCTTTAAAACAAGTCTTTATGAAGCACAAGAGTGATTCAGTGTCTAAGAGTGCTCGCTGCTCTTCTAGAGGACCAGGGTTTGGCTCCCAGGACCTGATGGCTCATAACAGCCTGTGTCTCCAGTTCCAGGGCCTCAGACCCCTTTTCTCCATGGGTACTGAAGTGGTTTGAGTGAGAAATGTCCTTCATAGGCTCAAGGACTTGATCACTTGGTCCCCAGATGATGGTGGTACAGAGAGAGGTTACGGGGAGGTGCAGTCTTGTTCAAGGAATTACGTCACTGTGGGTGGGCTCTGAGAGTTAAACCATCAGTCCACAATGCCCTTTACTCTCTCTTTCTGTACTTGCAGGGAGATGTTGACTCCCTGCTCTTGTGCTCCGTGCTCTTTGTTGCTGTGCCTCCCAGTCAAGATGGACTTTTTTTTTTTTTTCTTTCTTTCTTTAATGATTTTATTTATTTATTGTGTATACAGTGTTTCACCTGCATGTATGCTTGCAGGCCAGAAGAGGGCACCAGATCTCAGTATAGATGGTTGTGAGCCACCATGTGTTTGCTGGGAATTGAACTCAGAACCTTTGAAAGAGAAGCCAGTTAGTTCTCTTAACCTCTGAGCCATCTCTCCAGGCCCAGAATGGACTCTTACTACCTGGAACTGTCAGCCAAAATAAACTCTTCCAGAAGTCACTTTTGGTCATGATGTTTTGTCAAGGCAACAGAAAAATAAATTTATATAGGCACTAGATGACTAGTGTTCAAATGCACACCCAGACACCCACATGTCAAAAAGATCACACCAGTCAGTTTTGTATTCTGCAGAGCTGGGCCATTGTTCCGGGCAGGATGTGAAGATTTGAGATACATGCCCCTCTGGTGAGCAGTAGGCTGTGCTTTCAGGCTTATAAGTAGATTATCTTCTATTTCATTGTACAATCTCCATACTCCGGGAGGTAAAGTAAGAGGTTGTTTCTATTTTCTTTGTGAGAATAAAAAGAGACAAAATTCTTAGCTTAAGAAAACACAGCTAGTGAAACAAGACCCTGAGGTTAAAACTAGCCTTTCCATCCCGAAAGGCTACTGATGTCCAAGAAAGCCCCGCAGCGTAGCAAGAGCCTTTCTTTTTCTCTACAATTTCTTCCAAGCTCCACAGCCCTGTATGGGTGTCGACAGGCCAAATACCAGCCCAGATCAAGTAGGATGCTTGAAATGGACCACTGTGCCTTCACTGTGGGGTCCTTTCCACTTCCCATCTTTCTTGGACATCTTCTTTGCCCCTTCGAGACTCCTGATCAGCAAGATGGCATTGTAACTCGCTCCCCACTGAGATGCCCGTCTCCCTCTCAGTAAGTGGCAACCCATTCCGCCCCCTTTCCCTCCCTGAGAGCAGTTCTTCCATTCCCTTCCAAGTCATGGCTGACTTTCCACAAAACGTTCCCTTCCAAGTCATGGCTGACTTTCCACAAAACACGGACTCTCTGCTTGCTCAACACTACATCTAACTTCCGTTTTCAGTCCCAAGGCCATTGGGATACTTGGTAAATTCTAGAAACTTCTGCCAAATTCCCAAAGACTTCCGAGGTTTGCCCACCACTCCTTCATTAACGAGGGGTGAAGTCCGATGCCACGAAAGTCTTTTCCTAACGTGTACTCAGCTATGAACCAACTTCTTTCATTCGATATTATAATTTTACATGCTGGAGACATACAGCAGGTGCAAGCAGGCTAAAGACGTGCATTGGAGGGGCTCACTGCGCGTCTCAAATGGGCCCATACCGCCTCGTGTTAGGGCTGCATTCTGATTCTCTTCAGCGACCATCACTGTGATGGGGCGGCAGATGGAGGCGGGGTTGAGGCGACAATTGCCATCCCATGTGAACTGGAGGCTGGCTGCTGAGCTCTCATTAGACAGCACTGAGCTGACAGAGAATGGCTGAGCTCTCACACTGGCGCTCTTGTGCTAAACCCTCCATATCACCACAGTGAGGGAAAAAAAAAAAAAAAAACACCGCCGTATGGGGACTAATGACTAACCCCCCTACATCATGTGTAATGTGCCCCAGGGTGCTAACTTCAGCACACCTGCCTCCATCACCAGTAAGGTAATGAGAGTGCTCGTGAGTTACCGGTCACTGACAACATTCATAATATTCTTCAACCTAACATTATTGCATAGGTCAATGTACAGTGTTCGCTGGAAGGAAGTGCATTTTGTCACCTTGGGAGCCCCAGTTTTATGAGGAAGTTGGTCAGCGAAGTGTTTCGAAACCCTTTATAAATGAGGTGGATGCATTTGGAAAGGTTCTAGGTGTCCCGTGATACCCTTTTAAATTTTGTTACTAATTACATCATCAAGAGGTAATTATAGCACTCTGAGACCAGAGATTTTTAAATCATAACCATCTAGGAAATTTAGCTCATTAAAAAAAAAAAGGTATGCATTGGTTCAGATAGCTAGGATGGTTGAGGGGAAGTGTAAGGGATGGTGCAAAGAAGGAGCTTGGAAATCCAGATGGTTTGAGTTTAGTTAGCGTCAAGATCTGTGGCTGCATGTCAACTTCAGGCAGCACTGCAGGGTTTGAGCACAACTGCAATAGAGTGGTAGTTATCAACTCTAGAGAATTAGAAGTGCCCAATTCATTGAAGAATGTGTCTGGAATAGCTATTTTACTCCACTCCTACCCCCAAAGCTGAATGGAGAAGGAAAAAAAAAATTAAATTTCCTGTGAACAATCCTAAGATTATATTTTTTTTCCTTTTGTTTGTTTGTTTTTTAGAGTCATAGCAAAATTCAACCCAGCAAGACACAAGTAAACCAGGCTCCTGATAGTGTCTCTATCGCCTTCCACATTTTCTTTTTCCATGCCAGGACTTTTCCTTTCCCAGAGGCCCTTGCTCAGCAGTTAAGAAGGCTTTGGGGGTTACAATGGCTTGATTTTCTTTCTGGCGCTTTGAGAGTAATCTTATATATTAGTTAGGGTAACCCTGATTGCTGTGTCAAATAGAGTCTGAATTATGGGTTTGTTTGTTTTTCATAACACAACAGAATTGTATTCTCTCTTGCATAACAATCAAATGTTTGTGTTCCTCCAGAGTAATTGCCCTCTGACCTGGTTGAGGAAAGAGGCTCCTTTGTCTTTTTGCTGGTTCTCAGTCTCCTGGAAGCTCTGTTTTCTGCATCCAACCCACTGATGATTTGAGTGACTTTATTAAGGTGCAAAGGAAGCTGGGAAATGTAGTTCTGAGATGGGCAACTGTTCCTTGAGTTAGGCGTGCCTTGAGTCTATTGAAGGGATGGCAAAAAATTTTCCTTAAAAGCAAGGCATCCTGTCCATACTTGTGCAAGGTAATTCAGTTTGTACTTCATTTTAGCTCTTTTACCTATAATAAAAGCAGATTTTAAAAATAAAACACCCAATTTTAGAATTGGTATATGCGTTAAATGAGATACACAATGTAACTGGCATACAGAAAGTACTCAATAAAAGTTAACCTCTATTTCATCTTGTTGTTTTTTGTTGAGTTATTTCATGTCTACTCAACAGATATTCATACTTTATATATTACTCTGACTATAATCACTAGACAAATAACTTGTGATAAGAAACATACAAAGAGACTGTCTTTGCTAGGATGTGAAACTGCACAGCGTGACTGACAGATAGCCCTGAAGGATTGGAAACCTGCCATCAAAAATCCCAGCCCCTGCTTTCCTGGAGTGTGTTCTGCACTCAGACAATATTCAGAAGTTGAGGTAAACTTGCCTTCTTGGAGGAGGTGGCAGAACATGCCATGATTTCATTAGCTACTGCAAAGTTTAGGATTTATTTCCATACCATTTCCACTAAGAGTCTGAAGCATTTGTCCTTGGCTCTGCATCCGTATGTACTTAAAGGACTCCAAAACCATCTCAGCTCTCACTGTAACCCAGCTTGATACCAAGAAAACTGCCCCATGAAGAGTGAGCAATACAGGAAGCTGTGGTTTTTCCTGTTTCAGGCTGCTGAGAAATATTGTGATCCGTAAGAATCCGGGGAAAGGAAAAAAAAAAAAAAAAAAAAAAAAAAAAAAAAAAACAGGAACAAATGAAGACAGACAAAGCCCTGTCCACTTTGGGCAAGGCCACTCTGCTCATTGGGGTGTTTGGTGTTTTACTTTCAAAACCTGACCTGCTTTTATCCACTTCCATGAACCAAGGACACCTGGGCCAAAGCACAGCACACCTGACCCACTCCACAGTCAGTAAAGTGGAGGAGAGTTCAGGTGACGGGGCTCCATTCATGAGATGCCTGCACTGGACTTTCAGCTTTGCTCCTCAATGCACGTACCCAACCTTAGACAGTTCACCTTACATTTTAAAGCCTCAGTTGTTTATGTTTAGGCAAAAACTAAAAATGATGCCTGAACTGTAGCTTTAGTTGAGATAGCTAATGCAGCATGCTCATCACAGCACAGGGCTTGGTGCTGGTGCATTAACACAAAGGAGCACTGCATACCTACTCAGTTTTAGCAACATTTTTTTTTTTTTTTTGTATTTGTTTGTGTGATTCTTACACAAATCATCTGGGCATAGAGAGACCTAGTTTTAAATTGGGACGGAGGCTTGGGGCTGAGTGGTCTCCCAGCATCTAAGTAAAGTGTCAGATTCGAGCCCATCACCCAGGTCTGTCATCTTAACCCCTGTATCACACTGCTTCTTGGTAAGAGCCCAGGAATGGTGTCCTTACTTACAATCTTATTAAAATGTGAAGGTTCAGAACTCAGTTCAGAAATGTTTAATGATGTGGCTCTAAAATCAGGGACACCCTAGATTGAGAGCCTAAAAAGCTTGGCTCATTGGTAGTCCAGGCATGGAGTGGGTGGGTGGATGGATGGATGGATAACTGAATGCATAGATGGAAAGTTTTGTTTGATCTACATCCAAGAATGTATCTCAGACCAACATCTAGAGAACAGCACCAGGGTCTGACTTTACCACGATATCGCCCTAAGCATGACATGATCATTCTGAGGCACTAGCCACATCTGAGTCATCGAGATTGTCTACAGAGTCCCAGACTTCAGATGGCAGAAGGTTGAGATCACCCAGGAAGCAATCCTGCATGGTGGCCTGGGTTAGCCATGGGTGTGCAAAGGAAGCTTACCAGAATCCACCACTGGTCTCTGTAAAACACATCATTATCTGGCGCTACTTTTGATGTGGCCTTAGCAGCATGTAAGAGCCCAAGTGTTCTCTGCCCCACACTAAGTTTTAAATGTTTGTGTATTCATTTAAATGAGTGTTCTGTCTGCATGTACACCTGAATGCTAGTAGAGGGCATCAGATCCCATTACAGATGGTTGTGAACCACCATGTGGATATTGGGAATTGAACTCAGCACCTCTGGAAAAGCAGCCAGTGCTCTTCACCACTGAGCCATCTCTCTAGCTCCCTACACTAACTGTTTAAGCATGACAGGTCATTGCTTCAATCAGAGGGTACTGTAGATTGATGGGGGGGGGGGCGCATATAAGGCATTAACATAATTTTATAGTTTTTGAGAAGCAATTATAAATAGATGAGAAGCCACAAAAATCTTACATGAGGGATGGCTTATCTGGAGACTGGAAAGGCCACTGGGACCAGTGAGCCAAATGAAGGAGGGGCTCACAGCTGACAAGGCTACAGCAGAGGTTTAAAAATAGCCATGGTAATTTTGCCGCAAAACAGAACAATGAAGACAGGAGTCATAATGCTCAAAAAAGACACTGGCCCAACCCAATGCTCTTTCATTGGCTAAGCTATTTTCATAGCAAACCCAAATTTCAAAATGTCAGCCTGATAAATAGGAAAGATCAGAGAGGATAAAGTCAAGGTGGTTTTTTTTTTTTTAATACTTTAAGAATAATAAAAAGAAACATACCCTTGTTTCTAACAATCTTTTAAACCTTTGGAGGGGGGCGGAAGATATACTTCGAAGAGGCCCAGTTATGTCTTATCTGGATGCTATTTTAATATACACAACTATTAAGTAGGTTTAGACCATATTACAAGGCTCGTTTTTTTCCCTCTGTAATATTCTCTAGAATATTGGTTAGAATTCAATAACCATGAAGAGCTATAAAAGTTTAAAACATAATACCTTACTCTAATTTCCATTTTCTTCTGCATGTGAGTGCTGTCCTGGCAGCTCAGAGCCTACTGGCATCTCCTCAGATATGACAGGCAGCTGGTTCTGTGTGTGTTCGCTTCCGAGTTACGCTGTCCTATGTTTGAAAGTCATCTCTGCTGCTTTTCAAAATCATTGATTAGTAAGTCATGGGCAATGTTTAATGTCCTAAGGTTTTTCCTTTCTTCCTCTCGAAACAGAGACTAACTACTGTTCACTCCGTAGGATTGCTTTGTGGCTTGAATTGAAGAGTGTAAAGTGTTTAATTGGAACCAGATTGACAGGAACTGGCTGCTGTGGCTGATTTTCATTGTCACCGCCTGCAGTCTTGGGCAAGCTAGGTGATGTTCAGTGGGTCATTTGGTGTGTTTGACTCCCAAATCTCTCCAGGAAATATGCTAGGTAGCTCTGAGGTCCTTCAAAGTCTTGGGAGGTGATACAAATGAGGTCATTCTTTATAGAAATTTGTGTAGTGTATGGAAATATACATATAGTATGTTTGACATATTCCCACATATGACATTTTAAAAATTAAAAAGACAAAAAATGTTCTGTAAAGTTTATACCCTATATCCACAAAAGATTTTCCAAGTAAAGCATCTTCCTCAGGAAACAGATTTTTCACTTCAACAGTTTCTTCTGTGAGAGAAAGATTCCTTAAAACCCAGTACTGAACTGAGATTAGAAATGAAGCCATTACTGTTTTCAGGGACCAGGCAATGAGTATGGCTGGAAAGAGCAACAAGACTTTCCACAGAACTGTGTCTTGGAGGTATATTTCTATCCACTCATCATTTAAATACAAAGGAAAGATGTGTCAGCTGCCATCTTGTTTGCTCTAAATTCCCAGTCAAAATTGAACTCAGAGAAGAGCTGGGCAGAGTCCTGCTTGACCTCTTCAGCACTGTTATTTCCTCTGGGGTAGGCGAGAGAAAAGTTGACCGTGAACTAACTTCCAGGTTAGTTCACACACAGCACAGCAGTGGAGGTACAGGGTCCATCTCAGACTATTCTGATACTGGTTGTCCCTGACTTTGTTACTAGTAGAAGCTGGCCGATGGGATGACAGTATGCAGTATCAGCTGGCCGATGGGATGACAGTATGCAGTAGAAGCTAGCTAATGGGATGACAGTATGCATTTGAAGGCAGCACACTGAGAAAAATGGTGCACAGAAGCATAAACTCTGTAGTAAAAGGAAATACTCAAGAAAAGCTAACCTGGTGTAGACCTTGAGGTCGAAGGGTCAGGATAGAATTCCTGCTAGGAAGTACCAGGCAACTCCCCCTGGACCGATCTAGTAGCCACAGGAAAACAAAGATCGACTTCCTATCTTTCATCTTTGGTAGCATTATGTTGGGATAACGCTAGTTGAATTGGAGATTATTTTGTTAGGAGGAAAAAAAGTTCATGAGGCTATGGAAGACAGAGAAGCCAGGCCTTAGAGACTGATCCCATCAGTGTGTTGGGTTCATGCCCTCCTTGGCACTGCCTGACTCGTGCCTGTGTATTCCGTTTCCCTGGGTCCTTCGGGTCCTCTTGAAGGTATGGTCATCTCCGAGCCTATTAGCAGGGCTGCAACTCAAGGTGTCCTTGACACATCAGTGCATTCCTTTAGCTCAGAGCTGAGGGCAGATTTTAGAGTTGGGTGATTATTCGGTGACACAGTTTTATTCTTCATCCTCTGGGTGTTAGAACAGCTGCAGGAGTTCCAGCCATAACAGCAAAGCCAAAACTTCCCAGAGCCACAAGAGGGATTGTTTTCCTTCCATGGCTCACTCTCTTGAGGATGAGAATCTCCACCCAGCCAGCCCTTGCCGGGAGCCCTCTTGAGGATTTGCATGCATGTCTCATTGGCCAGATTGGCATCTCTCATAAAGAAGATCAGGATTACTTCAGACGGATCAGTCTCATTTCTTGGGCAGGGTATCCTGAGACATACAGTCATAGGGGAGAGAGGTGGGGGCATATTAGAACACCTGAGGTTTATGACTTACAGGAGAAGTAGCAGGCAGATCCAGGATGGGCAAACAGGCTCAGAAGCGCTGGACACAGTGGCATGTGAGTGTAACTTCAGCACTCAGGAGATAGAGGCAGGAGGGTTGCTGAAGGGTTGAGGCCAGCCCGCTCTCTGGAGTGACAGACAGGCTAGGCAGAGCTATGAGAACAAGACAAAACAAGAATGGCAACGGGATCAAGGGATGCCACAGAACTCTGGTTGATGAAGGCGGTTTCGTAGCGTAGAGATGTAGTCTCAGAACAGACATGGCGGCTAAGAGAGCTGCTCAAGGTCGTCAAGTCCCGTCCTTCAGCTGCCTATCATTCTTTGAGAATGTGGTTGGCTGCAGCACCAGTTCCTCACACGAAAGAGCCTCTAATGTCCACCCCTGGCTTGAACTTGCCTCCAGATCTGTTGACCTTCCCTCTGAGGCTTAATACATGCATAGCATGTGAAAAATTTGCATGTAGGAGACTAGGCTGGGGCAGGGATGGGGGCAGAAAGATGGGAGGGAGGGAAGGGGAAGAGAGGAGACAAAAGGAGGAGGAGAGGGAGAGAGAAAGAGGGGGAACTGGATTCTCTCACGCTAACACACCAGTCTTTCCATCCGCCTCCATGGCCCCTGTCCTGTGTCTCTCCTCTCTTTTTCCTGCAGTTCTTCCGCCTTCAGGGCAGCCCTCCACGGGTTTGGCATTTTTGTCTGGGCACTCAGTTTTACCTGGCTTTTCCTGCAGAACATGGAGTAGGAGTTGGAGACGGCTTACCACTTTCACGAGGAGGAGGTCAAAGCAGTAGCATTGCGTATTTGAGCCTGAGGTCAGGCATCTTCGAGACGCGATCACGTCTGCAAAAGCGGACTGAACATCCTCGGCCTGAGGCTGGCGTGTTAGTATGCTAGTCGAGTCTTTGTCTCTTTGCTGAACCGTATCAAATATTCTTAAGATTGTCTACCTTTTAGCATAATTGGAGAACATCTTAATGCTTCACAAGTCACTTTCCCCCAACCTTATCAAGGACATTTTCATGCAAACTTGGCAGGGGCCAGAGTGGGGGACTCTCCTCGTCACTGAGGCTGCTGCACACTGTCAGGGCTGTTGGCCACAGCGTCAGTGGCTGGGCTACAGCCACTGCCTTTGCCTTCTTATCTACCCTCTGTCCCCAGGCCTCTTGTGTGCAGGCCAAAGTCTAGGTAGGAGTGTCTATCTGAGCAGGGGCCAAATGTTCTTGATCTAGACTATGTGTGTACAAAAGCATGTATGTCCATGCGTGGACTCACAGGGGGAGGTGCAGCCAGCCTGGAAGAGAGGGGCATATTCTGCTCCTGCCTCTAGAGTTAGAAGGACGCTTGCTCTGAAGTGGATCTAATATAAAAGTGAGATGTTGCAGGTTCAAAAGCTAGGCGGTGATCACAAACGGCAAGTGATCATGACACCAAAGTAGAGCTACCTGAATTTGGGGAGTGGAAGAAGAGACTCGGTGGTGACCAAAACAGAAAAGGTTATCAGCTAAAAGAAGACCGAATGACTCCCTCTGTTCATACCACAACTTAGCGAGTGTGCTTTCCAGACCATCGGTGGCTGTGGCTCTCTGACCATGGGGTACAGGAGAGCTGGGGGTCTGGGGGAGATGCTTTCTGAGAATATCTCCTTCTGAAACTCTCCCCAGAGACACTGAATGAGCCCATGCTGGGGGTGGGGACCAGGAACCCAGATTGTATATAAACTATCCAGATGATTCTGAAGCAACTGATGGGCTGCAGCTGACGTCTGAGAAACACATTCCTCTGCGAGCGGACAGGGTGATCAGCGATGACCAAAGAGACAGTGGGAAGGTGCATTCAGTAGCGCTCAGTTAGACAGATGATCTCGTTTTGTCTCTCAGTAGTCTTGGCAGCTAGTGCTGGATTGCTCACTGACAAGTAGGCTACGGGTCACACAGAGACTGTCAGTACCTGTGGGAGGTCACAAAGCTGGTAAATCACACAGAATTTCCACCCCACGGTGACTGCAAGTCCACTCTTGAGCACAGGGGTAAGTGAGTTCACATAGTGAAACGTGAACATAGTCTCAGTGACAAACAGTTATGCCTTTGGTCGAATGCTCATCTCAGATTTGATCCAGTCATCTTGAAACGAGAAAACAGTGAGTGAGGGGATGGATTTTTTTGCATAGCACTGCAAAGTAGCGTTAGCTTGGTTTCTTTAATTAAGAAATGCATTGGGTTTCCTTTTTGCGTATGTGTGTGATGTGTGTTTGTATGAGAGGCACACGTGTGTTCAGGTAGATGGGCACGCGTGTGCATGTGGAGGCCTGAGGCTGACACTGGATGTCTCTCTTGATGGCTCTCTACCTTATGTATTGAGGCAATGTCTTTTACTGGACACTGACATTTCCACTACTTGAGCTAGCCAGCGTGCTCCTGAGCTAATTCCTTGAGCTGGGGTTACAGACACGCTGTAACACCTATCTATGTGGCCCCAGGGTCCTAACTCTGTCCTTCACACTTTGATGACAAGAGCGTCAAACCCTGAGACATCCTCCTAACCTGTTTTTTTTTTCTTTTTAATTTTATAGGAATAAAATTGTGTGCCCAAATTTTTAGACTCCAACCTTAAGTTTAACTAATAACAACCCCAGGCAACCAAATGTATCTCCTGCTTTTATCTAGGGGACAAAGTGACAAGTGATAATCATAGAGTGGCGATTTTGTTGAATTTTATATTAAACAGCTGAGCTCAGCATCTTTCCCCATCTTTGCCTGTGCTCAGACCTTTCCCAGTGAGACCCGATGCTTTTTAAAAAATGACCTGAAAAGTGTACATGGATGTACATGTGTGTGTGTGTGTGTGTGTGTGTGTGTGTGTGTGTGTGTGTGTGTGCGCGCGCGTGCGTGCATGTGTGAGTTTCCTCAGCATTCTGAATGGGAGAACTTAAAACCCGAAGGTTTACTTTTAATTAGCCAGAAAACTCAACTAATTGAGGAATCTCAATTTTAAAATATTAATATAATGGAGGAAGGATGGGAAGGGTGGTCTCTGTGATGCATATGCTTTTGAAACTAAAAGAGTTTAATTAAGTGAATATATATATATATTTTTCAAACACTGGGATGTGTTTAAATCCATCATAATAAAACGCAGGTGAGTTTCAGAAAAAGGCGAGTATCATCAGGCCAGTCTGAGCTGTGGCTCCCATCAGGAGACAAAAAAAAAAAAAAAAAAAAAAGTTATTAATTTATTCAGATTACATCTCAATTGTTATCCCATCACTTGTTTCCTCCCATTCCTCCTTCCCTCTCACTTTCACCCTATTCCCTTCCCCTAGGTCTATGACCGAGGGGGATCTCCTCCCCCACTATATGGTCATAGGCTATCAAGTCTCATCTTGGTAGCCTGCTTATTCTTTCTTTGAGTGCCTTCAGGCCTCCCCACCAAGGGGAGATGGCCAAATATGGGGCACCAGAGTTCATGTCAAAGTCAGTCCTTGCTTTCCACATAATTGTGGTGAATGTCCTGTCCATTGGGTAGATCAGAGTAGGGGTTCAATGTTTACTATTGTTTTGTCCTTGGTTAGTGCAATAGTTTGAGCAGACACCCCTGGGCCCCCATCCACCCATCATGATGTTGTTCTTGTAGGTTTCTAGGACCCTCTGGGTCCTTCTATTTCCCCATCTCCTATATTTCTCTTACCTAGAGTCTCAATAGAATGTCCTCACATCTATCTCAATCTCCTGGTAAGTGAAGACTTTCGTAAGACATGCCTTTTGGGCTAGTGCCCAATTATAACTGAGTATATACCATGTGAGTCTTCCTGCTTCTGGGTTAACTCACTCAGTATGATCATCTCTAGTCCCATCCATTTGTCCACAAATTTTGGGATTTCCTCGTTTTTAATAGCTGAGTAGTATTCCATAGTGTAAATGTGCCACAGTTTCTTTATCCATTCTTCAACAGAGGGACATTTAGGCTGTTTCTAGGCTCTGGCTATTATGAATAAGGCTGCTATGGACATGGTTGAGCATATGTCCTTGTTGTGTGGTGGAACATTTTCTGGGTATATTCCAAGGAGTGGAATAGCTGGGTCTTGAGGAAGCCCTATTCCCAGTTTTCTGAGAAAGCACCAGATAGATTTCCAAAGTGGTTGTACAAGTTTGTATTCCCACCAGCAATAAAGGAGTGTTCCTCTTTCTCTACATCCTTGCCAGCATGTGGTGTCACTTGAAATTTTGATCTTAGCCATTCTAATGGGTGTAAGATGGAATCTCAGAGTCATTTTGATTTGCATTTCTCTGATGAGTAGCGATGTTGAGCATTTCTTTAAGTGTTTCTCAGCCATTCGATACTCCTCTGTTGAGAATTCTCTGTTTAGTTCTGAGCCCCATTTCTTAATTGGGTTATTTGGTTTGGTGGTGTTTAATTTCTTGAGTTCTTTATATATTTTGCATATTAGACCTTTGTCAGATGTAGGGTTGGTGAAGATCTTTTCCCAGTCTGTAGGCTGTCACTTTGTTCTGTTGACAGTGTCTTCTGCCGTACAGAAGCTTCTCAGCCTCATGAGGCCCCATTTATTAATTGTTGACCTTAAGGCCTGGGCTGTTGGTGTTCTGTTCAGGAAGTTGCCTCCTGCACCAATGTGTTCCAGGCTCTTCCCCACTTTTTCTTCTAACAGATTTAGTGTCTCTGGTTTTATGTTAAGGTCTTTAATCCACTTGGACTTGAGTTTTGTGCATGGTGACAAATATGGGTCTAATTGCATTTTTCTACATGTAGACATCCAGTTAAGCCAGCACCATTTGTTGAATAAGCTATCCTTTTTTCATTGAATAGATTTGGCTTCTTTGTCAAAAATCAAGTGACCATATGTGTGTGGATTCATTTCTGGTTCTTCAATTCGTGTCCATTCAATCAACCAGCCTGTTGCTGTGCCAGTACTATGCTGCTTTAATTACTGTTGCTCTATAGTACAGCTTGAGATCAGGTATGGAAATTCCTCCGGAGGATCTTTTATTGTATAGGATTGTTTTTGCTATTCTGATTTTTTTGTTTTTCCATATGAAGTTCAGAATTGATCTTTCAATGTCTTTTAAAAATTGCATAGGTATTTTTATAGGGATTGCATTGAATCTGTAAATTGCTTTTGGTAAGATGGCCATTTTTACTATGTTAATTCTCCCAATCCATGAACAAGGGAGATCTTTCCATCTTCTGATGTCATCTTCAATTTCCTTCTTCAGAGCTTTGAAGAATTTTTCAAAAAAAATTGAAACTCCATCTCTTTTTTTTTTTCAAATACTAATTTCTTTTTTTTTAAATTTTCATCCCAACTGCAGTTTCCCCTCCTTCCTCTCCTCCCAGTCCTCCCCCACCTCCCCTCTTCACTCCCCCACCCCATCCATTCCTCTTTTGTGTCTCTTCCGAGAAAGGCAGGGCTCCCATGGATATCAACCAGCCCTGGCATATTAAGCTGCAATAAGACTAGGAGCATCCTCTCCCATTAAGGCTAGACAAGGCAATTCAGTATGAGGAAAGGGTCCCAAATGCAGGCAACAGAGTCAGAGACAGGCCCTGCTCCCACTGTTAGGCGTCCACAAGAAGATCAAGCTACACCCTGTAACGTGTTTAGCGGGCCTACGTCAGTCCTGTGTAGGCTCCATGGTTGGTGGTTCAGTCTCTGTGAGCTCCCATGGGCCCAGGCTAGTTGATTCTGTGGTTTGCAGTGCTTGACTCTTCTGGCTCATACAAACCTTCCTTCCCCTCTTCTGTGGGATTTCCCCAAGTTCCACCTAATGTTTGGCTGTGGGTCTCTGCATCTGCTTCCATCAGTTGCTGGGTGAAGCCTTGGGCTGATTGGACTGGGTGCCAATCTATGAGTATGGCAGAATATCATTAGGAATCATTTTATTGACTTTTTTCCCATTTGTGTTTGATTCAACCTGGATATCCCTCAACTGAACAATGGAGAAAGAAAATGTGGTACATTTACACTATGCAGTATTACTAAGCTACTGAAAACAATGATAGCATGAACTTTGCTGCCTAATGGATGGAGCTACAAAAGACATCCTGAGTGAGGTAACCTAGTCTCAGAAAGCCAAGAATGGTATGTACTCACTTTTAAGTGGCTATGAGGGCAATGGAAACTCCTAGGAATGTATAAGAGTGATCCCAGCTAAGACTCCTAGCAATAGGGGATGTGGAGCCTGAACCAGCCATTTCCTGTAACCAGGTAAGACTTCCAGTGGCGGGATTGGGAGACCAACCCAGCCACAAAACCTTCAACATACAATTTGTTCTGCTTACAAGATGTGGTAGGGTAAAGGTATTGTAGAAATTGAGGGAATGGCTAACCAATGCCTGGTCCAGCTTGAGATCCATACCATGAAAGAGAGCCCACCTTTGACCCTGCCCAGGGGGCCAGGAACCAGAGGCTGGATAACCCAGAGACCTAATATAGAATCGCTCTTTCTTTTTTAAGATGGCGATCCACTTTGTTGCCAGGTTATCCTGAAGCTCCCTGTAGCCCATGCTGCTCTGAATCTCTTGGTGGTCTTCCTGTCTCATCTACGTAAGTGCTAGAACTAAAGATGTGAACCACCACGTCATGCAGAAAAGGTCATAACCTCAGAAAGGAGCTGTAAAAAGAAATAATTCTCCTTTAGATGTCAAGTTCCCACTGAAGGGGGAAAGATGGATATGGACAATTTTTGTGTGATGAGTGCTCTATATCTTCCCTGCTCTGTGTGTCTCAGAACCTCCATCGGATCCTCCCTTCTACCTCAATGGGGTTTTTTGAGATGTGTAGAGCAAGAGATGTGCTGAACTCTAAAGAGCACTGGTCCATTTGGGTATCTACTGTTGGTTGTGCAGGGACTTCAGTATTGCAATGGGGGTACAGGCCACACATTTATCTCTACCTGGCTATTGGAAGGAACTGTATTTACCACACCAGAGATATCATTCGTGATCTTTAGGGTCACTTTACTACGTGGAAATCAAATAGCAGAATTTATCTTGAGTGGGGGCCAAGAATGGCCACAATGTAGGAACTACTTGATAGGAAACAAAGGATCTTGTTTTTTAAAAAATTAGCTTTTCTGTGGAGTTAAAATAGACATGGGAGCCAGTGGATTTATAGGCCATTACTATCTAAGAATGGTCGCCTTTCACTTGAGGAGGGGCAGATAAAGCTCAATGTTGTGATGAAGAGTTTTGTGTCTCCTTGGCTGGGATAAAAGTTGTCTCGCTCTGAGTCGGTGGAGATGAAAATAAAAAGACTTTGCACAGGGTTTTACTTTCAGCACTCTGGTTTCAGTGATGTAACACAGGGGACTTCCAGGGTATGCCAAGAAGTCCACATGGAATGGTGAATGGGGATTGTTCACATAGAGGCCTCTGTGCCCCTTCCAGATGCTGGGAGAAAGGTCCCTTGTGAGATACATGGTTTTGCAATTATTGCAGAAGGAGTGTTAGAAAAACCTTGAGAAGCCATTACCGTAATCACCCAAGGAAGGCACAATCAAAATCCAAGCCAAAGAAGGAACCAGTAGAACTGCTTGTAGGAACAACCGTAGGGCTTGGAGAGAGGCCGGAAGGTGAGGCCTGAAGACCATTGGCAAGAGGTAACAACAGCCAGGGATTTTGTTACTTTCTTTTAAGGTGAGGATCGGCTACTTTTATCTGAAGCAGCCAAAAATTGCCAAGTGTGATTGTAAAACGATGAGGAAAGTTTTGCTGGTAATTATGATTCACTCAGCCAAGTCTCGAAAATGAAGCAACACAACAAACAAAAACCGTAAGAACCAACAGAGACCAAAAAGATTTGTGGGATCTGCGTGTCCCTGATCTGTTTGCATAGCAGTCGCAGCTCTTAACAGAGTCGGTTCCTATATGGAGTGTCTGGGTTGGGAGTCAGGGAAATGCCCAGCCACAGAGGAAGTTAGACAGCTGAGCAGCACAGTGCACTTCCTAGCTGCTTGCCAAATGAATTAGCCACAAAGATGTAGTGAAAGAGGAACAGAGTAGCATAGTGCTAGCTGACAAATATAGTTTTAAATAGATCAAGCCAATGATTAATAACCGCATAGATGACAAGACTTCAACGTATGAGTGTTTTGTGAAAAACCTTTTTTTATTAAGTTTATTTTTTATACACTTTACCTCCCAACCACAGCCCCTTCTCTTCTTCTGGTCCCATTCTTCCACCCTCTTCCTCCTTTCTCGCCTCCACTTCTTCTCAGAAAAGGGGAGCTCCTCACCCCCATAATAACCCACCCTCGCACATCAAGTCTCAGTAGGACTGAGTGCATGCTCTTTCCCTAGGCTGCAAAGCAGTCCCTCTAAGAAGTGATCCAGTTGCGGCCAACGGAGTCTATGTCAGAAACAGCTCCTACTCCACTTGCTGGGGGACCCCCAGGAAGACCAAGCTGCCCATCAATTACGTATGTGTGGGGGGCCTAAGTCCAGTCTATTTGTGCTCTTTGGTTGGTGCTTCAGTCTCTGCGCGCCCCTGTGGACCTAGATTAGTTGACTCTGTTGCTCATCGTGTGGAGTTCTTGTCCCCTCTAGGACCTTGTATCCTTACCCCCACTCTTCTCCAAGACTCCCTGAGCTCCACCCAGTGTTTGGCTGTGAGTCTCAGCATCTGTTTCCATCTCCTGCTGGATGGAGCCTCTCAGAGGACAGTTATGCTAGGCTTCTGTCTGCAAGCATAGCAGAGTGCCATTAATAGTGTCAGGGGCTGGCTGGCTCTACTGTGGGGTATGTCTCAGGTTGGGCCAGGCATGGGTTGGACATTCCCTCAATCTCTGTTCCCTCTTTATCCCTGCACATATTAATTTGAAGCCAGGCTGCTTTAAAAAACATTCTAGGAGACTTTTTTTTCTATTGCCAAAAAAGAAAATGTTCTTCAGCTTTGTTCATTCACTACAAAGGATACTGGCTTTACATATTAAAATAATAAATGTGAGAAGGTGCCAGCACACTTCTTAGCATAAAGTTAATACTTTACAAATGTGAATATGTTGAATATAAAACTAAGTGATTCCCACACACATTGAGTTTTATTGCTAAGCTATTTCATCCCTTTGGTTGAGTTTGTATAATATATATCAGTCTCCAACTACCTCTATTCCCATTTTAGCCTCCTAAAAAGAATCCTCTAGCTGTTTTGTTCCAGTTCCTCATTTTCTTCAAATCACCTGGCTATGTCCCCTGCATGGTCACTATGCACTCACTCACTTAGAAGTTATGAATTGTCAGAGTCATTAATATTTCAGTTGTTATTTCTATCTCTTTCTGGGAGCTCTCACTGTCTCTGTCTCCCTCTCTCCCTCCCTCTGCCACACACACACACACACACACACACACACACACACACACACACACTCACGTACACATATGTGCTCATGCACACAGAAAGAGACAGAGAGACAGAGACAGAGGAGAGAGAGACAGGAGAGACTCAGAGACAGAGAGACAGACACAGAGAGACAGACAGAGAGAGAGAGACAGAGAGAAGAGAGAGACAGAGAGAAAGAGAGAGAGAGACAGAGAAGAGAGAGAGAGAGACTCAGAGACAGAGAGACACAGAGAGAGAGAGAGAGAGAGAGAGAGAGAGAGAGAGAGAGAGAGAGAGAGAGAGAGAGAGAGAGATGTATTTTTTTGCACCTGCATTCACCTTTGCCTCCTATCTGTATCTGGCTTCGGTTTTGCCTTAGCCTTTCTGAGTTGGTTTTCCCCCCGTGTTTCCTCTCAGTTGTACTGCTTTCCATCCCCTAAAGGCTATAGTTCTTTCAGAGCTCATCCTTGTATCCTCTCTCCTCTTCTTGCTTTCCCCTTTGCATCTGATTCAGCACAAAAACTTGGCCACGTTGTCAGTTCTGTACTGGGTAGCTTCTCCAACTCCCCATCTTGAGTCTGTGAACCCGTTAAGTTGAAGCCACCTCCCCAGTTGCATACCATCCTCTCAGCTGTTCAAACTGTTCATTATGAGTCATTTTTAATTCCCTTTTCATGTCTAAATTCAACATTCTTGGGGGTCCGCTTGTGCTCTTGAGCCAATGTCCTATCCCCACTTTTTTTTTTAAGATTTATTTATTTTATTTATTGCATATGAGTGCTTTATCTGCAGAAGAGGGTATCAGATTACATTAGATGGTTGTGAGCCACCATGTGGTTGCTGGGAATTGAACTCAGGACCTCTGGAAGAGCAGGCGGCACTCTTAACCACTGAGCCATCTCTCCAGCCCCCATATCCCCACTTTTACGACTTGAGCTCAGACCTTCACTGTTGTAGCCACTGTGCCCTTCTTGCCTCCGTCTTCACGAGCTCATGTGTCATGATTTGGAGTGGTGCTGAGCATGGGGATGCAGAGGCAAGCGTAGCCAACAGAGTCCCTGCCCCTGTGATGGCTCAAAAGCCCAGAGCTGATCAGCTCATTCCTTGTCCAGTGTCCTCTTCAAGCTTCGGAGCTACATCTGTCTTTCTTATAGTGGTTCGCAATGGGCTATGAGAAACACAGCCCAATTATCTTACTGGAAACCTTGACTGAGACTGGACACATGGCCACCCAGATTACGAGGCGTTGTCTTCTAGACTCCTACACAACTGGCATGGTGGTCACGCAACTGAATTCTGGCTAACAAAAAGCACGTTCCTTAGAATCAGCTAGTCTAGTTTGCTAGTGGGACTGGAGCGCACTTTTCAGCCCCTTTATTTTCTCACTCTTTTGTCCGGCTGCACAAATGTGCTTACCCAGCTCCAGAACCTCATGGACAGAAGGTATGCATCCTAGGTCAGTGACGTCTAAAGACGAGACCCCAAGTCATTGGTAGAATTATTAATTATAGAGCCATAGAACAGTTTTGGCTTGCATATAACCATATTTTTGGAATGATAAAGCTATATTCAGCTGGACTTAACCTTAATAAATAAGACTCATAAGGCCTTGAACAAAGCAAACTTCTCTTACAGCTCCAAAGTCACCTTGTCTTATGGCCCAGGTAAGCAGGGGAGCCCTTCTATTTTTTGTCCAAGGGGACTCTCTCTCTCTCTCTCTCTCTCTCTCTCTCTCTCTCTCTCTCTCTCTCTCTCTCTCTCTCTCTCACACACACACACACACACACACACACACCTCTGTTGCTTCTTCTGCTGATAATTTTCTCTTGCTTTATCATCTTATCTCTTATCTTAATTCTATTTTTTTCTGATGTCATCTCTTCAAGGAGGCTCCTTCACTATCCTTTCCAAGCACAGATTAGGGGTTTAGGTGTCCTGCTTGAGGCATAGTCTTTGTCCCACACCTCACATACAGTCGACAGATTCCACCAGACTGCAACCTCCTTGAGAGCAGGCTTACTAGGTGCTGCTCAGATGAACAGCTCTCACTGTTATTTCATTGACAATTTCATATCTAGGCAACAGAAGACATTTAAACCAACAGGATTTGATTATTTGACCAGGCTTGGTGTTAGAATTAATTCGCCTACCTTCCCTTTATCTTTTGCTCTCACACATGCGCATGTGTTGGAGATCTGGGTGAATGAAGCTTTTTAAAGCCAGAACGGATTTCATCTGAGGGAGCAGGGGGTGCCCAGGATGTGACTCAGAGGGAGAGGGAGTGCTTGCTTAGCAGACATGAGGGCCTGCCACGCCCAGCCATTAACAGGCACAGGGAACTCTGCTCCCCATTTTTGACGATTTGAGAACTGTAGGCTCAATTTTCCTAACAATTATATTTTACTATGAACTTATCAAACGAGCGTACCTCCCTTATAACCCAACTAGCATAAACCTGAGGAAAAGATTAAAGAACACAAAAATGAAACCTTCTGGGTATTAGTTCCTAGGAGTGACTCTCCTGGCACCGTCAGCAGGATTTCTTCTGCTGGAACCTGGAGCAACTGGAACCTGAACCTCAGCTGGAGCCCAGAGCCCGGAAGCCTTCACTGGAGTGGTTCTCTTGAGGAGCATCTCAAAAGCCAGCGATGAACAGCCACAAATCCCAAGTCTCCAAAGACCACCTCCCCTGTTTTTGGCTCACATTTATATCTCCTCTCAGAATTTGTTCAAGGATGTTTTTCAGCTGGTAACAGCCAAGCTCTCCCACAAAGTGGTTCAACTTCTGAGGGGATAAACATCACCTGCTCTCTCACAAGTCTGCTCCTCATCCCATACTGAGGATCTAAACAAAAACATGTTTTACTCTTTTTCTGAGAACTTTAGATCTATATATAACATGCTGTGATCCCCTCCCCTTTCTCTTCTCTCTAATCCTTCACTGTCCTCTTCACCACTCTCCCTCCTAACTCCATGCGCTCTTTATTTAACCCGTGAGTCCATTTGGTGCCCTGTGTGTGTGTATGTGTGTGTGCGTGTGCGTGGCCATGAACTCTACCACCCCCCATTTCCTCTGACATGCTGAGGTGCATATTCACAGCAAAGAGCAAGTGCCCGCGTGGCGACTATGCTAGGCTCCTGGATCACCTTGAAGTGCTGCACTGATCATGTCATTCTTTGTTCATTATCCTACGGGGCTCTTCAAGCTCCAAGCTTGTTTGCCTTTCTTAGAGTAGTTTGGGGTGGTGTGTGTGTGAAAAAAGTGCATAAGTGCCTCACCTTGACTCCTTCAGACCTTTTCTCTTATAGTTTCAGCTGCTTGAATTGTTGGTTCCCCCCCCTCTAAAATTGCTGGCTCTATCCATGGCTTAGTGCCTCTGGAACGTGATTCAAGGATTACCTTCCTCTTAGAACCCCACTGGCCGGGCTAGATGTGGCTCTTGACTTCCCCAAGGTCTCCAGCTGTGTACCGGCTAGTTTTATGTCAACTTGACACTACCTAGAGTCATCTGAGAGGAAGGTGCCTCAATTGAGAAAATGCCTCCATAAGATCAGGGCTAGGCAAGCATGTAGGATATTTTCTTAATTACTTATTAATGTGGGAGAGCCAGCCCTTTGTGAGAGGGCCGACTCCTGGGCTTTTGGTCCTGGTTTCTATAGGAAATCAGGCTGAACAAACACAAGGAGCAAGCCCATAAGCATTACTCCTCCATGACCTCTGCATCAGCTCCTGCCCCCAGGTTCCTGCCCTGTTAAGGTTCCTGCCTTTACTGATTTTGATGGTAAACTGTTACGTGGAACATGAATCCTTTCTTCTCCAGGCTGCTGTTGGTCCTTGTGGTGCCTTGAGTGAAAATAGCCTCATAGGTTCACAGGGGGTGGTACTATTAGGAGCTGTGGCTTTGCTGGAGAAAGTGTGACAGCAGGGTAGGCTTTGAGGTCTCAGAAGCTCAAGCCAGGCCAGCGGCTCACTCATTCTTCCTGCTGCCTGCAGAGCCAGATGTAGCGCTCTCAGCCACCTCTCCAGCACCATGTCTGCCTGCCTGTCACTATGCTTCCTATGACGAAGAGAACGGACTGAACCTATGAACTGTAAGCCAGCCTCCAGTGAAACGTTTCTCTGGTTGTGGCCATGGTGTCTCTTCCCAACAACAACCTAACTAAGACAAGCTAGGTCGACTTACTGTACTTCTCTTGACGTTCCCTCACCTACCTGTCCTTACGTTAACCCCTTTAATGACAGGGATGGATGTTTTCTATCTTTGAATCCTCTTAATGCCTGGCATATGAAAGGGACCCAAAAGTACTTTACTGAATTAGTAAACAGCAAAAGCAGGTGTTCTCGGGACCATGTAGGTGACTTTATTTCCCAGGGACCTGCTCAAGAGTCTTCCTTTGCACGTTTCTGAGATGGGGCTGATGCTGTCAGCTCAGGTAAGAGTTTAAAGATGAGCTTCAGAGACTACCAGTGTTGGAGAAGATAAGACTATAAATCTATTTATCTGGATGGAAGGTTTGGGTAATAAATGTGACCCTCCACCCCCAGTTCTGAGCAAGGCATGAGCTCCTATGACACATCACATTACAGAGGACCTTTAGCGTGCTCACTGAGGCTCCAGCGTTACCATCTTGCTTAAAGAGTAATCTGACTGAGGAAAAAGACCATCCCAATTAACGGCTTATTGACTTTCCTGTGGAAAAATTAGAAATCCGAGAGTGTGATGTCCCAGTCGGTTCTGATAGAAAGTCCTCTAAAAATCACTGCGAGATTAGACACACAGCTTAATCTCTCTGTTAAGTGGAGAAGAATAGGAGGCCCTAAGTACTCCATAGCTGCCATGCCAGTGCACATGTCATAGCGTTGTTGGAAAATTAAATTAGATGAACTGTATAAAGTATTTTGCAGAAAGCAAGACCCATGGCAACTGCTTAATAATGTCCACTGTACTGTTAGTTAAGTACAACCTGGATTATCGAGTCTGTAGATAGCCAAACTGAAGACACAGAGAGAAGAGCTGGGAGAGTTGTCTCAGTGGACTGAGTGCTTGCTGAACTAACATAAGGATCAGGGTTCAAATCTCCGTCATGCATAACAAAGACTGGCAATGGCCGCAAAGCTCTGTTAGCCCAGCAGTATGGGGGGTAGAGACAGGAACATAACTGGGGATTACTGGCCACCAGCCTAGGTTCAGTGAGAAGCCGTGCCTCAAGGCAGTAAGGCAGAGAGTCATAAAACAGAACCCTGCCATCCTGTGGCCTCTACACATGTGCATATAAACACATTCCCACACACACACAAGTGCACACACACCACACACACATAACATATACTCACAAGTGCACAACACAAACACACCAAAGTTTAAAAAAAATTACACAGAGAAAAATATCCCAGAGGGAAAGTGAGATGAGGTTGTAAATCATAAATCATCTCACTAATTAAAGAAGACTGTCTTTTGATGCTGTAGAGCAGACAAAAAATATTCCCAGAGTCTGCATGAAAATTTTTGAATATGTTTTCATGTTGAGAGATTACTACAGATTTTCCCATCTCTCCCCTTTTTTGTGCTATCACTGAGTTCCCGTACAAAGTCACCTCTTGGGTCCCTCATGTCGATTTGCCTCAATTATCCCTCGGCACTGCTCTGACCTACTTATTTTGGCTGGAGCCAGATGCTTTCTCCAGAGACTTCCCTCCTCCAGTCTCAAAGAAGGTCTGACAGGGACCAGATCTTATTTCTCTTAAGAGCCAAGCTCTCTTGCCTAACTTTATAATTTGTGGCAGCCATCATCTTTCTGGAAAAAGGACTATATTTTCTACCAATGAAGACTGAGATGGAGCAAAGGACAGAGGAGCGAAGGGTGGCGATATGCAAAGTCAGGCCATCTCCCAGGACTGCAGGCAGCTCAACAGGACAGTATCCTGATTTCCAGCTGCAGGGAACTGATAGTCACATCAGACTTACTTTTACGTGCTAGCGGTCTGGCATTGTTCCAATCTCCCTGCCTGCTTTCCCTCTGTTTACTTTTCTGGCTTCTCTTCTTCAGTTGTCTTTCAATGGTGATGGGCCTTGGGGCCCTTTGTACTACTTTGAACTCTTCGCTTTTCCTGAGGGATCTCAGTCATCCCAGGGCCACAGGAAGCAGATCTATCTCTCCAGCTGCAGAACAGTAACCCCAATGGGCTGCTGCTCCCAGTTTGCACATTTCCACACCTCAATGGGGCTGATGGCATCAGGTCAGGTAAGACTTTAAAAGATGAATTTCAGGAACTGCCCCAACGTTCAAAGATAAGACTGCAAATCCATTTATTTAGGCAGAGGGCTTTGGTATACTAATTGTGGCATTTTCCCCTCTCCTCCAGTTCTCAGCTTGGCTGTTCAAGTGCATTAGGACTAAACTTACACCTGTAACCTCCCTCTGTCCTCAAACTTGCCTCTCCTCCAGCACTCCTTATCCTAGAAAATGGTATCACTGCCAAAATTGTTACCCTAGGAAAGATAATGACTTCAGCTTTTTACTTTCTCCCTCTGAGGCTATCTAATGAATCAGTAATTTTACTCTTCTATAGCGCCCATGATGCATTGCTCCCCTTCCCCCCAGGAATGCTATCAGATGAACGCTAGCGAAGAAAGACATCTCCAATCTGGTGTTAGTGTGTTTCTTACAAGGATGTCTGTCATCGGACTTAGACATGCCCCAGTCATCCCAATGATGCTCTTATCTCGAGATCTGTAATTACGTTTTTAAATGTTCTGTTTCCAAGCCTGGTAACATTCAAAGGGTCTAAGGATTAGGGCTTGAACAGCACTGTGTGTGTGTGGGAATGGAACGTCACCTACTGGATGGAATTAATCCTGCTGTAGATGCCAAGATTGAGATGGCATAGGTTAGTATTATCAGACAAGATTTTAAAGTAGTCACCGCAAAAGCTCTTCAATGAGCAATTATGAACATTCCTCAAGTAAATGAAATAGCAGAAAACATTAATAAGGAAACATAAAATATCTCCAGAGAACTAGAAGATACCAGAAGAACCATGTGGAAAATTTAGAACACACAATATAGAAAGTAAATCTTGGGGCTCAACAGCAGAATAACGGAATATAGGCGGTAATCTGGAAAAAAAAAAAAAACAGAAATCATCCAATTTGAGCAATAGAGGAAAATATATTAGAAAGTAATGAGTGGAAAATAGACCCTCAGAGACCTTGAGACTACTACAGAGATCTAACATCTTTGTCATCTAGTTCAGTGAGGAAATGGAAAAGAGGACGAGACGTGACATGCTAACAGTTCAAGAAGCCATAACCCATCGCTGGTGCTGGGGCTTTTATTGGTAGCATGTAATGTCTAGCTAGGTGTTAATTTCCTCTAGAACTTTCCACCACGATGTTTCTCAATCATTGAAAGAGAACTATCAGTTCAGAATTCTTACCCAATGAGGAGAACCTTCAGGAATGCAAGAGATTCTCAGATGAGGGTAAAGCAAAAGAATCTGCCTGCAGCAGACCTGTCTATAAAAAAAAATGACTGAGGAAAGTCCCCTAAGCCAGGCATCAGGAAGGGAGGAGGAGCCCAGGATCTATAAACTTCTCTTGAGAGTTCTAAATTGTTTGATAATTTGAAGCTAAAATTTGACCTGTCATGTTGTTCAAATATATGTGAGACACAAAGACAACCATATCATAATTTTATGAAGTCTTAGGAAAGTATGCAGCAGCAGGCTGTGATAAGTATGCTTACTTATTGAAATATATAGGGCAACCACTGGGGAAAGTACATAAGAGATACACACAAGAACACAATGTACAAATGAAATGGAATTCTTGGGTTAGGGAAAGGGCTCTGTGGGTAAAAATGCTTGCTATGCAACCTTGAGTAGCTGATTTCCAGTCCCCAGAATCCACATAAAAACTGAGGATATAGGGCAAGGGTGGTGGTTTGAATAAAAACTGGCCCCTAGGCTCATATATTTGAATGTTTAGTCATTAGGGAGTGGAACTGTTTGAAAGAATTAGAAGGACTAGGAGGTGTGGCCTTGTTGGAGGAGGTGTGTCACTGGGGTGAGCATTGAAGTTTCTAAAATCCATGCCAGACCCAGTCCCCCTCCCTCTCCTTTCTCCTTTCTTTCTTCCCTCCCTCTTTCTCTCTGCCCCCCTCTTTGCATGTGTGTGTGTGTGTGTGTCTGTTTCTCTCTGTCTCTCTCTGTCTCTCTCTCTCTCTCTCTGTCTGTCTCTCCCTCTCTCTCTCTCTCTCTCTCTCTCTCTCTCTCTCTCTCTCTCTCTCTCTCTCTCTCTCTCTCTCTCTCTCTCTCTCTCTCTCTCTCTCTCTCTCTCTCTGCTATGATGTAGCTCTTAACTACTCCTCCAGCCCCATGCCTGCCATGCCTGGTGCTGTGCTCCCCACCGTGATGATAATGGACTAAACCTCTGAAATTATAAGCCAGCCCCAGCTAAATGCTTTCTTTTATAAGAACTGCCTTGATTGTGATGTCTCTTCACAGTAATAGAACACCGACTAGGACAGTGAGCATCTACAATCCCAGAATTTCTATAAAGAGATGGAGAGGTGGAGACAAGCGGACCCCCCAGAAGTTTCTTGGCCAGCAAGCATGGCATTTGCAGTAACAAACAAGAAAAGACTTCGTCTCAAGCCAGGTGGAGGTGAAGCTGAACACCTGGCATCATTCTCTGACCCCCAACATGTGTGCGCCTATCCACACACATGAACGTACACATACATAGGTACAAAATGCTTGCTCACACAAACACACAAAATCGAACTATAAAAATAAATTCAAGTATCTCATGGAAGATCAGAAAAATAAATCCAATAAACTGAAAGACACACAAAACCAATAATACTAAAAAGAAAAAAAGATTTATTTATGTCTTAGCATGCTAATAATTACATTAAATGTAAGCAGACTAAATCTACCAATCAAAAGAATATGAGAGTGAATAAAAAAGAGTGATCCAACTATGTCCTGTGCTCAAGAATACCTCCAAATATGATGTAGATAACCTGGACATACAAAAATGGTTAAAAAAATTCTTCATGCAAGCACTAATCCAAAACCAGCAGGAATAGCTATAGTAACAGGTAGACGGCAGAGCAAAGAACATTATTAGAGGTTGAGATAAACAGTTCACAAGATAGAAAGATCAACACACCAAGAATGCGCAGAAATCCCAAGCATATGGTAACTCACCAAACAGCAAAGCTTCAAGTCATGTGAACCAAAACTGGTGAAACGGAATGACGAAATGGAAAACCTACAGATTTAGTTAGAAAGGATAACGGCCTGTTCTCAACCATCCATAGAACAATTAGGAAGGCAATCAAAAATGAAAACAGAAGACACTGAGAAACACATTGAAGCAAGCAACTGCACGCAAAAGAGTCTACCAAATAATATAAAATATTCTCTCAAATGTCTTTATAATACACACCAAAGCCATACCCAGAATTATTAAAAAGCTTCAAATTAGTGACGAGAAATCCTTTAGAGTGCATCCTCTGACTATCCTGCAATAGAATTAAACGTAAATAATACAAGATCGCAGGGTAATGTACTAAATGCACATACAAGGAGAGCAGGGGAGTTACTTGTCGGTAATCTAAATCCCTGCCACCCAAGAACCTAGGAAAAGGATACAGTAATACCAAAGGGAGGTGGTATACGGCAGGAATCAATAAAAGGGAAAAATACAATAGACAAGACAGGGACAAAGATCTGGCTTTTTGATAAGTTCAAGATTGACAAACTTTTAACAAGACTGACGTAAACAAAAGAAAAAGCTGCAGATAAATTACCGACATTAGGAGTGAAACAAGGACCCTCACTGCGGACTCTGCAAACACCAAAAGAACCACAAGACAACAATATGAACGTCTCTATACACAAATAATTGTCAGCCAAAATGAAACACACCATTTCAATGAAATTCATAAAATACTGCTACTCACCCAATATGAAACGGATACTTTGGATGGCCCCACACCTACTAAGATTTATTATAACCAAGACAGTTCTCTGAACTTTTCTTCCAAGCCATGTGTGGTTTTCCCTAACTCTGCAACATGAGTGTAATATAAGTCAAATAGAGGCCAGCTATAACTTGAATTATTAAATTATTAAAGTGTAAATTGTTGTATATTCTTTGTTGTTGTTGGTTTCTTTTTCGAAACAGTGTTTCTCTGTGTAACCTTGGCTGTCCTGGACGCTCTTTGTAGACCAAGCTGGCCTTGAACTCACAGAGATCTGCTTGTCTCTGCCTCCCTGACTTGCTGGGATTACAGATGTGAGCCACTGTGCCCAGCTGTTGTTTATTCTTAAAGACATGCATTCTCAAAAGCCACAAGCAAAAACAAAACAAAAAACAGAAATAAATAAAAACAAACATAACTAGGAATTCATATCATGAAAAATGCAGATAAGCACTGAAAACTTCTGCCCTGCAAAATAAAGCATCAAGAAATATTTGGTAAAGCACTGGTGATATCCTGCGGAAGACACCACATGCTTTGGTTGCAGGATATGGAGAAAGGACACGAAATACATTAGAGACCGTCTCCTACCCATGCCCTGCACAGCTTGGTCCTGGAGACCTGACCAGAGTGAGTTAGGAAGGCAGACAAACACAAGTTCCTGCCGACCCCCACCTGCCACCCTGACATATGCTGACCAAGTTGGCAGAGGAATTTTCACATGCCTCCTGGGTAATTATAATAATCCAGGTGGTCGGTGTCCTGGTCCCATTTAAGGAGACCATACAATTCAGTTGATACACCTGTAATCATGTCTAGTGTCCTACTGTAAAGGGACAGGCAAATAAAGTAAAAACTGGTGATGACTGAGGTGAAATTGTCATCTTCAGCGTCTTTCAAAAGGTCTCCTTTATCACTAAGGTGCCAGGCAGTTATTAGAAATCTAATCAAAACTTACTTTTCAGAAGTTAATTAACACATTTTATGTCCTAGTCATCAGAGCCAAAGCTATATATGTGCATGCTGTCTTTTTGGCTGTAACTTTCCTTGTGATGAGGAAATAGAAAGACAATAACATGCCCACTGGGCATTAAACTACATGCATTTTCCTGCAGCAAGGCGTTACTTTATCAAGACCCTGCACTGCATAATGCGCAGCGTCTGGCTTCATCTGATGCCTAAACTCATCTCTCAGTTAAACATTCCTGTGGGAAAGATTAAGCTTTGTTCCCACACATTCCCTATCCCTAGCTGGTATGATTTAGGGCAAAAGCTTGGGACCAATATCAGAATACATATGTTTTCTCAGAGTGCTGTCTCTAACATATGTGTTTTTAAAATTAGGAAGAAGTTAGAAAACAGGAAATACTGTAAAAGTCGTAATGGCCATCCAACATAGGTAAGGACAACCATCAAACCGAATAATTTTGATGTCTTTTCCTCCTTCTGATATTACTTATAAAAATGACTTCTTAATGTATGAACTATCAAAACTAAGACATGACATGAGTTTATCAAGAAACCACAGTTCCGCTGACGCATCATCTACGTGTTCTGGAACTTAGAGGAAATCCAGGTCCCTGACACCACTGTGGAACCCACAGTGAAACAAATCAGCCAGCCACTTGTTGCTGCATCTACTGAAGGCCCATTTGGAACATTTCCTATCCTGAGAAAATAGGGGGAAATGCAAACGGGCATGTGTGTGTGTGTGTGTGTGTGTGTGTGTGTGTGTGTGTGTGTGTGTGTGTTGGGGGAGGCAGGAGATCCCTTGAATTCTTAGATCTTGAGTCTACTGTACATATAATCCAATGTCTAAAATAACTAGAGTAATTACTAAGATAAAGGGTAAAAGTCACAAAGTGCTGGCTGGGACATTCCAGAGCAGGCACAACCTTGGCGCCATTTTTATAGTTATGCCTGTTAAGATTTAATAGACGCAAAGTTTCATTAGTGAGCTGCGCTGCAATTAACTTCAAGGAGGTTACAGACTACTGTGTGCTGCCATTCCAAAAACCTGTTTGGATTCCCTCCTAAAAAGCTAATAAGAAAAAGCATCTTATATATATGTGTGTGTGTGTGTGTGTGTGTGTGTGTGTGTGTGTGTGTGTGTAATAAAATGCAGCCTTGTCTTTTCTTATCACATAGCACATGATAAGAAGGGGCTTTTACTCATCAATGGACATATTCCAGCTATTGGCTAGAGGTGGGTTGCTGGTATGTATATTGTTATTATGTGCAACATTTACATTTCTCCTGCCATCTCATAAAAGCCTATCCTGATGGAACCGTAGTGATGTTAGAAGTGGTTTCTCTGTATCAAGATTTTTCCAGATCCACACACTATCTTTAATATAAAATGTTCACTATAGCAAAGTTGGGAAACACTACAAATTCCAGTGACTGGCTGTTCCCCTGAGTCCAGTCGAGCTCACAGATAAAGGGGACAATCCACAGGCTCTACCTCGGTAAAGATGAACCGTGGTCCCCTGGGCCTGTGCCATCTGAAGTGACCCATCCTCTCCCAGTCAGGTGTCCTGGCTAGAAGTCTCTACCAAGCGCTGGCTGTAATTTCTGCATCCGGCTATGATGCAGCTGAACCGTTATGGTCCTCGTTATTGAGTTTTACTGTATTAAACCGCAGACTGGCATGTTTTCTTTTTAATGACTTGAAGAACAAAACCTGCATTTTATGACTTTTTAAATCTGTCTTGATACTTTTTCCTCCTGTTCCAACCCCCTCCCACGTATTCTACACATGTTCCCTTTAATAGGCTGCAGACTGTATGTGCAGTAGGCGCATAACCATGATAAGCTCTCTCAGAGACATGTGCTAGCTTTTTCAGACCAGAGGCTATGCTTGGTGTCTGGGAACAATGGTTTAGTTTGACCAACTGTACCTAAAACACTAGAGTTCGGGGCCATTGGGGTTGTCTTCTGGACCAATATGTTTGCTGCTGATTAAGCAGCACAAACGAATCCATTCTTCTCTACCTGAGTGCGAAATCTGATTTTATCCACAAGTATCTTGTGTCACGTGGTAACGCTTCTTTGCCAGATGGTGGAAGCAAAGGCTAAACTCCACCAGCGCACTGCCTCTTCCACAGGAGATGATTTATTTCTCTGTGAAGTTCTGGGTGACTTTATGTTTTTCGTCCTTCTAAAACTCATCTGACATCATGTCACCAAATGTGACTGGTACAGGGAGAACGGGAACAGTGTCATGGCAGGAAGCCGGGCTTAGACTCCCTGAAAACTGCCTTCCTTCTGTCCAAGGAAGTTTACTCCAGCAAGTCCGACAGAAGGCATGCATCAGGGCAGTACCCGCATCTCTCCAACTGCTGTAGTATTCTGCACTGTGATGGACTTGTCTGTCTTAGTCAAGTTGATCTTATTTCTTGAAGAACTTTTGCATCAGTTCTAGAAAAACTACTGATACCTGGGTAAAGACTGGGTAAGAGCTCTGTAGATCAGGACAGCTATTTGGGTTTTTGTATTTGTGATCGGCTTTAGTTTCTGCTCTCAAACGCCAGCATTACCTTCTAGAGATTCGTGGACATTACATGGCATTTCTGCCATCTCCCCGTGACCTGGTGTTTGGAAGAGGGAGCCAGACCTCATCGTACTGGAGAGCTGACCTCTGACCCCAGGTGCCCCTCTAAATAACTCACACTTCTGGACATCCGCTTATCAGCGTGCTTTTTTTGTATCTGTTCTCCCACAGGAAGGGAGGACGCTTAATTCATCTTTAGACTGTTGCTTTGTGGATGGCTACATTGTGCGGCCTTGGCTGTATGTAGTGGTCTATGATTTCATTTGAAGAAACATTTGGCTTTTTATAAGCAATGGCAGTATAATATACAATACTACTAAGCCTGGTATTCAGGAATGTTTTTGCATATGGCTTAGTATTAATTAGGGAGCAGTTCTTGTTTGACATGTTTACTTTTAATTCTTAATGGGTTTCCAAGTGGGGTAATGCAATAAGTCCCCAGAAAAACTAACAATTATCTAGCCTAAGGAGCTTTGTATTTCACTGTAAAATTAAGATTGTGGGAAAATCGTGTTTTCGTTCTACTTATATTAACCTTTTCTTATCCATATTAGCTAAAGGTTAACTTGTTCTTGCCATTTTTATGAAGTGAGAAGCAGGAACCGTATCTTTTTTATGGAAGGAAGCACAGGAGTGGCAAGCACTCGTTAGACACTGGAATTAGAAGCGACTGTGATATTAAGTTAGAATGTAGTTCATTGTATAAGCCCAATCGGAACTTTCGTAAGTGCTCCTGTTAGGGGGAGCGAGTGTAACCGCTTGGTAAAAGCTACCTTCATTTTGCTCTGTGCAGAGCCCGTGTGTGTTGGAGAAGCGGCGGCGCCCCGGGACTTCTGGAAGGTAAATGCGTCCCCACAAGGGGGATATTCCCACCCAGGCACCAGGACAGGGGAATCTATTTAAACCGCTGTCCAGTGGTTGTGAAGAGCATCCCTGCTTCTCTTCTCTTATGTAACTGTTCTCTGGCGTCACCGCTGCAGGGCTGGGTAGCCGACTCGGTTCCTTTCTTTGCCTTCAGACAATGGCTCTGTGTGGCCAAGATGGCTGCTGTCCTTGCAACCTGGAAGAAAGAAAGGCCACCACTGGGTTTCTGGATCTCAGGTTACAATTATTTTGGGAGGAGCAGAAAAACTAATTGGTTTTCTGAGGTTTGAAAAGTAAGGTTTTCCATAATGCTACCTTCTACCAGGAGCCTGTGGAACCAGAAATGGCAAATGACCATTTTCACTTATCTTTACAGTTGATTAGAAACATCTTAATCACTTCTAAATAACAATAGTAGCTGTAAAAACAATTAAGAATACAATGTTTTTTAACACAAACAAGTCTCTGGCCTATTAAGTGAAACTTTTGCTAGAATTTACCCCATAATTTCTATCTGAATGAGCAGACATAAGAAAGGTATTATACTATTTTACACTGAATTAACCTCGCTACATACTGCTTAAGATCTATCTCTGGAGACAGGTCATAAAAACCAAGCACTTTTTTTTTTTTTTTTTTACCACTGTGGCAGTATCAGAGAGTATTTTATACTTTACCATTTGGGTGTAAAATTGCTATTCAAGGGTGGGAAATGGCCAGAAGAAAACCAGAGAAGAAACTTACGGAGACATGCTGAAGTGCTGCCAGGATCTTACTGCTGCTTTCCCTTCTGCGTCCTTCCTTGAGAGCCACTATTTTTATTTTTTAAATGGCTGTTGAGAATATGGGAAGGTGTGCAGTAAAATGGCTGCTGCAAATGAACAAGTGCTCTCTTGCCCAACAGCCAAAACTTCTATTTACTTACTACTTACCTACTTACTTATTTATTTATCATTTTTCTTTTGGGTTCTGGGGCTTGAACCCAGGACCTTGCACATACTAGGCAAGCACTCAGCCACTGAGCTGCATTTTCAGTTCTGAGTTTTTGTAAAAGTGTCATTTAACCCATTGAAGGCCAAGCCTCTTTTAGGTCGTAGACTGCTTCTTTATTGAAAAATAGCTTCCTGCCACACAAAACACGCTATTTAGGACTCGATCGATGTGAATGAGTTCATGCCCAATTTTTAATAAATACAAAGAATAAAACAGGAAGCACGTGTGACCATCTAGTTCGTAGGCCATCACCTGGAGGACATTCCACAGGTCCTTATGACCTTCCAGTGTACATAAGGCCACCTAAGTTTGCTTTCTACTGCCTCAATAAACACCACAAGCAAGAAGCAAGCAGAGGAAGAAAGGATGTGTCCACTTTACAAGCCCAGCGTCATGGTCTATCACCATCTAGGGAAGTCAGGTCAGGACCTCAAGGCAGGAGCCTGGAGCGGAAGCCGACACAGAGGCCATGCAGGAACACTGCTTACTGGCTTGCTCCCCATGCCTTGCTCAGCCTGCTTTTCTTATTCTGTGGACCAGGCTGGCCTTGAACCCACAGAGATCTGCCTGTCTCTGCATCTCAAGTACTGGGATTAAAGGTGTGCGCCACCACGCCTTCAACCTGCTTTCTCATACAACCCAGGAGGTCGTGGCTCTCACACTGCATTTTTAATTCCTTTTTGCTATGCAAAGCAAACCTCAAACACCTTATGACCATTCACGTTCCTCTCCACCGCTGATGCCTTTCCTTCACGTGGTAAGGGGGCCGTGGAAGGTGTGGGCACCAGCACTAGACCCCTTCTTCACCATAAAGGGCAACCCAGTCTCTGGAGGCAGAGACTCACGTTCGGCCCTCAGTCCTTCCACTTTAACGGTGCCTGTTTTCTCAGCTGAGCATAATTTAAAGACTAATAAGAATACCTAGCAAAAGTAAGCACTAAAGAAATGCTGACGTTGGTGTGATTATTGCTCTTTGTTAAAAAAAATTTTTTTAATTTGTATGTGTGTGTGTGTGTGTGTGTGTGAGAGAGAGAGAGAGAGAGAGAGAGAGAGAGAGAGAGAGAGAGAGAGAGAGAGAGAGAGAGAGAGAGAGAGAGAGAGATTGTTGGTTATATTTTAGCATCTTTCCACATGGTTCCAAATATTCAAACTGCACATGGGCATGTTCTTGATGTTCATGTAACTACACACAGAAAGAGAATTCAGACAGATGTGGCCCAGCCTCCTCTGCACCTGCCTCCTCATCAGGCCCACATATGCTCTCCTCGTCTCTAGAGCAGTGTTGGTATAAACTGCTTATCGTCAAGATGCCTCGGCGTTCCAAACTCTAGTTGGGCCACAGTAACTGTAGGTTTGAACATTCAGGCTACATTGCACAATGCACATAAAGATGTGTTCCACATGCAGGAGGAAAACCTCAGTAGACTTGCTGTTTGTAGCAATTGTTAATCTGGTACCAAGCTGTGCACTAGCAGCTGGGTTTTACGCAGCTTTGGAAACAGCCACATAGTTACGTCAGATTTCATAACATCCTCCCAAAGTCTGGGCTGGAGGTGAGGTCTCTCCACAGATGAGGTCTCTTCGCAGAGGAAATGTGTTTCTCCGGGGAAGGGTGGTGTGCATATGGGCTTGTGGTCCGAACTATTCGTAACTGATGAGGTCTCATGTTAGACCAAGGCTTGCAGAGAGAATCGCCCCGATGGTCTTAAAAGAATGTCATGTAACATTTATTAGAGTCATTGCAACAGGGACACCTCCTACTCACTTTGATTTAGTGACATTACTTCTGGTTAAAAGCCTTAGGTAAGGCCACACACAGTGGCTGGTGATTTGGATAATTAGAAGGAATGGCAGAGGCCTGTCTCTTTACAAGGAAGTTAGCGGTGACACGCAATTAAGGCAACCGTTAGGGGGGCAGGGGGGAGGCTGAAGCCATAAGGACTAGAGTGGATTGGGTCAAATCAAACATTTATAAAACCCCCTGTCCTCACAAAGGATTTCTGCTTCTCTATTTAACAAATGACTGCTGGAATGACTGCTAATCTACACAAGCAGAATAACAATTCATCAACGTGGTCATTTTTTTCCCCTTCATAATTTGTGGGAGCACCCAGGCCTGCCACTACAGACGCTTATGCTCTCAGGCAACCGAAGCTTTTTCCTGTGTGGTGCTCTGCTTTAAAATGTGGGGACTTTCCTACCCATTACCTGTTACGATTCTGAGGGCTGAAAGAGAGAGGGAGGCAGACGAAGAAACGAAGCTGAGGTCTGAGAACGCGTTTTAAGTTTGCTTACAGTGGAGGCAAGAGTGGGACTCAAGCCACACATGGAAATGGCATAAGGGTAAAAGCACATTCCTCCAGGAGCCGTTTTCTCTTCCTCAAACATGGAAGTGGTTGTGAGTGTCTTTAGAGGAAGCAGGCTGAAGGCGACAGGCCTTCACTTGAGAAAGACGGACACACAGATCCCTCCATGGTTGGACTTTGCGTTCACCATGAGGCCATCTCCTCAAGTCTGTCTGGGTAGTGAGTGCAACAGAGAATGCGGAAAGATACTAGCCTGGCCTTGACCTCAGCTGTGTGTGGGTACCTGGAACGCTGGGAGGAATAAGGAAGAAAACACGCCCTGCCGATACCGTTATAAGACGCATTTAGCTCTTAGTGAAGGCCAGGGGCCAAAGTGCGGCCATTGTGTGACACTATAGCAACCCCGAAGGTAAATGTTTGTATCTGAGATGGTGAGTGGATAGAGAAACTCAAAATACCTCACTCACCCTAGACACACACTGTCAGCCCTAAGCTGCATGGCCTCCCTGAAACGTAAACTATGTGTTGCTGAAGAGCTGTTTCCCTATTAATTGGCCGAACCTGTGTGGGGTGGCTCTGCAAGGAAGGCGGAGGGGGGGGGGACCTTTCTACAAGCTCTTTCAGCAACAAGGAAGGGTCCCTTGGGGGGCTCAGGGTGGAAGGTTGGAACTGTTCACAACAGTAGAAATGTGAAGTGTCAAAGTGTTCAGGTACAAGACTAGAAGAGACCGTGGCAGCATCCGTTGGGTGGTCCATTTCCCTTGAGATGCCTGTTGGATACCCAGCTGTGGTATTAATTTTTATGTCTTCCATGCTGTTTCCTTGCTGACTTGGCAAATGACTCACTACGTTACTGAAATGGGTTGGGGAGATTCCTCATGGGTGTTGCTGGGATTGGGGGAAAAGAGAAGGGGAGCCCTGCATTTGGAGTTTCCCGGACCATAAATAATGGCTGCGCTGCCATTCCTGGCAATATGCTTCTGTCATTAATTAACTTTTATGGAAAGCTATGATGTTCATGACTCTGGCCTCTCCCAGCTCTTGATCTATGTGGTGTTATGTGGTGCAGACAGCAGTGCTCACAGGTGGGATTTGTCTGACAGGGGGATTTGAATTATTCTGTTGTGAAAAACCTGCTAATATATGGCATGTCCCTGGATGGGGTGGGTGGGAAGGGAGAGAGCAACAGCAATGCCCATCCCAGGTTTTCTGATTGTTTTCCCAGCATCTGCACAGGGGACCGGAATCTCTTGTTTTTTCCTTAGATTCATTTTTAAGATTTATTTTTACTATTTTTAATTATGTGCCGTGTGTGTGTGTGTGTGTGTGTGTGTGTGTGTGTGTGTGTGTGTGTGTGTGTAAGTGACCTCAGAGGCTAGAGGAGTTGGGTTTTCTGGAGCTGAAAGTTACAGGCTGTGGGCCACCTGATATGGATACTAGGATTCGAACTCTGGTCCTCTCGAAGATCTTAGGTTAAAGTTTAAGTATCCAGAAAGACTTTTTTTGAGTTTCCCAATTCATTGGAAGGTCAAAGGTCTTAGTCTAAGACTCCATGGTGCTCTTCATTCAAGTTTGGAAGGACTGAGGAACAGAGGAGCCCCCCCCCCCCATTCATCGAGGCCAAACAGAGGGTTCCAGCTGAGGATAGCTAAGTCCATCTTTTTGAAATAGATCACATCTGTGTTAACAATCTTGCCAGAAAATTACCTATTACCTTTGACCTAAAGTTTCCCTGTGTGGTTTTCAGACAGGATTAAAACAAAACTAAACTTAAAATGTTAGTATCCATTAGAATTACCAAAAGACTTTATTATTATAATGATCCACATGAAATACTGTTGACAACCATGAAGCCAAGTAAAAAGATTTTGTTCTTGTTTTGTTTGTTTGGTTGGTTGGTTGGTTTGTTGGTTGGCTGGTTGGCTTTTGTTTCTTCAAGACAGAATTTCTCTGTGTAGCCTTGGCTACCCTGGACTTGCTTTGTAGATCAGGCTGGTCTTGAACTCAGAGATCTGTCTGCTTCTGCCTCCTTGAGTGCTGGAATTACAGGCATGCACCACCATGCCCTGCAAACATTTTAAGTACTTTTTATTGATGGTCAGACCAAGAGTGGGTTTGAGCATCCAAAATGTCTCAAAGGGCAAAACTCACAACGATAATCTAAGTTAGGGTTGGAGTAACCTTGAAATGTTTATTCCTGGCAGAGCACAGTAGTTATTTTAGACATAACTTCTCAATTAGTTTGACTATACTTCTAGACCATACTCCAGACTACGGAAATCTCAAATATTTTGACAAGGCAGGTGTGACTTTTGTTGGGGAGGGGAATAGAGGGCGGGAACTAACTAAGCAGACACAAAATGGAGTTATAACAAGATGGTATTAACCTTAGTCGTTTCATTACTGAACCCAGTGCCCTGCCCTAGGGGTTTCTAATTTGTTAGGTCTAAGTGGGGCCTGAGAATGTGCACTGGAAACAAGGCCCCCATATGGTGATGCACCCGGTTCAGGAGAAAAAAAAGTCAGAAGAGGCCTGGGCTTGGCAGTCAGAAAACTGGGGTTGGAATCGTGTGGCGTTGCTGGGAATATTTGGAAACGTTACCAAGCTTGGGCTTCCTTGCCCATAGAAAGGGGGTGGAGAGAGGGACAGCAAACACTTTGTTTTGTCTGCTTTGATTGGTTTGGTGAAGAGTAATGAAGAACCTGTGTAAAAGTGCTTGCCCATATCAGGCACACACAGGTAACACAACAGATGTGGCATCACCCTGGTGACAAATTATGCCTCTTTGTGCTAGGTCACCAGAGTGGCTGGCCCTTGTTTTAGAGCAAAGACTCCTCTCAGAGTTAAGAGGCTAAGGGGGAATGTGGGTGAAATTAATCTGCCAGAGACCTGGGACTACATCCCGGAAGACTTTCTGATGTGTTACGAAAAAGCAAAAATAAAGTTTTGTGCCACTCTAAGAGTGGGCAATGTGACTCACACAAACGTGAAAACTGTATCTTGGTTCTAATCCTCAGCAACAAGAAGAATTTGTGAAATACTGTTGTTTAAAGTGTCTTAACCATTTTAGGGTACCCATTTGAACCATTGACTTACAGTTGTAATTTGACTGCTCCTATTTTCTAATTAGCCAGAGATCTTTTTCCTTGACCTAAAAATACGACACCATTTCTAGATGATGCTGTCATGGTGCCAGGTGGTGAGAACTCCTTCTCAGCTTCATTTTAACAGGTATAAAGAGTGCATGACCTGACCTCCTTTAGAATCTGCAGGGCGGGATGTTGAATTTGTAAGCAGAACACCCATGAAACCTCGGCAGCATGAACAAAAGTTAGCCTGCCTGCAGTGATGCTCAGGCTTTCTAGGGGAGTGTTTCTTTGGGGTGTTAGGTAACCACCTCATCTGTTGAAGGCTTTGGAGAGACGATGAGAACTTTTGTTAACAATCCAATGTGTTATCAAAGGTCCTCACTTCCAGTGAAACAAAAATAGTGAGATGCTTTATGTGGACTCTATGTGGACCTTCAAAGATGCTCACAGATACAGCTGACACGAACGTTAAAGGCAAAAGCATCCATTTTATCAACAGCAAGGGCTCTTGTTCACAAATAATAAAAAACAACCTCCAGAAGGCAGGATCAAGGTTCTCCCCCTTTCTCTCTGAGTTTTAGCCATTTCTTCTTGTGCCCAAGGACTTCCTCCTTTCTCAGAGACAGCTTTGGGATTATACCATCAGTTCAACAATCCCACACAGGACAGAAAGATGTTTGCTCTCAGGATTGTCTATGAAAACCTAAAGGGCTCTAATTGTCCCAGGAGTGTCCTAAGTTTATCACAAGACCATCACATCAACAAACAGTTAATACATTGATGCAACCAGTATGTAGAAATAGAGAAAAAAAATGAAAGGTGCTTGGTCGCCTCTGAAATGGTAGAAGGTGTAGGACATAAACAAATATTATATAATTAGGGGTGATATATGATATTGAGATGAGAGGCATTTAAAATGGTGATGGAAATGAGACAGGTCAGTTGAATGTAGCTCAGGCTGTTTCATAAAGAAGAACCTGACACCCATTTGTAGAATAATAGATTTGATGATCCATGAGTTGGCTGACCATGGAAAGACACCTGACACAAAGCCCTGCTTTCTCACCCAAGTTCAGATCCACCAGCTAGATTCTCCCCCTTTGGGTGTTGAGTGGCCCTTTCACAGGGGTCACCCACGATCATCTGCATATCAAGCATTTACACTATGACTCACAACAGTAGCAAAATTACAGTTAGGAAGCTCATGGTGGCATATGCCTTTAATCCAAGCACTTGAGAGGCAGAGGCAGGTGAATTTTTGTGAGTTCTAGGCCAGCCTGGTCTACAAAAGCAAGTCCAGGACAGTCAGGGCTACACAGAGAAACCCTGTCTCAAAAAAACAAGAAAAAAAATAATTTTATGGTTGGGGGTCCACAGCATGCGGAATTGTATTAAGGTATGGCAGCATTCGGAAGGTTGAGAAGCACTGAGCTAGATACTTCTATGTGTGCCCCATAAATACTCAAGGCTTCCTCCCGTATCTTCGTGGAAGCATAATTTCCCCCCAGCAATTCAGGGATAGCCATTTTTAGGAATTGGTAGCAATTTGGGTGAGTCACAATGATCTCACTGAATCCCATTTTAATGTGGGAAAAACAAACTGAGAGAGCATAGAAACATACAAGAAATGAGAGTGTGGCCTTGGGATCCTATGAGCAAAGGAGCAGAGGGGCACAACTCTCTATGCAAAATGAATCTGGTGAAGCAAACCAAGTTACAGACAGAGTGGCAGAAATGATCCCAGGGTATTTTGAGCATCAGTAAGGCCAAGACTCATCCGTCACCTTGGATAGCTGAGCCTTGAGGACAAACTTAAGTATAACACGGCTCAGAAGCCCTGAAAGGCTTTGCTAGGGCCTGAGAGATGTTCGATCCATTCTTAAAGCACAAGCACAAGATCCTGAGTTCAGATCTGTTGTGATCATGAAAAGCTGGGCATGGTAGTGAATGCCTCGAATCCTGGTGCTGGAGAGGTAGAGATAGCAGGGTCCGTGGGACTTGATGGCTGGCTAGTGTTAGCAAACCAATGAGTTCTTGTTTCATTAAGAGGCCCTGTCTCAACAAATAAAATGGGGCAAATAAAATGGGGAACAATAGAGGAAGTTGATGTTAACCTATAGGCTTCACACGCATGCGCGTGCACACACAAACACATGTGCACGCACACACATGCACACACACATGCACACATGCACATGCACACAGGCTTGTACACTTGCAAGCACATATATACACACACATACATAGAAATACACTCACACATGTGGACATGCACATACATGACATGACACTCACAAAGTTATAAAAATAAAAAAATTTTAAAGGGTTTTTATCTGAATCCAAGTGTGTTGACTTAAATAGAGATCATCTACTTATAGCTAAGACACTGAAATAACAGTGAGGTATAAAGGCCTTACTGTTCTTATGCAATCATAGGAACATGAATAGACATGGCCTCTTATGGTGTCAACAGAACTTAAGTTCTGAAACCCACAGACGCATGTGTGGTGGTCTGAGTGAGAGTGGCTCCCATAGGCTCATGTGTTTGAATGCTTGGCTGGAGTTGGTGGAATTGTTTTGGAAGGACTAGGAGGCGTGGCCTTGTTGGAGGAATTGTGTCAATGCGGTGGGCTATGAGGTTTCAAAAGCTCCAGTCTCTCTGCACCCCCCTCCGCCACCCCCACCCCCCGTCTCTCTCCATACTGCCTGAGGATCAGGATGTGAGCTCTTAGCTACTGCTCCAGCAACAGGCCTGCCTGCCTGCCTGCCTGCCATCACCCCCTCGCACACACACACACACCATGGTGGTCATGGACTAACTGAAGCAAGTCCTCAATTAAACACTCCTTTTGTAAGCTGCCTTGCTCATGATGTCTCTTCACAGCAATAGGACAGTAACTAAGACCTCATGTCTAATTGTAACGGCAGACGAAAGAAAGATCACAGAAGGGCACAACCGAGGGGTTGTAGACATTACTGCACATCCCAATGGCCACCGCTGCCTTTTCTTCAGTCCAGAGATTTCTTTTCAAACGTTACACAGAGCTAGAAATGCTAGAACCATGTGTTCACCTAATCAAAATAGCTACGTGTTTCCACACGCTGCTTTCTGGGATCCAAGACCTGTTCTGTCCTGGGAGCCTTATGCACATTACTGTCAACAATGCTGGAAGGTCAGTTCTATTATTACCCTCATATTCCAGACAGGGAGATGGAGGAAGAGAGAAGCCGAGTAACTCACATGAGGTCATCAGAAAATAACTGATGGAGGTAAAAAAAGAAATCAATCCGATTCTCATAGGTTGGTGGTAAAATGTGTAATTCTGCAATGTTGACTCTGGGTCCTTCTCTTAAAGAAATTAATATGAAGGTAAACATTGGGGGGCATGGTTATCATGACTGTATCACCCGGAATCCATAGTCACCGTACATACAGATGGCTCTAGCCTTTGGGAGCCTCCCATTTGTTGCGTTCTTCTCTCTGGCCTTCTGGTCCATTACAGGTATCAGCCCTACAGAAATGGCCCACTAGGTAAGTGCTGGCCTGACCTCCAAGCGTTCAGCTTTTTCACACTCCAGCCTTCCCTACAGTTTCCAGACAATTTTTCCTCACATGCTACTTTCACCATGCTATGCCTCTCCCTATCCACTGTCCCCCCTCTAAGAGACCAGAAGGATAAGTACAACTTATAGATTAACTTTCTTTTGCTAAGTGTGGCCTTCTAGGTCCTTTGCAATTGGGTTCCAACTTTACATTCCAAACATACATATCCTTCCACGAAGCTCACCACATCCTCTCTGCACCTGCCACCCGGTTCTGTTGCACTGTGTATGCTTCTGTAGGTCTGGATGGAAAAGGAAGAGTCGGTTATATCTAGGCAGAGGGGTCTTGCTCAGGTCCTCTGACCACTGATAGTGGCCGTGCCTCTGGAAGACTTCCAGCCAAGATACCATTCTATCTTGAGTCTTGTCTGCCTGGTGATTAACTCAAAATTCCACACCGTGTACCCTGGCTCTGATCACTCAGCCCACTCATGATACCTGTTCTGGCATCTGGCCTCACTTACCCTGTTGGCTAACCAATAGTATCAATCCTATGTATGCTGCCTTTCATCTCCTGGGAGACAGAGGCCAAGTTTTATGCAATTGTAATCCTCTATTGTATGGTGGTGCTCACTGTACTTTATTGATTGGATAATGGTTCTTACCAATTAGTTTTGCTTCCCTATCCTTGGAGATGTCTCTACATAACACAGAAATTCTCCTGGCTCATGTCCTACGGTGGGCAGAAATACTGCTTAGCCTGTAGGATTTCTCAATGTCAAGTGTAAAGGAAATAAGACATCTTTTCCTTTGTGGTGGGTATGTGTTGTCCGCCTACTCCCCTTAAGCTGATCAGAAAAGGCAGACACGGATCTGTAACAATATGTGATTCCCAAATGAACCCCTTCCTGTGTTTTGCAATAAGAACGCAGGACTGCCAAGCTGTTTACAGATGCCATTTTGCTGAGGCTGAGTCCTAGCCATTTCTAGAGCAGCCTTAAGATACAGGGAAGAAAGTCCGGGCCACTAGGGTGAGAGGATTGCTCCTGAAAGGATGGGATTGCATACCCCAGGTGGAGAGAGGAAGGCTGTCCTTGGTGGAGCAGTGCCTTGCAGAATCCTTTGTGCTGTTGGCCCTAGAGGAAGAGGGAAGAGGTGGTGGTCACAAGGATCTAGTTTAAAGCCAGGGCGTTGTAAGCTTGCCCTAGACTTCTGAGCTTTCAGAGTGTTTGCTCAGGAGGCAGTTTCCAAGGTTTTACAGCTTTGCTAAAAACATTTGGTCTCCTCTTTAGATCTGCCCGGCTGATATCATTTTTAGTGACTTCCGAGACAGCATTGTGGCCGAATTGAACAGCAATGAATTTTTACTGGTCCCCATCAACTCTAGACTTTTGTATCTCACATTCTGCTTTGATTATTTTTCATCTCTTCCTGAATGAGGTCCCCTGGAAACCAGCTTTGTCTTGTCAACTGCATAACAAGCATGGGATTTTTATAATCATGGTCTTGTCACAGCAGAGCGGATTTGCATCTTCTAGTGAAATGCAAATTGTCCATCCTAGAGTTCGACGACATTTGCCTCTCTTTAAAACAGCTGCACTAAAGTGACTGGTAGACACAACTGTTTGTTTAGCTTGGCTTCCGACTTTGATCTCATGTTAACATACCTTAATGGCAGGTAATGATTGATAATAGAGTATTGTAAAGTTCAGGTAATAAATACTGCTTAACTCATAATAATTCTGAATAATGTACTTTTTATGACTTGGTTTGATGGAAAATTTCCTTGTCAGCTTGGTCTAATTGTCCAAACAAACCCACCCATTACTTGAAGAAATGCATGTCTGTCCTAGACACATTAATTAGGGTCATGGCTGGGCTGCACAAAGGAATATAGTAACACTTCAGTTATCTTTAAATGTAATCTTTGGACGATCTTACTAATGCTAAACTCAGCTTTAATGAGAAGCTTTTGTTTACACTTGCCCTTTGAGGCTGTCAGGCCTCCATTGAAATCTGTGGGGATGGCTGGGGCCACATGTACACTTACCCTGGTCTTTCCCCGGAGGCTTCTAGGGCCACCAATTACAGAGGTTTGGACACTGAAAGTCACAACAGGACATTATCTTTTTCTTAACATGGAGGTTAAGGCAATAACATATGAGGAGAAAATTAATTAAACATTTTAAAAGTAAAATATATATATATATCACTGGGTATCTGAGGTCAGCAGATTTCACTGGCATTGGGATTAGAACAAAAGGAGAGTTTGGTGACTTGGTGCTGACAAGCTTGAGTGTCATCATCACATCATCCACCAGAAGTCTGCTTGTGACAGCATGGCATCTTAGGTTCTAGCAATGGCGTTTACAGTAGCACTGAGCAAGTAAAACACTCAAGAAAGATTAAGAAGGTGAAAGACCCTGCCCTGAAAACTCTAAGACACTCATGTAAGGCAACAGTGGAAGGGAAGATGCCCCATGATCACTCATGAGAAGAATTAGAGTCAGTAGAATGTCCAAGCTGCCTAAAGTGATCTCCAAATTCAATTCAATCATATAAAAATTCCAATAAGATTAACCCAGAATTGAAAAAAAAAAAAAACCCTGTAATACATAAAGAACCAGAAAACTACCCTCCAGCAATCAAAACAACCTTGAGTAGACATAGCCTATCTGGGCAGATATACTTAAATATCTCATCTCAACTTCAGAGGCTATAACTCAAACAGCAAGGGACTGTACAAACAGACATATCAAGCAAAGGGCCAGGGGAAAAAAAAAAAAAAAAGCCCAGAAAAGATCTGCACAGCTGCCGTCACTGGTAACCAAGGTGCCCAAACATGCAGTGGGGGAAAGACAGTCTTTTCAATAAACACTGAAAGAAATATTACCAGGCCACACGGAAGAGAATGAAATTGGTTCTTTATATCACTAAACATACACATTCAACTCTAAATTAATTAAAGATTCAGATATAATACCTGAAACTATAAAACTTAAAAGAAAACATACAGAGGTTCTCTGTCATATTGGCCTGGCCACAGATTAAAAAAAAAAAAAAATAGAATCCCTAAAACACAGTCAACGAAAACATGGTTGCACGAAATGAAAACCCTTGATCTTAGTGTAGCAAACAAACAAACAAACAAAGGACAAAACAATGAGCAAAATGAATTGACAACCTATGGGGTGAGAGAAAAATCTGTACAGCATACATCTGATAAGGGGTTAATAATACACACACACACACACACACACACACACACACGCACACACAAAGATATTTGTACACACACATTCATGTGCACACATACTTCAAACAACTCAATAGCAAAAATCAAAAAGTAACTCAAATCTTTTAAGAAAGGACAAAGGATCTAAACAGACATATCTGAAGGAAGACATACAAATGAGCAATAGATGCATGAAAAATTGTTCAGCATTCCAAACATCAGGGAAATGCAAATTAAAAGCACAATAAATATCACCTCCCCCCTTGTTAGAATGGCTTCTGTCAAAAAGATGAAAGACAAACCTTAGCAAGCACGTAAGAACAAGAAACCTTTGTTCGCTGTTGCTGAGAATGCAAATTTGTATGGCTATTATGGGAAACAGCTTGGGAGTCTACCAAAAATTAAAAATAGAATTACCATATAATCCAATCTACTTCTGGCACATTTCAAAAAGAAATGAAGTCAGTATGTTGAGGAGAACTTAGTACACCCATATTTTTTGCAGCATCCACATGACAGCCAAGATCCAAAGCAAGGTAAGACTATATAGAATAATAATAGTGTATATACACAATGGAATAATGATCTTCAAAAAGAAGGAAACCTTGTCAGTTGCAATAGCATGGCATGTAATTGGAGGACATTATGCTAAGTGAAAGAAGCTAGACACAGAAAGAAAAATATTGCATGCTCACATTTCTATGTGGAATCTAAAAACGTCACGCTAAGAAGCAGAGAGTGCAAATGATATCAGATCAACTGCCTACCCAGGGGTAAAGGAGACATTGGTCAAAGGTCAATGTCTCAATCAACTAAGAGTGCTAGCTTTTGGATACCATGATGATTACAGTTAATAATATATCTTATATGTTTGAAAATGTCTAAAAGACTAGAAGGTCCAGGCTCATGCCTACAATCCCAATACACAGGAGGCAGAGGCAGGAGGACTGCTGTGAGTTCAAGACCAAACCTGGTTTATAAATCAAGGCTACACAGAAAAACCCTGTCTCCAAAAAAAAAAAAAGAAAAAAAAAAAAAAAAAAAAAAAAAAAGAAAAAGAAAAAAAAAGGAATAGATGGGGTGGGGGCGCCATGCTGAGGATTGAACACGGGGCCTTGCACATAGGCAAGCAAACGTCTTACCACTGGGCTACATTTCCAACCCAAGGGAATTAATTTTAAATGTTCTCAACACGTGTGTGTGTGTGTGTGTGTGTGTATACGCACAAAGGATTTATCTAAGTCAATAATGGACATATTAGTAAGCTTGATTTAATCATCTTATACTGAATACCTTTTTCAAAATTCACACTGTATCCAATAAGTATAATAATAAAAAGAGTGAATGAAGGAGGGAAGGAAGGAGGGAGGGGAAAGGAAGAGAAAAGAAAATCCAGGAAATGACCACGTGGCCTTTAGCAAAATGATCATTGTAACACCTCCTGTTTGGCTTCGGAGCATAACTCTAATGAATCCAAAACCATGTCTTTGAAAACTGTGCTTGGCTTAAAGTTTAGAATTTACTCTATTCAAGGTTTCAAAAGTGGCTATTTCTACACTCAATCCAGGAGGTTGGTGACAGGTTTGCATTTCATTTAAAGCTCAGATCCATAAGGACACTCACAAGAATCTCACGCTGGGAAACAATTTTATCCCCATGTATGTGTGTTTCCCAAAAAAATCTCTATAAACGGCTGTTCCTTAGATGATATACATTTACGGTGCCCTGGCTAACAGACACCTGCAATGGTGGATTTCAATGAACAATATTGTTTACTTCACATATTGCTAACTACTTAGAATCTTGTAAAACCTGCATAAATAGAGTGTTTTCTTTTTCAAATTTTTACATGTATTTATTTATGTAAATATTTGTTTATTTATGTGAATGTGCCTGCATGTGCATGCACATGTGTGGGCGTGTGCCATGGCACACATACGGAGGTCAAAGGACAACTTGTGGGAGTTAGCTCTCTTTTTCTACTCTGTGGATCATGAGGTCACTGGGTTAGGTGACAAGTGCCTTAACCTACTGAGCCAGTTCACCTGCCCTAGCAATAGGGCATCTAATGTAGGCTTAAATCGCTATAAAAATCTGTTCATCCTCAACAATTTTGCCATCGAAACTTGACCATTCACTCATGCCACAGTTTAGTTCCATTTTGGATGGAATTCTTGGATGCTGTGAAATACAGAACAAATATTCCTTAGACATTTGTTTATAAATTTGTGCAGATATTTGTGTCTATGGAATTTATCTGCATGCTTCTTTCCATTAAGAGTATAAGAATTTTTATCCTTAAATATGTAAATACCTCTTATAGCAGTGACATGTGTCTTAGAGTCGTGACACAGCACAGCTTCCGGAAATACTCAAACAGCAGGTGCGCTGGTGGTCAGCCGTCCTCCCTTTGTGGCTGGAAGTGCCCGTGACTGTCGCAACACTCCAGTTGATGTCTGTCTAGCAAGCTTGTAAGTCAAACTAGTGTAACTTGAATTAAAACTCATCTTTTATAACCTTTTAGTCATTTGGAAGACAAATATTTAGGACGCTTATTGTTACATATATGTTTTTCAGGAGGACTCCATTTTGTTGTGTCCCAGTGCCATTTGGAAAATAGATTTAACATCTCAGGAGGTGGGGGTAGGGGGTAGCAGTTAGTGCAGATATTCTCAGTGCTGGCCTCGTGGTTAGAGTCAGTTCCCAGAGACGGAGTTGTAAAGATCTTGCTTTTTTAAAGACCTGCCTGAGAAATCTTGGGATTGGCAGTCTGGCTCTATCAGGAACTTTATTATTATTTTTTTTTTTTAAATCACCCTGGGTATCCTAATGTGCAGACTGGGGACCAGAAAGCCAGATTTGGGAGCTGTGTCTCTAAACTCACAGTTGAAGAGAGCCCTGTGCAGAGTGCCCTGGGGCGTATGTTAACCGCACACTCAACAGCTCCAGGGAGAGCTTCTGAAACCACACCTAGAATCTGCATTTGAACTTGACCATAACATAGATCCCAACACTACCACATGCAGGGGCAACCATTGTTCTTCTAGAAAATTCCTATCTGCCTTTTATTTATTTATTTATTTATTTATTGTCTGCTGGCACATTTAAATGGTCACATCATTGATGTCATTGAAAGCCCTCACAGATCACTTTACCCTCACTGAGGCTTGTCTGTGCTGTTTTCTATTCTAAACATCTGAAGTTCCCCAAGATTATTTGCTCAATAAGCTTTACCAAGTGTCCTCTCTGTGCCTAGTACCGAATGCCTAGAGTAGAGATGCAATCACCAGCAAGACAGAGCATTCGCCCTCAGGGAACTTGTAGTGTAATCCGGAGACCCACCCAAACCTAATTATTACAATGCGCTGTGGGAAACATGGTAGCAATAAGCGCAGGGCTTTAAGGGGATGAGCGAAGGCTAAAGCCCAAGCTTCCTCTACTTCTCGATGCCTCTGGGCAGAGAAAGAAGCTGAGCTTCTGAAGCCCCAGGCTAATGTCCTGCTTAAGGAGAACTGTAGACTTGCAAGCCCACTCCTTTTCATCCTTTTGCGTAAATTGGTCTGACTCAGGTACCTTGTCACTCATTGCCTCTTCTAAGTCTTAATATTTTAGATGGGCATCCTCTTGCTGTTTTACCGCTAATCATTGATTAGAATAACTCTGTTTCTGTTGGTTTGTTCTACTTCTAAAGCCAATACTCTAGCAATACGCTGTGGGCTTCTGACAGCTGCTAGAACCCAAAAGGTATGTTTCGTGCCACTGGCAGTGACTCTAAGCTGTGCTCTGCTTACATTCTCAGGTGGCTCCGATGAGACACCAATAGGTTATGAATATATGCAAAAGCGTAGGTTACAGTAACCTCCCTTTCACAAAGTAATGTGATAATGCTAAGTAAAATAGCCTTGTACCATCTCCTTTGTACAGGGAATGTGATAAAGACACTCATCGAAACAGTGGGAGCGGGCGGGGAAAGGGGACAGGACATGTCGGTCTAAGCTGGAAACTTGCAATTACAACACAAACAAGTTCTAGGGGACTTAAATACAGAGTGAAAGAGATGAACAAATCGGCTTGTGGTCATCGCTTCACAATGCAGACAAGTACCAAGTTATCATTTGCCGTGTTGTGTGCCATAGTGTGTGTGTGCACACGTGCATGTGTGCACATGCCACATACGTGTATATACATATATACATAATGAAATATATTAAACTCTTGTAATGTTTCTTTTTTGAATATTAGTTTTTCTTCTTTCAAGACAGTTTCCCAAATTATGCTCCAAGATCAAGTTCACAAGATGTTTTGGACACTATATTAATAATCAAGAAATCCTTGGGAGCTTTAATCTGCCAACACATTGTGATTCTATAGATCATTGGCTGTAGTGATCCTCACACCCATCTGACCGTGAAAACTAGTTCTTCTGGGTTTTGTTTTCTTTTTACTATTTTTTAAAAATAAAACTATTTTCATTTGGGGCATTCATTTCATAAGATGAGTTGTAGTGACTACGGTAATAGATTATTCATGTGTGTCTTAGAGTTTCTACTGCTGTGATGAAACACTCCTCCTATGCTCCCCAAAAGCCACTTGTGGAGGGAATGGTTTGTTTGGCTTAAACTTTCATATCATTGTTTATCATCCAAGGAAGCCAGGACAGGATCTTGGCAGCAGGAACTGATGCAGAGGCCGTGGAGGGGTGCTGCTTACTGACTTATTGCCCATGGCTTGCTCAGCCTGCTTTCTTACAGAACCCAGCACCACACTGGACTGGACCTTCCTCAAAGAATCACTAAAAAAAAAAAAAATGCCCTACAGATTTGCCTACAGCCCAATCCTATGGTGACATTTTTTTTTTCTTTTTCAGTTTAGGCTCCTTTCTCTCTCATGACTCTAGCTTGTGTCAAGTTGACATAAAACTAGCCCAACATAATAGGTAGGGCTCCAGTTCAGTTCTTCATCAGATTAGGAAAAAATCCTTAAAAGTAAACATTTATAGAGATGGTTTACGAACCACATCTGTCCAACTGAATGGTTACTTATCCCCTGCATGGTGGTAGAATGTACTGAGTGGCCCACTCGGATGTATCCTGAGGCTTGCGCAAGCTATTCCATCTCCCAGGTCTCACTGAGGAAGAGCCACCCTGGGCCTTGTCTCCTGATTCCCCTTTTCAACCTTTGGTTTCTGCTACCCCTCTGTTTTCTGTTCTTAACCTGCTCCTGTCTTTGGACTGACATAAACACACACACAGCTATGAAGAAGACTAAAGCAAGGCAAATGGAAACAGACTGGGAAAGCGAGATGAAGAGTGAGGGCAGAGGGGTGAGCAGGACCTCAGGCATCTTTATGACATGACATTTACCCATGTGGTCGGATAAGGCACCCTTGGCCTGCAAACCACTTCAAAGCCAGACGTCATGACTGCGCCTGTGTTGCAGAGGACAGTTTGGCAATAAGGGGCATTGCTGATGGGCAGGGACAATAATCCCACTTCAGAAGCTTCAAGGGAAGACTCAGCCAAGCAAGCATTTGCTTTGTCGCCTCCGCCACCGTCAGACTGTGCATCGCCGTCATAGTTTATAGTCCCGGAAAGAATAAAGCTGTATTGGACCTCTTTCTGCAGGCAGCCTCGTTGCATTGTTAGGATTGAGAAAATGGCAGTGAAGGGAAGAAATGGCTCAGAGGCTTAGAGCATAGCTGACGGATGAGTGGAACGCAAGAAGCTGCAGCCAGAGTGGGCGTCAAAAAACACATAAACGCTAGTTAGTGTTCTGTTCGGATGTGAGTGACAGCAAGCGACGGAAACAGTGACTAGTCCAGTGGGATGCTCTTCCTCTCCTGTGTAAAAGTGCAGGTATGTGGTCTGGGGTTGGCAGAGTTCTCTTCACACCTGTATTTGCTGAGAGGTCTTACCTCTACCACTCTGTGTTTTGTGTTTTGAAGTTTTAGCATCTGTGCGCTAGGCAACAGCATGGAGAAAGAGGTGGTTTTGGTTTTGGTTTTTTGAGACAGGGTTTCTCTGTGTAGCCCTGCCTATCCTAAACTCACTTTGTAGACCAGGCTGGCCTCGAATTCACAGAGATCCGCCTGCCTCTGCCTCCCGGATACTGGGATTAAAGGTGTTTTTGTTTTTTTTAAGTGAGAGAGAAATGGTGTGTGTGTGTGCAGCCCTTTCATTTCTTTACCAGAATATATTCACATGGCCATGCCTAGCTACAGGAGAGTTTGGGAAACGAGTCTTTATTCTGTGTATCTAGATGTTCAGTCAAAACCTGGAGCCCATTTACTCTGAAGGAGAAGATAACTAACTGGTCATGGGAGTGGAGGTGGGGTCTATATAACCAATCACAAAAAGCATTGCCCTCTGATTGGATACCAACATTAAGTCCGGCCACGTGATCTGCTATAGCCAATGAAGTGCAAGTCAGAGCCTTAACAGCCAAGTGGTAACCTCCCATAGTCCTTTTCCCCTCTGCCCTGAGACAGGCAGGGTTTGAGTGAGAGGCCTATCAGTCATGCTGGGGTCTGTTGAGAAATGAGATGGAGGAGAGCTATAACTGACCAACTAGCAGACATGAGAGACAAATGGAAGATGAGACTGTAAGCCCTTGAGATTTAGGGAGCTTTTGTTATAGCAGCCTGACCTCCCTCCGTGGCTTTCCAGTGAGGTCCCTAAGTGCATCTGGGAACTTGGAGACAGGCAGATGTTCAATTCTCTGCCCTACCCTAGACCTGCTGAAGTCGACGTGCCAACAGGTTCTGCCTCCTGAAAGAGATTCTAAAAGCATGAGAGCCACTGTCCCAGCTTAAGACTACCCATCTCTACCACACAAAGGCTGAACTGTGTACCACATGTGCCAGCAGATACTCAGCACAGGACTGTGCCCTCGGTTTCTATGAAAATAGAGACAAAAGAAGTTCTTTAAATAGCTGTAAAGAATGGACTTGGCATCTCCCATGGTAGTTCATAATTTTTTGAGCTATTGCAAAAGGGATTTCTTTCTTAATGTCTTGATAGTCCATTACTGTCACATAGAAATACAGGCATGCTGGCATTTGTATCTTTGTTTTGTATTCTGAAACATTACTGAATTCATTAATCCTAATGGTTTGGGAGAGTAAACTCTATAGGGTTTTGTGTAGCTCTATAACCATGTTTTCCACAAATAGACACTTTGGCTTCCTCCTTTCTAGTTTGGAAACTCTTTCATTTTCTTGCCTACATGTTCTGGCTCGTAACCCCAGAACCATGAGATGGTGGTGATGGACTCCTTGTCTTAATCCAGGAGCTAGAGAGCAGCTTTCCGCCTTTCTGTGAGTTTTTCATGCGTGTTGTCCAGCTAACTCACTGGGAGGTTTTTGGTTGGTTGGTTGGTGTGGTGTGGTTTGGTTTGGTTTTTGGTTTTCAAGACATACATATGGCTTCATCTCCACATTGAAAACCCAAAGGTGTGAAGATGCTTGGCCACTCCATTAGATATTTGTAGGAATGTGCCTTCCATGGGACAGCAGATGACAAAAGTCCAAACCAGGGCATGTGGGAGGGTGGTACCTCCTTTTTTTCCAGGAAACTGACTGTTCTTTTCCCCTCTCCTTTGCTTTCTGAGAAATTCAGGTCTCAAGTAAAATACCAAATAACCCTAATGAGGCAGCTATTTAGCTTGAATCGGCAAGATTCCACATGCATTTACCTCACAGTGTGAACTGAGCAAAGCTCCCCTTGTGTGAGGGAGCAGGGCCCTCCTTTGCTGTCTTGGGTTGAATAGTTGCCACATTTAAAAGAACAAACATGGTTTCCCTAGGACACAACTTTTTAGTATGCTGTGGTCAGTTCTCAGGCTAAGCTTTCCTATTAGTCATCTGGCATTTTCCTCAAAGCCCACACGGAAGCCCCGCCGTCTCCACCTCCTTCAGACTGAATTCACCGTATGAAACATCACCACATCAAAGAAGTCAAATGTCTCGAGCTCTGTAGGAGAAAACTACACAAAGCACAACTCTAGATCTGACCAGTGGGCAGACAACTCAAACATCCAAGACCGGGGTCATCTCAGGACAGTTGTGGGGCCCAGAACAAGTTATATCCCCCGATGTTTTCTACAAACATAACCAGACTCAGATGAGTGCCAGTGGCCAAAATAAGGAGTGAAGAACCCAGGAGATGTCACAACCACCACAATGCTCATGACGAGAAGGCAGAATGAACTCCCTGCATCTTCTCTTTAACATTGAATCCCTGGCCTTTGTGGTAAAGTGTAAAAGACTATTTGAGGTTCCTTTCCCAGCAAACTAACAAATGTTTCTGAAATATCTCCTGACTGTGGAGAGGGTTAAGACAAGACAAAGGCAAACAGTGACCTTACATTTCTCCCTACTTCAGTCTATTTTGAGACAAGAAAAGTCGCCCTCCCTTGGCTGTGCTGGGATCTACTCTCGGAAGCTTCTGAGCTCTGATGCTGGGGAATTGCCTCACAGAACTCAAAGGTGCGAGATCCCGGAAACTTACTTCAGTGTGTGTTGGGGGGTGGTTAATGCTGTGACCTACCAGGCTGGCGATGTGGAGTGGAGCTACCTACAACTGGACCACCAGCTCCCAGGTGTTCCTCTGTTCCTGCCCCTTTCCCTCCTTGGGTTTCTGGATCTAGACGTCCATTCTGGGTGGGTGGCTACTCACTAGTACACCCTAGGCTGTAACCAAGGCTGGGTAATTGTGGTGGCCTCGCCAACTGACATTGTTTTCTGCACTTCACAGGGACCAATGAAAATGCTGTTTACGCCTTTTGACAAAGGCAAATCACTTTCTATTTTACACTTTTTATACTCATGGTTAAAACATTTAAAACACCCCGAAGCCACAAAGGTAGAATCATTTCAGAAGGCTAAGCGCGCGCGCGCGCACACACACACACACACACACACACACACACACACACACACACACACCATCCCAGCTCCACAACCCACTGCCTAGTCACATCCTAATAAACTCTGATTCATCTCTCTCCTGGCCCTGAACTGGTTATGGATATCTTTCCTGTAGAGCACAGTGCTGAGTCCCAACCAAGTGCCTCGATTCTCTGCTTTAAAAAATAATGCATGCTGCAGTTTCTCAATGATTCTGCTGTGGGAAGAAGATGATGCCTATTGCCATCCCTTCCCTGCAAGGCACCTGTCACATCATCTTCCCAGCCTTTGTGCATGGTCCCTGCTGCTCCTAAGGATGCCCTGTCCCAGGCTGTACTGAGGGGTGTGGCTCTCTCCCCAGTCAGCCATTTTCATCTCTCCTCTTCTATTGCAGCCCTCCTGCTGTCTTTGTTTCTCCTGCACTGATCCCTCAAAATGCTTATTTCTCCCTCAAGGTGGTCATTTAAATTTTTTGGTCACTTTCTCCTTTCAATTGTTTCTCTTAATTCAAAATTAGGTATATGTCCTTATTAACCAAAGAACCATAAGCAAAAGAAAGTATCCAGGCAGTACATTTTATTTATGTTTTTAAATTCTACATTACTATTTATAGAGTCTATTTACTAGACTTTATTCCAAAACTTTTTAAATCTACTGAGAAGTTGCCAAAGTGTTATAAAAAAAAAAGAGAGAGAGAGAGAAGTGCAGTGTTCACCTTTATTCATCACCTGTGAGCAATTTGCTGCATCTGATATCCTTAAAATATACATTCATCATTGTTTTCTTGCTGAAGTATTTAAGAGAAAGTTGTAGCAGTTGCAAGCCCTCATTCCTAGGTACATCTGTGTATGCCTTAAGAACAAAACTACTCTCACCTAAACCACAGTATATCAGTCATGGATGGAATCCCAAACCGTGACATCATCTGCAGTCTGGTGACCAACATTGACAGCATCTGCAGTCTGGTGACCAACAGTGACATCATCTGCCGTCTGGTAATCAACAGTGACATCATCTGCAGTCTGGTGACCAGCAGTGACATCATCTGCAGTCTGGTGACCAGCAGTGACATCATCTGCAGTATGGTGACCAACAGTGACATCATCTGCAGTCCGGTGACCAGCAGTGACATCATCTGCAGTCCGGTGACCAGCAGTGACATCATCTGCAGTCTGGTGACCAACAGTGACATCATCTGCAGTCTGGTGACCAGCAGTGACATCATTTGCTGTCTGGTGACCAGCAGTGACATCATCTGCAGTCTGGTGACCAACAGTGACATCATCTGCTGTCTGGTGACCAGCCCTGGGTCTCCTTCACTATGTGGAAGAAGATCTGATTTGAATTGCATGTACATCATTTAAATTAAGGCTTTATTACAGCTCCACCAAGATGCACATCAACAGGAATGTAGTGGACTTATTACAGTGCTTTTTTAAATTCTTCAGCATTGTGTCACCTACAAAGCATAGAAAATACCTATCTATCAACCAAAGGAATCTGTCCAGTGAACTGTATTTTCTGCTAAAGTCATTGAAATAGCACTGGGGTGCTTATTTGCAAATAGCTCACAGAAATGCAAACATATATTATATATATGTATACATACATACATACATACATACATACCCCTGTTTAGGGTCATAGTCAGTCTTGCTTCTTTCAGGGATGCATAAATCAGCCAACACACTCACAGCAAGAACAAGATGATGTCAAAATGGGGCTGAGGGCTCTGTTGTATTTTAAAGGGAGATGTGTGTTTATACACATGTCAACAAGCAAGTGAACAACACGCAACATTGTTGGTGTAAGAGCATCTGTATCCTTGCACCCCAGGCAAACAGCTCTGCCTGACAACCACTAAAGCCCAAGGCTGAGCTTGAGATCGATTTCACCAAGGCTAATGGACTAAAACAAAACAAAAAAACAAACAAACAAAAGCAATGTTCTTCTGGTGACCCACCAATCCCAAATCAATGTCCTGAACTTTGTTCCTTCCCTGGTTCAGTTGTTTCCCTGCGACATTAAGAGGACACCCAGTCCATTGCCAAAAGGGATTTGTCCTTTTTATCTAGTCGGAAGAGCGCTTCGGACGATTTGCATTTCTGAATTGCTTAGCTGCCCAAGCATGCTCGGTGTGTGCTGTTTGAAATGTGTCATTGAGGCACGTGACTGCTCTTCTCAAGCTGATGTTGGACCTCCTCCAACAAATATGGATTATGTTAAAGTCGGTTCTGCATTGAGGAGGATATGTTAATAACTCCCAGATGGGCATCTCTGCGCTCTGCAGCAGGGAAACGCGAGCCGTCTATGGCAGGAGCAAGTGTTTGGCAGGTCCATCATTCCGTCATTAAAGGCCACATTATTACTTACAACTGTGCTTGCATGACAATGGCTGCTGAGATGAGCTCAGCCTCACAGTAATGAGCACTAGGAATTGGCTTTCAGGTGGATTGTTTTCCAGGTACTGATAAAAATGGTTTTGTTTGAAATGCCTCTCTTCCCGTTTGCCAAATAAGGCATTATGGGTGAATGACTCAAAGGGGCAGCGATGCAGGTGGGCTTGGAGACGGACAGACGCAAAGATCTGTTCACAGAGCAGCCAATCAGCCCTAGCTCAACAGAGGGACTCTGTCTGTGTCTGTCCTGAGCTTGTGCGCCTTGGTGCCTGATTCCTGTCCTAGCAGGTTTTGTTGGAGCCATTACTCACAGTGCAGTTGTCTACATTGGCGTCACAGTTTTTATTAGACAGACAATCCTCTTTGTCCTTGGTTCTTAACTGATGAAGTCTAATTTTTTTCTTACAATTGCTTCTAGGGGAAAAAAAATGAGAAAATATATGTCTTCTGTAATCATATTTCTAGAGCAGAAGGCAACTGAATATACTTGATATTGGATTCCAATGTGACCAGTTACCTAGGAATACACAGCCCATGGACTCTGTGCCTAGTCCAGTTAATTATGATGAAGGTGGACATTAAAATGAAAGGGAATGTCTTGGAAAAAATAATCACTTTGGTGATTATGAATAGATAGATGTGCCTTATTTTAGTAGAGAGGTAAAATGCAGCAAAGCCTCTATTTGCAAAGCAAATGCTGCACGCCCCTTGCTTTCACTTCGAGTGTAAAACAATCTTGCACCCCGATATATATGTTGCAGTGAGCGAATCCCTGAGGATGAATAAATGTAATTGAAAACACTCACCGCAGATGATACACGTTCTTCTTTGTTATCAGACTCTCTCTCTCTCTCCATAACAATCCAGACACAGAGAGCTCCTCGACTTTACCAGGTAACTGGATTTTATGGTGTCCTTCTGTCTACACAGGCATATCTATGTGTTTTCTTTATCTGCCCCCACTCTTTCCAGCAACTCTGAGGAATTTAAAAGTATAAAACTGCATCTGCCAATAACATTATGATGAACCATTTAGGACTTGGATTTTTTCATGAGACAGCAGCACTAAATGCCATGGATTCCCAGCATGCACTGGGATGTTTTTAGTGCTAACAGTCAGGATTTAAAATATATTACTTTAAGTCATTTCAAAATATTGAAAGATCAGCAAAAGATTTTTTTTTTTTTTTTTTTGCATTTCTGCATTGAGACCTTCCTGAAGAGGGCTCATGAGGATGTGGGACCCTGAGTGTTAGCTAGGAAAGTAGATGAAAAGAAATTTAGTTCATGAACTCGGTGTGCTAGCACAGGCCTACAATCCCAGCACAGTGATGCAGAGGCAGGGGGATTGTCATAAGTTCCTGTTACCTTGAGATACATAGTCTCAGGTCAGCTTTGGGGGGCTGCGTTATTAGGCCTGTCTCAAAAATAAATAAATAAATAAATAAATAAATAAATAAATAAATAAATAAATAAGCAAGAAAGGGCCTAGGGGAGAAAAGGAGGGAGAGAAAGAGAGAAACCCTAGCTCACAAGGACTTACTGAAGGCTCTATATTTGGCAGCCATCTTTAGTTCTCTGCCCAGTGAGGGAAGGCTTTCTACCAAAGCTGAAAGGAAACTGCCCAGGCCTTTCCAAACACACCACGTTATAGCTCCTTAAATGTGAGTACCAGGAAGTATCTGTAGTCTGGGAGTTCACAGAGCTTCAGAAGCTGCATGTTTATTGGAAATATTTTTAGCCCAACCCCCCTTCACATTCATGGGTGCAAATGGCATCCCAGTGGTTTTGGTGCCACTGGCCATGGTGACAGTGCCCAAGCTTGTGTTCAAATGGCACTAGCACTATTCTCAAGGCGATGTGCTTCTGTACCATTGATCCTCCATCAAAGAACTTCATGAATTTGCCTTTGAGAAAGTTTGAGGCATTAGCTAGCTGATGTAAAAGAAATAGAAGTCCCTCTATTTAGGGGCCATTAAGTCAAAACTTTCTGAGATGCTATGAGACCTCAGCCGGTGAGCACCACTTGTGTAATTGCCATTAGGTCTTAATAAGCCAACTACAGAGTGTTAGCTACTCTGTAAAACTCAAAACAGCAACTGCCTGGTATTTAGTTCCTCATGCTTTTGGAGATGGCGTCACTCTAATATCAGTTGGAATGACCATCTCAGGATGCTGAGTGTGGTCTGTGGAAAGACCCCACCCTCAGCTGATCTTAAACACAGCATCACAGGCACTCAAAAGGGATCCCAACTGCAAAGCGGTGAGTTACCCAGCTGATTGCGCACTGCAGCCCCGCCTTCTGACACTCCTTCCAGTGTTGTGTCATCCTGGCAAAACATACCCCAGACGGCACTAGAAGATGGAAGAAGGGGGCTGGGAGGCGGTTAAAGGGAATAGCCCTTGTGTAAAACCACCAAAACAGCATCAGGTCCAGTGACTAGCACATAAGGGCTTGGGGATTTTATTTCCCTTTCCGGTCCTATGCTAGACAGCACACTAGTCTGCTCATAATGGCTCTCAAACTTCTGGATTGTTAAAAAGAGGCTTATAAGAGCAATTGAAAGTAATATGGGCATTTTAATATTGTGACACTTAATGCTACATAAAACCTTTGTTTCCTACAGGTTTATTGAGCTGGGGTATTAGATTTCCTGCTGTATGACCTGGAAGATTATGGTGGCTTAAGTCTAAGTAGACTTCGGGGAAGCATTTTGTATTCTCTCTATAAATAGTCTTTCTAAAACAACACGATGGTGTAACTATTAATGCTTATATTGCATTATACATCTTCCGAAGTTTACTATGCATGGAGAAGAGGCTGGTGACCAAAGGAAATGTTTTCGTCTATGAGACATGCTGGGGCTGCCATTGATAACGTGAATCTATCAAAGTCCTTATTTCCTCGGGGGCTGGTCGTGCCTGGTTATTACCATGTGGATTATACCACTACACACGAGAGCTCCTAGAAGTAAGCACTTACGATATGTACATTCCTTGTTTTTAAATAAAAGTTGTAACTGAACCAAAAGACTAACTTTTAAGCGAAAGTAGTGTAGTAAGGGCAGTGGGTTCAAATGTATAGTTTTCACAAATGAGGGATTTGATTTGAGAGGTCTATTGTTTAGAACTATACCAAAGCTTGTTTTTCATTAGTAATTTCTCTGATTTGGTGAAAGTAACCAGCTCAGTAATTCTACTACTGAAAGTTCATTTTCTCAGGAACTAGTAAAGAATTATTCTCACAAACACATGGCAGCATGGAGCCCCGCAAAAGCACAGCACAGAGTTTTCCTTGGGCTACAGCCCTGCTCTGAGTCCCGAGGAAACATAACAAACGGTGAAACTGCATTGCTTTGTGTAGGCAATTTAATGAGCAATTCCTTCAGAAAATATATAAGAAAAAAGCAGCCCCAGACCTAACACTACAGCTCTTCCCAGACCCACTTTCCCTTCCATATTTAAACAGTCGTTTGCATTATGTTCAGAACTCTTACCCGGCCAGAGCAAAAAGTGATATCTGTCCCATCCAAAGAAATGAAAGACTGTCTCCTTCAAGCTACAGAAATGAGACGGAGCAGGCCCACCTTTGAATCACTCCCAGCTTCAGAGAGAATCCGACATCTGGGTAATCTGCAATTTGCTAGGGGCGTTGTTAGCATGTTTTCCCTCCAGGGTAGGATTTTAAGCAGGCCTCCAGCAGCTGTGTATGTGGCTCCTCAGCCACATTAGGCCTACAGAACCCCTGCTATTACCCTGGTGAAACCTGTGCCAAGGCCCCTGGTGACACGATGAAGGTATTCGGTCAGATGAGTTACATTAAGTGGCAAGTGATAAATTCAAGATGACAATTTGAAACAGCAGTGTTTCTTCTAAGTAATTAATTCCAGTGGTGCCTGGGGCAGTGTGTGGTTGCCGCCACTGGTGTGGCAAAGCTGCGTAGCTAATGAGAAAACATTACAGTGAGGATTAGGGGCCTGTGCATTCTGGCAGGCTGAGGTCACTATGATTAGGAAATATTAATGCAGACTGACTGTGATAAACCATATACACCCAGGAAACTTAATTTTTATTTTATTAACGCAGAAACTGTTGACCGCTTTACAATGTGGTGGCTCACTAAGTGGGCTAGGGAGCGAACTGACATATTCCTCTTTGGGTCTGCTGGCATCGTCCCCGAGGCCTGCTGGAGATGGTGACAGAATGGCTTGCCTCAGCCAAGGTCCTTCTCTTCTTGTGATCTGTGGACACCGTGATCTGTGGACACCGTGTCTCCAGCACACACAGAGGCTACAGGGCCTATTTTACTTTCCTAAACTTGACTTTGTCAATACCTTGTGTTAGGACAACTCGTCATCTCTGCTTAAGAAACAACCATGAGAATTCTGTTTAAGGGGTCTAGGACTGATGGCTGGGGTAAGAAGTTTCTCTTAGCCCAGTTATTCTCAATCAGGCTGGCCTCGAACTCACAGAGACCCACCTGCCTCCGCCTCCCTGAGTGTAGTTTTGGGTGACTATTCAGGTAGCAAACTCTCTGTCATCTTCTCATTTGGAAAGCTACTAACCTGCACTCCCAGGTAATCAAGTTTAATCCTTCTCAAGTCTCTGATGGAGTTAAACACCAGGTAGCTTAGTTTTACAATGAAGCTTAGTTGTTTAGGGGTTAAGATGTTTTTTGAGTCTAGATAGATGTTTTAAGTTGATAATGACAAGATGTGACGGAGATTGATTTACATTCAGAATTTTAGGCGCACCAAAATAGGAAAAACGTTTTCTTTAAGGCTGTCAAATACAAATAGCCAAAACACTAAGAATGTAACATTTATATAATTCCTGATTGTCTCATGGTTCTTCTTGATATAGGTAGTTTCTTGTATATATGTGTGATAATATAAATGTATATGTAAAAAATTAAAAATGTTTAATCCAATGAATAAAAAAAGAAAAAGAAACAACTGTGAACTGTGTGGACAGTGAGTGATATTGTCAAGCAAGGGGCAGAGTTTCTCTTCCTGGCGCTGTCCTTTGAAGAGGGAGTGGCCAGGCCACCTTTGACCTCCCAGTGCCAGCAAGGTATTCGGAGGCCCGCTCACCTTCGGTCTCATCGCCAAACACTCCAGTTCAGCTTGCGGCGGAAGGAACTTGAGGCCAGATGGCTGGATCCAGGACAAATTCAGACCATCAGGAGGAGTGTGTTAAAGCCCGGAACTCAGCACCCAGCCCACCTCATCTGGAGCTCACCTGGATGTCTCACTGGGAAGAGGGCAGAACCAATCACCCAAACTGTTTCCCTGTAAAGCTCTCAAAGAAGGCTGTCTAGGCCCCCAGTGCCCATAGTGATATGCTCGCACACACCCATATCCACACACTCACAGAACTCGGGGTGTTGACTCATCTCCAGCAGAGGACTTTTAGTATGAGCAACTACAGATGTCTTGTGGTGTACTCGATACATAGCCTATAAAATACCTACTAAACACTTTTCCCTTGGCACTGAAAAATGACCTGCCTCTAGCTGTAAGCCATGCCCTTATCACTTGCTGTAAATTGGCCGTGCTGTTGGGTACTCAGCTTCAATGTGTGCTCTGTCCGCAGGTATGTGTGTGAGTGAAAGCAGAAGGGTACAAAGCCATTAACTACACGTGTTCTTTGAGATCTTGAAGGGCTACCAAGTACAACTCTGTGCCCCCAGCTTCCTCTGTTATTAAGAAGCCAATTGCATCATAAAGAAAATAAGAAAACCCTTAAATCAGGTCTTTTTTTTTTTTTTTTAATTCTGTAGACTACATGATACAGATTTCACATTAGTATATAACTAGCTCCACTTTCTAGAATAGGAGAAATAATAAAGAGAACTTTTGGGACAGCTCAACCTCCATTAAGTATAAACTTACATACATGGATGAAATTCTTGGCATCCAAAGATGGGGGAGGGAAACGTATATGAGGAAAAACTTAGAGAAAGTCAATATTTAGCACATATTTTGATTTTGATTACAAATAGTTCTTATATATTTGAGGATTCACAAAAACACCAAGGAATTTCTGCAAAACTTTTTCCAGTATCATCAAGTGGTAGGAAAGTGAGAAGCAACTCCATCAGCAAGAGAGTGCAGGGTTCAAGTACGCCTAGTGCAGCAGCTCAACAGTCAACAGTAACTCAATTAAAATGACGACAGGAAACGCATTTGGGTAGATGCAAATGATTTGTGTCTTCTCACATACACACACACACAAATAGTATATACATATACACATGCCTCTGTGTGTGTGTGTGTGTGTGTGTGTGTGTGTGTGTGTGTTTGAGAAGGTCTCATGTAACCCAGGCTGGCCTAGAAATAGCAAAACATGACTTTAAACTCGTGATTCTCTTGCCTCTACCTCCCGAGTACGGAGATCACAGACAGGCACAACCATGCCCCGTCCTAATACATATATTTTAACCTTAAATAAATCCTTCTTTTTCCTTGCTTAAGTTTCCATGGCTGAACAAAAGAGTATTAAGATAACCATTTTCCAAAGACTGAAAATCTACTGAGAACAGAATAGAACTTGAGAAATGTTTAAGAAGCTATGCTTTAAAAAATATGATCCAGGATATAAAATTAACTTTTAAAAAATCAGTAGCCCCCCTGTATGCAAATGAGACATAGGCTGAGAAAGAAATTGGCAAAACAGCACCCTTCACAACAGCCACAGATAATATAAAATATCTTGGTGTAACTGCAACCAAGCAAGTGAAAAACTTTAATGACAAGAACTTCACGTCTTTGAAGAAAGAAATTGAAGAAGATATCAGGAGACGGAAAGATGTCCCATGCTCATGGATCAGAGGAAGTGACATAGCAAAAATGGCCACCAAAATACCAACACAATTTTTTACAGACCTTGATAGAGCAATCTTTAACTTCATATTGAAAAATAGAAAACTCAGGATAGCAAAAACAATTCTGTACAATAAAAGAACTCTGGGGCTGGAGGGATGGCTCAGCAGTTAAGAGCACTCGCTGCTCTTCCGGAGAACCCAGGTTCAATCTCCAGCACCCATATGGCAGCTCACAACTGTCTGTAACTCCATCTGACACTCTCACACAGACACACAGGCAGGAGAAAATGAAATAAAATAAATAATTAAATATAATGAATTAATTAAAATATTAAAAAAAGAACTTCTAGAGGTATCACCATCCCTGATTTCAAGCTGTACTACAGAGCTATAGTAATAAACCCACATGATATTGGCATAAGAACAGACAGGTTTGCCAGTGGGATTGAATCAAAGTCCCAAAAATAGACCCACAGACCTATGGGCACTTGATTTTTGATGAAGAAGCCAAAACCGTACAATGGAAAAAAAGAAAGCATCTTCAACAAATGGTGCTGGTCTAACTGGATGTCTATGTGTAGAAAAACGCAAATAGATCCACATCACCCTGCACAAAACTCAAGTCAAGTGAATCAAAAACCTCAAAATAAAAACTGGAAACACTAAATCTAATAGAAGAAAAGGTGGGGAAGAGCCTTGAACTCATTGGCACAGGAGACAACTTCCTGAACAGAACACCAACAACTCAGGCACTAAGATCAACAATCAATAAGTGGGACCTCATGAAACTGAAAAGTTTCTACAAGGACACTGCCAATAGGACAAGCTTCAGAATAGGAAAAGATCGTCGCCAACCCTATATCTGACAGACAGAGGGCTAATATCCAAAATAAAGGGTTCAATAAATTAAACACCAACAAACCAAACAACCCAATTAAAAATTAGCTAAACAGATAATTCTCAACAGAGGAATCTCCAATGGCCAAGAAGCACTTAAAGAAATAGTCAATGTCCTTAGTCATCAGGGAAATACAAACCAAAATGACTCTGAGATTCCATCTAAGACCTGTCAGAATGGCTAAGATCAAAAATTCAAGTAACAGCACATGCTGACAAGAATGTGGAGAAAGGGGAACACTCCTCCATTGCTGGTGGGAGTGCAGACTTTTACACCCACTTTGGAAATTGATCTGGTGCTTTCTCAGAAAATTGGGAATAGGGCTGCCTCAAGACCCAGCTGTACCACTCCTGGGCATACACGCAAAAGCTGCTCCACCATACCACAAGGACACTTGCTCAGTTATGTACATAGCAACTTTATTCATAATAGCCAGAAACTGGAAACAACCTAGATGCCCCTCAACTGAAGAATGGATAAAGAAAATGTGCTACACTTAAACAGTGGAATAATACTCAGCTGTTAAAAACAAAGACATCATGGAATTTGTAGGCAAATGGATGGAACTAGAAAAGATCATCCTGAGTGAGGTAATCCAGTATTGTTTTTAAATTATCTGTATTATTTGTAGGCTTGGCTAGCAATCAATCAAGACACAGACACTCGTTATATTTTAAAATAGCCTTAGTTAACCTGGGGCAGGGCAGATATCAATCCTCTAAACTACCTCCCATAGTGGGGCAGGCATGGGATCCCTGCCCCAATCACGTGCCATCTGCTTCTAATAACTTCTATCAAGTTACCTCCCATCCATAATCCCAAATACTTGCTAATGTTCTTCACCTGGGCCAGATTCTCCATCCATGGCGCAGGCCATGTGCTTCTCCTCCATCTAACCCATGGCGGCCTTCCTCTCTTCACTTCAGGTCTCTCTCCTTTCTCCTTCTGGTGATCTCTCTTCTTCCCAGAATTCCTCTCTCTCCTAGCCCCACCTATCTCCTCTGCCTTGCCCAGGTGGGATGGCTTTTTATTAAGCAAAAGGTGGATCAGAGACAACAAGCAGTAATTAGCATCAAAATACATCAGACCACGCCCCAACAAGCCAGACCCAGAAAGACACACCTGGTACTCACGTATAAGTGGATGCTAGCCACAAAGAACGGGATGACTATGCTACGATCCCCAGACCCAAAGATGCCAAGGAGGAACCAAGAGGAAATAAAACAGACATCTGAAGTAGATAGAGCAAGAAGACTGGGTGAGAGAGGAGGTGGGGATCAGGTGTGGGGAGAGCAGAGGAGTGGGGGAGAGAGAGGACCTAGAGAAAGAATGGAAATCACTGTGTGTTTAGGAGGGTGTATCATTGGGACAGGGGAGGCTCCAGGAGTTCATAAGGGTGACCCTAGCTGGGACTTCTAGCAGCAGGGGTATGGAGCCTGAAGCTGCCATCTCCTGTAGCCAGTGGGACTTCCAGTGGAGGGAGAGGGACGCCAACCCACCCATAAAACCTTAGGCCCCAAGTTTGTCTCACCTACAAGAAGTATAGAGAGATTGAGGGAATGGCAAAGCAATGACTAGCCCAACCTGAGATCCACCCCATGGGAGAGGTCAACCCTTGACACTATTAAATATACTCTGCTATGCTTTCAGAAAGGAGCCTAGCATAACTGTCTTCTTAGGGGCTGATGGAAACAGATGCAGAGACCCACAGCCAAACAATAGGCCCGAGCTCAGGGAGTTTTGTGGAAGAGTGGGAGGAAAGATAGAGGAAATTGGAGGGTTCAAGGACATCACAAGAAAACCTACAGAGTAAGCTAACCTGAGCCCATGGGGGCTCACAAAGACTGAACCTCCAACCAAAGAGCGTACATGGGCTGGACCTAGAACCTCTACACATATGCAGCCCACATGCAGCTTGGTCATCCTGTGGGTACCCTAACGGTGGGAGTAGAACTCATCTCTGACTGTGTTGCCTGCCTTTGGTTCCCTTCCCCTAGCTGGGCTGCCTTGTCTGGCCTCAGTGGGAGGGGATGTGTTTAGTCCTGCTGGGACTTGAGGTGCCAAGGTGAATTGGTATCCCTTGGGGGACTCCCGTTCTCTAAGAAGAAGGAGAAGGGTGACTGGGGAGCATGTGATGGTGGGACTGGGAGGAGAAGAAGGAGGGCCTGGGATTAGGCTTTAAAGTGATTAAATAAATAAATAAGAAAACAACCCCCCCCCCAAAAAAAAACGTCATCCTACGGCTGGAGAGTTGGGTTCATGGTTAAAAACACTTGCTACTTTTCCAGAGGACCTGGGTTTAATTTCTAGTACCCACATTGAGGTTCAAAGGGATTCAACACCCTTTTCTTCCTGCTGCAGGCACTGTGTGCATGTGGTACACAGATATACCTGCAGACAAAACACTTATACACACATAAAATACAAATAAATAAATCTCAAAAATAATTATGACCCTAAGTTACTACCTACTGTAAGTAGTGTGCTTTGTTGAGTGCTTAAAGCTACATCTTGTTAATTCCCTTCCTTTTGTAAAATTGTTTATTTTATTCTTTGACAATTTATTGTGTGTATAGATGGGGTCGAGTCTGGGACATTTCCATCTCTCTCTCTCTCCCTCTCCCTCTCCCTCTCCCTCTCTCCCTCCCTCTCCCTCTCTCCCTCCCTCTCTCTCTCTCTCTCTCTCTCTCTCTCTCTCTCTCTCTCTCTCTCTCTCTCTCTCTCTCTCTCTCCACAGACCCTCAGAAGTTCTTCCCTATGCATGATGGGATGGTGATGGGACACCCATGTTCAGGTCCTGCACAGATCATCACTACCGCTGCAGAGAGTTCTTGAGAACAATGACCTTCTCCGGTCCAGAAGGCACTGTTCCTGGACCTTTGGGGACGTGGGTTGGTATAGCTGTCCTGTTTAGGGCTACACACACCAAAGTCATTTATTCTCTGTGTTTGGGCCAGCTGCACATCACTGTATTCACCACTGCCCCCTGCAAAGTGACGTCTCTCCGATGAAGGAAGGCAGTTTGTTTTGTCAATTTTTATCATTATCTTTTTTTTTTAATTATAATACAATTATATCATTTCTTGCATTCCTTTTTCTTTTCCCCAGCACTCCTGTGTAACTGCTTGCAGTGTCTCAAATACCACACACAGCCTTTTTTTTTTCTTTAAGTATTCAGATATATATGAATATTCCTAAATATATAAACACAACCTACTCAGTCCAGATATTACTTGTATATGATTTCAGGACATCAATTAGGGAACTCTTCCCTGGCGAAGACTATTTCTCATCCTCTCAGCATCTCTTAGTTGCCTAGAGTTCTTTGTCTAGGGTTGAGTCCTTCTATGTTAGTTATGTCTGTTGGTGTCATTCTTGCTCAGGTCTAGTCTTGGCAGCCATGTTGATGAAACTTCATGGATTTAGCTCCACTGACATCTCTAGGAGACAGACTCTCACAGCAACCACTGCTCCCTTGCCTCTGCCCCATCTTCTGGCTCTTACAATCTCACTGCCCCCTCTTCACTATGACCCCTGAGCCTCAGGTGCAGGTGTTGCCTGGTGGATGTATTGGTGGGGACCGAGCAGCACAGATCTTCTGTTCTCTGCATTTTGTTTGTTTGCAGTTCTCCGTAATGGCCTCTGCCTGTTGCAAAGAAAAGTTTCATTAATGAGGAGTAAGAACTACACTTAATTGTAGGAAAGGACGCACAGGTAGCGAGGAGTTACAAGTTAAGCTGGGCTGGTAAAGTGATGGTTGTGGGTTCTTCATCAAGATCCATGACGTCACTAGCTCTGAGTAGTTGGCCTAGGTCTCCAGCACCAGTCCTAGGCATGGTCTCCCTCTCTTGCCTACTGGTCAAGGGACAGTGCAAGTAGGACTGGCCAGACTGGACCAGGGCATTAGATGTAGTGCATGGGATAAATATGGGAGATTAGGGACAGTGTGTGGAGGACAGAGAAGGTGAAGTCACCCAGTTAAGCCCTGGAGAAGGATCTGCAAAGCCTGATTCAGCGAACAGGGTGGACATGGCATGAGAGGGGCCTATAGGTTGAGGGTAGTCAGTGAGAACCCTGGCAGAAGCCTGGAGGTCGGCAGAAGTTCCAGCAGAGGTGACAAGACTAGGGTACCGCATATGAGACCTGGGTTAGATCTCAGGGCCTAGAGAGGGCTTGTGGAGAGGAGTACCAGGCAGATTCACTCAGCTACATCCTGGGGAAGAATGTCATGCCAAACCTTCTAAATCTCTAACTTTGTCTATAAACTCACATTTAAGAATTTATTTATTTACTTATTTATTAGTAAAGGAAAAGAAAATTCTTGTTTTAGACCTTGGTCAGCGACAAGTCAAAAAAATAAAGATATCTAGTATTTTGAAATTCATCACAAATCTAAGTCACAAAACAAGTTAATTAAAGCAATGCCAAGTGTCATATGGAGAAGGTCCCTAAAACAGCTAATACATCTGGATTCAAAGAAGAACTCACCTGTTTCCTGCCTTTTTTGAGTAAAGCATTTGGGTAACTCATACCAACCCAATGGCCGTCAAGAACCAGACAACTTCTACTTAGTTTTTGCCAGGCTCCAGGATTCTTGGTGTCTCTTACTTGGAAATACCATGTGTTATACAACAAAAGAAAGAACAGTGACCTGGGAGTCCCATGGGTTGGTATCTATTTAGTCTCTTTACAGATTTACTCTGCATAGACTACGGGCCTAGGTTTTTTTATCTGTGAAAGGAAAACCAAGGATCCCATCAACTGCTGTCAATCATTTTATAACTTGGCTAGGACAGTCTTCAAGTTTTAGAATTAAGTGGTTCTGTTTTTAGAAGTTAAAAAGTCTGTTAGTTGTCTTAGTTAGGGCTACTATTGCTGTGATGAAACACCATGACTGAAGCAACTTGTGAAGGAGACAGTGTATTTGGCTTACACTTCCTCGTCACTGAAGGAAGCAAGAACTCATACAGAGCAGGAACCTGGAGGCGGGAGCTGATGCAGAGGCCATGGAGGGGTGCTGCTCACTGGCTTGCTAGGACCACCGGCCCAGGGACGGCACCGCCCACAATGGGCTAGGCCCTCTTACATTAATCACAACTTAAGAAAATGAAAAATGCTCTATAGGCTTGCCTCTGCCACATCTTATGATGGAAGCTCTTTCCTTTTAGCTGATTTTAGCTCTTTAGTTCTTCTCTTTTTTTTTTTTTTTTTTTTTTTTTTTTTTTTTTTTTTTTTTTCTTTCCGTTCTGCTGTAGCTTGTTCATGGTGATGTTTACAAGTCTCAAGGTAATTGTACATCTGTATTTGTGTCTTTTTATGAGTATGAAAAAGTGTGGAGAGATACACAACAAGGATGCAGCTGACCATTCCTGTCCCTCTCAAACAGCCTTTTCTTTCTCTTTAATTAAATGCATTTGTAACCCAGGTACACTGGCTGTCAGAAGAGAAGATGGTAATTCCCAGACTCCCTAGCAAATAGTTGGGGCTCCTGGCTCAGCCACTTTAACAAACTGTGTCTTAAGAAAAACAGAAAGTTACTTTTAATCCAAAAGCAAACTTGTAGCCAAACTTGGAGGTATAGGCCTGGAATCCCAGCCAGCCAGGAGGAGGGGGATCACAAGTTCAAGGCTTGCCTCGGCTACAGAGAGTGAATTAAAGCAGACTTGGCAGCAGAGAATGACTTTTTTCTCAAAAAGAAAAACTCAATGTGAGAGGCCTTTGTTTCAATAGCCAGTGCTGCAGAAAAGAAGTTACACACACACACCACCGCCACCACCATCGCTGCCGCCACCACCACCTCAGGAGGCCAAGCAGCTGTATTTCATGAAGTAAGGGCCCAGGAACCACTGGTCTTGCTGCTACAACATTTTCTAAATCAAACTCAGCAATTTTTTTTTTCTAAATGTTCAAATATCTTACGCCTTTGTGAATCATATGATTTTTGTTTCAAGTACTCAGTTCTATTGATGGAACATAAAAGTAGCCATAAGCACTACAAAAATGAATATGTGTGGCTGTGTTCCAATAAAACTTTATTAACACTGGAGTTTGGAGTTCACGTAATTTCCACGGGTCACAAAGTATTCTTTTTAGGTTTAAATATTTACATACTTAAAAGCAGCCCAATAGGCCCTATGAAAATCACAGATGGGTTGGATTTGACCCATGGATCATCACGAATGGATCCCTTGTCATAAGGGATTACCCTGATCTACAATATCAGATCATTGCCTTCCAGCCTATCTCTTACCCCAAGACATGGAGAAAGGGGAAGCAAATGCCAACCACCTTAGGAAGACTCCATTTACTTATGTCACCTCCACTCACATTCTAGTGACTAGCACACGGTCACACAGCCAAAGTTAGCAGCAAGTGAGCATGAGGATCATAGTTGCTAGGTAGACTGGTGTGTACGTATCTCAAACTCAGGGGAATTCTACTCGTTAAAAGCAGGTATGCACACGAAGGGGAAGTCTGTGCCTACCACAGCACCGTGGAATTGAACTAAAGTAATGATAAAGATTATCACCTAGACTTGGAGTCTTTTGAGATGTATCTTTTGCCATTACCACCAAAAATTGGGTTTATGCTACTCAGTGCTAATAACTTGAGACACACAGTGGCTGCCAGACTGAAAGGGGAAAGGTTGCTTGTCATCCAATGGACAGCTTCTGCTATAGAGTAGTGTTGTCAAGGGGCCCATGGAGAACTTCCACAACACCAAAAAGGCATGCATGCCAAAAGCAACTTTGGAAGCAGAGATCCTTCTGGGTTTTTTTTTTTTTTTTTAACTTATGGCATCATTTTAAAAAATATTTTTAAAGTATCTTAGCCAGATATGCATATGATGGCCAGCTCAAGGCGAACCTGGACTCCATAGTGACACTTTGCCCTGCCACCAAAATGCCCAATACCTGCTAAACCTCAGTCTCACTTAACAGTCCTCTTCTAGATCCCACATTGAGCTTACCTCATGTCCTGCATCAGAATTTTAACTTATACTTGAAGAACCAAAGGTAAAAGGGCTGGAAGCTTGGAGTTTTCCAGGTAGATACAACTCAAGTTGCCCAAAAGAAAGAAACTTGTCTTCAGGTAGACGTGTGTCTGTGGCCGGAACTGAAGTCCTGTAGTTGCCGGGAATGGTTTTCTAGGTACTGGATGGCCGAGGATGTATTTATCATGTCTAGTTTGGTGACTGAGTACAAAGCGGGTGCATTTTGTTTTGTTAGAGATGGTACAGGCTGACCACCTCACTGTGTAGAGCAGCCTGGCCCGGACCTCTCAGTTCTCCTGTGTCAGCTTCTCTGGGGCTGGAATTATAGGTCTACGCCACCACATCTGGCTCAAAACAGATTTCTTGGACCCTGTTCTGTACAGTGTATTGCAGTGAGCTCTGGGAAGTAAAAGGAAGGTGGAAGTGAACAGGAAGAACCATCTGTTCTTGGGGAATTTGAGTTCTAGGAGGGTTTAGCATATACATAAGTACCATGGGTGTGATGATGAAAGTATGTACACAAGCCTTCCCAGCAAGGAATGAGTGGGTCTGTGTTGGGGGTGGTGACAAAGTAGGCTAGGGAGGTCTCAGCCCAAAGCCTGGAAGAAAAATAACCCCATCTTTCTTCCCAAGAAAAGAATTAATTTTTAAGCTGAGATGCATCTTGCCCTTCGTTCATGTGATATAAATGTAATGATAGTCATGCCAGAGGGGTGCGTGTGTGTGAGTGTGTGTGTGTGTATGTGTGTGTGTGTGTGTGTGTGTGTGTGTGTGTGTGTGTGTAAATTCACATGTCAGGGTTGGGGCACTGCTGTACTATTTCCCCCAGGAATCTATATTTTACATATTGTTTGATATTATAACTGTTTTAAATACCTTGACTCAAGAGCTCCCAACCACAAGACCATTTACATCTCTCAAAAAAAAGATCATTGCAAACAGAAATACACTCGAGATATACATGCGTGTGCACACACATGCACATCCAGAGACCAGTTTCATCCTTTGGGGCTCATCTAAGAAGCAGTCAAGTGAACGGTCAAATTAAAGTCCTCTTTAATTTTACAAATTAAAATGGAAGCTGTTGCAATATGGTAATAAATATTGTTTTTATTTTCTCTGACTACTACGCATGTTTGCTTGTTGGGCTTTGGCATCACAGACACCCCAAAAGCATTAAAAGTAAGAAGCAGAAAGCCTAGAGAGCCCATAAACAGGGAGAGATGACAGGCATTTTTGTAGCAGTTGGAAGCTGGGGATAATTACACCATTGTCTCTCACTCCATTCCCATGTGGACTTGCTTAAATGTCACTGGAAACAGCAACTTCTCACTCTTTTCCTTCCTGGGAAACCTTATCCAACCTGTGCTCAGACATCATGATAGTGCACCTCAGCCCAGAGCAGGCCCCCGGGGGATGCATCTTCAGGCATCACGGGTCGTTGACCTGGCTATTGGTGTTTGTGATAGTTACCGCTAAAGTTTCTCAATCAATGCAACATCAGCCCACCGAGCTCCAGGGACTAGCGCGCTGCAGCGATGTGCTTAATCTTGGAGCCAGCCTGTGCTCTCTGCTCTGCTGCTAAACTGGGTAGTTGGCCTACTTGATGTGGCATTATCGCTGCTGGGGTCAGGTGTGAGCAGTTCGGCAAGAGCTGATGAATGGCTGCTGGTAGCAAAGCGCCTCTCCCGCCCACCCAGAGACAGTCATGATAGACTACAACGGCGCCTGCACAAAAATCTGTGTCGCTTGTTTGTGAGGCTTCTGGGTTCGGGGTGTAAAGGGATTGGCACTGTTGGGAGGAAGTGTTCAAAGCGGTAGGGCACCGTGACAGTCAAGATGGCTTTCCTTTATCAGAGAAGCTAGCTCTTCCACCTGTCCCATGACTTTACAGTGTCTATTTGCTTGAGCAAGACTTCTAGGCAGGAGGGAAAAGGCAAATGGGGAATTATTTTAATTGTATTTAGATGGACCATCAATGTCCTGATTGTTGATGGAATTATCATTCAGAGTGTTAAATGTGGACTTAGCAGTGTGATACCCACTAATGTGGAGGAGAAATTAACATGTGGATAATGGGATAGCCTCCACTATTGCTAAAAATGTAACACCACAAAGCCTAGATTATGCTTCTAAAAATAGATCTCTTGCAAGGAGTGTCAGCACGTTATTTATCTAGCTATTTCCTGTTCAGTACAATCCTTTTTATAGTATTCGGACAAAAAAATAAAAAATAAAAATGCTTTGCACGACCTAAATATTCTGTCTGTTATAAATGAAGGCACGCTTCGCTATAAGTAAATACACCACAGGGTTGTCGAGAAAGTGATAAAAGGTGTAAATGCCAGGTTCAGCAGCCTCTGCACAGAATCAGAAGGCTTTGTTAAATATTTAATCACATAAAAAAATAACAGGAAGGAGGCAGCGGTGAATGGATTTCCACGGGCGTGGCCAACTGTATGGTGAAGAAACTGCTATGGGCAGCTGTATTCTTCGGGCAGAACCCCAGACCTGAATCTTTGTATCCCAGACTCTAGCGTGAAGTTGACGACGTCTAAGGATACAGCTTAGGGGATGCAGACAACTGATACTCTGCAGGCCTAGACTGCCCTGTTTCCCTGGGGTTGACAACTAGGTTACGTTAGTGGTGTTACAGTATTGCTGCCTAGTCTGCATGCTACAAGATAATGTTTTTCTCAAATGCTTAAGTTAGAAATCAACTCGTGTGTGTGTGTGTGTGTGTGTGTGTGTGCACACACATATATTTGAGGGGATATGTGTACATATAGGTATATGTGCACATGTGTGTGCATGTGTATGGAGGCCGGAAGTCAACCTTAGGTTTAATTTCTCAGGAACCATCCGTCTTGTTTCTTGAGACAGTCTCTCTCGCTAGAAGCTCAAACTCTCTGAGTAGACTAGCCAGTGTACCACAGAGATCCGCCTACCTCTGCCTCTCTGGTGCTGAGATTACCAGCGCACACGGCTGTTCTCAGTTTTTGACAAGGGCACAAGGGAACAGTCTCAAGCCTCTATGCTTGCAAGACATGTGTTCCGCCAGTTGAATTATATCTCTAGCCCCTTACCTTACTTTTTAACAATACATGTTCACATGACAATCAACCCTCACACACTTGTGAGGAAAATAGTGTTTCCATTTTCTTTTCTTTTCTTTCTTTTTTTCTTTTTTCTTTTTTCTTTTTTTTTTTTTTTTTTTGTTTGTTTTTTTTTGTTTTTCAAGACAGGGTCTCTCTTTGTAGCCTTGGCTATCCTGGACTCTCTTTGTAGACCAGGCTGGCCTCGAACTAACAATGATCCACCTGTCTCTGCCTCCCGAGTGCTGGGATTAAAGGCGTGCGCCACCACGCCTGGCTGCAGTATTTCCATTTTCAATGACTCAAGCAGTTGGTATGCACTCTAAAGCCCTTGTCCAGCCAGCACAGGACTGGAATAGGGCAGAAAGGGACAGTTTACTAAGTCTATATTGTTAAAGTCATTCTGAATAAACTATTTCAATAAGATGGTTTGAGTATGGCAAACTTTGATTTTCTGTTCTCAGAGCTCTATTCCAGCCCTCTAATGATGGGGAGCAAGGAGCCCTGAACTGGATGGCAGATTACTGTCATTGTCCTATCCTCTAGCCTCCTGATGTTTGTGGCAGCAGGTGCTGACTTTGGCTACTGATAAACTTGTGGGTATGATCTCTTGACTCTGTGTCTGAGTGCGCATGCCCTGGAGTCTGACTAGGCTTTGCAGCCACAGAACCTGTGTTGTTAGATCACATGCTCAGGCCCCCTCGGTTTCTAGTATGGGGAAGCTTCAGGTGAAACTACTAAAAATGGTGCAAGCCAATCCTGGCACAGAAGAGCTCCAGTGGGTTGCTCTTCCTCGCCTCCCTTCATCCCTAATCCCACCCCCTATCCCCCCACCCACCCCAACCCCTCCACCCCTCCACCCCTCCACCCCTCCACTCCCCCACCCCGGACCCCACACTGCTGACTCAGCTAATTTCTTTGCGTGGTCTTGCAGCTGTTCTCAGTGGCTGTGCAGGCATCCTGTGAAGAGATCTCTTTCTGGGACTTACATAAGAAGCTGACACACACCCTTTTCCTACCCCGCTACTTAGCATGACTCTTCCCTCTAGGGTTTCAGCGCACTCGGGGGATGGGGGGCAAGGGTATGTCTCTTACCCTCTCTTAAGCCCCCCCGCAGCTTTGCGGTGTTTTACAGGCATGGTACTTGGCCTTTGTCATAGCTTTTCTTCCTGCCTGTGGTATTTTTATCTCTCTTAACTCCTTCTGCATCTATAGTAAAGAAACTGATGCTGAGGGGGCAACACGTATGTGAGAAAGGACTAATTAACTGTTTTTAAAATATCTACCCTTTATCCCAATGTTTCTCCTCTCCACAATGCTTATTAACTTTCTCCCTGTACGTTGGTGATGCTCAGCCAAGTCAATGCTAGACTCTGAGCCGCAGGCTCCTTAGAGTATTTGGCATTATGTGAGGTCTGGTGGTTTGACTGATACCCCTCCCGATCCAAAGGTAGAGGTATGCATGCTAGAAACTAGTTTATATATGAAATGGCCCTCATTGGCTCAGGTAGCTGGTGGACCTGCTGCAGGATCTTACAAACTCTTAGCAGTAGAACCTTGCTGGAGGAAGCGTTTGTGGGGGGTGGGCTTTGTGAGTTTATAGCGTTGTCATACTCCCCGCACTCTTCCTCCCTGCTTCCTGTGTGTGAGCAGAAATGTGATTGACGAGCTTCTTGTTCCTTTCGGCTGCTGCCACACCATCCTGCAAGAACTGACTGTAGCTCTCTAGAGCTGTAAGCCCAAATAAACTCTGTCTTCTACACGTTGCTTTGCCCATAGTACTTTACCATAGCAACAACAACAACAACTAATACAATGATATATGTTGTTTAGGATCCCAAGATGAGGTCATTGTGGGTTTTCCACATAGACTAAGAAATATATGAAGAAGATAAAAGTCAGTGGCCATCAGCCAAGAAATGACAACAGCTACAAGAAGTAAAACAGGCAAGAAAGAGAATGGTGTTTCCAAAGCTTCAGGGGAGAGTGGCGCTGTGCAAAAATATATATTAATTTTGGTACAAGCCACCCAGTTTATGGTCAGGCGTCTGGCACTGCCACCTTAGGGGAATAATAACACATGGGATGGTGCTAATCTGGTTTTCCCAACCATACTTCTTTCCTTATGAGCTTCCTAAATATCTTTTCTGACTGGTTTGTGTGAATTATTTTTCAATTAACTCCCAGCACCACTCATGCTTTCTCAGGAAAATCCTGTTTAATTTTGCAAGCATTTATTGAGCATGTACTAGTTGTGCCTGACGACAAAGATAAATAAGTTACGACCCTTTTCCTTCAAGACTCAGCCATGCCTGTTTGTGTACACAATTAGAAGTGTGTCTTTTGACTTATTCTGAAATTGGTAGCCAAGAAAGGGCTCTGTTTACGCCTCTATTGCAATCCAGAAGAATAATTTCCATACAAATTTGAACTAAGAAGTTCCAGCGGTTTTTACACCGGTCCCATTTTCAATCTTTCTTCCCAGGATTGTCAAATTATTCCCTGTTTTCTGACACTGACTCCCCAGAATAACAATAATAAGGACAAATATCTCTGGATAATAAGATAACCTGGGAATTAAAGCTGGTGCTAGCAGTCATTTTGCAGTGATTGGGCCACGTTGGCTGGCCCAGGCTGGATAACAAGTACTAATGAACGGACACAAACACAGATTAGAGCGATGGCCTGATGGCCATAGGAACCTTCCTATCATTAACTTCGAACACAGCCTTGGCCCTTCAGCTCCATCTTTCATTTATGTGCGGTGTCGTAAAGATGGGTTTAAATGGTGAGCTACATCCTGGTGGATCTCCAGGATGCATTTAGGATCACACAGGCGATTGGGGGATGGGCTGGATACTCCCTGATAACAAGATGGAGAGACGCTGATGTCTAGAAAGGTACCCGTGGTTCTGGGCTGCTTTTTAAAACTGTGGAGAGCTAAACGTCTTGAGCTTCAACCTTGAGCCCAGGCTATTTACTCCAGCTTCCAGAAAGAAGAGGTGACAGTGGAGTGGGGCTCAGACTGCAGCTGGCTGAACACCTGGGGCCCGACATACTGTCTACCATCCAGTGGGGGTGGGGGTTGCGGGGTGATGACCTCTGTGCCTGTTTCCTCTCCTGAAGAACTGGGGCTCTACAGGACCTGTGAGCTCCTCAGCCAATGAAAACTGGCCTGGCCATTAGGAAAGGATTGGTCCAGTACCTGGTACTTAGTGGTCAGTTAGTAGACCACTTAGTAGTCTGACCTGCAGCGAAAGGGCACAAAAAGTGTGAGAGGCCCCCTTTCGCTAACGTGAAAATAGTCTAATAGAAGGCTAGACTCAGAGCCAGACGTGGTGGGGCACGCCTGTAATTCCAGCACTCAGGGAGGTAGAGGCAGGCAGATCTCTATGAGTTTGAGGCCAGCCTGGTCTACAAAGTGAGTTCAGGACAGCCAGGACTACACAGAGAACCCCTGTCTCATTCTGAGAGCCTACCTAAGTGTTGGAAACTACAAATAATATCAAACTTTCTATGACCGCATCTGTAGCTACAGTTAAGTTTAATTTACAAACCAAGCACAATAAGATAGTGATAATAAAACAACTATAAGCATGTACTGTGATAAATATTCTTGAGAACGTAGGAATTATTTCTGAACTTGTCCACCTGCTATTTCTAGACCAAGCATAATATAACGAATATGAAATAACCCAGAAAGAGAATCTGTGGATGAGGATGAGGGAGGTGTGCCCCAGTGCTCTCCCCTGTAGGAAATAATGGTAACAGTAGGTCACAACTACATTGAGGCAAAACACAAAAAGGGGGCAGCCTGAAAAGCATCTTCAAGGGCAGTTTGTGCCTTATCAACCCCTAAAACTCTCCGACTTGGAGCTTCCCGAGATGGAGGCTCTCCTGTGGCCGTTGGTGGGAAACCCTCTGGCACTTGGCAGTATTATTAGCAACCTCATTAGCAGCTCTATCCGTAATAATAGTTGATCATAGACAACACGCTGAAATGAGAACTCAACCCAGGAGAGTGTATAGGAAGGTCTGTGATTCAGGGAAAGGGGGACTCGGAGGTGGGAGTAAGGTCAGTATGTGTGTCAGAGAAGAGGTGCACAGACCTTGGGAGGCAGAGAGGGGAGGAGCCCTGGATCCAGAGCCCTGTGGCGAGTGAGCTACCATACAAGTGGAGACAAACCAAAACCATCTTATCTTTCTCAGTGCATTTCAAGTTTGGAGATCTGTTCTGGGCTCAGTAAGGACAAAGAAAAACAAAAACAAAAAACAAACAAACAAACAAACAAACAAAAAACCCCAAAACAAAACAAAAACCACAAAAGAATGGTGAGCAGTCCTAAGGTCGAGCTCCTTAAATGTTTGCCAAGCCGCACCTGTCTATTAATGTGGCTGGCAATGTGTCCGTGGGAAGGATAGTTTCCAGAGCAGAACTGGAGTCTAACTGTGTCTACAGGTGAGTGCCAGGAAAGCCCAGGCAAATGTGTGAACGAACGGGAGGAGAGGGAGCTGCATGCAGATGCGGAAGTTGCTCCATTGCTGGGTGGACAGGGGCTCAGGGACAAGCGGGCTTACTGGAAAAAAAAAAAAATCAGCGAGGTCTTTGCTATTCGCTGGTATAAGCTAACACCCCCATTGGGGAGCACGGGCTTAGCAAATCTAGCTTTGTGTGTGTTAATTGCTGCGGTGGATGTAAGAAGCATGACAGGTATTCACTCAAGCAGAAAGAGCAGAACTTCCCAGCTATCTTCCACTCATTTTATTCAAAATTGAAAGGCTGGTCTGCTGTCAGCTGGGGCATTTTGCTCTGCATAGAAAACCCAAAGCCTTCATCACCCCCTGATGGCTACAAGCAGGAAAGAAACCTCAGAAGGTGGCCATAGCACTGGCTTCCTTCACATATGGTCACTGCAACTATCAGAAGTCGTCACGTTAATTTTGCCTTGAAACCACAGCAGGAAAAAAGAAAGGAAAAAAAAAAAAAAAAAAAAAAGAAAAGAAAAGAAAAAGAAATGCAGGAGAGGCTTGTTTGCTTTAGCACTTTTTCAGTCAAAACAAAAAGCACCCAGAGGCCAGTAGAATAGTGTGAGCCGCTTTGGTGGGGAATATAAGCTGTGAAATAGGGCATTAATAACAATGGTAGCCAAGTTTACCCTGAGTTTATTATCCTAGTCTGCTCAGACTACCGTAAGTAAATACCATAAACTCGGGGTGGGGTGGGGGTGGTGGCTTAAATAACAGAGATATTTTTCTCACAGTGCTGGAGTGCTGTGATCAGAGCCCCAACTAATTTGGTTTCTGGTGAGGAACCTTTTCTGACTTGTGAGAGATGGCTGGCCTTCCCCTTGTCTCCTCACTTGAAAAAGAGAAAGAAGTTAGGAGGAAGGAAGGAAGGAAGGAAGGAAGGAAGGAAGGAAGGAAGGAAGGAAAAGGGGGAGAGTGTAAACTTGATGGTGTTTCCATGCAAGTGTGTATGTGTATTTGAACGCACATGTGCATGTGTGTACCTGCATGTGTGTACACGTGTGCAAGCACACACACACACACACACACACACACACACACACACAGTTGTGCAGGTGCTTGTGTGACCAGGTGTTTCTGGAGGCTGGAGGACATTCTTAGCCGCTGTTCCTCACATGCTACTCACCTTGATTGTTTTGTTGTTGTTTGGTTCTTTGGTTTGGTTTTTCAAGACAGGGTTTCCCTGTGTATCCCTAGCTGTCCTGGAACTTTGTAGACCAGGCTGGCCTAGAACCCTGTCCCTGCCTCTTGAGTGCTGGAACTAAAGACACATGCCACCACTCCCAGCTTCATTTTGTTTTTTGAGCCAGGGCTTCTCACTGTTCTGGACATTCAGAGATGATGCCGTAGGGAACCCACCTGTCTGCCTCCACAGCACTGTGATTACATGTGTGTGCAGCCACACTCAACACTTTTTGTGTGGCTGTTGGGGACTGAACTCAGGTCCTCATGGCCTGACACTTTTACTAGTGTCGCTAAAAGGCCACTAACCCAGTCTGCTCACGCCTTCACCCTTGGTACCTCACTTCATCTTACTTACTTTGCAATAGGCCTATCTCCAACATCAGTCAACACTGGGGGTTAGGGCTTTGAAATTGTAGTGAGACACAATTAAGACACAGCACTTACAATATGCTAGCATCATAAAGCTTTGATTGCATGAGCAAACATACATGCCTGCATGCAATCGCGCGCGCGCGCACACACACACACACACACACACACACACACACGCGGTAGTTTAATCCTTTCAATCCAGTGAAAAAGGTATTCCAAATAGTCCCATTTTATAGAAGAAGAAACTGAGGCTCAACATTTTAGCATCCTTTCGTAGGCTGCACAGCCTAAGTGATGACTTCATTCCTGTGGATGGAGAGTATGCGGTGCTGAAAGCATCGCTTATGGTTTCCCTGATCCTTGTAGAGTAAGTCTTGGCTGTGTCAAGTCCCCCCAGGGACTCTAAACAACTAATGAGCCTTGACACCCATGATTAGGAGAGCTATATTGGAAATATTTGGTGCTTACACCCTCTCTCTCCACAATTGAAAGCTCGGTTCAAATGCACAGCCTCATTTGTTCTTAATGCCATGTAGCTAGCTTTGCTTCAAAATAATAAAGCGGTGTTGGAAGGGGCACTGTACTCTTTATCAGGCATTCTGACATTGCCCTGCTCCCAAAACATGACGGAGAGAGAGAGAGAGAGAGAGAGAGAGAGAATATGGACCAAGTGTATCATATGCAAACGATCACAAAGCAAAATAATATATGTTATGGCTATTGGGGAGCTTGGACAGTGACTGGGAGGGTCTTGTCTGCAGGTCACACAGACCATCAGAGAAGATATTGTACCCAGAATGCATCTTGGGCAATACAGGCCATTTGGCCAGAGATTTCTGTAAGAATGGCTGCACAGACTATTGCAGAGAGGGCATTGTGACATTAGAAGCTACTCCACATATGGGGTACAGCCAGGGCTGGAGGCAACTGGAAGCTTTAGCATGGTGGGATGAGCATCTCATATGGGAAGGGGCCGAATCCCAGAACAGGAACAGTTTTCTGTGCTCTTCTGAAGAGCACTGCTGTGGTTACTGCTGGGATGTGCCAAGTCTTATGCCCAGAACAACAGGAAAAGACCTGTGCTTCGGAAAGACGATGATGGGAAAGACGGATTTCTGATTCAGCAAGTGGAAGACTGGGAACAGTTGGTGTTGGATTTCAGCAAAGATACTTAAGGTCTGAGTTCACGTACGGGGCTAGGTCATTATATATTCTTTGTTTTCATCCTAAAGGACCCCTCCAGTGTTTGGCTTGGTTTTAGAGCTGAAGCCACTTGCTTCCTCTGAGCCCAATGAATCCTTCACCGTCGGCAGACCTTTCACCTCAGCTTCCAATCCTCGTGTTGCGTTCTTGACAACTGTTGCACTAAGAACCGACATGCAGACTTGTCAGGTGCCCGGAACTGTGCTCACTGCATCTGATGCCTTCATTTCACTCCTCACCACACACCTGGGGCTTGGGAAATAAATACCACCACCATTCCCATATTTCTTAAGCAAAGTCTGGGACCCAGAGCGATTCTAATGCCAATTCAAGGGCACAAAGCTAAGTTCGAATCCAAATGAGAAGTAAAAGCAAGGCCCTCCCTGGGGTCTCACAGCATCCTTTACCCCAACTATGTGCCATGTCAGGATTGCTTCTACCACTCTGTGTAGTACCGGAACAGAGGTGGACTGTCCTCTCATGTGCCTTGCCTAGGTCCAGACCGATCTTAATTCTTATTATTGACTGGCCTATAAATAGGACTACCAGAAATAAAGTCATCTCACAGTCACTTCTGGCGGTGTGCGTGCTTCTCATAAAATGCTATTGTATATGCGTTATGTTTTATGATTGCAGTGAAAAAAACCTTCCCTAAGACCAAGACTCCATGCCTTCAGAGGGTCATGTGATTTTTGCTGAAAGACCTAACAGGCACTCCTTTCTGTGTACGGCAGACTTTCCCACTAGAAGATGCACATAGTAAGTGCTCAGAAACAATAAGAGAAAATTTTGTTTATCGCTCAGGTAAATATCTCAGTGGTGACGGCTATCAAGCCTTCGTATGTGCTGGAGGAAATGGGTGATGTAAGGGAGAATATGTTATACTGGGTGCAAGAAAAACATGTTTTAAGTGCAGAATATATGTGAGGTTATGTTGTCTTGAGTATATACACTCCTGTTTTAACCAAATGAGAACAGCAGGCTGTCCTATATTTAAAATGCTATTTCTCTCTCCCTCTCCTTCTCTTTCTCTCTCTCTCGTGTGTGTGTGTGTGTGTGTGTGTGTGTGTGTAAGAGAGACAGAGAGAGAGAGAGAGATATCCTTAGCTCATAATAGACAGATGCCCCTGAAAGGGTTAAAAATAAATACAAAGCCTGGAAAGCCAGAAACAATAATGACAGTTTTGAAGTTTCTCGTACCTGTTGTGACAGGAATAACAAATTAATTGGGACTATAACGGATTCTTTGTAAAGGTGAAGTAAACACACTTGACTGTATATTTTTCACCATCAGTTAAGTCTCAATTGGTTCTAAAAATAAACTGAAGACATTGAACAGTTTTAATGGATTCTGACACCTAGGTATTATGCTGTCACTCCGGTATAAATGAATCATAACTTTGGACTGCACCTAGGAATTACTACACATTTGGAGGAAATTTATGGTGCTCCAAGCTTTGAATCATGATGTGATATCAAAACCAAAGTCAAAAGAGGAAAACTGCTGGGCATAAATTATGCTCCTCAAGCCCTCAGGTATAGCCGTGCAACAGGTATAGAGGCTAGCAGGCTTAGAGGTCGGCCAGTAACTGCCCCAGGTACTAAAGCAAATCTATCCTTCTGAAAGTGCTTTGTAGTAAACAAACAAACAAAATCCTCTCTTGGACCCATGGTAAGAATGTTTCATTTTTCTTTCACCTGGGTCCCTGTATCCAATTAGACTAGACTCCTCTTAAGGGCACAGACACTTTGTGATTCAAGAGGCTCTGGATTTTGATTCCCTGTAGAAGACCCAGTCTCTAGGCCAGCCCTCCTGCTGAGCTGACTGCACTAGTAGCCGGAAACAGACTCATCCCCTCATCCTGTCCACTCACATAGATGTAAATCACGACTTGAACCTTTTTAGGGGACCCGCTGACGCGGTCTAGGCATTGCCTTGATGGCAGTGACTAATGACAGAGTGACTGCTGCTGGACCATGTGCCATTTTAAAGGGGAAGTCTGTGACTGAATAAGAACGTTCTGACTCTCCACGTAGGTCAAAGGAAAGTATTAAACGTTCATGTGTGTGCTTGATGGAAACCGACCTTTGAAGAGCATGAAGCTATCATATTCTGATAACAGGCCACCTTCCTGAAGCGTCTCTCTTACATCATGGAATGTGTGACACTGTGCATCTGATATTTCTCAAGGCGTTTCATGAGCAGTTCTTTTTCCACCGTCAGTAAAGCAACAGGGCTGATATATATAGTTCCCCTTTTGTGAGAGACAGAGAGAGGTGCACTAACAACCTCGGTGAATACACAACTGTTCTAATGCTGGCCTTTTGTCTCTTGACTCAATAGTCACCATAGGAATTCACTGGATAAACAGGACAAAAATCCAACATCCAAATAGCACTATTTACTTCAACCAGGCAACAGGACAGACCTGCAGAACCCCACGATACAGAGGAAATGACTAAGCATAGGATGGATAATGGATTGTCCACCGTCGCACAACTAGGAAACGGGGGAATTCAAGAACGGAAGCACCTGCCCGCTCAAGAGCCCTCTTCTTGCACATTGGCTATAGGAAGCTGGTATACCCATCTAGACACTCTTCTCTCTCCACCTCAGCTCACAGCCTGCTAGTCAACTCCCCTGGGGCTATCGGTTTTCTCTTAGATATCTGCAAATATCCCAGCCTCATATCTTATAGAACAGTGTGAAAGATTGACCAGAGACAACCTTTATGGAGGGATGGTAAGCTGATCCTCTGACATTCCAAGAAAAGCACTGCCAACAGCGCCCTCATCTTTTAACAGTAATTTTTATTCATTACCACATATGACCCTGTGACACTTTTCTGTATCGTTGGCTTTGTGCTTCTGGACCACTGGTTTTTCTAGAAGCATCCTTAAAATGGTGACCGCACTTTTACAATGCTCACTTTGGCTTCTCCTAGGCTTGATCCATCCCTTGTGGCTGCTTGAACAATTTCAGTTTCGATGCAAAAGCTTTCTGCATTGACCTTGTACAGTTATAAATGTTTTAACATCCATAAAAGAATAAAAAAAATGTGTGTTCCCATAAAAAGCAGCAAACAGAAAATTCAGCAAATAGTAGGAAGATTTGCGTTCCCACAGCCCAGCTCCATGAGGCCGGTGTTACTGCGCTTCTATCCCTGAGCTTAACGGCTGAGGCTACGGTTCTCGCAAGGCATTTTAGAGGGCGTTATATTAGTGTGGCTGTCAGTTAGCATGAAGCGCCCCTTTATTTGCACTGGGAAGGAGATCACTTCCTGGGCTCCTTCAGAAAGCGAAGCGGGGCTCTGCAGCCTTTTTAATCTGACCACTCCCTGTCCCCCCAAAATAAGCTGCAGGCCCGGGGACTCACAGCTAACTGTTTTCTCGGCTTTGGAAGCTTTGCTCTGTTAGGGAAATATGCTGTTTATGCTCCAACCAAAGCTTCCTGTCGTTTTGTTTTGTTTTTAAGATGGGGGGGGGGGCGGGAAACCCGCTGCAAAATGAAAACAAAGCATCGCAAAGCATCGAAAGCTTCATAAAAGGTTGTGAGTTCATTCCTTTCTCCTTCTCGGGGTTATAAACAGGGTCCCAGGAAAAACTCCTCTCAGAGATGAGAGACCTACCAGGCGTTTAAAGGGGTAGCACCTTCGCTTGTCAATTTCAAGAACAGCGAATGATCCTGGAGGGTTTTTTTTTTTTTTTATTCTGTTAATCAGCTGTAATTTTCAGCTCTGATGCTGGCTGACAGGCTTCATCTCAAGCCCTGTGCAGCAGGGGTCCTCTGCCTTCATCCCTGTGGGATCCAGAGAGGGAGGGGACAGGAGGGTGAGCTGAAGTGGAGGTAGATGGAGTCTTACCTACCCAAGAGGATGGGCGCTCCAGTTTAGAGGGCATCAGGAGCGAGCAAGGAACGCCCTCTTCCTTAGAAAATCCATATGCTAAGATCTTTTGTATTTTTTTCCTTCTTTCTTTCTTACCTCCATGCAGCCCTCACTTCTGCTCTACTTCTTTCAAGTTCTTACCTGCTCCTCTCTTCCTCATCCTCTTTGACTCACAGGCACAGAGACTATGGATCTTGGAGGTGCACGGATAGGTACCTGAGTGTACACATGTACACCTTTTGCACTGAACAATACCAGAGCTATCACACAGTGAGAGCTTCCTAGGGGCACCGCAAGCTCCTGCGTTCTGTGCTTTCCAAAGCTTCCGTCACTGGAGGCCAGGGGGTCCTCGAGTCACACCTGCGAGTCTCATTTTACATGTCAGGAAACTGATACAAACCACATGCGTGGATTAGGAAGAGATGTGCCACACACACACACATGAACTCCAGGTCACGTGCCTGCTTTGCATCACTGCTTTGCAGCACAGCCTCCCAACTGTAGCTACAAGGCACACCCTTAAACACGGACTTGCAGCACCTGGAGTTTGGGAGGAGTTACATCAGGACCGTGTCTCAGACCAGGGCTGGGAAAGCCATTGTTCCTTATTGTGCCTTCCCCTACCTGTGAGGGCTGGGGCTACTTACAGGGAGAGATGCCATGGCCTTGGTTTGACTGTGTGGCACAAGACTCCCTTTGGGGACAGGCATTGGGGTACTCGTCTAGGGATCACCCTAGTACCTCCTACCCACTGTCAGATGATATAGGAAGAGTGACTGCTTCACCCATGTGCGTGTGCCTGACTTTCCATATGCTCAATGTAAAGCCATCTTTATTCCCCGCCTCTCCCCATGGATAGAGCAGGGGCTTGTGCAGGACAAGCTATTTTAGCCTTAAATATAGAAACGTACATGCCCTTAATTACTTTGAGACCATTTTTGGGAACTTTAAAAATGTGTTTTTAATTGAAATAGAATTATATATGACTTTCTCCACTCCCATTTTTTTCTCCAGCCCCTCCCAGCTTCCTCTGTCAAACTCCTCCCATTCGTCCCCTTTCCAAGTTGATAGCCTCTTTTTCTTTGATGATGATGATGATGGTATTATTATTATTACATATATGTACACATGTATGTATATGCACAAATACATATAAATACAAAGTGCTGAGTCATCTTTGTTCTTTGTGTGCATGAGCTCTCAGGCCTGACCGCTCTGCATCGGACAAACAATGAGGAAGCTAATTCTCCTTCCAGTGTCATTAGCTGTCTACAGCACGTCCACTGTCCTGGCCTTGTTTATGCATCCATTTGTATGGCTGTCATAGACCGAATAGGACGATGGAAAACATTATCCATATTCTCACGGTTCTCAGTGATCTTTCTCCCAGCCCTGAGATCTCTCTTTCCCACCATCTAATTGTTACAAAACAAAAACCAGAAGATCAGCAGTTGGTTAAGATGCCTGTAGAATCTTCCCTCGGTTAAGTTGGTACCTGAACAACTTGAGTACAGAGCTCACCCCATGACAACAGTCTTGGGCCCGCGTGCCCGATGAACACGTCCACAATGTTGAGTGATTTAGCCTTGTGGCTTTTCCTGGTCAGTCCAAGCAAGGCTAACATGAGAGTTGACACAGGGGCCACAAATCCTCCTGTTTCTTGCTTGTATTTTCAGCTCTAATCTTCCAGCAACCAAACAAGGCAGAACACTACCTTGGAGAAGAAAAATAATTTAATAACTTCAAATGGCCTTGTACTTATAAAACCCTTGAGAAATCACATGTTGGAATAACTATTCCTCCATAAGAGAACTACACTCCAGCGTGATGTTAACTACTGCCCCCAATAGTTGGCCATGCTTGTAACCTTCACATCAGGATTAGAATCTTGTAAATAATAGCTGAGTTTATGGTTCTAATTTGGTTTGTAATTGATTGTCCTAAAAACCCAGAAACCAGAAAAGCACCTTTTTTTTTTCCCCTACAGACCACAGTTTAGCTTGGAGACTATTTTAAAATTACTCTGGTATCCTACAAACTTCAAGATCTTTTGTTTTCATAAATTATGAAAGGGAAATGTCACAAGCTCTCCTCTCCGTGATGCCCGGGCTCTGCTGACAGCTGTATGAGACACACTCTGTGTGGCAGGTTGGGAGCTGAACATTTCATCAATAAATAGGACTGTGATAGCTTCATGTTGATGGTCAAGGTAGTGGCGTTTAATACCTCAGAAACACACACCTACTCCAACAACAAGTGGACTTGAGGGTTGAATTCCACACCGTAGGGCACATTTCTTTCTTCCCTCCTGGCAGAAATTCCACTATTATGTACCAGACAATTCTTAATAGTAATCTAGTTTTGAGACAGTTCATATTCCTTGCTTGCCTTTTGCCCTTACATAGGGATGCACAGCTCTTGCACAGAGCATGCGGATGCAAAGCTTGATCTGTCCCTGCGGGTATACCTCCCAAAGAGTTCAGACGTGGGCACAACCGCTCTCTCTCAATCCTTAATGGCAGTCATCTCGGTGTTCTCAAATATGAGAAAAATAGGCAACACAAAGCCAGAGCAGCTAGTTCTCCAGGTGATAGGAGAAAATTCAGAGTAGTTTTAAAAGAAATCAATAATAAAACATGTTGTGTGCAAATTAATTTAAAAATAAAGGGCAGCTTTCCTGGTACCCAGACTGCTCTGATGTGCCCATTTCTTCACTTTCCTTTGATCCTTCATCTGTGTTGTCCCATCTCTACTATGAAAGGCATTCTGTATGAATGAATCCAAGTATTATACGCAACAGCTTTAAAAATCCATTATCTTATTTATTTTAAATGTGTATTTATGTTTGATTCCTCTTATAATTTATACGACAGAGCACATTTGTATATAGAACAATTGATACTTTAAAAGGTATTTTTTGCAAGTTTTTAAAAACATGATAAAGGTAAAAGTCGAGATTGAAAGCCACATAGGTATGGTGGCCTGATCTTTAAGGGATAGAGCATCTGTTCCAGAGTTCTGCAAACATTCTAAACGACAATGATCCGGATTGAAAATGTCAATAAAAACCCTCATTTCACATTTCTATACAACAAAACTTTTGCTCCAAAGTCTCCTGGTGTCGACGTCTAACATGCTTGGTGTCCACATTCAGCTGCCTGAAATATAGTGTATTAATCTGACTTTAGATGTCTTCTTAACCACACAACGCACAAAGGCAAATCAGGGGAAATACTCACACACTGGAATTTAGGGGTGCCGCGTTGGCTCCCATGCCCCTGAAACTTTGGGAGACAGTTTGTGGCAGAAGAAGTTTAAGAGCCAAGCCTTGCTAACACTTAAGCTGTGCTCTTCTCTTCTAAGTCCACCAGTCAAAATCGAAATAATGTTAAACCAAAGAATTCTCAGCAAAAAGAAAGAAAGGGGCAAAAAAAAAAAAAAAGAAAAAGAAAAAGAAAAAGTTTAAAGAGACCAGTTTATGTGTAAAAAGATCAAGAAAGATGAGGTAGTTTTTAAAAAAAGCTCCATGTTCTTGACGGTAATTCCTGACCTCTGCAAAATTCATTTTATTCTTTTAATGACCTTCTCTTTTCATAAAAAAAATGCTTTCCTCCTCCCTTCTATTGGCCAAACTGTAATGAGAAAATAAGAAGTTTAATGCCGGTGGGTTAGCGTTACCTTTTTCCTCCTGAAAAACCTGGGAAAGAATTGGCTCCAATTAATGCAGAGGCCCCTTTATCCTGTTAAAAATATAACACGGTTAATAAAGTGTTAGCTGGGAATAAAAATGTAAGTGAGATGCAAATGGAGGCTCAAGTACCGAGAGCGATTCTGTACACCCGCGTTGACGTCTATAGAGGAGAAAAAATACCTGTGATGCTTTCGATGAATGGAACCATGTGAGAATGTGCTAGAATGTACTCTTCGGGTTTGGGAATTTGTGATTTCAGACTTTAATGCCTGCACACAAACTGACTTTAAAAAGCAAAGGTTTGAAACAGATAAAGCAGCATTTTGCCTAAAGTTCATTCATCAAAGGGCCGCATATTTTGAAAAGGGTAAAAGCACTACTAAACTCATCAGGGATAAGTAAAGGCTATATACTATAGATTATTTTAATCCCCCAGCTAGATATAAAAGGGATAATTACATATTTGTGGTTGAAGCCATGTGGTGGAAAAATCAATACAACTTTTTTGTATGACACTTCATTAGTGTGAAAAATTTTAAAAGCTGAGAAGAACTGCCTTGCAATTAAATGCCTCTGCTACTTCAGCTCCAGTAATGGGTTTGTATTATTATCTAGTTTATTTGAAATAGTGGCTGCACTATAGAAGTAATTGGAAAACATTGATTATGCGCTTGTATCTGGAAAGCCTGGCAAATCATTACAGGGCCCGGCAACAGTTAGTTAGCCTCACTAATGAAGCACTAATTGCTGTAAGTAGGTTAACATGTTAGGGAAACTAGAGGGGGATAATAGTCCAGAAGATTCTGAAGGATTTTGCCAAACATGTATCTCAATTTATTTACCAAAGATAGAAGTCACACAGGCTCTTTCCTCTCTTCCCTTTTTGTTGTCTTCTCTTTGGTTTTCATCACACCACTCTGTTGAAGGAAAAACAGCAGCCTAAACGAAGCTTGCAGAATCATTTGGCCTTAAGTGACTTCCTCTCCTTTTAAGCTGTCTGTGTGTTAACCAGGCTGATGGAGCTGAGCCACCATCAGCACCATGTCCTGAGCAGGTCTTGGGGTCCTTCCGTTCAGAAGCATCTGATACCCAGGCTCTTGGCTCAGGGCTTCGCACCTTCCTGGTGTGAAATCTCTCCTTGCTGTTACATTACAGCCTCACGGTCCTACATCCATAAAAGTTCATTTTTTTAAAAAACTTTTATTTATTTACAGTTTAGTTCATGAAATTAATTTAGTCCAAGGAATTCAGTGGCCTTGTTAGTAGAAAAGTGAATTTTAAAAAATTTTCCACTGCTATTTGTAGAATTCTTAGGAGGAAAAAAAAAAAATCAGCATTAAAGAAATTCTTCCATAAGTGCACTGGGAACCAGATAAGAGGAAACACTTGAAATTATCCAGTGTCCATTGACCAAATGGTAGATCAGTAATTGTGCTGTAGTCACATGATGGACTACTATGCAGTAGGGAAAACAAGTGACATAACGACACAGGCACACACAGGCACACACAGGCACACACAGGCACACATACACAGGCACACATACACAGGCACACACAGGCACACATACACAGGCACACATACACAGGCACACACAGGCACACACAGGCACACACGCGGTAGATGAGTCTCAGTATTGGATGAGGGAAACTCAGTTCCAAAGACCATGTATAATATGGCAACATTTCATAAACTCCTAAGCAGAACAAAATGGCTTCAGTGATATGCACATATGTAGAAACATCACTTTAAAGGGATTCATAAAATGTATAAATATTTAGTTGGTACTTCAGGGAGGCAGAATGGAGACATCTGAGAAACTGTGGGCTTAAGTTGGGTAGGACTATCAATGGGTATCTTAATATTGTGATTCATAATTAATGTTTATATTGCATATACGCCCATGTGTTAAATGCAATTTTTAATAGAACCATTATCTTCTACCTCACTAAAAATGATACCTATCACCTTGTTCAGTCAAATTACAAAGTTTTCTAAATCACCAGAGAGAAAAATACCATTTAAAAATAGTGGTACCTTTTGTTGTTGCTGCTCATTGTTGACAGTATCAGTATAAAACACTGAAAAGGAGGAAAATAAAGTATTTCTTTAATTCAAAAAAGAAATCTATGTAGAACATTCTGTAAAGAATTTTCTTGTTTTTCTATAACTTACTTACGAAAACGGAGAGTGGCTATGTCTTTTTGCAGTGTTTAGTGTTCTTTACCAATGAGTTCTGGGTACTTCATAGTTTATAGCCAAGTAGCAAATAGATATTTAATCACAATTAAGTAAACAGTAGTGATATCAAAGTAGAAAACAGAAAAGTTTCTGTATATGCAATATGTAACACTTGCTGATATAAAAGAAAACTGAATAACATCGCCTCTGTAAAGTATTATCCAATAAAGGATGGGGCCAGTGTGGGAAGAAGGAAGATTAATTTTCTCCATCTTCCTTTCCTTGCTGGGTTCTACCTCTTTTTCTTTGCTGCTGTAGCGATTAGGGTAGAGTAGGTGTCCAGACATACTTTGGCAAGGCTACTGAAATTGATCATTTATCTGAATGCACAAAGTAAAGGTTTATAAATGATCTGAGAGTGACTCTTCCAACGGAGAAAAACCCAGTTTCCAGACTCTCTGTGACATGTGAGAAAACACTCCCTTGGAGCAAACCTGAGACATTTCTAACATGTGGGCTGGTAGCATTGCTTTGCAAAATGCAGCTCGTGGGGAGATGCCACAAAAAAACGTAAAAGGAGCTGAAATCGTTCCTTGGGCTCTAAAAAAGAAAAAGAACAAGGAAAAAACAGCCAAGGTGTTATGGTTTGGAGCTGGGCACTGGAATGTTTACAGGTGTGATGACCTGACTGAAGCCAAGGGTTTGCTTCTCACCGTGACATCTGGCAGCAGACACACATGAATCTAGACTGACTTCCATGGCGGCATTTGTTCAAGGCAGACGATGAGTATATGTGGAATTATCAGATTCTCTCATTTTGTTTAATTTTCTGTAACAAAAATTAAAATCTACGAGATTAGTTTTTACTAAAATTTTATTTTACAACATTTTATTGAGTGGTTGGTGCCCAGCCCACAACTGTTTGGGTTGTGGGGGAGGACATGTCAGATTTCTCTTCTGGCAACAGAGTCCCCTGAAGAGGCTGGTATGTTTATTTTCAAGTGAGGTTGGGTGGTGGCACACTGGTGCCATCGGGGTGCCAGCTGACACAGAGCCATCAGCTCTCAAGGAGAAGTTGTTTTTCTCTCACCATTTATAATGTTTCCCCTTTGGAGTTATTGGAAAGATCTGGCTTGGGTAGGAGGTTGCAAAGAGAGGGGATTCTTGTTTAAACGGGACTTGGTTTGCAGCCTTAAGTCAGTGGAGAGCCATTCTGTTTGCATTCAACATTTCAAAGAAAAGTAACTGTGCTCTCGGAGAGCCCCTCTCTACAAAGCAGCTCATTATTGTAAATGTGGGACATGTTTAGACTGCTAAGGAGAATCATAAAAGTATAGCCTCTACCACAAGCTCCTCTAGCAGTAAACACTGTCCTCAGGCCAGATCCATTTCTGAGCAGCTCCAGAGCCTGCAGCCTGAGTGGCAAGCTCACCCGGTGAGACCCAAACGGAGCAAGTGGAGTTACAGAGTCTAAGTGTGCAGGGTGCACATTATCTGCAAGGTCTTTTATGTTAAGGAAATCATGACACCTGCCAATCTTTCAAATTCCAAAGGGTAAAGCGTGAGGCCCAGTAGGCTGTCATTGAACATGACAGGCTTAATGCCAAGTTTATAGCAGAAAAAGGGCAGTCTTATTGTGGTTTATTCAGTTTTCTGTTGCTGCTGCAGAAAGAAGTCTCTCTCTCTCTCTCTCTCTCTCTCTCTCTCTCTCTCTCTAATTTAGAGCATTTGAAATACCAAATGGATTCTTTACATATCTCCTGAGCCCCCAGTCCTCTTCGCTACCCCCAGTCCCCAGTCTCTCCTTTAGGGAGCAACCCCTAAATCCTTCCAATTTAGCATCTTGGTGAGACCAGGCTGGCTTTAGTTGAGTATCTCCTTCCATCGTGACGGAGATGTTTCCTAACTCCAAACATTTCTGTTTAATTACCGCTCACACTGTTGCTCCATTTCCACCCAACCTGCCCCCTCGCTTGAGCCCACTGGGCTGAGGAAGGAATTACTCCCCGCGCTGCTCCCGAGCCCTTCTTGTTCAGAACTGTAATTGGCCCCGTGTTTTTGACTTTTTGCTAATAAGCAGCTTTACTTTCACTCCCCCTAGACTCAACCCACCACTTTTGTTTCATGAATTTTACAAAGGATTTTAATAGATGCTTTAGGCTATGCAAAATGTTATATGAGGGGAAGGCATTAATGCAGCAGCCTTGACACAAAGGACGTGTGAGTCGCTGCTTATCATTATGGTCAGATCTCAAATTTTTCATTAGTTCTGGAGGACAAAAGAGAAAAAAAAACCCACCCTGCTATATGAAGGAATATTAACCTGCACTGTGTAACCAACTCTAATTGCTTAGCATTTTACATTAACTCTCTTCAGACATGGCCTCTCATTATTTTTACACATACATAATAACTGGCTATTACAGTGGGAGAGTTCACGCCGATACATAGTGGGCAAGGCTGTGTCAGCATTTCTAACACAAGGCCCACTTCCACGGATTTAAAGGAGCTGTAAAATTTACCTCCAGACCAAAGCCTAGTAACCAACTTTTCACCTGGAGAGGGAATTTTTGTTTAAAGTAAAAGGACACAAAACAAAACGCCACTTTTAATTGAGGGTGGTGGTGGTGAAAGAAAGTTAGGGTTAGCTTAAATTGGGGGTGTAAACAAAAATGAATGAGCATGCTTAAGTCATTGCTGAGTTTCTAAAGAAGAGAATTATTGAAGCCTACCATGAAATATGGTTCTGATGATTAAATATAAATAAGTGAATGTTAAGTAGCATGAGAATTAAATGTTGCATGCATAATAGGCTTTATTGAAAATAGTCATACCCCTTGAAAAGGCCATTGTACAGGTGGTGTTAAGACCATGACACATAGTTTCAAGATGTATAAGCCAAATTTTCATTGGGAAATAAATTAAAACGCTTATAAATGTTGAATGTTAAGGCTTGTGAAAAGTCATCCGTCTACCAAAAAAAAAACTTTGGGCTTTTAGAATTATTTCAAAATTCTCTTTCAGGAAGTCTAAGGGGTTGTTTTGGATTCGAGGAGGAGCAAGACTTTGGCAGCTCCGCTGAGATCACCGAATAAATACTTCAGTGGGGGCTTGGAGGAACAGGTGGTCCAGGTGACACAGGTTTTTTAAATGAGCCTGTTACAAAGGTTTGGATCCCTGAACGATAATGATTCCATCGATTGACTTTCTAAAATGTCCCAGTGTTTCCTCAGTAACCAAGACCTAAGACGATTTTAAAGGTATGCTGAAAAGGTTGGCGTGGGGTACATAGATACATCACACCCACATTATATCCGCCGGCGTCCTCAGTGCCTATGTCCTGAGATGCAACGCTTTCCCTTTAAAGGACAAGGAAGCTGCGATAACAGTAGGTCAGGTCTTAAAGCTCCCAAAGTCGCCCCACGGGTGAGCGAGAACTTAGGTGGGTGTTGTCTCTTCGGTTGGAAAAAGACCTTTGAAAAGGATTTCAAACCAGGTGGTTCTATGGCAGAGACTGGAGCAATGTCTTCACGTTCATTGCGTTTCTGAACAACCCATCAAACATTAGAGGGCTAAGCAGAGCTTATGTCCTCCGTTTCCATTGACCTTCTAACCTTGTCATCTGCTCTCCTTTACTTCAAAAGCCATAGCCCATCTTACCTCCATTTCCTAGATTAGAAACATTACCTGATGTGCCGAGAAAAATGTATAAGATGCTCATTTAAAAGTGCAAGACCACTTAGAATAACACGAGGCTTTACTACTATGTCTCGAAATGACAGTTAACAGAGGAGGGAACATGGACTGAAAGCAACTCTCAAGCACAAATGCATCAATGCGTCGGTGCTAGTGACTAAGAAGTATCAGCCTTGTCCCTTAACTGACTGAATGAAGGGTTCCTGGTTGACAATGATTCTCCTGTGATGGAAAAAGCAACAACTTGTTAGTACAGTTCCAGTAAACAGCCCTGCTGGCCTCACATGCTAATTAGTTGTAGCCCAGCTCGCCCTGGGCTCCTCGGTGGCACGCTAATCAGAGATGACTGTCAAGTATCACAATTGTGTCTCCGCACCTCAGAGAGAGGCAAACACAGGAGCCTGTCGAGAGGCCTGGGTCTCGGGGTGCCTCAGCTGCTGCGTACAGGCAGCTCGTCATTCCTGCCTGCTCAAAGAAGGAAAAGGGTTAGGCAAGAGGGGTATTCTACCTGTCCAGCATTCCAGGAGGCGGGGATGCAATCAGCTTGAAAGGGAGAGGCTTCAGAGCGGGGGGGGGGGGGTGGGGGGGAGGAACCTGCAGCTGAAGCTACTTGGGGGTTCCCGCCCACCCCCTCCCCCCACAACCTGGGATTCTTGAGGATGACAAATGCCAATTCTTTCAATTCGTTGCATATTTTTTGAACTGGATGTCTGAGCGGGCTAAAGGAACAGGCCTAAAGATTTACAAGCTGCCATCAAGGGTGTGGTAAGGAAAATAAAGCCGCATGCCAAGAGGTGTGACTTGAGCCCTAAAGTGGGAACCCCATAACCCTGTAATCTTCAACTCCCTCCCTGCCAGCTACACCCTGACATCACCCCATCAGCAGGAAGTCCTCCTCCACTCCCTGCTTACCACACGCGCACACACACGCACACACACACACACACACTCTCTCTCTCAAACCCTCCCTACCCCCGTTACCCCTCCACTCCACCCCACCACCACTCCCCAGCATCTTGCCCTCAGTAACTGATCTCCCCTTGGTGGGATTACTGGAAATTCTCTGCTCTGAGGAACTTGACTTCTCTCAGGAGGGAAAAAATCCCCAGCTCACACTGTGCTAGAATGCTCACTCCATCCACTGGACCACTCTCTCTCTGCTTTCCCAATTGTTTCATCTTGTACTCTTTTTCTGAGTCCTTCATTCTTCTGTCGTCAGGAGTCCTGAAGCCTCATGAAGCTTCCTTGCTTACCTAGTCTTCGGCTGCTGCCTCCTATGCAACCCCAACCCACGCCATAGCTCCATCCACCAAGCCCACCTTGACGGGTCCAGATTTTCCCCATAGCTTACACTTAAGCACCATGTTTTCTTAACATTTTTATAAAACAGTCCACGGGCCACATCTACCTAATTTTCTCCAAACTATGAACCCCTGCCTCACTCTGTGTCCAACCCCTCTACCCTCTCCACACAGCGGCCCTGTGTACTTGGCACCGGTGACTTCATGTTCCTCTTTGCCCATCCAAGTCAGAAACTAGAACCTATCTCTCTCTTCTTATCGCCTCCCCCCCTCCCCCCAACCAAGGTTCTGGCTTTGTCTCTTCCATTCTGTCTCTCCATCTCTGCCTTCCTGAAGGGGTTTGTCCTCTCCACACTGAGTTTATTGTTATTTCTAAATCTTCCTTCACATTATAATCACATAGCTCTCTCTACAGCACAAAGCCAATCACGTTACTCTTCTTTTCATATTTTGCAGAGAAGCTCGGCATGGTGTCACGTGTCTGTGAGTCTAGCATTCCAGAGGCTGAGGCAGAGGGCTTGCCTGAACTACATAGCGATTTCCAGGCCAGATTACGCTACATGGTGAGAAGTTGTCCCAAACAAAACCGAGCAAAAATATTTCCCTAGGTCCTAGAGAAGGCCTACCACACACAGCTCTCTAGATTGGATGCCAGCCTCTTTCCCTGGACCCTCTCCTACTGTACCACTTGTCCCAGTTTCCCCACCTCACCACCCATGCCCACTCTGATCACAACTAAGTCTTTACACAGACGTAGAATCTTTTTCTTTGTTTTTTTTTTTCAGGCTCAGATCAAACTCTTTTGCTAGGACAACACTACTGACATTTCTAACAGGAAAAAAAAAAAAAAAGTGCTACTTCTTGTGTGCTCCCAGAATCACATTTAAAATATTTTTTGTTTGTTTGATCTTTTGATTTTCAAGATAGCGTTTCTATTGGGATGGCCTTGAACTCATGGAGATCCACCTGCCTCTGCCTCCCAAGTAAGTGCTTGGATTACAGGTATGTGCCACTACACCAGGCCTAAAAATATTTGCAGGTATGTCTGTGCACTATGTGCAACCTGGGTACTTGTAGGGAGTGAAAGAGGGTGTCAGATCCCCTGGAAATGGAGTTTCAGATGGTTACATGCCATTATGTAGGTGTTGGGAATTATACCTTGGTCCTCTGGAAGAGCAGCCAGTGTTCTTAATGGCTGAACCTTATCTCCAGCCCAGTGGCAACATCACATTTTTCTATTTTGGCCGTAGCCGGATAGCAATGGATGTGAACATATCTGTCCACCACACTTGACCCGAGATCTTCAAGGCCAAGAAGCGCTCATCTCTGTAACTTCTTACTTGTCTGAGTGGTTTGCACACAGCAGATCCTTATAATCCTCTCACACAAACTAATAAACATATTTAAGGATGGATGAATGAGTGCCATACCATTGAACAAAGTCAGGTAGAAGATTTCTGTCTGAGAGGTTTCTTTAGTTCTCATAACCTCAGAGGCTGGGTCAGGGCTGAAATAGAGAATGACAGTAATAATAATAATAATAATAATAATAATAATAATAATAATAATAACAACAACAACAACAACAACAATCACCTTTGCCAGGGACTTAGTTTGGGCCAGGGGCACTGTGCCAAATTTACAAGAATGGTCCCGTGTAAATTTATGGTTTCATATGTCTCACAGATGGAAGGGGGTAAAAAGGAGGTGAGGGGGGGCAGCAGAGGGGCCCAAGAATTGCTGTTGTATCAGAGCCAAACTGTCGCGTTGTGCAATTTAGGTCAAAGTCGACTTGGTTAAAACCAAGTTAAGGCATCCACCCAAACTTGACCGCTCTGTCACATTGGCTAATTCTGGTGCCAGGCTGCGCTGGGGCTTCTGCTTCTTCCTAAGTCCTCAGCCTTTGGGCTGCCAATGAATTCCTTGCCCCTGACAGATCCCCAGGAGCATGCAGGGTCTGCATTCATGAGTGAGGCCTGGGACAGGGCTGGGTTTTGAGACGGCATTTAGAATGGTGGTGCAGAATAGGACTCTCGCCTGAGAAAAATCAGGTGGGAAAATTGTGGCCAGAAAACTCGGTTTGCAAATAAACATTTTTCACAACCCACTTATTTGTGAGATGTGATGTTTTCCACCAAGTAAGTGGAGTAATTGCACCAGGGGTCACTGTGGTTCTGAGGGGACAGCCTCAGCGACACACAATAAAGAATGGATTGGAGCCAGTGGGTGAGGATGTGGGAGACTTGGTTGAATTAAAACTTCTGGATACTTGTAAATAATATTGAAGGCTGTTTTCCAGCATTTAATTAGGTGAAATATAAGGGTCTTTTATTTTTAAAACTTTTTTTTTTGAAGAAGAAGGAAATACAGTGGAAAAAGGCATGCCTCCACTCGGCACAGAGAACATTAAGGTCTCGTATGCCCTCCCCTCCCTCCACCTTGCCCAGTGTTCACTAAAGTTTTCAGGCTTTTATATGAAATTTACTTTGCCAATTTTCTGGGATTACAAGAAATACAAAATTGCCCTGGCAAGGCGATAGATGACTGTAATTTGACCCGTTTTCCCGGGCTCATCCACAGCAATGAGCATAAGTCGCGCACTTGTACAACCACAGCGAGGGCCGAGGTGGACCACTAGAGGCTGTTTTTAATACATTTATTTTAAAGGCTCTCGATTTGAGTGTGGGTTCATAAGTTTAATGAAAGTGTAATCTGTTATTTTTACTAGGGAGCCCTTTAAAAAGAAAACCCGTGGTATGAGTTAAAAGAACAAAAGCAAGGGGACAGGGAGAGCTCGTGGCAGAGCCCTTGACCTGGATGCCTGAGGAGGCCCTGGGTTTAATCCTCAGGAGTGAGGAGTGGGAGATCGAGAAAGAGAGAGAAGATAAAATCATCTAATTGACCAAGTGCTGGATTCAGCTTATATGTCACTTTACAGAGCGTCCCTTCATCATGATGTCCATCTGTTAACCTGGTCATCTGGAAAGCACCTTATCATAGGCAGACAGACAGACAGACAGGGTGTATACAGATATGGACACTATATGTATGTGTGATGATAAGCATACATTCATACATATAGTCACATTTGAACCATATAGCTTACATACAAGGTCGACAGATAAGTATTATTCCAACGGAGAGAAAAGATAACTCAAGTTCAGCAAGATGCAATGAATTTCCTATGAGTTAAGGAGGTTTCCTTAAGCAGTGAAGCACTGAACACACATTTGGCCTGTGCCTGTTCCAAAGCAGGTTAGACGAAAAACCAAATTTAAGATTGTACCCAAGGTGCATTTTTGGTCCCAAAGCCCGATTTAATAAAAGCAAATCAGCTTTGACTATTAGCTAAGTAAATGAAAGTATTAATTAAGCTCAGCTCCCTGGCTAGGCGTAAAAGCCTATAAATCTCAGACATACCTGAGGAATGTGGGCAGGCAACTGTGAATTTGTGTACAAGGCTGGAGTCGCCTTCGTTTGCTTGCCTGGTGTTCAGCCTGGGGACCGTAAGATGGTAAAGCTTTAATGTCAAAAAGAGCAAAAGGAAGAAAGGCAAAAAGGAGAAAAATAAAAAGATGGAAACAAAACCCGAAAGGAGGCGCCCAGGGAGAGGGCCTGAATTCTGTTCACTCATCGCCTGCTGCCCTGAGGTGAGTGTTCAACTAGGGCACAGTTTGAAATGTTGCCAAACTGTTCCCCTGGTCTTGGCCCTTGTGTACGTGTGTGTGTGTGTGTGTGTGTGTGTGTGTGTGTGTGTGTGTGTGTGTGTGTGTGTCATCTGTGTCTGTGTGTGTGTGTGTGTGTGTGTGTGTGTGTGTGTGCGTGTGTGTATGTGTGTCTGTGTGTGTGTCTGTGTGTGTGTCTGTGTGTCTGTGTGTGTGTCTGTGTGTGTCTGTGTGTGTGTGCACTGTTCATGGATGTAAGAGAGTTTAGTCTATATACACATTCTGCAGTGTACATGTAACCCCACACACACGCAAAAACATTCACACTGGGCTTTACATTGCACACAGCGGGCTAGAGCAAAGATGTGACTGAAGAGGACAGAGGAGCGGTCTACAGCTTCAAATAACTGGAGTAATGAAAGCTCAGATATACACAGAATCTTGATAAACTTGGGAAGTGTAGAGTGGTAACATTGTTGCTGGAATCATATTCAAAATATTCACTGAAATATAAAATGCTATTCAAAGGAAAGGACTTTCTTTAAAAAAAAACAAAAACAAAATCAGAACAATAAACAAAGGAGCCCAACTTCTAAAGATGCTGGCCACATCATAGTCTGCTTCCAACAGAGAAATCCACCTTAAGAAAGGTCCAGAGAGCGCAGTGGAAACCACATACAGTAGGAGAAAGTTGGGAGTGTGGGTGTCAGGCTGTCAGTAGTCTGACAGCTATGGTAACTACCCTCTAATCCAGCCAGCTCCAGCCACGCTCTCAGCTGACACCACCAGGACTGACTGACAGCTGAGGAGCGGGCACTTTTTACAGGCTCAAGTGACATCCAGTCTATTAAGGCTGACAAGCACAAAGCAGAGATTTGCCCTGAATGGTTTGGTACTGAAGCCTAGTAAAGGGGTTATTTGAAAGGTCTTAGAGAAAGTGTCAGACTCCAGCTCAGATGATAACAATATTGTAATGATGGCGCTGGACAATGAAGAGTGATGATCGCCCCTCCAGGCCGGGAAGACTGTAGGCAGTGGGGAAAGGCAGCAAGAAGCAGGCCTGAGTTGGTTCTCCAAGGCCAGTAGTGTGCAGGCAAACATTCAAGGAATTTCCTTCCTTAGGCAGGACGGTCCTTCAGGCTCCAGGGTGTTGCCTAAATTAACTGTATCATTTGCATATGAATGGAATCATTTGCATATGAACTGTATCATTTGCATAGGGGCTGGAAGGTCAGATAGTGGGGATAGAAAATGGGGCATTGGCTGGGTGTCCCTGAAAGAAATTTTCACTTTTTTTTCTTTCTTTCTTTCTTTCTTTTTTTTTTTTTTTTTTTTTTTGAGTTAATTACAAGGCACTGAAACTGTTTCTCCTCCAGGAAGGAGATGAAGAAATCTTCAGGCTAAGCGAGTGACTGGCTGCATCATCGACAGGGCTGCTGAAGCAGTCACCCCACTTCTGACCATACCAGCTCCCAACACCCAGACTTATTTAGTAAGATTTTTTCCCCTAATAAGAGAAAAATTAATTTTCCAACATGCTTTTTTTTTTTAATGTCTTTCTGTGTGATAGGAAAATGACAATTACCATAGTCCTGTCTCTTAGTGGTGTCACATATTCCTATTGGGTTCAGCCTGTTCATAAGTATATGTTTATTTCTTGTCCACTTATTCCCTTATTCCAGACAGGAGCTTAGGTAAATCTTGGGAATATGGTGGTGACCAGGTGCCTATCTGCTGGCCGGCTGATTAGACTCCAGGGTCTGAGGCTAATGATCTGCTACGGGAATGCCAGCTACTCTCAAGCTGACATGCTTCTCCGCGGGTGGGGAGTTAGGGAGCCCCACTTTTCTCTCCCTGCTTCTCTGGCCTCTCTCTGTTGTCTATGACTCTAAGCGCCCCATGATCCAGCAACAGAAAACAGGAGCCTCTGGCACAGCAGTTTCTGCTCTCGGTCTTATGTTCCCCATCTATTCTCAACAGCCATTCTGACTTTCAAATCTACCAATACTAGTGGGACTCATAGCTTTAAAATTTACAAGGGAAAAAGTCAACTCTCTTTCTGGAGTTTCAACTTTACTCTTCTAAAAATCCTCCTCAAACAAAAACCTTCTAGAATTTTCCCCGTATAGAGTTTCCTTGGCACCCAAGCACAAAGGGGGCTGAAGTTGAGTGTGCATAGGTAGCCATACTTCTTGAAATTTGAGAACAAGACAGAAACCAAGAACTGGTAGCAATTAACTGAATTTTGTTCTTAGAAATTTGGTGTCCTTTATATCTCTGCCATTGAAAATGGCTTCAAGTTATTCATGGAGATTAAATAAAAAAGGCTGAAGTTACTATACTTTTCAAATATTAAAAAAAATAGTTATTATTTCTATAATGTCAGAATAACAGATTCAAAACTGTAGCATCTCCATGGTGCAACAGTGAAAATAAAAACAGAACACCAGCAGTGCTGTGCAACTGAAAGCAATACTGCCCAGCATCAAAAGGGGAACAGAACTGTGTTCCCACAGTTGAGAAAAGCAGCAAGCACATCAACAGAGATGCTTGGCAGCCATCCCAAAGAGACCAAAGGTGGATCTCAGAATGTTCGAGGGCACTGTACCAAAACAGCAGCAGCAACAGCAACAACAACAACAAAAACTGCAGGTAAAAAAGGTATATAGAGGACGAAAAGAATACAGGAAATTTATAGGTGGGTTGAAAATTAATGTGCTGGGGCTGGAGAGATGGCTTAACAGTTAGGAACACTCATTGCTCTTTCAGAGGACCTGGTTTGATTCCCAGCCCCGACATGCTGGGTTACAACCATCTGTAACTCCAGTCCCAGGGAACCTGACTCCTTCTTCTGGCACTGCACACACCTAGACATAGACACACATGCAGACAAAATACCCATACGCATAACAGAAAAATACACAAAACTTTGAAGGGATGTGCTAAATTTCTTAAAAGAGCACAAAAGCATAAGAAGTGGAGAGAGGCGCGCGCTCCCAGCTTCCCGAGCATTGCCAGGGGAGACAAAACCTCGTTGACATTAAAAAATGATCCAGGAGTCCAGGAGTTGTAAACATTCAGTTTCAAGAGGCCTCGAAGCGGGGTCAAGAAGAGTCAAAACAGCTGATCTCTTAACAGGCATCAAATATGAGAGGCATCTTGTTCAGAATTGTAGGAGCAGAGAAACAGTGCACTACGGCCACTAAGACATAACATGAGCGAAGCATTTTCTCTGGGCAGTGCAGGTGCAGAACAGGCCTGTACAGGCTGTTTACCTTGAGAGTCCAAGGAAATCCCTTTCACCTTTAATAGTTTTTTTTTTTTTAAGTAAAAAATGAAACAAAAAGGAAAACAAATAAGGAGAGATGAGGAAAGAAGGAAAGAACTGGGCTCTATAAAACAGGAACAAAGTACAAAAGGAAAATGATGAAAGAAAAATAGACATAATGAAAATAAAAATGTAAGTACCAAAATGAAAAATCCCTTCTCAGGACCCCAACATTAAAAGACTGGGGAGCATTAAGCCACTAGTGTGTAAGAGACCAACTTGGAAAACTCAACTCTCTCCCTTTCAGTATCCCAAAGAGCAATGACAGGTAAGTATTCGTAAATGAGATCGCATGAGACACACGATCGACCTGCACGAGCATAGCGACCACTTGCAGAGAAACACAACGCAGTCAGCAGTAATGAAAGCCCAGGTGCTAGGCCTGAGTCAAGGAGGCAGGAGAGCTTCTGTGTCAGCATAGGCAGAAACGGTCTCATCGCAAACTCTCCTGGACCAAAGATACAGTGCCAAATCATAAAAGAATGACCAAACAGGAAGGTAAGGGGAAAGAGAATTCTGGACTTCAAGACCTAGGGGACTATATGAAGATGACAGGAATGTGTGTTAATGGGACAGGAAGGTAGAGGCAAATGGTGAGGGCGGGGTGAGGAAAAGACACACTCAGAATTTAAGACATATGAAGAAAGGCAAATTATTAAGAAAGAGAACATCACAATCTCTCCTTCCCATCGCTGATTGTGTACAGCCCATAACTGCGGCGAGACCCACAGGCTCAGAGCCTCTAGCTATGCTCCTCATAGGGCAGTACTACTCTGGACTCCCTTGAAGGTCTATACAAATAACTGGAAATTTTAAGGTGTTCTGTCGCTTGCCAAGTCAGTTGCAAATATGTTCACAGTTACGCAGAGTTCCTTGGCTGTCTGTTCTAGCAATTAAGAAAACCTGTCCAGTAATAGCTGACCACTGAGTTAACCAGACAAAGATTTTGATGACCACATGTGACAATTAACACTGATTTTACAGAACTATATCAGATGTCACCAAGGACATAGTGCCAGCAAGTGACAAATAAAAGCATCAGCCGAAATGGAAAGAGGGGAAAGACTATATGTAGAATTGCTATAAGATCACATGTAAAATGTCTACACAATGTTCAACTAAGATTTATAAAACATGCAAAGAACAGGCAGGAAACAATGGCTCACCCAGTGAAAAACAAGGTCATGCTTATGCCCGACTACAGAGAAAAATCCCATCAAACGAAACAGTCATCACTGGAAACTGCCCCTGATAAAATTTAGATGCTGGCTTTTCTAGACAGAGCTTTAAACTGCATGGCTTAAATATGCTAAATAAACTAATTAATACATGACTAAAAGCTAAAGGAAAATATGAGAACAATGTCTCACCAGATACAGAAGAAGTCAATAAAATCCTGTGCCACAAAAAACACTCATGGAAGTAAATTCACCAGAATGGTCTAAGACCAACAGGCAACAAAAGAAAGAATCAGTAAATTTTTAAAAATTATTCATTGAGAGAAATTAAGAAAAAAATGAACACAGTCTTGGAGATCTAGGGGACATCATCAGGAACAGAAGCATACACATAATGAAAGGTTCAGAATGAGGGGAAAGAGGGTAGAAAGAAGACACGAAGAGCTGGAGATAGGGCTCAGCAGAGAAAGGCATTTGCTGCCAAGCCTGACAACTGGAGTTCAGTCCCTGAGACCTGCATGGTAGAAACACGGAGCCAACATATTCAAGTTTTCTGATCTCCAAACACAGGCTACGGTGTGCATTCACAAACAATAAGATAGATAGATAGATAGATAGATAGATAGATGATAAATATGAAACAATTTTGAATGCATGAGGAATTAATGATTAATGGCAAACCCCGAAATGCTATAAAATACATTAATCTACATATCTAAGAAGTTCAATGAACTCCAGGTAGAATAAACTAGAATAATTTAACCTTTAACATATCACAATAAATTTGCTGAAAAAAGAAAAAAAGGCTCAATCTTGAAAGTAGGAAGAGAGAAGTGACTTAGGTGCAGTAGGTCATCAATGTAAATACCAATGAATTGCTTATTGAAAACTCAAGAATCTAGAAGATGATGGTATGGTGTGTGCAATGCTAACGAAAAATACTGTTGATCAAGAATTCATGTCCACTAAGACATTCTTAAAAATAAGGGCAAAATAAGAAAGAAAGAAAGGGAGGGAGGAAGAAAGAAAGAAACAAACAAACAAACAAAGAAAACAAAGTACATGAGTCTGGACATGTACTCATAGTCCAAGCCATCTAGAAAACGGAGAAAACAACAGTCAATTAAACCAAAAGTTGGTTCTTTGAAACAGTCACATTGACAAGTCACTATCTAGACTGATGAAGAAGAGAAGACACATTAATAAAACAAAATTCAAAGAGGAACCATTACTACCAACTCCATGGAAACCGATTGTAACAGAAAACTGTGAATAACCATACACTGACAGAGTAGGTAACACAGATGAAGTGGGCATGTTGTTAGAGAGATAAGCCCTAGAGAGAAGGAATAGAAAATCTGAGCACATTGGTAGCTGGTAAAGAAATTTAATCAGTAATCCAAAAGTTCCCATAAGAACATCCCTGAACTAGGGGCTCTTCTGGAAAGTCATCCCATTCACTAAAGCAGCAGCACGGAGATTTCATAAACTTTCTTAAAACAACAGCAACACTTCCCAGCAAACTCTGAGACCAAACACATAAAAAACCAAGCTGTACATCAATAGTGGTTGTAAATACAGACACAAAACTCTCAACTGAATTCTACCAAACAGGCCCAGTACCATATAAGGAGGCCTGTATACCAAAGCCAAATAGTGAATTATATCAATAATTCAAGATGCATTCAATGCTTACAAATCATTCGATATAATACACTACATATGACCATTCCCATAGACACAGAAAAAGCATTTGATAAAGTCCAATATCCTTTCAGGATAAGAACAGCCAACAACAGCCAGGTACGGTGGCATAATCCCAGCACTGGGGAGATGGAGGCAGGCATGACTTCAAGGCACAGTGGCAGAACTCTGTGAATTCAAGGCCAGCCTGGTCTACAAAGTGAGTCCAGACAGCCAGAGCTACACAGGGAAGCCCTGTCTTGAAAAACCAAACCAAACCAAAAAAGAACAGCCAATAACTCAGAACATAGGAACATTTATCAAGCTGATAAAAATACATCTGTTAGTATGATTATCAGTATAATTCGAAAGAAAGACTGGATATTTTCTCCCTACTATTAGAAACAAGAAAGGAATATCTACTCTTGCCACTTCCATTTAATGCTGCACAAGTTGTACTAGCTAGAGCAAGCAGGCAAGAAATCAGTTACTAGGCATTCAGATTTTAGAGTAGTATTGATCCTGGACATAAAAAAAGCTGTAAGAAACAAAAAACTATTATGGCTTAAAAATAAACTCACAAGGGGTTTATTGAATACAATATAACAATGTAAAATTATTTGTATTTCTATGCATTAATAGTGAATATTTTGAAGTATTAAAGTAAGAAAACAATCTAGTATTAATAGTCTCAAATAAAATAATTTCTCAAAATTTGAGATTTATATACTTAAAACATCATTGAATAAAATTAAATAAGACCTAAATAAATGGAAAGGCGTCCTATGTTAATGGATCAAAAGACTTACTAATGTTAAGAAGAAATAGTTCCAATGTAATCTCTATTAAGATACTTGTCTGCAGAAATTGAAACACCGATCCTGTAATCCCTATGGGAATGCAAGAGAAGTTAGTATTGGCAGGGGTGTGCGGAATTCGTCACCTTCACATACTGCTATTGAAGACAAGACGATGTAGTTGCCGCAGAAAATATTTGGCAATGCCTCAAAAAGTTAAATGCAGTTACCATTCGACTCATCAAATCTATTTCTAAGTGTATGCCCAAGAGAATCATGTGATCACATAAAATTACCTGTACACTGTCCATATTAACATTACTCCTAACAGTGACAGATGAGACAGCCCAAATATTCACTTAATAGGTGGGTAAATACAGTGTTGTCTATCATAGCATAGCCATAAAAGTAGCCTATTAATACACAGATGGAACTTGAAATGCTAAGTAAATACCACATTTCTGTAATTCTATTTTTATTTTTAAAAAACAATTTTGTTATAGTTAATAATAACCCACCTAAGCCATAACATTATTTTATCCAATAATTTAAAACTCAATTGGGCTGGAGAGATGGTTCAGCAATTAAGAGCACTAGCTGCTCTTCCAGAGGCCCTGAGTTCAATTCCCAGCAACCACACAGTGGCTTACAACCATCTATAATGGAATCCGATTGCTTCTTCTGATACACATAAAAACAGAGACTTGTATACATAAAATAAATCAATAATATCTTTTTAAAACTCAGTATATTATCATGATTGAGAAACACTTTGGAGAAGTGTGCATTCTTTTTAGAGACTTTCAAAGTTTTATTTACACATGGTTCAAAGCTACGGTACAGCACAGCAAGCTTTCTCGCATGAGAACATGGCAGCCGCCCTCAAGGCCTCTCCCAACAGCCAAGGCCTGCACACTTTAGCTGTGCGCTTCAGCGGGAGAAGGGGCCTGGCCATCATCAAATGAGTTTAATTTTCTGCTTTGCCTATACTTTCTACCAGCCATTCAACACATTTGTCAAATGTCTTCTAGAAAGGCCTAGAAAATTTTTGTCAGGTCCTAGAGAGAATCAAAATTAGAAAGCTTTGAGGGGCTTGCAATAGTACGTGAGATGGATATAGATTTTTTTTTCCTCTTGTGATAAAGGGCAACCGTTAAGGTTTCAAGATATTTCCTCTGAAACTCTATAATAGGAATGTCATGAAAACCAGGTATTCCTGGAAATTATCCTTTCTGATTGAGCTTTAAAAGTGTGGATTATGGATGTTCTTTAATCCTAGATGAAAAGCAGCTGCAAGAAGGAAGGGAAAAGCGGGAATTCAGAACATCCGAGGGCTAGCCCCTTCATTGTTACAGCGTTATTTACGATAGCTGCAGAATCACCTGTGGTGTCCTCCAGCAGGGATAAATAAAGTGTTGTTCACACGCACAAAGGAATATTATTCAGCCTTTAAAGAAGAAGACATCCTGTCATACACGGCAACATGGATAAATCTGGAGGACATCGTGCCACGTGAAATGACCAGGCACAGATGGTCAAATGTCACGTGAGCTCGCTAGCATGTGGAATCTAATAAAAGTGAGCTCATGGAAGCAGGAGGTAGGATGACGGCTCTCAGAGGCTGGGTTGTTGGCCAAAGATCCAAAGCTTCAGATGAGAAGAGCAGGACCTGAAACGCAGTGCAGAGCGGAGTGAGATCCTCAGGCACCATCATGTGTTGTGTCTCAAAATAAGTAAGAGGGTAACGTTCACGTGGCTCGCTGCTAAAAAGAACCTCGGGTGGAGGAGGCGATGGGTATGTTCACTGGCTTGATTTCATTAGTCCATGTTAGATATTGGGGAGGGAGGGATCAGAACATCACATTGTACCTCATAAATGCGTACAGTTCTGATTCATTGATTAAAATATGAATAATAATTTTAACGGTGATAATAATACCTACTTCATGTAATTACTATGGAGATTAAAAGAAGGCATATGAAGTGCTTAGCAGAGTGCTTGAAATGGCTTCATAACTACTCAAATCCATTAGTCCCTCCTCACGCAATTAATTCTGGAGACATTCTGATGAATTAAATATTTTCCTGTACAAAAAAAAAAAAAAAAAAAAAAAAAAACCTTAATGTCTTTTGGAGAGTTTTTAGATAGTTATACTTTGGTGGGTTTTTTTTTTTTCTTTACAAATCTGGAATGGATTTAGATTAGAATAACCCTAAACACTGCAATGTTACTTGAATTCTAAACATTTAATATTTACCAGCATTGCCAATTAAAGTAAATGTTAATTAAGCCATCAAATCTATTTTGATTGAGCTCATTTTTTAAATCATCTTCTATATGCAATTTAGACTTTCAACATAGTAATGTTGACTCTCCAATGTTGGATTCAGAGTGATCCAAGCTCTATGGATGGACCCTTGGAAAATAATGCAAAATTCATTAGCATTATGGCTGAAGCTCCTCTTCCTCACAATGCCAGGAGGTTAATACTATCTTTGCTTCTAGCCACTATGAATATTTATTGGCACATAAAGTCAGACTGAATGACACAGAACTAAGGATAATACAGATTCTCCCAGTGTCCCACCCTATCTCTGGTATAATTTTCAACCCCAGAGACACTCTACTTTTAGGGAGAAAATTCAACATAAAAGGAACCTGTGACACATGAATTGATACAATATGCTAAATATGCTATTATATTTCAAGGTCAATCCCTGTTGTCTCTATTTTGATCATTTCAGCTACAATTTTGTCCCTGTCCCTTTGTCTATTAACCCTATTGCATAGCTGTCCCAAGCTACTTCACTAGCTCAGGGGACAAATATTCTTCAAATTAAAACTCTTGATTTGCCATTCACCAGAACAACAGGAATCCAGGATACTTCTAAGGGCATTCTTCTGTGTTATCTAAAAACCCATCACTCCCTTATTCTGGAGAGGCCCAGACCCGTTTCCCAGCCACGAGCGTCCCCACTGGTGGTGGTACCACGCAGCCTGCTAGGTTCTTGAGTGTACAGTGGCTCTCTTGCTGGCTCAGCCTTGTGGACAGACCTTACTGATGCTAACACTGACTCTGCATCACACTGACATGTTCAGGTTTTATTGCCAAAGCTGGTCCACGTGGTGCCGGATGCAGCAGTCATTTGAGTTGGCCTAGGTGTTGTTATTAAGCCAGAGGACCCACTGGAGTCCACTTTTCCTCACGGAGAATTCCCTCACATGTGTACCAACTTTCCTTTCCTCCTATTACACCTCAATTGAAACAGAGACTTCTAAAGATTCTGCTGTGGTCTCTCCACACCGACCACCAATAAAGACAATGCACTACATGCCAAACTGGTGGAGACGTTTTCTCAGTTGAGGTTCCCTTTTTCCAAAATGACTTTACCTTGTGTAATTAACCAGATTACTTCCGGTTTTGTGCCCAAGCAGAAAGCCTAAGCACTCTGAGCCCTAAAATAGCTCCTGAAGTACCGAAGGCCTCAGGGAAATCATGAATAGGAACAATAGCTCGAACAAAGTGTGCTTTCTGTTGTAGTGACAAGTCTAAGAGTTGACAAGTGCACATGTTGGTTTAATAGGTCAAATGGCAGACCAGGGCTGGGAGATGGCTTGTTGTGTAGAGCCTGGTAAGCTGCCTTAGATCTCTGCACCCACATAGAAGAAGGAGAGAACCCACTCTTGGAGCTGATTTCTGATGTTCACATGAGTGCTAATGCATACAACCCCCCCCCCATACTCTCCCACTCCCCACCACATACATACGTACATACGTACATACAAATATCCTTTTAAAACGTAACAAAGTGGCTGAACCAAGCACTATGTACCTCTTGGCATTTCTTTCCTAGTCACAGGTGGTAGTTGCATATTTAGTTATTATATCACATTTTAAGCAACTAAGAAAAAAAAAAGAACTGTGGGTAGAAGGAAGTGTTGGTGAATGTTCTGGAAAATGTATCCTAACCCTGACACCCTCAGCCAATGCTGAATAATAGACTTGGGTTAGGCTGTGCCACATGGCTCCTTCTAACCTCAGGAGAGTCCAGCATTCTAAAGCAGGTAAAAAAAAAAAAAAAATCCAGATTTTAAATTCCGGACATATACTGGAAAAAGCTGCTGAGATAAGTATTGGCTGAATCCAACTGTCGCAGATAGGTGAGAGCTGGGACAAAGGCAGCGACAGTGAGGGTAAAAACGCAGGCAAGGCAAAAGTAGAATCAACCATACTCTTTGAGGGAGGGCAGTGACAGGAGGGCACAGGTCAGGTGCCACAACTTAGCCTTTTAGTAGCCTCCTAAAAGGGCTAATAAACTTCTCAACACAAAATAGACCAACTGCCAAGACCGTCAAGTCCCAAATAATGCTCAGAGTTGTGAAGTCTGTGGACCTGTTGTGTAACCTTTGACTGTTTTTTCAGGAAGCCAAGACTGGTAGAGTAAGAACCCACCCAGAGCCCGGGCATGATTTTTCAGTCAGAAAATTTGTCAAACTATTTTGAGACTTTTCCCATTTCAATCTCGTGCTTTCTTTCTTTCTTTCTTTCTTTCTTTCTTTCTTTCTTTCTTTCTTTCTTTCTTTTTTCCTGGTATCAAGTCAAACAAAACATTCCATCACTTTATATGAAAAAGCACTTTTGTGGCATAAACGGGGAAGGATATGGGGCACGCGGGCTCTGAAATCCTATCGGAGCCGTCGGTGAGTGCCCTTGATTTCCACGAGAGCCAGCCGCGTAGCCAGCCCTCCAGAGCCCGTTTTACGTGGGTATCCTATTATTTACCAGGCACTTTAAATTGAGACCAGCATCCTGATTCTCAAGCCGCACGGCTTTTATTGGAAGTCTCTGCCACGTTTGAACATCTTTAATACATTTTAAAAATAGAATTGTAAAAGGCAGGGACCAGACTTCAAAGCATAGACATGTTGGCCAGAATTGTGAAGCTGGCGACAGTTTTCACTGGTTGTAAAGTTCGGGAGCCTCTTTCAATCTCCAGAACAATCGAGGAGGAAGGGGTCCAGCAAGCATTCTTCCCCCGGTGTCTCCGGGACTGGCCTGAACTTACCAGGTGTGGGGGAGCAAGTGTGCAGAAAGGGAACCAGTTAGTTAACAAAAGGCCAGAGTTTTTAAAAAAAAAAAAAAAAAAAATCCCAAACTGTAGTGATCAGACCAGGAGTGGAGCTAGAAACCAGGCCAAAGCAAAAGCAAAGGAGGAAGAAGGGCAGGCCACTCTCGCGGGGCTTCATGCCTTGTGTAGCTCACCTCCCGCCCAGCCCACATCATCTTATGATGGAGACTATACAGATACCCTCTGCATAATGAAAAGCATGATCACTTTCTCTTCTGCTCTCCAATGGACCTTCTATGAACACTTATTACAGTCTACTGCCTTTATTTATTTGCATGTTGAATGCTTTCTTCCCTGAAAAACAATGAGCCACGTCCTACTCATCTCCACATTAAATTAGATGCATCTTTCAAGAAACGTACTATCTGGTTTGGAGAAGTCATGGAGGCAGGCTGTTTGAATGGCCACAGTCTGCCACAGTGGCTCATAAGCATGGTCCCTGAACAGCAGCATTCGTGTTTGCTAATGCTGAGAACCTGCCCTGAAGGGTGAGTGGGCAAACTAGAGACCCAGGAGGGGGGAAACTGTCCTTCCAGTTAGCGGTTGGCAGGCTGAGGACTCAGGGAAAGCTGATATATTAGCTCACCATGGAATATACAGTGTCTCCGTTGGATGGACAAGCTGGAAGGAACGCCAACAATTTGTATTTTAACAAACCTTTCTGGTGGTTCTGAGGTACATTAAAGTCCAGTCGCTGTTGGGTGTGGGAGCGCCTGCTTGTGACCGCAGCAGTTGGAAGTGGAGGCAGGAAAAGCAGAGTTCAAAGTCAGCCTTAACTACACAGCAAATCGGAAGTCTGCTCGAGCAACCCTGTCTCAACATACATACGTCCTACAAAAATGTTCAAGAATCACAGCCCAGTATTCTCACCCTCACCTGAAAAATAAATAGCAGCCATCTCAGGCTATAGCTGCAATCAGATGACGCTGTGTTGTTTACTCCAGAGCGCATATGTATTCGTCACTCTGTGAATGAGGTATTTTGGCTTCTGGTATTTCCAGTTCTGGCTTCATCCAATGGTGCGTTCGGGATACTTGGTCTCCTAAGGTTCATTTAAATTTCCAGATTCTACCAGGTGAACCATATCCTTGCAGAGTCCCCATGAGTGAGCCAAAGCCAGGTACTAATCAAATCCTCATTTTCCTAAAAGGATGCATCCTTTTCCCCTCACAGCAGGGCCTGGGAAAGACCTGGCAGTCATTCTGTGGGCTGAGAACAGCTGTGGCCCATGGAGCTTGTCTACTAGGAAGGAAAGCTCCTCAAAGGATGGTACCTTGAGAGAAAGGCCAATGAGGAGAAGCCCTTTATCAGGGATGCAGAAGAAAACCCGTGTTTCTGAGGCCTTGTGTTCAAACAGTCACTTCAGTCACTTAGAGTTTTCCAACTGATTTCCTCTTCACTGAGTCACAATACCTTAACATTTGTCAGCAAGTCACATCCCTTCTAAAAGGAAATAGGAACCCCCATGCTGCTTTTATTTAATTTTACCAGACAGCCATATCCCCCCACCAGCACACACACAGATACACACATAGACACATACATAGACACACACACACACACACACACCAGAAAAATCAACTTTAACTGGAGTGCTTGCTATACCTGGCAATCTTCTATTTCAGAACATACATGTGCCCGGGAATGCACTTGCAGCCAGCATCACAAACTGACTCTTCAGGAAGGTGTATGTGCAAAGTGTGCATGTGTGCACACATACACACACAAACACACACACACACACACACACAAACACACACACACAAGCAAGCACACACATACACACACACCCCTACAGTTCATTCTCCCCTGTCTATAAACACCAGGGAAGCCACCATTCTCCAGGCCTGTGTTTGCCCAGCCAGCATTCACTAGGCAAAGCACACCCGGGATCTAAAGTGCTTCTCTCTGCCTCAGGGCTGCTACCAAATAACACTCCAGGTGGGCTGTGCTCCACAACAGAAGCACAGTGGAAAGCAACCACCCTCCGGCACTTGAAGCCAATAAAAAACCCTGTCCTTTCACTCGCAAATAAATAATGCTTTGAAAATTATTGTTATTACTGTTTTTTTAATAAGTCTGCCTTGTCCCAGCGCCCACCCCCTCCCATCCCGTTCCCATTTGTTTTCCTGTGGGGGCCAGATCTTTGAAGCCACGTCTCCCTGAGAAGAGGGAAGGAAGATGGAGCACCTTCTCTGCCTGGCTGACCCTCCCTGGAGGGGCCTGGTGGGAGTGAGCCACCCCTGGTGGGACTTTTCTCATTAGCCCTGTGGGCAGCCAGCATTCCAGCCAGGCCAGCCTTACCCATCTAAGCAGAGAACCCTGAATATCTTGTGAGCTATAGTAAAGGTGGTCAGATGTGACAACTAGTTTATTACCATGGAATCGGTTCTGATGCCCCCAGGAGTGGGAGGGGCGGGCCCACTTCCCACAGATGACTGGCTTAAGGGCCGCCCCGAAGCCCAACAGCCTGAGAAACCCAATCCTTGCCTTGACTGTGAAGCAGCCTTTGTTGGCTAATAGCCACTTAAAACAAATGCTGAGAGCAAGCTTGAAACAGCACCCGCCAAACAAATGTTATGAGAATAATAAATGGCAGAGAGGCATTCCTACAGCAGAATATTTTTAAGTCAAGCCGATGGTACAGGATATATAAAGGTGACTGAGCAAGACACCGCATGCTCTTAACATAAGTCTACACAAGAAGGAAGACATGTGCATGATAATAGCAGAAGCTCACCTCGAACCAGGAGCAGTAGAAACAAAAACATCTGGCAGGTTCGACTTCTGCCTGCTGCAGTTCAGGCAATTGTAACTAAAAAGAAGGCACCTAAATGAAATTCAGGAGGAAAGTACTGATTTTCCTAGAGACAAAAAATGTGGGACCTCCATGGGCTCCTCCTGGCAGTACCTGCTCTTCCATATCCCCCCTGCTTTCCTGAAAGAGGCTGCCAGTGTCCCTGTGGCGCTGTGACACTTCAGGGAGGACTGAGGCCTTCCAGGTCAAGGATGGTTCATGATACTGATGGGAGCTCTGCCAGGGGGCACCTTGGGATTTATGATATTTTTGTTTTTGCTTTTCAAGCCACTATTTCTTTGTATAACAGCCCTGACTGTCCTGAAACTTGCTTTGTAGACCAGGCTAGCCTCAAATTCAGAGATATCTGCCTGCCTCTACCACAGGAGTGCTGGGGTTAAAAGTGTTTGCCTCCATCACTGGCCTTTTAGTCCTGATTTATGTCTATATACCACACCTTTTCCTGCTTTATACAGAGTCACCCAAGGCTACGGTACCTTGAGTCATGCCTGCCACTTTGACATTCTGGAAGACAAGTAAGAGTGTTGGGGGATGGCTTTGTGCAGTGCGTATGTATCAGATGCGGTCTGGTTGCAGTCTGGATGTGGGTACTGCCATTTCTATGAAGACTCTCTTCTCTCAACGTTGGGTAAAATTGTTCTCCATCACCTCCGATTGGTTAATAAGGAGCTGGTCAGCCTGTAGCTGGGCAGAGAGGACAGGAGGCAGGACTACCGATCCCAGTTAGGGGCCCCCAGGTGGAGCAGAAAGAGTGAAGGTTAAGGAGAGGGGGAGGGTCACCAGAAGCCATGAGGACAGATGGGTGGAGCAGAAGAAGCCAAGGAGAGGCGAAGATGGCAAGTAGCATGGGACACATGGCTGGGAAGTAATTGAGTTAGAATAGACAAGTATCTGCTTTAAAGCTTAATAATAAATGTGAACAGGCTCCCTAACACACACACACACACACACACACACACACACACACACACACACACACAGTATGCTTTTATTTCTACAGTTAGCACCTATCATGGGTACCAAATGAAAAATAATGTTTTTTCCTATTCCATGTTCTAGTGCTCATTAATGACATAGTAACCTATTACATTTATTAATAAGCTTTAAGCACTACAGTTGAGCAGATATTAATCTATTCTAACCAGGTTATTCTAGCCTGGCTATTTCCCAGCCATGTGCCTGCCACATGCTACCTGCCATTTTAGTCTTGCCTTGGCTGCTTCGTCTCCATCTGTCTGTCCTCATGGTAACTCCTCACCATGACCTCCTCATGGCTCTTGGCGACTTTCCCCTTCTCCTCGACCTCCATCACTGGCCTTTTAGTCCTGATTTATGTCCATATACCACACCTTTTCCTGCTTTATACATGGTCACCCAAGCAAGCAAACACACACACACACACACACACACACACACACACACACACCCCTCAGACCCCATAACTGGCATCGGAAGTCCATCTCTAACTCTCCTGCCCAGCTATTGGCTGTTGAGATCTTTACTATCCAATCAGAGACGATGGAGAACAACTTTTACAGATCATTGAGACAGGAGATTCTTCATAGACAGGACAATGCCCACATCGGGGCTGCAACCAGATCTCTGGGCTCAGAAATCAGCATCTGCTACGCAATGCACAACACCATCCCCCCAACAAACGTAAGAGAACCACAGAGAAACCATCATCTTCGTCACAGAACTCCTACCTGCTGTGACCTGCACTAAATGCATCCTGGGTTGCACACAAGGATGAAGGAAACCTATTGGATGAGAACAGAAGAGGTAAAGCAATGAGGCAAGATCAAATAGGGCATACTCATAATTTGGCCGATGCCTACAGCATATGTAGACAACTAACATAAAAAACAAGGCGGGAAATGTGGGGGTCTGATTTGACTTTATCCTGAAAGCAATGATGGGGTGTCAGTGAAGGCACTGGACCATGGAACCACCCTTACCAGGAGCACAGTTAAAAAAAAAAAGAAAAGAAAGAAAGAAAGAAAGAAAGGAAGTCAGTGGGCGAACAGAGACATAGATGAAGAGATACAAACAAAGACTGGGACTAGAGAGCAGGTGGGGGGTCGGGGGCGGATAGAACTTTGGTTAGAAACAATCTAATCAGAGATCTTCAGGTATGGCAGCATGTTAAACTCACTTGGGGAGATTTTTTTTTTTAAAGCCTTGATTTCTCCCTTAAGCTGCTGATTTAGTTGGTCTGGAAGGGTTTGGTTTTCGACCTCATCATATCATCCAACGTGCAGCCGCTGCTGTAAATCCCTGGTCCTGAAATGGCAACAAAGTACAGAACCCTGCGAGAGGTGTATAGGCCTACTAAAGGGATGCAGGGAGCAAGAGGAAGGACAGAGGCAAGGATCAGATGACAGGAGAGTGGCACTGCCATTCAAAGAAACAGAGATGTCAGAGGCACGAGCATGTTAAAGAAAGAGGAGTTGGGGGCCGGAGAGATGGCTCACTGGTTAATAACGCACGCAACTGCATAGTAACCTCATTCTGGCCAAATGGCCGTCCAGCTGCACTCTCAGTACCACGGACACCACCCATCATCAGGCTTTCCCTGCAGTGCCGGACTGTAGCCCCTCACACCGTGAGCCAAAGCAAACTCTCCCTGATGTGGCTGTCTGCCAAGTTCTTGGTCACAACAATGAGCATATAACTGTTACATATGAAGTGTGAGGGATAATTGAGAATCATTATCATATTTGTGACAAATCAAGTTTCAGATGAGTCCTGTCAGGACAGAAGAAGAAACTGCTGATGTTGTCAGGTACTTCTATACTTGAATTTTAACACGAAATCCAATACGCCTAACTTTGAAGGGAACGTCTAAGGAGCGATAACCCCTGGCCTCTCTTTTTTACTGTTTCATAGTAATTGCTTCGCTCTCAAAGGTTCACAAACATGAGCTTCTTAAGGAAGAGTTTAAAATTAGGCTTCTTCCTGGGATAAATGTACATTTGCTAAAAATCAGCTGCCCATCATCCAAACTACAAAAAAGAGTTATGGCGAAAGCCAGGCCAAATTCCCCTTAGTTCTCAAATGAAGCTGGTTTCAATAATCGTTATGCTGCTGAGAAACCTGTAACGAAATTCACGCGTTCCTCAGGAGCCTCCTCATGTTAATTCATGGCCTTGGAGAAATCCGTCCACCAGCCCAGCATTCCTGTGAATCGTGGACCTGCGGTGCTTTCGCTGCTGTCTAACTTCCAGCTTCTTTTCACTTTTAAATACACATCTTCTCATATGGTGCAATGTTTGCATCCATTAAAATTAGAAGGCTTTATTTTCAAGAAAATAAAGAACAACCAAAAAAAAAAAAATACTAACCACACACAAACGCATACACATTTTATCTGCAGTGTTATAGAAAGTGCATGTAAAATTCTATGTAAAAAAATGGTTAAATGAATTTTAACAGAAGAAAACCTGTTAAATTTTCTGTATCCGGTTACATAAAACATATAAAACAGATTATAATAATAAAATATTGTCAGGTGTGAGAAAAATGGCTCAATTCAGAGGATGTGAGTTTGATTCTCAGCATCCAGTTCAGGTGACTCACAATCACCTGCAACTCCAGTTCCAAGAGATATGATACCTTGGGCCCCCTGTGAACACCTGCACGTGAGTGCAGGTAGACATACACATAATTAAAGATAATAAGTCTTTTAAAATATTATCAGAAAACTCATTAATACTAATGTGGCTTATCCAGTTCTTACTTGTAATCCAAAATCACGGGCAGTATAGAGGACCACTGTCAAATATTATAAAAGGGATACACGATCTTTAAGAAAGCTTTGACATTGTTTATGAAAGGGGCCATATAGAAATGTTGACAGTAAATTTCCTTAGACATGAGTGTCATAGGAGAGAACATTAATAATACTTGCTGGGGTCCTCAGTGTGCTGGCACCCTGGTTCAATGAGCCATCCAGGGAAGACTTAGGAAGAAACGAGTCAGAAAGGGCCACACTGGGAGGAAGGTACAGGGGTAGGGGGAAGGGTGGGGCTATTCTTTGGTCATTGTGGAAGGGCTTCCCTGAGGGAGCCTACACCAACTGAGAGTTTCTGGTAATAAGATCAAGCTATGTGGAGTGCTGAGGAAAGGCGTCAAGTGCACAGTTAAAAAGGATTGAGACGTCCGTGAGGAAGAGCACACCTTGATTCGTATCACTGGCCTTTGTTGATCTTCGTTCATTAATTGATGGTACGCTTAACGCTAGGCTCTCTGCACTTCGTGGGGAAAGGAGCTGGGTGTTGTCTACATCTCCTCATTGTGGGCTCTAAAATTTACCTGCTGGGTGGCAATTTGGCCAGAATAAGGCTAGTCTGCAAGTTCATGTAAGGGTGGCTGTCTAGTCACTTAGGTCACTAGAAAACACATTCAAACCCTGCCCCCCCCACACACACACACTAGATATAATGTCAAATGAAATAGTAGCAACATTAAAGGTTTACTTTGAGTTTAACATACAAATTCAATTTATATATACTAATCACTGAAATTATGGATGCTATTTTTGACATTTCAGGGGCTCTTGTACCTGCATTATCTCACTGAATTCCCACAACAAACATGGGGGTTGTCTTCAATTTACCCAGATAGATGAGGCTGTCGTGACTTCTGGCAATGAAGTAATTTGTGTTCCCTTCCCTGCCTAGATCTGCCTTATTCCAAAAGCCCATTGCCAAGAGTGGTGTTAAACTCCTGCCACTTGGATTTGCACTGGTTATAATGTTCTGTTAAAGATTTCATATTTATTCACTTACTTGGAAAACTGTTGCTGAGTATCCACTATTTGTCCGGAATTAGGGGTTCCTGACCCCTAAAATTAAGGTAAGAGTCTTCAGGAAACTCACAAATATGAGAGAACGCCTAGTGCTTTAAGAAAACAAATTGAAACTGTTCAGTAGTCAAAACAGTGCCAGGGTAGATACAGGATCCAGGGGAAGGTCAGGAGAGGGTCCTCGGCAGATAGGACTCTGTAGACAGCCTGGAAGACTGAGTAAGATCTGGGCATGAAGACTAAGATGGGGGAACGTCACTGCTATGTTTTAGATCGCCAATGTATCATAAGGCCTCTGTTTCAAAGGCTTGGTTACCAAACCCATAGCGATATCAGGAAGTGGTTAGGTCACTGGTATCATGTACTTAGTCCCTCTTTCCTATATTGCTTACTAGGCACCACAAGGTGAGCATCTTCCTCAGCCACATACATATCTCACCACAATCTACTGTGCTGTCACAGGCCCAAAGGCAACAGGACCATAAGACCACAAACTGAAACTATGAGCTGACTGAGGTAAACCTCTCGCCTTTCACATCAATTTTCTAAGGTGTTTTGTCACAGCAGTAGAAAGCTAACATTAAAAAGGTAGCCAGGAACAAGGGATAGCTCATGGGCAGAAACTGTGTGACACAGATGTAGCAGATGGTTTGGAGTTGGGAGGAGGAAGGGAGAAACCAAAAAGAGTAGCCTAAGGTGGTGGTTTCCAGTGGTCAGAAGACCTGCGTGATGATCTTCCAGAGAACAGGAGAAATTCAAACACTTGACCCTGCTCCAGGGCCACTGACTCAGAACCTTCCAGATGAGCCTAGTGATTGGTGTTTTGACAAGCCCTGCAGGGAAGCCTGATCGGGAACTTTGAGTCTAGGTCACAAAAGTTTAGGGTCTACGCTGTTTCTCTCAACAGTGCTACCTCATTAGAGAAAAAATCACTGTAGATTTTTCAGACGGATAGGGATTTTCCTAAAGACAATTTCAGAAATGTTCTAGCTGGAGTTTTACTGTTCCGCATTCGTCTTTGAAAGTAGCAACTCGGCAACATTTATAAATTATAGCAGAACAAATGGTTTCCAGACCTCCACTCATGACCTGCACGGGACCTGAAAATACCATCTGATTGTGAGACATTATGGAAGAAAATGAATTTGTAAGATGCATAAATGGTCGAATGATTTTATTGCTCTTTATATGACAAGTTTGTGGAAAATGGCAAATGATACTTTTAGTTTATATTCCGCTATAACAACAACTGATTATTTCTAAAGATTAAATTACTGTGTAGCAAGATGAAATGGGCTGTGTGGTCACTTCCTCATAGAAGCATCTTCTAGTAGCAATTTTTAAATGTGTGAGCTCAGCTAACTGAAGACAGGAGAGTAGATTTATTTTCTGTACAATCTATGGAGCAGTGGCTGACGGCTTACAGCTCTGGCTTTACAGAGGTATCTGTCTGAGCCTCTTTACTTGGGATGGTAGCCATAAAGGATGACCCAATGTCTAAACAAGAACAGTAAAAACAAACAGCTCAGCCTTGGCCGGTTGCCAATGAAGATGAACAAATGGCAGAGGGAAAAGGTGGAGGGGGGGGACAAAATGTTGATGAAACCCTGGCTTCTCAAGCAGGAGGTTAATTACCAAGGCTGATTGTGGTGTGTATGTGTGTACGTACACACAGACACAATCTTCCATTGTTCTTCCGAGACTCTGTCTGCATCCCAAGTCCCCAACATTCCGAAGCAGTTGTGAGCCACCCAGCATGGGTGTTAGGAACTGTCCCCAGGTCCCCATAGTGGTGCATCAAGCCCCCTCTCAGCCGTTGATGCATCGCTCTTGCCCCAGTAACGTGATTTTCATAGTAATGTAACATGGTGTGCGTTCTGAAAGTATGGGCCTTGGACCAGCGGCACTGGCCTCAGGTGGGAATTTGTTAAAAAGGCCAGTTCTCAGGCACACTCCAAGTTGGACCGGGAAGTCTACGGAAGGGGCCCAACAACCTATGAGCCGTCAAGTCCTTCAAACGATTGTGACGCATGCAAAACTGTGAGAACAGCTAGGTAAAGAGGTGAGCCTTATCACAGAAATTCACAGCTTGAAGGCCAGAGAGAGGACCCATCGGTTCCTCACACTCAGCATCTCAGAGAGACACCCTCGGACAGAGCCAGGCTCTACCGGTCCACAGTGGAAGGCGAGCAGGCGTGAATGGGTCAACAGGTAGACAGCGTGGCTTGGGTTTGGGAGCTAGTCATTTTCATAAGTTGTCTGGGGAAACCAGTATGTATCCACTCCTGCTTTATTTTATTTTATTTTTTTAATATTTATTTTTTTATTATGTTATATATACAGTGTTCTACCTGCATGTATGCCTGCAGGCCAGAAGAGGGCTCCCGATCTCATTATAGATGGCTGTGAGCCACCATATGGTTGCTGAGAATTGAACTCATGACCTCTGCAACAGCAGTCAGTGCTCTTAACCACTGAGCCATCTCTCCAGCCCTACTCCTGCTTTAAGAGTGAGCCACCATTGCAATGGAATGATAAGAAGTTCCAGGGCACCACCTTTCACAAAAAGAAAGGAGAAGGGAAGACTACGTTCCCAGCTGGCTCACTATGTAGACCATTCCAGGGCCGCTTTCGTGAACTGCTCAGTGGAATATAGCAGAAGCATGCCTAGCATGCTTTGGGGAAACTCCAGACATCTGCATGGATCTTCCTGAGATAGTTCGCCCAGACTGTCACAGTCTGCATAGCTTTTGTGTTGAACTGACTGGGGTGATGAGGAAATGAAAAAATAGACAGACTGCCAGACAGACAGACAGACAGACAGAGAAGCTGGGATAGGTGGGCCACGTATTTTGTACCAGCAGCAGCTAGGAAAGTCAACATGTGTATTTTATAGTTCTGAATAGTGGAGGTGGGTTTGTGGTATACAGCTGACCAAGGAGGCAGGGTTAGCTAATACAAGCAGATCTCTATGGGCGAGGCATCTCAGGATGGAGTCACCCGGGAGGAGGAAGCTATCATGTTACACTTCCGGGACACTCTCAACATTTGTACTTGGACCAGGAGAAGGCCTTGGCATTCCCTTGGGTCTGAAGCATTGGGCTCTTTGACCTGACCGTGATCATGCCAACAACGCACACTCAAACCTTATGTGCTCCCCACACTCAGACTGTCAAACAGCTGCTCTACTGGTATAATTTCAAAACTTTGTCCCCAGTCCCCCCTCCCCTGTGTTTTCTTTTGTCTTCTCCATGATGTGGAGATGGTGTGATAGAAGTGTCCACTGAGTATTGAGGATGAGAGCATTTTAGAAAGAGGAAGACTCAGGAGAGTGGTTAACCCCACTACTCATTTCAATTAGAACTCTGAGGTTCAGATAAGCTAAGTGACTCGCCCAGCTTCCTACATATGGTGGCAGACAGAAAGAAAATCTGTGTCTTGGTTTTTCAGCAAGGGATTACTGAGGAGTTATCTCAGTGGCTAAGAGCACTGGCTGCTCTTTCAGAGGATCTAGGTTCAATTCCCAGCACCTGCCTGGTGGCTCATAGCCGTACGCCCTCCAGCTCCAGGGGCTCTGACCCTCTCTGGCCTCCTCATTCACCAGACACAGACAGGGGGGCAGACGTACATGTAGACACAACATGCAGTCATGTGAAAGAAATAAATACCTTTAAATTAAATGAGAATCAATACATGCGGCTACACTTTGCAACATGTATCATAGCATCCCCAAGGTGTTATACCTCACCCACACCCAGAAGCACGTTTATGAGAGGCTTCTTTAAATTTACTACAAAGCTCCCTGTTCTACAAGTATTTACCAAGTATTTATACTGCCCGTGGAGTAAAGTTATTTATAAGTAACTTCTAAAGGGGACTTACTTGACTGGCCAGGATGATTTTTCTTCTGAATTACATCCTAATATGCATAGCTTTCTTACTCCCAGCTTATTCCACTTGGAGCTGTGCCCAGCACAATTTATGTCTATGAACTGCTGAACATTTAAGCAAATTAAGTGTCCAAAAAAATCAAACACAAATTGTATCTTGGTGATTTACGCCTTCATAAAGCAAAACACATACAGTGTGCCGAGCACAGACCAGATTTATAGCTCTGTTGGTTAGGGGAAAATGAATGGTTACCTCTCAGAGTACATGTCATCTCTCTCTCTCTCTCTCTCTCTCTCTCTCTCTCTCTCTCTCTCTCTCTCTCTCTCTCTCTCTCTCTCTCTCTCTGTGTGTGTGTGTGTGTGTGTGTGTGCAATCCTTGACCATAGGGAATAGGGGTTCCCTGCCTCAAGATATTTATCTTACAAATTATTTTCAATGCTAACATGCAACGTGAACCAAGATTTTTTTTTTTAAGACATATGAAATTTCTGGAGACATTTAGGAGATAGCTAACTTTCACAAGAACTTAAAAAAAAAAAAAAAAAAAAAAAAGAAGCGTAAACTCCCGAATAATCCTGAATCTCCTGTCTTTATCTTCACGCCTTCAGGCCGTACCACCTTCTCCTGTTAGTCTGTCCTGAGAAATTTCACTTAAACACAGAAGCTGAGAAGGCGAAAGAAAGTTGTGTCAGCACCACCAGTGTAAGCCACAGGCCGCGCAGGCTCAGACCTTTACTGTGATATTTCCAGCGCCGATAGACTTTACAGGAACTATATCCTGCTGATAGGATGGGGCAGCGACCAAGCATATATGGGGTGAAGTCGGAGAAACCCAACTTTGTTACAGATGGGAGTGAACATCTGTGTCCTTGGCTGAAAATGAGGATTAGCTATATTTGCTTCCAAGAGGCATCATCTGGATTGATGAGATAATGGTTGTACAGTAGGCAGTCTCAAATGAGTGCCTAATACCCTCGCCTCTTAGCATCTCCATGCTGTCATCATGATTACGGAGTGAACATAGTGTCTCACCGCTCTTGTATAAACAATGACAAAGCTGACCCCTGTCACTTCCAAGATTATGTTACAAAAACAAAACAAAAGCCTGGACTTCTGTCTTTCTTACCCTTATTTCTTGCTTTGATGAAAGCCTGCTTACATATTATGAGCCCTGTGGACAGAGCCAGGAGTCAAAGAAATGACAGAGGCCTCTAGCCAACAAGAAACTGAGTCCCTTGGTGACCAGTTCAGGAAGAACCAACTCTCACCAACACCACATGAGTGTATTTAGATATGTCTCCTTCCCCCACTGAGCCATAAGATCGTAGTAATAAAGATCTTGGGTTTAGCTTTTGGAAAGTGTCCAGCAAAGGATGCAGCTACCCAGGCCAACATGCCTGTCACTGAAACTGTGAGATAATAAATGTTGTTATTTTAAGCTGCTAAATTTGGGGTCACTTGATTATACAGCAATAGACAGCAAACACGGGTTATAAAGAGCTCGTCACAAAACACTCCCTATAAATAATGGCCACTGTGGAGATTAATAATGGTTTTGTGCAAATGAAGATTACTCTGTGATAATTCAATCACTTGGTTTCTATTTTGGCTTCCAAATAAAGATTTTAGACCACATAGAAACTTTGGTGGTTGGCTAACTGATAAACAAGGTCCCATGGTGGTTTGAATGAAAAGAAAATGGGTCTCAGTAGGTTCCAGTGTTTGGATGCTGGTACCCAATTGGTGGGACTATTTGGGCAGGGTTAGAAGGTGTGGCCTTGTTAGAGGAGGTGTGTCCCTGGGAGTTGGCTTTGGGATTTCAAAAGCCAGCACCATTATCAGTTAGCTCTCTTGCCTCATGGTTGTGTCTCAGGATATCTCTTAGCTACTGCCCCAGCCTGCCTGCCTGCTGACATGCTCCCCACCACGATAATCATGGACTCATATTCTGAAACTATAAGCCCCAATAAACTCTTTCTTCTGTAAATCGACTTGGCCGTGGTGTTTTATCACAGCAATAAAACTGTAAATGAGATAGTGTCCTAGGCTAACATAATGAACATAATGCTTTCCTCTTGAGCTGAGAGAAAATTAGTATATTGCGAGGTGTCCCAGTCCTGAAGAGCCCTGGGTAAATCTGTTCTTACTGTTGAGGTCAAACATTTCTACTACAATTCATTATGGCTAAAATTTTTAGGTAGCTGCACAAGAATCAATCTTGTAAAAACCTGCTTAATTAAAATCCTGGCCTTTAAGCACTTCAGTGTGCTTTCTTGAATACCAGACAAATATATTTCAGTCCAAGGTGAGTTTCTTTATTTTTGTTATCAAATTAATTTTTAGTTATATTTTTAATGTGTGTGAATACATGTGTACCATGGGTGTGTACGTGCAACCCCCCAGTGTATATGTGGAGGGCAGAGGTCAACTCAGGGGATTCAGACCTCTCTAGTAGGTTCCTAGGGCTCAAACTCAGGTTGTTAGGCACAGCGGCAAGCTGTTTACCCACTGAGCCAGTTCAGTGCCTCTCAAATGAAATTTACCCCAGAAGAATAACAAGCTACAGGAAGAGGATGTTCACTGAGGCATTATTTATAAGCACTAACAAACAAAAGTAAGCCCAGGTGGATGTCCAGTTGTAAGAGACTAGCTGGATGCTTCACTGCCTGTGTGTTCCCTAAGAGATGCTGCTGCCCTGAGACTCGCTCTATGGAGATATTACCAAACTGGGGGAGTGACCAAAAATATTAAATAAAAAGCTAGACATAAACAAACGCAACGGTGAGGTCTAAGCTTTGAAGGAAGGGTGTGTAATTACGTGCGTGTGTTTATTTCTGATGCAACAGGATTTTCTGTCTCCCTCTGAGTGGCCAGAGCTTGGCCTCACACCCTTTAAGTGATCAGCTGACAATAGAGTGGCCAAGATTTTAGGGAGAAATGAAATTCGAGCACATATTTTGATTTCAAGAAGGGCTAGCCCTGGAGAAAGTTGAATTTTTGCCAAGTGACTTCTTTATAATTTTTCCTCAAATGGAATCTTTTCTTACTTAACCCTTTGGTAGAAACGACTACATTTTGTTTCTTTTCCCACAGGAAGGCACAGGTCTCATCTGAAGACAAGAGGAGGTTTCGGTGCTCTGAGATGAAGTCCACGGATAGGCATGCTCTGTTTATTTATTTTCCCCAATGAGAAAGAAAGGAACTAATGCTCTGTATTTCAGCAGAAGGATGGAAATTAGCATTGGGAAATCGTTTCCCAGTGGTAAATTCTTAAGGAGGTGAGTTATTGAGGGACATTTGAGATCTCTGTCCTTGTTGATCTTGTAAAAAGCATATGTGTCTGAACTAGCGTATTTGTGATTATATATATATTTATATTCCACAAGTGTTGTGGGCATCACTCTTTGCATATTTGGGCCACTTTCTTTCCCAAAACTTAGTGTGAAGTCAGAGGTTACAGATTACTATATTTTAAGTGTGTGTGTGTGTGTGTGTGTGTGTGTGTGTGTGTGTGTGTGTGATGTGTGATGGCGCATTGTGGACATCAGAAGACAACCTGTATGAGTCGGTTTTCTTCTTCCACCATTTAAGTTTCCGGGTTCAAGCTTGACTCATCAGGCTGGGTGGTAAGTATCTTCATTCACTGATCAACAGCCTGGCCCAGAAAGTACAAAGTAATGCTAGGATCACAAAAGAAAAAAATGCAGTTAGAAATTAAAGCGTTATAAATGGCTTAAATAGTGTAATCCAAAAGCAAATGTAAATGATTTAGTTTAACCACAGTTTGGGATTACCCATACCACTGCTCTATTAGTATAGGTAATTGAAAATTGACTCTGTAATCAATCCCCATTTCTTTGATTTAATTCAGGTGCACTTCTCAGCAGAGGCAGGGGAATGTACCTATGGCCTTATAAAAGCCCATGTGGCCTAAAGGACTTTTGGTTACAACTTAAAAAAAAAAAACAATAGATTGTTGAGACAGTAAAAAGTATTCAAGGCAGCACAGTTAAATTCCCCCTTTGATACCAATGTACGTTCATTAAAATTTAAATAAACTTTTTATTGAATCAGTATGAAATCTGTGTCCATATTGCTTTGGTCTTCTTGAGGTCTTCAGAAAGACTAGAAAAATACAACAGCTTTCTTTTTTTTTTCCTAAGGTCTATGTCACCCTATTTGCGGCACGCTGATGTTCAACCCAATCATTTTCATTATGATACTGATGCCACGTCTTCTCCAACTCACCGTAGACCTGATTTTCCCGTGGCAGATCCCAGCTGAGTGACAGGCACTGCCAGATATGCAGAGCTGAGGAGGACACCCGGGATCCATCCTTCCCTGCCCAGTCCCCGCCATACAACACGTCACCATGTCATCTGAAAGTACCTCTTAAATATCTCTTCAAGCCGTCCTCTTTCTGGCACCTTGTAACTACCGCCTGATTGGCACTGCCATACCCTCTCATCTGCCTGCTTCCACAGCTCCCTCACCTGTCCTGCCCCCTCCCTATGGAGGCTTCTTTTGCCGAGTGCACTGGAAGGAGATTTAACGATGACACTCCCTGGTTTATAGCTCTTCAACGAAAGACCACAGTCTATGTGATGTTTTCTGAGAGAAACTGAATGTAGATTAGCTGACACTTTGTCAAATAAACAAACTGCTCCAACTGTCTTTGTCTCTTGACTGCATACACCCCTTTAAGATGACAGGGAAGCAGAGGCCCACCCACGGTGCCATCCCAGGACCACCAGTAGCAGCCCCTACAAACCTGTTAAAAATGTAACTTCTTGGGCCTCACCCTATGTCTCATCAGAAACCCCCAGTAATCTGTTTTAAGCCCTCCTGGTAATTTTGATGCCAGGAAACTTCAAGAACCATTATCCTAAGCAAATTTATTTTAATAAACTTGATTTTCTAGGTCCCAACATGGGGTAGAGAGAACAATCTCTACTTTCATATTACTCCCGTATGCTGTTTCTCATTCATTTAACAGGGGAGGTGGGGGCTTTCCTCTGCTCCCTGATTCTGCTGTTTCATTCATTATCCTACAGCTCAGATGGGGGCGGAAGGTACACAGCCAGGGATTGTGGGGAAGAGGGAAAAAAAAAAAAAAAAAAAAGTCCATCAATGTCTATCTGCTTTGCTTTGTGATGAGAAATCACACTGGCTTCACTGTACTGGAAACACACAGCCCCTGTAACTGTAACTGTAGAGTCAAGACTGCAGCTCCTGGCAATAAGGACACAAAAGAGGAAGGATAAATAAACGTGTGTGTGTGTGTGTGTGTGTGTGTGTGTGTGTGTGTGTGTGTGTGTGTGTGTAGACTTGGCTATCTGTGCTGTGAACGCTTAGTGAGCAGCTCTTGCTTCCAGGGTGGACAAAGCATATTGAAATCAATCTTTTAACACAAACAAAGAAAGCAACAAAACAAACAAACAAACAGAAAGACCTCATTGTAGATGTGATGCTTGAACCTCAGGCTGTAACGATATGAACACAGGGTTAAACTGAATTCCCAACCAGGGCTGTGAGATGCACCATACCTGGATATTCACAGGCTTGTTTCGAGTGTTACTCTCAGGCAACATACGTTTGTCTGATGCCTCTGGGTCCTGTGTAATGGCTTGAGAGAAGCCAGCGGTGAGCAAGAATAGAGCTCTCAAATTTTAAGGCATTTTATTTACTTTTAGGACCCCCCCGCCCCAAGAGAGCTGGGCTTGGACATAACCTTTCACATGGAGTCTGAGTGTGTCCCAAACTTTAAGGCCACCTTTGTGGGCCACCTCCTTGGACTTCACACTGTGAGAGATGCCTGACTTTGGTTTTAGTTGATAAATACCGAGTCGGCCCTAAGTGGTTTACATAATTCTGTTTAATTCCATCAGGAGCCCCATAAAATGAGCATTCTGATTCATGTTGTGACGAGGATGGAGGCAAGGTTCAAAAGGTTGAGCTTCGGTAGGCAGGGGCGGAGTTACTACAAAAAAACAAAACAAAACAAACAAACAAACAAACAAAAAAACAGACCTGGACTTGAACTTGGGTCTGCAATTCTAATTCAACATTCTACCACACTCCTTTTCTGTGTAAGTAATGGCTGTTTCTGTGAAGTTTTAATGAACATCAAACTGAAAAAAAATTAGGCAGAGAGAACCCAGGTTTGTCTCATCAGATGAGTAGATAAACTGTGATACACACTTACAGTGAAATATTATTTAGCAAAAAAATTAATTTCTGATTATGCTACAAATATAGGTGAAGGCTGGAAATATACTGAGTGAAAGAAAAAAGTCAATATATTTTTCACTTATATGATTATGCAGTAGGCATATTCATGGAGACAGAAAGGTCATTAAAAGTTCAGGTGTGTTTTCACACCTTGAACTATACACACAAAGACACACAAGACAAGACCAAACATGGAGGGTGGGACAGGAGGAGGAGGAAGGCTTTCTCACTCAGTACTTAGCAGTTCAGAGTTTCTCTTTGTGGTGATGAGAGGTTCATGAGTAGGTAACGGAAATGATTTAATAACATTGCACAAATCACTTATTGCATGCTTAAAATGGCGAAAGGACAGATTGTATGTTGTACAACTTTACTACAGTAAAATAAAAATAAAGAAACAGAGGTTGGTGTTTGTTTAGATAATCTTGTATGTGCCTGTGAGCTCAGCTTATCTGCTTATGTAAGGCTATTTTTCCTTTTGTGTGAAGTGTTTTAAATGAGCTGTAGGCATCATTATTATATTACCTGTTCTTCAAGCACTCAGAGGGCCCAGTGCATGAAACGATGGCCTCTCACAAGCATGCGTTTGATGATCCTAGAACAAACACTGGTCCCCAAGTTTCACATCCTTCAATATCCCCAAGAATAACAGTTAATAGCCCTGGCAGTCTCTTGAGAGCCTGGGACTCACATTAACGAATGACTCCTCAGCCCTTTCACCTGGCTGCTCAAACAGAGCTGAGGACAAAAGCAATAGTGCGCATGCCCACCACACCCCATCTCAGAGAATAGATAAGGACCAGCCAAGAAGGCTGGCAAGATTGCTCAAGGGGTAAATGTGCCTGCCACCATGACTGAACACCCGCATTCCACCTCTGAATCTGATTCCTATGACATGCACCCCCCACCCCACCCCACCCCCACACTAATTTGTTCTTTGTTTATTTGTTTATTTGTTTTGTTCTTCAAGACAGGGTTTCTCTGTGTAATAGTCCTGGCTATCCTGGACTCACTTTTGTAGACCAGGCTGGCCTCGAACTCTCACAGCATCTACCTGCCTCTGCCTAAGAAAAACAAAAGATGTCATGTCTTTAAAAGGTGGGGGAGAGAGAGAGAGAGAATTAGAAGCGAAAAAGACAAATGAAGACAACCATGACAGTCTGGAAGGCAAATCCCAGCACCCATAAATCAGCAAAGCAGAGATGGGAGGGTACTGGACCAGACACCGCACTGGTGAACCTCCATCCCACCCCAGTGGACATTCCAGTTCTAGCTGCTCCATCTGCAGCAAAGAAGAAGATGAAGGTACTCCTTTGGGTTCATCTCTAGGTGAGGTGTCCTTGACAGGTGTGGCTGCGGCCCCATCCACCATGAGTGATCCTCCCCAGAACTACAGCACAGACCCAGACTCCACATCCCCCAAGAAATCAGCCAGCTGTAGGGTTTGTTGTTGTTTTAGTTGTTTTAGACAGGACCTCACTGTAGCCCAGGCTGCCCTCAAGTTCATGGAAATCTTCTGGTTACTGTCACCACAGAGGTGAACTACCACACCTAGCTCTGGTTTATGCTAAATTGGCAGCTTGGGCCTGCATCTGCCCTCTGCACCACAACCGCCAGCACTTCTTCAGTTTCACAGCTATAAGGTGGAAAGTGGGGTGAGCTATAGGGGAAGTCAAAGGGAAAATGACACTTAAACCCTATATTATGCCAACATAGTTTTTAGAACTTTTTTTTTTTTTTTTTTTTTTTTTTGGTGTCTTGTTTTGTTTTAAGACAAAAGGGGGAAAATGGAGCAAGGAGATTTCACTGTAAATAAAAATGTCCAGTTTAGTAATGTCTATAGCTTAAAACCTATTAGTGACCTTTGGTTAAGGCATGAATTTAATCCCAACAAGGACCAATGTAGCGTAGGTAGGCTACGTCCTACCCGCTTCTTACCCTCCTCAGTCTTTTCACTTGGATTCTGCTTGTCCCCATATGATTACTTGCAAAGCCTGGTCCTGCTTTGTTAACTGGAAACAAAGACCCCCATGTCTCCTTCCTGCTATGGGGATATGGTCAAATGGCCCAAACACGAATCGTCTTGAATTGTTATAACCTACAAAGAAAATAAGGAAGAAAAGGCACATTTGTCTGACAAAGAGAAAGGAGAGAGTAAGAGTGTTCAAAATAACACACGGAGTCTCCTGAAAACCAGGCAGAGCTGTTTTTCCTGTCCACATTGTGTCCTTCCCCCAACATTTAAACGTAAACAGGCAAGCCTGGTTTCTCCAAGAAGCCCCTTCCTTTTAAAGCACTCACTCCTATTTAAACAGACACAGGCTAGAGATTTCAAGGCCGGGCCCACGTAAAATCCCATATTAGGGATGATACCAAACTTAAAGAGTGTTGTAAAATGAGAATGGAAAAAAATGTACAAAATGAATTCCTACCCATTTACATGCTTTCAGTCAGGCTACTAGATAACCAAGCCTCTGTCTTTGTGTTAACACTGCAGATTAGGTCAAGTTTTTACCCCTCTGAGCTCTTTTCCTGTAAATGACGGGTTTTGATGTGAAACAAGAAACATGTCAAAGCAAGTTGAAAGATGTAGGCATTTTATGCCATGTCACAATGACAGGCCGGTGAATATTTGGGCCATTAGGGGCTTATTAGTGAATAAATGACCAGATGGTTCAGTGATGCACGGAGTCGGACAGAGCTGGATGCTCCTAATCAGCGCTGTCTGTACTTGATGTCAAATCACATGACACAGTAACCCATGGATACCAAGTAAGAGTTACCATTAGCAAGTCAATTTGATATCTGGGTGGTGTAAACAGACTGCACTTCAGAACTGTCTCTGGTTTGAGGAAGAAAAAGAGAGTAGAGTTGTAAAAGGCGCATGCACACACATACCCGCGCACAGCCCTCACTGTTATTTCATAATTACACAGAACATTTCTATCACGCCTCGTCCTTTTTAATCACTGAGAATGCACAGGAAGAGATTGTAAAAGATACATGAATTAGGCTGAAAATAAAGCCAACCCTTACGTCAAAGCCATAGGAATGACTGTCAAAGCAGGCCACCCGAGGACGAGCTCGGGGCCACGGGTCTTGTGGCACTCAGAGAGAGCTGGTGAGAGACAACACTTAGGCGCAGACCGTAAACTGTAAACAAACACATGTTGTTTGCCTTCGCACACTCACCGTTCTGTTTCCCCTCCTTGTCTCTGGAGACGTTGAAGTGTTACCCGCCACCTTGGGTGTTTCCCAGAGGAATGTAGGAGGTGATGTTTTAAACATGCCTGTTTCTCTTCTGTTTCTGTCTTTCCTCGCCCACCCACCCCACTCCACCCATGCACCCACCCCCTGCCCCCCCGACCTCATCATTATCAGTGTTTTCAGACTGACATAAATTCCTTGCATTGTGATCATGCCCAGATATCACCTACTGGACAGGACTCCAGTTGGGCAGGTGGGAGGGCAGGTGGGAGGGCAGGTGGGAGGGCACAGACTCAATGTGTGGTTCCTCTGCAAGAACTCAGTGCCAGGTGTTTTCTCACAGCACCACCAGGTAAAGCCTTGAGGGAGTGATTACAAATAACCTTATAGGGACGCTTCTTTCCATTTGTAAATAATACCTATTGGTCACAGAGAACTGTTATCTATACCTAGGTTCACTAATTTAGGATCTTTGCTCTTTAACTAACTTTTTTTTTTTTTTTTTTTTTTTTTTTTTGATAAGTCAAGCACTTACTTTTGGGAAAGATTCTGAAAACAGGATGAGCAAAGAAGGAATTCCTCAGAAAATTTAGCTGTTTTACATAGGGCACTTTCATATTATGTAAGAGTTGATGGTTCCAAAAGATCATATGTGACATCATTTAAAAAACATTTTATCTGTACCATACCCAAGCAGAAGTAACTACATCCTAAATTCTTAATTTCTCCTTTTACTTATTAAAAAGAATTTAGCTTCATGTTGGCTATATTTATAAGCAAAATAATTTTTAATGTGCTTGTTGCATTTCTTTATAAAAATGGTGTCTTGGAAGCCAGAGAGATGGCTCAGTAGTTGAGAGCACTGTCTGCTCTTGCAAAGGACCCAGGTTCGATCCCTGGCAGGCTCACAACCATCTGTAATTCCAGTGCCAAGGGATCTAACACTCTCAGTGTGCATCTGGAATGCATGTGGTACACATACATACATGAAGCAAAACACTCAGAGCCTCCGTGCAGACACACATGCACCCACACGCATGTGAACATATATATACAATTATACCTAATATATATATATGTGCTATAAAAATACCATGCTGTTTATATTCTCCCAAGACATGCTTTAAAAACAACAACAACAAATGTAAGACTAAGTTTAACATTTAAGTGCGTTTTTCTCTGTGTGTCTGAAACTAATTCACTTTATTTTATAAGATTTATTTTCATGGTATGACTATACCACCGTTGATGTATACATTCGCTTTGTTTCCAGTATGGAGCTACTACAAATGATTCTGCAAAAAGCATCCTTGCACATAGACACTGCACATGTTCACAGGTTTCTCAAGGTGTCCAATTTCGGTGTCATAGGGTGGATGTGTATTCTGCTTCACCAGATAACGCCAAGCTGTGTTCCAGGTTGAACCAATCTATACTCCTTCAGCAGTGTATGTATGGGCAGTATCTCCACTGTTCTGTTTTCGTAACATTTTTATCTTCAGACTTGAAATTGCCCACCTAGTGGAAGTCCACATAGTCTTAACCACCACTGTGTAAAGCTGCTATTATTATTTATATTTTACAGTGTAGGTTCAAAATGGCAGTACCATCAGAATTCGACTCAGTTCTGCAGCATTGTGGCTCAGTTCTTTGCACTGAACCACATTGTGCCCCACCTCAACACTCATTTCTGTCCCCATTGGCCCAGGGTACATTTTTAAGGACAAATGAACAGAGAGAAGAAGGCTGTGCACTCTAGGACTTGGTCACTTATTAACTATGCAAACTGAGCAGGTTTGTGACCTCTCTGTGCTTCAAGTGCCTATAAAATGTCAATAATTATGGCACCCACTTTATAGGATGGAGAGAGAGACACACAGAGAAAGGAGGGAGAAAGAAAAAATAAATTAGCATGAGAGAGAAAAAGAATTTTTTTCGAGACAGGCTTTCTCTGTGGAGCCCTGGCTGTCCTGGACTCACTTTGTAAACCAGGCTGGCCTCGAACTCATGGAGCTCTGCCTGCCTCTGCCTCCCAAGGGCTGGTGTGTGCCACCACACCAGCTATGAGAGAGAAATTTAATGTAATACACACACTGAATTCCACCCATGCCAGACAGACTTAAGTAAATTTTATTTACCCCAACTTCCTCTTTTCTTTCAAGCAAATGGCCTTTTCCTCAGCTGTGTCACCTTTTGTATGCTGAGCTGCCAAATGCATCTTTGTTTTACATGCAGTTATGTGAGTCAGCACTGAGAGCGTCGTTGACAACCCTTGGTAAGCAGGGGGTGTTGTAGTGGATGTAAACGTGGGTTTGTTTTGATCCCAAGTGTGGGATGTGAAGCTTGTGTAAAGGTGTGCTGTACCCCCTCCCCCGCTGAAAACAGACTTGTGAGAGAATAGGCGATATTTGTCCACTGGAAAAGGAACCACCTCTTATGGGGGCATGGTCTTTGCCAACGGATAAACATCTAGTAAGGACTCGGAGAGGATGTGTGTGTGTGTGTGTGTGTGTGTGTGTGTGTGTGTGTGTGTGTGTGTGTATACCTAAAACAAGAGGCAGGGCTTTTTGGTCTTGGCTGTTCATTACTCCACTTCCAGATGCTCCTAGAAAGAGCAGCTCCAGGGAACGTTTTGAGGCTCTGGGTTCCAGCTGCTGCTCCAGGTTCTGGCTTCCGCAGTTGCAGTCACCTTTGCTGAATTGCTGGTTTGCTGTTTAACAGGTCTGCTGGAATCCTGCCAACTAAGCCCTAAGCTCTAAGGAATAGCTCTAAGGAACTGAGTGTAAGAAGGTCTACTTCTTCTGTTCCCATTAACCTCTTTTCTCTCCTATCTAGAGTAGATGGGTTGGAAGGGAGGTAAAAGCATTCAAAACAAACAAGCAAACAAACAAAAGCAAATAAAGTAGGCATGAAAGAGTTCAAAGCCTACAGGGCCTGGAATCCCAGCCACTCCACAGTAGAAATAGGAGCATCAAGGCTAGCCTGAGTGCTTCAGTGAGATCCTGCCTCAAAAGAAAACTTCAAAAGGAGACTGGGAGCCTAGCTTAGTGGTAGAGTACTTACTTGCCTAGCATGCTCAAGGATACAGGTTTAATTCCCAGGTCTTCTATGCCACAGTGGTTTGATGTCGCCACACGGTTTGAAAGGTTTTTAAAACATACATGTTATAGTGTGGGAAGTGTCAGAAAAACTTTTATCTCACCCAGTTCTCTGTGTATGCTCATTTGAGTGACAAATTAATGTTTCATCTCCCCTAATAGACTGTTTTCTACTTTTGTTTTGTTTTGTTTTTCAAGACAGGGTTTCTCTGTGAAGCCTTGGCTGTCCTGGACTCACTTTTGTAGAGCAGGCTGGCCTCGAACTCACAGCAATCCACCTGCCTCTGCCTTCCAGAGTGCTGGGATAACGGGCAAACACCACCACCCCCAGCTGACTGTTTCTACTTTTAATCACAGTTGTATTCCTGGACCTCATCTCTAGTAAATACTGTTGGGTAAATGAAGTCATGACTGAGTTTTTAAAGCAAATCAAGTGATGGGTTTTACTGAAATTGTGTAATATCCAATGCTTCTTTCTAAAAATGCAGCCTTTTTTTTCTTCTTCTGAAACACTTGAAGCCTGGTTTCAGGTTTTTGAAACTTAGAATTCTTTCCATTTAAAAAAGTATATTGATAATATTCTGCAGAGACTGGATTTTCTGACATCTACAGCAGGAGCTAAGCTGTAATCTGCAATCAAGCATGTTACAGTTTCACATGAAACACAGATGCCCATGAAGGACCACAGATAACATGTGTGGCTTCAGGTCAGGCTTACCCGAGGGCTATGGGGCTGTTGATGGTTCTCAGAGGTTTCTGGGTCATAGGACTGTGGGTGCAAATTGTAGGCTTGTATTTTTTTAAGGGTAGAAAATTGAACCCACTGCTCCTTGGTGTATAATTTCTCTCATTCACACTGTGGTGGGTCTAACTGTATGTCCCTTGATCTCCAGAAAACACAGTACTAGTTGAGAGGACTGGTTTAACAGACCAAGAACCATCCATCTCCTAATGCTGAGGCTCCGGAGATGTGCTTAGAACACCCAACACTCACCCTCCAGTGTGCTCAGAAAGTAAGACTGGGGAATTACCATTCAATAGAACTAAAAATCTGTATTTGTAATTCACTTGGATTAAATTTCTAATTTTTTAAAATAAGACTTGTTTAGTCACATTAGGGGTCTAGTCATCTATTGCTCGAAGGAGGCTCTTCTCAGATAGAGAATTAGGTTTTAAAGTTGATTTTTGATGTTCATACCTAGCAAAGCTCACAGCATCCTATGAAGATGGAGATGGGAAAAATTAGTTGTCTCCAAGGCCATGACTCTACAGCCATATCTAACACACACACACACACACACACACACATGAACACGCGCACATGCATACTCACACACACGTACAGGCACTCACACACACGTACACGCACGCACACACATGCACACACACACACACACACACACACACACACTGTTATCACAAGAACTTTCAGTTGCAAGGCCACTGCTCCCCTTCTCTCAACCTTCAGATGGAGCATATGACTCAACAGCCATTTCGGATTCTTATATCCTGTGCCTGCCATAGAAAGCCCACGTGCCCAGTGAAAGTCTTAGGAAAGCTTAGATGTTCATGGGCTCAATGCTGAAGGAACTCTAGCCAACCCAAGAATGGCAAACATGGCTCTGGTAGGTCTTGCCCTTCTCCCATTCCCTCTGGGTTATGTTAGGAGAGTGGTTTACTGTTCACCCTCTGTGACATTATTTGTTGTTCAGGTCCACAAGGATAGATGAATCTATGGTATAGTGGTTTTCTTTTTCTTCTGAATAAGTGTCACTGTACAGTGAGGATCAGCTTTCTCCAACTTGCACATAGGCTAGGTCGCCAAATGATCATTTGAATTTGAGTTGCTCACAACCTTAAATATATCTATTTTTTTTTAAGTAGAGGTGATGTTTTTTAAAACTTAGGTACCCAGTAGATACGCACAAAAGGCAGTAAAGTGAGTTTCATGCCCTAAGAGGGGAGAGCTCAGCACAAGTGTTCACCTACCAGCATCCACTTGCTAGTCTGCCAAAAAGGAAGCAATTTGTCTCTGTGTGTTGAATGCACTTGTACATATATGTGAAAATGTGTGTGGATACACATGCATGCATATGTGTATGCGTGTGAAGGTCAGAGGTCAATATTGGGTATCTCCCTCCATCCGGCCTCTCACTGTATCTGGTGCCCATCAGTTCAGCTAGCTAGCCCCAGCTTGCTTCTTTCCTCCACCTCCTCAGCTCTGAGTACAGCCACATGCCACCTTACTCAGCTCTTTTCACAAGTGTTGGGGATCTGAACTGGGATCCTCACGGTTGCATGGCAAGCGCTTTACCTTTTGAGTCAGATTCCCCAGACCCACAACCAAGTATTTTTTACATAGTTTCTTGGAATCAAACCCAAGTCCCCGTGTTTTGTGAGAGCTTTGCAAACTGAGTCATCTCCCCAGCCCAAGATTATGATTCAAGGCTTTTAAAATCTCTGCATGTTCTTCATCTAAGCGGGCAACAAAATTAAAAGGCAGAGATGAAGCTGGTAGACTCCAGCTTCTGGGACCATCTTAGAGAGAAGGGAGGGAGCTACAGAACAGGCACAGTCTCTAACAAGATCGTTAGAAACTTCTAGAAGGTCTCGATATTAACATTACTTTATACTAGTCTACTCATACTGACTATAAGGGATATTCCTTTAAAACCAACCAAAAGGAAAGGTGTGTTTCACTCGAAGGCTAGTAGACCACTCAGGATAAAGGAGCAGGGAGGAGAGCCAGAAAGTGCAAGTGGGAAATGTTATCTCTATAACCAGAAAGGAAAGTGGCCGTGTGGGCCTCGTGCACTCTCAGGAAGGAGGAAACCTGTTCCCTTCATTCGTAACATGAAGATGAGAACAGCTTAACGTCTGCTCATCTGAGAGAGCTCACTGGCAACAAGGAGAGTCCACATCTGGAGAAGAGGCGAGGAGGGAAGGGGAGGGGGGGAGAGGAAAGGAGAGGAGGGGGGAGAGAAGAAGAGGGGAGAGGAGAGAGAGGAGAGGAGAGAGAGGAGAGAAGAGAGAGGAGAGGAGAGGAGAGGCGAGGAGAGAGAGGAGAGAGGGAGAGGAGACTGTCTTCGCTCTCAGCCTAGATTGATTGTACACTAGATTCATCTGGGAGAACTTTTAAAATCCAGGCCTTGCCGGGCGGTGGTGACGTGCGCCTTTAATCCCATCACTCGGGAGGCAGAGGCAGGTGGATCCCTGTGAGTTTGAGGCCAGCCTGGTCTACAGTGCAAATCCAGGACAGCCAAGGATACACAGAGAAACCCTGTCTCAAAAAACAAAACGAACAAATAAATAAATAAATAAAATAAAATAAAATAAAATCCAGGGCTCAAGCTGTACCTCCCAAGAAGGTCACTGGAAGAAATAGTAAACCATGCAGTCGATTCCAAAGAGTAGCCAATTGGTAATGCATTTTAACTGCCACCCCTTTTCAGAGTTCCTAAGCTGGAAATAAGGAGGTGCAACCTTCACGGAGGCCTGGAACATTCCAAACTTAAAGACTTGTGTCCTGTCTCCTATTTATGATTAAGTTCCTCCTTCCCGAAAGAGTCTGGGGCAGAATTACTAAGTAGATTGGGTAAAGATCATTATTTACATTATGATTTTATTAGACAAGATGGGAAATTATTAAAAAAAAAAAAACAACCAACCCTCAACGACAGCATTCATTAAAATGGATGACAAAATAGCCCAAACACTTGTATTTACAAATTCAAAGGTCATCCTAGAGATTAATATTCCCTGCTATGTGCCAGGCACTGTGTAGAATATTGACACAAAACATCCCCAGCCATAGATCTGGCCCTTAGCAATCAGTGATGTCAGTACAACTTAGCAGCGACCAACCAGGGTGCAGACTGCTGAGCGCCCAGCCAGCCTGGGCTACTGATCAGCAAAACTACACCCATGAGGGTTGGGTAACTTGTTTAAAAGAATCATGTCTAAGAGCCACAAATGTTGAGCCTATGGGCACAATAGTGCTCTGAGGGTGTGGCAGCTGAATTCTGTAAACCAATTAACATGCTCTGAAGGGTTTTATCTGCTAGCCATCCCTTGGACATGCCTGGTATAGTCAGAAGTGCCTGTAGGAAGGCGGACTGGGTGCCTGTCTGTGCACACAGCTACTTGCTTGCCCCATCCCTAGGATAATCGCCACTATTACCTGTTGTATACTCAATTACTGGAAATTAGTCCTCTGTTGATCTGAGTTTTCAGTAGCTACTGCCTTGAGAGAAATCTGGCTGTGTGATTAGTGTGTCCACATTAAGTCTCTTGCTTCCCAGTTGCCTTCGGGGCTTAGGAACAGAGAGTCTTCGTGTACTCTAAGTATGTCGTCTTTTTCTGCTTTGACAAGGTTAGTGTCTCTGGTGTCTTCTGGCAAAATCCCCGAGCTTCCTGGAACTTGTGTCATTAGCCATGCAGTGGGGTCTGAAGGAGGCAAAACCAGCCAGGTCCTGAAAAACTCTGCATAGAAAACAAGTCCTCTAAACGATTCTGTTAGCATAGCTGGCATCCCATGGCTCTCCCCTGCTCTTTGCTGCAGAAGACTCGGACCACGTGAAGTCCGCACTCGCATTCTCCCTCTGCTCCCTGCACAGAGGGCACCACTTACACTCTGTGAGCAGCCCTGGGAGTCACTGATTTCTGCAAAGATCTGTTCCATCTCTCAAAGAGCCGCAGATAAGAGCAAATATGCAAAAGACAGGTAGCAAGCGTAGCAAGCAGCTGTCAGGGAAGCCGTATGTTTGCAGCCTCAGAGCTGCTTTCGAGCCTTGGCTCATTTGGGGAACCATCTCATGGGCTAAGCACATCCAAACAGTGCTACGCAGGAAATCAAGTCGAGGGGCAGGCAGAAAGGGCGCGTTGTGATTGGGGGGAGCTGGATTTACACATGCAAACATCCATGTCCCAGTTTTAAGGCAGCTGTAAACAATGCAGATGCTGCTATTCCACAGTTCTTGAAGGGATTTAACTGCTGATGGAACAAGGCCCATGAAGCAACTATTCAAAGATGCTCTGTGCAAGTCATGAAATAAACGTTCCTTAAGTAGCCGGTGTGTTAGTCCTCAGCTGATAGCTCTGAATGTCTCTTGCTTTTCCCCTTCTTGGTTCCTGGGAATCCTCAGCCCTCTGCCTTGGGGTACAGTCGAGCCAGTAAGAAGGTGAACAGTGCAGAGGGAGAGACCCAGATGTTGAGTTTGTTCTTTCAGGTAGCATCCTTATCATTCTTTCTCGCCCCACCCCCCACCCCCCAGAATGGCTCCACTTCTTGTACAATAGCCCTGCTCTCTTTTGCCCTAGCTCTAGCAACTCTGACCCACTGGGTGTCCCCAAAACCCCAGGATGCCTCAATGACATTATCTACCATCCTCCTCTCATCCCTCTTGGTCACAGGAAAACAACCTTCTCCCTGCATTCGTTTGTCTCTGGGTTGTTTCTGTGTGTTTCTTGATTCATCCGTCATGCATAGACCTATTTCTTTGGAATAAATTTCTGGTTTTTAGGTACCTAGAGTGGTTTCTGTCTACAAGTTGCTATTCTAACTTAATCATCCGTTGTAAACTTGTCTGTTAACAGACACATAATTGCTGTGGTGGGATGGAACATATAAACATATTCCCCACGTTCACATGTTGAAGTCCTAACCCCAGCAGGTCATATTTAGGTCTTTAAAATGATAATTAAGCAAAAATGAGGTTATTAGAATGACCCTAATTTCTCCTTAAAGTAAGGGAGTTTAGAATAAATACACACACACACACACAGAGAGAGAGAGAGAGAGAGACAGAGAGACAGAGAGACAGAGAGACAGAGAGACAGAGAGAGATCTACATGATGCCAGCTAACTTCAGAATAAGGAGAGGGGCCTTAGAACAGACCAGCCAAGCTGGCACCTTGAACTTGGCCTTGGAGCCTCTACTCTCAGAGGAAATGAGCTACTGCTGTTTAAGCTACCAGTGCAGTGATACAAGCCAACAACTACGATTGCTAAAGTCTGAAACGTGGGGTGAAGTATCTAATTTTAAGCTTCAGTGTATCTTAGGCAAAATGAGGGATATGAACTGAAAAGGCTTATTGTCACGCTGGCTGCAGTGCCTGCTGCAGTTCAGACCTGGAATATTCCCCACAGCCCATTTAAAAGGCTTGATCTTTCAGGTCCACACCATGGGACAATGGTAGCACCGCTAAGAGATAAAGCTTATTGGATAGAAGTTCAGGATCCTTCATTGGGCGACTGGGGCTCTTGGTCTTTTCCTGCATCTTTCTCAGCTCACTCAACTCCTTGAGCTGAAAGATCTCTATCTTAAGCCTGCACCGAGAAGGAGTCTGCAAGCAACTTGTGACCAAGACTATAAAGATACAGTTAAAAAAAAAAAAAGACATTCTTCCTCAACAGCTAATTTATAACAGGCTGATGAGATGGCTCAGTAGGTAAAGGCTTGCTCCGCAAGCCTGAAGACCTGGGATCGAGTCCCAGAATGCTCTAACTCAACTCCCAAATGTTGTCATCTGCCCACAACATGAGCATCATGGCATATGTAAACACATGCATATGCACACACACACACACATACATACACATGCACATGTACTTACACACAGAGAGACAGGATTAAAATATAAATAACATTACTATAGCTGTTTTGTCACAGTGACATAAAGCTGACCTACATTGTCCTCAATGGTGTGGAACATCGTCACTGTGTACATTTATCTGTAACCACGTTGACTGGAGTCCACCTCTCTGGGTATGAGGAAAGTCTTAAGATTGGGCTGCTTGGACAACATCCCTGCCCAGACTTTCGCCTCTTTTGTTTCCTTCCTTCTTTCCTTCCTTCCTTCCTTCCTTCCTTCTTTTCTTCCATTTTAGCCTCTTACTTAAGCCCTTGTTTTCAGCTACTAAGCTACTCACAAACTCTCTTTACCTCTATTACTAAGGTTTAGCTTTTAAATCACAGACATTATAACTCAACCACAAATCCCATCATTCTCCCCCCCCACCCCCCCACCCCCCCGTGGCTACTACTGTTTCCTTTGCGTTGCTTGCTGCTTCTGTATAAATCCACGCAAGAGAGGAATCAATTGCACGGTGACTTTTCGGAGATGTCCCAAACCGTCTAGGCCAGGTTTGAGCCATCCAGAAAAAGCTTTCCCACCAACTGCTGCATGGAACACTTTCCAGAAACCAAATGTAGATCCTCCTGAAAGGTGGCCCTAAGCAATGACACCACAGACAGAGAGAACCAACCACTGTGGCTCCCCCTTTCCGACTGGGCATCTAGCATGGTGTGTGAAGACTGATGGCTGATCCCGGCTCGTGGGACTGTAACAGGCACTTAGCCTTTAGCGAAAGGAATAAATCTTGACAGAGTAATTTGCAATATTATGTGTAGAAGAGATATTTGGAACAGCACCGAGTAGAAACAGTTAACCAGGTGGTGAGCTGAAACCAAAGGAAAGAGGTTGCTGCTTGCTCTTCCTTAGCTGAGTTTGGGGAGTATGAGGAAAAAGTGGGTGATTCTTTATTAAGACGCCTCTCCCGTGAAGACTCTTGACTTTCACTGATAACCCCAAGCTTGACTCTTAGACGCGCACATAATATTTATCACCTAAAAGATTTATTACCAAATGGCTTCCGGATGGTTAACCCTACATGGTAAACATATCAGGGGACAGGAAATGCCAAAAAAAAAAAAAGGGGGGGGAGGCGAATAAACTAAAGAGAAGCCCAAAACATTTTGATCTACTTTCTATTTTAAAAGCAAAAGCAAAAGCTTACCAGCATGTGATTTTTTTTTTAAGTCTCCTAATGGTTTGTAGCCATATGGTAATAATTCTTCCAGTAATATGTGAAACAGAATAAATGTCAAGTGTGGACTCAAAATCACCGACCTCATAGCTGCACCAAATGTGACGGTTTTCTCTGAGTGTCAGTTTGAAGGGCCAGAGATCTCTGCTCACTCTTCAGCTCTTTGTGAATGCTTTGGCTACTGCTTGGGAAGAAAGATCTCAGGATGATGTTCCCTTCACCACTCCACTCTTTATTAGTACTGGACAGAATTCATTCTGCCCCCACCATCCTGATAGAACTCTTCAGAGTCCTCAGTGGCCCAGGGTCCCTCATAGAAAGCCCAAGCTTGTCACAGTACGTCTCTGTTTGTTTGTTTTGTTTTTGTTCTTCATTGCAGGGTTTCTCTGTGTAGCCTTGGCTCTCCTGGACCAGGCTGGCCTCGAACTCGCAGAGATCTGCCTGCCTCTTCCTCCCTAAGTACTGGACTTAAAGGCATGTGCCACCACCCAGGGCTTTACTTCTCTATTTGATTATCAGACTTTATTAACAATACCAGGCAGGCTTTTTCTTAAGTAATACGTAAGAATAGTACAATCCTTATTGCATGAATTTTCTAGACAAACTTGATATTTTAAAAAATGAGGAAAATATAAATCTACCTGTCAGTTCTAAAGGTGAGTCACATTCCCAAAGAGAGGGTTTTGTTTAAAATGTGTTTCAGAGCCAGGCAGTGGTGGTGGTGGCAGCAGTGGCACACGCCTTTAATCCCAGCACTCGGGAGGCAGAGGCAGGTGGATCTCTGTGAGTTCGAGGCCAGCCTGGTCTACAAAGCGAGTCCAGGACAGTCAAGACTACACAAAGAAACCCTATCTTGAAAAACAAAAACAAACAAACAAACAAAAAATGTGTTTCAGATATGCATATTGTTAATAATATTTCAGCTATCAATTGGTTAGCATCTTGTGCTGCTTTTTATTTTTAGTGGAAAAGCTCTTACATGGTCTGAAGGGAAGTCTTATCTTACATTGAATTCTTCAATTCTGGTTGCCATTCTCTGTAAAGTCCATTTTCATCTACAAAGAGTGTATTTTGTTGTAGGAGCAGCAATGAAAAACCATAAAAAGACAAAATAAACCCAAAGAGAATATTAAATTTGGGATGGTAGCACATTTGCTTAGAGTAGAGACAAAATAATCAAAGTAAAAAGTGTCCAATGTTCTTTTTAATCATCATGAGCTGCTGTGTGGTCCACCATCCCGATAACTTCCATACGAACACTGGTCGCCCTTTTGTTCCTAGATATGGCCGGTCGTTGAAAGGCCATATGGGTCTTGAGGTAGTTAATGAATCATTCAGTGATTCATAATCAATTCAATTATCATCATCTTATCACAAATCAGATACCAATAAAAACATAAAGGGTACATGCACCAGAAAGCAGAACATGATCTCGGGCCTCTAACCCACACCAAACACTGATCCAGACTTTTTATTTCCAGTGTTCATTCAAGTCCCCCAATGGCCCTCAAGATCTATGCGTCTGTTCTCATTTCAAATATGAGCATTTTGAAGCTTAAAAAATACAAATATACTAGTGTCTGTGACTGGCCCCCTGGCCTCTAGCCTTGTGGGCTACCTCCAATATAAAACTTGGTTTAAATGCTGTGTGTGCATTCTCTTGACTTGTACCCATCACTCAGCATCTCCAGATCTTCCATGAGATATCTCAGTTCCAGCCCCACCGCCAGCTTCACTCTCAATTTTGGATGGCTTCGTGACAGTTTCCTGGGAGAGTGTTTACGGCCAAGGAACAGTGTGGCTTTTTGGCTTATCTATGTTGCTTTACAGGTGATTTAAAATATCACTTTTAATATAAAAATCTAACTATATCAACACATGTAAGGTACATATAAATATCTGTAGTAAAATAAACTATTTCCCCCATAGTTCCCATTTTGAATTAGGCCACATTTGGAGCAGGCTTTAAAATGAGCAACGTTGAATTCCCAAGCCTCTGAATGAAGCTATAGAGTTTGAGGAATATTTCAAGGCCAACATTCTACTTAACATAGGGAAGACTAAAGCTGAGTGTGGATGCTCCATTTTCCTGGCTCAGAGAACTGTCTCTTAGAACCAAGAGGATAGCTGCAGTGTCTAAAACGCATTTGTAAAGAAAAGAGCCAGGGCTGCAGAAAGGAGGAGCTTTGAGGTTACCTCCGGCCTTTAGGAGTGTAGACTTCCATTCTCCTTCCAGCCTCTCACTCCAAGGCATCCATGGAATTCTTAAGAGTCAATCCATATAAATTACTCATTTGTACAGGAAACCAAAGCCTGCCTTTCATTCTAAGCCTAAGTTACACACACACAGTTCTCCAAGTGAAGCACTGAAGGAACAGGGTTTGCTTCCGGCTGCTTAGGTTTGTTACAGGGCAATATGTGCACAGCTTTGCTTCTTGTTTTCAAACTGAGGTTGATTGTAGTGCCTGCTTTAGAATTGCAATAATCTATATCTAATACAAAAATTAAATCATTCATTCTCAAGGAAAGAGAAATTTTCCTGGACCTAACTCCATACAAGGATTTTAAAATGTTTTTTTTTTTAATGTGGCTAGTGAGGTGGTTCAGTAGACAACAGTGCTTGCTGCTCACTTGATAACCTAAATTCAATCCCCAGGAACCCCCGGCACACACACAACTCCTGAAAGTTGTCTTCTGTCTTCCATATGTGTGCCTGCGAGCCCCACTCCCCATACACTCACACACACAAAAAAAATGTTTAAAATGTAATTTAAGATGCTCTAATATTGTCTACAAACATACTTTTATACCTGTCTGTGACCTTTTCCCTTGACCTTGCATCATAGATATCTTTGCATGAACACACAATAAAAAAAAAGATTCTAGCCCAAATAAAATATAGATTTCATTTACTCTTCATACAGTTGCAGGTTGTTTTTTTGTTGACAGGAACTTGCTTCACAGTACTGTTAGCACAAACGTTTAGTGGTTAGTTTAGTTTATTACATGAAAAGACTTTCTGAATGACAAGAAGCCTCTATCCTGAAGACCAGCACTCTGGAGACCCCTGAATAGACTGTTAGGTGAAGCTCAAGGCATGCTTTGTCTTCCTGGCCCTATGCAATAACAAGTTATTAAAATATTTTTTAAAAAATTTTTTTTGGTTTTTCGAGACAGGGTTTCTCTGTGTAGCCTTGACTGCCCTGGACTTGCTTTGTAGACCAGGCTGGCCTTGAACTCACAGCGATCCACCTGCCTCTGCTGGGATTAAAGGCATGCACCACCACACCCGGCTAACACTTTTTAGAAATAAAATAAATCAGATTATTATTGTGGAGAAATGCAAAGTGTATGTGCTATACACTTCATGACAGAATTAAAGGCACAAGAAAGACATTTCTCAGTTTGAGTCAGCTGACTTGCTTCCGCCGCTAGGTTTATTTCTGCGAGAAAATTTTGACAAGGACTTGCTTAGGATCTTTGGAGTGTTGAATGCTTGGGAGGATTTCAGACAAACTGGGGACAAATTATAATGGCTGAACTCAGTTCTTAAAATAGAAGTCAGCCAAGAACTCTCAAGATGGATTCCCACAGTTAACTTGAGGACACAGGGTAGGGTGGGGAGGGAGGGACGGGGGATGAAGAAAGCCTGCCCCTGCCTTGGAGCAGCTGGAGGCAGCGCAGGGACAAACTCACTTGCTCAGGTGGCAGCCCTCTCCTACATTCGCAGCCCTCTCCTACACTCACAGTCTAGGGAAAGGGCGGGGCGGGGGGTATCATTTCTAGCAACCTCTGAGGCTTTAAAAAGAAAAAAGTATGTCTTGCTTTTGTGGGGCTGATGGACCTCCCCGCTAGCAAACCTGGAACTAGAGAGTCCAAGTTCAGCCCTACTCGACTCCTTCATCGTATTTTGTGTGAACAGAAAACTTAAATACAATAATGGGAACATGTGTGAAAAGACAGGAAACTGGTTGTTCATAATTCCAGCTGGTCAAAGGAACGAGCCCAGCCTTCTTTCTCTCGCCCCACGCCACTCTGGCTGCTTAGACCATCTGAACAGTGCTGTAGGGCTTCCCAGATCCTCTGCCACCTTAGCTTCTTCAAGAGCCTGAAAGAGAGGTTTGTTTCCATGCAGATGCCTTTGTTCTCCAAGGTAAGCCCACCAGGCAGGGTGAATCTTGTTTTAAAAAGGAATCATCTTGCCTGTCAGAATACTTTACGTAAAATAGCCCTTGCAGTCTGAAGGATTTGAAAGATGAGTTCTAAAATCCTACAAAGGGCATTGCAAATAATCTGCGAGCTGAAAAACAAAAGAGCTGGTCAGCTGACCTCCACTCCTGTTTCTTCTAAGTATTCTTTGGCGCTTAACAGTACTTGGCCTCTGTGTCTTTATTTCCAACTGTGCTCATTTTCAAATCATCACTCTAGGCCAGGTACATGGATTTGAGGAAGGATGAACACGGCATCCATCATATTTTGTGGACCTATACAGCTGAACGAAATAATATTCAGAGTAATTATACTGTCTAGTATGTGCTTAGAATGTGTGTCATTCATTATCATATGCTAATCGTGCATAATTAATGTTAACTATTCATGGACACAAGATCAATTAATGAGTTGTAAAGTGAAACCTACACTCGAAAGACAGGAAAAAGAACTCCCACACAGACAAAACACCCTTTATTCTCAAAGGCACATTAAAAAGATTATAAATGAATTGACCATTTTGATATCAGAACATACACAGTAAATAACATGTATAAAAATGCGGTTGTTCTAGATCTCATGGGGGAAACAGCAGTAACTCTTCCTCGTGTGAGAAGCATGGTAAGAATGCCATTGAAAGGGGCTCAATCAATACATTATCTCCAGGACAAACAAGGGGGCCGTGGATGAGGGCTGGGGATGGATATTATAGATGAGGGATTCTGTTGTCATAGCCACATGGAAGCCCGGCAGGATGTGCATCCAATTCATAAAATAAATGGTCAACTTATTATTCAGGCTTAGCTCAAATTTCGGCGAGCACAGCAAAAATTCATCACTGTGAAAATGTGGACTCGAATAAAAAGACTTGGTTTTGTTTAACAGGAAGCTTCTGTCTGGGATTGAATAGAAAACAAGGAGTTAAGTCCACGATGCCCCTCAACTTTTCATTAACCCTCAGACTAGGGAAGACGTTACACATTACCATCCCTGCGTCTCTTTTCCCCTTGGAGGTATTGAAGCGAAGCCAGAATAAGTATCTTGCTTAATGGGAATGTGCAGTTCATTGCAAGGACTGCTAAGAGATCCTAAACTTCAGCTCTCTGCTAGTCCGCCAATGTGCCTCCCAGCTTGCTTTCCCCAGACACCCAATTTTAAATAAACTGTGCACTCTTTCATACGCTGTCTATATTCTCTGCCCCATGTTTCTGGTTTTCTAGTTTTAAAAACAGCCTCCTATGACTCTGGTCCCAGCAGCGTTGTCATTAGCACTTGTGGCCTGAAAATTCCCGACTCCTGTTGTCCCCGGATAAAGCTGCCCTTTCCCACCAGCTTCAAAACCAGCTATAGTCCTATGAAAGGGTTGCATCTTCGTAATGGCATGTAATCTGCCACACATCAACACAGTAAGGTGATGCCTCCCTAGCCGGGAAACGTGAGTGACGACATTGTGACCGCAGCCACTGAATTCTGAGGTGGGTGGTAGTGATAAATTACATTGGGGAGGGGGATTAAGCCACCGAAGTGTGGGGGTTTCTTGTCACTGCGGCATAATGTAATTTAAACTGAACAACATGTACAAAATGAAACCTCAGCTTCAACCGCTTGATCTTGAAGACATTGCACCCACAGACTTGAGCTTTGGCACATCCCCAGAGAGTTTCCTCACGGAGAACTGTAAGCCAGTAACCATGGCAGCTCCTAGTTCACAAAGGTAAGAGATGTCTAAATAGGGAGATATATGTGCATTGGAATTATTACAACAGAGCATGAAAATTATTATAGCTAAGCTAAAATAAGTCTAGTGAGAACAAGAAAGGCAGCAGGCGGTGGTGGCATATGCCTTTAATCCCAGCACTGGGGAGGCAGAGGCAGGTGGATCTCTGTTGAGTTTGAGGCCAGCCTGGTCTACAGAGTGATTCCAGGACAGCCAAGGCTACACACAGAAATCTTGTCTCAAAACAAACAAACACACAAACAAACAAAAAGGCCACATTTTTCTCCTTGGGATGATGTCAGATGTGGAATTGTGTGCAGGTTGCTCAACATAAGAAAAGACCCAAACGTGTCCCACACCCCATGTCTTTTCCATGCCTTTCCTCTTGCCTGCATTCCTTCAGACCATAAAAGGGTTAACAAAGAGAGGCACTGGTGACAGGTGACTGTTTTCAAGGTTTTTCTTTCACACTGGTTTCACTTTAATAATCTTAGACAGGTGCTTCATCGTCAAATGAGTCAGTGCATACAGACACCCTGGTTACTTCTGGGATTCAAAGGGGCCACTACCACTCTTTAACCAGATTATACTTCCTAAAGAAGGTTAGATATAAAGACTTTTTCCCCAATCAGTAATTATCCTATGACCACAGTTTAAGATTCCATTTCCTATGCAAATCTACCCAAAATAAACTTTGAAATAAACCTCAATTTTGTAACCCTTCTGTACTGGCTGGTTTTTGTGTGTCAATTTGATACAAACTAGAGTGATCAGAGAGAAAGGAGCCTCAGTTAAGGAACCGCCCCCATGAGATCCAGCTGTAAGACATTTTCTCAATTAGTGATCAGTGGGGGAGGGCCCAGCCCATTGTGGGTAGAGCCATCTCTGGGCTGATGATCTTGGGCTCTATAAGAAAGCAGACTGAGCAAGTTATGTGAAGCAAGCCAATAAGCAGCTGTCTTCCATGACTTCTCCATCAGCCTTTGCCTCCCGGATCCTGCCCTGTTTGAGTTCCTGGCCTGACGTCCTTCAATAATGAACGGCAATGTGGAATGTAAGATAAATAAGCCCTTCCCCCCACCCCAACCTGCATTTTGTCATGGCGTTTTGTCACAGCAATAGAAACCCTTAAGATATCTTCTTTGAAGTTTCTCCTCCCCGTGTGTGTGTGTGTGTGTGTGTGTGTGTGTGTGTGTGTGTGTGTGTGTGTGTACACATATTTATGGGACATATATCCCCTAATAAAGGGCTTAAATTATATTTATAATGATGATGATGATATGTGTTTTGCCTGTATGCACATCTGTGTGCTACCTGAGTGGAGTGCCCCCTGAGTCCAGAAGAGGGCGTTGGACTCCAAAACCGTATTTATAAACAAGTGTAAGCCTCTAGCTAGTGGGTGCTGATGACTGGGTACTGTCGATAGAACTGGGAGAGCAGCCAGTGCTCCTAACCTCCAAGCATTGTTCTAGTTCTCCTTAGTAATGAACTAAAAGTTGGGGCTTCTCTGGCCGGTGGAAAGATTTGGGATAGCGCCATCCTTCAGCGGCTGAAATGAAGCTGCCATTCTTTCTCCACGAAGTCTTCCTGAATACGAGTTTATTCTTCCTCTTTGGTCCCTAGGCATGTTGTTTGTGATCTGTTTTTCCTGGCACGCCTCATTTCATTCCGGAGGAGTTCTATTTCCGCATACACAGCTGCCACCTGGCTGTGCTGGTGGTTCCCCAGGCATGCTTCCGCTTCCGTCATACCTGCGCAGACTCAGCAAGGGACACACACTGAGCTGAATCGGGGGTTATGAGTAAGACTCCCATAGCTACAAAGATGCGGGAAACTCAGGAGAAGACCCGTAAGAAAGTTTCCCAGAATACACTCAACCTCAATGCAAAGAGGGGTACAGTTTGCATAAACAAGAGAAAAACGAACGAGAGAATCTAACCCGATGTTTGTCAACCTCCCTAATGCTTAGGGAGCCCTTAATAAAGTTCGTGTTGTGGTGACCTGAACCATACAATTATTTTTGTTGCTACTTTATAACTGTAATGTTGCTACTGTTAATAAATTGTAATGTAAATGTCTGATATGCACTCCCTGCCTTCCCCTCCCCCAAAGGATCGTGACCTACAAGCTGAGAACCACCGATCTAAAGCAAATGCAATAGTTTCCACCACGGTATGGTTTTATATCTAGTTTGTTTAGTGTTTGTAAGGTGGTATGATTACGGATACCTGTGCATAATCAACACACGGGCATTTCTACAAGGACTCCTGAATCTTCACACAAAATACAAAGCACAGAGGGTTAGATTTTGCTGCCAAGAAATCTCCCAAACACTGACAGCTGCAGAGTTTAAGAATTGTGGGTGTAAAAAAAAAAGAACTGTGGGTGTGCGTGTGGCACTGATAACTGTTTATCTAGTACACAAAGCACTCCTGGTTGTTGCTGGAGATGGTCTTTCTCTAGCCAGTCTTTACCAAATTCGAATTTCAAATCTTTGTTGGAACACCAAACTGCAGCAATCCTCCTGCCTCCAAAGGCTGTGTTTACCAGTGTGTGCTGCCACACCCAACTCAAACCTTAAATGTCCACCCCCAAAACACATCACAAATCTTAACATCATACGCATCTCAAGATGGGCCTATGCTAGATACAGAAAAGAATATGGTTTTGGTTTTTAGTTTTTGTAAGAAGTTTACCCTAAATACTCCTTTAAACAAAAAGCAGTAAGCTGCTTACCTGGAGTGTGCAAGCCTTTAACTTCCATCTCCAACACTGGGATAAAAAGGTGCTATGCGGGGATCATTAACAAAACATTGATGGAAAGACTTTACCAAAATAAGGAGGGACACTATGGAATATGGCGCTGTCCTATGCAAACACAGGTTAAGCTAGAGTCAAGTGTTGTCTGGGTTGCCTGAAGCATTGTGAGACTAGAAAGGGCTTCAGAGGAGCGCTCTGTGATCGTGTAGCTCCCTGGTGCACACAGATGCACACGCACATTGCATATGTTTGTTCTAAATATGCATTTAGGTAAAAAAAAAAAAAAAAAAAAAAAAAAGAACCTGAGTGTGACAAATGAGGGTGCTTGCTCCCTCCACCCGCCTGTATCAGTGAGGCACCATGCTGACAATATGCTCCAGTTTACAGTAACCTTCGTAACCACGCTGGCATCGAGCAGCTCCGAGAACACCAGAAAGGATGAGATTTTCGAAAATTATCTCAAGTTCATTTTGATTTCTCTTAGGTCTAATTCTTTTAGGTATGACGTTTGGGGAGCTAGGCTAATTAGTGGGAGTTCTTTATGAGAGTCCTAATCTGTGAAATGTGGCTTTCCAGAGCTCCCAAGAGAATGACTATGGGTGACCAGGGTTTTGAAACAAATGTAGCAATCACAGGCAGTTCTTTGTATGAGACTCGGGATCTGGCTAAATTAGTGTGGGGTGAAGATGTGGAATGCCTTTCCAGCACTTCTGAATGTATAATCTGTTGGAGGGAGGATTTCATAGCCCCACCCCTTCATCTACGGAGGACATGTCCCAAGACCTCACGTGGATGGCTGAAACTAGATCTCGCTGAACCGTGCTTTTAATTCCTTTTCCTTCTGTACTGAGCGCATGGGCACTGGGGCATCACGTCTCAATGTGAAATACGACAGCAGAACTGGCACAAATTTCCCTTACCTTCATCACAATTTTACAACCAGAAGATTTGACCTTACTACAGGCCTAGCATATGATTTTGTTTTTCCTAATAAAGTCAAGAGCTTTTACCTTTTTACTTAAAGGAAACACTCCTGTCTCCTCTGGCATATTTCCATTGCCACCCTTGTACTTTGGGGACATTAATACATAAAGCGGGATACTTAAAACAGGCACCGTGATCCTGTGCTCAGCTGATAACATAGATGCTAATGGCTAATGGGCAGGTAGCATATACATTGTGGATACAAAGAAATGGTTCAGATTCTGGGCAGAGTAGGGCAGGATGCCGCGAGAGTTCTGCAAGAACGGCACACCCACACCCTCCAGCCCCACAACTAACTCTTGAAATAGAAAATGTGGTGAAATCTGCTTGGAAGCACTTCATTTAGGTCTTAAAATAAATAATTAAAAACAAAATCATTTAAATATTTAGACATGTTCCCACACACATAAGTAAAAATAAACATTTTAAAGGAGAGTACAGTCTGGAAGGATGGCATAGCAGTTAAGAGCCTGTGATGCTCTCCCAGAAGACCCAAGTGTAGACTCTGATCTTTTAAAATTTACTTTACTTGGGCTTCCTTAATGTCTCTATTTTCCTTCCAAGCCACCTACTCTAGATAGAAGACAAAGAAGGTTAATAGGGACAGGAGAGGTAGATCTTCTTAGACTCAGCTCCTTGGGGTGATTCCACTCTTCATCGTCAGGATTTCAGAAGACCCATCAACCAACAAAACAGAAATTTAGTGAAAGCAACCAAAACAGCTGGGACCTCAAAGTGTTCTCGGTAAAGAGTGTCTCAAAGCAAAGAGATGAACTGCCAAGAAATGATAAGCAATGCAAAAGCCAAGCCTCTGGTTTGGGGGGATTCTATTTATCTCTTCTCAGAGTCCGTACCAACCAGCAAAGACCGTGCCCCCCACAAGAGCCAGTTCCTTTTCTAGTAGACAAACATCCTGCACCCTCTCACGAGTCTGTTTCCAGTGAACAAACATCACACATCCTCACACAAGGTAGTTTCACATCCCACCCCTAGGATCAAAACAAAAACATGTGTACAGCCACTATACCCAAGTTTGATTGCCAGCTCGTAACCACCTCCAGCTCCAGAAGATCGAACACCTCTGGCCTCTGCAGGTATCCACACTCACTTGTACCTCCTCCACACACATCATTTTTAAAAAATCAATGGGCCTTTTAAAAAGAAAAGGAAAGATTGGTAGGCTTGGTGACAACAGACACCAAGGAAGCAAGGTATTCAGCAGAAACCTCCCAGTCAACTGTCTAATTTGAGGGCTCTTTAGAATTTAGCCTGGCTGGTGATCCAGTAGGTAATAGCACTGAAACAGATGTGTATGACCACTCACTAGCCAGGAGAGGAAGGCCTTCAGACAGCCTTGAGATATACCACGGTCCTGGGCTGATCGAGGGACTCAAAGGCTGGCATGCCCCAGCACAATCCTATGCCTGAAGTAAACAAGTCATAAACTGCAAACTGTGAGCCACACTGAGTGGCCAAACCTCATACCATGCTGCTCCAAACCTTCCCAAGATATCAATCATTTCTTCATCTACCATACCCACGCTGTATATGCTGCCTGCTTCTCAGTCACTTAGTAGTCATCTACGTTATTAGATTGGCCATCACAGCCGCCGCATGGCAATGTTTGTCTCTAATGTCTATTTTACCTAATAATTTCTCCAGAGTGCAAGAGACTGAATGAGTCTTCCTGTGTTCAGAGAGAAAAGAGCTCAAGGCTATTCTTTGCAGGAAAACTTTTAGATTTTTTTAGACTAAGTGCTAGAAAGGAATGAAGGTTATTTTCCTTCCTAATTTTGAGACTGGGAGACTTGGCTGCCATGTTCAAATCAGGTGAAATGGAAAAAGCAAAAACAAAACAAAGCAAAAAAGATCACCATGGCCCGGTACTGATGAGCTGTTAGTGCAGCCTCCAGCCCTGTGTTTGAGTGGATGTGGCCTCGAAACCAGCACCCACTCTGCACATGGTCCTTGAGAGTCTAGGCTCAATTAGCTGAAGCGTCAGCTGTCCTTCTCCCTCAGGCATCTCCAGTGTCCACAGGGTACAGCCTGGCACAGCCCAGGACTCCCTGGGCTCTGGGTGGTAAGGGTCTACCCACAGCTACAGTCATCTGTCTCATTATTGAATATACAAGGGGCTCACAGCTGTCAGGAGTGGACTTAACAGGGCGTCTCTGTTCCAGTGTTGGGAGCTGCTGTGACTTTGTAAGTCTGGGGTGTGTTTGCAGGTGTCACAATGGAAGGTAAGGGAGAAAGCTAATAAAGAAATCTCCTGGAACAGGCTGTAGGGTCTGGACCTCCAGACTGAAGGGTGCGCTGCTGAGTGCAAAATAATGTTGCTACCCCAGCAGGGCCTGCAGTTAGAAGGCCACTGTTCCTTGAACAAGTCATCCGGAGGACGGTGCGCTAACACTTGCATCCGTAGCAACTCCCTGTATCCTCCTGTCACTGGAGGCTCAGGCCTTCCTTTGAAATGGCTTCTGCTTGAGGCTCTTCCCTTTAGTCTCTGATGCCTTTGGCCTTCTTCTGCGTGCACGTGGAGATGGCCCCTTCCTCTGCCTTTCCCGCTATCCCTTTGCTGTCATATGGTATAGCTTTATAATTGTGTGGTGGTGGTAGTGGTGGTGGTGGTGATGCTTGGCTTCACCATCTAGACATGCCCCATACCCTTGTATTTTTGAGCCCACCTGTCTTACATTGCTTCATGCTCAAGACTCATTCCTACTGTTTTCATTGGTCTTTTTTTTCACTAACTTTGTACACAGCGTTGTTTTGTCTTTCTTTTTCTTAAGTTTTACAATTTCACAATCTGAAAACAATTAAAGTGAGGATTTTGGACTCCAACCTCCATGACCATTATTCCAGAGAAAATGGGATTTTTTTGGGCCCACTCCAGCCGTCATCTGAGTTGACACCTACTCTCTTTTTAGCCCAGGTTAGTCCACTCTTTCATGTGTAGCCCAGGTTGGTCCACTCTTTCATGTGTAGCCTGGTATGTAGAGGGAAAGTGGAGACACTGGACACTGCTCGGTGGACCTGTACCTTTAGAACCAGCATCTCTGCCAGCCTCACCTTCTCTCTGTAAGAGAAAGAGAACATATCTCCTCAGACTCCTGAGGGCTCAACAGAGCTGCCCATGCACAAACCCAGCACAGCTTCCAGCGTCCAATCCACACTGGCTGTACTCGTTATCATCAGAATATTCATTCACAGAATGAGCCCTAGCTGCTTTTGTCTTCCTAGGTACGTTTGTTCTTTCACTTGTCAAGCAACAGGCACCTGACTGTTAAATTTAAAGAAAGCTCCCAGAAAGTGAGCCCCAAGGACACTGGCCCTGGTGGCACACACACACCTGTACTCTCCGCACTCAAGAAGCTAGGCAGGAGGACCGTGAGTTTGAAGCCAACCTAGTGAGCCTTGACCACCAGGGTATAGAGAGCATGAGTCCAGCCACCCCAGACCAGCCCTTCCTCATTGTGGGGACTGAGGAGACTCTGAGATGAAGGGGACCAGTGCTGTGCTGCTCACCATGGACACTCTAGAAGGATATGTGGTGAGCTGGCTGTGCCGCTCACTCCCCAGAAGCCCTGCCACGCCCTCACCTGCAACCCCTCTTGCTTTCCCTCATGCAGAGTCAGTCCAGCGTTAGGATATTTCTTGTCTTTAGGACTGGGCCGTCCCTTCTAGCTGTTCTCCCCTCAGCTTACAGAATACTCAGAGATCCAGGTTCTAAAAGTAGAAGCCTCTTGACATTAGGAAAAACAACAGAATAATCCTCTTTGTACTTAACACTCCTCCCTGGTCCTTGAGCAGGGCCCATTTTCCACTTAGGCTAAAAAAGCCTCCTGAACCTTCTGGGTATGAAGAGAATTTCATCTTTTCTCTGACAGTGCCTCTGTGGAGGAAGTCAGCCTAAATATGGTAAACACGTTTGCACTTAAATTCAAATTAAAGATTTCCCAATAATTCTTCTCATTTTTGGAATGATGCAAGCAATTTATTGAGCTAGCTTGGGAAGGAGGAAGGGGATATGAAGTCCTCAGCCACAGAGCTGAGCACCTGACCCTGTGATGTCACCTTGTCTATATAATTTGTTGTGTAGTGCAGCCCACAGAATGTGCCAACCCCTTTTCCACCTGCTAATTAGATCAGGCAAATAGCCGCTGTTGTTGATTCATTTGAAGATGATTATTCCAAGGCAGTGTCTTGTTACCCAGCAAGTCCAGCCTCTCCTTATTAATCTTCTGGGCGGGGGGCTGGCAGACTTCAAAGTCAGAAGTGAGATCTGAGGCTAGCAGTGCTGGCTGGGGCAATATGAGAGAGGAGGTCACTCGTAGAGCTTGCATGCAAAGCAAGGCAAGACTCTATTGGCACCTAGAAATATAGCCCCTTCTTGTGAGTATGGATTCTTCCATCAATGCAGAGCCAGGACACATCAGAAGGACACTTAACACATGAAGAATGTAACAGAGGGAGACACAAAACAACAATTGGAAAATCGGATCCTGACTGTTAAGGTTCTTACATCCCAATGGAAGAGCCAAGAGGCTGACCCCAGTAATAATGCGGAGTGCTCAAGTGCTATAATTAAGAGGGATAATAAAGCACATTAGATGATGCTGCGGGTTTTCCACACGTTGGTTATTTATTCAGTACATTAGCCTATGATGGGAACACAAGGATACAGAGATTGTTTTTCAGGAGACTGGTGGAGGAATAAAGATAAAGCAGAGTTAGATGGGAAGAGAAACTTGTGAGCGAGCTGACGTAAGAAGCCTACTGAAGGGACCTAGCCAGCATGGCAAACATGGCTTTGGCAGGCCTTGCCCTCCCCCTGCCCCCACTCTGCTCTCTCTGCCTTGCTAAAAAACCATCAGATTACATTCCTAAAGCTAGCCACCTAGGTCTAGTCCCTTATTTGGCTACTTCTTCATCCAGAGCCTGACCACCTGACCACCAAGGTCCTGCCATCAAAGCACTGAAGCCCAGCAATCAAAAGCCTCCCTTTGGCTGCCCTAATTAACATAACTAATTAAAATGAAACACCTCATCCTAACACAGGGTTTCTCCTTTCATCTTTATAGGCCACCATTTTCCTATGTGCCAAGTCCATCTTCTCTCTATCCAGAGGCGGTCCTTTGTCCCTCCTGAACAAGCATCTTTTCCCTCCTCTCCCTGTTTCTTTTCCCTCCTCCCCCATACTCTAGCTCCTGTCTTAGTCTCTTATTCCCTGCCCTTTGTCTCTCTTGGGCAAATAAATCTCTTTGTGTGAGAATTTGGTCTTGGAATGTCTTGTGTCACATACTGGCCTCTTCGGCCCCAAGCTGATGCAAGAAGCATGAGTGATCCTTTGAAAACTGGTAAAGAACCTCAAACCAAGAGCATGAATGGAACTGGAGCCTCGTGGTCCAATTGGAGTGCTGGAGGTAGGATACAAGCAACACATCATGTTGGTATGCAATTTGGCCATAGAGTGTCTTAAAGTCAAGCGTAAAGACTTTGGATCTTCTACCAGGAGCATAAAAGCCTTTCAAAAAGTGGCTGCAAATAAAAACCTAGTACCTATAAAACTAGCCACGGGCAGGCACTGAGAGTAATCTTTTTTTTTTTAAAGTATAAAGTGAATGTTTTTTAAAATTTATTTTTCATTTTCACTTTACATCCTGATTGTAGTCTCCTCCCTTATATCCTCCTGGTCCCGCCTTCCCTCCATCATCCCCTCAGCCCCTCCTCTAGTCCTCAGAAAGAGGGAGCCCTCCTCCCCTAACATCTGACCCCAGCCTATCAAGTCTCATCAGAACTGCCTTCATCCTCTTCCTCTGTGACCTGGCAAGGCCGCCCTACCAGGAAGAAGTAATCAATGAGTGGGAAACAGATTCCATGTCAGAGGCAGCCCCTACTCCCCATATTATGGGACCCACATGGAGACTGTGCTGCCTACGGACTCCATCTGAGCAGGGGGTCTAGGTCCTCTCCATGCATAGTCCTTGGTTGGTGCACCAGTCTCTGCAGGCTCCCTGGGCCCAGTTTCGTTGGCTCTGTTGGTCTCCTTGTGAAGCTCCTGTCCCCTCCAGGTCCTTCTATCCCTCAATTCTTCCACAAGACTCCCTGCCCTCTGCCCCAAAGTTTGGCTGTGAGTCTCAGCATTATTTATCTTTTATGGTGGGGGATGTTTCCAGAAGCATGGATTTCAAGCTCAAAACTGGCCCATTATAATCCAATAACACAGATTTAATGTCTCTGGTTTTATGTTGAAGTCTTTAATCCACTTGGACTTGAGTTTTGTGCATGGTGATAAATATGGACCTACTTGCATTTTTCTACATGTAGACATCCAGTTAGACCAGCATCATTTGTTGAAAATGCTATCCTTCTTCCATGGAATAGATTTGGCTTCTTTGTAAATATCAAGTGTCCATATGTGTGTGGATTTATTTCTGGGTCTTCGATTCAATTCCATTGCTATGCCATACCATGCTTTCTTAATCATTGTTGTTCTTTAGTACAGCTTGAGATCAGGTATGGAGATTCCTCCAGAGGATCTTTTATTATACAGGATTGTTTTAGCTATTCTGGGTTTTTTTCTTTTCCATATAAAATTGAAAATTGGTCTTTCAATGTCTTTAAAAAATTGTGTATGTATTTTGATAGAGATTGCATTGAATCTGTAAATTGCTTTTGGTAAGATGGCCATTTTTACTATGTTAATTCTCTTGATTGACAACAAGGGAGATCTTTCCATCTTCTGATGTCATCTTCAATCTCCTTCAGAGATTTTCTGGCACTCACTGGCACAGGAGACAACTTCCTGAACACAACACCAACCGCCCAGGTCTTAACGTCAACAATTAATAAATGGGACCTCATGAGGCTGAGAAGCTTCTGTAAGGCAGAAGACACTGTCAACAAAAGAAAGCCAACAGCCTACAGACTGGGAGAAGATCTTTACCAACCCTACATTTGACAAAGGTCTAGTATCCAAAATATATAAAGAGCTCAAGAAATTAAACACCACCAAACCAAATAACCCAATTAAGAAATGGGGCTCAGAACTAAACCAAGAATTCTCAACAGAGGAATATCAAATGGCTGAGAAACACTTAAAGAAATGCTCAATGTTCTTAGTCATCAAAGAAATGCAAATCAAAATGACTCTGAGATTCTATCTTACACCCATCAGAATGGCCAAGATCAAAAACACAAGTGACAGCACATGCTGGCAAGGATGTGGAGAAAGGGGAACACTGCTTCATTGCTGGTGGGAGTGCAAACTTGTACAATCACTTTGGAATCAATCTGGCACTTTCTCAGAAAACTGGGAATAGGGCTACCTCAAAACTCAACTATTCCACTCTTTAGAATATACCCAAATGATGATCCACCACACAACAAGGACATATGCTCAACCATGTTCATAACAGCCTTATTAGTAATAGACAGAACCTGGAAACAACCTAAATGTCCCTCAGTCGAAGAATGGATAAAGAAACCATGGTACATTTACACCATGGAATACTACTCTGCTATTAAAAACAAGGAAATCCTGAAATTTGTGGGCAAATGGATGGAACTAGAAATAATCATACGGAGTGAGTTAATCCAGACTCAGAAAGACTCACATGGTATATACTCACTTATGATTGAACACTAACCCAAAAGGGATGTCCCATCAAAGTCTTCACTAATCAGGAGATTGAGATATATGTAGAGACCTCCTATTGGGACTCTAGGTGAGAGAAGTATGGAAGAATGGGGAAACAGAAGGACCCAGAGGGTCCTAGAAACCTATAAGAAGAACACCATGACGGGCAGATATGGACTCAGCGGGGTCTGCTCCAACTACTGCACCAACCAAGGACAATACATGCAATAAACATTGAACCCCCACTCAGATCTAGCCAATGGACAGGACATTCTACACAGTTGTGTGGAGAGTGGGGACTGACTCTGACATGAACTCTGGTGCCCCATATTTGACCACTTCCCCTTGGTAGAGAGGCCTGGTAGCACTCAGAAAAAAGATAAGCAGGCTACCAGGATGAGACTTGATAGGCTGCGACCATATGGTGGGGGAGAAGGTCCCCTTCTGTCACAGACCTAGGAAAGGGGAATAAGGCGAAAGAAGGAGGGAGGGAGAAATGGAAAGAGACAAGCAAGGGTTGACACAAGGACAACAAAAGTTGAGATGTAATCTGAATAAATTAATAACATAAATAAATAAATAAAATTAATCCAGTAACACTGAGACCAAGTTAGATTTGTCCCTAGCAAACAAAGAAGGAATTTTCCCCTTTTGTCTTCAATTTAAATTCGCCTTCCTCCTTGTGAAGTTGTTAACATGCTGAATCTGAGGGCTTAGCCCACCACCAAACCTTTAAAATGCAGTTAATTACAAGATAGTCCAATTTAAACTTTACAACATTCTTGAGACCAGAGTGTATAAGCAGAAGGGAAGCAGGCCTGCAGGCCAGGGCTCCCCAGAGAGGGGATCAGCTGGGGCTGAGGATGAGGGTCCCTAATCCTTGCTCTGCTGCCCCCCCCCCCCACTGCCGGGAGGAGAGAGCAGTGACTCCTTTGGCAACCTGCAGCTGGAGGGCCCTGCACTGGACAGCTTCTTCTTTAGCTCCCATCTTAAACACTTTAGGAAACTAAAGAAAGTCTGCAATGAGCCAGCAGTTTAGAAGAGTGGGGAGAGAGAGAGAGACAGACAGACAGACAGACAGACAGACAGAGACAGAGAGATAGCAGGCAAGCCTGAGGTTTTCTGATGCTTCCGTACCTCTTTTAACCCTTGCAGTTGCACATCTGGAGCACTAGGTCATCCCCACAGACAAGGAGGCTCAGGCTCCTGAAGTGGGAAATAACTTCACTTTCAAGCTGGAACAATGACTTCTTCTTCTCAGCGCTCATTCTACACGTGGCATTCTGACGTCACAAAGGTCTGCATCCTGCACACGTCCTTTCCCATTTTGTACCTTTCAATTATGTCCCATCAGGCAACACAATTCTCTCTCCTTACCCGCCTCTGTACTTTGGGATGGCAAGCCATGCAGCCCCAAGTGCCAGGAGATGTTTTGACTGAGAGGAAAAGGGCTATAAATAATAGCTCTGTCTTTTAAATTGATTGATATCTTCATAAACTGTGGGTCGTAGGGCCCTATCAAAAGATTCTTGCCTAAGTGAAACTGCTCCTTTATTTCTTGTACCTTTCTGTTCTTGAGAAATGTCCTAGTTTTGGGGGAAAATAGTATTTTAATTGTCTAGAGATTAATTTAGCCCCTGAGGATTTCAGGACACAAGGTCCTTCATAACAGATGGTCACGTAAGAAACCTCTGAGTAGAGAAAGAGGAGGGACCACAGATCAGTAGACGTGTCCGTGTGAAACCGTCCTGCATGAAGTCATATAAAGAGGTAGCGCAAAAAATTTAATAATGTGATTCTTCTGTTGCTTCTCTGAGTTCATGATTGCCTGTCTAATCAGCGGCAGCATCCTCCTCCCTGTGGGGACAGCTGTATTGGTACAGAGAGATGTAAGGGAAAAAGGAAACAGGATGTTCAATACCTGGCATTCAACAAGACTTTATAACAAGTTAGCAGTGGTGTGCACCAGGCCTTGAGAAAAGGTTGGGAGAAAAATCCTCTTTATTTCTGCCTTTGACACAAGTAGAAACAACGCTGGGGAATGTAGGTCGCTGAGTTTGTCCCTGCACAAGGAAAATAGGTTTTCCACTGTGGCATGAGCCAGGTTTTCAATGGAAAGAGGACATGAAGTGAGAGAGTAAAGGAGAAACTGCCTCTTGCCTGTAGATTTGAATAAGAAGAAGGTAGGCAGAAGCAGAAAGTATGGAAGGGGCTTGGTAAGATGCCTACAACCCCTGGGGTCCCCATAAATGCCCTTACAGCCCCCTGGCACCGACCTGGGGTGCCACACCAGGGAAGACATGGACATATGTAGTAAAGTAATTATTTGTTGTTTCTCTGAAATTCTGATTTAAGAGGTGCCCTGTACTTTCATTTGCCAACATGAACACACCAAACCTGGGTCTGAGAACTGCCATCAGACTCGGGGGGGGGGGGGTGGCACACTGGAGGAGAGCTACCACAAAGAGGCAGGGTGGGCAGGCAGGGTGCTCCAGGGGTTCATCAGGCTGGAAATGTGGACAGACCATAAGGAACATAATCCCAGAGCTCAGCGGCCAATGCTGGTAAGATGACATTGACCAGGCAAAGGTAGTGAGCCGTGAGTGCAGACGGCTGAGCCAGAAGATGGCTGAAGGACACCTCTTGGTTCTGCGGGCCTATCTCTTTAAATAGCCTGAGGTCCCCTCTATCCCACACGTCTAGAAGCCAGCCCAAGAGAAGTAGGGACATGGAGGCATCTATGAGTTCCTTTAGTCCATTTGTGCTGCTACAACAAAAGTACCCGAGCCTGTCTTATTTATAAACAAACAAAAAGGCTCCCCTCCCCCCTACCCCGCCCCCGCCCAGCTCATCGTATAAAAGCCCCCTACCTCACACGCCAGCCCACTCGGGGTTAAGTTCCAACATGGATTTTTGGGAGGACACATACATCCAAAGGGTAACGCAGAGAAAGAGCAATTTATTTGCAAATTATTTTATCACACTAAGCTTTAAATTGGAGTGACCCAAAAAAAATTCCCTGACACACAGAGCAGGTGTTCCTACGAAAAGAAATCACTTGTGGGGCCAAATTTCAGAAGTGCATTTTCTCTGCACACCTGAGTTTTATTGTAAGCAAAGCCATGACTCCATTTCATACCCACCTGCAATGGCTTTTTAAGGGGGCTGTGGGGGGAGAGAGACAGAGGGGGAGGGAGGAGAACAGGGAGGGGGAGAATGAGATTACTAATAAAAATGTCAGTTCTAACCCTGCCGATGAGGTCACACCTTCTTCTCTGACTCTTATACCTCCTAAGTCCCAAGAGGCAACACTTCAACCCTTGGCTCTGACCCTGTGGCTGCTAGTGGCAATGTTTCCTCCCCGGCTGCCCCAATAGCCTTCTGCAAATATGCACTACGTGGCTGGGGAGGGAAAAAAAGCATTGGCATGTGCCCCAAGTACAGGCCACTGCAAAGATTCCCCCATACCTTCCCGGCACTGTGGCACTGGAAGGTCCCCCAGCATGCCACATGCAGCCAGCGCTGTATGAGCAGCCTGCCATCCATGTGCCCTGGAGAGGGTCCAAGTCTCTATCTCTTCCTCTCAAATAATGAGAACACAATTAGCATGAGCAGGAACACATTAACATAAACCTGTGGGAAGGGCTGAATATACATTCTTTAGAAACAGTCACTGACGTTCCAGCACATTTTAAACTCCTCTGGAGGTTTTAAGACCTCCCCCACGTCAAAGTTCAAACACAGGTGATCTGTCTAAGCTTTTGTCTGGTATGGGAATCTCGGTAGCACAACCTCGCGTCAACTGGCAGTTCAGGCTCAGCTCGGCTACTCCAGTAATATCCAAGGTATCCTCCGTCAAGAGTCTCCATACTCTCCCCCCCTCCCCCCCCCCCACCTGCTCAAGTTCATCCCACAAGAGAGCTAGAAATCGGGGGTAGTAACGTCTTCACTGTGAAGTTGCTTGCTGGTGGCAGGGGGAGCAGGAGATGAGCGAGACTCCAGGGCTAACGTTCTACAGGGTCACTCACGTGAGCCCTCCACTGCAGATGCAGCGGCTAGCAACAGGGTTCTTCAAAGTGAGCAGGAGAACCCTCGTGGACCTCCTCCGGACCCGCTTCTCAGGCGGGGCGGAGCAAAGGTCCGGAAGGAGGGCGGCACAGCTCTCAGGCTGGCAGAGGGATGGGAAGGCACGGGATATCAAATCACATCCTGGCGGGCTGGAACCTGCCAGTTCTCATTTATGCCTCGGGTCTGTGCTTGTCCTCAGGTGTTTGTGTTCTTCTCCGGGAAAGAACAGGCTCATTAGAGCTCAAGTGAAGAAGTTACTTAATGGGTTCGTAAGTCACCCTCTCCCCCGCCCCTCTTCTTACTCGACAGCAGCCACGCAGGCTGCAGGTGAGTGAGGCTCACTGATGAAGCTTTAAATTGATACGTTCACTGAAGCGTGAGCTATCAATACTGACCTTGTTTGCAGCTTCCCGAGCCGGCGAAGGGGCATCCTCAGGAACCTGTGAGTAACAATCTACACATTTAAGAAGAAGAAGAAGAAAAAGACCTCATTTAATTTAACCAACTAGCTCCATTAAATTGTTCATGGGTTTCAGAGGGTTAACCGTGTATTAGAAGAGGGGTTTTAAGCTTTTCCTTATCTGGCCTTTTAAAAATCCAGTTTGCTCAGAGACCTTCCAAGTGCGTCTTTTTAGCATGCAAACATAGCCGAGGCTCACGATGAGCTGAGCCAACCCAAAGTACCGACATTAATTTATTGCTTGCTGGTTACCAGGCCATCTGATATGCACTTCAATAGGCATCATTTTGATAAATCCTCTCCATGACCTTGGGAGGGACAGTGGAGGAAATGAAGGCTGAAAGCAGTAAAGTGAACTCCCCAACATCTCAGACTTAATTAAGAAATAAGATTCAAATCCAAGGCCTGAGCTCCTAGCTACTACCAATGTTGGCACCGATGTGGTCACGTATATGAGCCCATGAATTCTTAATTAAGAATATAGTGGAAGAAATGAAAGTTGAAAGTCAACCAGAAGACTGCTCTTCTGGTTGCCTATTAGAAAATGTCCTTCTAACTCTCCGTTTTATCTAAATATCAAAATCCAAACATCTAATCCCTTAGCTTCCTCTGCTTTGGCCCTGCCCCCACCCCAAGCCCCCGCCCTGTGTGTTCACTTCAAGTAGTCACTTTACTCTTTCCAAAGTCAGATTCAGAAAGCTTCGGTTGCTTGGCTATGGGCAATGTATAGACACCCTGTCCATGGTGAGCAGAGCTGGGAGAAGCAGAGATGATGGCACAGGAAATGAACGAAGACCCCACCGGCTGCCTAGTGACCATTTCCCTTCCTATATTCCAATTGAAGATGAAAGTCCGAAGCCCTGCCTGATGTCAAAATGCTGGCTGGTGGGCTGGAGACATCTTAGCATGCTCACACAAAGCCTTTCCAAATGTTTCTGCCATCTCTCTGGCCCCGCTGTGTGCATGTGGCTATGCAAGTGTGTACACATGGGTTTGTGTAGCTATCAGAGGTCAACATTAAGTATCTGCCTCTATCTCTTTCCTCTTTTTTATTTTATTTTATTTTTTAGATATTGTCTCTTGCTATGCTTGGAGCTCACTAACTGACTAGACTGGATGGCCAAGAAATCCCTGGGATCTGCCTGTCTGTACCCACCCCGTCCCCCAGAACTAGGGTTATAGATACATGCTATGCCTGGCATTTTCAAGAATGCTGGGGAATCCAAACTCAGGTCCTCAAGCTTGTGCGACAAGTACTTACCTCACTGGGTCACCCCGAGTCCATCTGCTGTTTGATTTTTACATTTAGTAAGTAGGACTATCTGTCTGCTTATTTTAAGCCTCAAAAGTCTCAATGTAATTACACTGTCAGCTGTACCTTTAAATAATTACCATATGTAAAAAGGTTTTATATATTGAGAAAAGAATTCTAAGAAATTTCTCAACCCAACCATTACTCATTTGCTAATTCACTGACTCTATGACAGTACCATGTACCAAATATTCTACATAATAAAAGCCATGAAAATAAGGGTGGCAAAAGTATTGTCTGCCGTAATATGGGTAACTACATAGTATATATTTTACATATATTGCAAAACTTGTATGTTTTGCATTATATACATTTTTATGTATATATAAAATTATATATATATAATTTTGCATTCAATGTAAATGCTTCAAAGGAGGGATTTGTAATGATCTGTGGAGATACAGAGAAGTGAACAGACTCAAGGGCAGGAAAGACACACAGGCCTTTCTTCTGCCTAAAGGCTGCTGGTGTTTGACCTAGCTTACTGCTCTGAGGAATGCACCTCTCTCCTTGTCTGTAAAAGCCCATAGGACTCCAAAACTAACATGGCTGACCCTCACATAAGACCAACTGTGTGCAATGTGTTTTCCCCTTTTTTCTTTTCTTTATGAGGCAGGGTTTCTTTGTGTAGCCCTGGGCTGTTATGGACTCGCTTTGTAGACCAGGCTGACCTCAAACTCACAGAGGACTGCCTGCCTCTGCCTCCCTGAGTGCTGGGATTATAGGTGTGTGTCACTGTGCCCATCTTGCGATGTGCTTTTCAAAATGCATTTTGTGCAAAGACTAATATAGTCCTCAAAACTGTTTTATAGAGAAAGAATGTGAAACACAGAAGTTAGGCTCCCGTATCCATGAACTAAGGACCGTGCTGAGAAGAGACCTCAGAACACAGCTGAAAACAATGCCAGTGATGACAGACGTCTTTTGGCCATCCGAGTTACTCTGAAGCTAATATACCCTGAGTTGGAGCATTGAACCTTCTACTCCGCAACAACTCACAAAGAATTGTCCTTGATTCTAGGCAAGAGGGCCAGCAGTCTTTTCTATACAGGGCAGTTAAGTAAATGTTTCAGTTGTGACAGTCGACGCCATCTCTCTCACAACCACTCACCTTGGTTCTTGCGACAGGAAACCACCTACAATCAACAGATAAACAAACAGGTGTAACTACGCTCCAAGAAAATTATCTCTTCGAAGACTAAAAATCAAATTTCATATGATTTTCATGTGCTGCAAAATACTTTAACCTTTTGAATATTCAGTTATTTGGAAAGAGGAAAGCAATGATACCAGTAGCACCTTTCACATGACAATCCCGTTGGCTTGTGGTCAGAGTTTGCTGGTCCTTGTTGTAGAGTTCAGAGCACAGCATGTCCTTTTAGGGAGACTACAGCAACTGGGCCCAGGGCCATGCACCCACTGGACACTGCAGAAATGCTAACACTGCAGGGTGCCCTGTGGGTGTGGGACAGAGGGAAGAGTGTGCAACTAGGGATTAGGAGACCAACCCCAAGTCCCAGATGATTATTTACTAACAGTAATCCTGAGATAGCCATTAATCTCCAAATGAGCTCTGGTGTCCTGCATATTTGTCACTGCCTGTGACAGGCCCTTCTCCTTGTAGGAGGTGGATCTGCTTATATTGTGTTTACAAGCTTGGAACTTCCATTAAGCCCAAGGACAGTCCTGAGCACTAGGTACTAACATATATCCACTCTGCAGATGATATTTTGAAGAAGCTAAGTAGCATGGTTATGAGGCTAATGGCAAGGCCAGAACCTGAGCTCATTCTGCCTTCAAATATGGATCGTAACCCCTAAGACCGAGGTGTGAACCTGTGACCCCAAGAACAGCACAGAATCCTATCTTACTAAAAATATTATGAGAATCTTTTGAGAATTTTTCCTCACTTAGATGGGTAGTTCTCTGATACAAACTTTATAGATGATAACCCCTTGTCACAATGTCCTAAGGTTGTGCATGCCTGCTAGGCCAATGAGCGTTCTTTCAAACAAATGAAGACGGGATGCCTGCACACAGCTTCTTCATACCTTTGAATGGGGCTGACAGATATTAGCAACAAAGCTATGAGAAGCAAAAATGAAAACAACACAAACTGTCCCATCATTACCCTTTGGTATCTATCAGGCATTTACTGTGTGTCATGTCAAGTGTTTCGCTGACTTATCTTGGTTAATTCTTCAATCAAGAGTTTTTAGAGGGAAATGCTGCTGACCCCCTTTAGGGATAAGAAAACCGAGGTTAGAGGTGGGTAAAGAACTTATGCAGGATTCCAGAGCTGGAAAGGTGAAGTCTGAGCACAAGCCATCTGTGCTCAAATGGCTTTCCTTGTCTGTCACCTTTAGCACTCTGTGCAGCAGGGTTCTAGGTTAAATGCACGTTGACAGCTAGCCTGAGAGCACAAACTCCATCCCAAACTCTCGTAACACAGGAAAGGGCATTTGTTTCTGAATCAAGACCACACGTAGATTTTAGAGACAAGCATTGGTGAGTTGTGCATATGTATGTGTGTATGTATGTATATGTGTATGTATGTGTACACACACACACACACACAAGTGTGATGTTCATCTGTCTTCCCTGTAACCAATTGTTAAGAGCTATTGCCTTTGGGGGCAAAGTTACTCCTCTTTGCTCTCTGAAATTTCTACTCTGCTCACTGCTGCACCCACAGAGGCTGTTGGACCCCAAAGTGTGTTTCCAGACGTGCAGGAGGTATGAGTAGTTCGAATTCACACCGGGACACACACTGCATGCTTACTGTCTTAAGTTGAACTGAAAGGCAGTTGATCAAGGTCAATGTGACGGTGGAAAAGAAGCATCCCAAAGCCAGGGAGGAGCCCTGTGAGCTCCGGAGCGGGGGCTCCCTGACAAGGCCCGCCGGGTGACCGTGCAGGCGCTCAGGGGACTGCCTGTAATAACAACACTCCTTATTAAGCTTGTCTTGTTCGTTTCCTTCTGAGGCATGTGCTATATTTATTAGCAATGCTTATGAAGGAATCTCCTCAACCCTGGCACAGGAGCACCTTTCCCCAGAGTATTTTTGTGTCTAGAGCTATAAAGTAGGGGTGACAGTGCGTTCAAGACAGAGAGATCGGAGACTGGCATGCAGTGTGACCTTGCACAAGTCATCTTGCTTCCACTTCCACCTCTGCAAAAAATAAATAAAATAAAATAATAAGAAATAACAGTGCTAACAGTGTCCCTCTTTCCAACTCTCAACCATAAATCAATGTCTGGGAAGGACTTCGAGCCTTTAGATCCAATGGCAGGCCTTCCTGACCATCGTTAATTAACATTTATTAATAGACAAAGTAGTACAGACAATGCTAAAGTGATCCAAAATAGTGATGAACAAACCTGTCTTCTCCTATTAGCAACTGTCACTACATGCAGTGCAAATGAATCACTCCCCCATCCCCACCCAACACAGGACATTTTCTTCCTACAATCTGGTTCGTGGGAAATTCAATTTAAAAAAAAAAAATTAAAAACCAACTTTTGTGCCAAATTTTATTCACTTAAAAAAATTAGCAGGTGGTGTAGTTTTCTGAAAAGAGGTACAGAAGGTACAGAAGGGCAATCTCATCTTTTTTTTTTTTTTTCCTTCCTAATTTAACAACTGCTGGGTGTACACTAACCTATAATAAGTGGGAGAGCACCCGTTGACCGCCATTATAGCCGGGTTTAAATATGAAGACTCATTAGGGTTTTTTTTTTTGCTCAATGCATTTTTTTTTTTTCTCCTTCATTGGGCTATTTTGGCTGGAAATCATTTGACAGGAGCCTTTGGTCTTGTCTGAGAGGTCTTGCTGGTTCTCTGTGCACCTGTGTCCGTCCAGACAGCAAACCTGACTGCAAACTCGTCACCAGCGAACTGTCAGATCATTACTACGGTTGATGCTGTATAATCTGTCTTGAAATTAGCATCAGTCTGGCCGGGCTGGGCACTCACTTGCCACAGAGGCTAATTCACTCCTTGAATATGCATTCATGGAGATGTGCCTGGCTTTGGCGTCCAGGGGGAGTACACGTTAAGAGCAGATTTTCTGAATTAGCATGGTGAGGGGAAAGGGTCCTTCATTTAGACGGCGGCAGAGGCTTCCCCCTCTTGTTCATTACAAGTGCATTTCATCAGCTTTATGATGTCCACATGTCAATTGAGTGTGAGGATTTTGCACACAAAAGAGCCTCAGGGAAAACGACTGCAGTAGCTAATCAGCTGATTATCATATCTCAAATGGGCTGCGGTGCTTGCTGCTCGCAACCTGCATGGGCGAGAGCAGAATCGGAGATTAAGACTGCCAAGAAAGAGGACTCTAGCCAGTTTAGGGAAATTAAAGAGGCGTTTGTCAGCAAAAGAGAAAGGACAGTGAGGCACAAGTGAGAGTCTTTGAAAACAGAGAGGGACTCTTTGATACAAAATGACTAATGTGTTCCTTTAAAGGGGGACTGGTGGGGAATGGGGGAAAGGTTAATTAGTGTATCATTTCTCCCGTTTATGCCCAGCTGGATAGAGTCTGTCCAGTTCCTGCCCTGGATTTGAAAACCCAGAATTCAAGAACCTGTCTCAGGTCCAGAAGAGTACCTTAAAGTAATTGAATTAGTTTGCAACAATAGAAGACATGCAACTGCCCCTGGCACCTCCTTACAGATAGCCTGGGATTATTCGGGAATTCATTGATTAATAGCAGGGGCATAATGATGAAAAGAGGAGAAAAATACATCTGCATGACTCCATAAAGCGTGCTAGCTTGAGGAAACATTATGAAAGTCGTTAATTGAGATCTTGTCATCCAAGGTGTATTTTTTATATCCTTTGGGGGGAGAGGAAATTAATAGGTGGTCCCTCCCCCTCCATCCCCACTCCCCCCCCCCCTTTGTCTGAAATTTACCAAAGTTTTCTCCCAGCTCCCCAGGGTCTTCCTCGGGTCTATCTAAAATGCAGTTAGAGGCTAGGCTGTCTTTTGCTTCATGGCGTGCCTGCCTTATGCTTTCATCGGAGGAGACTTAACTCACACAGATGCACTATTTAACAATGCCGTCCCCTGCTTTCATCAGAAGGGGGAAGGTTGCAGCGCCGAGCCCTGCAGAATAAGGGGGGGGCAGGTCCCCTGTGATCGGCGAAAGCTGAACATCGGTGCCAGTTTCCATCTGTCATGATAGCCTATCTCGGAACCTTCAATCTGTCAAAAGCTCGCTGCCTGGCTGAAGGCTCCAGGAGATTTGAGGCACTAAACACACTTGACAACAGCATTATCACTGCAAGGAGCCAGCAAAATGCCATCAATGTGTTAATTGTAACCGGCTATGTAAAGTGTCACTTCCATATCGCTTAACACCAGCTTTGCCTCTTTTGCAGTTCCTAATTTTCTACACTTTATAAACATATGGATTGCTCTTGTAGCAACAATGTGTTCTTCTTAGCAGAGCTTTAATTTTGCTTGGAAACATTGCACCCAAGCTTCCATCAGTGGAGGAGCTTGGGAGCCGGGAAGGGGGGTGGGTGGTGGGGGTGGGAATAAAAGGAAACTTGGGGGAGGGGAGACAGGCTCCAAGCCCTCTCTATCACAGGCAGCTGGGGTGTGTTTTAGACTATGGATTGGTGCTGTATTTATTTCCAGGTTCTTTTTTTCTTCCCCTGCTAATGGGCAAACGGTTCCTTTTCTCTTACAGAGGATGAAATATGCAGGTCCAGGATGTTTGCATCAGGGTGTTTCCTTCCATCATAATATGAACAGTTTTTGTAATGGTAAACAGGAGAGCAGCACATAAATAAATGGAAAAAAAAAATCCCCCTTGCAGAACTGAATGGGTTTTTAGCACCCAAGTACCTAATATTCAATTTCTGGTACAACCAGGGCCAGGTGTTAAATTTCTCCAGTTACTGTCACTAATGCAAATTAGATTCTTTTTCTGCTCATAAAAAATCAAATCCACATTAGAAATTAGCTATAAAATGTAATGACTTAAATGCTATAGTGTTTTACAAATCTCTCTGCATATCTACGGTAGATAATGCTGTAAAAGAGAGAGAAGATAATAAAATATGGTAGGAAGTTGAGTTATTTAAAGGTCTTTTGTGACTGATTACTGAAAACTGTGATGTATTCCTCTGCTCTTCTCTCTGCCTGTTCCCTGCTTCATTGTGGGAATGAGCACATTTATGATTCTATTTTTTTTTACAAGCCAAGCAGTAATCAAAATCCATTTTTAAATGATGTTGCAAGAACTGCAAAGAGCATTCACATTATTGGGGGAAAAAATACCACCCAGAGAAGTTTACGGTACCTCTGCGACTTTTAATCATCGGTGGGGTAGCCATCCAGAGGGAACTTCAGACCCATTAAATAAGGAGCGCTGTTAGTATGTTAAACTCTTCATTAACGACAGCACCAAACAGACCTAGGGGATTGTCTCACCCCAGCTCACGCACAAGAATATCCAGAAGAAGAAACTGCCCTTTAAAATACCCCCCTCCTTAAAAAAAAAAAAAAAAATCCTACATTACCCAGCCGAGTAAAATTGAGCTGGGTAGAGTATAAAAATCATATATTTGTCCAAATTTAAAGCCTTAGCAGGCATTTCCTCCCCTCCACATTAAATGCATATTTCACTCTACCTCTGCCAAGTACCCAATTTAAATTCTTAAATTAAAATCATAATGAAACTTCAGGCCCCAGATGAATAGGGAGTTTGTTGCAAAGTAAACAAAGTTGGGATTAAGATGAATATTTCTGAATTCAGCTAAAAAATAAAATAAAAGCACCAAGATGCCAACACGGGTTTATCTGAGGAAAAACACGTGCGTGCGTGCACGCACGCGCGCACACACACACACACACACACTCAAACACACTAAAACACACAGTCACATTTATCAAGGAAAGCAGACTGTTTGTCAGTGCAGCACCTACAGTGCTCACAACGGTGCTGATAGACAAATACTTGAATCATATTTTCAGTAGGAATTCTAACAGTGTTAAGTAGACCACAAACACCACACGGTTGCCTGCCTCCTGATAACTGTTCTTCTGTCATTTCCGGTGTCTCCTAGAGGCGGTCTAGAGAAATCCGCAAAGACCACAAAGCTATTCTTTTTGCCTTCAGCAAAGAGCAGCATCTGCCGATGGCACCGAACATACAGAGTGGCAGCTGTGGCCAAGACCTTCCCTCCAGAAAAGAGAACTCCATCTGAGGCTACCTCAGAACCCTCGTTGGTTCCCCCAGCCCAGCAGCATCTTCTCTACTCCTGAAACAGACCCTACGGTTAGCATCTGATGTGGGAGTGGAAAGACACCGGCAAACGCACCCACGTAGCCTTCTCTTGGAGAAGAAACCTTGTGGTTTTGAAGACTCATCTCTTCTTGCCTTCACTCCCTGACTCATTGAACATGCCTTGCCTCTTTTTGTAAGTCTCCGTGATTGGCAGCTCTTCACCAGCCATTTTTAAGTGTCTTTAATCACACACTTTTGATGAGAGCAGTGTAGGGTGGGGTGGGGGGGTCTCCCAAAGTGAACAACTTTTCTTTGGCTAAAAAGCAGAAGCTCCTTGGCCGTCTGAGCCATTCCATTCTTCCAGAGGTTGGGGAATGCCGGAAGTGCTTACGCCCGAATGTCTTTGGTTCTGCTCTGGCCAAAACCAGCATATCAGAGGGAGGGTCCAGTGCATCCTCTCCCCTCCTTCTCTAAGTGAGCACCTCTTTCTGGAAACTGTCCACGGGGACATGACAGATTGAAGCATCCAGACACCTTGTGAGTGGATCATCAGGACCAGCCAGTTCATCCCCACCTCCGAGCTCTCATCCAATGAGCCTTCTTAACTCTAAGTCAGTGGTCCCCTCTCCTGGGGACCCTCTCCTGCTGTACAGAAACTGTCTTCTCTTTTTTCTCTTAATCATCTACCTGTGAGTAACCTACAATAAAACTTACTTTAAAACTTACACTCAGGCTGGAGAGATGGCTCAGCAGCTAAGAGCACTGGCTGCTCTCCCAGAGGTCCTGAGTTCAATTCCTAGCACCCACATGGTGGCTCACAACCATCTATATAATAAGATCTGGTGCCCTCTTCTGGCTTGCAGGCATACATGCAGGCAGAGCACTGTATACATAATAAATAAATAAATAAATAAATAAATAAATAAATAAATAAATCTTTTTTTTTTTTTTTTTAAACTTACACTCTATGGCCCATGAACTTTTTCTTCATTCTTTTTGGATTACACCCCAGAGGCTGGAACACAACAGTTCTTACTGAAGACCAGCGCTTGATTCCCAGCACCCATGTCACGTGACTCTCAAAGCCACATGTGACTCCAGTTCCTGGTTAGTTTTTGTCAAGTTGCATAAGCTAGGGTCAGCTGGAAAGAGAAAATGCTTTCATCAGATTGGCCTGCAGACAAGTCTAAGGGGGCCTCTTCTTGATTAGTGTCAGACATGGGAGGGCTCTGCCCACTGATGGTCAGGTGGTCTTAGAGGTAGAAGGAAAAAAGCAAGTTGAGCAAGGCCTGGGGAGCAAGCCAGGAAGCAGCATCTTCCTGCATGGTCTCTGCTTCAGTTTCTACCTCCAGATTCCTCCCGTGCTTGTGTTCCTGCCTTAGCTTCCCTCGCTTATGGTTTGTATTGTGGAAATGTAAGCAAAAAGGAAAAAAAAAAAAAACCCTTTCCTCTTTAAGTTGCCTTTGGTCATGGTCTTTATCACAGCAACAGAAATCAAACTAAGACACAGGGGATCCAATATTTCTGGCTTCTTGTATCTGCACTCACATGCACAAGCCCGTATGCAAGCAATGTACATAATTAAAAATAAAGTCAATATTACCACAAACAAAACAAAACAAAACAAAACCAAAAGCTGCTCACCCATTGGACGTTTCCTGTGATCTTGAGCATCCAATGCTTTGAATCCTAAAAGTTAAAGCCACTTGAAGTGAGAGAAAAGGCCTTCATCAAAGTCAAGGACACCCTGCTTTTCTTCTGCCATCTTTACCAGTGTTCAATAGAAATCACACTCTCTTGGGCCTCCTTTTGTGCTAAGGTTGATGCCCTTTGAACTCCGTGTGATCCACTCAGGCTTTCTGCACTGAGAAAATTTCCATTATTTTTTTTTCTTGGCTAGCATCGCCTCCTGACATCTTATTGTTTTCTTGTTCTAACTTTTAAAAGTGCTTTCTTCCACGCCTCGCATCCAAATTGGCTCCCAGAGAAGGAAAGTTCAGCACAGTAAGGTACTGGGCTCCTCCATGTTTCTTCATCAGGTTGATCTTTTAAAAAAGCAAGTCTATGCCTGAGGAGTTTGGGGCTCTGTTCTATAGGACTGGTGGAGAGGGAGGGGACAGGGATGCGGGGCAGGGGGGCTCTTCTTACTGTGAGCCAGCATTCTCTTATGTTTGGCCCCATTAGGAAGGACAGACTTTAAAATTTTGACATCTGTTCTCGGTTAAACAACCCTCCCCCTCCATCCTCCAACTTTCAAAACCCCTATCGACTTAGATTCCATGAAGGAGGCCTTAGTGGGAAATGAGGTCTCTGCAGAAAGGAGACCTTATTTTTTTTTTCCCTCCAGGGAAGGCCATGCTAGCTTAGGGTTTGGCCCTACATTCAATATGCCAGGGATCCCGAAAAGGGAAATGGGAACCTACCCAGGTGGATAAGAGCCAGAGCAGACACTGGAGTAGGCATGCTCCAGAAGCTAAGGAAAGGTCAAAGATTCTCCCCCAGAGTTTGAAAGAGAGGGCTTTGCTGACACTTTGACCTTGAACTTCCAGTCTCAAGAACAAGAATAACTCCTTGCTTAAAGGCATTTTGAAGATGAGGATAATTAATATACTTGCCTCATGGGTTTCGAGAGAATTCAGTGACTTACTATATAGACTGTACCTACAGCACTGCTAGCATGCACACCCTCAAGAACTGTCAGCTCTTATTTTTAAATGAAAAAAAATGTATATTATATAATGAGGGCTCAGTACCGATTATTATTACTGTTAATAAAAGTGCCCTGGTTTTGCTAAGACAACACAGCCATTGGACTCAGATTCAAAGCCAGTGTCCATAATGTACAACCTTACTAATGAGCATGTGCCCTTGGCCAAGTAACATCTCAGAGCCCCCATTTCATGGGGCAGTTGCAAAGACTGAGCAAACAGAACACTAGCGGTCAACACCTAGCCTGCTCTGCCTTTGCTCTGCAACAGCGCTCCACATTTTGTGTAGTTTTGCTTTTTTTTTCAGTTACTATAGTGAGATTCAGCACAAACACGCACTCAAACTTTGAGAGCCTTAGAGAATAACAAATGTTTACCCTCAGTGCATTTTGCTAAAAATGCTAAGAAAGGCTTAAGGGCCTTACAGAAATGCGAGCTTACGCATCTAATGTGCATGTTTTCTCTACATTAAAATGACACACTGGGTGGTCCCGATATTGCCTGGCTTCCTTCTGTAGCTCTCAGAGGTTTGAAAGTTGGGCTGGATGTGGCATTATAAATGAGGATATTGTGATGTAATGGCAGGACAGTTGACTCCTTCACTGATTCCATGATCTCTACCCTCTGTCAGTCTCTCTACAGACAGTGTCTGCCCAAGGCCACCTCCTCTCCTCAGTCCTTCCCCTTCCTCCACCTCAGATCTGGGGAGGGGCAGGAGGAGGCCTGGGTCGAGCGCTGTCCCCTTCAGTCACTTCTCAGGCTCACATAGACTGCTGGAAGGCCTCTGCTTTACTACACCTAATAACAACAACAACCCAGGGACAAGTTAGATAAAGAGGAGGCAGTGTGTTCAGATTGCTCTGATCTAGCCTTATTGAAAAAAGGACCAGAGCCCTGAAAAACAAAGCAAAGCAAAGGGGAAAAAAAAAAACAAACAAACAAACAAATAAAAAGACAAGTATAGCTGTTAGCCCACTACATTAAAAAGTCCCAAAGCTTACTTCACACTTGTAGGGGCCAGCGGAGGAGATCTGATGCAACTGGGCAGACCTTTTGCTGAGCTCGCTGGGGTTCCCCCCCGCCCCCATACAAGGGCAGCCAGATGGCGGGTCACCTGGAGCTGCTTAGCCTAGGCTGATTTCATTCCCATGTTTATCTGCAGATGTTGGCTATTGGCTGAAGTAATGAGGGTAACTAACCTAGGCCTGGTCACAGCATGGTAGCTTCAGGGCTTCCAAGAGCATCAACCAAACAAAACACATCCTAATACTTACTGGGTTGGCATCATATCTGTTGCCTGTACGCTGGCCAAAATAAGCCCGATGGGCAAGCCGTGCGCAGAAGACCATCCAAAGGCGCGCAAGGAAGAGGAAATCATTTGTGGTCATTTTTAAAGTCCACTGCAAGTAGTATCCCTCACTCCTATTATTTACCTAAAAGGCAAGAATGTATGTTCTGACTAGGGCCTTTTAAGGAAACTTCAATTCTTTAGTTATTTCAGAAACAAAAAAAGTAAAAAACAAGAACCTCAGAAAAATCAAATATTAAGGAGTCCCCATCTCAGAGGAGAAATTTCAGAAGGCCCTTTAGGAAGCCGGTCTAACTGACAGCAGACACACCAGCAGCTCTCTTTTCAGTTCTTCAGAGAGGATTCTGGACAAAATTAATCTCTGGGCACAGATATATTTTTACACAATCCATTCAAACGTCTCTATTTCTGCAAATTCACACTCATCCACAGCACACCACACACTGGAGTTGGTCCTGATGGTGCAGGGTCTGTTAGGGAGACAGATAATAGTGATGCTATGTCTCCGGGTGTGAGGATGCTACAAAGAAGTCAGAGGCTTCAAACTGGGCGCTGAGCCCTCTGGGTGAAGGAGAGAGAGAAGACAAGGCCGAGACCTGTATAAATAGCTACATGGAAGGATCTTTATCCTGCTAAGATGGGACTGAGGAAAAAGTGGGTGAACAGCTGCCTACAGACCAGCAGCAGCAGCTGCTGGAATGGGTGGGCGCTTGCTATTTATTGGAAAAGCGGAAAGCATCAAGTCCTTCGAGTGTATGATCTCCATTGCTCCCTCCCTGACACTCAGCAAGCACACCCAGGCTTGACGCTTATAAGAGACCTTTAGGGACTCATAATCCTTCAACCTTTGGGTTTTTAATTTTTCCTGAAACATCAAGAGAGCTGGCTCCCTGGTCCCATCTGAGCACAACGACAGTCGGTGGTGGCTGCTCTCCTTACTTGCACTAGCTCCAGCTGGCCGTAACCCCAGCACTCTATTCCATTCCTGCCTGCAGCCTGTGCTCATGTGGGTCCCTGTGTGCAGCTCACTGATCCTGCCCACACGCATCCCCTTTTCTCTGTATTGGATCACCCCTCCCCCAAATGTGATGGAGACATAAACATTTCACCTACACGTTTTGAAATGTGAACATAATTTTTTTTTTTTTTAAGTACAAAATAACCCTCAGCTAACCGGAGTTTTGGAGGAATAAGTTGCTTCACTCCAAGTCATTTTCAAGGGGGAAATTTGGCATGCCAAACACAGAGGTATTTGTCTTTATGGGAAAAGTCACCTAGTTGGAAGGGAAAGGGGTTGTCAGCACAGGGTGCGAGAGACCTTCCACCCAAATTCCTGTACCTCTCTCTCTCTCTCTCTCCTGAACTATCACTACAGTCCTTACCGAGAATCAGAGGACGGAATAACAGAACCGCCACCAATCATCACAGAGAGCTCAAGGAGAAGGCAGGGAAATACCTGAGATGGTCCTATAGCAATGGTCTCAAATAGCAAGGGTTTCTTCTTTGGCTTCAGATAAGCAAATAATTTAATAAGTCAGAATGCAGCATCCACAGTTGTTTGATCAAACTGCCCATGTCCTATGCTTTAATCCACCTCAGCTTAGACCCGCGGTCTGAAGGCAGGGCCTTCAGGTGATGAGTTCGGATGGGAATGAATGGGCATTTAGAGTGATGTTTGGGACAGAGGGCAAACTGTTGCGGGAATTGTGGCAGATAGAACGAGGTTAATAGAGAGGACCCCAGGGTTAGGCAATTCTGAAAGAGCTTTCCCCGTGTGGGCCACCAACTTTAAATACAATGAGATAGGAGCTATAATATGAAATATGAAATATGTGCCACGCAACAGATATATTGAGAGGTTTATTATGGGGAGGAAGAGAAGCAAGAGAGAGGTAAGAGGGAGGGGCGAGGTGGGCCTGTCCTTTTATATCCTGGGCAGGGCCACGCCCAGTGGCAGGTAGGCAGTGACATCACAGGTGGGCAGACTGGGGCAGAATCCTAACAGTTACTAGGCCTGAGTCCACTGCACAGATATAGGTCACTGAAAGGGACAATCTCCCCTTTTCAAGCCAGAAGGGCACATGTGGTACATCATGTCCCCGACTTTGTCACGAGCTGGAGCATCTGTCCCACCAAGCTACTTGCTACAAAACTCAGGTGGGCACCCATGCCCATCAAGAACAAGAGCGCACCAGGCCTCCAGGTCTTCACCCAACACCCTCCTCTGCCCCACAAGGCCACCAACGACCTCACCTCCATGCTTGTGCAAGCAACCTTTCATGAGATTCTCCTCTTGCCTTGTAAGAACCGATGCAGAGATTCCAGAAGAACAGAATTGCTTTGTTAGTCTGGTAATTAAGATAGGAGTGACATTCAAACACAGTCTGGGCAGGATGTGGCAAATTACTGTTTTCTTTGTTTGAAAAGCTGTTCCCGGCCGGCTTTGTCTGTCCTCCCGGGACCTCATCATCTCCACTAAAAGTCAAAATGGGATTTTGTGCCTTCTATTCCCTTATCTTTCCCCCCTCCTAATATATATCTGCTTTGAGGAAGCTATGTTTGTCGAAGTGTGCTAATTTATAGCATTATGGGGGAAATAAAGCCTCGGCTTTCCACTTTTGTCCCCCCCCCCCAGCAGCTTTACTACGCACCCCCTCTTTCTCCTCCCTCCGCTCCATTTCTGGGGAGGCTATTTGCTAAACAGAAGGTGCTCTTTCGCCTCCCACCCCTGCAGCACACGAGGCAGGCAAATTGCCACTTGTCATCCCTTTCTCAAATATGCTATACATACAATTGTCTCGCAGCTAATGGCTCCTTCTATTGTCCATAATTTATCACTGTCAAAGTTCTTTACCTTTTATTTTCTCCTTATGTGTTTCAGGAGAAATCTATGCTTCTACTGTTGTGGCCCTGGATCTCATTAGCATAAACTGTGCGATGTCAAATAAATATATACGTTCTACCATAGCAGAGTTCATGTTCTTTGCACAGAGCAGGATGTTATTTTTTTTATTGGTATTTTTTTCCCCTCGTTTCCTTACAGTCTTTTTCTTTTTCACTAAACCATTATGAAGGGAGTACCAAAGGTACCTTGGGTAATTAGCCATTACAGTACTGTCACAGAGGGTTCCACAGTCAATACAAAGATAATTTGGGCAATGGTGAATGACAGTGCTGTCCAGACTTTTGGGATAATCAAGGACACATCCAGCTGTACCAGACATCTGTCAGACCCATGAATCATTTCAACTGGCTCCACAATAGCCAGGCAGCCCCAGTGAAGGTAAACACGACAGCAGGCAGCCCACCATCGCAGGCAGCAACACTTGTCCGCACAGAGAAGCCTGCCTCTGGGCAAGAGGAGCCCTGTGCACAGTGGGGGTGTGCACGATGCTTTCATGGCTCAAGAATACTAACAAAAATGCAAATCAAATGCTTGAGGGAGGTGTGCAAACATTACAACAATCCTGATTTTTGTCCTAACTAAAAATGAAATGTACGCTCAGAAACTAGAACTAGATGTATTGCTTATAATTGGTTTTATGTAATATTTTCTATTTCCAAACCCGACCTGAGTTTCCATACACCCAACTTCTATGCCACTAAGTTCTTTCTGTTTGTTTAATAAGTCAACACTGTTTTCATGGCTTTTATTTACAAAGTTCCCCAGCAAGTGTGGCTAGAAGTTTATGTAGTAGTCTTGACTACAAATTCTTGAAATGGCATCAAAAACTCTCTAAAATGAAGAGGAAAGAGATCCAACAGACTAAAGTGAATTTAAAAGCACTACAGTTGCTCCCAGCTTACTTTTCAAAATGACTGCCTCTGTGAGCATCCTGGGCTCCCACGCAGGGCAGATGCTGGGACTCTATTCCAGTCTACAATTGACCACCTGAGCAGGAATTTCCTGCAGCCTGGTGAGGCTTGCAGTGGTGCTTTCTAGCAGTCCTAAGTGAACCCACAAGTTTTCCAGCAGAAACCAGGAACAAGAAACATAGATCTGCTGCTCCCACCCACTTGTCTGGCAAGAAGCTCTTCTTGTCCAAATCACTTTTATGAGTTACTTACAGGCTATTCACTCAGAGTTCCTTATTAATCCTCTGAATGTCAGATAAGCGAATACTAAGAGTCCCGCACCCAGCCATCATAGGGCCTGTAGGGGGGCAGGCACCAGAGTCTCTTGTGAAGCTGGCAAGCTGAGATGCCAGGTAACCAGGTGACTGTCATGGAAATTAGTAGAAATTAGTACCCAAGATGCATTTCTCTTCACTGTCACTAACCCTACTTCCTTTGAGGCACTCTTCAAGATAAGCTTTACTGTAGTATAAACATCACCGTTTAAAGAGTACAACTTGATACATTGGCCATATGTTTAGACCTATGCAGCTGCCGTAACTAGTAAGACCGTGGGCACATCCCTCACTCGACTCTTAATCTCTTTACACCTGCTTATAAAACGTCTCCTCTTGCCGGTCACTTCGCCCCCATGCGGCCTTTCACGTACTTGCTGGTTATGGATTAGTTTTCTTCTCCGTTGTTCTCCATGACAGACAAAGTTGCTATGAACACCAATACGTAAGACTGGGATGGGTAGGGTTTTGTCGGGTGACCAGGCGATGTGTGCAGTAACTGGATTACACTGTCACCTCCTCTCCAATGGCATCATTTCCACCACCAACGGTGTCAGACAGCTCCTGCTCCTCCACTTCTTATACCACACAGTACCAATTCTTATTTTAGCCATAGGTCTAAGGTGATGTCTCTCGGTGGTTAAATTGCAGTTACATTATACCTTCCTAATAGTCAACATTTTTTCATGTACTTATTTGCCATCGATGTGTGTGTGTGTGTGTGTGTGTGTGTGTGTGTGTGTGTGTGTGTGTGTGTGTGTTTGGTGCCATGTCTGTCCCAATGTTTTGCCCACTTGCCAACACCACACTGTTTTAATGGCTGAAGCTTTGCACAGGTGATGATAAAAGGCGGCACTGGTTCTCAGCTGTGTTTTCTTTTTTGAAATGTAATTGGTTATTTATGGTCATTTCCATATGAATGCTAGACTTGTCATACAAAATAAGCTGGTATTTTGACTGTGACTGTACTGAACTTATAGCTCAATTTGAAAAGAACTAATGTTTTGGTAACAGTGTCTTTCAATACACGAGCAAGGCGTATCTCTGCATTGGAGTTAAAGGAGTGAGCAGCCATGACCAACCAGCCTTTTATGTGGGTGCTGGGGATTTGAACTCAGGTCCCTGTGTGTCCTGCAAGCACTCTTACTCACTGAGCTTTCTATCTGGCCCTACCTCTGGCTTTCTTTAGGACTTTATCTCACTCTGGTGGAATTTGTAGTTTTCAATACACACATCTTTTGTCAGGTGTGTCTCTAAGTATATCACGGTTTTGACTCCACTAAATATGTAGCTTATTTTTTTTTTTTTACTTCAAAACAGTGCATTATTTTTACAGCTTTTGTTTAAACTTCTTAACATTTTAGCGCATAAAAAATGCATTTGCTTTCCCATATTGATCTTGTATCCAACAATTTTACTAAATTCGGTTTTCAGTTCTAATAGCTTTTTACCGACTCCATTGGAATTTATACCCAGACAATTACACCCTGAGTAAATTCAACTGTAACAAAGTCATTCATTTCAACTTAGATGACTTTTCATTTGTATTTTTTTTTTTTCTTGCCTGGTTACACTAACTTAAGATCATCACTATAACATTGAATAGAAATATCCTGGGTAGACAGATATGTAGCATTATCTCTGATGTGAAACAGATACTATGGGATCAGTCATAGTAAGCAAGTTGTTCTCCTATCCTAGATAGCTTGGTCTCTATGGGGAAAGAAGGCTGTCCCTGTGAGATGATACTTATTTGCAATATGTGTATTTGTGTGTACATGCACGTGGTCATGTCATGTATCTTCCTCAATCATCTCACTTTTTTTTTTTTCAGCCAAGGTCTCACTGTGTAGCCTGGCCAGTCATGAACTCGCTGTGTAGACCAGTCTGTCCATGAACTCATGAAGATCCACCTACCTCTGCCTCTGAGTACTGGAACTAAAGGCATGTGCTACCACACTGGGCCTCCTCATTATTTTTTGAGACATTCTCTTTAGGTAAATATGGAGCTTTGTCAGGTGGGCTAGACTAACTGGTACCCTAGGGATCCTCCTGTCTCTCCCTCCCAGTGCTGAGATTACGGGTCCAGGCAGCCTTGCCTGGATTTGTGTGTAAAGGCTGGGGTCAGAGGGTTAAGGTCTTAGGCTCATACAACAGTGTACTTCTTATGCTTATACAAGCATTTTTTGGACTCAGCCATCTCTCCAGCCCCAGAGATGATTTGTAAACATTTGATTTGGATGTTGTGTGGTTTATCTCATAATCTACTAATATGGTGATAGGTTTTATAACGGTAAATCAATCTTACATTCCTCAGATAAACTCCAAATGATCATGGTACATTATCACATATGCAGGCACACACACGCACGCGCGCACACACACGCGCGCGCGCGCGCACACACACACACACACACACACACACACATAATAATTTCCTGAAATCTTGTTCTGAAATTCCACAGCTGTATTTACAAGAATATAGTTTCATGCTTTTTTCTTTCTCTCTTTCTTTCTTTCTTTTTTTTTTTTTTTTTTTTTTTTTTTTTTTTTTTTTTTTTTTTTTTTTTCCAGGGATGGGGCGTAGAGGGTAGGGGGCTGGTGGGAGGGTGATGGTATTTCTAGATAGGGTTTCTCTGTGTAATAGCTCTGGCTTTCCCAGTCTTGCTTTGTAGGCTGCCTTTGAACTCATAGAGAGCTGTGTCCCAGGTGCTGGCATTAAAGGCACACACAACCATGTCTGGCCTCTATTTTCATTTTTTACACAGTGTCTTTGGCCTTGCTCTCTGAAAAGTGTTGTCTACAATTTCTCAGTAGAGTTAGCCTTACTTCTTTGGATTCTTTGCAGCTATCTTGCTGATAGATGGTTTACATTCTGTACAGGTCACCTGCTCAGAGAATATAACCCAGTGACATTCGGTAAACTCAGTGAAAGGGTTCACTTCTGTTTCTTTCCCCCAGGCTCTATTATGGCATAGTTTCAGTTGATAATCTTTTTATTGTTATAGTGTGTGTGTGTGTGTGTGTGTGTGTGTGTGTGTGTGTGGTGTCTGAGTGTTTGTGTAAGTGTGTATATGTCTGTGTATGTGTTTATGTGTGTTTGTATATGTGTGTACATATGTATATGTTTATCTGTGTATATGTGTGTGTTTGTTTGTGTGTAGGTGTATTGCTTTTGTTTTGTTGTTCTTGTGATTATAGTTGGGGTTGTTTGTTTGGCTGTTTGTTTGAAATGGTGTTTCCTTTTGTAGCCTTGCAATCTTCCCGCCTCAGTCTCCTGAGTGCTGGGATTATGGTCTAGTGTTACCACTCATGTTTCTAAGGTCTTCTTGGCCCCTCTCACCATCTCAGCTCCAATTTCTTTCTTGTACCATGGTCTGACAAGTTGTCTGAACTGTGTAAACTCTCCAAAGGCACAAATTCTTCCTTCAGATTCCTCAGGAAATTCCAATTCCTTGGGGAACACTATTTCAATATCTCTAGAATATTCTAATTTTGGCCAGGATGATTATGTCTTCTGTGGGGAAACACCCTTTGAAGGTGTTTACTTTTGAAGGTGTGAATACTTTTGCAGTAAATACTGGATTATTGCAGTAGATATTGGATTATCTAATAGTCTCTGTCTCTGTCTGTCTCTGTCTCTCTCTCTCCCCCTATGTGTGTATGTGTATGTAAGTGTGTATAACTATATGTATATCTGTCTCTCTTTGAGTATTTGTGTGTGTTTTATGTAGTACGCATGTACATGAGTATTTGGTATACAAGCTGTATGTCTGCCTGTGGAGGCCAGATGAGGATAACAGGTGTCTCCCCCTCCCTCTCTTTTTCTTATTTTTATTTGAAACACTCTCTTGATGAACCTTAAACTTACTATTTCAGCCTGGCTGGCTGGCTGGCCTCTGAACTCTCAGCATCTGCCTATCTCTACCCAACAAGGCTAAGGTCACAAGCATGTGTGCCTATGCCCAGTTTTTACACAGGTGCCAGGGATTTGAACTCAAGTCTTGCTTCCATATCAGGTGCTCTTACACACTGCGCCATCTCCTCCAAGTGTTCTTATAAGACTGATGCAGGGACACTTGACACGGATTGGAGCAAAGGGTGATGTGATCCCAAAGTAGAGGAAGTGTTCTTGCTGGAAGAAGCAAGAACAGTCTTTCCTTTAGCCCCTACCACACTCCACCACCACCATAATTAAGTGTATGAGAGGACACATACCTACTGCTTAGGCCACAGCTAAATCAATCAACTAGTTCGTAAACACTAGTCATCTTCTATGTACCTTTTCACTGGTTGAGAAACCAGGAGCCATAGAGATGAGGCATGATCTCTGTCACAGCCAGGAAGCAAATAAAAGAAGCAAGTGCAAGGCCAGCTCATTTCAAACCCAGCTTGTTCCGAGTGACCTTTCAGCACAAACACCAGAGCCCAAGCTCTTGAGTGACTCACAAATATGATTCTTAAAAAATAAATAAATAAATAAATAAAATCAAGGCTTCACAGTTACACATACAGAAAACTCTGCTACTCATGCTTTCCGGTTTCAATATCAGTGGTGATGGACATTGTCTGCTTCGTTTGTATGGTCACTTACTGCGTCCTTCCTAAGCCAAGAATCCCAGCACCGTCTGCTGCCTGACATCAGGAAAAGAGTGGAGACTAAGCCGGTTCTAATGGTTTCCTCTACTGCCAAACCAGTTACATCATATATACATTCCATAACTTCCTCTAGAAAGTAATCTTCAGCTTCTGCGGTGAGTCAGCAAGACAGCCAGAGAAAAACCAAAGACACTTTGGAAATGGAACTAAAGCTCAGCCATCTTAAGAACGTGGGATAACAAGGCCAGGAGAAAAGATAGCTGCCTTCTTCACTCACTGGCCACTCATTCGTTGTGTTCTACTGCATGGGGGGGGGGGGGGTGGGGGCATGGGAGGGGAGAGTTCCAAACAAGAGAGCTCACCCAAGCTGTGGCTCCGGAGATGAAGAGGCAGAGGTGTGTGAGTGAGGCAGGAACAGGACGAAGGGCTGTGGACTGTGGTACTATGAGGCAGTCAGGGCTCAGTAAGGACGTTAGGAGATGTTAGAGAGCTGGGAGTCGTGTGGCAAAAATGTAGGAAGCCCCTCCTTAAATTAAATAATTTCACTCTCAGCTGAAGCGCATGATTTAAACTCATTGCCTGGTGCCCCTCGGCCTAGAGCAGTGGTTCTCAACCCATGGGTCACCACGCCTGTGGGAGCCCAACAACCTTTTCACAAGGAGTCACCTAAGACAATGGGAAATATTAGACATTAACATTACTGTTTATAACAGCAGCAAAACTACAGCTGTGAAATAGCAACAAAGATTATCTTAGGTTGGGGGTCACCCCAACATGAGGGACTGTATTAAAGGGTCGCAGCATTAGGAAGGTTGAGAACCACTGGCCTGGAGTGTGTTCTGTGATAGGCTGCATGAAACACGGAGAGGTACAGATTATACTAAAAGGGCAGCTCAGCCAGAGACTCCAATGCTACCACGAAGATCGATCCTAAGCTGTACATCCCTAGAGGCCACCGTTTTCCTGCTCCCGTGTTTCGCAGTTGGTGCTCAAAGTGAGAACAAAGTTTCCTAGACAAAGCATTTCAGGATTTTAAAAAACACATCCATACCAGCCCGCATGGTTCACATAGCACAGCCTACTACTGTTCGCGGGTTTCAACTCCTGAGTGAACGTTCACCCGAGAAGACCCTCCCAGAGTGCAAGGCAAGGAGCAGAGGCTGAGCTGGAAGGAGCCAGGCTTCCAGAGCAGGGACCTGGCAAAGGAGGGAGAGCAGAGCAGTTAGCTCCACTTTTAAAAGAATGAACTTGGGCTGAACTCCCCAGCAGGCGTTTTATCCTGGTTTTCACGTGTCCTTGGGAGCTTAGGGGAAAGCGCTAGTTATGCGTGTTATCAGTGCCCCGTCTTCACACCTTCCCATAGCGGCAGCAACTTGTAAAGCTAAAAACAACTCCAACTTAGAAGAGACTCGTGGTCACAGAGGCCAGGCTGCTTTGAAAGTCACAGCGGCAGCCACAGCCACGACAGCTGAGGAAGGTTTCTGTTTGCAACCCTGAGGAGGACGGCCAGAGTGAAGAAGGTCCAGGCGCCATTTCCGTGTTAAATGGGGTTTCCCAGGAGCTCTTTTCTACAGTCAGTGAGTGGCCTCTAAATGACACCAATCTAGAGCAGTTAACTAGAAACATCTGAGCCACTGCAGGGTCGTACTGGCTATTGCCAAGATAACTTAGACATCTTGGCAAAATCATCGACAAACTATAGACACTGGTATGAGATTATTTTTGAAGCACATTCAGAAGTCCATTAAGGGGGTCCCTGGGAGTCAGGGCCAATAGTTATTACTAATTGGATAGGATAACAAGCAAACCTCCTTAGGAATGAGAATCAGAGGTCCCAAAAGGCTCTGACTGTGAGAAGTTAATGAAGCCATTAGGAGGGGACAGCAAGAGAAATTCGTGAGTTCAAAACCCAGCCAGGCTATTTGATTAGGTTCTTACTCCTCATCCCTGGCTTCTCCAAGCCTCAGTTTCCCATGTTGTCACTCCTCCACGGGACTCTTGGGAAGATGTAGAGAGCGGAGGTTGCAGTGCACCATGTTTGGGGTGAGCACTGAGTCCCTAGAAATGTGAGGATGGGTGGAGGTCCTCCCTCAGGCGCATAGAGGATACGGATGGAAGGTAGTGAGATAAAAGTGGACAAGAAAGAGTAAGGCCGTCAGCCATAGTTTAAGTTCTGAGGATAACAGCACCCCAGTATAACTCTAGACTTCAACTCCTACTGTGTGTTTCCTATTTAGGTCCTCAATATTTTTGTTTTGGTTTATCATTCCAATGCTTGCATCTCACCCCACAGACTTAACTCCTTTGGGGTGAAGGCAAAGCGTCAACATTTTGTTGCTACTGTTGTTGTTTTGGTTTTTTGTTTGTTTGTTTGTTTGTTTGTTTTTAATTTTCCAAGTATTGTTCATGTCGAAGCAGACTTGAGAAAAACTGTCTATGGATAACCCCCATCTGGATGACCTAGGATTCTATGCTGACATCTGGAAGCAACTGGGAGACCAGGGAGGGGATGGTGTAGAACGGCTCCTGTGTGCATGGTCTGACTCAGTGGAAGGTGAGGTTGCCTTTCCACCGTGAGTGTCACGGTCAAGGATGTGGTGTGTTCAGAACTGGCAATGCTGAGTTGAGTGTAAGGCCACGCTGGAATGTGCCAGTGGGAGGGGACAAGAGGAGCATACACACATAGTGGCAGTGCCACATCAGAACACTTTGTAGGACAATATGCCTGGGGAGCCACTGATGCCCAGCCACAGAAGAGAAGTCCTTCCTGGGAGACAGGGGGACCATACATCACTGTGGGGAATATACCGAGCCATATGCAAACTGGGAGTAGGGAGCAAGATCTAGCCATAGTCTAGCAAGATGCTGGTGGTGGTGAGGAGGAGGAGCATAGGGTGGGTGTCCCGTGCACAGAAAGGAGTGTTTGTCGAGCCACAAGACCATTGCACAGGTAAGGTAACTGCCACCAAGACTGACAAGCTGGGTTTGATCCCTGGGACCCACATGGTAGAAAGAGCCTCTCTGCGCAGACTCTGCCCAGTGCTTTTAGGAGACATTTCCATCCCCAGACTAGAAATGCGGCCATTCCTCACTGCAGTCCTGAGGCCTACAGGGCGCCTGTCTCTGACAAACAGAAAGACTCACTGGAATTTGATGGACCCCTCTCTGCACAGACTCTGTCACATGGCTCTCCAGCTTCCACTAGCCAAACACTAATTTTCCAGGCCACTCTGTTCCCTTCCACCTCACCTCCCTTCCAGAATGGGCTGTTTCACATGGGGAGTTATAGGGATGAGCAAATTGGAATTTGCATAACTTCTGGAAAGAGCCCATAAGCTGAGCCAAAGCCTTGAGACAGTCATGTATCTTTATTACACAGCTCAGACCCTGAGGCAGTACACCAGGCCAGGAAAGTAGTCCAGTTATGTTGTGCTTTGTTTGAAACTTTCTGTGAGGTCCGCAATTGCCTGAGCCGTAGCTGTGTGTTCTCCAGTTATCACATATGAGTGGAAAGGGCATGCTAACATTCTGAAATTCACCTCAGTGTGCTGGCTTCATCCATCCATCCATACATAAACAGTTATCACTATCATTATATGCCAGAAATATATACCCACAGTGCATGTACACACACACATGAATAAATATACATTCCACATTTATGAGAAAGTATTAGCTATTGCTAATGACATTGCTTCGCAAGCCCTTGTCCCTTCTACAGCCCTGAGTTATCCTCTCTGGCAAGCTTTGAACCCTCTCAATGGAGTAAATATTTACGTGCAAGCATTCAGCCTAATTTAAATCAAGTCCAAAGCTTTAGCTATCCAATATTTGCTTTTCATAATCCATTTTGATTGGTTGGTTTCTGGCTCACCCTTGGCTCTCTAAGTGTCTCTTTAGCTCTTCCACAGATGGCGCCACCTCCTGCCCCACAGAGGTCCCTACTCCCGTAATGAAATGAATTATCAATAAAAAACCAAATTGGCAATCATAGACAATTAAAAATCAATTATTGAAAAGAACTTAGTATGATAATACAATTTGAGCTTTATTTAGCAGTGAAGGGAAATAAAAATATTTTATTCCTTACACACATACACACACACACACATGCGCGCGCGCACCAGAATCAGAATTAAATCAGAATATTCAAAGAGAAATTTATGTCCAGGGTTTGTTTGAAGAACTGGCCAGCAGCCCATCTGCACTGCTCTCTGAAGAGCCCTATTTGCCCAGAATGGTCTAGATTCAGGCTCTTTCATTTTTAGTATGAGTCTGAGAATTCTTAGTTACCTTTTGGTCTTCTAGGAACTGGAAACAACTGAGAAAAAAAAAATCACAATGGTAGTCAGGCTGTGGGAAGAAGATTGATATCTTGACGAGAGATAGTGAGAGACACGCCGTGCCTTAGTAACTTTCCTGTTGCCTTGATAGAACACCACAGTCAAGACCACTTATGGAAGGACAAGAAGGCTTTACCCAGAGTTATGACCCAGAATTAAGAGTCCATCATGGTGGGAAAAACGACCACTCACTTCCTGAACTTTAAGCACGAAGCAGAGAGGAAACCGGAAGTGGCTTGGGGGTCTTTAAACTCTCAAAGCCTTGCCCCTAATGACACACTTCCTTCAAAAAGGCCACACACCCCTAAACCTCTCCCAAACAGTGCCAACAACTAGGCGTCAAGGAACCAAACATCGGAGCCTATACGGGAACAGCGTTATTCAAACCACTACAGCCATCACCTGTCATGCTCCGGGAAGGAGAATATTGAATTGAAACCTAACTTCAAGCCCTAGTCAGGCTTGAGTAAGAGAAATCAGTTGCAGGTCTCCTCTAACGTGGGGCTGAGGTGTAGTAATGAGCATTCTGAAAACCAGAGGCCCAAGCAAGTGAGCTCTGCACAGCCAGCGCTATGGAGCTATGCAAATTAAGAGTAATGAGATTTAGAAATACCTGGGTGAGGGGCACTCCCTTTCCCAGTAAATTGGAGAGAAGCCACTCCATATCTGAGTCCTAAGGCTGCTGTGGTTTACTTTTGTTGTTGTTGGGTTTTTGTTTGTTTGTTTGTTTGTTTTTTCTTTTTAGTTTAGATTTTTTGAGATAAGCCTTTTCAATATAGTCCTGGTTGTCCTGGAACTAGTTCTGAAGACCATGCTGGCATCAAATTCAGAGGTCTGCCTGCTTCTGCCTCCTGAGTGCTAGGATTGAAGGCGTGTGCCACCACAGCCCGGCTGTGATTTACTGAAACGTGATTGAAAATGTAAGTTGCAGCTGACAGAAGAAAGCGACTTTCCTTTTTAGAAACAAAGCTAGGGACAGTGAAAATAAAAATGCTGATCAAATTCATGAAAATTAACTTCCCGTCTCTTCAGCTCTCGGGCCAAGAGGAGATCAGTGCAGCTGGTGAGCTGGCTGCAGGAAGGAAGGGCTTGGGACCAGGACATTGCAGACACACTGATAACAAGATCTTGTAGAGGTTAGAGCAGTTTGTCAAATTGTAGTAAAAAGCTTCCTTCAAGGCAAAGTCAATTTACTAGAGGAAAGGGGGTAGGCAGATAGGGTCTCAAGGGGACCACTGTGTGGGATTAAATTCAAAACCCTCCAAACAGCAACCAACACAAAGAAAACAAATCATAGATACAAACAAATAAAGGCAGACTTTCTTTCTTTCTAAGTGATGAGGACAGGGTGAATACCCAAACCCCTGCCACATAGCTTCTAACACACACACACGCACACGCACACGCACACACACACACACACACACACACGCACATGTACACATACATCCATGCATGCATACATACCTGTGCATGCACAAGAGAAAGGGGCAGAGACAGAGACACACACACACAGACAGAAAGATAGACAGACAGACAATGCTTTTGGTGTAAATCAGCCCTAAGCCTCCCAAATCCTCAAATCAGCTCCAGTTCTTCCCCAGAAATGCTTGTATCCAACAGAAGGATTCATTATGAATTTTGCACTAAAGAGAGAGAACAGACTTGCATTTTAAACATTTTCTCTAAGTTATGCATTTACTTTGAGTTTTATACATGATCTTTTTTTTCATTTCTCAAGACTTTAAACAACTAAATATTTGAATTTCTAATTTTTCTTTCCATACTAAATAGTATACATAAAGTTGTTTGCATATATTTGTGGAAACCAAATATTTAAGATATGCAGTTGGAAGTTAATAACAACTGCTACATTTTTGATGACTCAGCTACACTTTGATGGTCTAAGGAAATAAAGTCAAGAGACAAAGAACCCACTTTTTTTTGTTTTATTTTTTGTTTTTCAAGACAGGGCTTCTGTGTAGCTTTGGCTATCCTGGACTCACTTTGTAGACCAGGCTGGTCTTGAACTCACAGAGATCTACCTGCCTCTGCCTGCCTGAGTGCTGGGACTACAGGCGTGTGCCACCGCATCCAGCAAGATCCTACATTTAAAAGAAGTGTAAGGAATTTCATCTACCATGTTGTATTACCTCTAGGCTTTCTCTCTTTCCTCTGATTTACTCCTAAAATTATAATGCATTTTCATTCCAATGGAATGATCACAATTATCCTTTTTATTTCGGCTATAGTCTACTTAATGAAAACGTAACCATGCTTGAAAAGCATCTGACAAAATGCCACTGTTACCAATTCCTATGCCAAGGCAGACATTATTAATCAATCTTGCCACTCTTTTCCTGGTGAGCTTGAACAAAGCCACACAAATTTTCTCTGTGCAGTGTTACAAATGCATACTAAAATTGGTTGGGATTAGGCATATTAAATGAATTCTATTTTACGTTTGGCTCTGGTATAGAAGCTGTTGACATATTCTTCTAATTTTTAAAAATTATGTGTGTGTGTGTGTGTGTGTGTGTGTGTGTACACTATGGTGTAATGGTGTGCTTATGAAAGTCAGAGGGCAACTCCCAGGAGGCAGTTCTCTCCTTCTACCCTGTGGGTCCCAGGAATTAAATTCGGGCTTAGCAGCAAACACCTTTACCTGCCTAGCCATTTCGCTGGTCCCAGCTGTTGACAAATTTAAATACTTAAGGTATAGTGAGAATCTTGCCAAAATTGTATTTTCTCATAACTTACATATACAGAAAAATGGAAAGAAACAATAAAGTAGCAGCATTCACAATATAAATCTACTTTGTCGCTGCTCGTTAAATGGATTTGTTCTTATGTCTGTTACTATTTAAGTGCAACACAATTACATATTATAGACTTTACATGTATACACTTTAATAGAGGTTATTATTTAAGCTTTGTTATAACTATTTTTATTTGTTTCATTAGAGTACATAAATGCTTTGGGGAGGGAGGGTTTTTTTAAGATGAAAAGATGGCTTTTAATTATTATCGCTTTCTTTGCTTGGAGCTGATGTTCATAATTAACACATATTAGAATCAAAAGCAAGCATGTATTTTATGCTCACTGGAGTATATGAAATTTAACTTCTCTCAGTGGGCCGTGTGTGCAGTAGCTTTTTCACAATGGCCTCCGAACACTCTGGGTAATGGGAACGTTATGCCACTGAGCTGATCTTTGTCATCACTGCTATTACATTAACTTTTTGTAGAGTTCACACAATGTCACATTTAGTTGATGAAAATGCTCATAGTAAAATCTCCTGTTAGCAACTGACAGGCAGGAGCAGCCTGAGGACAGGAAATGCAATGTGTTACTGACTTCATGAAAACAATACTACTTTGGTCCACCTTGAGTTACTATAACTGAATACCGAAGGCTGGATAATTAATAAAGATTAGGAATTTATTTAACTTGTAGGTCTGCAGACTTGGATATTCAAAACTTTGGCCTGACATGCTGGTAGGGCTCTTTTGCAATATCATAACATTGAAGACATTGCGTGGTGGGGTGAAGCGATATTCCAAGCCAGGGCTTTCTCCTCCTTACAAAGATCAGTGCATTATGGGATCAGAGACTACTAACTACCTCTCAAAGGCCTTACCTGCAAATACCATCAAATGTGACTTTGAAGATTAAGTATCTAACACGTGCATTCAAGCCAGGGGTCTCATCCAACTCAAGCAAAGACAAAATGGAAGTCTGTCAGAAGGTCTGTTTGTTGTGACATTCTTTTTGTTTGTTTTCCTCTAAACTTTACTGTCCCATTACTGCTGATCATAGCAGAGAGTGACAAATGATCTTGGCCTCTTTGTGGACACACAGCTGCAATCTATTTCTCAGTCTTTTCGATACTAAGCATGGCTGGGGCTCAGCTCTGGTCCTGTGGAGTACGAGCAGTAGTGCAAACCCCTTCCAAGCTCTCAGCTGCCTGCTCCATGTCTGATCCCCTTGGAAGTCAAGGCTGAAGATGGTGAGGCCACAGGTTGAACCCTGCCTGAGCCTTCTCTAGTCACCACCAAGAGGAAGCACCAGTTTAAGACTTTTCAGGTCAGAAAGTGGGCATGTATCAGCTGGGAGCCAGTATGGAGTTCCTGTTTCTGTATCAGGTACTAGGCTGGCCGGAAAAGCTGAGTAGAGTTTGGAGTCTAATAATCAGTGAGGGACCTTTTTCACAGTGCACACTCCAACCAGCTCTTCGCAGATTCTTATTCAAACCCGATCCTGACACAGCAGGAAAGGTAACAAAAGCAGGAGTAGAAAGCGTGCAAAGAGCAAATCACACAAAACCAAAACCAAAACACTGAGGCAAGCAATGATTAGGCCGCTTGTGCCAGGTATCCAGCCAGGAACTGGCCAACGCAGACAGGGAGGAGCAACTCCAGAGCCTGCATTTTAAACCTCTGGGTTAGCCTGACTCCTGACTTCTGTTGAACAGGGTCAGGGAATTTGTTCTTCGCTAAATTCCCTAAAGGTGGTGCACTTTGAATTGTCTGTGCTCGCTTTAGGCTTGAAAAGCTGTTTACAACACCTTGATGCCGGGTGTTGCTGTCTCACCTCCAGCTAACGGCTCCATAGATGAGTACTATCATGGGAGCAGAGTGCAGAGCTACCCCTCTGGTGGGGCGTATCGTCATCCGCCAAAGCAGAACCTGCAGTTTGTGTGTGTTTCCACACCTTGCTGTTCCTTCCCTAACTTACCTGCTTAGTTGAGATTTGATCATCCTTAAAGAGGATGCCTTGTTCCAGAGCTAACAGCCTATCAATCACAGGTAAGCCTCACATAAGCCAACTGGCATGTCTAAGGGAGACATCGGACTGCTACAAACACTTGGATGTCCTCTAGTAAAACCCAGTGGGACGTCAGTGGTTACACAAACAGGTCCAGAGCCACCTTGCCAGGTTTCAATACGAGTTCCACCAACATGCTTTTTTCTAAGGTAGGTTATTTAACTTGTCTCAAACCTCTTATTTTGAGCTGAGGAGATTGTTATGAAAAGGATGATTTCATAGAGTTACTGGAGGATAAAAAGATGATTTATAGAAACATGTGGCAAGCTGTCTAAAGCTATTATCTATTATTATTATTATTTCAAAGACTGTAGAATTAAAGAACTGAAAACATTGAAGGTTCAAAGGACCAACTACAAACTGGGGCTTGGGGAGAGTCCCAGGGAATATATTTGAAGAAAATAAGGCAGCCAGGCAGTGGTGGACCCCTATAATCCCAGCACTTGGGGAGGCAGAGGCAGGCAGATCTCTATGAGTTTGAGGCCAGCTTGGTCTACAAAAGCAAGTCCATGACAGCCAAGGCTACATGGACAAATCCTGTCTCAGAAAACCAAAATCAAACAGACAAAAGAAAAGAAAAGAAAAAAAAAGAAAGAAAAGGAATGGAGGAAAAAAAGAAGAGAAAAGAAAAGAAAAAGAGTGCTTAGGTTGGGCCTGGTGGTATAGGCCTGTAATCCCAGCTGCTTCGGATATAGAGATGGAAAGACTGCAAACTTAAGATCAGGTTGATCAATGTAGCCAGAACGCTCTCAAAATAAGATTTTAAAAGACCTGAAGATGTGTGTAACTCAGTGATGGCGTGCTTGTCTAGCAAGTGTAAGGCTGAGTGCCAAAAAAAAAAGGGAGAGGGGGGAGCTAGAAGAAGAGAAGGAGGGGAAAGAGAATGGGAAAGAAAGAAAAAGGAAAGAAAGGAAGGATTAAAAAGAAGAGGTAATGTTGAGGGCAGCTTTTGCAAGTCAGCGTAATAAAGTAACTTGAAAATTAGCAAAGCTGGAGGCAGACGCTGTCTACGATGCTGCTTGTCGAGTCTTCAGCAAACGCAGAGTTACGTGGCCTTCACTGTCTTCCTGTGTGAAGTGAATTAATAAATGCAAATGTTTGCTCTAATGTCAACCCAGCATGCAAATCTTCATGTTGCCTGTTCTTAGAAAGCACATTTTCCTAGGCCACTGTTAAGTTTAGTCTTTAATAAGTGCCATAGCTTCGCTGGCTAGGGAAGAGCAAACGTGAGAGCGTGCATTCAGATGCCGAAGCAGGAAGAGATCAGTCTGAACTGCTACAGTGTGAGTTCCCGCCTCAAGACCCTTTTACTCTTTTGGCTGACCCACGTGAGGGGGAAGCGGGAGGACTCCCAGGTCTCCATCACCGAATTCTCCTCCTGTTTTGATTGGGTCTCTGCAGTAATTGAGCTGCCAATTGACTCCACCTCACGGCTGTGTGTTCATGGCACTTGCTGTAGTTCTCTATAATTCTTTGAACAAAGAGAACATTTTAAAGAAACGACGTAAAGTCAGAAATTACGTGGTCATATTGTGTTCTTTACTTAGCTTTTCTAAAATCTTTACTATGTAACCTTTCACAATGGCACCTCCTTAGAGGAAAGAAAAACAGCTTTAAGAGATTTCAAATGGCCTGACCTGGCACAATTTGAGACCGGCTGGATGTTGATTATGTGAGCAGAAAATATCTACCACAGCTTTCTTCCCTTAGATGTTTGCAATAAACCATATATTACACTCAACATTAGTCCTGGTAAGTAGATGAAAATAATTAAAATCTCATCTTTATCATCAAACTCAAACTTATAGAAATATTAAGTTAAAATAGTCATCTATGGTCATAATAATATTCGCACAAGAATTATCAGTAAGTTCAAGTTCAGAAGTGACACCCAAATGCAACTTGAATGGATCTTGGGAGTGGGAGTTGCATCTGGAAAACATCCCTGTTCACATATGGGCTAGCTAGTACAGAGCTGTCAGACTGGGGTAAAGCCTGAATGCTATCACTTTTTCCTCCGATAAAAGATACACAAATATTGTCTTCTACTATTCTTACAGCGTTCTTGTAGTTTTGAAACTGTATCACATAAAAATTACTCCAAATAATCACTAGTCAAATAAAGCCCATACTTTTTGCATGTCTAAATTCATGTTACATCAATATTTCAGTCAAAGTGTTAAATGATTGATCTTGGGAAAATATCAGCCAAACTATGACTGGTTATTTGTAAATTTTTTTTTTCATTAAAACTTGGATTTTTCTGAAATACAACCTCAACCTAAAATACGGCAGCTCCATCAAGATTAAAGTCCCTCATGCTTTCTGGGTTTGGACTCTAAGGTCAAAGAGCATTTCGAGGACAAGGCTGGCGTTCTCTACAGAGAGGCTGGCGAGTGATGCTGGCACAAGATGCGGGTTGGCTGCCTCGTCTCCAGCCCAGTGGAGAAGAGACTCAAATAGGAGTTAGGCTGAAAGGACTCAGAGGCTCTGTCACCCTGGACCGGGTTGACACGGCATGCCGTTGTTTAAGGGAACCGCGATGTTGAGCAGGCAAAGATGGAAGGCACTATCTCTTCCCTCTAACGTGGAGCAGGATAAGAGAGATGTCCTGCTCTCTTCACCTTTCTACTAGTGTGAGTGGATGAACACTGAGCTATTAGTCATGCTGGGAAAGGAGACGATCTGGGAAAAGAAAGAAGAAAGAAAAGAGTAAAGGAAAGCTAGGAAAGCCAGCTTAAAATCAAATGTGGAGACACTGCCTTTCCTAAGGAGTGAAAGAGAGGACAATACGAGTGATGGACTAATGATGGTTCTTGCAGGAGTCCCCACACAATCAACAGTCCTATTGTTGACAAGTGTGGGGAGCAGAGGACACTCCACGAGAGTGGAGTCCTGAGTGGATGTGTGTTGTTGACATGGCACAGCCCATCTCAAGGGCTCTGAGGCCTCAGGCCCAATGCTTTCCCTCTCCATGGGAGGCTCAGAGGATGACAAAGCCTTCCTCTAGTCTTCATGTGGATGCTGACAATGTGATGTAAAATGCCCACCGCAGCCTTCTCCCCCTAGCCTGTCCCCTTGATCTCACTGGATACTATAACTCTCCTTGGCTCAGCTGTATGCAATAACCCCACCTCCTAACCAACTGTATAATGAACTCATTGAGTTTCGTGGATGCTGTGGCTTCTCCACCAGAGAGCCCACACCACCTGAGCCCAGATCTTCTGTGCCTGTTTGGCTTCTTCCCCCCACCCCACCCCACCCCTCACCCCCACCCCCATTTCTTTACCACCCAAGCAGATCTGACCCTGGTCCTAGGCAGGATGCAACAGACAAAGATACATCGTCAACCTTAGGAGGCATCCCCAGAGTAAGCTGGACCTGAAAGTTTGAGGAGAATGGTAAATCCCTGCAGATGTGTGTGAAGATGGTTTTACAAGGGATTCTATGTCTATGGGCTTCAATAACGTGTGTGTGTGTGTGTGTGTGTGTGTGTGTGTGTGTGTGTGTGTGTGTGTAAATATCTAAGTGAAAACATTTGTAGATATAACTTATAAAGGAGTGTGATTTCCTTTCATTGTCCCACAGCCCTCATAAAAGGCTTGGCTAGTGTGGGATTAATTCTTTTGAAATATCTTTTTAGGCCAATTTGCATTTGGAAGGTTGGAGCATCAAGACCTGGAGGAAGTTGTATAAATTTGTCTGTGTTGATACCCACATAGAAGACTATCCTCATTACTCTAATCTGGCACAAAAGAGACTTACTCTGACCTAATAAATTGCTTCAACTGTGCTAAAGTACAAATGCCTCGTTATTCGATAATGTTTAGAAGAAACAAGAGACTTGTTAATATTTACATCCCTACTAAAGCCTGTCACTCAAGCAAGTGCGTGGTGCCCACTAACAAACATAATTATGCTTGGGACCTGGCTTGCTTTGGTTGGGTTTGACCGGTGTCTCTGTGGGTGAATATTGGAATCAATTAAGATAAAGCACAGGGTAGTGATAGACCCAGGCCTTGGGTGTGGGGGAGCATCTGCCCTTCTGGAGATGTATAATGATGAGAAGAAACGACAAAACCGAGGAAGATGCTTCTGGAACTTAAATAGACTACCTCTGGTGTTCACTTGTCATTTGAATAAATATGTGAGTCGTTACTGTATAGGTCAACAATACGATCGGGAACTACCACCTATCAATGTCTTTAGAATCTTTACTCCTCGTCTACTTCAGTTCCCCACTTTTAAGCCACCGTTATCCTCTACGCAATACCTGCCTTCAATACCCTCAAAGTGTTCTGACGCCTCCAACTTCTCCCAATACCTGGAAGTCTGGGAGGGCACCCTTGTTCTCTTACTCATTGGCCTGCCACGCTGCAGTGTGTTCTCACCCTAAACTGCTCTACATCCCACCCCTGACCTCCATCCCCCACCAATAACACCTGAAGGCCTCAGTCAGCCATGATCTTAACTCCGCTTGAGTACTATTAATTTTAACATCCAAATTCCATGGGTAGGTCAGCAGCTCAGGCAGCAGAGTGTCCAAAGGATCCCGGCTTTGAAAACATCTGATGGGTCTGAGTTAAGGCAAATACACCCTTCAATAGACTATAACGTAATCTCTGTCCTACTGTGGTTAGTGGCTGGGGAGGAAGGGTGGAGTATAAGTTGGCTCATGACACTGGGAGCTCTTGCAGAGTTCTCTCAAGGGGACCTGACCTCCTCTTGACCAGGCAGACAAGTGCCACCATGGTGTGGTGACTTGGCAAGAGAGAGAAGATGTCTCCAGCCTGTGTATATAATTTGTGTTAATGACTCCGTTTGTTCAGTGTCACTGTGTAGGAGCTCACATGTTCATAGGACTGCCGTGGAAGGAGTACGTCTTTTTATTTCACTTACGGCAAATCTTAGGAACTCCAGCCACTCACTTAATTTTCCTAGCTTTAGTCCTAGAAAATCTGGCCTTGCTCCAAAATTCCCATCACTGTGGCATGGATTTAGATTCTGAGAGGACTTTCAATAGAAAAAAAAAAAAATGAAGAACACAGCAGTGGACCATCTAAAGATTGAAATGTAGCCCAGGATTTTGAGGCCCTTAAAGTCTCTTATGCATACACAGGGTGTCAGAAAGGAAGATTATAACAAGAAGCCAGTGTTTATTTGCAATATACATTCCCCTTTGACACCACGTGAGGAACTTGTCTCAAGGTTGGACGGATTCTTGACGTGCTGTTTGCAAAGAACACAACCACTTCCTGTTCTAAATTTCTTTTTAAGAAATGAGAACTTTAAAGGCATTAAAGAGAAGCATAGCAATTTTCATTTGCAATGTCTTTTGCTTCTGTCAGTTTAAATTAAGCCCATGATATCTGAGCACAATTTCCTATATTTAATAATACATAAAGCAAGATAATTAAAAGGTGTGCACACACGCTGGGAGAGAAACGTTATTGAGCAAAGCACTGACTTTAATCTCCGCCTCTGTGGATGAAATGTAGTGAAAGCAAAACAGCTAACAGCGAGCACAGAGGACAGTGGTGGGGACTATTCCTCATACTGGCTCTTCCTCTGAGACTCACTCTTCCTACTCACAGGGTATTTCTGCTTGACAATCCTTAAGGTCAACTTCAGGGTCAACGTTCAAAGCCAGACCAATCACTAAGACCCCCCCCCCAACCTGTTGTGCCCATCACTCAGGAATGGGCACCCTAGAGCTCTCCCTGCCCCTCTCATCACAACCACCTGACCTGTACAGAGCCACCCACACAGGCGGATGCAGACACAGACACAGACACATCCCGCCAAGCCCCTCACCCAGTTGCTTCTACTTCACAGTCGATGGACTAGGATTACTTCCTATCCTTCTTCCTAGCTTAACTGCTATGTCTGCCTCAAGCTTGGCCCCTTCCAGTGTAATCTCTAGAAGAATCCAGAGTGGCCTGTTAAGCATACACACTTGATCGGACCATTTCCTGTCCTCAAATATCAGACATGTATGTGTGTATGTGTGTATGTATGTAATTTACATACATAAATTTATTTTTTTCCTATTACTGACAAGATCCTACCTCTTCGGCACCAGACATTTGCTACCCTCATGCGCTCACACTCCACAGACTAGTCATATTGAAATTCCCTTGGTTCCTCCAACACACCACACTGGAATCCCTTTCCCAAAACTCCACTGCTCGTTACTAGTCTTATTTTAAATCCCAGTTAACCAGCCTCATCACATCTGTGAGCCTTCCTCGTGCACTCACACTGCATGCTAAACACACCCCATCCGAGGACACACGTATTGATGGGGCCCATCTACTAATCTGCATTCCCTGCAGACCCATCTGCTTTGTGAGGGAAGACGAGGAAGGAAGCACCCGTGATTATGGGGTGTCTCTGGAAGCCCTTCGGAGATAGAGTTCTACCTGCGTAGTTGGCAACAGGATTGCTTGAGTACCAGGGAAACCTCACGCACAGGCAGGACAGCAAATCCTCTCACTGCTCCACAGCTGCAGGACCTGGGGAAGACTGACCCAGACCCATTCAGAACTGCTCACTCCGTCCTCTCAGAAGCAGAGGCTTTACCCTGAGAGACTGGTTGTCACACACTAATCTGTGAGTTCCTCAAAGGCAAGTTTCCTATCCAATTCACCTTTACATGCCCACATTATCTCATACAATGCCCTCCACAAGGAAAGCATTTAATACATATTTGATGAATGAATTAATGGATGGCTGAGAAGCCAGAGTTAGGAGACCTTGTTTGTACCATAATTAAGAGATCCTCTGAGGTTTGTGGCGCTTGGGCTTCTTTAACATAACCACTCTTGATGAACTGGATTGTGCCCAAACCAACACATGTGACACCTGAGTTCTCACCATCCTGCCATCGGGATGATCCCAATTATTGACAACTGCCGGGCGGATAGCAATAAAGAAAGATTAGTGGGTATGGGAAACCGTGACTTCTAAATTCTGCAATGATCCCTCCCTTATGCAGAACAGGCAAAATGCACAAATAGTCTTTCCCGATTTAGCAGAGTTCCCCGGGGGCGATTGAAACTGTGGAGCTGAGAAAAGATTTGGGGAATGTTGTAGGAGCCGGCTAGAGTCTATATGTTTAACTTAGCATTGCAGAACATTTTATTTCAAGCCAGTGTATAATTAGAGAGCCCGCCATGAAAATGAGCGGTTTTGTTTATTTATTATGTAAGTATGCCTTTTATTAAAACGACTTTGTGAAAATCTAATTGCCACTATAGTAACATAGCATCGCACTCCCTTACATAAATACATGATTATTATGTGCAGTCACTTATCTGTGAACGAGTTCTGCTACTATTTTCCTTAATTAAGGATACAAAAGGGCTTCTTCATCTTTGCATATTCCCTTGCTAGGACATTGATACTCATTATTTCCTAAGTCCAAACACTGAAACTGTGTCAAGAATGCATCCATCACTGGATGGGTACTTATAGTCAGCGGAATTTTCAACCCTGTCAGCAATTTCAGCAATTTGCAATTTCTGTATCTCTGACATGTGTTTTTATTGGTGAAGATCACTCTCAAATACCAAGATCATGAGAATGATTCTTTGGGTAGTCTCTGCAGAAGCCTAATGTAATGACAGTAATTAACAGCCTGTGATTAGCAGCCACTCCAGAAAGTGTTTGGATGTTAATTTGCTTCAACTAATGTGCAGCACTTCTGTGTAATGAGAGCTGAGCTATAGGTTCACAGGGAAAGCAAATTATTTTCCAGCATTTAATCATACAAATGATTCTTAGTTAATCACTTCAACAGTAAACCTCAATGTTCTAATAAGTGACATTTGTTTTTCTGTCATTCAGTTTATTATGGTATAGGCCAGGGCAAAGATACGACTTTCATAATGGTCAAACTCCCACTTGCCCGCACCGGCATTTCAAAATAAAGGCCCCCTCAGATCGTGGCAGAATGGAACTGGGATTGGACGTGTGTGGAAAAGTGAAAGAGGTTTTGCATCAATTCAAATCATATTTTCTTGGGACTTTAAGGCCATTTGGCACCTCGTTTTCTTACTGTCCATGTTTGTAAGGGATAATGAATGGCTCCTTTCCCTTTGACATGAGTGTCCTGAGGCCTGATACAGAGCAAGAAATTGAGAACACTTGCCCATTAACCAAGCATTAATGAGCTAAATCCTCTGTGCTATAATTCTGGGAAAGAAAGCCAGAATTGTGAGCATGTGAACATAGGCACTAGTGAATTGCCTTTTGAGAAGGCACATGTCCCTCTATGCTTGTCTGGAGCTGCTCACATCCTGAGGCAAAGCCATGGACAGATGATGACTGGGCCAAGGGAGACCTGCCTAGAACTGATGGTAAGGCAGTCACTTCAAAAGATAGTGTATAAAGTATCAGAGAGTAAAAAGAAGCCTTTGGGAGCACGGGCGAACCCCCAAAATGTTTTCTGTTTACGTACCAACTTCATATTTATTTTGAAAGGTCAGACAGCATGTAAAGGATGCCGAGGCACACTGTCATGGTGTCATCAGAAATGTTACACCCAAACAAGATCCATTATTGATTAATCTTTTGTTTTCAGATATGGCACATGGTGGTGGTGGCTGAAATGCAGCGCAACTGAAGGAAAAAATACATAAATTGTCCCTATAGCTCCCATTTAACCTTTAAGCTAGGTTGCTTAGTATTTATTATAAAATTGATCCCTCGTTTTTATATTAACTTACTTCAAGGAGACTTGTGACATTAGCCATTATCCTTGGATAGTGGCCATAGTTACTTCAGTAGTCAACATGACACATAAGAAAAGCTAGAAATGAGGAATTATTTCCACCAGATTGGCCTGTGGGAGTGTCTGTGAAGCATTTTCCTGATTGATGTAGGAGATCCCGGGTCACTGTGATCCCATCCCTACATAGACAGGCCTACACTGTATAACACTGTATATACTTCCAGTTGGAAGCAAGGCAGTAAACAGTGTTCCCTGTGGTCTCGGCTGCAGTTCCTGCCTCCAGCTTTCTATCCTGAGCTCCCACCCTGGCTTCCTTCAGTGAAGGGCTGTAACCTACAAGCCAATTAAAACCGAGTCTCTCCAAGTTGCCTTTGGTCAGTGTTCCATCACAGCAACAAAAAGCAAAACAGGACCGATAGCTAGAGTTTCCCAGGCTGGTTTGAAGCTCTACTTCGGGGTTCACCATGGTCAACAACAGCACTAACTTGGAAGTGACTAAGCTATACATGAGAACCAGAATTAGATGCCCATCCCATTCTTGTTTTCTTGCAGTGCTAGGGCTAGAAGCCAGGACCAGGATAGAAGCTAGGTAGGCACTATCCTGCTGAGCCACATGCCTAGCCCAAGAAACACCATTAAGAGGACCGTATACTCTATGCCTTAGGCACACACCCCACAATAGCACATGGAAACAGTCACTGGAGATCAACACTAACCAGACACTCATTCACATGTACAAGCTGCTATGATCCTCTGGCTAAGAGCAAAGCTGTCTCTAGCCAAGACAGATATTTGCCAGTGAAGTATGAACCCAGAGAAGCCTTTTTTTAATGCTAATCTTCACAGTGGATAGTCCAGTCCCAAACTTGGATATTCATCTTCCCTTTCCCATGTATTTTAAATTTTTATTTTATTTATAATATTATACTTTATTAGTTCTTTGAGAATTTCACACAATATATTTTTATCATAGTCACCCCCTTACTCCTCCCCTAACTATTCCTAGGTATACCCATCACTTCTCAACTTCATTTTCTATTTATTTTAAGTAATCCACCAAGTCCAATTTGTGCTGCCCATATACTTCCTCCTGGATCTGGTTGACCTACAAAGTGGCTACACTCTTAAAGAAAATGGATTCTCCCTTCCTTAGAAGTCGTCAACTGTCAATAGCTCCTCATTTAAAGGTAGAGGCTTATGAAGAGTAGAGGTAGAGACCCTTGCCTGCTCCATGCTAAAATATTGACTGGGTTAATCTTGTACAGCCAAGCACAGCTGTTATTAGTTCATGTGGTTCTGTCATATCCATAAGATACTGTACAGGCAAATTTAAAGGTCAGTTTGATACTATGTCTGTTCAACAAAATGACAGTAGTAGACTCACCCCTGAGGGCAATCATAGGTTCTTGGCCAGATTTACATGACTAGCCATGTGGTTTCTCTTATGGAGCAGGCCTTAAATCCAACTATAAAGTGGTTGGTTACCCCTAAAATATCTGTGCCACTATTGCACCCATGGGCATATGCTGCCAAGCCAACCATTATTGTAGTTCATAGAGTTCACAGTTGGGTAAGGCAACTGATGAATCTCCTCTGTCCCACACACCCCAGAAGCCTACTTTCCAGTACTTCGAAAGCTAGCCAAGAGGGAAAAAAAATTCTAGTTAGTATCAGCCTAAATTCTCCATGTCCTGTGATGAAAGAATGCAACGTATTCAGCAATGAGGTCTTACCATCGAGTGTGTTAGGCAATAAAGAGCCGTGGCAATAGCTTGTGTTGTTTGGGGTTGTCCTGATTAACAACTCAAAGGCAAGCATCTAACACATGGCCCTGGACTTTTCATTTGGCATCATATGGCTTCTGGAAGGAGCAGTATCCCGTGTGTGTGTGTGTGTGTGTGTGTGTGTGTGTGTGTGTGTGTGTGTGTACATGCAAGAAGGGGGGCAGGGCTTAGAAAACAATGTTTCCATAATGTCTTTTCAAACATCTTTAGTGATACTCACCCTCCCACCAAACTCCTCTTCTGCCCTCCCCTCACACTCCTCTCCCCACTTAGGCTTCCCCCCTATTATTTCCCTTTTCCCCTCCATATCATCCATCTGGTCCTGCACCTGCATTCGCTCCTGGAGCACATGGTGAGCTGGTTAAACACTTGAGTAGATAATGAGTTAACCTGGGTTGGTCTTGTGCAGCCCCTCTCCACATGGGCTCGGTTCCCTTACTCTTAGACCATTTACTCGCCAAACAAACATTTATCGAGTGTCTCTGTGCAGAACCTGAAGGGCACAAGTTGAAGAGCTAGCATTCTTCTTCCCTAGATTAGTTTCTTCCCTCTGGTCAGCACTGAACATTACATTTTCCTGCGTGCTTCTTTAAAAAAAAAAAAAAAAACGGCTTTTTTCTAAATTGTCATTACTTGTGTGTGCCTATGTGTATTTGTGTAAACACATGTGTGTGTGTGTGAAGGTGACTATCGAGGCCAGAAGAGGGTACCTGTTCCTCTAGTGCTGGAGTGTCTGTGATGGGTGCTGGGACCTGAACTCTGGCTTTCATGGGAGAGCAGCGAGCGTTAGTGACTTTCTGTGGGGTTTGAAGGAGCATGGCCCCCACAGGCTCTTATGTTTGAACACTTGGTCCCCTGTTGGTGGAGCTGTTTGGGAAGGATTAGGGCTGTGGGATTGTTGGAAGAGATGTGTCACTAGGGGGCCTCGAGGTTTCAACAGCCCATGCCATTCCCAGGTGGCTCTCTGTGCCTCATGCTTGTGGATAAGGATGTGAGCTCTCACCTGCTTACTGTTCCTGCCTGCCTGCTGCCTGCCTGTCTGCCTGCCTGCTGCCTCCTGCCTGCCTGCCTGCCTGCTGCCTGCCTGCCTACCTGTCTGTTGCCTGCCTGTCTGCCTGCCTGCTGCCTCCTGCCTGCTGCCTGCCTGTCTGCCTGCCTGCTGCCTCCTGCCTGCCTGCCTGCTGCCTGCCTGCCTACCTGTCTTCTGCCTGCCTGTCTGCCTGCCTGCTGCCTCCTGCCTGCTGCCTGCCTGCCTGCCTGCCTGCTGCCTCCTGCCTGCTGCCTCCTGCCTGCCTGCCTGCCTGCCTGCTGCCTGCTACCTGCTGCCTCCTGCCTGCCTGCCTGCTGCCTGCTGCCTGCTGCCTGCTGTCTGCCTGCCTGCCTGCTGCCTGCCTGCCTGCCTGTTGCCTGCCTGCCTGCCTGCCTGCTGCCATGTTCCCTGCTGGCATGGCCATGGACTCTGTAAAATACCTTGGTCATGATGTCTTATCACAATAATTAAAAAGTCAAACTCCTTGCCCTCTTTTTCCCCCTTGTTTATTTTTCCCCTTGTTTTTCAGCTTCTTATCCAGAAAAACTCTTGACAACAAAGTATCAGTATTTAAAAATCAGTGTTTCTGAGGACTGGGGAGATGACTCAGTGGGCAAATTGTTTGCCTCGCAGGCATGAGAATCAGATTTTGGCGCTCACGAATACATGTAAAAATCAGATGAGCATAGCAGCCCACCCATGAGCATGCAAGAGGCAGAGACATTGAATCCCCAGAGCTGGACTGTGAAACAGTAAGGCCTATATTCAATTGAGACACCTACCACAATCAGTAAAGTAGAAAACTTTAGAGGACGACATTTAACATCAACTTTGGGCCCCCATCCAGGCACACATACACACACGTGCACATGCACCCACATGTGCTCATACACATGCACACACACACACACACACACACATATATGCAAGACAAATAATTTTAAATAAAAGGCAGTTTCTACAGAAATATGAAGCACTATGTACTCCAGAAAAATTACACACGTTGAGTTTATTTCTTCAAACACACACACACACACACACACACACACACAAACACTCATATGTATGTGTATATGTATATTACCAAAAAATCATTACTTTATATAGAAAAGGCTTTATGGTAAAGCAGGTTTGTTAGATCTAATGAGAGGAGTACAATTACATATCCAGGAGCATACAGAGAAGAGAATTTAAATCTGTATAAAATAAATGAAGAGGAACAATTTGGAAGGATTTTTTTTTGAAGCCAACGGGAGGGTATAGCCTTTTGTTTAAAGGCATGTTGCTATCAAGCCGGATCCCGTGGCTAACCATACCAATTTGGATCTGATTTGGAGCTAGCTAGAATTTTCCAGACGAACACTCAGTATTTTTTCAGAACATTCCCAGGGTCGTTATTTCCCATTAGCCACTATGAGTTTTGACGTTGCTAGCTAATTTTATGTCAAAGCTTAGCTCCCTCATCTGCCTTCTAAGTCATCCTTTATTTTAAAAAGGAATAATTTACTTTTGTCCAACACTGATGGACTACCAAATTATTCTTAAAATTAAATAGCAAAATAAATTATCAGATTATGTTACATCTAACTGTGCAGCCCAGCAAAACTACTGTTTCCAAACAAGGCTCGGTAGGGCCCTCTTCCAAGCTTGCATCTTAACTCCTGAGCTGCTGCTGTTTTGTCCCTCACCCTCCTTGCACTGTTTCACAGGGCTGCCGTCCCCTCCTCTCGCTGCAGCTCTGACACGATCATGAGAACCACCAGTGGTATTCTGTAAATGCCAGCCAAAAATCTATCTGCAAGAACATCTGCTCAACAGTGCAAAACTGATGCAATTACCAACCATCATCTCTCCTCCTCCTGCTGGGGTAACTGCTCCAAAACATGACTTTTTGCCCTGAGCTAACAAGATCCAGAAACTTCGTGTTATGTACAAAACCTGCTGCTTAAAAAAAAAAATCCATGTAGCTTCGACACAAATTATAACCCAGTCTCTCAACTACAAGGGTGGTTAACATCCCTGTGCCACTGGGTCTCAGAGAATCTTGCTCAAACCCAGTGAGTCCAAGACCCCATCCCCTGCCGCTTACCTGTTTCTGCTTAATATAAATGGTCGTCCAAGGAACATGACCGAGAAAGACAAGCCTGCTGTTCCGATATCACTGTTTTGAAAGTACAACTACTGAAAAGGATAATTAAATGTCAAACTTCTGAATTAGAACCGAGACAGAAAGAGTAATAAGAAAAAAATCTTTACTGAGCATCATCTGCTATGTGCCCAGTGCTTCCTGGGTGTTTTGCATGTGGTACCTCATTTGACTGAGGCTTTAAACCTTTTAGCAGTCAAGAGATTACCATTGGGGATCTATTATCTTGAGAAAGGGTACTGGGTTTCAGATCTCCTTCCCAAAAGGATGGAGAAGTGTCACCAATAATGATGAGAAAGAAAAAACTTAATGTGTTCATTTTAAGTTACTCTGCAGAACGAGGGTGGGGCAACCATAGAGCTTACAGTACGCCATCACCATACTGAAATGTTCGACAACTTTTCACATCTGTGAAATGGGGGAGGAGGGTTAAATTATTTCCGCCATCTCAAGCAAGTCTAAAATGCCAGTCACACTGATTTTACAAATCAAATTCCTTTTCAAAACCCTTTGTGAACTATGCATTTGTTTCACTTACTTTTAAACACAAAATAAGGCTAAGAATCATCTATCTCCAATATCAGAAGGACTAAAGATTAATAATGAGAGGCTAACAAAATTTTTAGTTGAGTTTTATTATTTTTTTGTTCCCTAGGAAAATACTGGAAACATAAATGTATTCAATCACTAGCGCCAGTGAGATGACTCATCAGATAAAATGGCTGGTGATTAGCTCTGTGGTGTGAGTTTGATTCTCAGGACCCACTTAATGGAAAAAGATAATTCATTACCACAAGTTGTGATCTGCCTTTCAACACACACACACACACACACACACACACACACACACACACGACATAAAAATTTAAATATGTAGATATATATTCAAGCAGGTTTAACTGAAACAGTAAAGATTCTCATAGCACTCATAGTCCCAAGTGGAATTGTAGGGCACCATGCATATAAAAAATATTGAGAGAGATAGAGAAAAGAACAAAGTACTACCCAGAATATAGCGTCTGACTATATACGTCTTAGGGGACATTTTACTCCTACTTTATTATAGGAAAATAATGCCACACATGTACATTTGTAATACCAAAGCATTTGATACCAATAGATGGCCTTTGCTTTTCTAGAATGAGACATCACGGAAAAAAATTCTCCATCGCTTAACCTAGTATGTATTTGGCTACTTGCTAACCTAATCTACAAACATTTCTATAAACAAAAATCAGTTAACATTAGTGAAGACATGAATCTAGGCGGAGCTGGAAACTTTCTCTTTGCTGACTAGGTTCCATAATAGCAGAGAGTAGTAGTGTGCAGGCTTCTGGGGGAACAGTGCCATCAACAGTCTTAATCGGCTGGTTACCCCAAATACCACATGACCAACATGCTGGGCAAAACGTGCCAACTAGTGCAACAGTGGCATAATTGCTACTGGGTAAGCAACTGATTTTTGGTTGGCTTTGAAAATGGCTCTACAGAAGGACTTCACATCTACCACTGTGGGCTTGGTCCAAACTCCGTGGTTGGGGAAGCCATTAGCCTTATGATGGAGACTACAGCTGTTGCTTTGCTAACTGGACACGATGTACCTGCTGTGTTTATGCTCACAGATTAGTGCTGCGTCAGTCAAAGATGCCTCTTTTTGCACTGGGTGGCCCTTATTGCAGAAGCTCAAAGCTGATTAAGAAGCTCAGTATTATAAGTGATTATTGAATGTTCGTCCTCAAATGGCCACCTCAGTCACCCCCTTCCAAGGTTCAGTAGACAAGGGAACAGAAAGAATGGAAGAGCAGGAGGAGAGGGTGGAATGTTGTCGATATGGGTCGCCATCTTCCAGGTATGACATAGCTCTTGACCTCTCAGCAGCTGTAATGATCTGTACAAGAAGTTCTGTGTCTGAATGAGGGAGGAGCTCATGAGTCCCTTCCCCCCCATGAGGATTACTGGGGGAGGGAGAGCCATTTCTCCCATGGTATGGCCACTAGTAAGCTGCCAGTCTGCTATAAGCAATCCCTCACTGGTACTTCTATAAGTAACTCTAACTAAAGCCATTGTTTCACACCAAGGAAATCAGTAAATAAATCATGATATAACCAAATTTATCTTCTGTGTCCCAGCACTGTGCCATACACTTGAGTCTCAAAGTAATATCAATAGGTTGATCCATTATGACTGGGACTAAGGGGTGAGGCAAACTGACAATAGATGGAAGGAAAGCAGGGAGGGCACAAGAGTCAAGAAGGGATCATGCACCCAGCAGTAGAATCTTCCAGAGATGCTGCAGAAAGGGCCAAAGGTAATGAGAAGTGGGCTGAATGCAATTATGAAGCCAAGGAAAACAGACGGTGACGGGAGGCTCACGGCCTGGAGAGAAGAGCTGCCCCGTGGACATCAGGAGAGAATCTGAGAAGCAGAGGTCTTCTCTTCACCTCAAAAGACACACTTGCCACCAGTCCCTCGTGATCACTCTGAACGGTCCACCTCTTGTTTTCATAAAGAAGTTAAAATCAGAAGTAATGCTTCTATAAGAGCCTAGCCAAGGTCAAGGTAAGAAAAATTAACTAATTCTAGATTAGTAATAACTTTTTCTCCCTCTTCCATTTCTTACATTACTAACTTGTATAAATTTACCTAGAAACCAGTCACTGGCTGAGTATGTATTCATCCTGTAGAGGTGGCAGACCCTTGGACTTAGGCTTTAGAAGAAAGTCAGTTCAAACAAGAACAAAGCTGGCCTCTGTTGATGAGATAATGCAATAAAGCATGCTTCTGGAAGGGAAATTTCGAACCCCATGCATATATACATAAGAACAATAGGGGCTGCTTAGAATTTGGGCTAATTTAGCTTCCTCTCTGACTCTAAGAGCCAAAGCATCCTATGTGGTTGCACTGTGCCAGCATTCATTAGCTCTAATATGCTGGCTAACATCTTTGCAGAGCCTGGAAGACCTGCTAAGGGCTGCAGGGCAAACAGACATGAAGGAAGAGTTTCCAAGAAGAAAAACAGGCTTCCTAGAGCTCTTGGTGGTCCAGCCTACAAGCCTTCTGAAAAGATGATATATTGTTACCTTCCTTCCCGCCTCAGACCATCTCTTCTGTTCTCATTTCAGTTACTAATTTATTTTTAAATAAAATCTTAATTAAAATGTAACCCTGTCATTCTCCCCTTCCCTCCCACACCTTACCCAATCTCCCTCTCAGACTCATTACTATTAAACACAGAGAGATGCCACACACACATAGACACCTGCTGAGTCTGTTTAGTGTTACTTGATTTCAGGGCTGACCACACCAATGGACATGCTAACGTGCTATCAGTGTCATCCCCCCCCACACACACACACACACACAGGTCAGTATCTCTCACTCAATGTGGTGAGCTGCAGAGAGGATATTTGCCAGTGTTTAGGATTTGTAGCTGCAGAGGCAGCTGTAGAAGAGAGTTAATTTAAAAAAAAAAAGTTAAGAAAATATTTAGCAGACTGAGGGGATAGCTCGGTGGTAGAGCACTTGCCTAGCATGTGTGAGGCCCTTGGCTCTACCCCTAGCGCTGTGGAAGAAGAAGCAATTAGCTAAAAGCAGAAGCTATCACTTTGAGAGGCACTTTCTCCACCGATACTCTACACCTTCTCAGCTTTGCTCACCATTACAGACTCTTCCTCCCACAGTTTTCCCCAGCTCCATGTCAGCTTGTGCACTCTCTTTTTGGAAACTTAAGCTTAAGTGTCTTCTTGAGAAGAGGCAGGCTCACTAGGGATACACAGTCCAGGATTTGTTCACTCATAACAAGTAATAGGAGATGTAGGCTTCACCTTGTTCAAAACTACCTTATTTGGGGTTCTTTAATGCTTACACCTCCCTTCCAACCCACCTGCCCTAGATGGGAGAGAAAAGAGGTTAATGGGAACAGGAGAAGTAGATCTTGATTAATTCAGTTCCTGGGAGTGATTCTCCTGACGTAGTCAGCAGGATTTCAACAGACCAGCAATTCCACCAAAGTCGATGCTGGAACCTGGAGCCTCAGCTGGAACCTGGAGGCTCACAGCGTTCTCTGGAGTGGTTCTCTCTAAGGGCATCTCCAAGTGGAACTATGAACAGCCAAATGATACCAAGACCCAAAACACTCCAGCCTCCTATCCTCTCAGAGTCTGTACTAGGACATGTTTCAGCTGGCGAAAACCAAGCCCCGACACAAGGTGGTTCATCTTCTAGTGGATAAACATCACCTGTTCTCTCACACGTCTGTTCCCCATCCCACACCTGGGATCAAAACAAAAACATGTGTACATCCACTACAAGAAAATAATATGTTTTAGTGGTAGAGGGAGAAAGATGTGCACATGCCACAGCACACATGTGGAGGGCGGAGGGTAACCTGCAGAAAGATGACGGTCTCACCTTTCTTTCCTTCCACTATGTGGGTCCTGGGATTGAACTCAGGATGCCAGGCAGGGCCACAAGCACCTTTACCCCACCAAGCCATCTTGCCCCCTCACAAGCAGTTCTTAATTCTAGTCCGTCCCTGCTTGACCCAATTGCCAGTGGCTACGTGGCCTCCGCATGCAGAGGCGTGGTGAGGAGATGAGTATCCTGCCTATGTCCCAGGCATGGACTACTTACAAATTACAGCCAAGGCAAAGAGGATGACCTGCTTCAGAAACAAAGGCAAGAAGACACTGTTCTCAGCAGGAGAGCTCCAGAGCAGTGCTTCTGGATGTTCAGAACTCATGGGCAAGGTCTCTACCATCACAATTAGGGCATCAAGTTACACTGTCTGACCGTAATCAAGTGCCTGGTTTAACTACTTTTGTTTCGCTTCACCAAACCCCTTTCTGATTATAGCTCAACCCCCAATGGGGAAAAATATACTGAAAGTATCTTCTAGCCTTGAAATGTATACATTCTAGAGACAGGTATGTTTCCACTACCAATGAAATTGGTAAATTCACAGTTATGATTTCTATGCACCAGGCACCTTAGCTTGGTTTCCATAAGCTTGATTTGGAGAGATGGCTCTATTTTGGCGCGCCAGTAAAAATCAAACCTTTAAGCCTGCAAAATGTGGCTCAGTCTCGAGCCGGTGTGAATCCACAAAGGAGTGAAAGCCACATTGTGAGTGTTCTTGGAGCCCGAACAGCCAGCTCTGTATGGTTTTTACAGAGCCACTGCACCCTGGGCTCTTGCTGTTTTTCTGACATTTGGCCACCCAGGCAGAAGCTTAGCAACATTTGACTATTCGTTACTTTGCTGAACTGAGCCACTCACAGGTGGCTTGCTGGGTAGCACTCCTCAGCTAGTCCCTGTGTAGGTAGCGTGGCAGCATCAAACATGTCTCATAACCCCAAGCCAGGGACAGCAGCCTCCACTCCCCATTTTTCTCTAGGGCTCCCCAAAATGAATGCCTTCTGTCATATCTCCTCATCCTAGTAAGCCACTATTAAACTCCTGATGCTATTCCTTCAGTTCATTGACTGGGGGAGGGTTGTCCATTTTTCAAAATAAATGATGGTGGGCATTTCTCAGTTCTGTGTGTTTTTTTGACATGATGGAGAAAAAAGCCTCTAAAGTCACTCCTAAGTACTCTAGTGACACATGATCAACCATCTGACCACTGACCCAACATGTCACATCCTGTGTGAGAATAGTCACATACATGGGACCGCAAGAATAAGACAGACGAGACAAGGCGTCCCAAGCCTGTCATACTCAATCTCTGACTGCTTCAGAGAACTCCCATCTCCCATCAGGGAACTTGGGACACCAATCAACATTTAATTTCCTTGATTGATTTTGATTTCCAGATTTCTAGGTTCTAATGAGCCTGGAAATTAACCGTCGTGTAACTCAGCAAATATTCGTTGGTCGAGTAACTGGATGACACACTCTTTTTGAACTTAGCTTGTTTCCCACTTTGTCCCCCGCTTTCTTCCTTTCTGTCTTTAAAATCTTTCTCATATCCCCTTTATAATGCTATTTCTTTCCAATGTCACTTAGCATATGATTTATATGATGGATACCGTAATGATTTAAAATGTAAAGAAACCACCAAAATGGCAGAAAGTAAAACTTTGGTTAGAAGACAAACAGACCAGTCTAAGGCAGCTCCCGAAAGGCGAGTGGATCATAGCCATTGGACGATTCACTCTTCAGAGCACTCGCTCATCCTCAGATGCCGTGGTCATATGGGCAACCATATATTTGTGTAGTCTTTCATGGATTATAAGCACTTTCATCAATGGTTTCCAATCTAATACTTTAAAGACTTGAATGTGTACATCTTTGCAGACTGACAAAAGGGTTGTTTTCCCCCTCAAATACGTCTGATATCTCTATCTTCTTACCTTGCACTGTTACCTTTTGTCGCTCATTCTACTGACTCCAGTTCAAACACGGAGCCATTTCTTACTTCATCACTGTTTCTTCAGGGCTGGTCATCACCCTCTTCTCCTTGGCCTTGAGAAACCTCCATTGTCTGCAGCTCTGGAAAGCCTCTGCGCTTGTGGTGCTGTCAGTGGTTTCCACTTCTAGAATAAAGAACAAATGGCTGAGCAAAGACTAAAATTAGAGCTCATCATGGCTTCGTGGCATGAATACATTTAGAAGCTGTGTACAGCAATGCTTCATTACACTTATGTATTTGCTTAAGTATCACACACATGTTTCCCAGACCAGGGCTGCATCTTCTTACTGTTGATAAAACGCAGAAGAAACACAAATATGCTACAAAGCCTTTCTGCTCTTATTCCTGCTCTGTGTGAGCTTGTAAACTTGTTGACAGGAAGCCCTCTAATTCCAATGTCTGTCCCAGACATGTGCTCTTTTGCTAGTGCCATCTTCGAAAACAGCTTTCATTAACAGTTGTCTCTTTTCTGTCTTGAGTTTTAGTCAATTAAATTAAAGCTTTGGTGTTCTTTGGAGGCCTTGGCCAAAGTCCCTATCTGTACCCATGACCTTAACAAGGAGTCTGGCTGCTTTTGTGGGAGGAATACTATACAAAGATAGAATTCTATCCTTGCTTCCTCTTGCAAACACGTACTCCAGAAGTAAAGTCTTGACTGTCATTAACGTATTAGGTTTGAGCTTATTTTCTTCACACCACAAAATTAAAATATTTCCTCTCCAGAAAGCCTACTGCATGACTCAGCATAGCTAATCACTAGAATACCCTACGTAATTAGTCGCTAAAATGTAGTTCTCCCTCCTAAATGGCTCCCATTTGGCTGACACTTGCAATTTTTTTCTCACCTGGATTTAAATATACCCACATAAATATTCCTTACCTTAATCTTCTGCACAATAGAACAATAATGTCTTTTCTAAACTGAGATAGAAAACTTTTCATGGTTTCTCGAACTACCGGGCCCCAAATTACCTGAAATGGCAGACAGCGGACCCAGATGAGACTGAGCCCCCCACCCCACTCCATCCCAACACCCTACTGATCTCATACTGTGTCCACACTGAACTGCCCTGTCAATTCTCTCTATAGTGAACCATACGAAGTTGCCTCTTGCCTAGGGGCTCACCTCCTCTCTTTCCACGTGAAAGTTTCGTCCTTTAAAGACACTGGAGACATTTGAATGTTCCCGAGGTTAGGAGACTATCAGCGCCAGTGACTGTCGGTAACTGGGAACTCAGACTGAGGACGCTCTGTGTAGCTCACGGCCATCTCAGTTAAGCTGTTGGCACTGCCAGCACTGAAGTAGATGGTATTTATCTATGTGCATTTATTTAATTGCCCTGAAAACATCTTTTAAAGCTTCCATTTATGATAGAGCATTGAAATAAAAGGTGCCTGGAAGTGACACTCGAGGTGACAGATGGATCTTACAGGATCCTGCACACTGTAGTTGGGCAGCGTCAGGACAAACAGAGTGCACCATGGGGAATTGTCGTGAGGAAGCACTAAAGAGCTGTCAGGAGTTTTCACTTGAGTCTCAAGAAAAGCTATTTAGCTTCTGTTGGCTCAGGAGAAAAATGCTACATGTTTAACAAAGAATGACAATGAAAACTTGGTTCTCTTCCATAAACATCCTTTAAAAATATATTTTCTGTGTTAACCAGACCAGGATTACAGGGGTCAGCTGTGAAAGGCCACGTGACCTAGCCCTACTGTCTACATGCAGCTATCACTTTATCAAGTGACTTGAAATAATTTTCACCCCAGTATAGGAAAGACTAAGGAGCAAATTTAAAGTACATAAGTAAAGTATATAGATGTATGTAATTAGCATGTTTTATTCAATGTTTATATTTAATACTCTTTTTTTTTTCTCTCCAGAGCTGTTAAATGACTAAACTGATGACATTGCAGACTCAGAAAAATGCATAATTAACTTTTGTCCTAGATATTGTCACATACTACTTTTTGCATCCTTACAGTAATGCAAATTGTGAGAGAAACAGTCCCAACCTCCAGAAGAAAACACTGAGGCTCTTGCCCAAGGTGTGAAGCAAGGAAAAGTGATGGAGCACTCGAGCTAGTGTCCTTCTAGTTTGCTTTCTGTTGCTGTGATGAAGACCAGGACCCAGCCGGGCGCGGTGGCGCACGCCTGTAATCCCAGCACTCAGGGAGGCAGAGGCAGGAGAATCTCTGTTCTGTTCTGCAAATCGAGTCCAGGACAGCCAAGGCTACACAGAGGAACCCTGTCTCAAACCCCTCCTGAAAAAAGACCATGACCCAAAGCAACTTGGAGGGGAAAGCATTTGTTTCAGTTTCTATGTCCCTATCACAGTCCACTAAGAAGGAAAGTCAGGACATTAGCTCAAGCAGGAACCTGAAGGCAGGAACTGAAGGAGAAACCACGGAGGGGTGCAGCTTCTTGCCTTGTTCTCCATGCCTTGATCAGTTTGCTTTTTTTTTTTTTTAGTTAAATATTTTTGGTGGGTTATTGTTGTTGTTGTTGTTGTTTATTTAATTAATTTATTCAGATTATATCTCAACTCTTATCCCATCACTTGTATCCTCCTGTTCCTCCCTCCCTCCCGCTTTCACCCTATTCCCCTCCCCTAGGCCTATGACCCAGGGGGACCTCCTCCCCCAGCATATGGTCATAGGCTATCAAGTCTCATCTTAGTGGCCTGCTTATCCTTTCTCTGAGTGCCACCAGGGCTCTTTCTTATACCACCCAGGACCACCTGCCCACGGGTAGCACCATTCTACTGGATTTGGGCCTCTCACGGTGATCATTAATCAATAAAATGGCCTACAGACTTGCCTAAAGGCAACGTGACAGAATTGCTTTCTCAGTCAAGGTTCCTCTTCCCAGAGAGCTCTTGCTCATGTCAAGTTGACAAAAATAAATAAATAAATAAATAAATAAATAAATAAATAAATAAATCAAAACGAAACCCACTATCTAAGACAGGCGTTGTTTATATGGCTCCCCAGGCTCCTCTCGTTCTGATTTCACAACTTGACTCATTAGCTTTGTCTTCTGAACGCTCATCTGAACTAATAGGGTGAAGCTTCTGCAGGACGGGCCCATAACCCTTAAGAACGGGTGGACAGTATCAGCTGAGAGGGTTCCTTTGGCAATGCCAGCTTTGAGAGAAAGCTGTCATCTTCTTATACTTTCCCACACTGTATGGTCCTCAAACAAAATTAAAAATCCTAATATGCAAGAAGCTGTGCTCGCTCTCCTTCTCTCGCTTGGGCATAGCTAACATCCACGTGTTTATTAAGAAGGAAGCTCTGTTTCTAAAGAGACGGAAACACAAGCAATTTATTTTTATGAAGCACAAAGAAGTCTGGACCTGTCCTCCTACTGTTTTTCGAGTGTTTGGGGTCAAGTGCAACAGTGCAGACTACATCTTGGCCGCAGGCTCTGTGCTTTGCTCCAAGTCTGTTCGTGGAAGTCAGGAAGTGGCACAGATAAACGGATGCTCTTTCCAAGCCGATGAAACCTTCAGAGCCGAGCTCTTGGGGACTGGATTCAAGTCTTTTCACAAACTGCTGTGTTCTGTTCTCGCATTCTAAAGGGCAAAGTGCTATAGTTTGGTCTTTCCTTCTCATTGAGGCTGGCAAACTCAATGTAAAACTCATAACTATTTGGGTGTGAAAAAGAATGAATCTTGTGAACTCGACCCATTCTTGTGGCTGGAGAGCTCTGACTTTTACTAGCTTTGGGAGTTTTTAAAAAAAAAAAAAAAAACTATTTAATATCCCTGACTTTTTTTTTCTATGAGCAGTTTTTCTACTTCAAAGTAAAGGTTGGAATAAAGCATTCCTTCAGATATCACCCCAAATTAGCCTGCCCTGAAAATCCTACTTATATTTCAAATTTTGATTTGTCTAAATGCTAAACACCAGTTTTAAACTTACATCCTCTTACTCTGAGCCTTAAGCACTATTTGGTATTTATGGAAAACAGCTCTCAGTTAATGAAAGAGAATATATACCATTAAAAATCTATATGCCGATTAGATTTATAGAGCATAATTCAATAATTTTTTATAAAGCAATAAAAATACTTGCCAACTCTCATGAAAAACAACCATATGTTTTGGTTTTAATAATGAAAACGTTTTATAAATAAGCTCCAATTATGGTCCATATTATTTAAGAAGCATTGAATCTTTTCTTCCAAGTATTTTTCTCCATTTTTTGAGGCTCCCTTAATAATTTGCATACATGTTTACAGTGTTGCTAGATTTATTATTTTTAAACACACACACACACACACACACACACACACACACACACACACACACACACAAAGGCGTTCAATTTTTTTCTCTTTTGGTTTCCAGTGCTCCCTAAAAGGAGATTTCTCAAACGAGATGACTAATGTATCAATTACAAAAACATTTTATCCTTTTAAGAACTATTTTTAACCATAGATTTCAAAGCAAATTAAATCATAGGCACAGATTCATCTTTCAAGCTCAGGGACAGACTCATTCCATGGATTGATAAGCCCATTTGGATCATATGAAAACGAAACTTCCAATGCCTGTTCTGTATACTCACGCCACTATGTCAAGGTCCACAGTGCTGCCTGATTCTTTCTAGAAAGCAATTTGCAAACACATATGAAGAGGCACAATTTGGTAACATACATGAGGAGCCACAATTCAGTAGCATGTATGAAGAGCCTTTAAAAGGATCTCATCCTTTGGGTCAGCTTCTACTATAACAAAAGCTCACCAGGACTTTCCAAAATCTTCTTTGTAAGAGCATTTATTACAGTGGTATTTGTGACAGTAACAAACGGGAAATGTTATTAATGTCCACCAACAGAGGCGTGGCTAAGCGATTTAGGGTCCATCCACTTGATGTCAACTGTACAAACATCAGAAATCTTATAGAAGACTTAATGCTATAGAGAAATTCTCATAATAAAAATTTAAGTTAAAAACAGACAAGAGTACACATGCTGAGTTAGAATTATAGTCTATATACCATGAATGGACAAGTATGACCACACAAAATAAAATTAAATACACCAGGCTATTAGTTTGATTTTCTGAGTGCTGCAATTGTAGGAGACTTTAAAATTCTTCCTTTTTAGAAATATTTTCTACAATGAACATTATTGTTTTGTGAACAGAAGTTTTTATTTTAAATATTTAAATAACATTTCAAAGAATCTAACAAAAAAGTGAAACAGTCAAATAAATTATATTGGAAGAAATTGTACTGCTATTTATAGGTAAGCAAGAAAAATTATCTCAAAATTATTTGGCATACTATACCTCAATATTCATTAAATACTTGTATGACTTTTCACAGAAGAAAGTTTGGAGGATATACAAAATAAATACAGATTTTTTTCAGAGTTGTGGAAATATAAATATACATATTTTTAATTTTATATTTTTATTGCTGGGGTTTTTAATACTTCAACACATTTTATTTCTTGTGTCCTACTGTGCTAGTAACACACATACATTGTAAATTATGTACAAAATGAAAATATCAGATGAGTTGTAAAACAGAAATAAATACTTTTTCAGTTCTTTGTTTATTTTTGTTTTGGGTTTTTGCTTGTTTTTTGGGGTTTTTTTGTTTGGGTTTTTTGTGGGGTTTTTTGTTTTTGTTTTTGTTTTTGTTTTTTGGCACAGGATTTCTTTGTGTAGCCCTGGCCTTCTTGGAACTCATTCTATAGACCAGACTGAACTCAATTCAGAGATCTGCCTGCCTCTGCCTCCCAAGTGCTGGGATTAAATGTGTCACCACTACCTGGATAATAAATACTCTTATATTTCCTATTTTCTAAAGGTTATTTTAGAATATGAAATCTCCATTTTGGAGAACAAATTTAAAACAACTAATGGTTCAACGTTTTATCTTTTTTCTTTTCGACTGGTGATTATTTCAAACACAGGGGAAAAGAACAGAAAATGACACGACAGATCCCTGAATCACTGCCCAGAGTCAACACACTGGAGATCGGGCCTTGCCCTTCCCTCGCTTTAAACCTTTTAAAAAGTAAAATAAAACTGCATAGAGTTAACTGTCATCCCTGCTTTCTAACCCAAAAGCTGATACCTAGAAAATTACTCCTCATAACATTATAGGTGTTTATACATGCACGCCCACGGCAAACCAAACCTACTCAGTGAATTTTAACAGTTACTGTGAATGATTTCCAAGTCTACATATCGTTTTGTGCGCGGCCTTGGAAGACCAGCTCATTGTTTCTAAAAAGGAAGGAAGAGGACGCTGATGTTTATCCGGTCCGTTCACCTTAACAGTTATGGCAGCACCCTCCCACTGCATGACATCATAGCGATCTCTTTTTCCATTCGGATTAACAGACGTTCGTGCTGGTCCCATGTCTTTCCTTATCAGAACCCCAATGAAGCTTCTTACAGGTGGCTCCATAATCTCACGGATAAAAATGTCTCCCGGGCACACACCTAGGCTAGGCATGTGCTGAGAGTACACAGACCCTCACTCCCAAAGGGCGGGCTGGCTTACACCAGTGCTGTGTGTGTGGCTACGCCACGACATTGTAGGAGCGCTCTCACTTCTAATCGCGCATGCGCTAGGCATGTCTCCTCTCTTCAGTTCATTTCCCAGCTTAGGCTCAGTTACTCTGAGTCACCCGTCTCTTCCAATAGTATTTACAATTTTATTGACAAGTCCTGCTGCATTCTAGTTTTAATGTATCTCTATTTAATCCTTTAACTTTTAATTGAAGTTTTGGTTAAAATTCAAGTTTAATTTTTTTTCATGCACCAACCATAAATATGTTTTATGTAGTATGTGATAAGATATCTATACCTTCTTTCAGGTACATATCTACACTACTCTTCCAAATCATATTTGTGTTTATTGTGTATATTCTATGTTGTTATTATTGTGTATATTCATGTGTGGGCATGCATAGCGGAAGTCAGAGTACAGTTCACAAAGGTTGGTTCTCTCCATCTTCCACGTGGACCACAGCAATCAAACGCAGGGACCATTGGGCTTTGCCAAAAGCCCCTTTCCCCGCTGAGCCATCTCGCTGGCTCTCCAAATCATATCCTAAAATGTGCCATCCCCTGGACCTCTCATGCTCTCTGGCAGAGGACAGATGCTAGGATGTCTATTTCTGGGCTTTCTCTTTTTGCGTCAGTCTATTTTTCTGCCTTTTAACAAACACCCAGACTGTCTGAGCACTGTACGTTTCACAAGAAGGCTTGTATAAAGGGGTTTAAACTTCCACGGCTCCTCCCATCTGCTTAGACAAGGTTGATGCTTGGCCTGCTGTGTGAACCTTAGGGCCGCCTGCCAAGCGCTGCCCACTCTTTCTGAGTTAGTGCTTCTGGCTGGAGTTGACTTACGTCGGTTAAGAACTGCAGCGTACCTCTGTCCCAGTGCCTCCTCCACCTCTCAGTCCTGTTGCAAGTTCAGTCAACAAACCCCTAGAGAGTTAAGCTAGTCCTGAGTTTTCTCTTCATTCAAGCTTCTCTGTACTCACACGCCACCCTCTCCGTGAGCCGGTGCAGCTGCACACATCACTCTCACGGCTCGCTGTGACACACTGTCCTCTCCACACTGTGTGGGCGTCCCTACAACATACCTACTTCAAAGAGTGCTCCACTTTCTGAAGAGCTGTCTGGATGGTAGGCTGAGTGGCACATTAGTATGCAAAATTTACCCTGTGGCCTAAAAACAGCTAGTGGAATTGGGACCTGCAGAAACCCAGTGTGAACAATTTACCAAATTGTATTGTTCCACTTCTTAGTAAGAGTAATCATTGGGTCATGTTATGAAAGAAAAGGTGGAAAGGGCAGGAAAGCAAAAAGCCAATCTCCTTTTGGCAGATAAGATTTAAGATTTTTCTCCTAAAGTAATGGCTAGTGTGTAAGTGGACATAAGTAGCCAGTAAGTCATTACTTGTGTATTTACAACTAATAATAATCTGGAACTAAGGTTGGTGATGTACTCCTTTGATATTAATAATCATTTCACCGTGTCCCTCCTCAAAGTAAAGCAGCCTATAACTATAGTGCTGCTGTCACCAGTGCCACTGTCACTTTAAAAAGATAAACCCTGTCAAGATCTTTGTTGTCCTTTAGATTAGATGCCCAGAAAAATTGGTAAGCAATCATCTCTGGACCAAAACTACAGTGATGAGACGGTGCTTCAGGAGAAAAGCAATGTGGTAGCTTCATCCAGTAAGAGCAGCGGTTCTCAACCTGTGGGTCTTGATCCTTTTTTGGGGGCTGGAACAACCCTTTCCCAGGATCACACACCAGATACTCAGCATTTCAGCTACTTACGTTGTGATTCATAACGGTAGCAAAATTACACTTATGAAGTAGCAACAAAAATAATGTTATGGTCGCTTGGGGGGGGGGGATGTCACCACAACATGAGGAACTGCATTAAAGGGTCACAGCATGAGGAAGGTTGAGGACCCCAGTGGCAGGGTAGCAAGCCAGCTGCCTGTTGCCCGCTGCAGAAAAGCATTTGGGTTGCAGTCAAGGATGTCGGCTGTGAGAACCTCTTAGTCTTCCTGTCATCCTGTCTTCTTGACTTTGGAGATGGGCATGTCTTAGACAGTAGCAGTGGTTTTGGAAGACTTGTTTTGCGTGGTGTTCCCTAGCCTCCCAATTTGACAGAACACAGCAGAAACCCAAAACGTATAGCCAGCGGCCGTCAACAAGGAACATAGGAAATATAAGAGGCAGCTCCTGACCCAGCCCAGGGAAAGAAAGACGGAAGGAAGAAGGGAGGGAGGGGGGGCAGTGGGAAGGAGGGAAGAAGTGAGGGAGGGAGGAAAGAAGTGAGGGAGAAAGGAAGGGGAAAAGGGAGGGAGGAAAGAAGTGAGGGAGGGAGGGGCAGAGGGAGAGAGGAAGAGAGGGAGGGAGGGACAGAAGGAGGGAGGGACAGAGGGAGGGACAGAAAGAGAGAGGGCTCTTTCCGATGCTCAAGCCTACCTGACTTGTCCCCTTTTAAACTGAGCCTGGTTAGCATTCTTCCTCCTTTTAGTTTGTTGAGAGTCAATCCTGGAAGGAGAGCTTACCCAGCTGTGCCCAGACAAGGGAACCACAGCTGAGTCCGGTTTAGACTGGGCTTGCTGCTGCAAGAGCTGTAGATCTTATCTGACCTTCACCCAACAAGTGTCATACTGGGCCGTTCTGGACAATGGATGCCTCGGAGCAGAGAAAGCAAGGGCAGACAGAGGAGAAAGAGCGAACGAGAGTAGGAAGGCCCTGGTGTGGAGCTGACTGAACTTCCACCATCAGCATTAGCGCCAGGTAGGTGAGCACATGGAGACACTGATTTCATGAAAAGGGTTTTAAAAAGACTTGGATCCCTATAAGTCTAATGATCCAGGCCAAGGTAGAAACTCAAACTCATTGTCTACAATAGTGAGGTATGCATGCCAGAGAACCCTAGCTCCTCAACAGAATGCCCACACTGTCCCCAAGCAAGAGGGTCAAAACGCTTCCTCTTGCTCAGTGTTAGCATTTTACAACTATGAAAGGCTCTGTCTACAAGAAGCCCCTTTTTGCATAAAGTGCTGGGGCAGTGGGGGTGGGGGGTGGCCCTCACTCTGATCTTGCAACACTACAGTCTGCATATTATGGGATTCAGAGTACAGGATTTCAGACTAATTAGAGAGGCACCCAGTAGCACTATGCGGGTTCTGTCAGCATTTCCACTATAAAACCCCCTTTTTCTGGGGTTTATAACTTAACCAATAAAAGACAGCCCCAGGCTGGAATGCAAAAAGGTTCAACCTCGGAACAAGATTTTTTGTTTTAAACTACATTTCATTAAAAAAAAAAAAAAAAAAAAAAAAAAAACTGTTCGTGTAAGAACAGAGCAATAAAAATATGCTGGTTTCATTATTTCTGATGTTTTCAGCTCTTTGCTTTGTTTAGAAATAAAGGGAAAAACATAAATGCATTTTCCAGGCATCAGGTGTCAGCATTTTGTGGTCAACGTATGCTTTAATGAAAATTATTTGAGCTACTGATGCTTTGAAGAAACCTAGTGCCTGCTACACATTAGTTTTGTTTGGATCTAGGGTTTAGCCCTGCTCAGATCGATTCAGAAGTACAGAAGGCAGAAGGGCCTGCATCTGAGCAGTACTCATCTTGCCATGATGAGCACACGACATCTAGCATTATACTACAAAAAAACCCTAAGTGCCGAATGCTGTGCCTGGTAGGGAGTGATCTTCACAGTTTGTGATCGCAGGCTTGTATTTCTTTCATGCTTTAAATTCCATTCATTAATACTTTATTGGCGTTCATTTTATCCTTCCTAATTTTAATTTTTATCTTGTTTTTTTTTTTTTTAATCCCCACACATCGTTCCATGTGTAGTGCTGAAAATTGAGTGTAGAGCCTCTTGCAGCCAGACAATCGCTCTACCACTGAACTGTACTCCTAGACCCCGGTTTATCACCAAATAGACAACATCAGGAGGATTTAAATTTAACAAAAAAACAAAACAAACACAAACACAAGAAACAAAAAACAAGAGTCAAGCTAGAGAAGAGATGGGGAAGGTAGTGAGTGGGTCTGGAGCCGCAGCTGTGCCTCCTGGGCCTGCGGGGGTTTCGTGGCTCCTCAATAAAAAATTCACAGCAACCCATGAAAACAAGGCTCCGGGAGGCTGCGATTCCCGGTCACAGAGTTAATTGGCAAAGCAGATACTCAGAGGCACTGTGTCAGACTCCAAAGACCGTACTTTTCCTGTTGTCATTTTTTTACTATCCAGTCAACTTTCCTTCCCCTCCTTAAGAAGTTGTTTTACTGTGAGACTATTGCCTGGTCATTTCCTCTGCTTCTCTCTACAATAACTCTCAAATTACCCTTCCTTGTTGCTGGCAGGATTTTCTGGTTTTGGCGGGAGGACAGGAAGGATCCAGACAAGAGTCTCATTCTATAATTCTGGCCCGCCTGCAGCTTTGGGTCCTCCTGCCTCTGCCTCCAGAGTGCTGGAATTACCGGCATGTACCACTGCATTGAGAACCTTCTAGAAAATGGTGACAGTGGCGCTAGCTTTGCCGGCGCAGCTGAGTACTGGAATGGGCTGCATCTGTGACAGCCCTCTCTGGATAAAGAATCAGATGAATGCCTAGGAGTTGTCAGGCCGGTTTCACTCACCTGGAATTAAACAAGGGGTCCTGATCCTCTTCAGAGGAACCTTATTCAGTGAGCTATGTGAGCCTTTTACAAAGAAGGGGGGTGTGGGGGGGGGACCCTGGTTTCCTGAGGAGCACTGCTCACGCACTAACAAGGCCCTGCCTGAGGTCATTTTCTGTGTCTTTGCAAGGCACCACCAAGCTGTAAGCTATCCATAGAAGAAGCTGTGTTTGTTCCTTTAAAGACCAATATTCCTTGAGATCACCTTTGTCCATTGGTCAGACATATATTGGGAGACAGAAGGAGAATTTGGGAGCACCTGGCAATGTTTTATGAACAGCTCTGCACCTATGGAGCACTACCCTGGTATGGGAGGGGCCCGTGGGGGAAAAGGCAAGAGGGTGGGACCCCGTGGGACCACTCTCCTTTTCCACCTCAACACATACCACCCTTCTAACCAAGCACACTGCACACTGTACGTGGGTAGGTGTGATATGCGCATCACCGACAAATAGACAACAGTAAGGAGTTAAGGAGCGTGTCCCTGGAGGACAGCCAGGATTCCTTTCTACACAAATTAGAGCCTGCAGGGGAAACCCACGTGCTTTTGACCTCTGTGATTGGTTAGAGAAAGCAGCAAGTTCCATCGCCAAAGCTGGAGACTGGAGAGCCTTCCTTCTGGTTTGCTTAAGTATTTGTTTTGTTAGGCCACAAAGCTTAACAAAGCTTAACAAAGAAATGTTAAGCGACACTGGGTGGTGCTTTTGGTTTCCTCCAGGGCTCCAGTTGACTCCCAGCCGGCTGCCCTCAGCTTGTGGCTGCTTTGGTAGCACCCATGAGGTGCAAAGCCTAGGCGATCTTATTTGAATGTGACCCAGAGCCTTTGAGTAGTTTGGGCCATCTAGAACCCTTAGCATGCGCGCCTTTTCCATTGCTGCCCAGATAGATGCGCTTTCACGAGGGGAGGGGAGGGGCATGCTAGCCTCTGTTTACACCTCTTGCTTCTTCTTTTTGTGCTCAAGAACTTTTGCCAGTGCTCACTTTCATTGACTACTTGACAGACTCGGTTCTGCTTCAAAGTTCCCAGAAGTGGCAGCCTGACTTTTCCTGCCTCTCCGGCTACCAGCGCTCACTAATTAAGGAGCTTTATGTGTGTGTTTGCACTTGTCTGCCCATCTGGACCTGCTCAGGAAACTCCGGCTTACCAAAATTCCGACTTAAAAGACAGAACATGTGTAGCTAAATGCTCCTCTTTCTAGTTAAAGGATTCCTGGCTGGCTCAGTTTTAAATCATTCATCAAATGATGCACTCACAGAAAGCTATACACAATGCCAAATGAGGCAGGCGACAAAGCCTAGATAAGAGTGTCCTGAATGTTCTTGGTTGGTTCTGAGAGCTATGTGCAGAAAAATCGGAATCATCTCACATTTTAGAAGGGAAAACCATAATTATAAAATTGTAGAGCTGAGTGCCTTTAATTTTCTTGACAATTGCTTTTTGACAGAATGTCTGGGGAACCTGCCACACATGGCTCAACGCCTATTAGGGTCATAAATTACTTGAGCAATGCTAATTGCCTTTTGCTTTCAGAGCTCATGATCAATGTATTTGTGTTTGTTTGGTTTTGGGTTTTGTTTTTAATTTTATTTCTTTGTACACATTAAATTTCCCACCAGAAACACAGAACCAAGCTTGCCCTGTTTTTCATGGTTTTCCTTGTACCTGCTTAGCAGAGAGCACATAGTGAGGTGTGTTTGTTGTGTGTGTGTTCACATTGTGTGTGTGCACATGTGTCTGCCTATATGCATGTATGTGTGCATGTGCACACACGCGTGTGTGTTAGGTGAGGAATCCAGTCATTGACTGGGTCTGCCCTCATTAGGGTAAGATTAATTCACTTGTATATATTCAAGAGTACAGTATGATTCTTCTCTGAGAACCTAATGTGTCTCTGAAATGTCCTCTGTCATGAGGACATGACTGATTCCAGCCTGTTCCAGTTACCAGTTTAAGCAAGATCTTTGCATCCTGGTGTTCAGCCCAGTGTAAAGAGCTCTCCTGTTTCAGAGGCTCTGAAAAGTATGTGTACTGTAAGTCATCCTCGGCTAAGCAGCCTGTCGCCCTATGTCAAGTGATAAGATTGTGTCGTAAACACTAACATGTAAAGTTCGGTGCCCGCCAAACAACAGAACTCAGGTTCGTGGCAAGTCAAGTGCTAAACCTCTGTGATTAGTGTTTTTGTATATGTATATATGTGTGTGTATCATATGTTTTTATATATCACATCATTATGTATATTTATATATCACATATATGTATACATACATACACACACACACACACACACACACACACACACATATATATATATATATATATATATATATATATATATATATATAGAGAGAGAGAGAGAGAGTGAGAGAGAGAGAGAGACTACCACCCTATGCAGTGACTCAGACATTTTATTAATACCCAGGTTTCTTACCTCCTTGCGTCTTTCCTCAGGAACACAGGCTAAGTTATAAGATGTAAAATGGACCCATGCTTGTCCTGGAAAAATCAAGCTTCCAGGTAGAGAAAAGAAACACACAAATGGCACCAGATTTCCAAAGCATGTGATCCTGGACACAGTGAAAGACATTTCTGCTTTCTGTGCATCCCACATGTCTGTGGGCCACAGCCTTTATCAGCTTCGCTCCTGTCTGACTGCCCACCTTACCTTCTCTCTCACAGAAAGGGGGGTGGGGTGGGAGAAGATACCTGGAATATTATTTGAAGAAGCAATTAATGTAGATATTATTAGGTAGTTTTGGTAAAGGTGGGGTTTTTTCCCCTTCCTTTTCCTGTCACCACCCCCACCCCCACCTGCCTTTTCAATCTGAGAGTTACTCTGAAAAATTCCTTGGTTGCCGGCTCTGCTGTGAACTCTCTTGCCAGCAGCACCCGACAGTGATGATGGCGACCCACACTCACTCTCCCTTCCACACGTGAACACAGTGGGAACACAGTATGTCCCAGCAACGCGAGCATGCCTTCTCTTCTGCATACATATTTACTCAGTTCGAGGCAAGGAGGTGAGGGAGGGGAAGGACGGACAGACCTATAGATGACAGATCTGTAGACGATGCTGTTAGCATGCCAGATCTTATTACTGAACCGTGGGAGGTCATGTATGCCACATCCTGACTCCAGGGGGACCACCACATTTAAAACAAGATGAAGAAAAAAATGTGATGTGGAGAAAGAGAAAAAAAAAAAAAAAAAAAAGCCCTCATGGGCAGCCTTCAAAGGCAGAGACAGGTTGCGACTGGATTAACATTTATTGACTGTTTAAGCCTGCTTTTTTGCTTCAGGACAGAGATACACGAGTTTAATTGCAGAGGCTGTTCTGCCAACCGATCACTAGAGTGGCAACCAAGGCTTAACTAATCGGTCCTTCATTAGTGAAAAGTCTCTATTACAAAATAAATTAAGCATGCTCTGATCCTAACCTGCAGGTCCAACGGCGTCACAGTGAAGTTTAAGCTGTTAGAGCAGGGAGAAACTTATTAAGGGTTAGCGCTGAAATAGCACTTTGCTATTGATTTTACAATACACAGGTATTATGATTTATGGAGCGCTGGTGTCACTCTAACAAGCTGAAGGACACACAATATCATCTCCAGCATCATTAAAATTCAGAAGCCTCTAGAACTAACTCATCAACCACTGCACATTGCCCCAGACCCAGAAGCTAGGTAGGCTCCCTAAGCTTTGGGACATCTGTATCTTTGCTTGTTTTGGTCATCAGAATACAGAGAGGCCCTTCAGAACGGATTCCGTACCATCAAGAGTCTGAATCTGTTTCCACTCTGGGCTGTCGCCACATCTTAGTGTTTATTTTCATCTCTTTGTGCAAATCTTATGATATGCCTGTTTAAGAACGGAGATATATATATATCGTGCTGGCATAGTATATAATTCAAGCAAGGCTCTAACTAAAGGGAGACAGGGAAAGTTGCTTCCTTTTGCAACATCGAAAAAGCTGGCAGTCCTGGCTGTGCTAATCAATCAATAGATATTCAATGAGCACCAATTATGCTCCAGTCATAGCAATAAGAGGTAATCATTATGAAGCATTTACACAACTGTGTTCCAGAATTGGCTAAGTACTTTCACTTAGTTGTTATATTTAATCCCACAAAATCCTCTAAGATGTAAGGTCTTTTTCATCTCCATCTAGGGCCAGAGAAGTTACATGATGTGGACACAGAGCCGCCGTGAGGACCAACCAAGACTGAAGGAGACACAGTCTGAAGCCCAGCGACGCCCTGGGTGCAGTCCTACGCCTAGCACCCATCTTAACAACACAAAGCAGCATCCTGTAAAGGACCCTCAGTGTCTGTAATTCAGCCACTTGAAGACATTTCTAGCTCAACCCCAACCAAATTCAAACCCACAGAAAAGCGGTCCCTGGCTACCTCAGACAGTGGCCTCACCGTGTCTTAGATTTTTCTTCCCCCTGCCCCCCCCCCCGACTGATAACATCATAACAAGTATAACATTCTTCCATAGGGCCAGTCTTCTATGCTTTTAGCCATTTTTAAGTAACTTCTACTTTGCCTAAAATGATAGTTCAATCAAGCACACAAGTGTTTTTTTTTTCCCTTTTATTCATTGTATCACTCCTCAGCTCCTAACCTCAAACTAGATACAATAATGAATGTTTAAATTAAACCATCATATTCATAGCCAATGCTGACTAGAAATGGTTGAATTGCAAACTTACAGCTCAGCTTTATTCCTGTATTCTCTATGGCAACGTTCGGCAGAGCGGTACGTGGTTTGTCTAGGTTGTCAATAAAAGTAAAGAATTTGAGGCTTGGTGTACAGAAAGCCTTTCCCCAAATTTCTCCCGTACTTTGTTCCAAAATTCTAAATTACACTCATTAGAACTGTTACATTCTTGATTCGTGTTCTACTTTATAATTCTAGATCATCTCCTGTCTAATATACAACAATGCTCCACTTTCTAAATTCCACTTGGCGTTTCTATCCCCACCTATATTACATACTCTGGGCCCCTCTTAAGGGCTGTCCCAATTTCACTAGCCAATTTTACAACTTGAAAGGTTATTAGATTTTGGGTTCTGTTGGCTAGTTTCTGTTACCATTTTTGGCAGTGCCTTTCTTCGTCTGAGTCCACAAGAATCTCGGAGGTGTTGCAGAACAGCAGCAGGTACCTGGCCACGGTCGGGCTAGACTCAGCCACTTTTCCCTGACTCTGAAAATTTGCCAATACCAAGGAGTCTCCATGTTTCTGATTATCTTCGGATTACACTGGCCCTTTAACTCAGGGTGCTCCTTTCCCTACTCTCTCTTTACAAAGTCAAAACTCAGAGCTAGCAAGACGGTATACCAGGTAAAGGTGCTTGCTGCCAAGACCACTAAAGTTCCATTTCTGGGATCCACAGGGCAGGGGGAGAAGAGAACAGATTCCCCACACAGACCCACACTCATGCCCACACACTTAAATAAATAAATGATAAGGCAAACTGCATTTCATCATTTTTAGTGGGGCCCAAGAAGTACCTCTGCCAGGAAGCCATGTTATAATCCCCCCCCTGTTAGAAGTCATCACTCCATCCCCCCATTGCTTTCCTGTGTAAAGCAATCAAATTTTAGTTTGGTAGTGGTGACGCACACCTTTAGCCGCAGCACTTGGGAGGCAGAGGCAGGCGGATCTCTGTGAGTTCAAGCCCAGCCTGGTCTACAGAGTGAGCTTCGGGACAGCCAAGGCTACACAGAGAAAAATAAATAAATAAACTAAATAAATAGCAACTACATCTTGACTGAATCAAAAGAGTCTCTGAAAGGAAGTTACAAACGAAATGACAATTATGCCCAGGAACACTTGAGTCGTGTTTGTTCAGCTGGTCACTGGACTCTTAGAATCTTCCATGACAATCCCTCTGAAATATCGCAATCTTGTTTTCACATCTTTCAAGTATTATTTTTCTGAATGGCAAGCCAGGCCTTTATTTGAGCAGGTCTTTCCCATGATCCCCTTTAATCTTTCTCACACAAGCAATTAGATCACTTCCTGTACGATTAGCAGTGTTTCCTATAATGCAAGAACTCATCCAAACTCCTTTGTCTTGTGACACATGCCTGATGGTGCCTTCACCCCGACTCCGATCCAAAAATTCCTTAGGAGCTAGCTCATGGACAGCTCAGCTTCATGTAACACAAGTTCTCCTTGGCAAGAAATTACCCCCAGGGAACGTGGGAGAGGCGGAGCTGAAGTTGCTCTCGCTGTGAAAGACTCGCCAAGAGATTGCAGGTGTTGTCCGTTCCTAAGTCCAAGGGGCAGAAACTGGCCCCACTTACATGTGAAAGATAAAATCACCGCAGTGTACCGGTTGGTCACATGAAGTCTTGTTAAATGCGGCCTTACATAGCCACATGCCTACTTCCGATGAGGTCATCTTGACAATCCTAATGGGTCTTGCTGGTCCATTTGTAGAAGTTAGTAGTCAATTTTGACTTGGTTTCCTTTTAGCCCCTCATGACCTTTAACCCTAAATGTAATCTGCCTTCAACACAAGCTCTGTTCCCTGCATTTCACCCCGTCTAACGAAGAGAGAGTCAACACAGCTTACAGAGCGCCGCCCCCCCTTCTGCTTGTAGTGTGCCATTCCGTTTGTAGGCCCCAAAGTCTTCACCGCGACCCGAGCTTCTCCCCAGCACCACTAGTTGCAATCTTGAATTTAGTCACAACTCACCCCAAAGTTCTATGTGGGTGTCTGATCACACTCAACCCCCTGCATCAGAATCAACGGCTTACACTTCTCTTCGCGGAACCTTAGTTTTGCCATAGTGCCAGCTCCTTCCTACCCGGGTCTGTTTCCCATTATGCGTTTTAATCCCTTTCCCAGCTTATCCTACCTAAGGTCAGCTGCTTTCCTTTAGGCGGTAAACAACTTCTTAAGGCATCGCTTAAATATTTGTTGAGCAAGTAGTGAAAGGGCGTCGCAGACATTGGTTTCCCTTCTGTGCCTAAAACTCCAGAAACGTCTTCAGGTGTTAGCTAAGGGTTTTAAAAAGTTATTTTTCCTACAATGGATTGAATAGAGGAACATCATGGGGTTCAAAAGAAAATTATGTTAAAACATACTTCATGTATTGTAAATCTATGTTGGTCTTTGTAAACATGACCTAAACTGTTCTTTTCTGGAGTTTTGTTTTTGTTGTTTTTGTTTTTGTTTTATTTTGTTTTGTTTTTTAACCCCACTACCTGCAACATTGGAGAGAAATGTCAACACCTAGAATTTCCCTCAAAAATAAATAACTTCATTTTTAAAAAAAAAACTATTATGAATCATTTTCAGGTATAATGTCTAGAATGGTTTAAGCCATTCTCAAAAGATTCTAGGAAGGCCAGAAAAATTCACTCACTCTTCTTTCTAATTGCTGCCTTTAAACAAAGGCGCATGTTGAGCTATCTGCCAACACCACTGTAGCTAGCTGGATTTGCTTTCTTCTGGTCAGGGAACAGAGAGGTTGTGCCACTATCCTTTAGGCTCAAGGTGTGCTCTCACACCAAACCTAGATGTGCCTTTGCTTCTCCTTATCACTTCTAACTCGTGACGTCACCCTTTCACTCCTCAAGTAAATCCAGGATCAGACCCAGCCCGTATAAATCTGTTCTGCCCCTTCGATTCTGTCTCGGTGAACAGCGTACTGTAAATAATCATTCCGGAGCGCTACGGCTAGTTCTGTGGTACGCTGGAGACCCCTATTGGTGACAGACGGACAGTGACTTTGTAACCCGACGCGGTGAACGACCGCGCCAATGCAATAGCCTTCTTTCTGCTTGGTTCTTTTGGGTTCTAGTAGAGCAGGAAAAAAAAAAAATGCCACTGGCACTTTTTGCATACCGATTAATCCGTTTGTGGAAGCAAATGCAGGCGGGCTTCTGCGCTTTGTGTTTGTATGAAGACATCACTAAACAAGAAGACGACAGTACAAATGACAAGATAGAAACAGTGTGTGACCCCTGTAACTTAAGGGCAGTCCGTTTTCAATAAACAATGTACAATAAGGATGGATGCAACATGGAGCACGTGCATGTGAATATGGATCAAAATGTACCCAGACATCAACCACGGCCCAATACTTCCAAGATCTGTACTGAAATATGAATTCTATTTGCCCAGCTTTAAAAATAACAATTTTTCTGATAAGAGTTTTGTAAATGATTGGCTTTTTCTGGGCCCTAAAAAGATGCCCTGCTTAATTAAAATTTCAAAATGGCATGTTTAAAAGAATCTCTGTATGTCAAAAACAAAATTGTTATTTTAAATCATAAAGAAAAATTAATTTATAATAAAACCACAATTACCTCTTCAACACTTAGGTGAGGTCTCCGGATACAGATGTCGAAATTAGTTTGACACTTTAGAAAAGAAAGCAGCTGCTTCTATTATAATTATAATATAAAGAGTGATGCATGGTACCAAGTGTGTGCTAAGTCATTCATCTAGGCAGAAGGAGTTGTCTGAGGATGCTATTGTGTAAATACTGTCCACTGCTTTTCTTCTTTGTTCTCCACATCTATCTTTAAAATGTTTCTGAAAGGGTAATAGCATATGAACGTGATAGCTTCTTATTTCGAATATTTACTACAAAAACATTAGCACTCCCATCCTGTCCGCAGCATTCTGAAATGGTAAAGTTCACCATCAGATGAAAAGTGCCTTCATGCCAACACGTGAAATGTCTGTGTCCTTTAACCAACATATTATTATTAAAAAATACCAATAAGGCAAAAATACCTAGACAAAAAAAAAAAATGTCCACAGACAGTTGATTCTTGGTCAGCTTTCCCATTGCTTTTATGAATGTCTTCTTTGCTACAATTGTGCTTTTCAAATTAAATAACTGATTTGCCTGCCGTCTCCCTCCCCTCCCCTCCCCTGCCCTCCCCTCTCTTCCCCTCCCCTCCCCTCCCATCACTTTTCCTCTTCTCTCCTCCCCTCCCCTCCCTTCCCCTCCCTTCCCCTCCCCTCCCCTCCGTTCTCCTCCCTTCCCCTCCTTTCCCTTCCCCTCCCTTCCCCTCCCCTCCCCTCCCCTCCCATCACCTCTCTTCTTCTCTCTCCAGTTCAGAACACAGCTATCACACGCCTTCAGCAGAGACTCAGAGCAGAGGGCAGAGCCTGGGCACAGAGCACAGAGCTCTGACACCCGGGAGCAACGAAACAAAAGTACACATTCCTGTTCACACACTGTGAACCTTTGATGAGCATTTATTTCCTTGGCACAGGCATCAGCCTCTCCTACAAGCACGTGTAATTTATTCATAATTACTTCCTACTCCTATTTGATGTGGAAGAAAGTGCTTTTGCCCTGCTCCATGTGAGTGCCGTTCACTACAAGCTCAGACTTGCAGGGAGGGTGGCCCAGGTCTCATGAGGTATGAGCTCACCCTTGGAAATGCATTCATCTTCCTCTCTCTAAGGCTCCCTAATAGACCCAGCACAAATCAATGCATTCTTGGCATAAAATAGGTTGGGGAGAATTTTTCAAGGGTCAGGGAGCTACAAAGTTAGTGACGTTGACACCATAGAAGAAAGCTCCTGAGTTTTACCTAGTTTGTGCCAATGCCTTCTGCTACCATCTTTTCTGAACCAGTTTTTGTTTTGTTGTTAAGTGATATCTTAACACACAGACCCCATCTTCAACTGCAGGAGTTGGCAACCAGCTCTAAAACAGAAAGCACACAGGACTGCGTCCTGGGGCATCACCATAGACCCTGCAGCGGTGCCCAGTGAAGGACATATCTGGAAGGTACAGGTGGCAGCAGACAAGCCTCCTATAGAAGTCAGATGTGCCACCCATTTGCCACACACATTCTTGGCTCTTTGCTTTTTTTTTTAATGCAGCAAAATAAATGGGCAGGAGGAGGAGCCTGAGCTGCCAATGTTCCTGTGAGCATTTATTAGGAAAGGAGATAATAGTCTAAGGAATAAAAGACCGAAAGTTCAAAGGACAAAATAATGACAACTCAGCCACAAGCTTGTCCTGTAACTTCCTCCCTTCTTCCTTTCTCTTTAGCTGTGGAATGGGCACTGTGACCCCTCCCTGCCTGGGTCAAATCGGAAGATCAAGGACAATGATGGGTGCAAAAGAGCAATAGGTCCCGCTCCTGGGGGTGAGGGGTGGGGGCACCACCCTCACTTATGTCAGAAAGTGGCAAAGCTGTTCACTGCTATTAGCAAAATCCAATTCCTTTTGTTTGAGTTTTGCCTATAGAAAGCAATAAAGTGGGATAACCACCCATTAGTCAGTAGTCTACACACACCAGAACAGCTGAAGCACCAGATCCTTTTTTTTTTTTTTTTTTTTTTTTTTTTTTTCCCTAAAAGCAGAATGCTAAATTCGTGTTATCTCGGGAGACTTAGTGGTAGGAGGAGTGTTGCTGAGTCAAAATGGGGAGTAGGTTGGAGAGCTGCAGCCAGAGGTCCGAGGGAACAACCTAAGAAGCTTCTTTCTCCTTCCGAGAAAGAACCAAATCTGCATCTCAAGTAAGAGTCTAAAAGAAAGGTTAGCTGGAACGGAGGTCTGCCATTGGTCAGCATTCCGGGCTAGAAAACGTAACGCGATGCTTTCTCCTCTGCCACACGGTTCTGAATAATAGCAATTTGCCCACCAGCTAACCACCTCAGCACAAACACTGGCGGGCGCCTGCTGAGTCTCCGAAAGCCTCCTTGTCTGCAAGCGCACAGTGTACAGAGAACATCTCCGCAAAGCTCGGTGCCACTGTGCAATGCAAACAGTCCTCAGGTCCTGCTGTGACTTGGCACACCCCGCCGGACAGCTGGAGACCGGAGAAGAGAGGCCGCTGCCAGGAACACGTGACAAGGGATTTTCGAGCAATTTTCTGGACCCCAGCAGTCTTCCCAGCTTTACTATTTCATGGGCAGACAGTGCTATGAGCTACATACAGATAGGTTATGGTGCGGTGTATTCTCTATTTATACCTGATGTGAGACACAATAAAACACTCCAGCGCCTTCCCAGTCCCATTTGTGAGCTGAATCAAGAAGAAGAAGAAGAGGAAGAAAAAAAATAGGGAGACAATTTGCCACAAAAGCCTTGTGTTATGCCTAATATAATTTTGGAAATCAGCTATTGCCCCAAACAACATTTTATTACATGCATCAAAAAGATTTAGCTTGCTAAGGGTCACATAAGTGTACTCAGAATGTGCTTCAAAGCCGAGAGACACTAGAGAGAGATGGTTTATTATACAGCGCGTTCCTTCCTTCCCCCACCCTGAAGATTGCTTGCAATGAAGTGCTACCAGGGATCATTAAAAAAAGATTGCTCATTTTATGTAGCTTGAGTCTCTGAAATGGTAGTTAGCTGAATTCCAGTGGCAAGAGTGTGTGGAAGACAGTGCCAAGAGATAAAGAAAAGAGAGTTAAATCAGGAAGACAGGCTCAGTAGCAATTAGTCTAATGTAATATCATTTTTTAATGTAAAGAAGCCACATTTTCTAATTTCCCCTAAAAGCCCTAGGTGCTGAATGGATTATAATAAATGCACACAATAAAAAACAGGTACACTCATCTTATAAAGCAGCCTATTAACCAGAATGCTAGTGCTGCAAAATCCGATACACAGTAAACAATGCTCTTCCTGTTAGAATAATGATGCACAGTTTATTCTTTTATACCATTTAGCACTTGGGGACCACATCCATTTACCAAAATAATACCAAATTAGTACTGTAAATATTGAAATCAGACCTTTCAGGCCTACCGGTGGCCTAATTTTCTCTTCAATCTGCTCTTAATCTCAATTTATCAATAACAGTACCTTATTATCGGACTTTGACAGCAAGCTAAGGCTTTTGATAAATGGTACATCTCAGGCCAGATTTAAAATTTGAGTCTCAAGTGCTAATTATCTGTACAGGCCTAGTTAATAACGAGATTTCTTGTTAAGTATCTGATCACAGCACAGACATCATTTGTCAAGATCCTCAAGTCTACCTTAGAGACCAACACTTCGAATCCTCCCTTGCCTACCATATGTAAAACTGGGATCTTTGTTTCTATAATAACCTTTTATTAGGAAGCTGACATAATGATTAAGTTCGCTGTAGACACACACAGTGAATTAGACAATTACCCTTGCTGCTTTAAACCACTCAGACTCCTAGCAAGACAAAATAATTAATATTGAATTTTAATTTGATGTGTTCCACATTTAAACCCCAGTTTGCAAAGTACACCTGGAAAGCTGCTGCCGCTACCTTGTAGTTTGTGCTGATGAAATAAAGGCCCCTGCAGCTTGCATGAGAAGGCACAGAAGGCACGATGCACGGCGATCACTTCTCAGTGGAGCACAGAATTTTCGAGCATTAATGGGAAAGGTAATTACCTAGGTCTAACTTTATAGCTTTCTCTCTAATGAAACTATAATCTCCCAAGCCTACACACTTTAAGCATTTGCATGATTTTAATGATTTCAGTGCCATAACTGTTGGTATACCCCTTCACTTGGAAACAAAACCACCTTAAATACAAAGACATTAATTATATTTTCCGTTATTGGCACAAAGTAAGACTGAGTCAAAGTAGGGGGACATTATAAAAGTAACCAAGGACAGTGTTGGCCTATAGCCATCATCCAAAAAGATGAACTCCCAGTAAATACATAAATTTCTTCCTTTCTCCACTGCCCTCAAGCTTAACCTGAATACATGGACATAAAGGATAAAAAGTTGACATTGGTCCCATACAGAATGGGCACAATATAGGACTGTGCCACCTGGGTCCTAACAGAAGGCAATGTTTGTCTCCTCACAGGGCATTTTGGGCAATGGGTATAGCTGAAGATTCTAGCTTTTTTTTTTTTGTTTTTTTTTTTTGCATATAAAGCTGGGGCTGGAAGAGATGTGTTGTTCACTCTGTGTAGCGCGGAGCCAAGATTGAGATGCTGCTCCAAACGGTGTTACCTGTTTTAGGACCTGTTACAGCACCTTGTGTTGTTGCGGGAATAGATGAAGATTCACAGTCCATTGTTGTGAACTCCAAAGGCCCTTCATAGCACGCTTTCCACTGTCCTGTCTTTGCGTTCCTCGCGGGCTCTCTATGCCTGACCGGAGGTGAGAAGGGGGTCTAATGTTACTAAGACAGGTCCCAGCAGTAGAGGGCAACCAGCTGTGTGCACCATTACAGCAGCCTTCATGGTCTCCAGAACTCTAAGACCTGCGAAGGGTTCTGACCTCCTCTTCCCCAAGTGGCATGATGCACCCAGATCGTATCACGCTTTGATTTACCGTCAGTGCCAGGAAGGCAGTTTTCTGAGCACCTCTCTCCCACCGTTCTCTACAAGACCCAGGCAGCAACCAAGTCACAGAGAAGTGATGTCTGACCTAGAACTTGACTCTTTGATAAGAGAGAAGAGGGACAATTTTAATTGCTATCTTAGAGTATAGGCTAAGTAGGTTTTTACATGCAAGTCTCAAAAACCCCAGAGCAATTTCCTCAAAGTGGAAATGAAGCCTAAGCAAGGACAGTAAAATTATTGTGACTTCTTGAAGGAAAAAAAAAGAGGTAAATTCTCAGAGCTCTCAAGCCTATAAAGTTAGCAAGACTTCAGGTCTCCTTAAGTTTCTTCTCTTGACTTTTGCCACTAACTGTATTTAAGCAGTATATTTCTTGTAGAAAAATCTTATTATAAAACTAGGTATGGGGCCCGGAGAGATGGCTCAGTGGTGGAGAACACTCACTGCTTTTGCAAAGGACCTGGGTTCAGTTCCCAGCGCCTACATGGTACCTCACAGCCATCTGTAAACTCCAGTTCCAGACGTCACATGCCCTCTTCTGACCTCCACGGGCACACGGCACATGTATGGTGCACATAAATGCATGCAGACAACACACACACACACATACACACACACACACAACCTTCAAAAATATGTCCATAGATAACTCAAGTATAAATCTAGGTTCAGCAAGCTGCAAACTGCAGCCTTGGGTGAGTCAGGCAACCTCTCTGGGTCTTAGAATCATCAAGAACAAAGTTACGATGACAAACGTCTTTGTGCTAAAGTTGCTGTGAGGACTACAGCATGGTCTTATAGGAGTAGGGCTTACCAGTGTTTAAGGAACATTTCCCTCTTCTAACAGTGTTGTTGGTGGCCGGGGGTCCAAGGACATTGTGGATGGTTTTTTCAGTAGCTGGTAAACAGATGGTTTCCTCTGTGGACTCTGACTACGGCACAATAAAGATCACAAGAACTTCATGACTAAGAATGACAAATAGACAATCAAAAGTGCTTCTCTCTCCTAGACAGGGTTTGCAACCACAGCCACAGGTCCAAATAAATAAAACTGATAGTTATTTTTAAGAAGACTAAAGGAAAACGCCCTAGAGCTTCATTACAACAAAGAGTGGCTACCAGGGAGTTGAGGAGATGGTTCTGTGGGTGAAGTGCTTGCTGTGCAGGCATATGGGGACCCAGAGATCGACTCTTATCACTCATGTCAAGGATTGAGCTCACGTCTATAACTCAGCTCAGGAAAAGTAGAGACAGGAGTCCAAACGGAAAGCTCTGGCTCACCGAGAGAGACCTTGTCTCAAAATAAAATAAAAGTCAACTCTGGAACATCCAGCCCTAAATGGCATGTCGCATGAAAGCTCTCCCCTCAAGGCTCATGTCAGAAAGAGGAGGCAACACAGCTGAAAGAGGCAAAGGTGGTGATGAAAGAAAACACCCTTTAGACTTACCAGGGCTGATACGCATATGAGCTCACAGAGATTGTGACAGCACGTGCAAGGCCAGCACAGGTTCAAACTGACAAAATCCCAGCATGGAGAAGGAGGGGGGACAGACACAGAGTTCACCTGCACCTAAAGAAGCCCCTTACCAGGATCTTTGCCAGGGATATCCGCGGGGAAAGGACACTCCATTTCCTCCTGGTTTTGGAATAACTGTGAGTGAGCAGCTACACTCCAGGGTAGGCCCCATAAGCCAGAGTACTCCATGGCGTTTGCCTTTTTATTTTCTTTGGGTGTTTTATGTCTTATTGAGTTTTTTGTTGTTGATGGTGGTGGTGGTTTTCATTTGTTTTGACTTGTTTGCTTTTTTCTTTCTTTTTTTTTTTTTTAAGAGAGAGGAGTGTGGGGAGAGAGACAGGGGAGAGAGAGAGACAGAGATAGACCAACAGGCAGGCAGGCAGACAGGCAGGCAGGCAGGCAGACAACATGTGTAGCTAAATGGGCTCTGAGTTCAATTTCCAGAACCACCAAAAAAAAAAAAAAAGAAGAAGATAAAAATGATTGTTTCAAAAAAAAATAATCACATTTAATCTTGTTAGTGTTGTTATCTTTGGCTAATGCGATGGTGGAGAAACTAGAAACTGTGTAACTTCTGCAGGTTGTGTTTAATGAGCTAGCATTACAAATGATTGTGCGTTGGTGTGACTGAAGAGAAGGAAATGAACCATTCTTTATTTCACACTTGCATAATCTTGGTTCGTGTCAGTGTTTCTGCTAATCACAGAAAAGGTAATCATATTTACTTAGTGTGTAGAGCTACTGTGAGAAAACGATTTTGAACTAAAACTGAGGTTAGCAAATCAGTCTAGTACCTAAACCTATTTTCAACCAGTCCCTCCTCCGCACCTCTCCTACGAACAATAACAGACAGTGAGGGTGAGGGTGGGTGTTCATGGAGCAGGAAGATTTCTCATCTGTTACACTCCCTGAACAGCAGCTGAGGTGCAGCTGTGGGCCAGCAAGCCAGTTCAGCAGGTAAAGGCGCTGCTCCACAAGCCTGACAACCTACGTGCAATCTCCAGAGCCAAAGATGGAAGGAGATACCAGACCCCACAAAGCTGTTCTCTGGTCTCCACACATACACCATGGCATACCACAGCCACATATACATGTCATACACACTTATACACACACACACACACACATACACACAGATACACGTACTTTCACACACACATACATACATACACATACAAAAATACACACACATACACACACATACATACACACTCACATATACACATACATACACACACACACACACACACACACACACACACGAGGGGGCAGCAACAGAGACAGCTAGTAATAAGAAATGTATTTATTTAAAATTGAGATTCACTTTTGGGTTGCTTTTCTGAGTTGCTAGGAGGCTGAGCTGTAACTATATCCTTGTTGCTGCTTTTGGGGGCATGACCGTCCATCTTCTCCATCCTCCATACACATGCTCCGTCCCCTGACTCTTAGCCACTGTCTGAACTTTCCTGGACCTTCAGGGACCAGAATCTTCAGCCCTGAAGAGTCCAGCTTTGTGATGATGAGATGCATGGAGCCCCCTAAGAGGGTCTCCCAGGATGTAAATGGCGTGTGCTATGAGCACATAGTTCTCACGGCAGCACATTCTCCCTCCTGAGCACACGGCAATGTGTGAGGCTTCAGGTACAGGAGTGCACCGGTAACCTAGATATCTCTCTCTCTCTCTCTCTCTCTCTCTCTCTCTCTCTCTCTCTCTCTCTCTCTCTCTCTCTCTCTCAAATTGGTTTTCTGATAAGGAATGCCAGGTCCCTTTCTGTATGCTAACTCCCAGTCTTGTATGCCTTCTTAAGTATTTATGGTCCCACCTCCAACATTGGTTGCTTTCTTAAGCTTGAGGCAGTATTGCATCTGGGTAGCTGAGACGGCCCTGAACTTCTGGTCCTCCTGCTCCAACCTCCTGAGCCCAGGGATTACAAACAACTACAAACAGGCCAGAGAGCATGGCTTCTGAAAACTAAGTAAACACTCCAGACTAGAGCTAGAACCCGTTTTAGAACCCAGTTTCTTCTTCTTCTTCTTCTTCTTCTTCTTCTTCTTCTTCTTCTTCTTCTTCTTCTTCTTGTTTGTTTGTTTTTCAACAGGGTTTCTCTGTGTAGCCATGGCTGTCCCAGACCCGCTTTATAGAGCAGGCTGCCCTTGAACTCACAGTAATCCGCCTGCCTCTTACCTCCCAAGTGCTGGGACTAAAGGCGTGCACCACCACCGCCTGGCTTAGAACCCAGCTTCTGGAGCCATGGAGTTCAACCTCATATGGAGTTGAGTAGTTGATGAAAAACCATACAGGTTGTCTGAATGGCCGATGCCCAGAAATAAATTCAAAGCCAAGTACATAAAGATTTGAGGGGCTTCTAGCATTGTTCACCCAAGTTGCACTGTACAACTTGACAGCAGCTTTGGTTCTGAACACACAGCACACACACTCTGCACTGTACATGCCGACATCAGCAAACACTGCCTGAAATACCTCAAGTTGGGGATAATTGCCTCCTATGAACCGCAGCCTGCTTGCTATGCATGTGGTTTTGTTCTCTTACAGTAATATATGGTTTTATAAAAGCAAAGATTTCTAATAGTTTCTTATCACCATTCCTCAGTATGTAGCTACCAAATTGGGCTTGTCTTTGGGTTATACTTTGTTAAAATATGGTATTCAAGAGCTGCTAACTTGAGTTTTATAAACAAACAAAAAACAATTCATGGATTTTAGCTTGGAGTGGGAGAAATTTTCCCACAACTGCTGAACTGGCCCTAAACATACATCTCCCACCCTGCACTGTGTGTTTGTTCAAAGCAGCAGTCTAGGCATTGATAATTATAGAATCAGAATATTGATCAGTTCTGAAAAATATTGAAGACATTAGACTTCCCACCGTATCAAGCCAGCCAAGATTTTTCATGTAAAAATGAACACATCCATTTTAGTAGTTCACAAATTTGCTTTTGCCTTTAATAAGTGGTGAGATTATAGGTACACTAAAGAATTGTCTTAGAGCAAATTCTTCATGACTTACTGTATATAAATGCTTTGTGTGTCAACCTTATACATCTGCAGACCCAACAAAAGGGGGCCACAGGGGGAAGCAGTTTAGATTCTCTTACCTAGAGGATGAACCCTTCCCCAGAGCATCACTCGCTGATGGCCCATTTAGCTGAGTCTTCAGCAGCCCTTTCCAAGGCTGTTGGACTACTATCCTTGGGGTGTGCAGCATCTAATACAACTGTGAATCCCAGGGGCATAGGTCTCCTCTCTTTATTTCTTAGCAAGGGTATCGCCCAGTCTCTGATGTGACAGCAGGTGGGATCCAATTTCCGGTGGACCCAGCGGAAGCCTTCAAATAGTGCTGCTGGCTGAGCTCCTCAAGGCAAGAAAGGCAAATCCATGAACCCGTGTCTGTTCCTGGTGGACAAATGACTGGTTTCCTGTAGACAAAATTTACATCTCATAAAGCATCGCTTGGCCTTCAAATGGTGCCATCCTTGGCGGTTCAGCCAAAGATTCCTCAAACAGGTCGCGTCGGATGTGTCCTTTCAATTATACATTTAGGAACAATGACAACAAAAAAGAGATGACCACCAAAGAGTCCACAACCCCAACTGCCCACCAAAGCAAGGATGCCACTCGGGTACTACCTGGTCAAAATGAGGTGGTCCTCCGTATTGCTGTTAACCAGCTGTTGGTGAACAACAGTCGTTGATATGTGTGGGCGCTCACTGCTCGCGACCCTGGAACCCACGCAGACAAACAGCAGTGGAGCTCTTTGACAAAAACCAGGAAATGCATCGTGGTGTGAACCTGCTGAGTACAACAGGCTCCTCCCACCAGTGAACCAACCCTTTTCCCTCAGACCTCAAAACTGGCTCAGGTGTGGAAAATGGAAACAGGCCGTGGCTCTCTCATAGTGAAGCTTCTGCAGCTGCGGCCTTTTTTTTTTTTTTTTTTTAACGGTTTTTTATTTTGTACATATATGTTTATATTATTACACATATACACAATAAACTACCTACAGCAAGAAGAACCGTGACACAATCAGGAATTATATAAATGTTACATTCTTAGTGTTTTGGCTATTTGTATTTAACAGTCTTGAAGAAAACATCTTTCCTATCTTGGTGCGTCTAAAATTCTGAATGTAAATCAGTCTCCATCACATCTTGTCATTATCAACTTAAAACATCTATCTAGACCTAAAAACACTTTAACTCCTAAACAACTAAGCTTCATTGTAAAACTAAGCTACCTGGTCTTCAACTCCCTCAGAGACTTGAGAAGGAGTAAACTTGATTACCTGAGTGTGCCGGGAGTGTCATATTGAATACAGACTCCCCAACCCACTAGGCTTGTGTCCATTCTGAGCTTCAGAGAGCAACATTATCTGCAAAGAGGCCCTTTTGTAAATATAATCGAGCTGAGTTTATAACGAGCCAGGCCCTAGTCCAATGGCATCTTAGAGGGCACAGACACCTACAGGAAATAGCATCATGATGACGGAGGCACGCAGGGAGAACACCATGTGGGAACAGAGGCGGAGATCCGAGTGATTCCAAGGGACAGGAAAGGCTGCTGGAACCCCCAGGACTCTGGGAAAGAGGCACAGAACAGGCATCAGAGGCAGCTGCTTGATTTCAGGCTTCAGGCCTCATGAACCATAACAATACATTTCTGCTCTTTTTAAGATGGCCAGTTTGTAAGGTTAATTAAGTAGTGTCGTGTTACTGTTCATCTATATTTTCCTTCCAAGCACTGTATCAAGCTAACCGCCCATAACTGTAGGTTGCTCTCCCCACACCCCTCTACGCTCATAAGAAACATTAGGTACACTTGGATTCTGAGGGCCAAGTGGTGCCACCAGCCCTCCACAGCTCACTGACTAGGACTTTGACATCAGTGTTCCTAATTCTGCGGCTACCTTCAGATGAGAGACATCACCAGACTCCGCGGAGATATCAGTGTCTCTGCCGCTGGCAGGTTCTGCCTGGGCTTGGCCAATAGTGCATCCGTGGAAGGCCCTGTGGGATATAGTTTTATGCTAAGTTCTCTGGATTTTCAGTTTCTCCGCTCCAGCCCTTTGGCAGCTATGAGCCTTAAACCCTTTCTTCTACACTCTTTCTTGTGATTTGGACCCCACTATCAGTACAGCTAATCAGATTTTTGCTCTTCCAGCAGTTGAGAAGTGAGTTTGCACAACCTCCTGGGTTCTCTGGGAAGATGTTACATCCTACACGACGTTGGGTCAGGAACATCAGAATCCAACCCTGTAGTTCCTTGCACATGCTGGCAACTAGTGGCCCGTCTTACAACCATTTTAGAGCAAAGTCCCTTTGTTCTCCACATCACCCCTCATGTCCCTGGTGGTCTTACACTTGGGACCTAATTCAAATTATAAGCCCAGAACCAGAGAATAGCCAGAATAGCACAGTGTTTTATAGGGAAGAGATGTCTAATCCGTGAGGGTCAGGCTGACAGAACGGGGCGATTTATTGTTCAGAGACAAGGAGAATTTTGACTCTCCAGAGGGCGCCAGAGCACTCCTGGAGCCTTGGAGTCTAGTTTAACCGCTGGCACTGACGTAGTTCTTAATTTAACCGCTGATGCGCATGTCCCAGTGAGTCCTAGAATAGAAGACACTTTCAAATGAGCATGGGATGGGGAGGGGATTTGGTGACTATAAAACATTTTGGATCCCTCTCTAAATATTTTGATCCAACAAGAGTGGACCAAACCCCAGGGTTTGGGGATTAGACAAAGTCCAGTAAAGTTCCAAGAAATGCTATTACAGAAGAAGGGGAGGACTCGGAAGGGACGGGATGCTATGGAGCATGAAGTGGCAGGTATCTAAGACAGAAGGCTGTAGAGCAGGAAGTGGCAGGTGTCTAAGATAGGAAGCTATAGAGCAGGAAGTGTCAAGTATCTAAGACAGGAAGCTATAGAGCAGGAAGTGGCAGGTATCTAAGACAGGAAGCTGTAAAGTAGGAAGTGGCAGGTGTCTAAGACAGGAAGCTATAGAGCAGGAAGTGGCAGGTATCTAAGACAGGAAGCTATAGAGCAGGAAGTGGCAGGTATCTAGACAGGAAGCTATAGAGCAGGAAGTGGTAGGTGTCTAGGACAGGAAGCAGGTGTCTAGGACAGGAAGCTGTAGAGCATGATATGGCAGGTGTCTAGGACAGGAAGCTATAGAGCAGGAAGTGGCAGGTGTCTAGAACAGGAAGCAGGTGGAAATGTGTGGGCTTCTTCTCCAAGGACTCAGAGCACAAGTGCAGGAGGCAAGGTCTGTGTCTGTTGGGTCCAGGCTGTGGAGCATACCCTCAAATCGCGCCCTAATTGGGAGTTACAGTGAAGGAATAACTCATGGCGTTCAACCAATTAGTGTCTGGGCTGAGTAGGAAGGAAATGGAGCCAGCAGGGGTTGGAAGCCTGGGAGGAAATTGAGCCTCTAGACAGCTAAACGTTCCCTGGAGATGGAATCTGGGGTGTGGGGAAGTGGGGTAAGGACACAGATGGGAAAAGGCTGTGGTCAGCTTCTCAGTCCCAGGAAGTCTGAGCCGTGGAAGTCCACAGAGAGTCATTGTCCAGGAGTGGGTGACTGAACAGGACCAGAGACCATGGGAGATGGAAGTGACACCCACCTAGGAACTGCAGTTAGTACGGTAGGAAGACAAGCATTCCCTTAGATGCCTGGAGCCCGTGGGTGGCACACTGTGTCACACACACACACACACACACACACACACACACACACACACACACACACACAAGCTGAGAATTGAGACAAAGACTTCCTCCTGGCTTGCAGGCATAGGCCCTAAATGCAATCATGGGCATCGTATTGGGAGGGAGGCAGGAGTGGGGAACACACGCTCACCATGGCAAAGTGTAGTGATGCAGCCACAAGCAAGGTGGCTAAAGCATGCTGGCAGCCACCAACAGCTAAGGAAATAAAAAATTCTCCCTAGAGCCCTTGGAGGTAGGACCGCCCTGACTTTGACTTCAGCCTTACTGGGTGCTGACTTCCAACCTCAGGAGTGTGAGAGAAGTTCCTGTTGACTTAAACTGCTGTGTTTGTGGCTGTCTATTAGAAGAGCCTTGGAGACTAATGAAGTCACGCTATTGGGTGTCTAACATGGACGCTGAAACAGTCCCGTTTAGAGCAGGCTGGTTAGGTCAGCTAGCGTGCTCAAAGGGAAGGACAGATGGGAAGGGCAGCTCTTGAGGGGGACTGGAACAGCGTATAGAGCAGACAGGTCATTGTCGGCGAGTGGCCAGAGCTGCCCTAGAGCAAAGTGTACGTCTATACTCCCTGCTTCAGTGGTGCCTGGAAAGACCCCTGTCCCCTAAGGCCACAGTTAGACTCCTGAGTTGACCTTTCTTAAGTGTTAGAGACAACATTTCCTGCCATTCTTCTATGTCGATTCTTTTTTTTTTTTTTTTTTTTCCAGAGCTAAGGACCGAACCCAGGGCCTTGCGCTTGCTAGGCAAGCGCTTGACCATTGAGCTAAATCCCCAACCCCTCTAGTCAATTCTTTAATCTGCTGCTGCCTTTTTAATTCAACCTCAGACTTCAGATGTACAAGTGTTCTATTTTGACTGGGCCTTATTGAATCTTCCCATTTAAAATATTTTTCACCTGGATTTTATTTTGAGGGGGAGGGGTTTGAATTGTACCCCCCCCCCACCTCCCACCAACACCTGTGACTTGTGCAAGGCACTGCAGGACAGACCACATCACAAACCTACTTTTGACTCTGAGTGTTTATTCACGTAAGTGGCTGCCCAACCCCGGTAGATGACAGTCGTTCTGTCGTCATGACACCTGAAAATAAACTACACGCAGAAGTGACTGTAAATCCATGCCGTCCATCCCTCCTTACCTCAATACATATATCCCCAGTTCTACTTGCCAGAATCTAAACTTGTGTGGACAATTTAATACCACCTTACTCAAGAAGAGGTATGATTTTTAAAAGGGGGGAGGGGAAGAAGGGGGAGGGAGGGGGAGGGAGGGGGAGGGAGGGGGAGGGAGGGGGAGGGAGGGGGAGGGAGGGGGAGAAAATCACATCCTTTAACAATTAAAAAACAAAAACAGAAGAGCTGCTGTCAGGGGCTGGAGAGATGGCCAGTAGAGAGCACTGGCTGCTCTTCCAGGGGATCCAGGTTCAATTCCCAGCTCCTACATGATGGAGCCTTACAACCATCTGTGACCCCAGTCGCAGGGGATTTGGTGCCCTCTTCTGGTCTCTGCCGGTACTGCATGAACATGGTGCGCAGCCTGACATGCAAGCAAACACTAATACACACAAAATGAAATCTTTAAAATAAAAATAAAAATCACAATCGTATCACAGCATCACAAAGCTTTGCTTGGCTTCACAGTAAATACACCTCTGGTTGCAGACCTCCAAACATGCTCAGAGATCACACCTGCTTGACAACAGTCATTTACAGAAACCTACATCATTTGGCCCCAAGGTCTGACTTACTTTAACAGCCACAGAAACATTTCTGCTTAGTCAAGTCCATCTCAACAAATTCCATGGGACTTTCACCTTCATTTGCTGCCCTCAAACTTGACAGTGTTGGATACACAGGTGTGAGTGGGTCCTTGAAATGCAGCCCACAGATTGCCTGTGATTGTCAAGGTCTCGTCACCGTGATGGCACTGGTAATGTGATCTGATGGGCATTGTCCTCACGAGTTCATTTTGCATCGTTATTTAAAGTTGGCTATGTCATAAAAAAAAAAAAAAAAAAAAAAAAAAGAAATAGAAAATGAGCGAGCAGAAGCTTCTGCTTTCCATGGTGTTCTCTCCAGATAGTCAGAGACTGTCAACAGAGATGAAATGCGCTGTGCAGGAGTGAGGCCTGTGGCAACCAAAGATGGCACAGACAATAGGAACAGATCACAAAGACTCCCCAGATCACCTAAGTCTGTCAATTCTGCTTCCCTGTTCTATCAAGGGAGAGTAACACATGCCTGTGAAACGGTCCCCTAGTGCTGAAAGAGCAGAGGAACCCAGAGGTGCTGCTGCCTTGCGGTGCTGTGTCTGTCGTGTTGGAGGGAGTTGGAAAAGCATCCACACTGTGGGAGGTGGAGCTGCGCTTTGATGGTTTGTGTGCCCCTCCTTTGGCCTCACAGTAATTAAAATACTCTGGTTCCAAGTGGTGACGTTGTACCACGTGACCTTCCTCCCCGTAAGCTGACCAATCCCAGGACCTGATCATCTCTGTCCCCTGTTACTTATCATGTTGTGCCCTGAACTATGGACAAACCAGAGAATCAGAAAGGGGGGGACTTCCTGTGTTAGCACCCCCCTAGGACCTTGTCCTTGGCCAGAGGCCTGACCCGCTGTCATTAGATAATGCTTCTAAGAGAGGAATTTTCGTTCCTGCTCTGAGACTGAGAAGCACATCAGTCTAGCTAGTAGTTGGTGCAGTAATTAATCTCCCAGAGACCAAAAGACATGGCATTAAATCTGTGTTCAGGTTACAGAGCACAGTCATGTGGAAAAGTTCAATGTCCTCACCTTAACACTTACTCGTGAGCTGTCCTGATGCATCAAAAGATTTAATTAATGTTGATCTTTTGTTAGCTAAAGAGGAAAAATGAAGACAGAGCAGGACCATGGTAAAAATGAAGGCCGGATCTAAGCCTATGTCCTGTGAGCGCATCAGGAGGATGGCCTCTGTCGCATGGAAGCCCACTTCAAGTATTACTAGAAACTGTTCAAACCTGAGAAAGCAATCCTATCCTGGGGCTTTGGGGACTGACACACTATTGCCCATTCTTGTTAATAGAGGTGCTCACATATGTAGAAAGAGTGGCATTTGGCATGTGATCTATGTGATCACATGCATTTGGCATGTGATCTAGGAAAAGGACCTGCTCTCACCTGTCTCATCCTCCAGATCTGATCTTGAGCTTTCTTCCCTCTCACGAGTGAAGCCCTTTGCCCCAGAAGCAGCTTGAGAATTTAACCTTCAGCATCCAGATAGCCTATCTTTTGTTTAATAAAGGAACAAATGTCTATTTTTTACTTTTTCTCATGTTTGAGAACTTGATACAATGAGACCTGTCTCTCCCGCCCCCAGATCTCCTGTGATTCCCCCATCACACGCATGGCCAACTGCAAGTCTGCTTTTTGTTTGTCAGTCGGTTCTGATACCCCACTAAATCGAGTTAGTGTTGCCTGTATGGGCACAACAGTGGGGCCATCCACAGGAGCATGAAAAGCCAACTAGTGGCCATACCTTCAATCAAGAAGGAGTCTCACCCAGCCACTATCAGCTCCTGGTCGCTTTTCAGTAAGTGCATATAACCCCGGGTGCAGGAAGTGTGTGAGCACAACAGCCAAGTCATGACCAGAAAGACGGCATCTCACCAAGTCATGGCATCTCACAGCATTCCTCCCACCTTCAGCTCTTACATCCTTTCCGCCCCCTCTTCTACAATGTTCCTTGAGCCTTGCGGAGACGGCTGAATCTAGACAGTCCATTTAGGGCTGGGTACTGTGGCTCTTATCCCCTGCACTCTGACCAGCTCTGCCTCTCTCCATTGATTTAGTGTCCATCGCAGAAAGAAACACCTCTAACCAAGGCTGAGAGTGGCCCAGTCTAACAGATAATAAGCATACAGCATGGCCGCTTAGCAAAAGAATTGTGGTGAGTCGTATCTAGTCTAGGGTCTATGACCTCCCTAGGCAAGATTTTTACCAGACGTGAAATTCACTCCTGTGGAGCAGGACCCAAATCCAATCATAACAGTCAAACTACCATCACGGCAGCAGGCATCTGTTGCATGGCAGGTTTGGGTCGATTGCTGGGTAAGATCATGTGTATTGTTTTCCCCCCAGTAGCCTACACAGCACCTCCTGGTACTGAAAGCCCCCCTGCAGGGGGCAGGTGTCCTTGTTCATTGGCGACCACTTTTGCTACATCCTGCAGTGAAAGTGTGTAGCATCTTCAGCAATAGGCTCTTACCGTGTTGGATGAATAACCATGGACAAGGGCAATAGCCCACGTTGTTTTGGAGATCTCGGGGGGGAGGGGGCCTTCCTGGCCAACAACCTATATGGAGGTATCCTTTCCCTTGGACTATCATATTTTATTTAATAAGCCATGTCTTCTTGGGGAGATACTGTCCACCCATGCAGAACTATTCTCTTTGAATTCTTTTTTAAAGTCATATTTTGAAATTGGCTTACTTACTACTGGGTTTCCATAAGGAGTTCTGGTCCATTCTTGGTTTTGGATAGGCCACCCACGTTTCCCTCGTCTTCCCGCCCCCACCCCCACCCCATCTCCACTTAACCATTTAACCCACAGTATCTCCTCATCTTCTTTCACGTGTCCTACCAGCCTCCAATTGTTTTGTTGTTGTTGTTGTTGTTGTTGTTGTTGTTGTTGTTGTTGTTGTTTTAAGTCAGGTTGTGGGACAGTAGGCTTCCATGTGGCCTTTTATACCCACCTCCTTGGGCTAGCCCTCCCCTTTGCCTCTGGATTTCTCTCACACTGCCACACCCATCCCTGCTTAATGGAGCTGTTTCACCCTTAGGACTCTACTTCTTGACTTTTGGTTTTCCTGTAATCTGTTATCCCCGCCCCCAACATGTTCCACCACCCAAAGGCCCCTTTCTAGCTCTCTGGCTTCCACTGTGTGCCGAGTTAAAGACACAAAACAAATTATTTAAACCTAAGCTGTGCATATGAGAGAAATTACACATTTGTCTCAGCTACCTTACTCAGTATTATTTTTTTTCCAGTTCCATCCAATTACCTGAAAATTCCATGATTTCATTTTTCCACACAACTCCATTGTGTATATGTACCATATTTTCCCAACCCATGAATCTGTTGGTGAACATGCAGATTGAATTTTTTTCCTAAATATTATTATTATTATTTTAATATTTATTTATTGTATATGAGTGCTTTATCTGCAGAAGAGGGTATCAGATAACATTATAGATGGTTGTGAGCCACCATATGGTTGCTGGGAATTGAACTCAGGACCTCTGGAAGAGCAGGCGGTGCCCTTAACCACTGAGCTATCTCTCCAATGAACATGGATGGATGTGCAAGGGTCTCTGTAGTAAGACTAAAAGTCCACTGAGTGTATTCCCAGGAGTGGTATAGCCGGGTCATAGGACAGTTCTACTTCTAATTTTTTGAGAGCCCCCCAGACTGAGTTCCAAAGTGGCTGCACTAGTTTACAACAGTATGTGAGATTCCCCTTTCACACATCCACTCCAGTGTCTGTTGTCTTTTGTGTTCCTGATCATGGCCCTCTGACTAGGGTGAAATGGACTCTTTAAGTATTTTTAATTTGCATTTTTCCTGATTACTAAGGATGTGGCGCACTGTTCAATGTTTCCTAGCCATTTGCATTTCTTCTAAAATTTTTCTGTTCAGCTCCATAGCCCTTGAAACAATAGTCTGTTTATTTTCTTAATGTTTAGGGGTTTTAGTTCTTTGTTTATTCTAGACACAAATCCTCTGTTGTATAAGCAGCTGGAAAAGTCTTGCTCCCATTCTGTGGGCTGTTTCTGTGCCAGTATCACGCTCATTTTTGTAGTATAATTTGAAATCAAGTATGGTGATACTACCCACAGTATTGTTTTTCTCCAAGAGTGCTTTGTCTGTCTTTGGTCATTTGGACTTCCATTTAAAAAAAAAAATTATACATTGGTTTTTTTTTTTCTTCCTATGTCTGTGAAAAAGTGACATTGAAATTTAGATTGTGGCTGCACTGAATCTGTAGATTGGTGATGTAGGATGGCCATTCACAATAAAAACTCTTCTAAACCAGGAACATGGTTCTCCATCTCCTAGTATCTTTCTCAATTTTTTTCTTCAATGTTTTAAAGGGTTTTTTTTTTTTTATCAGATTTTTTTTTTCATCTTGGTTGGGTTTATTCCCAGGAATTGGAACAGGGCAGCTATTGTGAATGGGATTGTTTCTCTGGGTTTTGTTGTTCTTGTTTAGATCTGTTTGTTTGTTTGTTTTTTGATACACAGAAAAGGCTTCTGGGTTTGTCTGTTAATTTTTAATCCTGCCATTTGCTGAAATTATCATCAGCTCTAAGAATTTTTATGGAGTCTTTACGGTCTTTAATGTAAAAAAAAAATGATAACACCTACACATAGGAATGCTTTAATTGTTTTCTTACCCTTGTTGTGTCCCTTTCATTTCTTTCTTTTGTCATACTGCTGTTGCTAAGATTTCAAACACTATCTTTAATAGAATTGTAGTGGACACTCTTGCCTTGCTCCTGACCTCAGTGAGAAACTATGGAGTTTCTCCTCTGCTTAGCGTGACGGTGGCTATAGGTTAGCTGTGTATGCCCTTTATAATGCTGAGGTATGCTTCCTCCATTCCTAGTCTTTCTAAGACTCTTATCATGAAGAGATGTTAGTTTTGCCAAAGGCTTTTTCTGCATACTTCATGTTTTATAAATATGTTCCTCTATTCATATGAGCCCTTTTTCATAAGCAGGGAAAATATGTCAATTTATAGACCTAAAATGATCCATCTGCATTTAAAATTGACTAAAGAAGAGATCTATGGGATTAGTATCCAAAGATTTTGATGTGATGTTTATAAGATAGGTAATTAGAGATATGTAAAGGAAGTTTGGGTTTCTTTGCAAACTCAGTTATGTTACGTACATATGTCTTTGTTTTAATCCCAAGCATGGGATTTTAGTTTGGGCTTCAGTATGTCCATAGTTGATAATTGCCTCCTGCAGGGTGTGGTCTTTGCCAGGTGATAACAGTCTGCCTCAGGAAGAGGCGGGGTGGTCTCGAACTCTGAGGGAGATAAATAGGAGACCCCAGAGAGAGAAGGTGTGGTGTGTGGCAGTTTGGAGAGACCAGAGAAACATTTCAGTGCAACAACTTGGAGGAGACTGCTTGCTGTGTTTGCTGTTGATGGAGATTGGCACTGCCTCAAAAGAACCACTGACCCTAAACAGCCAGGAGAAGTAAAGGGGTCTGCACCCCACTAACTTTTCTCATACCCAAGGTTAAAGGGTTGGTGGAAGGGAGGTAGAGGCTTCACTACCCCAAACAAAATAGAGGTTAAAAACTATCATCAACGAAGATGCATGTTTTTAAAGCAGCCTTATGGCCCTGATGCATAACCACCAGGCCAACACCATTGTTATCAAAGATTATGATGCAGTAACCGCTGAGGGCAGGATAGCACAGTGGGTGAGGACTTAGGATTTGAAGTCATCTTTGATTTTTGAACTAGTAACATGCTTTATGACTTTAGCAAACTTACTCCTCCACTGCTAAAAAGGACCTAATAATGCCACAGTAACAAAACAGAGATGAAATCATGACTCTGAAGTCCCTTACCAAGAAGAGCTAAATAAACAATAGGTCTATAGGTGTGTGTATGTGTGAGTGAGTGAGAGACAGACAGACAGACAGACAGACAGACAGAGATTGTATGATATTTATAAAATGATGACAGCTCCAAAAACTTCAATATCCAGAAAAATAGCATCAGATAGAGTATTCCTTAGGATCTGTCTCCAACCTTGAACTCTCTTGTCATGGGTTAATCTATTTGTGGTGCTGGGTTTGCTGCTGCTACTGGAACTATTACAGCAGAGGACAGTTGAGCTATCATCCGTTTGTAATCTAACCAGGCTTTGGGCTTTCCTCCTCTATGCCTGGAAGTCTGATCTATGACCGTGCCATCCACACCCTCTGGGTAGAAAGGGCAGTTGCCCTCCTGCTCCCTGTTCACCCACATTCTGGGTTCCCTGGCTTTCCAGCTTCTTCTTCAGATGACCCATGACCCCAGACAGTTCTCTAACTATCCTCTGAAGATGCACTATTTCCCACAGCAGCAAATACTCAGCCAAAATTTAACTCTTTTGTGGAAAACAAGCAAATCTCGCTTTCATCTTTAACACACGGTAAGTCTAAGTATAGCAAAGAATTGTTCTAAATTATCTATGATTTACTGTCAGTAAACGTATAATTTGTACACCTAGTTTATATACTATACACCTGGGGTCAAGTAAAATTCTCTCCTGGGAGAAGAGTGGTTAAGAGTGGAAAATATTTAAGAAGCCCTGCTACAGAACAGGCCTCAGCCAGGCACCTGCTCCTATAAATAAAGATTTACTGAGACACAGCAGCGCCCAGTTACGTAAGGGCTGTGCTACAGCTACTTTTGCTCTGCGGCAGCCGAGCTGAACAGTTGGACTAGACATTGCCTGTGGTCCGCAAACCAGAAGGTTTATTGTTTGGCCTCACAAGGAAATGTTTGCCGGTCCCTACTTGGAACCAAATTGCCTGGCGATTTGGCTTCTGGCGGTTAGCAACTAGAACAAACCGTTTCATTCCTGTGGACTGTAAGTTGGAATGGCCACAGGATCTCTGTTGTGGGTTTGCCGGTGAGAACTGTGTCCTCCCTCAGGACAGCGGCACCCATGTTACCTGGGTAACTGGTTTAAAGGCGAGTTTTACTTCTCCACACAGCTACTGAGTCAGAACTTCTGCGCCAGGACTCCAGGCTGCTCACTCACATGCTCCCAGGTGCTTCCGATAAGGGAAAACTGAGAACTATATAGATAAGTGTCAAAACAAACAAACAAACAACAACAACAACAAAACCCAACTGTTATTTTTACTTGGAAACTGGAATGTGATCTCTATGTGTTTGGAGGACTCGTGCTGAAAATTATGCATATGCTTTTGAGTTCTTCAGTAAGAAAAATGCATTTGATGTTCTTGTGCCTACCTAGTAGCAAGCACACTTGAGAAAGGGTGCAGAGAGAGAGCACAGGAGGAGGGAGGCAGAACTCCACAGGGCTTTCTCTGCACTGCTTTTCTTTTCTTTCTTTCTCTGCTTCTGCTCTGTCTGGGGTTGTCTCTCTCCACCTCCCTCCTCCCTAATTCTTTGCTCCTAGAAAAACGACTTCTCTTCTTCCAGCTGCCAAAGAAAGTAGAGTGGACCAAACTCTGCATCCCATCATAGAGATGGCTGTTTAATCTGAGATGAGTGTTACATTACTCATTGCTTTGAGCCCCTTTGATCCACCGCTATTTGCTTCTTTTATCCTCACGGAGTGCATACATTAGTGCTCCCAATGCCTCCCTGCCTTGTTGTCTTTTAGATGCTGTCAGAGATTATTTACTTGGGAAAGCAGATGGATATCTTGTTTAACGTCGAAATAATTACTATTTGGTTGGCCCTGATAGTTTATTTACACTTTCAATATTTTTTAGGTTTACATCAAAAGAACACGGCTAAAATTATATTTTTGGTCTGTTGAATTAAACAGGATATGACAACCTTTTTTTTTTTTTTTTAACCTAATTTTTCTATTTGACGACTTGTTTAGTAAAAGGCTTAGAAGACAGCTCGGCCAAATGGGAAGGGCCACAGGGATGGGAGTCACCACATGTTTGCTTTTATTTGTATAAAGCTGGAAAGAGACTGTAAACAATGCTGGGGGTAGGTGCACCATGCGGAGCTAAACACACGGTTTTAGCACAGTTTCAAGTCCCAGATTTGCTATTAGTCTAATTTTCCTCTGAGTCTCAGTTTCCTCGTCAGCAAAGCAAAGTAAATGCCCTGAGTCTTTATGGGGTTCGTTTGCAATCATGTGCTGGCATATGCAAATGTGCTCGGCATTGGCTATTACTTAAATGAGGCTACGTTTTTAAGAGTTCTATAGTTAGAAATGAGGAGAGGTAAAATTATGATTTTGTGAGCACACCAAAGGCCTAGAATGAGGCTTCACGAGCCACCGAACCACAGTTTCTACGGCCCAGTGGCCACCTTGTCTCCACTCGGATTCTAGAAGCCTTCTTCTGAAGCTGTGTCTCATCTGAGCCTACCTAGAAAAGGTGTTTCAAAGTATGTTTTGGGCTCTGGGTGTAGCTAACTCTGTTAAATGCTTGTGTCCCAAGTATGAGGAACTGGGTTTAATTCTCAGAACCCACAAAAAAAAGAAAAGGAGGAGGAGCAGAAGGAGGAAGAAGAAGAAGAAAGAAAGAAAGAAAGAAAGAAAGAAAGAAAGAAAGAAAGAAAGAAAGAAAAGCAAGCCAGACATGTTAGCTTGCTGTAATCTGGTGCTGGAGACAAGGACACAAGAGGATGCCTGGGGCTTGCTGCCCAACAGCCTAGTCTAATTGATGAGCTCCCAGCTGATAAGAGATCTTTCTCAAAGAAAGAGGACAACCTCTGGCCTTCACATGCATGCCCAGACTTGGAGACACACACTCTCTCTCTCTCTCTCTCTCTCTCTCTCTCTCTCTCTCTCTCTCTCTCTCTCTCTCTCTGTCTCTCTCTCTCTCAAGCAAAGTTTACATGAGATACTATGCCCATTTTTTGTTTTTTCAGGGAGTTACTATAAAATGGTACTCAGGAGTCTCTCTAGCCACTAAGGGAAGCAAGAGAGGAAAAGCTCTCTTGGTGGTTACCACCCACTGAGCAGCCGGGAAGAGCCATAGGGGATGGGATCGGGGCTCTCCACTGACAGCTTCCTTGTTACTTGTGTTACTGTTGTTGTGTTACTCTCCTTGAAGCTGTGGTTTTCTAGCAAAAGAAAAACTAGAGACTAAATTGTTTCAAGTTGCTTTGTAGCAATTTCACTAACTAGTTAGTGAAATAAACCAATTGCTACAAGCCTCAAGGTCCGCTTCCTCAAGGTCAAGTATAGGCTCAATTTTCTTAACAAGTATATTTAATTATGAACTTATTAACTGAGAGTACCTCACTTATAACCTGACTAACCTAAACAATAGGAAAAGAAGATTAAAGAATACAATAATGAAACCATAAGGATATCAGTTCCGAGGAACAATTCTCCTGGCATAGTCAGCAGGATTTCTTCTGTGGAATCTGGAACAACCAGAACCTGGAACCTCAGCAGGAGCCCGGAGCTCCAAAGCCTTCCCTCAAGAGGTTCTCTCTAGGAGCGTCTAGAAGTGGAGCGATGAACAGCCAAAACTATCCCAAGTCTCCAGAGGTCCCATCTCTTGTTTTTGACTCATTTTTATACCTCCTCTCAGAATTTGTTCAAGGATGTGTTTCAGCTGGTTAATAACCAATCTCCCCGACACGGTGGTTCAACTTCTAAGGGGACAAACATCATCTGCTCTCTCATACGTCTTTTTCTCATCCCCCACTTGTGATCTAAACAAATAAACATGTTTAGCTCTTCTTCAGTCAAGCCCTTTTTTCAAGCTAACTGTAGCTTGTGAGCCTTCATCTCTCTGCAATGGTGCTGTTCCATAGAATATTTCTCTCTGTCCTGAGTGGACTGAATACAGAAATGTCTGCATTTGTGTGTTAGCTTCTTGGGATTTATTTTGAATCTGTAGGGCCATTGAATTTCCCTCTTTGCCATGGAGAGGTAATTAGGTCATAGAAAACCAAGCCTGGCCAAGGCAACTACAGGCCACATTATGCTACCCAGACATAACCTCTATTCCCAAGACCCTAAGCAGAAGTCCGGCCACTCCACAAAAGACACATTCTGTCCTGTATAGATTATCTAGTATATTCCATTTTTCCCTCACATGGCAGGAATTACACACTCCTGCTGTGCTGTGCGGTAAGTTCCTGAGAATGATCTAGCATTAAAAATCTGGGAACACTATGGCATCATCAGATATTCCAATAATATTAACATCCATAAGCTGAGTTGAGACAGTACCAGGCTACCATTTAAGTCAAGTGTTGTGTTGTTAATACAACAATTACACTGGGGTGGAATCCAGGTGCCAAAGTGGATCCCATTTTGCATGCTGGGAATAGGACCTCAAGAGGTCATTTAGACCTCTGCTGACACTAAAAATTTTAGAGACTAATATCACGTTAGAAAAACGTAAAATTCCAGAGACATGGTAAAAGGGAAATAGAATGTGCATAGGGTTCTAAAGCAGCTCAAACACTTGGGAAAGCAGTTTGGTAATGTCTAGACAGATCCAGTGTTTTCCATGCCTCCTGACTTACACCTTTCCCATCAAGCAGATATACCTTAGGACAGAACCCAACACAGATGCTCAGGATGAAAACCATAGAGGTTCCCTCAGACTGATTTCCGCAGCCAAACATTGGGACAGAACTTGACTGTTCATCAACAGGAGGACTGACTAATTAACTACAGAATGTTCCTATCATGTAACAGCAAAGCGGTTACAACCATATGAGAGGCATGAACCAACAGAGAGAGATGCTGGAAACAATGCTGAGGGGGGATGAACCAACAGAGAGAGATGCTGGAAGCAATGCTGAGGGGAGGAAAAGCAAGTGGCTGGAGGCTATGCATGCCCCGGGTGATGTCATATTTGTGGAAGTTACAACTATACACAAATGAACACATCCTCAGCACAAGAATTAAAATACAAAAGAAAAGAATAAACACAAACTTCGTAAAAACGGTGTTTGTGATGAGGGAAGCAAAATCTATAGTGATTTACAATACAAGAGAAATAGAGCCAAAGAAAATGCAATAAATATTACCGTGGCAAATGAGATTTTTTTAATCCACTGCATTTCTTATTTATATGCACAGAGAGATGACAATGGAGCCAGGATGCTAGATTTTTCCCTTGAACAACTTTTCTTTTGAGTCAGGATCTCACTATGTAGACCTGGCTGGCCTAGAACTCACTATATGGACCAGGCTGGCCTTGAACTTACAGAGATCCAGCAGTCTCTTGACTCCTGAGTTCTGTGCTTAAAATCATGCACTACCACGCTGAGCTCAAGTAACTTTTCTATATAAACTCCTTTGTTACCACTAACATCTGTAATTCTATAACCCTGGAAAAACTTGGGCTTCTACAAAAGCACTTTATCTTCTAATAAACTGTTCACTTAGGCGCAGAATTGAAAGTCATTCCCTAATTATACAAACTCATCTCTGCCTGGACAGAATTTCCCTCCTGTCAGTAGATCTTCTTCCTTTTCGGTATTTTCTCTATCTACAGAGATACCACACTCTGCTCCATCTCATCTCAAGAGCCAACCTATGAAGCTGTTGTTTCTCCTCCGCCCAGCTCGCTGTTTCCACAGGATTCTCTTAGCTCTCACCTCAGCTTAGCCAAGATCTCTCTCGGGTGGACACTGAAGTTACCAGAACTGTCTATTTTTTTCACCTATTCATATGCTTCTCAAGGTTAAAATATGTAGAAAACCTGAAGGCTGCCTTGCGTAATGAAAGCCTGATCTGTGGCCCCACTTTACCATGCACTTACATCTGTGTAGCGAGCCCAGACTCCAAGAAGTGAACCTCTAACTCAAGCCATAGGTCAATATTAGAGGTGGAAAAAATAGCCATGTTTTCTTTTATGTGAAAAATAAAGACCTTCAAGGGCAGAGAAAGGAAGAGGTGCGATGCCAAAGACATGTGGGAAAACGAAATGCTTGCACATCTCTGGCCCCTTCTATTTCCCAATCCCTCAGAGAAGAATCCGTGAAAATGTTGCAGAACACAGAAGGAAATCTGAAGCGAGCATAGGATCAAAGGGGACAAGAGCATGAAGTCTGCATTGCTGAGAACTTGGTTTTCATCGTTTGCCTCTCTAGCTCTGCACGCATGCTCATTTGTGATAAATTATTATTATTGTGGAGCAGATGGATGAATCTCAATCATGATACCATAATGGAAGATTAAACATTTTCTTAACTTCTATTCATCAAATTAAGTCTTTCTACTCACAACAAAGGACGAGGCATCAATGTTATCATTAGCGATTTTAAAATATAACTTTAGCGTGAAGCATAGGACATGATTAATGTAGCGACAGAAGTAAATACTAAACACTAGTGTGTGTTGCAATCACTTTTTCTGTTCTCCTGTTTGGTGGCTTCTTGGTCCAAGATGAATGGTCTCAATGAGACATAATTATCAAAATCATTATCAAAATCATTTGATCTTTTTGATTTTATTTTATCTTTTTTTTTTTTTGGGCTAGCTCTTCCTATTTTAGCTATGTTTTTACTTCTTAAAGGTGCAGGGTTTTTTTTCCCTAAGGGAAGGCAATATCTGTTCAACCTCCAACAAGAAGACAGGCTTTTCTCGGTTGAGTTTCATGTCACCCTGAAGAGATTTGGACAGGGTAAAGGGAGATCCTGTGATTCTCAGTTCTCATGTCTACCTCTCCCTACCACTCAAGATTGTCCAGAACCACTCCAGTCCCCAAACATGCCTCATATTCATAGTATCCGAAGTGACTTCACAGTCTCTCTCCAAAATGCATTGCAACACTTAACATCATTACTGCCTTAAACTACTGACAGCGAGAGGAGAGGACCTACGCTGCAGAAGAAAGAGTCTCCCCCCTTGGAGCGAGGGGGTGCACTTGACCTTGGGATCCTAGGTCAAGCCCCTGATCTTCTGTTTTATGGACCAGAGCACATCCTGTTTAGTCTCTCTCTAAATTCTTTTACTTATAACATTTATTACCCTCTCTGACCAAGCACATGGTAAACCTTTTGCATATAACATTTCAGTTCACTTACTAGGAAACTCTTCCCTGCCATACAAGTCTCATATCCACTGTTGTTATCCTTGACAATTTATGAAAATGGGAATATAACAAACTGTGATGACTTCGAGGAAAAAATGCAGTATTTAGCAATCCTCATGAACTGTAAAACCCTAGAACATACCATTTCTATTAAACAACACTGTCCAATCACTAGGAAACAAATCCCCCCACCCATCTGTTTTTGTAAGTGTTAAGAAAAAATATCACCAATCTAAGCAGTGCTTTGAGTTTCAACAAATTTCTGTCCCATTTCAAGAAAATTCTACTGAGCACAGTGGCGCAAATGTTATGGGGGTAACTAATCACATTTTGATTGGATTTAAGACTACACCCAATGAAATGCACACTATACTTGACAATGCTAATGGGGCCAAGAACCTAAGGCTAGATAGTTCACAGACCTGTGGGGAAATCTACTACTATTATTCTGCTAAAGGAACATGACAAAAAATGACTTCTAATGACACATCAGCACACCATTCATCAGTGCCTCACTTAAGCCTCATCAGCGAAGTTTCTTCTTGCAGTAGATGAGAATTAATCCAGTGACCCACAACCAGACAATATGCAGAAATGAGATTCTGGAGCACCCAGTCCTATCTTGGATGCCTTCCTCAAACCTCAAGGCTCAGGGGTCTTTGTGGAAAAGGAGGTGAAAAGAGTGTAGGAACCAGACTTCAAGGAAGTTGTGCCTTCCAGACACAACAGGACTGATGCACATTTGAACTCACAGAGCCTACGACAGCACACACACACACACACACACACACACACACAAGACCCACAAAGGGTCAAGCCAGCCAGGGTCCCAGCACTGACAGGGGGAAGTAGACATGGGGTCCTACTTCTAACCAAGAAGCCATTTGCAACAGATACCCACTAGCAAAGGGAAACGGAGTGTCACTGAGCATAGGAAGCACGCTTGAGGGCAGGCCCCATGTCTCTACTTGCTGTTTTCCATTTGTGTCCAACCCAAATCCACTGCCTTCCTTTTCCCCACCTTGTGACTGGGGAAAGTGACTTCTGTAGACTGCTGAACTTTGGTTCTCTTGCTAGCTGCCTTCTGACTGGGTCTGGCCCATCTAAGACTCCCACAAAGATCCCCTCGCATTTCTCCCCATCTTCCTAACTCCAGAGATATTTCTGTAGTCAGTGGCAGTCCCTTCAGTGTCACAGCTCCTGACCAGTGATCTCTCCTTCATGACACTGAATTTCAATAGACCCTTATAATACTGTGTGTTCTCCTGTGGCAGCAAGATGATACAGCTCCCTGCTGTTAATGGGACATGAAAAGCTCCAAGCCTGTCCCCATTTCTATGAGTAGTCTTTTCATTAAAAAAAAAAAAAAAGAATCATCTAAAGGAATTCCATTTCCCACTGTGACCCTGCAACACCACTTCAGGACCCTCTTCTCCTCTCTGGTGTAGCTTACCACACCCAGAAACTCGGACGACCCAGAAAGCCCCTAAATCTTCCTGCCTTGCCTATTGCCATACTGCCCGAGCTGCACACTTTCCACCTAGGCATATCGCTTCATAAAGAAAGCTATATGGCATAATAAGGCAAGCTTTTGATACTACAAAAGGCATTCCAACTTAAAAAAAGAAAAAGAAAGCATGTAGCTTGGACAGAAAAGCTTGTAGAGTATAGAGCCAATAAAGAGGCATGTCAGATAGCCTAGAGGGCTGGTCTTGAATAAGTGATGAAATTTGATTCTGTGTTAGAAAAACAGAGAGCGAGCTCCTCCGAGACAGACATTTTCCCTTGTTCTTGGTTCTATCCCCAGCACCCGACGTGCACTAGAAATTCTATAAATGTTTACGCAAGGACAGGAATGAATTATCATGGCTGCAGAGCCCTTGGTCGTTTGTTTCTCTGCCTTCCCACCACACCACACGTGTGACTTTGTGACATGTAGTGTTTTTATTGCCGGTCAACACAAATCCCCCACATTTGGCTCTTGGGTTGTGGTTGTGACCTAGGTGAGCATTTTCCAGCTCTGCAGATCCCACTGGGCCTCAGCACCCTCGGTGACAGACGGCCAGAGTCAGAGACTGTCAACATCTATGGCTAAAACAGCACTCGGAGGGTTTTCACTCCATTATTTATTTAGTGGGTGTTCTTGCTTCGTTTGGTTTTATGTAGTTGACTGTTATGATAAACTATGTGTTTGGTTTTGGCATGGATGCAGCATTTTGAGACAGCATATGTTCCTTAGATATTTCTAACTTTTGTTGACATTAAACGCTTTATAGGAGCTGTCTGAGGCATTCTGCCCAAGTACAAGTTTATCTTCAGAAACATTTACTACAACTGGCATAAGATACATGGGAAAGTACCTGCATTTAGAGCAGAGGTTTAGAAAGTGGACATAAAGATGCCTCGCCAACAGAATAAAATCATGGACGAGGAATAACAACTATGAAAAGCCAAGAGGCAAAGTTTGTTACACAACCATTGACACGCTGCTGACACAAGGCGAAAACATCTCTAAACTATTCCGAGGCGGAACGCAATCTCTGAAAGGACATATCAAACTTGAGAAACCATTGAGACCTAGAAGAGAATAGCTATTATGTTACTGACCTCATCAAAAGTAAAAAAAAAACCCTCACACATTATTTCTTTTTCTTTTTTTACCTTGAAGCCAATAGTCCATGTTTTAACTGTGGAAATATTGACATGCAATTCAGCGCTCTTACATAGGGAGCTGAGGAAAGTCTTACCTCAGAAGACACATTGTGGAGCTAAAAGGCAAAAGGTCATATCACCATAATTACTTTTTGAGCCAGAAATAATTTGCAATGACAGGCTAGCCTAATGTCCAGCACATGGGTAGCTGTGGCTTCATCTTAACCTTTCAAGTAACGCCCATTAAAATTAGACAGCCAAGATAAATATAACCTCAGCTAAGAAGAGGTCTTATCATCCTAATTTAAGGATTTATCTCAGAAGCTATTGCAAATTGTGGCCAGGTTATTGAGCATAGGAATGTTGCCTGAACGAGGAAATACTACAGGTCTGACACTTGTTTTAGGGGAGGGAGTTATCTTTGTTGGGAAATGTTCTACCTTGGGAAAGATGCAGAAGCAGCAGAAGTCACTAAGTAGTCTATGGTTTCTCTGTGTCTCCCAGATCATTAAAGTAAATGAAGCCACATCGGGCATCTTCTGGCCATTCAACTACAATAAATGATGTCACACGTCAGTTTGGGATAGGTGCATAAGGAACTCCTTGATGTGTTGAAATGGTATAGCCTCTGTCAACCTGCATCCTTGAGTCACTTGGTAACTCATACTAGAACTACGCAACTGATTTGTTATGGATGCATCATCTTAGCTACTCTGACACACACACAAATTAGATTACTACATTCTGAATGAAGTAGACGGAATCTCTACAGGTCTTGTACAGTTTGGCCTGTGTCTGCTCAAAAATTCCTAAAATGCATGTTATCAATAGGCCATCAGTGAGGAAGCTGGACTTCGCACCAGCATGATGAAGCAATGGGTCAGACGTTGTGCGCTTGGTTTCCAGAAGCCGGACTGCACGGGGAAAGGGCACAACTCTTGAGCAAGTTTACGAAATCATCAACCCATGAACTGGGTGGGTGGTGGGGTGGGGGCAGGGGCGGTCTGAAGGCTGTTCTGTGGTCATCCCAGGGTCAACGCAACCTAAACTTCCCAGCTTTGTCCAAGTCATTAGAACACTCTTTGAGCCATGGGAAAACCTTTTTCTACTTCAAAATATTTGTTTTCCCTTGATTCAATCTAAGTAAAATCCCCCAATCCAATGACAGCATCCTAGAGTCTTGGGTTCTCAGAGTTAGAAGGAGCATAGCGTGGTGCAGGGTGCAGCCGTCTCTCTGACGACCCATTGATAACACGCATTTTATAACTTCTTGAGCAGCTGTAGGCCTCACTATGCCAGACCTGTAGGGATGCTCTCTGTGGCTTCCGTTTTCTACCTTCATACTCCTTCTCTTTCCTTCCCTTTCTCAGGACAAGGACCAAATTCTTCATGCACATCAATTCTGTGACTGCTCCATTACCCTCCCTTCCCCTTTCTAATGATTCAAAAAAATGGTTTCCGGTCCCTGCTAGGTCATGTGTAGTGGCAACGAACTCACTCTTGAGCAAAGCAGCAGCGTGTTTGCTTCTCTACCCGGCTTTAGCAGTCTAGCGCTCTCGCTGATGTTGAGCCGAAGGCTTTCGCCCAGTCACTCTGAGCCCAGTCCCTCTTCTGGTACCTGAAAGCAGGCGCTATTGTGTCCTCCTCCTCCTCCTCCTCCTCCTCCTCCTCCCTCCTCCTCCTCCTTATCCTCCTCCTCCTCCTCCTCCTCCTCCTCCTCCTCCCTCCTCCTCCCATAGGTTATTTTTGGACTGGCCTCACCCATATCCTCCTCACCAAGCCTGGGTAAGGTCTGTCCCCCTTTTCCTCTACTAATTACTCTGCCCTTCATGAATAGATTAGACGGCAGAGAGGAGGAATAAAAGGGAATGCAGATCATGTTAATATCATGTTAATATCAACTGAAGACCTAATTAAGCAAGATTTCTTGTCTGCTCATTACCTCCCCATGAATCTCACCTCCGGGGACCCATTAAGTGGGTAAGAGCCAGGGCTGCCTTTTCAATAGATCACGTAAGGGCCGCCCTCGTGTTCTAACAGATGACTACCCAGACAGGGCCTTCTGCCTTCAAGCCTCAACCCAAGACGGAGCGGTATCCATTACTTTCTCCTTGTATAGGGGCGGGCGGGCGGGGGCGGGGAGGGAGGGGGTGGGGTTTCCCTACTGCATCATCTCAGTAATAATTATGAAACAGCATTCTCCAGCTGCAGCGTACGCGCCAAGAGAAGACCATCCATTCCTGTTTGCTAACAGCACCCGGAAGAGCTCGAAACCGATGCTGAGGAACTCTCTTTTTCCTCACTCCTTTCTGCCTTGGTTTATAACGCAAACTCCCAATGTATTATTCTCTCGCGGTCTTACAGAGATTTCACACATTCTTTCTATTTTGATCCCAAACTCTGATTGGGATGGAAGAAATCCAAGAAGCAGATGTCCCGCTGAGTCTTCCCCTACGACCTCTCAGCGTGTCTCTGGACCAGACATAGGATTTTTCCCTTGTGCAAATAAACTCTTAAAGTTTAGTCCATCTGCCCTCCTGATCTTCCAAATCTGAATTGTGTGATATATGTGGCTAAGGCTCAAGCTGAAAGCCAGAATTCATACTTCTGGTTGTTTTGTTTGTTTGTTCGTTTGTTTTGGGGTTTTTGTTTTGTTTTGTTTTGTTTTGTTTTGTTTTGTTTTGGTTTTTTTTTTTTGTTTTTTTAACAATTTTTGATTAGATTCTTTGAAGCAGGTTGGAGGGACGGCTTGGTGACTAAGACTACACACTGTTCCTGCAGTGGACCTGGGTTTGATTCCCAGCAGAGTAGCTCACAACCATCTGAAACTCCAGTTCCGGATGATTTGCTGCCCTCTTTTGGATCCAGGCCTGCATATAGTATGCAAACACACACACACATAAGTAAAAAGAAGAATTTTTTAACTTGGGGGGGGGCGTCATATAATGAGTTTTGAACATACACTCGCCCCCAATACTTCTGATTTCTTAAAGGTGTGTAGAGCCTGTGACAGTAGCATATGCCTGCAGTACCAGCACTGGGCATGTGGAAGCAAAGGAATCACACGTTCAAGATCAGCCTTAACTACCCAGTAAGCAGAAGCCCGCTTGAGTACAAGAAACCCTGCCTCAAAGATGATTGATTAGTTAGTTAGTTAGCTGGAGATGTAGCTTAGCGGTTAGGAGTGCTGGGTGCTCTTCCAGAGGACCTGGATTTGACCTCCAGCATGGGCAGGGCAGCTCACAACCGTCAGTAACTACAGTCCCAAGAGGAATCCTACACACTCTCCTCGCCTTTTCAGACACTTACAGGTACACAGCACACAGATATACAGGCAGGCCAACACCCGAACACATAAAATAAAAATATAGATTAAAGAAAAATTTCAACAACAACAGAATAATAATAATAATAATAATAATAATAATAATACAATGAATGCCTAACTTTTTACTGCTAGGCAAGCCTCGTATTAGTGAAGTAAACTTCATCCCATAAAATAATTTTAAAAGAAAGACCTTTAATTTGAAGAAGACTAAATGAACAAAATATATGAACAAAGAAAAAGCTCACAATAATTGTATTTTGGTGGCAAAGTAGCTATTCTGCATAGCACAGAGGAAAATACCGGTATTTAAAATGGAACAATGGCATGTTGTGAACCGGAGGCTCACACTCCGACTTTCTCAGCTGAGTGGCGTTATGCCAGTTATTTGAACTCTGCAGGTCTTTACTTCCTAATCCCTGGAACAGAGACATCCAATCCTGTCCCCATATCTCCCGACGCCCTCTCTTTCTTGGTGAGGATCACATGGTATTTGGCTCTTTTCCTTCCTCCACCATTTCAGCTCCCTTTCCTCTCCTAAGGCAAGAGAGATAGAAGCATGTGGCCTGGTTGATGGAAGCAGACGGATTGACCCACCTGAGGATACTAGAAAATCTCCTGCGGACATGGGAGGGGCTGGGCCTAAGCATGAGAGAGTTCTTGGGGTGTGGCTGTACCAACAACCTGGCGTCCACATTCTCAAGCAGGGGACAGAAAGCTATCCATGATTTTTCTTTCGCCCTAACTATTGTTAGATAAGAGCAAATCAAACAAATACACAGGAACTGGGAAGGTCAACCATTTGCCTTTTTTCCCCCAACGAAATGCAGTAGCCCTTACGAAGTAAAAGCAAAATTATAAAAATATACAGCGGTGGTGAAAGACGCAGCAGCCAGCCTCGATGCGACCCAACACAATGCAGGCTGCAACGGGAAGCGCGTGCGCATAAGGAGGCTATGCACACAGAAGCCAGCCCGTGGACAAGAGGGGGTGACGCACCCCGACGTTAGCTTCACTTCCCATTTCTCTAGCCCACTTCCCAAAAGGGAAAATGCTTTTAAGTACACAAGGCCGGAATCCCCTGCCTCTTGCATACAGCAAGGCCTTAACTCAGGGGGCAGGCTGCCATCTGCTGGGCCACTAACATCCCTGGATGCTTTTGTGAGCCTTTGGAGGGCTGGCCTTAAAAATCCTGCTGTGGTTTGAGGCTGCTTTGTTTAGCGACAGGAGCCCAGCTCCCACAGTCCTGAAACTTAAAGGCCGCAGCATGAATTAATGATATGATGCCCAGCAAAACATCCACGCTTTCGGCTTCAGAAGCCTCGCGAATTCAAAGGGGAAAAGAAGCCATTCTCCAGGACTTTGCTCTGTTGTTTTCTAAGGACAGAGTGTTTTAATAGTCAGTAAGTGCCACTAATTGCTCCCCGGACGGCCCTAATCTAGCCATTTCCTCCCTGCCTTTTACTCCATAAATCCTTAGACTGATATATTGGCCAGCGCTCCTCAAGAGTACCCCTTGGATTCGATTGGTTTACATTCGATTGGCTACAGATAGCTGCCGTGCACCCCACTCTGAAAGGCTTATTTTTACTGAAGCTATTGTGCGTGCACAGAGCCATTCTATATTTAGACTATGTAGGCAGCACCAACAACATTTTCTCTTCCTTTCTCTTCCTTCTTTTTTTTTTCCTTCAGTACTTTCAACAAACCACCTGTCCTCAGTACCAATCTGCCGTCTCTGACTCCAACCATTCCACACCTTTGAAAAAAAAATCGCTACACCTCTTGTCTCAGGCTTTCACCCTTATAAAAGAGAGAAAAGGATCCCTGTCATCCGGCAAAGCTGTGCAAGACCCGACTCTCTAAGCTCACAGTTCTCCAGTGCTAGTGTCCTATCGCCAACTTCAAGTCCTCCAGCAACCCAGTAGTGAGGTGGACACCTTCACCCCCAAAGAAGAGAGTAGACATGGTTGTACAGTTGACCGGGGAGTCAACATTGGGAGGCAAAACGCAGGCTCAAAAGTCCTCGTTTGGTGCGATGTTGTCTCTGCTACCTCCAATTGCTGGTCTTAAGCAGAAGGACCAACAACAGGGATGCTCTCAGTTAGAACAAAGCTCTCCTCTGCAAACTCTATGGAGAACGAGCACTCCCCGTTGAAATGTTAGCTTGGAAAAACTGCCCTCCTACAAAAACATAAAATTTTGATATACACATATACAATATTTGCCTGTGTTACTGTAGGCAGGCAAATGAGATAGGTAGGTGACAGATGAATGGATAAATGATGATAGACAGACAGACACATGATAGATAGATACATACATACATACATACATACATACATACATACACACACACAGACAGACAGATGGATAGATAGACTGATAGGCATACAGATCTGTTCTCTGTTTAAGAACACTGTCAGATGGTCACAAGATGGATCGTGTTGTTCTCTCCATTTTCAGCTCCTCCTGTATGTTTGCAGATTGCTTAATTACTTCATTGGGCTTTGGAACTCATACATTACAGACACATGATCATCCAAGTCATTACCTGCACATTTTCCCATTAAGAATAATTATGGCTTTTACTACCACTGCCCACATACTTATGTCCTGCAGGCCTGGGCACACTGAAGTGATCATCTATTGACAACGATCTTGATGAGCAAGCATCGTGTGCGCAATCAGCAGTGTGCAAGGCAGGAGGGGAGATTTCCATTTCCCCCATTATTGATTGGTTCAAAATTCACATTCCCGTTATCTTATCACAGGGCCACGCAGGACACTGCAGAAGCTTATCCTCCTAAAAAATGAGTTAGTGCTAAGTACGGAGACAAGACCCATGGGACGCTGGGTCGCTTCTGCCTCTCAGGGAATCACCTTTCCAAGCACGTACACATCATCCATTTCCTGGCTCAATTTCATTGTCTACAAAATGGGATTTATAAGCTGCTTTAAAAACTTCCAATCATCAAATCAGAGATGAGACAGTCTTCTAGATGGCAGCAGAGCTTTTTATACTGGGTGACTGGCCAAGTTCTGGCACCTCTGCTCCTCTACTTTATCAACTGTAACCTTTACACTGTACTATCACCTCCTGGAGCCTCAGTTTCCCCCATTGGTAAAGAGCAGCTGTCAATAGCCCATGCCTCTTAGCCCCTCAACGAGATGACACTTAAACAACATCGTGCCAGTGTCTGTCTTGGGGGAAGCAGCCAGCCAGTGTCGGCCATTGTTATTATCATGAAGGCTGCCATGCAAGAGTCCAGAAACAGTTCAACAGGGCCCAGCACGCTAGGTTAAACCACTCATTGTAGGCCAGACAATGTTCAAAAGATGCTCTGAAGGGCCTCATGCTATTTTAATCAACAGACCACGAGCAGTTCAATTTCAAAGCAAGCTAGCAGATACTGTTGGGTTTTCGTTTTTTGTTTTTCAAGTTGGACATGTCCAAGAAAAGGCTACTTTAAAAAACCGCTTTATGAGTGACCTGCATCTGGCTGCTTCAAAAGTTACTCAATTACTCAATGGTGAGGCGGGGGGGGGGGGGGGGGGGGGGGTGGGAGTGGGGAGTGTGCTTTCTTGTTTTATTTTCAATACAGATAAAAATGTATTCATTGTTAAGTTGTTTACATTTTAGATAAGAAGTAAAAAGCTTCCAAAAGTCATTAAATTTTCCCACTTCTACCTAAAAATAAGTATTGAGCATTTGTTGGAAACCTCCCTGCTCCTCCTCACGCAGGGTCTTTCTTATTACACTCCCCACATAAAATACCCAAGGGGGCGGTTCCTTGCCTGTATTTTTCTATATTCAGTTCTTTCATTTAGCTGTACATAATAAACATTTTTCTATATGATTTAAACTTCTCTATCTCCTTAATATCCATATGAAACTACATAGAACAAATGTAATATATTTAGCCAGATTTCTGTTGTTGTTTCTTTAGGTTAGTTCTGAAATGGCTGCCATAAATGTCCACACAGCTGAACCTCTGGGTAACCTTCTAGAAGTGCGTTTGCTAAGTCAATGAGATCCATGCTCCTCACCTCACCCTACACACAGCTGACTTGTCAAATCCCTTTCTCCTCCCTACTGGTTTCTGCAGGTAGATCGATATGTCTTCTTCCTCCCAGGGATGTGGACTCCTGTGTGTGTCGATGGGGACGGGCTGTCTTCAAAGCAGATCCTGCAGGTCCTATCCAGTGATGCTGCAAACGACCATGGGCTCTGATCATAATGTCCACTTGAGCCCTGGCAAACTAAACATGTTACATTTATAACCTTCTTGGCTGTGCTTCCTCTGGCTGAGGACAGCGTGGGCTTGAGGTATCCTAGCCAATACACCTAGCTGGTTTTTCAAGACATATTTGGGGGCTCTGGTTTCCATAGACTTGTGTTCAAAACTATCTAGAAAAGTCCATAAAACATTTCTTGCTAGCTATGTGGTCTTTGACCATTCCAAACCTCTCTGTAGACCAGTTTTCTCATCTGTGAGATGGAGCTGGCAAGAGTTCTTGCTTCACAGTTAACTGAAGGAAATGAGTGGATACATTAACCTCTTTGAACCATAACCATTGTAAATATTACTGTAGCCTTGCTGTTGTTACTAGCCTTCACTCGGTTTGTACAATACTATGGTTATGGTGGCAAGGAGCCTCCCTGTGACGTGTACCTTTGGATACAAAGTTAGAGGAGCATGTTGACAAGGGACGTCCCATTGATTTTATGATGTCATTTGCTGCTATGCAAATAGTTAGTGGGGCCAGGAGATTGGAAGTTGTCCCCTCAGTTGGAAGCAACTCCAAATTTGACGACAGACAGATGCAAGTCTTTACAGGAAAGTCACCCCTCACACCATGATGCATCGATGTGGTTTGTGAATTGACTTTTCTCAAGGCATTCTATTCAAAGAGTTCAGTTCTACACTCATTTTTCAGTTTGTTTCTTTGTTTTGTATGAGTGAGCGAGAGAAGGACAGAGAGACAGGAGGGGCTTCATGTTTCTTTTCTTTCATTCTTTTTTGAGGTTAAATAATTGGTAAACCAAGAAGAGACTTGATACCCTATGAGCATATACAGGGGAAGGAGGTCCCCCTCAGTCACAGTCATAGGGGAGGGGAGTAAGGGGAAAATGGGAGGGAGGAAGGAATGGGAGGATACAAGGGATAGGATAACAATTTAGATGTAATATGAATAAATTAATAAAATGTATTTTTAGAAAAACAATTGGTAAAATAAAGGCTGTGGTACCTACTTCATTTGTCTGCCTCTTAAACAATCCTCTTTAAGAAGCATGCATATGAAAACCTGTATCTTCCCTAGGAAACCATTCATAAGCTAGACAGGCATTAGAGATTCCTGAGAACACCCTAATCATCCGTATTATGAATGATGTGCTCAGCCATTGGACAGGTACACTAGCAGAGCAGATAATGTGGTGCCGGAAACAAGCAGACTCTGCTGTCACAGGAGCCTAGAAACACTCTCTGAGCCCAACGCTTTACTGAGCTTGATAAACAGGGATGTTAGCCTGTTGTATGGTGACCCCTGGCCCTTGTTTCACTGTGACTCTTCCCAAGCTGCCAGCATCACCAGAATGGGATGTCCCCTATAGGATTGTAGGTCCAAAACATCCCAAAGTCAGGTCAATATGCTTCCTAAGTGAAAGGGCAGAAGACTTTGAACAGCCATGAGAGCTCTCCTCATGGAGTCTCAACAGATCAGCTCTGTGTCTTTCACACAGTAAGTGTTCCACTGGAGACTATTGATAAGTCCTCAAATGCATCAGTGACTATTGCACAGCACTGTCCCCCACCATACCCCTCAAATACAGGACAATCCCAAATGCAGCGCCTTCAGGCATAACACAGCTAGCTGTACTGTTAGTCCTGACCCTTTCTCCCCCCCACACACATTTCTTTGACTTGTATAGGTGATTTAAATAGAGCAAAGAAAAGGTAAACTTGTGTTCAAACAATAAAGTCTACTTAGACATTTTTGCTGTATAGGAATAGCTGATATTAAGCATTGCCTATGGTAAATAACAGCTTTAAAGTAAACAAAATCAGATCAGTGCTCAGAAAAAAGAAACAAAATAATTATTGTCACAGACAGGTAAAACAAGTGCTTACAGACAAAACTGTCAATGTGTTTGGAAGGAGGGTAGAGTGAAATAGGCAGAATAACCAAAGATGTGTGTAAATTGTTTGCAATCACTGTACAAATAAACTATTCTACTATTCAAAAAAAATAAATAAACAAAATCAGTTTGTCTCATTTTACTAAGTTAATCCAAATCTAAGAACCTGGATAAAGTAGGGCTTGGGGTAATAATTTAATAGAAAAGCTGAAACCAGGGACTTATCCATTCTGCCCTCCTTTTGTCAGAGGAGAAGCATCCATTTGCCTGGTCATTACAGAGTAAAAGCAGTTACCAGCGAGCACTCTGGGTAGCCAGGAATCAGTGTAACTCCTGAAGAGCATCTTTCTTTTAACGGTATCCTAACGCCACAACACAAGTTTGTTCATTCAGTCTAGGGACTGAACCCAAGACACACAAATGTCAGACACTCCACCAATGAACTACAAGGTCAGCCATTTTTGTTATATTTTAAGATGAGCTTGTTAAGTTTTCCCAGGATGGGAAAACATCAGACTTGAAAACTTCTTGCCTTAAGCTCCCTATGGGTATGTATCACCACCACACCTAACGGCAAAGCATAACTCTGGCAGAAACGAATAGATTATTTTATCCTATCGAGTTAAAAGCTGATTTGTACTATACTTAAGCCTCCTAAATTATAAATTATAAAGTTCCCTTTAACGAAGAGATACTCAACCCAAGCCTTCCAAGAGCAACAGAGTAAAACTAGGACACCAGTGGGTGCAGACGAAGTAGTAGGATGGCACGGGTTTCTTGCCAGTGGTCCCAGCTATGTGGCAATACTACTGTGAAATCTCCCACACAAGGAGCAACTAGGTTTCTAGGCTGCAATCTGTCTTGATAGTGTTAAAGTTGATGGCCGTGCCCTTCGGGGCTTGTAGATGAGGTAAGTATACTACGTGTGCTTTATACTTTTAGCTGAGGTTATATGCCATCATTACTAGGCTAAGGAAAGAAATCTGATGCTGTCGACTGATAGGAGATAAATCATCGCTATTCTCTTGGTTTATTCTTTTATGATTAGAATGTCCACCTTTTTCTGAAAAGCTGTTGGAGACATATGCTGTTACCATCTTGCAGTAACTTAGCACTTACCTGTGAAACACATAACACGTCCAACTCACCACTCATCAATGTCCTATTCTAATTGCCATTGCTTACTCAAAATGTGTCACTTTTACACGCAGCATTCCTGTGAATGTCTCCTGATCTCTAATGTGTATTTCTTTAGTTAATATTTACTCATGACCTGTCAAACCAATGTTTTATTCCTCAATAGTATTTCTTAGTCTCCAAAATCTATCTGAACCTTCTAATAGGAAATTCTATCTTTACAAATTTCTAAAGAGAGCTTTGATAAAAGCTTCAATGTCAGAGCATGAAAACATGCTGTCGTGGGTTTTCATGAAAGCTGTGTCAACAATGTAGAGTCTGAGAGAGACGAAATCTCTGTGTCCCTGTGTGGCTGGTTCCCTCACCTGCAGAAGCATAGTGAGTCGCTTCCTTGACCTGATTCAACTGCGAGGAGACGCAGCTAAGAAGGAGTGTTATGAAGTACCATGAATATTGAAAAGTGCATGATCATCATGATTAATAATAATACATAAAGTTCAGATATTGAAATGACTCCCTGGCATCATTCCAAATCAAGAAATATAATCTGTGGCCTTGCATAGTAATGAAGAGAAACAGTGTGAGGTCCTCTTATTGTACCAGTTTAAATGAAAGTAGTGATGAATATCTTTAATTATGGATGGCACTCTGTAACACTGTGTGTGTGTGTGTGTGTGTGTGTGTGTGTAACTAAATGTATTGAGAGCTCAGTAATATATTACAAGTTCAAATAGAACCCTAACCCAAACCTCGCCGGCATTCATATATTGGAATCTAACCTTGGTATGAATGTTCATTTCGATAGAGGATACAAGCAGCAAGCAACCCTCACTTAAGAGCCTGGCTCTGATTTCATAGATCTCAAAATCTGTCATCCTCATGTTAGCCGACTGTCTGGCACCTAATGAGAAAAACAAATTGCTTTTACTTCCTACGTAAGACATTTGCATTTAGAATTTTTTTTTTTTTGCTCATAAAAGGTTTATAACGCATCCACTCAAACCATTTTACCTGCATTTTTCACCTAAAAGGGTCTTTATGAAATCTTACAGTAAATTTAATAACCCTCTTCAATAAACATGAGCTTTTATGAGCATGACATATCGAAATTGACTCAATGGTCTGGGAATAAAATCTGCATCAGTAATATTTTCAGAACTGTAATAAGCCACATTTTTAAAAAAAAAAAAAAAGGAAGGAAGGAAGGAAGAAAAGAGCATGAGGAGAGCAGACCCTTGCCTAAGGAAAAGCACTCTCTGCCCAACATTTAGAAAGCCAGCGGTCAGTGAATGCCTGAGTGGCGAGGTGAGCTGCTCAGCATCCAGCTTTATAACACTCAAATGTTAGCCCCCGTCACTTCCTTCCCTGTTCATCAATTATGTGTTATAGAAACAAGACAAGAAATGGCCTCAGGTAGTCATTCACACTGGTTTCTCCAGGAGAGGAACTTCCTTCCCTCGGAGCAGTCCTCTGCTTCGATCCCCTCCTGGGGGGGGGGGGGGACTTCCGCTTGGATGGTGAAAGCTGAAGGGCACCCTAGTGCTCTAAGTGCCTCCTAGCTGCTTTCACCAGGTAAGCGACCAAATTAGGCATGACATGGAGACCCTCATTTCTGCTGCTGCTGCTGCTGGTGCGCATCCTTAAGGAGGACCGGAAAATGCTAGTGACTTTTTTATAGCTGCTATATAACATAAGAATGAACTGCCAAGGCCCGAGAAACCTCATCTTTCTCCGTCCGGTCACAGCTCATCTAGGGCTGAGAATTCTGAGACTTGCCTCTCACCTTCAACTTTGTCTTGTGAGCAAGGGGTGATGGGAATTTTGGCTATGCAGGACAGCCCGTCCAATCAAGGCATCTGAGCGCGCAACCAGTGACTGAGGCACATGTGAATATGCTGAGGGCTTGGGAAAGCATCCAGGGATGCCAGCCCTCCCTCTGCCAACCTACCTCACCTGCCTCAATTCAATACACTCCTGAGCAGTTGTGTGGAAACTGTTCCCTTGAGAATTAATTCTTTGTTGTTGTTGTTGTGGTGGTGGTGGTGGTGGTGGTTTTGTTTGTTTTTTGTTTTTTTCTAGACAGGTTGTGTAACAGCCCTAACTATCTTGGGATTTGCTCTGTCCATCAGGCTGGACTCAAATGCAGAGATCTACCTGCCTCTGCCTCCCGAGTGCTAATATTAAAGGCGTGTTCCACCACCTGCCTATTTTGTGGTATTTTTAATGCTGACAACGACAGTGTGTTTAGAAACTATAATGAACTGTTTGATGTAAGCTTTTTGAATTCTTTAAAATACATCAGCTCTTAAGGCAGGATTTATATAAAGTCAAGACTTGCTCAAGTTGAGTAGATACGGGGAGAAAGATAACAAAGCCACAGATTTAGGCTGAGGACATAGCTCAGTTGGTAAAGCACTTGCCTCACAAGTATAAGGACCTGAGTTCGGGTCCCGAGAACGCATATAAAAAGCTAGGCATGCCTGTAACCACAATAGTGGAAGGTGGAGGCAAGCAAATGCCTGGAACTTCACTGGTCAGCTAGCCTGGCTTCCAGGGGTAACTTCCCAGTTCAACCTCTCAAATAGGGTGTAAGGAACTTAAGGACTAACATTCAAGGCTGTCCTCTGACCACACACAGGTGCACATGCGCGCATGCATACGTACGAGCGCGCGTACACACACACACAAATAGATAAATGGCAAAAATTTAAATAAGCAAATATACGCAAATTCTCATTAAGTCCTTTTTTAAAAAAAAATCTCCCCTTACTCCCTTATCTTTTTCTTTCTTTCTTTTTTTAATTTAATTCTGTTTGTTTGTTTGTCTGTTTGAGATAAGGTCTCTGTAGACCTCGCTGTCCTGGAACTCACTCTGTAGACCAGTCTGGCCTTGAACTCACACTGATCCACCTGTCTCTGCCTCCAGAGTGCCGGAATTAAAGGCGCACTCCACCGCTGCCAGGCTCCTCCTGCTTTTCTTAAGAATTTCCAGTGGAGCCAAAGGGAGGGGTATTGCCCGATGGTCAGAACTGTTTCCTCTGCCTTGAAGTTCAGACTTTGCTCAGTTATAAGATAGGTAGTCAAAAAATAAAAAAAATAATAAAAAATAAAAAAACTGAGAAGAGCGCAGACACAGAACAAGGAACCACCTCCCCAGGGCTTTGTCCCCACTCTGCCCTAGGCTCTGTCGTTCCACCATCTTCAGACCCCACAGCTTGGGCAGAAGAGCACACAGAAATTGCCAAAGTAGCTTCTTCCATGTCAAGTCTGCACACACACACATACACACACACACACACATACACACACACATACACACACATACACACACACACAGACACACAAACACACATACACACACACATACACACACACAGACACACAAACATACATACAGACACACACATACACACACACCACACATACACACATACACACACACAGACACACACACATACACACACACATACACACACACCACACATACACACATACACACACACACATACACACACACACACACACACACACACACACACACACACACACACACACGCTCGTTCGCTGCTTTCCCTATTAGGCTTTCCGCAACCATCCCCAGCATCTTCTTCGCTGTTCTGTCACCTTGGGCACCTGAGGGGCTCTAAGGCAGAGGAGGCTCTCTATTTTGTATTGCCTTTAGCAATGGGTGGAAGTGCAGACAATGTGGAGTTAGGCATTCCCAGAATCCTTGGGGCTTCCCCCAGGCTCTCTGACCTGCCCTTGGACAGCACTGCAATGTACTAGCAATTGACTCAAAGACTGATAAAATATAATAGATGGGCAACCAACTTCAATCGATAGAGAAAGTCATGGACACTAAATAGCCAAGGACTGGCAAGCCGGTACTTAAACCTGGTTTTTAAAAACTTGTTCACAGGGCCTTTCGATATGGTTGCCTGCTTGCTGCCCACAGAGAAGTGGGAGGGTGTCTGTTGGGATCCTGGCCAACCTGACAAGGAGCCACATCTCGGTCCCAAGGAACCTCCTCTGGTCATAGAGTGTTCCTAAGGCCTGCATTGCTGTGCCCACTGAACGTTCTATTCTCGGGAATCAATGAAGCCTATTGCTCCAAATTAGCGCATCTTGAAACGACCAAATAAAATGAATGAGGTGATGATACAGAGAAAAGAAAACATTTAAGGATAATGAGCATGGAGCACAGAGCTTCCTTCTGTACAGGGAGGGAGAAAGGTCAGTAAATTTAGCACACACATAATAGTCCTCTCAAATCTTGTAATTCATCTTTATCTAGCCGGAACGTACTGCCTTAACCTTTCCGTTCTGTACTTCTCACAATATTTACGAATGAAAGCCTCTCAACAGGAAAGGGAAGGGTACCCATTTCAGAAAGTCGGGACTAAGCGCATCCTGGATGTGCTCCCGCAGGGAACGCGGGGTGGGGTATGCCCTTCCTGTGCTGGGAACAATGTGGAAAACCGTAATCCAATCATTTTGAGGTGTTGTCTGCTTCCGGTGCCAGTTTACCTGTAATTGGTAGCTGTAGGGTGTGGGGTTGAGTTTGGGCTTGAAATAACAATGACTGATCTCTTTTAAAACAATGGATCTGACCTCAATAAAAGTCAAGCCTCAACTTGGATCCTCCCTGGGCGAGTGTAATTGGTAATTTACTAGGAAGCTTTGTCCAAAGGCAATTTAATCTATAAGTGAACCACAGCTGCAGTTACTGAGAATAAAAACCACTAAAGAGGAAGTTGGTGGGGTAGGGGGTCCAAAGGAGCAGTTCTAAATACATAGCTTCTCAGGATGGGGACCCTGACAACCAACTCACAGTTCTGAAACCTTTTATTTGAAAACAACAAAGGAAGATAAAGCCCAGGCGTCACCTATTAGATTCAGTCATTTTAAAAGCTAATTTTATTGTAATAAATATATGGAGCAAATATTCATATTAATGGCATGCCATGAGGTTTTTCAATACACATATACATCAGCTAGATATGTTTACATGTATTCAATGCATGTATAAAATGAGTAGATATATTTACACAAACATTTATCTCTCCCTCCATAGTGAAAACATTCAAATATCCTTTCCTCTCGCTTTTTGAAATGTGCCATGTAGTACCGGTGGCCCACAGTCACCCTGAAGTGGAAGAGCACCCCAGATCACCTCTCTAACTATAAGACAGTAGCCATTGCCCCACCGTGAATATGAACCCCCTTCAGCATTTCACTGAACCCCTGTGACTCTGAATCCCTATGAGTCCCACTAAGTACAAAACATACAGAAAACACAAGAGTGGCTGAGATTTTTGCATCCTGTCCAAGTCCACTTCAGATAGCACACATAGGTCCTTCCAGCTAACATAGGTCACTTTAAGCCCGTCCATGAATAATAGAACTGTGGGAAATCGGAGCTGGCATGGGGTTGGGTGGGTTAGACAGCAACCAGATCACAGTCTTTCTGCTGTCTCCTTGGGTAAACAGATAATATTTATTAGGTGTTTTCTATGTCCAGGCACAGTTTTAAGTAGCTTATACTTATTAAATGATTGCCAACCCCCCCCTCCCTTGGCAAAAACTTATTATAATTATTTTAGCTGTGTCCATCTTAGAAGTAGAGAAGCAGAGGCATGGTGATTATAAGATTTGCCTAAGGTGGCACAGACAGGAATAATAGAATCCACTAGACTGAAACTTCTTCAAGGCCAGAGTTGATATTTTATCCCTCTCTGTATTCCAAGGACGCTTGGCACAGTGGTTCTGCTTATCTGTATAGCTCTTAAGAGTAGAGGTTTGCTACAAGAAGAACATCGTGAGGGGTGGATTGGGGCCCAGGGGTTCTGCTCAAACTTCTGCACTAACCAACGAACATCAAACCCCTACTCTTATCTACCCAATGGATAGGATATTCTCCACAGCTATGTGGAGAGCAGGGACTGACTCTTAACATGAACTCTGGTGCCCTATATTTGACCACCTCCCCTTGGTGGGGAGGCCTGGTGGCACTCAGAGAAAAAATAATCAGGCTACCAAGATGAAACTTCATAGCCTATGACCATATAGTGGGGGAGGAGGTCCCCCCAGTCTTAAACCTAGGGGAGGGGAATAGGGTAAAAGTAGGAGGGAGGGAGGGAACGAGAGGATACAAGTGATGGGATAACAATTGAGTAGTGATCTGAATAAATTAATAAAATTAAATTAAATTTAAATTTTAAAAAAGAAGAGAGGTTTGTTGAATTGAATGGTTTGAGGCACACATTAGGTGGCAGAGGGAAGGGGCGGGGCATTTGCAAAGAACACCTGCGTAAGAAGTACCTTTCCTAATCCTGGCCAGTACTCAGGGTTTGTGTGTTCATCAGAAACCTTCTTTCTAGATGTATGACACTCTACATGGCACAGGAGCCACCACTCGCCCCCACCCCCGCCCTGACTTGATGCTGCCATTTCTTAAATGATGAATACTAATTACAACTATTGGCCAATGCTAATATCACCATGGATTTATTTAGTTTTAACGGGCAAGGTGTTATTGTGGATGCCCACTCAGAGTTTAAAACATAAAAGAAGGGCTTCTGAGGTGGTCCAGCAGGTTAGGGCATGTGCCACCAAGCCTGCTAAAGAGTTTGCCTAGGGACCCCACATAGTGGAAAGAGAGAATGGAAGGCCTCAAGTTACCCTCGGTCCTCACACGTGTACACGCATATGCACACCCACCTACCTACACTCACAAATCAATATAAAAAATTTTAAAGATATGTAATTGAAGAATGATCTGACAGCCCCTTCTCATCCTAAGGGTAGTCCTGAACTTGTTCTAACCACACCTCCCATGGGAAGAACAACCAGATTCTGGTTTGCAGAGGTTTCAGCTTCCTGCAGTCAGAGCCCAAGGAAAAAAGGCACAAGTAGGTTATGCATCTGTGCTTAACACTGTCAGTGTTTTTTGAGATACACATAATGAACTCACGGAGCCTGTGGCAAGCAATACACACAAGACCTGCACAAGTCCCAGGCAGACAGATCCCCACGCTAAGATAGGATAGTGGGCCGTCTCCACTCCTAACCAAGAAGCTATCTGCAGTTAATCCTTGCTCGGAACAGGAAAATCAGTTTTCTCCATTGGAGTCTCACTGGGCTTATCAACCACTCTCCAGGACAGGCCCCACACTTAGGAGTAATAGGCCAACATAAAACAGAGTCCAGTGTGTGTGTGTGTGTGTGTGTGTGTGTGTGTGTGTGTGTGTGTGTGTAGTTTTTGTTTTGATATGTTCTGGGGTTTTTTATTTGTTTGTATTTACCTTTTTTTGTTGTTCAATTGCTTGATTTGCGAGAGAAAGAGAGCGTGAAATTGGATGGGTAAGGAAGTGGGGAGGGTCTGGGAGGAGTTGGAAGAGGGGAAATATGATCAAAATGTATTTTATTAAAACATTTTTAAAATAAACACATGTAGACACACACAAAACCTTAGGACAAATCAGGAGCAACTCTCCTGGCCACATGCAGGGCAGATGAGAGTCTGTGGCACCTACAGGCTCCAGACAGTTGACATGGAACCAGAGATGCTGGGAATCCCTGGAGTTGTGCAACGTGGAAATGTTCATTTGTCTTGAGAGCAAAGGGCCTGAGGTGTAAGTCCCAGTCTCTCATGTTGCTATACAGGAACAACAGCTGTTCCTGCATTCTGTGGAGCACCTCAGACTTCCGCTGAGGAAAGGAACCCAGCCTGTGGGGATAGAAGAGATACCAGCTGTGGCTTTCTCTAAGTATGTGAGGCGATGGCACAAAGTCAGGACAGGACACCCAAACAGGGCCTCAGGGTCTAAAACATTCTGCCGAGCGCCTTGGAATAGTGAACTACCAATGAGACATGGATGTCACAAAATATTGGATTCCCGCTTGTTGATGCCTACTCTTTTTGGGTAGCATAACTATAGCCATTTTTATTTCAGGCCTACCACCCACATCATCTCAGCTTGTTGCTGATACAGAGAAAAGCTCTCTGTGAAAGGTCAGGTTGGCCAAAAACTAAGTTTATGGTCAGCATACTCTGTGGCCTTGCTACTCCTAGAGATGCCCCAACTGTACGTGCTTGCACTAACCATAAGCTCCACTTGGGGCCGATCAAATTAAAGGTTAGCTAGAACTGCTTTGTCTAGTTGGCAAAACTAACTTGGGTCAAAAGTGACCACCCTGTTCCACTGCCCCCTCCCATCCCGAGAGCTAATTGCGGGTTATTTTGCCTTTATAAGCTGTCTCTAAAGAATGTTGGTTATCACAGTTTGGCTCCGAAGTCCACTCTGTCAATATTGGGGCATCGTGTTCAATAAATAATCCATTTCTGACTAAGTGGGTTGTGCGGCTTCCTCTGGACCCTAAACCTACTGTATTGAGAAATAAACATTTGGCCCTTATCCTCAATTCCCGGCACATGACTTCCAAAAATCCTTTGGAGTCTCCAAAATGATAAGACAGGTTTTTGTTTGCTAATCAGAGTTCATGAGACACCCAGACAGGATCTGGTAGATCCCCAGAAGAGCCAAAACATAAAGAAAGGATTCAAACTTGCAGCCCACCAGGCAGTGGTGGCACACGCCTTTAATCCCAACAATTGGGAGGCAGAGGCCGGCGGATCTTTGTGAGTTCAAGGCCATCCTGATCTACAGAGCGAGTTCCAGGACAGCCAGAGCTGTTACACAGAGAAACTCTGTCTTGAAAAACCAAATAAATAAATAAATAAATAAATAAATAGATAATAAAATAAAAAGCAAACAAACTTGCAGCCTACTAGGCTTTCGAGAAATTAAGAGTGTTTGAAGACCAAGTTAGTAGCCAATGACAAATGGTTTAATCAATAATGCTGATGTAATGAAACTTTTTTAAAAATTCCCAAAACTATAGGATTAGCAAAACACCCAGGCTAGTGAATACACTGTGGTGCTGTTGGGGGTGGAACGCCATGCATCACCTCTCGTAATGTGTTCTACGTATCACTTTCAGTTGACTGTTCTCTGTGTAGCCCTGGCTGTCCTAGAACTTACTCTGTAGAACAGGTTGACCTCGAACTCACAGAGATCCACCTGCCTCTGTCTCCTGAACACTGGGATTAAAGGCACACGCCACCACTACCCAGCTAGAGGACTGTTCTTGAGTAATAAACTGCAGTGGTAACAAGCCATCCTAAGCTCGGTGCCCCATTCTAACAAATCGTTAACCCCAAACAGAAAGTCATCAAAACCCTCGATTCTTTAGCTAACTGCTAGGAAGTAGAAAGAGCCTGGACTTGTGGTCTGAATGCATGAGTATTGTACCCGCGGGTTTTGTGCTAACGCTAGGTAGCAAGTGCTCATTGTAAATTATAAGACACTTGGTTGGTGTCCACTCAAAACTGGGGAGTTGATTATATAGAAAATCTCCACATATTTTGTGTCAGAGTGCTATAAGTAAAAACAGCTTGCATTTGATTTGTTTACACGGGCCACGAAACTCTGCATAGTAAATTAGCAAAGGAAGAAGCATTTTCTCAGGAGAGAATGCAGGAGATGTGAACATGTTATTCTTATTACCGCTCCCGGGACAGCAGAGGTTATATCCCAAACTCCTTGACAAGTTGCCTAGACAAAAGCTGCTGGGTTTCATATGCCTGCCCCTGCCTCTGCCCCTGCCCGTCCCCCTGCCCTTCCCCCTGCCCCTGCCCCTCCCCCTGCCCCAGCCCCGCCCCTGCCCCTGTTCCTGCCCCTCCCCCTGCCCCTGCCCCTCCCCCTGCCCCTGCTCCTCACCCTGCCCCTGCCCCTGCTCCTGCCCCTGCCCCTGCCTCAGCCCCAGCCCCTGCCCCTCCCCCTGCTTCTGCTCCTCACCCTTCCCCTGCCCCTCCCCCTGCCCCTGCCCCTCACCCTGCCCCTGCTCCAGCCCCAACCCTGCCCCTGCCCCTCTCCCTGCCCCTCCCCCTGCTCCTGCCCTTCCCCCTGCCCCTCCCCCTGCCCCTCCCCCTGCTCCTGCCCCTCCCCCTGCCCCTGCCCTGCCCCTTACCCTGCCCCTGCTCCTGCCCCTGCTCCTGCCTCAGCCCCAGCCCCTGCCTCTCCCCCTGCCCCTGCCCCTCCCCCTGCCCCTGCCCCTGCACCTGCCCCTCACCCTGCCCCTGCCCCTCACCCTGCCCCTGCCCCTCACCCTGCCCCTGCCCCTGCCTCAGCCCCAGCCCCCACCCCTCACCCTGCCCCTGCCCCTGCCTCAGCCCCAGCCCCTGACCCCACCCCAAGTCTCTTCTAGAGACTTAGAAGTATGCGCTGTAGAAGAGTGGGAGAAGAAAAAAGATGAAAGACAGAGAAAAACAGTCAAGGAGGTATCATGGTGACTAATGACCTGAAGTCACAAAAGGCTTTCTGCACGCAGATTGACACGCAGACTGTCAACAGCTTGGACTTCCTGTCTAGAGTGCTGTAACATTGGAAGTGAAGAAGCTAGTGATGCTGGGGAGACATGGTTCTTGAAATGCACAAAGATCCAAAGAAGGTCAAGAAAAGATGGCTAAGTCGCGGGCATGGGCGGCTCTGCGGAGTGGAAACCCACATTCAGGTACCCAGGCTTTCGCTGCCGCCTTCCTGTTTCTCAGGGCTGCGACACTGACTTCATTATCTTCCATACTTGCCACTTCCCCGACTCACACTCCATCCTCTTATTATTCCGTGCCCTGCTGAGTCAACACCAGGTCCCGAACCCTTTCCCAAACAGTCCTCCCTTCTTCTTATAGGGCCGTACTCTCTTTATCCATAGGGCCATCCACACTGCCTGCTCTCACTGTATCCAAAAGGCATGTGAATAAACCTAGGGTTATTATTGTTATTTTTGTAATAATAATATTATTATTAAGTATTGCCAAATAATAAGATCTACACACCTCCCAAATAACCTGATCTGCAATTCAGCAAGCCCACACATGAGGATGTTTTGGTATTGACAACTAGTATACATACTGAGCAGAGTCATTTAAAATAAAGAAATGGATGACTGCATATTATAATTTGTCACTGTTAAAGAATGAAAGTGGTTGGATAAGCAGATGGGACGAATGCATGCGAGGTAATATCGACAGCATGCCGGCTAATCAAACACCCAATCATCTTACCCGCCACGAGTGAGAATTTGGCTAAACATTTTGATGACGTACAGAATAGCATGCAGGGGTATTTGTTCCCAGGTAATTGGCAGGAGCTGGAGCTCATTAGATTAGCTCTCATCTGACATGCCAAATGATGCTCACAGCTGATTCGTTAGATCATCAGCAAGCGATTGTTTATCTCTTCCGTGAGCTGGGATGACAAATAAGCAATTTTAGCCAAAAGGGTTAAGGCCAATGCCAATCATTATTCACACTGCAATTTAACTGATTCTCTGGCAATCAATACCCATGCGTTCAAAATGCAATACAGCAGTTTTTCCACACTGTAGGACCTTGATGTGAACATGCTGCCAGGATACAAACAAACAAACTACTAAATAAGGCCAGGTCTCAACAGTAGTATTTATCATCTGATTTTAAGGGAGTGAAGAAGTCTGTAAAACCCACAGCATTCACGTAGGGCACAACAGAACGGGTGCATTAGCAATCTCCTACCCAGATTATTGCACTAAAGCATAAGAAATAATGGAAGGTGGCAGCAGAGAAACGGCGGTGACGGCTTTAATGCCTCCACCGAGCTTCTCAGATTCATCAGGAAATCGGAGATAACGATGGGCAAAGTAGCTCTAAATGGCTGCATTTTGCAGCTCCTGCCCCATGAGCTTGGGAGTCACTATCTTCATTCCTTTTCTTGGCGTTAAGATCTTGGGAGATCAATCAGGGGAAGGATTTGTCAGCACCGCAGTGCCTGCCCTTGAGGCGGTTGGCTTTTTGTCCTGTAATAAACCCTAGTTCCTTTTCTGACTTTCTCTCTTCTCACCCAAAACTTCTGATGATTTGGCAAGAGTCTAAGCTGTTGGGAAAGCACGTCCCTAAGTTGTATAAGAGACCAAAATACCAATAGTAGTAGGGAAAACTGCTAGAGAAAATGAGTGGTTTAAATCTCAGAACCTTGACTCAGAAACTCACCTTCATCATGTCGCTTGCTCGCAGGAAGAATGCTCAGTCGCAAGCCTTGCTTTCTCGCCCTCTGAGTACAGGCTCCAACCCAGTGCATGTATCATTGGTTTTCATGCATACTTGTTCTTCCTTCTCTGTGGGAACTGTGGTCTTTCCGCTGTTTCATGGCTCATTTTGGTACATGGAATTCAGAGAGCAGAAATAGCCTCCTCACACCTTACCTACGCTGATAAAATATTCAAAGGAAAGAATTTAAGTCGCTGCCTAACACACAACTCTGGAGAGACTTCATTACTCTGGTCCTTATGTTTTCACTGGCCTCTAAACCAAGATGATCAAATTTTGATTTAAAAAAAAAAATGTTTAGTGAAGAACTCTTTCTATAATCATTCCTGTAATCATGGTGCTAATCAAAACCCCATGAGAAAGTAGCTAATCTAGGTCCTTACAGCAACATGGGTAATTAATATAGTCATAATGTTGATTAAAGAGTAAACACCATGCCCAAGACTGGGGAGATGGCTCCGTGCTGTGTGCAAGCATAAAGACCTTGGTTCAGATCCCCAACACTCACATAAAAAGCTGGGCCAGGCTGCAGGCACCTGTAATTGCAATTCTGGGAGACAGAGAGAAGCAGCCCTGGGCCTCATTGCACAACCAGCTTAGCAAATTACTGAGCTCCATTTTCTCTTTCTTTCTTTCTTTTTTTTTTTTTTTTTTATAGTTTTCAGATCTTTTTTCTTTTTCTTTTTTCCCTTCTTTTCATATTTTATTAATTTATTCATATTACATCTCAATTGTTATCCCTAAATGTGTAGCCCAGGCTGGCCTCGAACTCGTGACCCTCCTGCCTCTGCCTCCATCAGCAAATCCTACCGGCATGTGCCACCACTACCGGCCTGAGCTCCATTTTCAATGAGAAATTCTGTCTCAAAAAATAAGGTGGAAAGAGATTGAGGAAGGTACTTGTGTTATTGTCTAATAAAATCTCAATCATTTAATTTGACCAATAAAACCTCATGAGCCAGGAGCGGGGGTAAAGGACTGCTAGCTAAGAGAGGCAGAGAAAGCACCCAGCTGACCTTCCTCCTCCTGCAATGTCCCAAAAACAAGCCCTCTCTCCCATGCCATCTCTAACAACCTCTCAAATTCAATACCCCGCCCTTCTACTCCTGTGCATCACTCTATCTGTCCTCCTCTCTTCCTCTTCCTCTCTATGATTTTTTCCTACTAACCCTATGTTCACTTCCTGTCCTTTGGTTGCTTGCTCTGCCTCTTGACCTATGGTTGACTTTATTTAATCCTGTTTATAACATTCAAGCAGAAAGCTTTGGGATTAAAGGTGTGTGCTAAGACTGAGACACACCACAACTAAAAAACAAGTTTTCTCATTAAATAACACACTCTCAGGGTTCGCAGTGTGATTGAATATCCTGCAACACACATGCTGCCAACCTTTGCCTTATACACACAGGCACACACACACAGACATAAATACACATTGGTGCATGTACATATATACATGGCCACACCAGGGAAAAGAGGAGGAGGAGGAGAAAAGGAGAGAAACAGAGGAGAGGAGAGGAGAGGAAAGAAAAGCAAGACTCACTCTCAATTTCTCTCTCTCAGGAATCTTGTCAGACCTGAATAACCAAGACTTAAAATGAATTGCTAGCAACATGGGTGTATTAAAATTGTTGTGACAATCAGTCTCTGCATGGAGAGGAGTTAAAGAGGGTGATGGGGGAATGAATCAAGAGCCATTCAAAGTTTCTAACTTATGTGACTGTAGATAGTTTGGAGACAGTTGGGGAAGTGGGAGACAGGTTGGTATAAAGGCACAGAAATGAAGGTGCCCATGTAGTGTCGGTAGAAAGATCTAGAAAATAGTCAGGAATTCGAGCTTAGAGTTCAGGAGGAGAGACAGGGACTGGAAAATAGCCCTGGAAATGGATGGTGCATCATTAGCATTGGAGCCAGCAAGAGTGAATGAGGCCTTTCCAAACTGGTACAAAGAAAGATCACTTGAAACAGTAGACCCCAAAAGTAGCGCATTTAAAAGCCCTGCCACTGTTTTATTTTATTTCATTGTCATTTCAAAAATACTTTAGGTATAACTTCATTTATTTTAAATTTCATTATCTTTCTGTATACTCAAGATTATTTTATTTTAGTGCATATACAGTGAAATTGAAAGAATGGATTTTTTCTGCAATAAATAAATAAATAAATAAATAAATAAATAAATAAATGGTGGCACATGAATTTAATCCCAACTCTCAGGAGGAGAGCCAGGTGGATCTCTGAGTTCAAAGCCAGTGTGGTCTACATAGTAAGTTATGGGCCAATCTACATGGTGAGACCCTACCTCAAAAATAAATAAATAAATAAACAAATAAATAAAATATGGGGCTTGAGCAGTGACTCAGCAGTTAAGAGTAATGGCTGCTCTTCCAGAGGACCCAAGTTCAATTCCCAGCACCCACACTGACGCTCACAACTGTCTGTAAGTCTAGGGGATCCAATGCCCTCTTCTGGCCTTCATGTACACTTCACACACATGGTACACAGACACATATGCAGACAAAGCACCTATACAGATGAAATACTAACATAACAATCAATATTGAATGAAATAAAATATCACCATACAACCACTAGATCATATTTAGATCTCCATAACCCATAAATAAAATAAAAATAATCTTAAACCAACCAGGAAATGTGCAGTCATCCGGGGAGGCTGAAATGAGACGAGAAAGGGCAGGTTGCAGAAGCCTCCTGGGTCATCCGCAGTGTGTGCATGTGTCTAGCTATCCGTGACGGTTAAATATGTATTTATACACAACATAATCTGACCCAAACTACCCCACACTGACAAATATCATTCCCTTCCACTCCCCCCTGCAGCTTGTCCTTGCTACTTTGTGGGTTCTTCTTTCTTTCTTCCACCCCTTTTCTTCTTTCAACTCCCTAACACTAGATAAGAGAAAAAAGAATAGAGAGGAAAGGAAAGAGATCCCTGTATAATGTCAGGGACTGGGGGGCGGGGGGACGACATGATTGTTACATTACTTCCTGCTGACTAGCGAGGTTGAGTTCCAAGCTTGATTTTCGTCATCAGGATTTTCTCATTTCCTCTTCTTTTTGTTTTTTCTTTGTGCACAACTACATAACAAACATGGACCAAGACCAACCAACAACCCACCATCCTCTCTCAGGGTCCTAATATTTATAGACTCTGAAAAGTCCCCAGAATTCCAAACTTCACACAATTGCAGAAACTATATGCACCTGGCAAAATCACACCTCTGCTAGAGCACAAGGCAAATCATAGTCAGCTGCTTCAAAGCAGCCTCATTTCCCTACACCTGGGATTAAAATGAGAACAGATTCTGTGCTTTTAAAGAAACCAAAATTCCAAAATTCTCACTACCCTCCTCTATAGAAAGCAGTTTTCCAAAACTGGGTAATCACAGTTTCATGTTTCCCCACGCCCAATAAGAAAACAAAGTAAAACAATTAAGGTCAGAGAAAAGGAAGTTATTGAGAGCTTCAAAGATTTAATTTCCAGGAAATAGAGAAAGCAGGTGACGATCACCAGAAGAAGAGCCCTCTGTGACAGAACTCTACTAAAGCTGACTAGTGGGGGAAGGAAAACAGAGGGAGGGGCTTGCCTTGTTTTTATTTTTTCCAAACATAATATTTTTATTATTTGGGAAATTCAGATAATGTACCCTATCACACTCACTTCCCAGTCTTCCCAGGTCCACCCTTCCACCCTTATACTCTCTCCCCCAGCACACACACACACACACACACACACACACACACACACACACACGTCCAATTTGTGTTGCCCATATACTCACTGGAACATGGTAAAACTACCAGTGGCCAGCCCCTTAAGGAAAACTGAGTCCTTCCGCTTCCGCACCCCCACCAGAAACCATGAACTGTGAAGAGCTACGCTTCAGCATCTTTATCACTCTTTTCAATGGCTTCATTGCTGGGCTGGGTTTTGGGTTTGGTTGTTGTTGTTGTTGTCGTTGTTTGGAGGGGGTGGCACAGAAGCCTTTAATGTTTCTCGTTCTCATTTATAAGTTTGAAGTCATCGACACCACCGCAAAAGAAGCTTTCCTGCCCACAGCAGCCAGCAGCAGCACACAGAGATGATGGACCTCAGTACGGTTTCCAGTGGCAGCCCAAATCACGGACATCAACATAGTTTCCAGCAGCAGAACGGATCGCGGAAGTCTCTAGAAGAAACTTAAACCGGAAAATGAACCATTCTTCAACTCAGATATCTTGTTGCTCAGAGTCTGGGGGACAGTGGGGTTTGGCAATGTGGGAGCAGGACCTGCATGAGGTCCAGGCTGCCGTACCCCACCTTGCCCTCAGCGGGCACTGCTACCGTCTAAGAACCCCAGACACAACCCTCATGTTTGTAGTGGGCAACAGATGCGGTGAGGTAGGCCCTGAGGGGGCTCGGGCCTTCCAGCAGCAGCAGCCGGAGGACTGGCGCTGCTCAGAAACAACATGCTGTTTTGTTCAGTGTGGCCCCACTCCGTGCCTGTCGCTGCTGCCCAGTGTCTAGCTCCACTTCGATCTGCGTGTGCAGCTCGATTCCACCATCTTTTCATGGAATTCTGTTTTCATGAGCATACTTAACCATCTGTTGGGAAAAAACCAGAGGGTTTCTTTGAAATATGTATGGTTAGGAGCCCAGAGACATGGGTCAGCAGTTAAGAGCACGGGCTATTCTTCCAGAGGACCCAGGTTCTATTCTCAGCACTCACTTGACAGTTCACAACCATGTGGAATCTGATGCTTCTTATGCCCTCCCTGGGCATTTCATACAAGTAGTGCACAGACATGCATGCAGGCAAAATACCCGTACATATAAAATTATATGTATGTATGTATGTATGTATGTACGTATGTATGTATGTATGAGGTAAGGCTTGGTAGTGCATACCTTTTATCCCAGCACTCAGGAGGCAAAAGTGTTCTGTATGACAAGTTATAGGCTAGCCAGACCTACAAAGCAAGATCCTAGCTCAAAGTAAATAAATGATTGGGGCTAGGGATCTAGCTGAGTTGGCAGAACCCTTGCTTAGCATGCATGAGGCACTGAGCTCCTTCCGTAGAACCACATAAGATGGCTTTCATGATGAACACATGTGATCTCAGCATTCCAGAGGCAGAAGCAGGAGGCCAGTGTGCTCCATGAAACCCTGTGTCATCTTAAAAAACAATTTGATTGAGTAATTTAAATATTTATTTATTTTTATGTTTATGAGTGCTCTATCTGCATGTACACCTGCACTCTGGAAGAGGGCAAACAATCACATTATAGATGGTTGTGAGTCACCATGTGGTTGCTGAGAATTGAACTCAGGACCTCTGAAGGAGCAGACAGGGCTCTTAGCCACTGAGCCATCTCTCCAGCCCCTGATTGAGTAATCTAAAGGAGAAGTGTAAGGAACCAAAAGCAAGCGATGTGAAAGGGTGAGGGCTAGCTGCTCATCAGAGGACAGTGAACATGTTACAGAAATAAAGATGTGTAGGAGCGTGGACCTGTACTGTACACACTGGGAATCCAAAATAAGGATGTGTGAGTGTCTTCGTTGGTGTTTCTATTGCTGTGATAAAAAAAAAACAAAAAACAAAACAAAACAAAAAAACACCATGACCAAAAGCAACCTGGGGAGGAATGGATTTACTTCAGCCTGCAACTTACAGTCCATCCCATAGGGAAGTCAAGGCAGGAACTGAAGCACCGGGCCTGGAGGAGGGCTTCTCAATGACGTAGTCCTCAGCTCACTCACTCGGCTTTATTATACACCTCTGGGATTACCTACACCGGGGTGGCACCGACCACAATGCCCTGGGCCCTCCCACGCCAATCCCTCATTAAGAAAATGCATCACAGGCTTGCCCACAGGCCAATCCAGTGAGGGCTTTCTCCTCCATGGACGCTCTCTCTTCCCAAATGACTTCAGTTTGTGTCAAGTTAACATCAAATTAGCCAGCGCCATAGGTTTGTCATACAAACAGAAGCAGTGTATCTGTGGGGCCTTTACAAAAATGTCTAATGGATCGTCGGCCGTGTGTTAAAGATGGGATTGGTTAGGAAATCTACCTCTGATTATCTCCTCCTAGGCTTTGCTGTAACCCAGACTTTGCTTAATTGCCCATTCACCCAGGAGCCTTTTGAATACAGTGAATTTCTCAAGTTTCTTAGTAAAATGGAGAGAGTACACAGAGAGTGGACAGAGAAATTAGTTACTTGAGTGGCCGCTTTCACTGTAAATTAAGTTGGAATTCTGATGTATACATACAAAATAAGCAGAGCCATCAAAATCATTTATTAAAGCCGACATATGGCTAATATTTGGTTACTCCCCTCTTCTCTCCACAGCTGGGCAGGGTGCAGTGGTTGGAGTGGGTGTTGCAGAGCTCACACAGAACAAGTGGCACAGTTGGGCAATCCTTTAGCAGTGGTTCTCAACCTTCCTCACGCTGTGACCCTGTAGTAGAGTTCCTCCCCCCAATCATAAAATTAGGTTGCTGCTACTTCAGAGCTGTAATTTTGCTACTGTTAAGAGTTGTGATGTGACTGTCTGATATGCATCAGATATCTGATATGAGATCCCCAAAGGAGTCACAAGCCACAGGGGATATTTTAGGAGCATAGAGAATGAAATAGCCAAGGAAAACATCCAGTGACTGGTCAGTCTGTGGGTTTTAGACAAAGAAAGGGACTCGGAAATGAAGTCAAGGAAGACGAACATAGAGTGAGTAGACAGGATAGACGATAAGAGAAAAACCTGGAACTCAGTCCTGAGCCAATGCGGAGGGCGCTCCCCCCGCCTTTCCTGTAAGTTACCGGGAGCTTGGGCCACAGGGAGGAAAAGCTCAGAAAGGACCCCATCAGCGCATCAGCGCAGGTGCCAGGCGCCCTGCTGAGGTCTGTCATCTCTCACTGGTTACAAGGACCCCAAAATGTAAACCCTCTTGCTCCTCACCAAGGAGGTGAGAAAAGTGGGGTCCAGGGTAGCTAATGCAGAGCCAAGGTTCACAATGAAGTCATCTACCCTGCTTCAGTCAGGAAGCTGCCCCTCCACACAAAGAACTTCCGGTTCACTGACAAAGACAAAGCAACAAACCGGAGGAGCTGAGAATGAGTGCTGGGATTGGACAGACCCAGACAAGTCCTCCCCAGGGAGACACATGGATGCTGCAGGTTAATAAACATTTCAGTTCATGCGAGACTTGGAAGGGAAGGAAACCCATTAAGGGCATGTGATGCTCACTACAGTTCTGAACAGCCCACCCCCAAAATGGAGACCGGATTTTAGGATTAGGCTTCAGCATCCCCTTTGGGCAGGAACTTTAGCTTGCTTAAAGCATGCTAGACAAAGCTCAAAACAGAAGTCCCCAGGAAACAGCTACAAACTCATAAACAAGACTTTTGAGGTCAGGATAGAAACAAACACAAGCAAAAGTAAACATCTTCCATTCGAAAGGAGTTTGCAAACAAAATGTTCAAAGCCCCTAAAGAAAACATTCTGGGGGCTGGAGAGATGGCTCAGTGGTTAAGAGCGCTTGTTGCTCTTGCTGAGGACCCCAGTTCAGTTCCCAGCACCCACAAGATGGCTCACAACCATCTGTAACTCCAATTCCAGGGAATCCAACGCCCTCTCCTGGCCCCCAAAGGCCCCGCATACAGGTGGTGCAGACATACATGCAACCTAAACACACATAATAAAATAAATCTTTAAAGAAAGAAAGAAAGATAACATTCTCTGAAACACAGTCAATGATTGAAAGCACAGAGGAATTTATTCTTATTCTAGAAACTGAAAGAACAGAGTACTCTAAAAGTCCATTGGTAGAATCCGCATGTATATTTTATTTTAAATCAATGGGAGGTCATAAAAATTTTTAAAGGATAGCTATGAATCAAGTGCCCAGATTTCTTAATAGGTTTTTAAATCCTGGAAGTGAATATAATTACCACAATTAAGGACCTCAATATATGAGTAAAGTATAACAAGTTATAGTCAAAGGGAAAGTTAGTGCACTAAGAAAAGTATTATAATAATTAAGGCCACAGGTAACAAAGGCATAAAGTCATAGCAGTGGAATTTTTTAAAATCAGAAACAGAAATAACTAGATTATACTGCTGCCAGGCAGGACGCCTTACAATCCCCTCCCATGTGACCTAAGGTCCACTGTGAAGGTGACCACTTGAAACTCCTGTGCTCATCCAGCTCCGTGAATCCCACTCAGATGCAGAAGAGGAAGGAAAAGACAAAATGGATGTAAATTAGACCCACAACTCTGTCCATCGCCAGCTAACAAAAATTAATGAGCTGACAATGAAAACCATAATACAGGCAAACAATAAGAAGCCTTTACTTAAGACCAAATAAGTTAATCAGAACTCTCCTGCTTATCTGATTATTTCTGCTACATTTGATTCAATACATCTGCAAATAGATAGTCTGATCATAAAATATTTATTATACATTCACAGAGTCCTTTTTATAGACTGTTTTGAAATCTCTTCCATTCTATCAATAAAGTCATTACAGTTGGTGAAGAATTCTTTTTTTAAAAGATAGAATTACAGTTTAGCTGAAAGGGTAAATTGTTAAATGAAAATATAACAGAAAACAAATGCATAGAAACCAAACATTTTAAATATTTTGAGTTGTAGATGACATGATCTTAACAGGAAACAGTTTTCCATGCCATCACTACATACATCCTGACAGAAGCAGCCACAGCTTACCTACCACCAGCTCTCACGCCCACACCCAACTGAGACTTTGGCTCCTATAGTGTCCTTTGTCACCATACGCCCAAGCTTCTTGCAGGAGAGATGGCACTATGGGTCCGAGACAAAGATCACAGTAGACCTGGAATATCCTCTCGTTGCCAGCCATTAGGTGTCCTTGGAGTAGAAAGGATAAAGGAGACAGCTTTGAAAGGCGCCCCCTTGACAAAGTCACTCTTATAGGCCATGGACTGGTCTGTAAAGAGCAGTAAGGGAGAGGGGATGAGTCTGCAGATGCAGGCACCTGTCCACCTTTAGAAGATGCCATCTAAACATCCCTAGCACCTGCCCGAGAGTCCAGAATTTGGACAGCAGATCCAAGAGATACAGAGACAGAGGACACAAGGTCCACAGAAAAGGGCTAACTGTGACATGTCCTCAGACGGAAATGGCAACTACGAGAGTTGTGACAAACTTGAGGCACCATAGTCATAAGGATAGAAAGGACAAGGGCAAACCATGTCTCCACACACTTAAACCAACCTGCTCGAGTCCCAAGGCTATTCTATACAGAGGAATGAAGAAAGGTAAGTTGAGATCAGGGGCTGGGGAGCTAGCTCAGTCCGTAAGACACCAGACAGTTCCGACAACCAGAGTTCAGTCTCCAGAACCCACATTAAAAAAATAAAATAAAATAAAAAAAGTCAGGCATGGTGGTAACATTTTCAATCCCAGCTCAGAGGAATCAGAGACCAGTCTGGCCTAATCGGAGAGTTCAGGTTCAATGACAGACTTTGTCTCTAAAACTAAGCCCAATGCTGTCCTAGTTTGATTTTTTTTTTTTTTTCTTGCTGTGATACAACACTGACCAAAAGCGACTTGCAAGTAGAAAAGGGTTTATTCGGCTTACAGGTTACACACAGTCCATCATGGAGGAAAGCAGAGGCAAGAACTCAGGAACTGAAACTGACACTACGGAGAAATGCTGCTTCCAGGCTTGCTCAGCCACCTTACCTATAGAGCCCAGGCCCACCCGCCCAGGGATGGTACCACCCACAGAGCCGCCCACAGGCCAATCTGATGAAGGCAAATCCTCGAGTGAGATTTCCTATTCCCAGATATGTCTACATCTGTCTGTGTCAAGTTGTCACAGATTCAGTATGACAATGACCAAAGAGATTAGCCTTTGGCCTCTACAGGCAGGTGTACACATGTGCAAACACACACACACACACACACACACACACACACACACACACACACACACACACTGACTGAAAGAGTTAAGAGTGATTAAGATTACCAAGGCAGGAAACAGCCCAGAACAGCAACTGGGACCACACAGAGCCCTGGAGTGCCATAAGCCATCTCACTGAGTAGAACTCCTCGACCATATTGCTCAAAGATGGTCAATTTCAGCGACAGAAAAATCTAGGCAAACCAAACATGGTGGCACGCGTCTGTTATCCTCCTACTGGAGAGGCTGAGGCTCGAGAATTGCAAGTCTAGGCCAGCCTGGACTACATAGTGAGTCTGAAATATAGCAAAATCTTATCTCAAAAGCCTGGGGAGAAAAGGAACTAGAGACAGCAAAGAGATTCCCTGCCGCCAGCCTACCCGACCCCATACAAACCCCACCCCACACACCATGAAATACACACCGTTTAAATACAACCATTCTCGGGCAGGGGTTGTTTTGTGGGGCTGTATCTGCTGCTTTTCTGTACTATTTGATGTGCGTTATTTACTGTAAAAACCACTAGCTATTAAAAAAAAAACTTATAGAGCATCTTTATCTAAACTTAATACGACGAGCAAGGATTAACTATAGAAAGAGAAATTTAGCTTGTAGAATCTCTCCTGAAGCTGACCAACTTGATAGCCCCTACTTTGCCTATGGCCTCTTAATGGGAGAGCATAGGTTCCAGCGCCCTGCCTGTGCTTGCGCATTCCACAGCTCACAAGTACATGGTGCCGCAGTTAGTCGTGTGCTTATGTCATTTGCTACTTCCTTCCAAGGCATTTTGAGCTTTGAGAAGTCATAAACGATATAAATCAACCTTGTATAATTAATGCACATTTTCATAGAAATTAAATGTATGATTATGATTTTCCTTCCAAAGACAGATTCCCTTTATAAGCTCTTTTTTTAGGTATATTTTGAAATGCATATTGATAGCAACATAGGTTTTGAGCTTAGAAGTATAAATTCATTCTTTGATGAGAAGAAATTGCCCTGGACTCTATACATTGTAAATACAATTAATGTACATACTTTATTCACTCTATTTAGGGGAAAAATGGAATGCCTTTGGGGAAAAGGAGATAAGCGATTGAAATGCAAATAGTGAGAGGAGTTGAATCCTGGGCGAGTCTCTTCTCAGATGGCATTGCTAGTCAGCAGAGATGCTGGAGTGTTGAGTCTAGGTTTTACACACGCTGCTCATAGCACACAAACTTGAGCAAGCCGTGCACTACCCCGAGCTCAGTGTCCTTCAGGGTCAAATAGCCTATATGATAGCACTCCCATGTAGCTCAGTAGAGCATCCCTAAGCCAGACCTGTAAGAAAGTGTTATCATCATCCTCACAATATCTAACAACCCCCCAGCTGATTTCTTCACTTCCTGTTTCTGAAGACACAGACACTTAAACTTGGAGGATGTCACCATTTAAACACAGCCAATGTGCTTACTGCTTCTTCATGTGTGCCACCTTGCGTACTTATGACAACACAAGTATTATTCTGGTTTTAAAGGGGTCAGATTCCAAATTCAGAAATGGGAGTAGCTTGTCCATGGTCATCTAGCTGTTATCAATGAGCCAGGATTGAACTGGTCTCTTGCTAGAGCTGACGTTCTAAACCTGGGAGCTATACAGCATTCTCAGTGCACAGTCCGCCCTTTGCTGCAGGCACTACTACCACTAGCAATGAGTGCTCTGTGTCCAAAAAAAAAAGTTGCATCCAACTAGCAAGTCCAAGTGAGTGGATTCTCGTGCCCTGTCCACTGCAGGCTGCTTCTGCCAGAATGCAACGCTTTCGTTACCTGCTTCATATTAATGTCAAATTCCTGAAGGAAATGTACAACTAGAGAAAAATTATCATGGTGCTAGCCTCCACATCACTAATAAAAGTACAATTGGAGTGATGTGACAGACTAGCTTTCCTCGGGACACCTGCTGCCCCCACTGCCTTAAACTGGTGGCATTGCTATGGCTCCCTCAGTCCCAGCAGCCTGGATTTCACATTTGTAGACAACCACGGGTTAGAAATCAATGCAAGGCTTCCACCACAGGGAGACAAGATGCTAAGCAGGACAGGAGTAGGAGGACCGGTTTCACTTCCTCCTCCTCAGCAACCTGGTACGGTGATAGACTCTGCATGTGGGACACGCTGGGGAAGTGTTCATTGCAGACCCCAGGTGCCAGCGTGGAAAAGAGACAGAGTGCTTCCAGCAGCTGCGTCTGGCTTTCTGGCATGCTCTCTGCACGATGGTACTGATCCTCCCCCATCCTTGCTGCCATGGCTTCGCCAGTTACCTGCAAACTAGATTTCATCCACCGCAATGACACACAGCTTGCCACGTATGTAAAGTCGCTGCTATGGTTACTGTTTTTCAAACTTCTGTGAACCATCCTAAAGGAATCAATGTCAAGACACTTTTAGCTATAAAGACAGAAAAATAGAAGAGGAAGAAGAAGAAGAGGAAGAAGAGGAAGAAGAAGAACAAGAGGAAGAAGAGGAAGAGGAAGAAGAGGAAGAGGAGGAAGAGGAAGAGGAGGAAGAAGAGGAAGAGGAAGAAGAGGAAGAGGAAGAGGAGGAAGAGGAAGAAGAGGAAGAAGAGGAAGAAGAGGAAGAAGGCTTCTATCCTGGACCTCTTGAAGCCAAGCATCCTGATCATGGACACATGTAATGATTTTGGAAATCAGGAGGAAAAAGTCTGCTTTATCCTAAATTAGCACACATTTCCTGAACATGAGGGCAGGGTTCAAAGGGTTAATCCTGAGGCTGTAGCGCTAGGGAGACCCTACAATGAAGTTTTGCTAAAATCCCCCACCTTTAGTAGAGCCCTTTTTGCACATCCGGAAAGTAAGACATCTTTCCTGGGTTTCCCTCCCCATGTGTTTTTATGATACACCTTTCAGCAAACGCTTTTACAGTGATATTAAACATTAACTCTAGATGGGTTAATCCCAAGACACGGCAGCAGCCTTAAGGTTAATAGTCCTTTTAATTAAAGGATAAGTCAGTTATTGAACACAGAAGCTAATCACAAAAGGATTACCAGTGAAAATGAACATAGTCTGTGCAATTAGTCTGATAATTAAGACTTAAGTCCTGGACCGAGACCAAAGTGCTTGTAACACGCAATAAAGTTCCGAGAGCTGTGAGGATATTCAAGATGTTAGCTTGTGCTTTATTGCACCTTTCATTTATCATGTACCCACGATAGCAGCAAACACGGTTCCCCAACGGATGTCAGCATGGATAGCTGCAACAGCTGTTACTACATAAGCCTGGTGTTTCTCACAATATGATTACTCTGTCAACGGCGGCCGTAAAAGGTGGCATCTGCATTCATCAAACAGAGTTATCAATAAATGTAAAGCCATACAACAATTAGAGATCTCAAAGGAAGAACAAATCCAAATAGGAGAAAAAAAAAAATACCAACCACACTCTTTAATTACTAAGATTGTTAATCAATAAAATGAGTTCATAACTTTTAATTAAAATTTTATTTGAGCTGGATGTTTGGAGAGTCAGATTCTTTGTTTTCATTACATTTAACGGTTGCATTAGAAAAATCCTGGTGGCATCTGTGAGAGGCCATCCCTTGGGGGAAGGCTTTACATCTGTAATTGCATATTCTCACCTACAGAGGGTGTTAAGAATCCTTGTTAAGGATAAGAAAACAAGGAGCCATCTCACAGCAGCGATTATCACAGAGCAAATTACCGGGTAGAGCAATCCAGGAGCTGTCAAGAAAGGTTAGCAAAAAAGAGTGTGAAGAAATCAACCGTTCAGCAATCCATCGTGGGCCAGAACTAGCTCTGAAGCTAAACCCAAGGAAAGGAGCGTGGTTTTACAAAGCCAAGCCTGCCTCTATATCGACAAATAAAGATTACAAGAGGTTACTGGTGAAGGTTAAAAAGATAAAACAACAAAGGGAAAATCAATTGCTTAAACCATACTGAAGATGCTCAGGCATGGTACGTTTCTGTATATGGTATAATACTCTACTTTTTTTTTTTAATTTTTTTTAATACTCTACTTTTAACTTGTGTTAATGAGAGTGAGTAATTCACAGATCCTGCTCAGAAGTCGGCTGAAAATCCCACACAGAAGTCTCAGTCCCTTCAGGCTGAATGAGTACTTCACTGTTAACGCTTTGAAATGGTCTCTTTTTGATTTGTAGAAAAAGAAAATGAAGTATTTATAGCTTCCTTCTAGGGCTTCCCTTAAACGCATGTTGATTTCCTAAGCTCCTGTCTGAGTTAAGAGTGTGAATGGAAGTCAGGCACCCTCTCAGGGTTCTAGCACGTTCAGGGCACGTGACTCCAACACACGGACCCTGACACTCGAGGGAGATGCTGGAGCAGGATGCAAGAGCATTCTCTGAGTCCCGGAAATGGTTCACAGGTACCCAGAAGAAAGGGCATCAGCCTGCAGCACAGTGCGTGAGGTCCAACCTCTTTGTCCAATGCTTCTGCACGACCACGCCTTTGCTTGTTGAATTTAGCCTTAAAATGCAGAGGTTTTCCCATTTCTTTGTTTTGTTTCCAAGAGCTCTTGGATCACATAAAACTTGTGTTTAACCAAGGTGCATGCTTCTCTCCTGTTCATCTGTCTTTCACTGTACAGGCCAATGCAGTGAACCGGGTGGTGAGTGAAAAACAGACACTACTTTCTCTCCCCTATACAGCAATGTCTCAGATTCATAGCCCATAGCAGATAGAATGCGGCTCATGTGTTTTCCTCCTCTCAAGAAAAGTTAATATGCTGCCATGAGAACACGGCTTGGGGAATTGGCTAAAGAACGGCTATATTTCACAAGAGGCCCGCCCCCTTCCACTTTCTTCAAGTACTTTGGAAATAATGACTACACCCCTGGGATCAGGGTCATATCTTGGGGAAATGACAGTTCCTTATAGTTAAGTAATGAGTAACAGATGCCAGAAACAGATATTAATTCATTGAAACTGCACATAACCCATAGGCACTAACTTTTATTATCACCCTAAGGAGGTCAAGTGTGTCCCCATGTCACATTGTTGCCAAAGCTGACCTATGAGCCCACCCTATCAGGCCTCAGAGTCTATGGCCTCAACTAGTCTTCTGCTTTACAGAAGAGACAGATGGGGGGGGGGGGCGGGGAGGAAGGAAAAGAGCATTTATTGGGCGTATACTTAGTATCAGTCTTTTATATGATGTTTTGTCTCTGCTTGCATAATTCTGCAGATGCATTGAATAGATGGGAAAATTAAGACTTAATGAAAGAAGCCGGGCATGGTGGTGCACCCCTTTAATCCCAGCATTCAGGAGGCAGAGGCAGGTGGATCCCTGTCAGTTTGAGGCCAGCCTGTTCTACTTCCATAGTGAATCCCGGACAGCCAAAGCTGTTGCACAGAGAAACCCTGTCTCGAAAAACCAAAAAACACAACACAAAACAAAAAAGACCCAGTGAAAGGAGCTGAACCTGCTCAAAGTCAACTCAGTAAATAGGAATATCTGAAGGAGTCAAATATAAATTTCTATATTCCAAAAAAAAAAAATCTGTATTATTTCCTATAGTCACGGTAAAACCTGGTCTCTGGATTTCCATTTCACCAACATGCAAGGATGGCTGAGAGTGCAAAAAGAAGATGACAAGACCAGGGAGATTACATAAATTGCTATGTATTTTTTTTCCTTTTGGTAAAGAAGTGCATTTTGGTTCCAGGACAAAAGTATTAGCAAGGTTTGGAAGGTTTGTTATTAAATGATGTTTAAATAGTATAAGGGTTTTGAAGGAGGACGACCCATGTTGAGTTCTGTGTCAGTAGGAGAGGGCAGAGAGACATATGACATAAAAGCTTACACAGAGAGGTCGTCAAACACATTAAGGTCAGGGTTTTGCCATTCTCCTCAGCAATGAATGTTGGATTTGTGGTGCCTGTGCTTGTATTTGCTCCTTGATACTAGACTAGGAAATTAAGTTTGAAACAACACCCAGGAAGAAAGTCTTTAGCTCACAGGTGCTAACACGTGGCTGGGTAGAGCGTTGAGTTTCTTCCAGTCTGCATTACTGCTGTACCAGGAGGTGGGAACCATAGCTCTCCAAAGACATGAGTCTTGTGAGCTATCTTCTCCTTTCCAATAGTGATATTTTTCTGTGCCTTTTGACATTCAGGATTTAGCTTTTTCCTGCTTTTCATTTATTCTTGGAAATTGTCGGCTCTCTAACCTCACATAGTTAACAGTCCAGGGCTGGAAACCATCCCACCTACATCACCACATATAGATCCTAAATGTCACAGTAGGACCTATTCTTTTTTTCCCGTTACTTAGTATGGCCCGTTTTGCTACAGACATATCAGAGGCATCAGTGGAAATGGTCCACAGTCATGAAAATGTTTAGTATTTTGCTCATACCTATAAACAAAGCGGGAGGAATCCCAAGCATTTTAATCTCCCTCATTGCATACAAACGGTAGTCACACTTGAACATCAAAGGTATTTCAAATCTTAAACGATACGTAAAAACATGGCAGCCCCAGAGTGTTATTCAATTTCTACATTTTGAGATGATTGAAAATGAGCCTGATTGAAATATGAAAGTCGTATTTTTTAAAACTTTCATTTTGCAAAGGTTAATTGACAAGCGCTTTGAGCAGAGGGAATGTGCTTCCAGTAAGTTTCCAATTACCAGAATATAGACTTGGGAGAATGTGTAAAATATATAAATCTTGAAATGCTAACAGGACTTGCATTTGCTAGATGGAGAAGAAAGCAACACATACTTGAAGACATTAGAAGTCACTTTATAAAGCTATAACTATCAATATAAAGATGAAATAAATATCTTGACTTTAATTTCAGTAATAAAGTCTACAAAATCTTTCCATAGGAATCGTCAATGATTTCTATCGCAAAGTCCATTTCCTACTAGTGAAAAAAAAAACTGCACATGGCTACAGTTGCATGGTTGCATGAATCTACATATTCTTATATAGACAGATATGCAAATTTTCTGCCAAATAGATTAGCAAAATGCAAGTAGTATGCAATCTGTGGGAGAGTCTATCTTGTTGCAATTTTAAATTTTCTCAATCCATCAGTTAAATGTGGATTCAGGGCACAGACTCATATTTCCTTGTCAAATAAATTATGTCTTACATCAAAGACCACACAGATTCCTACTTAACAAAACAGGAGAATGTCTGAATAGACCATAAATGTGAAATATGCAAGAGAGCAAAGTGAGACAGCCGATAAAATAAAAGATTTGTTAGTCAGCTCAAAACCATCTACAGAATGTCACTGCTGACAATCAGAACCAGTGATTAAAGAAATATTCTTTAAAACTGATGCTAATTTTTTCCATGAGAAATGAGCTGGGGTGATAATGCAAAATGGTAACAAATTGCTATGCATGAAAAGTTTGTAATTAGGCAACACAATTGAGTATGGGGTTTGTTGCTGTTGCTTGATTATTGAAACATAATACGGGAAAAAATGTGCTAAGTCTTTAAGAAATAAGCCAGGTATCAAATTATTACCTAGCTGTAAATCCATGGGTCAATATTATTTGTCATTTCCATTTGGCTTTTTTCCCATTCCAAGTAATTTATAGGAATTAATTCTCATTGATAGTAATGTTTCCTAGTCTGTTATTTTTTTTCCCCTAAAAGAAGCTACACTGAAAAACACAGCTGGCCCTGTGTGCAACCCCTGTTAAAGATGTTAGTTGTTTAATGATTTGGCTAAGTCCAACTGTTAGTAGTCCTTAGGTTAGTACAATCTGTTTTTAGATTTATTTCTTTTCTATGTGTGAGCATTTTGCCTGCATGTGCACACATGCAGCATGTGTGTGCCTACAGCCCACGGAGACCAGAAGAGGATGTGGGATCCAGTGGAGTTACAGATGGTCGTGGGTCATGAGAGCATCCACCAGTGCTCGTAGCCACTGAGCAATCTTTTCAGCTGCCACTAACACTATCTTTAAATGCAATACAATATAACGAATTACAGTACAAAAATATTATGTAAAATTCCTTTAAATTGTATTATTTTCTTAAATAAAGTAGAAGACAGCTTAGCAATTACGCCAGAAAAGTAGGGATGTTGCCTGACATGGTATTTAACCCAGTAACGGATTCTTAAAAAATAGAGCTTCTATATGACTGAGTTAAACTCTCTATAAAAACTGACAAGAGTTTTTCGCTGTCCACACTCCATCAAGTGTATCATTACTTTTCTCCGGATGCCATCATTAAAATAACAAAAACAAAAAACACATGCTGAGCAGTTTACAAAGCAAAAATGTATTTTCTCACAGTGCTAGAGACTCGGGGTCCAAGATCAAAGTGTTGATTTTCGCAAAAAGCTCCTCTTCTCAGCTCATGGCTAGCTTTCCTCTCCGATGACTCTGTGTGCCCAAACTTTCTTAATTTTGTTTTTAAAGACATCAGTCAAATTGGATTGGAGGTGACAGGGGACTGGCTCCACAAATAAAACCCTTGCCATCAAGCATGAGGACCCAGAACCCACATAGAAGCCAGCCAGATGTGGGGCTCCCTGTAACCCCAAAACTCAGGAGGCAAAGACAGGGTTCCCCCAGGCCAAACTGGTTAGACTGAGCAATCATAATTGGCTGGCAAGTTCTGCCTTCCTCAAGATAGCCTTCTGCAGTACATAAAACGGAGAGTGATAGAAGACTACACATACAAATCAACCTCAGTCCTCAGTAAGCATGTTCCTACATCACACATGTACATTCACGTGTGCATGCATTCACACACACACACACGTCGACACACATAGGCACTATGTGCATGTGTGCATGCATGCATGGGGTGTGTGTGTGTGTCTGTGTGTGTGTGTGTGTGTGTGTGTGTGTGTGTGTGTGTGTGTGTTGGATCAGACTGGGGAGACTTGGAAGGCCTTATCTTTACTCAGTCACCTCTTTAGAGTCCCTATACCCACACACACATGCTGAGGCCTGAGAGGGTTGGGGTCTCAGCCCTGGAGTTTGGAAAGGATGCACAACGCAGCCCCTTACAGCACAATGTCACCCAGTAGATAGGTCCCACGGGATGAAGATGGTACCCAAAGTACACCAAAGGAGCAAGTACAAGGAGGAGACCGGTTGAGGGTGGAGTCATGTGGCCTCTCTCACTTTCTCCCTATGATGGCCCTGCTGGTCCACTCCTCCCTGCAGGTCTCTGCATCTCTGCATTTCTCCGCACCAACACCTAAACTTCTTTGCCCCGAGTCACCTTTACTTGAATCACAGTGGACATGAGCAGTGAGCACAGCACTTGGAAGGGGTGTCCCACCCCAACAGAGAAACTAGTGACTCCAAAACACCCTGTAGTTAGTGGTATAAGGGTTGGGGCAACCAGTAGAAAGTTTCCCAGCCCAGATTGTGCTGCCCATCTAGGATCCACCCAGAAACAGATTCAACCATCCAGGCCCCCCCCCCCCCCCCCCCCCCCCCCCCCCCCCCCTTTTTTTTTTTTACTTTTGCTCTGTGCTCCTCTCTATGGGGTTGGAGGGAGGCTGGTTATTCTATTAAAGACCGGTATGGATGGGGTCAAGGTCAGGAAGAGAATGAGACAGAGGAGAGAGACCAGAAGAGACTTAGGATGCTTGTCTCAGTATAAACAAGGCGTCACTTCATCCGCATTTCACCCTGTTTCAGCGCTGCTGGGAGACTGTGAATGTGCTCAGCAGTAAAGAGCACCCCCCCCCTGCCAACTTCCTCAGAAAGATACTAGTGTCCAGAAGGCCTGGGAATCCCTCAGTAGGTTGCGTAGTTGGCATGAACTTTAAGGAAAGGGAAGAAACAAACAGCCCTCTATCAGTTTTCCTTCTTTCCCAGGCAGAAGAGAAGGAGGGCTGGCAAATGTGAGTGTCTGTGTAAGTCAAGCCCTGGCGTACCGCCGACTACAGGGCTCTGCACTGTGTTCAATAAACAGATGGTGCCAAGTGGCAACACCATTGTGGAGTCACATTTGTTTCTTCAGCCGCATTCGCGGTATCTGCATGGTCCCATTGTTCTGTGGGGCTCTTCCCTCCCTAGCATGATGGATTGCCAAGCAATAAGACCGCTTTCATCTTTATCACCACCTCTCTCACCTCCTTCGGTTCTCCTTTTACTGCCAGGGCTGTGTCGGATGAGCCACTCAGTCTCTCATTGGCTTTTTGGTACCCATTAGCACCCGGCCATTCTGGTTTTAAAATATTGGAAGCTCTTCGATTGTAATCATTGGGGTTTGTCGATTAGAGGGGATATGGATTGTGTTTTAATTGTTCAGAAACAACAGTATCCTGACTAGCATTAGCCAAGAAAGTCTCCCCAGAGCAAAGATGACCCAGCTGGTGAAAATTAAGTGGCAGACTCATCAATAAAACCAGGGGGTCGGCCTATCGGCCAGGTTATCATCTTCCCTTTGCCTAACCTTAGGGACAATCTCCAAATGCAGAAGTCTAAGATTAAAAAAAAAAATTAAGCACTTAGACTAATGTTTTAGCAAGTAATTATCAAAAGAGGTAAGCACAGTCCCTAATCTCTGTGTGTAGCACCTGCTACTGTGGCGCTTGCTGTGACATACACTCATTGCTTCCATGAATCAGAGGCCAAAGTAGACGGAGACCCCGGAGGAAGAGCCCGTTGGAAAACAAAGGCCCAGCATTTTTTCTCCTCCACACAAAATCAGGTCATGCTGAGAAGATGCTGCCATAGAACCAGGCTCCATACACAAAGTGCAATGAAGGCCTTCACAGCTCAGGACCAAACCCAACTGGTGAGATGTAATCTGCACAACTTCAGTTTGCAAAGGATACCTGTGATGTTCAGGTCGAAATCAGAAATCTGAATTCATGATTTTTTTTTTTTCATTTTCCTCCTGAATTTTATAACAGTTGCAACACATGTGTCATTTGCCTTAATGGGCTTTGTTCTCTGGGCTTTCTGGCTGGCTATACCTGGTGACTGCGGCGCCACCTGACATTCTGACCAAGATAGCACAAGTGTCTTCCTAGATTCCATCTGCACCTTGTCGCAGCCCCACAAACAGAACTACAGACCCTACAAAGGGCCCTAAAACAGGAGCAGAGAGATCAGGGTTCTCCTGCCTGACTGCCATTTGGAGCTTACTTCACTGGCAGATGAGGGACGGTCACTAGAGCAGCGCCACCACTGGGCACTTTGGGCATCCAGTAAACAAAATCACCGCAAGAAGATGTTAAGTAGGCCTGCCGCCCCACCCATTTTCCCTCTCCTGCCTTCTCCAGATGCCTCTTTAGACTGGAAATGGGAGTGAGCAGGCTTGCCTCTTTTTTCTGTGCTGTGATAGTTGTGTTTACTTGGTTATAGGTTAAATACATGAATGAGGATTTGTCGACTGGGTTTATCAAAGTGTTCTGAAGTTTCCAGTTGGGAAGCTGTGGATGTTCAGGAACAGTTAGTTATCAAGGACGAGACTTCTAACACCAGTGAGCAGGCCTTATGATTCTTCTTCACTGAAAAAAAAAAAAAAAACAGAATTCTGACCATTGGCTAGATCTGGGAAGGGGTTTAAAGTTTACCTCCTGTATTGTCCTTGGCTGGTGCCTTAGTTTAGCGGGACCCCTGGGCCCAAATCTGCCTATCATATTGTTCTACTTGTAGATTTCTAGGACCATCTGTATCCTTTTATTTTGCTATTCTCCCATGTGTCTCTCATTTAGAGTCCCAATAGGATGCCTTCCCCTCTGTCCCAGTTTCCTGGCAAGTGAAGGCTTTCGTGGGACATGCCCCTTGGGCTAGTATGCAGATATAAGTGAGTATATACCATTTGATTCTTTCTGCTTCTGGGTTAACTCACTCATTATGATCATTTCTAGCTCAATCCATTTATCCACAAATAGTTGAGTGGAGAGTGTGATACGACTTTCTCACGTACTCTGGCGCCTCACATTTGACCATGTCCCCTGTAGGGGGAGATCTGGTGGCACTCAGAGGAAGGACAGCAAGTAGCCAAGAAGAGACTTGATACCCTATGAGAATATACAGGGGGACGTAATCCCCCTCAGGAACAGTCATAGGGGAGGGGAATAATGGGAAAATGGGGGGGGGGGGAGGAATGGGAGGATACAAGGGATGGGATAAACATTGAGATGTAACAAGAATAAATTAATAAAAAAAAACAGAATTGCACACAGACTTTGTAGGATAAAGCAACACGTAAATAAAATTAAATAAGATTATTGGCTATGAATATTTTATACACATTGTAGCTTACCCTAGCAAAGTAAGACCTGACTCTTTACGTGTATTTTGCTAAGAAATTTGAAAAGTAGGTTTTGTTCCCAACAATTTCTCTAAAGACTTTTCCAAGGTCACCTACAGGAAAACCATAAATATCCATTGTTCATCTGAAGTAATTCAAGCCTTTATATTTTTGGCATTTTCCACAACGGAGTAAAAAAGAAGCGATGGGATTTTTTAAATTTCTCCCAGGCCCAAGTGATTTCTTAATTTACAATAAGCTAACTGAGAACACACAGAGAGCTTTTGTGCCGTTCACCCCCCCCATAATAACCCAAGTAACCAACATTATATTGTCAGCGCGGTCTCCTCTGATGAAGTGTTTAAGTAGGCTCTGTGTCAGGGCTTGTCATCTCAGTGTTTCAGGACAGGAAGTGCAAGGAGGAAGCCTCTCTCCTCCCTCTGGACACCTCTCCCAAAACACAACGTGTTTGCTATGTTTTAAAGAAAGGGCTACCCCTTGCTCCCTTTGTTATCTCAGTGCCTGACTTTCGGTCTTGGACAAGCTAAGTAAGTTGCAGATGAATAAATAGCCCCAGGCCCCATCCTCTCAAGTTCACAGTCAATAGAAGAGAAACCTGGGGATGAACAATGTCTAACGTCAGGTCCTGCAATTGGTTAGAAGTGGAAAAGAACACAAACCCAGATCTCTTGGTATTCACGTTGTAGGCATTTCAGCCAGTAAGTTGAACTCAGATGCCACACTCTCTAAAGAAAATGTGTTGAGTGCACTTTGTAGCTCACGGTGCCTGACTTACATACTGCTTATGAAGATGTGGCCCCTAATACTCGAGGTGTGATGTTTGATTATCCTAGCCCATGGAAACGTCTACCGTGAAAGCACAGTGGATCCAGACTCCAGGCCAGACCCCAGTTGTGTGGCCTTCATAAGTTCCTTGGTACAACCATCAGATTCACCTCTATGAAGGAAACACAGTGGTAACTGATGCCTTGGAGCTGCAAGACCCAAGCAAAGCGATACATATAGAGCAGACAGCTCAGGCTCTGTCCCACGAAAACCAGTGTAGCAGTAACTTAAACTGCTGTGCAGGAATTTGTTGAACCAAAGAGGAAAAGAAAAAGACCCTATAAAAATATATTTAAATATGCACAATACATATGTTTATTTTTAAGCATAATGAAATAGACACACATGTATTTTTCAACATATATGTGTTACATATTTAGCATATATATTACACAAAGAGTAATATCTATCACCGTTACATATTTAACATTATATATAGCATACATATGCACATATGTCACAGAGGAGTAATCCAGGGAAAATGTACAACAATATATTAAGATAAATGACTCTGAAAAGTGGGGTTTTGTTTCAATCTATATTCAAATATATCTTCTACAATAACCCTGAATGATAACTTATATAAAACTGATTTGTACTTTTAACATTATTATTGGCTCCTGTCACCTGTGTAAAATCTCACTCCTTTGGGGAAAATCCTAAAATCCCTTCAGTGTGAGCTGCTGATGTCAAACTGATACTATTTTTCCAAAAATCATTGCTGTGATTTTCATTTTTAGAATCAGTTAACTTTGCATTTACTTATTCTATTGAACATTTACCATGTGGTTGACACTGTTCTGGGTGCCTCATACTGTGGAGATAAGAGATGCCTCCATTTGTCTCAAAGCTCCTTTTAGCTGGGAAAACCAGACCAATGGAACCACAAGGCAAGTAGAAATTCCTTAGAACACGCTTTAACCATATATTCACAGCAGCCACGAAAATGACTGACATGAGTTAACATTTTGCTAAAAATAAATGATTATTTTGTAAAAACAAAACAAAAAAACCTCTGTGGACATGGTTTTATAAAGCATAATTTTACAAAGAAAGCACCCAAAAATCTATATAAGCTACACAGTAGACATGTCAGTGAGCTTCCAACGTGTCATCTCAAACGTAATAAGGCTGAGAAGTCTTCCTAGCTGTCGCCCCCGCCCCCCCATCATACCGTTCTCTGCACACAAGGGCCATCAGGCAGACTTCGTAGCTGCGGAGGTCACAGACGGGGCACAGCGGTGTGTAATGCTTAAGCTGGTAGTCAACATGATATACCTTCAGAATCAGTATAGTCATCCTGAATAACACGGGAGCACCATCGTAATCTACAACACGCTATCATTTTTCCTTGCTTTTCCTTATGTGGCTCTGGTGACCATAACTCATCGACACATTTGTCATAGAACCTTCCAAGAGAGCAGATAATATCAGTGGACTTGCATGCTTCTATCCTGGGATCCTACAGTGTTTTTCTAATATAAATCTAGATATAGTCGCAACCATATTTGTTTCATGCCTAGAAACAGCTATTCTTAAACAGCAGGGCCTCCTCGGAGGCTAACTGTGCCAGATGTGCCCCTTCTGCTCCTTGAACGCTTAGCAATAGAATGGAAGCCTTAGCATATGAAGGCAGAAGCCTCTTACACAGAAGAAGCATCCCTCATGATCCTGGGCCGAGTGCTGGGCCAGTGGCCAGAGCTCAGCCTGGAAAGAGTCACTTTCCCACCTGCCCTAATGTCCACTGTGCAACAGAGGACGAGCTTGTGCTTGAAGTCTTCACAGGAAGCAGCGGCCATCCTGAGCTGCCTTGATTCTCCCCTCTGACTGCCTGTGCTCAGCTTCAGCAGGAGCCCAGGGTGGGCAGCAGCTAATGGCTACCCTGGCAGTTGGCGTCATACCAAGAGACTAGACCAGAGACCCGTGTTGAGCCATCTGCGCCTGGGGGTAAATCAAAAGAGTTTTCCCAACTTCATAGGGGTAGGGGGGAGCAGAGCTCTTTAGAAACATGTTGCTGGGCGTGGTGGCGCATGCCTTTAATCCTAGCACTCGGGAGGCAGAGGCTGGCGGATTTCTGTGAGTTCGAGGCCAGCCTGGTCTATTAAGTGAGTCCAGGACAGCCAAGGCTAACACAGAGAGACCCTGTCTCAAAAAAAAAAAAAAGCTATGTTTCTCTAAAACTTTCCTGTGCGGGTGCTAAATGGAGTTCAAAAGCTTAAAGTGCCAGAGGCTGAAAAGGGACGGGACTCAGAAGAGCAAGAACAGCGAATAGAGAAGAAGGGTAGAAAGACGGCGAAAGTTCACTATATTCACCCTCCCGAACCACCCACCCACTGACAGGAAACAAAGACCCTGAAAATCTTTCCAGTCTGGTGAATTTCAGGGAGCTCTAGAAGTAGATTCATACCTGATTCTCACAGTAGGACCCAGCCTTGGGGCCTTTGGGTCAGTGCCCCCCTCCCACAACAACAGGCCTCCTCACAATGGAGAACAGGGGGCTGCTGAAGATTTTGGGGGCCAAAAAAAATATGACACGCTCGTTTGTGTGTTTCAAGAAATCTTCCAGCACCATATGTAAAGTGGATTAAAAGACCAACATCAAGGGAAGAGAGTGGAGCAAGGAAAAGAGGGATTTCAGTCATCCCTGCCTACAGAGGCGCCACGAAGGCAGAGCTAGTGGTGCTGCGGTCCCCCGGGAGCACGCCCGGTGCCTAAAGGGATGCAGCCAGTACTTACTTCGCAAGCCAGTGAACAGAAAAAGTATAAAACATAGGAGCTAATCGGTGCCTGCTGGACACAAGGAAGAGAGTGAGCCAAAACGTGGCTCAAAATCTGTGAGCGACATGGAAGAGCGTTGTAGAAACAGGCGGTTTGAGCTGAGAAGACGTAACGAGTTCAGGGGCACCCAGGGTGGCCTTGGAGGGAGCTTTCCAGAGTTACTGATAGGAAAACGACTGGCGAACTCCTATACCAGTTGTGAACACCACAGAACAGAGACACAGAGTGGAGGCTGGGGAGCGCGGTGGTGTTATTCCGTGGCTACAGGTGGGCACTTGGGTGGAGGCTTTTAGACTCAGTTTTGCACACTTGAGTGACAGAACCACAGAGTTAGCATTCGTTTAAAAATTAAAAGGAAAGGGGCTGGAAAGATGGCTCAGAGGTTAAGAGCACTGCCTGCTCTTCCAGAGGTCCTGAGTTCAATTCCCACCAACCACATGGTGGCTCACAACCATCTATAATATGATCTGATGCCCTCTTCTGGTCTTCACGTGTACATGAAGGCAGAGCACTGTATACTTAATAATAAATAAATAAATCTTTTTTTTTTTTTTAATTAAAAGGAGAACTTAAAACCCTTCTTCAATGTCAGTGTAAAGGCCCAAATGAATACGTAGAGCAACAGAGCCAAATTTAGCCTTCCCTGAATATCTCCTAAACTTTACAATCACAAAAATTTAGAGTTAAAACAAGCTTTTAAATAACACCCTGTGATATTGTCTTTGTGGCTGTTTAAATGTTTTATATCTTGATCTTGAAATGCATACCAAGTTGGGAGAAGAAGGCATCATAATCTTTTCAGTGCAAGAACCACCAGATAGCACATAAGCCCTAATGCCCCTGCTCCTAGAAAACACAGCACAGGAAGCATCATCTTTGCAGGCATCCCAGGAACCCTCACCACTCACGTGGCCATGGCAACATCCTCAGAGGTATCTTACTGCTTTTCAGCTCTTCTATGCACCTGGACCATCAAACAGCCTAATCCTTGAAGGGAATGTTGCATATGCCGTTGTTAATGCAGAAGCTCTTGTCAAGCCATAAATGCCAACACACATAGACAGACCCTGACAGGAGCTTAGCGATGAGCCAGCTGAGTCCCCTGAAGGGATCTGAAAGCCAAGTCCAAGCTCCACGGACAGAAGAGGAATCAGCCAGGGGTGCTGCTCTCAGCGCTGCTGCTGCTGCTGCTGCTGCTGCTGCTGCTGCTGTTGCTGCTGCTGCTGCTGCTGGAAAGTGGGGCTGGCTACAAGTACAGGCTGCCCATCTTTGAAGCTGATCTGGGAGGACAGCAGACAGCCGCAGCTTGAAGACCAGAGTCTCGCAGATACAAAAGGAAAACAGTTGAAGTGGAATTTGGAGTATAGAACTCACAGACGCAGGATAAGACGCATCCCCTTCAGGGAGTTGGGGATAACTGCTTTCCTGGAAGCTCCATTTCTCTAACACTCTGAAACATTAGTGGACTCTGTTAATAAGGCAAGTAAAAGTTTTTGGGATAGTGGGGAACCATACAATAAGACCACAAGCATTACCCAAAGACTATGTTTACTATAAGGAATAACAGTGTTGTACCCTCTTCAACAGCACGCTCATTAAAACTGAAACAACACACAGAAGAATAGCATGCCCCTGGGCAAGAATAACATGAAAATTTATGAAGCATTCTATACAAAATAAAAAAAGAATAACAGTATTAATTTGCTTCGCAATTTGAATTCATAAATGTATGCTACATAAAGGTACTTAGCCACCTTTGAATTTTTTTCAGCTTCTTCACTGACTTCACTACCCACCTTTGTTTTTTAAACTAACTCATACGTTTGTTTGCTTACTATTTATTTACTCAGTAAATGAATGCAATTTGCCTATTATATTTGACTGTAGTTCACAAAATTAAGTGGAACTTTCAACGAATAATTTCCATTTACTGCTCACAGGACTTCAGCTCATTCCAGTTTTAGTGTTTCTTTTTCTAAAAATAATTCTATTTTCACAGCAGAAAGCATTTTCTTTTTGCTAGAATTATCTCTTTTTGTGCAAAGTGGGGAGAGGGAACAAAAGTTTCCCCAATCACATATGTCTATCCTCAAAAAAAAAAAAAAAAAAAAGTGAGAATTTGTCACCAGTCCTGTAGGGATATTTGAACATAATTTGAAAACCACCCTAGCTTATCCTGGCTTCTGACAGGAGCTGATTGGTAACGTCTTCATTTGCTCTGCTCGTTATGAGGTGGATTTCTGCTTTGTTCAATGCTTGTGTTCTCAGCTTGGTCTCTCCAGCCTTCCACTGTGCTAACCAGCTGTTCTCACCACTGAGCTAACCCGTGGATGGTGATGTCACACAAATTATTCTCAACTTTATTTTTAATTTGGTCAGCAGCCAGTGTTTTCTGCAAAAGGCATTTGCTCCTCAAAAAAAAAAGGGGGGGCGGGGGAGGGAGTAAGCAAAATCTAGTTTCCTGTGGACCAAATCCCTCAGGAATTCTGTGAACTCTGAGAAGGAAAAAAAAGGTTAATCGTTAACAGTTCCATGCCTGTGTCACTTACAGCCCACCACTGGATTCTCTCAGTCTAACACCCTTTCAGCGGGAGCAGTTAGCACATTGAGACCAGACTGAGTTTTTTATTGCAGACTTCAATAAGGCACAGGGTGAGTTAAAAGAAGGCTATCTTTAAGATTTATCCATGTGTCCTGGAAAAGGAGCTCAGTAATTCCTTTAATCCATGCTGTCATCTCCCTGTCTTTATGCTTTGCGTTGGTCTCTTAGCATCACACCTTATTTGAACAGCGATCATCACAACTCATAACGTAAGTTAGAGCTAACAGGATCTCCAGCCCACGCCTTGAGGGGAGGCACTGCTACATCTAGATTATGCTCTCTCATGAGATTATATATCTCAGAAAAATAAACTGTGCATACCCAAACTGTTTTCCGTAACCTGCGTCTCTACAGTTCGCCTTTAAGACTCTCTGACAATAAACCAGAGAAGCCAAATGCATAAATTATTTTTTAAAAAGGAATTAGTCTCGAAATAGTTCTTTAACATTAGTTGAAGCATTGGACATAAACCTGCAAGTGTACTATAAAAAATTATTTGAATTAATAAACAGGGTCAGTTGAAGTAAAAGCTGAGCTTTAAATGGAATTTGCAGGCTCCAACTTTAAAACTGCATCAGCTGGTGATCTATCCGTGTGTGTATCTTTAAATACCACTAACTCTTAGTGAGACGTGCCATTGATTTTCCACTTCAAATGACATGACATGAAAGCTTCATTTCTAGAACATTCAGCATGAGTTTATTGAAATTCCACAAACTTCTGTATACCTGTGTATACAAAATGTACCTCTAGATACTCATCAAAAGAGTTTTGAGTGCCGCGGTACTTGAAAGCGATGTGAGGGAGTCTTTACGATGCGGGAAGTAACCTAACAGAATCGCTTGCTTTTATTTCACAAAAGCTTGTCCCGAAACTGGGTCTCTGTGCATGCTGCGTTAGATCTGCATCTGAAATGATGGCCATCTCTAGAAGCACATTCTTAGTATAATTTCATAATTCCATGTTTTCTTAGCTACCTATTAGCCCACTGTTCTTGTAGCTGCCTATAAAGCAGCAGTTCTCAACCCGTGTGTAGGTCTAGACCCTGTGGGTCCCCTAAGACCACTGGAAGACCCAAATATTTACATTATGAAATTACAGTTATGAAGTAGAATGGGGGGTCACCGCAACGTGAGGAGCTACAGTAAAAGGCCGCCGCGGTAGGAAGGTTGAGAACCTCTGCTCTAGAGAGTAGGCATGAATTTTGAATGGTCCTCAGTGCCTGGGGGAACCATTTCTGAGTTTCAAAATAGTCAAGAGCCTTTCTTTGGGGTTCAAGCACACAACATCACCTTAAAACATGGGAAGATCTGCCTTGGAAAAGCAGCAGTAGGGAGGGGTCTCACAGTTTTAATGTGTATATTTATACACTTTTTATCTTATGCAAAATAACACTTTGTACAGAAAGTATTGCACAATGCTTTATAATAAGTGAAAAATAGATTTCAGAGAAAGAAAAGATTGAGAGAAGATTAGTCGTAGCAAAGATCAAACTTTAAGAACTGGAGATGGATGGATGGATGGATGGCTGAGGAACTTATGTTTGAAGTGTTGTAATGAGAGATCATATGCCTCTCCCTTGGTGGTTGTTAATGGGGTAAGAGGAAGGAGGGAAGGAAGGAAGGAAAGACACGATGGAGAGCAAGAGAAAGGGAGGAAAGGGCTGCTAGGCTGTCTAAATCTGTGTTTCCAAAACTCAGTAGGCCTTAGAACTCTGTGTTCAAGTGTCTGTGAGATCAGAGCTATGTACTGAGTCTTCAACAAATACTCTTAAGAAAGGAAGAGGATCTAGTCTGTCCCCTTTGCCAATTTCCATGGTGTAAATACCCTTCCCATAACCAACTTCAAGCTGCCAATGGGGCATTCACTGCCTAGCTTCCCCTCCTACCCAATTTCTCTCTCTTGTGCATACCCACTTTTAAAATGAGCAAACTGAGGCCCAAATAAATGAGAGACGTTATAAAACGTGCCAGTGTGCAGCTGTCCACATTCACTTGCATCTATGATCTTATTTCTGAGGCCAATGGTGATTCTTTATTGTCTGCACTCAGAAACTCAGCTACATGAACAGGAAGAATAATTCAACAGCATCTAGTGATAAGAAAGACCCTTACCTTAGAAATATAGCTTTCTGGTTGTCAAGTTACCTGCTCAGCTCTTCTGCCTAGAGATAGCATAATTTAGATAATGTGCCATATTACCAATGCTTTCTAAAAAGTAACAAGAAATTCAGGTTTATTCATTTATAAATTGTTTCAACCCATAGTCATAAAAGGCAGTGTGAGAACTTAAAATATCATTATGAAGTAATTCAAATCTTGAAATCTCTTCGATCTTGGCTTAAATTGATTGTCTGGTCTAGAGAAGATTAGAAAAATTAGCATGCTTGGAAACAAAGGCAAATTAATCTTTGCTTTGTTTTACTATTTTTGATGCTATCATTTTTTCTCTCAAATCACAATTTAGGTAAGGATTTCTTGAGATACATGCCTTTAAAAGATAAAATTGTTTTTACTTATTTTTATACATTTACATGAATAAATTTGATTTTGTTTGTGAAAGTGATGTTTCTTCCTTAAGTTTAAAATGAAAAGATCTTTTTGTCATTTTCCTTTGAGGCTCATTATCTTTTGTGGCAGAGAAGTCCCTGGGAACGTTTCTATAAATGGATTTGTCACTTAAATCCCAGGTGCCACCCTGACCAGCTTCCTCCGAGCTCAGATGAGTCCCTGAATCTAATAACTGTAATTTGGTTTCTCATAAAAGGGACTAAGAGAACAGTAATCTGTACTTTATAGGGTGGTTGGTCCAAAATACAGAGATTTTGAGAACTGACCATTATGTTCATGAATTTCATCCTAACTTTTGTCCATTTTATAACATCCCCACTCTCTTACTGGAATCTTGATGGCGGGGGTGGAACATTTGGGGTTCAAGTTTATTTTCTTCAAACTATCTGGAGCTGGAAACCATTCAGGTTCTCCTCATGTCTCACTCATTAAGAATGGGTGCCAAGAACTGGCACCAGTGGACAGTCGGTGTCTTGTAAATGTAATAACGGACTTGGGTTGCCGCCGTAATTACTTCTGAACAGCGTGAATACAGGGACCGTTTTAAACACAAAGACCTTACAAGAGTCAATAAGCCCCAGACACGAGATGAAAGGGAAAGCAGCTGAATAAAAAGTGGAAGAAATTTAAGGGAGGATGGAGCTCCCTGCTGGTGGGATGTGGGTGTTTCTAACAGGGTTCCTTCACAACCTCAAGATGCACAGTAACGAACAAGCAGCATCTTCCGCTGCCTTCTCTGGGAAGCTGCCCTCGGGACTCTTCAACTATTCTATTAAAGTCATGACACTGTCTACTTTTGATCCTTGAAATTGCCCCCAGTCTCCTGGATGCTCTCTGCCTGTGCGGTGATGGGTTTCTTGAGCCAGGCACAAACATTGTGTCAGGAGAAAGTTTCCTGGCCATGGTGAGACAATCCTGAACAAAACAGGCAACTGTAGCCGGGTGCGAGTCCTCCAAAGACTGGAGTCCGATACTGTGTCCCCATTGCTCTTTCCAGGCTTCTTCAAAGAAGTTTCTCAACCTTCTTATAGGTAGAATTATTTAATGAAAGAGTCCGATGAAAACCCTGAGGATGGTATTACAAGGAAATGTTCACCATCCACCAAATATCTCTTCCCAGTAGTGTCATTGAATCCCACCAACTTCTTTAAGGTGTACTGTTTCCATTTTATGAGTCATGTTAGATTTCAAAAAATTGACTTATTTAGGTCAATGGAATACTGTCAGAGAAAAATTTAGGAAACTGTGAACCTCCTACTGTGCCACATCAACTCTTAAATGAACTTGACAGAACATGAACTTGAGTTTCGGTCCTACTACTTAACTACTTACTGGTATTGGTTAGTCCCCCCAGACCTGGGTAACCCTTAGCCGAGTTCAATACGTGACCTCTGCATAGCTAAAATATGGTTTTAACAGACAAGCGCAGCAGTGGTAGGCCAGGCAGCAGAAAGGGTGTTCTATCATTGGACACCCTGACTCCAGCACCTACTGAGGTAACTTGCCTACCTCAGTTTCCTTCTCCATATAGTGGGGATGGCCTTAACACATTCTAACGGTTTTATGTGAATCAAACACAAACAGCATTCACCGTGTAGCAGATCCCACTCGACAGATGTTACCTTTTAAAAGGATGTATGTTTGGGCCAGCAAGATGGCTTAGCAGATAAAAGACCCTGTAGCACAAACCTGATGACTTGAGTTCAAAGTTTAAAATATAAACCAGTCTCCGCACAATGGACTTCAAATCCCAGCTACATAGGAAACTGAGGAAGTGTGAGACCAGCCTGGACAAGGCAGCAAGACTGCCTCACGTTGGAGATGGAAAGGCAGAGTGAGGAAGAATCCTGAAGCTGGACAGCCAGCCAACATAGCCAAGCGGTATTAGCGTGTTGGATGTTTAAAGGATAAGATATATAGAGATAAAATATGTATAAGATCCAATACGTGAGATCTGAATTTAAACATACAGTCTCTAAGACAGCGAGTGCAAAAGCCCACGACCCTGGGACAATACAGCAGTGGTTATTGATATGACCCGGTATAATTATCTTGTCTCTCCATCTCAGCATTCACCTAGCCTAAAACGTAGAAATTCTCCAGTCAACTCAAGGCGCACGCACAGAATGCTCATATGGGGCCCGTCATTCTGACCTTAACGGTGTGTGTCTGCAGAAATCTGAAGACCAGCCCAGGCCGCCGACTTAATTACGTCCAGGATGCACGCCAGAGGTGAAAAGCCTCCGAGTGCTGTTTTTCAATCATCATCTCGCCAACTGAGCTAAGCTAGTGACACTAAAACTAGCAATTAAAAGCCTCAGATTTGGAAATACGTCCAGTTTCCCAAGTCCCCGAATGGCAAAGGTTAAGTGAATTACGTGGAGATAATTCGCCAGGTCCCTCGGGAAAGTCCTGCTGACTTCAGATGGCCGCTGTTTGAGCCTTGCTTTTTCCCTTCTCAACTCACAGGCTTTAGTCATGGTCCTGCCAATGTAAACGCCCAAAAAAAAAAAGAGAAGTTGAGGATGGGGGAAATAAAACCCCTTCAACATGGTTCCTAGGGGAAAACGGTGTGGGTAGCATGTTTGGTATTTCTGTGGCACCGAATATTTTTTTGTAGCCATTTATAAGAATAATTGTAAATTTACACTCACCTCATATTTTTAAAAACATTTGTGAGATCTTTATTGTGTGGCTTTGCTACTTAAATAGGACGGTGTCGCCCCAGTATCTTACTGTGTGAGACCTTAATGGGACCTACCGCTCACCTCCAGGCTGAATTAGCACCACCCATTACACCTCGAGTTGTGTGGTAACACCTCCACAGTGTTTCCAATTAACTTTGTAAGTTTTTAATCAGTGACAAATGCATCTTTGTAAATTCAATTTACCTTTTATTGCAACACTATAAACCGTCTTGCAGCATTCCGGTGCGGCGTTGTGAACACTTTACTTGCTACTGACATAAGACAGCTGTCGGACCTACAACAAAGGCTAAGTTTTATGAGTTACCTGAATTAGGATGTAGGTGAAGTAATTAAACCCCAAAGAGAACGAGGGGGGAAAGAGATAGCCCTCTGCGATGCACACAGTCATGAATAGGTAGGTGGGACTCTGTAGCAACTCTAAAGATTAAACTCCCCCAAAGCTCCCTTCTGATTTAAAACTGGTAATATGTTGAAAGAGGTAGAAATGTGAAAAGGTCGTGCACATTTTATTAATAAATCTATGTGGCTATTTGTTTTTCCTTTTAATCAGATACGAATGCATCCTGCTAAGGAGCCATGGGTGATTAGATCGTAAATCTGAATGACCTTGAAGATGATGAAGGAAATGCTGCTTTGTAAAACCATCATCGTGTTGCCAATCCATCATTTACACATCTTTACAGGTGCAAGGAAGAAGGTTTAATTTCAAATCACTTGCAAGAATCACTCTGAATGAAAAATATTACTTTATCTGGTCTCCACACAGTAAGTAAGCCAATCATACAACTTGACAATGTATTTTTAGTTGTGCTCCTGAATTTAAAAAAAATAGCAAAATTAAAATAAAAAGAGAAAGCTAGTTATAAATGTCTGACCTCATCATATTTACTCGGGATGCCAGCTTACCTTTGTTTGTTTGCATATTGCTGATGACACATTAATTCATTGGCCTTTGTCACAAATCAGTAACTAATTGTAGTGTGGCCAGGAGATATATCTCTTCTTACATATTTAATCAAAAGCCTGCATTTTCACATAGGCAGCAAATTTATGAATGACATTTATGGTTTCTTTCTAAAATACTGAGAGATTCTTTGCTCATATTTTTAGATTTATCACTCAACCATGAGACATTTGACATTCGGGATGTAGATCTGAGTCTCGCTATTATCACATTTAAAATATTGTAAATGTTATAATTTGTCAAGAGTTTTTAGAGTTTGAAATTATTCTAATTCATTAACTCATTCACTTATTCACAAAGCATATTAAGTACCTAATGTCTGCCAACATGTATAAAAGGACACCGCCCCCCCCAAAGATTAAATATTATATATGCAAGAAAACACACAGAACTGTATTTATTTATGTTTTGTTCACTTTGGACTTTTATTTGAACATCGTGTGTGTGTTTTTTAATGAGCCATGACCTAGAACTTTCCCCTGAACCTGCATATTGTCATTTCTAAGTTATTGCCTTGGCTGTCTTTAACCTTTCCTGAAGGGCACAGTCTGAATATTGTTGGGATTCTTCTTCTCTGTGTGCTGTAGATGCCTTTGATAGCTTATGGATTCTTTGTCATAAATGAACAAACTAGTCAGAATGCAGCTTTTATTTCTTTACCCTGTTTCTTCTATACTTTGTTGCATGCATGAAGGAAATTTAAAAACAAGAAGAAGAAGAAGAAGAAGAAGAAGAAGAAGAAGAAGAAGAAGAAGAAGGAGAAGTCACTGTATAATGGCTTCCCGTGGGAATCATGGAAGTGTCCTTCCACATTGCCATAAACCAATCGTCACTTTCTCGCCATCTTTTCTGAATGCCCAGAAAAGACAAGATTAGACAAAAAAAAAGAAGAGTTTTAGCAAATAATATTAAAATCATGCTCATTAAATCACAGTACGATCTTCACACAGCAGAAGAAATACTCTGACAACAGTCTTGTGCTTTGAGGGGAGAAACAGACTCGGGCCCTACAAAAGGATAGGAATGAGGTAGGGTGGAGGAGACTTAGAAGAGGTTGCCAACCTTTCTCCACCTCTGTTATCAGTCTAACCCTAACAACACCAAGCCAGGAGACCATTCCCAAGGGTTGGAGAGAGAGAGATGGCATCCCCAGGATTCAGGATTTCATTATTTCCCACTGAATACTCCAGTGTTTTTTTGGAGCCAATCACAAGTTCGTAATGATGAGGCCAATCAGAGATTAGTGATGATGGGGCCAATCAGAGGGTAGGATCAGGAGCTATGGAGACATGGTCTGCCATACTGACAAGGCTCTTTAAAGCTACTGACCTTCAAGAGCTTGAAGCTAGCCATGATAATACATACCTACAAGTATAGCATTCAGGAAGCTGAGGCAGGAGGATTCTCACAAGTTTCAGGCCAACCTGAGCTTTATACTGAGATCCTGCCCTCCAAAAAGAAAGAAATAAAGAAAGAGAGACAGACAAACAGGCAGAGGAAGGGAGAGAGAGGGGACAGGCGAAGCTTGAAATTTGAGGGTCTCAAGCTCACCACCTCACCATAGCCATTCCACACAATGAAGGAGAAAGCTAAGGCTTGGGGAACTCCCTAGAGTCACAAAACTTGGAGTTTGGAATTCAATCCTGCACTGGGTGCCTCCAAACCCACCCCTCACCATCCCCACCTGGCCTTTCAGGGGCCAGAATGTCACACTATCTCTGAAGTCTAAGTCTTTATTCTTTGAAAATTACAGTGGAAAACCTTGACTTATCTCTTCAGTAAAAACCTTTATGCTCCCAGAAGTACATCCTCACATGAAAAATGAGAACATTATTGCTGTTTCTATGCTGCCCTCTTTTTACCTTGTGCTGGCAAGCCATTTGATACTGGTTATTCTAAACATTGTGAGTATACATTGACGCTAAAGACCTGCTTTAGAACAGCAAGATCCTGCTCTGTTTTTACTGAAAAAATATGCCTCTATTTTAGGAAAGTAGATTAATCTCCCTCTTACTGGATTGTTTCCATTTAAACTATCTTACAGCCAAAGCCTCTTTACCATAATTTATGTTTAGCTTTTTTAATAAAAGGTTTATAATAATGTCTCTTGCACAGGATGGATTTTATGGTATTTCATAGGATATGCAAATTGCTTCCATCAAAACCCATGTAAAAGAAGGTTTGTTTTCTGTGTTATTTAGTGATGTGAAGCTCTCTAGCTTTTGACGTTATTCATTAGGGATCATTGAGAACGATCATTTTGGACCTGGTCGTGGAACATTTTAAAAATCAATGAACATTTGAAACCTCATTCTCTACATGCCTAAAAGGGGAGAAAAAAGATTAAAAACAAATCCCCAGGTATCATCAGGCATTCTCCGCACACTCGAATCTTGTATTGTCTGCAACGGTTCAGTCAATGAAGAAGAGTAATGTAATAATTGCAGGAGCATTTTCTGTAATTCCTCTTTGTGGTAGCAACAGCATTTCAATAATATTCAGAGAGACTATTTATGGCGCTTTAGGTGAAAGGGTTCTACCATGTACTGAATAACAAAACTGTGTGGATCTTTAACCCTCGGCTGGAAAACGCTGAGAGAAAGTAAAGGAGCAGCCGTGATAACTTACTGTAGAGCCAGTAGTGTCTCTACCTGGTCGCAGTGTGCTGAGGACAGAACATTTGAACACACAAGAGGATATTTGAACATGAATCAACCGGGACCCATTAAATACATTATATCCACGCTGTGCAACATTATACAATTGTTCCACAAAGGAAACAATGAAAATGCTCTCATATATTTATATATATATACACACACATCCAAGATATTTGTTGGATGGAAAGGGCCAAATAGAGGATATGTGCATCATATGTCACTTTAGTATTTAACAGGAGGAAATTTAAATATAGACATGTGTTTTTATTTATTTTCATATTCATAAGAACCCTCTGAAGGGTATATTTTCAGGCTTTTTATCGGAATATGAATGCTGGGTAGGTGGCTGACAGCAGTGAGGATGAGAGGCCTACATGTGTGAATGTGTGTATATACATACATATATTTTTAATATTTATCTTATTTATGTGTGTATGGATCTATGCATGTGCACATGTGTGTATGTGACCACAGAGGCCAGATGAAGGATGAGATCCCTAGGAACTGAAGTGACAAGCCACCATGAGATACCCCGTGGATGCTAGGATCTGAACTCAGGGCCCCATGATTGAACAGGAAGCACTCTCCAGCATCCGACGCATCTCTCCAGCCCTGAAAAATTATTTTAAACCTTTCAAATGTATTATTTATCCAATAAGTTAACTTAAGCATGGTTTAAGTAGTATAATTGCTATCAACATGAGCAAATTGAATAAACATAGTCTACTGTGTTGCATACCATGGAATACTACTATGAGGCTATAAAAAGGAATGAGGAACTTTTTATGTACAACTTTAAAACAGCACCCAGATATGCTAGTGTATTTCTTTAAATACACAGACAGAGTAGTGTCGATAACTCACTACTCTAGTGGAATGAGGAATTATCAGTTTGTGTTTGTTTGCATATGCTTAATTGTCTCTGAAAGAACATATGGAAATGAGTAATGGTGGTAGGTTCCTGCTGGGAGAAATTGTGTGCCCTGGCATGAGGGTGGAAAGGGGACTTTCGTTCAATGGTTTTTATGCTTTTTTTTTTTTTTTTTTTTTGTCTTCTCTATATCAATACAACATTAGCTTTAAACTGTTTAATTATGATCACTGCCTTCCTCCCAAGAAAATAAAAGAATGAGTCAATAAATTGATCTCAGCAAGCGTTTCCAAGGGGTGTGACTCATCAAACCTTTTAACAAGATCTAATGCTTCAAACAACTACGCCAGCTAAAGTCTAACTGCTGATGATTTTTATATTATTTTAATGTGCATGTGTGTTTTGCCTGCATGTATGTCTGTGCAGCATCCTCAGGAGCCCAAGGACATCACTGGATCCCTTAGAATTGGAGTTACTGATGGTTGTGAGCTACCCTGTGGTACTGGGAATCAAACTCGGGTCCTATGGAAGAGCAGCCAGTGCTGTTAACCACTGACCTCTCTCTCCAGTCCCCTAATGTTTCTTTAATACAGCAATGTATTTCTGTTGATTCAGACTTACTTGGTAAAATTAGCAGCGTTGATTTCTTCCCAGATATATAAATAAACGCCACGCTGTCTCCCTCCTTCCTCAGCCCCAACCCTCCACTCCTGGAAGGGAAGACCAAATGAACTGGGATTAGATGATTTAAATTTTACCTGGTTCATTATCACTGCTAAATAATTTATGCATTTCCAACAGCTGTTTTTCTACTCTTTATGTGTCAATCATGCAAATTACCAAGACCTCAAAGAAACTAGCCTATAATAAATCAATTTTTAAACTAAGTATTTCATGGGGTTATCTTTCCCTGCTCAGATTTTAACAGCTATAAAGCCGCCACACTCCCACGCTGTAGCAGAAAGATGCTGAGCTGTACTTAAACACACCTCCATTTTAATCTGGACTCTGGCGTTTACAAGCATGTGTTGTTGCACAAATCATTTTACCTCTGTGGGCCTCAGTTTTCTTAATCTGTAAAATGGGCATGCGGATGAATTTTCCAATGCTGCCTGCCATGGTAGTGATTAGAACCCTAGGGTGCTCCGTACCCCACTTTTCCAAAGAGTCTCCTTCAGCACTGTAAGCCACGTGTCCCCAGGGCATTCCTCCATCCCAGCCAGACTAGGATAGCTTGTCATCCTATCAGATACAGAGGAATGTTTAATGTGATGTTTAACAACGTTCAAAAAAAAAAAAAAAAAAAGGTTAAGTGTACATCATTCTTGAGGGGCTTTAGTGGAAAATGTACAATAAAGTCAGTTTGGGAGGCTGGAAAGAAGGTTCCGCAGTTAAAGCTTATGGTTCTTTCAGAGAAGCAGAGTTCAGGTTTCTCTCTCACAGCCACCTGAAATTCCAGCTCCAGGGAAACTGAGGTCATTCTGGCCCTCTCAGACAGACAGACAGACAGACAGTCACACACACGCGCGCACACATACACACACACACACCACGTGCATACATCCATACACACTCGCACACACGTGCGCGCGCACACACATACCCATGGAATAAATCTTCCAACAAAAAGTTCTGAAACTTCTAGACAATAGGAGCACAAAACAGGCCAGGAAACGTTTAAGCTTGCTCAGCTGGGAATCCAGAAGGCCCGAGTTCTGGTTCTGATTCCACAGAGTGACCAACTGTGTGGCTGCCTCAGCGCCCCTGGGTCTTAGCTTCCGTCATCCATCAATAAGGGAGGCTTTGGAGCCAGGTCTTTCCATAAAATTCTATTTTGAGAATAGTCTAAGAGTCCCTGTGTAGTGCAGGGAATTCCGGGCCCCCAGCAGAAGGGGATGAGAATGCTGGATACCAACTCCTGCCTCCCCCTCCCTCACAGATCCGACCCGGCCAACTTCCTGCTAAGAAGAAAATGAGACCAGTAACATCATCCAAACCCCCACCCATCCACCCGCAGCCTGGGGCCATCCCCAAGCCAAGGCAACAGAAACTGTCTCTGCTAGAATCTAAGAAAACTCTACCAAGAACTGGGTTGCCAGTAGGGCCTGAGGACAGACTCAAATGTTACAAAGCAACTGAGTTACCGAGTGCAGAGGCGACCTCCCATCCTGCCAATGGGAGAGAAAAGGCTGGTCCTCCCAAATCCTACAGCAGAGACCACACAGAGAGGTCACCGGGGTTGGCTGAGGGCAGATATAAATAGTCTAGAGAGCTGCAGTAGTACTAGGGTCAGACCAGTACCACCCAGATTGTGAAGGGGAGAAGAAAACCCAACCTTGGATAATGAGGAGACAGCAAAGGAGAGCCTGTGAGGGAAGGAGAAAAGTGGGACCCCCAGAAAGCTCTCTATAAGGAAGGGGGGAGATTTGAAAGCATGTGTCAGCTGATGGGAAATTAACCACAGAGACCAGAGCTAGAGGCTTCAGTTAGGAAGCAGCTATGCTTTCTGGCTTTAGGTGAACAAAGAAAGGATGATTTTAGAGAAGATGGACATTGTTAGAATTTGAGATTATGGTAGCAATCAACAAAATAAAATTAGTCGGTGAACAATGAGCCTTTCTTTTTGGGTAATTTGATTATCACTTCATGTGCATGTACCAAAACCAGCACTGCTCAAAGAATGAGACATTCCACTTAATGTTTTGGTTAGCTATAGGTTAAGGGGTTTCTCAAACAAAATTTTTCTTTTCAGATCTGATTAACAATATATAATCATTCTATTCTCCTTTTTGAGAAATTAATATGTGAAAACAAACTTTAAAAAATTAGGAGAGCTGAGCCGGGCATGGTGGAGCAAGCCTTTAGTCCCAGCATTGGGGAGGCAGATTCCGGCGGATCTCTGGGAGTTCTAGGCCAGCCTGGCCTGCAAAGGTCTGTCCAGGACAGCCAAGGCTACACCGAGAAGCCCTGTCTTGAAAAACAAAAAATAAAATAAAGTAAAATAAATTAGGAGAGCTGAAGAGATGCCTCATTGGGAATAGTGTTTGCTGCCCAAGCATGAGGAAGGATGCCAGCTGCACCCATGAAAAAAGCCAGCTGTGGCCACAGACACCTACAATCCCAGTTCTGTGGCTCTCTGGGGCTTGCTGGCTGCCAGCCTACCTCAAGTTTCAGGCAAGGGTGCTGTCTGTTTCAAAGGAATAAGTTTGAATGTGGCATAACAGGACACCCAACATTTCTGGCCTTTGTGGGTACCATGTTTATACACCACACATACACACACACACACACACACACACACACACACACACACACTTACCAATCCGTGTGCATACGCAAAAAAGACTTATTAATAAAGTATTTTATTAAGAACGATTAGTTATGGAAAATAAAGAAAACTGTGAAGAGCTCTGTCCCTCACATAACACTCAGCTCAAACACTAGTGTTTTGGGGCCAGTATTTCCTTCTCGTTTCTCTCTAGGCATTTTTTATGGTTATGGTATTGGGTAAATAATATGTATCACAGTTGGGTGACTTTTTCATTTAACCATAAAAAGCAGGAATTTCCTTATATTTCTATAAACTCTTACAAGAGTTTGGTAACAGTGCACTATTTTAATACTTGCATTCCATGATGGGGTCATATTATAAATTATTAGTCACACCTCTACTTGACCATTTAGGTTGTTTTTAATTTTTTGCTATTATACAGAATGTTGAAATATGCAACTTATGCACAAAGGGGGTTCTCTCATTTACTTGGGGCAATTTTCTTACCTTTGACCCCAGAGATGTAATCATTTTTAAGAGCTTCATTGAATACAGTTCACACACTATATACTCAACCCATTTTCAGTAAAGAGGTGAACGTTTACCCACATATGCATTGAGCCACAAATATTGAACATTGTTATTACCCAAAAAAGACACTTTGTGTGCTTTAGCTAGCTGTCTTCAGCTCACGTGAGGCTCCCCCACACCAGAGCTGACCAACAGTGGACTTCCTGTTTCTAAATATTTCCTTGTTCTGGATATTTGTGTGAATAGAACCATGTGCGGTCCTTTAATTTGTTTCTTCCACTTAGTATATTTTCCAGGTTCATCTATAGTGCAGCATAGATTAGTGTCTTGCTTCTTCCTAAAACCACATGATATTCTGCTGTATGAATATACCACAAGCTGCTTGCCCATTCGTCAGCTGATAGACATTTGTTTCCACACTTCGGCTTTTATGAATGATGCTGCCATAAACGTTTGTGAACAGTTTCTATATAAACATGTGTTTTCAATCTCTTGGATATGAATACCTAGAAACAGAAATGAGGGAGATATGACTAGAGATACAATTCTTTTTTTGTTTGTTTGTTTTGTTTTTCACAACAGGGTTTCTCTGTGTAGCTTTGGCTGTCCTGGGCCTCACTATGTAGATCAGGCTGGCCTCGAACTCACAGAGATCCGCCTGCCTCTACCTCCTTAGTGCTGGGATTAAACACCCAGGTGAAGTATAATTCTTGCTTAACAGGTTTTGACACTTTTAAGCCTCTTAATACGGCATCATCAAACTGCTTTTCAGAAATGTTGGGTTTGTACTGAGTTCTAATTCTGAAGAGAATTTTGCTGATATTAGCAAGCAGTTGGTTTTCAGGGAGCAATGATGTCTGAAAAAGAAAGACTAACCAGTGCTGTCCAATAAAAATATAATGGGAAGCTGATGCATATGTTTAAATTTTATGGAAGTTATGTTGTTTAAAGTAACAAGAAATAAGTGCAATTAGTTTTCACGGTGCATTTGGTTGGGGACAAAGTCTTACCGTGGCACTCTAGCTAACCCAGAACTCACTAAAGGTCTGTAGACCAGGCTAGCCTCAAACTCACAGCTAGACCAGGCTAGCCTCAACCTCACAGCTATCCGCCTGCCTCTGCCTCTCAAGCTGGGATTAAAGGCGTGCGCCACCATGCCGTGTTACTTTTCATAATGTTTTTAAGAATTAAACTCTATATCCAAAGTATTAAGTTTTCTACCTACAGTTACCATAACAATTTAATGGGATATTTTGCATTATTATTCACATTTCCTGAAGTCAGCTATGTATTTTGCACTTCAGCGTGTCTCAGCTGTGCTACTCACATTTAAAGCTCTCAATAGCAACATCTTGGTAGTAATTTGGTTTTGTTTGTGTGGTTAGTTGGTTAGTTTTGATTGGGGAGGGGGAAGTTTTGTTTTTTAGGTTTTTTTTTTTTTAATTTTTTTCTTTCTGTTTATTGGCTGATGCTTGTAGTAAACATGAACCCCTGGATGATTTTAATTTAAGCACAGAAGCCAAAATGTTCATATTATCAGTTACCCAAACACTTTGGGTAGTAACTCTTACATTGGAAAGTGCAGATCTTGGAGTATGACTACATCTGCATTGGGAGGTAGTGGAAACTTAAAAAAAAATAAATACCCTCACATTTATTTCCCCTTATTATTACCATCTTATTAATTTAAAAAGAAAAAAAATAGGTAGACTAGTTAGCCACCAAAGATTGCCTCCGAGGTGGAGAAAGGGTAGCTAAGTACTTTTGGGATCACATTCTTCCTAATTTCTACTTGGTGACTAACAATGTGCACCATGCCGTTTAAATCTCCACTCTTTTACCTTCGCGGATTTGGGCAGACCCTGAGCCTGCTTCTTCCTTAGCTCTGTAGGATTGTGCTGAATGCTGAACACTGATGCTAACATTCCACATGCCAGCAAATAATTTTCTTTATTCGGTCTCTAATGATGAAACAAACAGAAAAGTAGAAAAGGCAATAAATTGCCCTGTGCTACACATTGGTGAGAGCTGTGCTTTCCAATTTATTCCTCACAACAACGCATATTTGATCAGAGATTCCGCAGAATCCCAGGGCACCATGACTGTTGTGTGGCAACTTTCTGCCATGCATAATTACGTTCCAGAAGCATACCAGGTCAGATATGAAGCCGACAATGGGGGAAAGAATCTCCATGGTGACCTCAGGCAGATTTTTTTTTTATGAGTGCAAATCAGTTGGATAGTTATTACCACCTGGTACAGCTGCTGAGTCTAGTTGGGGAAACAAAGCCGCCAAGCATCCCATAGCAAACTGCACTGCAGCCCAGGGCTGAGGCATTTGGGGGTCTGCTGAGCACTGGTAAATGCATTGTAAGGTATTCTGCCAATAACAGAAGCAAAAATTCTTAGTTTGAAGGGAAATGTGTTGCTTAGAAAGCATTATCAATGGTTGATTCATTCGCACCACTGTAAACTTCAAAAGCTTAAATAAATTAAAACAATTTATTTATAATATTCTTGGAAGAAGTCAATCATCTTTTCCAAGAAAAGGATTTTTACTGATGATTAAAGCCATCTCTTAGCAGTCTAAATAGATATCAAAGCATAGTCGTTCAAGACAAGAAATCTAGCATTACAAAGCCCTGCATTCAAATTTAAGTCATATTGTTTACCAGTCTGCTGACCTAAAACAAGTTGTTTTTCTGTGGCTCAGAACCCTTTCCTGATAATAGTAGTAATTAAAGGTGAGGTTTATAGGGCTTAAATGCCTGTCTTCACTACTGTACCATGCTTCTCCTTATTATTACTTCTTGTGTGACAGAGAATGGTAAATAAAAGGTCCAGGGCATAGCCAGTCACTGGGCATCAGTTATCACCTGGCCTAGCGGCCATGGAGCATCAGTTATCACCTGAGTAAGAGGGAAGCATCATTAGCCCAGGTGTTTGCACTGAGCAAAGAGAACTGGAGTCGTAGGAAAAGGAAGTTGTAGGAAGCACTAAGGCATTTCCCAAAGAGAGAGAGAGAGAAAGAAGAAGAAGAAGAAGAAGAAGAAGAAGAAGAAGAAGAAGAAGAAGAGAAGAGAAAAGAAAAGAAGGAGAAGAAAGAGAGAGAGCAGCAGAGAAGAAGGGGGGAACCACAATGTCTGGATTATATAGTGAAGGGCTTCTGGGAGAAAGAAAGCCCCACCCCTGGCCTAGGGAATTCAGAGTAGAGGGCGGGATATGCCAGCTACGCCCTGCAGCAGATAGGGACCCAGGGATGCTTGAAACCAAACAAATAACATCCTGCCTGTTGTTAATTAATTAATTCAATGCATATAAATTGGGCACTACGCCAGGAACAACAGTTACAAAGACTAGATTTGGTATCTGCCCTCAGCAATCTGTTTGTTTGTTTGTTTCAAGACAGGGTTTCTCTATGTTATTTTGGCTGTCCTGGACTCACTTTGTAGACCAGGCTGGCCTGGAACTCACAGAGATCCACCTGTCTCTGCCTCCCGAGTGCTGGGATTAAAGGTGTGCACCATCATGCCCAGCTCTGCCATCAGTAATCTTAAAGCTCCTTGGAGTGACGCCTGATTTATGCTTGGACCACGCTGCTTTGTAATCATTGCTTCCTCATCAACCTTAGTCTCTCAGCTATGAGCAAGTATGCTGTCTTAAGCACATGGGTACCCTGTTCTTAGCACAGTGCCCGTCCCCAAGAAGCACATTGTAAATGTTTGTGGAAGTGAGTTCCTTAAATCCACCATTGTTGTATTTCCAGCCACACTGCGTGAGTCTAGGCGATAGACCCATGCTTGTAACGTCTTAATGCCAAGTGAGGGGTGTTATTTATACGGGTGGTAGTTTTGTCAACATCTTTGTTAAGGTGTGAGTTGCTGTGTAACACCAAAATGCAGTCATTGCACTCTTGGTTTTAGTTGGCTTCTTTAGTCACAAGTACAGGAAAACAAGCGTTTCTCTCTCTGCATTGCTGTAGCTAATTGAGGAAAATAAAAGGCAATGGAAACTGTCCTCTAGATGAGGGACGTTGCTCGCCGTTGAACCTTCTATTTTTCAATTAGATATAAATGGGAAAGGCAACCAATATGAGGCAAAAAAAAAAAAAAAAAAAAAAAAAAGGTTTTTGTGAGCTTTGTCATCTTGTACTCAGATTAGTGTAGCATATCGTGATATTAAAAACAAGTTATAATTTTGCATAGCTGTGTATAAATTGCTTGTGGAATCTGGGTCTGTTTTCCAGCTCTGTGGACGTGGCATAGCCCACCGGAAGCAGTTCAGGAGACTGTTGCAGTGCACGTGATAAAAAAAAAAAAAACAGCTTTTCAGGAGCGTTCCCCTTCCTACGTCCTGCGGAGTAGATTGTGCCTTGCGGTGTTATTGACGGGCTTTGTTAGGTGGTCCAAGCTTGCGACTGGTACTCTGAGAGGGTACGAGGAGGCGGCCTGTAGACCTTCTTGCTCGATCGAAGCTGCTTGTAACCAGCAGTCTGCAATCAACTGCTAACAGACAGCTTAATCCAAGCATGATAGCTCCCCATTAATCTGTGATGTGTTCTTATTTCCCATTATGAACTAAATATGTAAACACAAAAGAATCGGCAGAGCTCGGTTGGAAGGATTTAGTACTCGGGGCTCCCTCTGCTGGTGTTGAAAGGTGACAAATTAGCACAGCGCTGAAGGATGGGGGTAGTGGTATTTCCGTGACTTTGCCATTTATATTGGAGCTAAATTTACTGTTGGACACTCAAGCAATCAAACCAAACGTTTTGGTTTATAAACTAGCTAGTTTTTCCACTAAAGATTAAGTGATATTCTTGTGGTTGAATTAATTAGTGTTTTCATCACAGAAAATTGAGCTATTTTGTATTTAAAATAAATATTTGCCAGAATTACACCAAGTAATTTTTAATATTATTTATACAACTTATTACCAATAGCTTATAGAATAGAAACTGAGCCATTAATAGGGATGTAGTGAAGATTTAGTAGCTACCCAAACTACTTTACCCTGCCTGTATAATTCCTATACTGCATAAATACACCCCACAGAGCAACTAATAAAAAAAAAAAAATCACCCTTTGAGGCATAATTCCATCTTAAAATAACATATAGATTACATTTAAAAATTTGAAAGAAATTTCAAAGTGGAGCCTTCTGAGGCTGAGCGCTCATGTGTAGGACTTTAACAGCTGTCTTCTGACATATATGTTAAGATACAGTTTTAGGCTTGAAAGGCCCTTTTCTGTGTAGCACCCTATTATGTTAACAGTCCTTGAACTAGAACAGAAACTATTACCCCTGTTTGACAAACACAGAAATAGACATCAGAGAAGTGAAGTAACTGGCCCCAAATTATATACTTCTTTATAGAAAAGTTCCTTGGGTTTATCCAACAAGGCTCAGCAGACCGTGTCCTCTGAGAGCTATTTAAGGAAAAGTCATCAAGGAAAGCTGTGGCTCTGTGGTAGGCCTCTTTCCTAACATGCATGAAGCCCTATGTTGAATCACTACCGCCACACACCATGGAACCAGAAATTACCTTTGGAGCGATCTAGGTTTTAATGACGAGTCTTAGTTTGGGTTGCCTTCTCACATCACAGCACCATACTCACTCACTTCCTACTGGAATCAGGTTTCTTGAGAGCTGTAATCAGTTTTCAGCTAAGGACCCTGGCAATGAAATGGGAAGAGAGTAAAGAAAGGCACATGAGACTCAGCCACAGGGGATTCTAGAAGGATCTTGAAACTTCCAGCTGGTCCTAAATTAAATTGTGCAGGTGCAAACACTGCTGTTGGGAGAGTTTTGGGTTTTTTGTTTTGTTTTGTTTAATCCAAGAGAGATCATTTTAGCATCATCCACTATGCCAGTGTTTAGAAGCTGGGCTACATCTCAAAATTCCAGGTTCCAATAGCATCTGTTAGAAGTCTAGGATTGTGTTGAACTGTTACCTGGGTTCTCGTTGTGTCAGCCCTAAGGTAAGAAACAATCGAACACTTCAGTTCCCAGGATCCCCCAGGCCTGTAAGCAAACAGTCCTTTGAAGCGAGATCACAAACTTAGCTCTTTTTCCTTTCTTTCTTCTTTTCATGAATAAGTGAACCACCTTTTAGCAAAAGTTAATGACATAGGTTGAAAACAAAGACTCTGGTCTAACTAGCGCTCCACCATGAAGTAGGTTTGATGGTTTTGATTCCTTGCATACCATCAAAGTGCACTGGCACCGTTGATAAGATGGTCATGAGGAGCTAGTACACAGATCCACAGATTCAGTTACCCCAAGAGATATTTACAGATGTGATCTATCAAGGTTACAGGGAAGAGCAGTGACAAGACACAAGAACAACCGACCTAAGCCGTATGCTTGGGGACATAGAGACACCTGCAGGCTTGTCCTTGGTTGCCTAGCCCAGCTGATAACGTTTCACTGGGAGCGTTTTCGTAGGAAAAAGTATGCCGGAAAATTTGTATTTGCTTAGTAGATTTAGTAAAAGTTAAAAAAAAAAAAAAAAACTATCAATTTATTTTAAGAGAGGTACTGCTTAATGTCTCAAAATACATGTGAAATTATTAGTTCGATAATAAAAGTTTATTTAGAGCCCATGCTATTTATATGCTAAAATAAAGAATAAAGACCAGAAATATAGAATCATTATATTTTCATTATATTTGTGTGACCATGATATCCCCCAGTTGTAAATATATATATATATATTTTTTTCTGCTGAGTGTTAGCATTTTGCCTCTATATAGCTTTCCAAAAAATCAACTCAATTTCAACTGCACTTCAGTGTTAGCTCATACAAACAGATGAAACTGACATGTTGTGTTCCGCAAACTCAACTCCAACAACTGTTCATGAAAATGAATTTGCTGCCCTCTGACCCTTAGGCTTCAACTCACCCTCCCCATATACTGGTTTCTCGATTTTTGTCAAAAGTTGAGCAAACAGGCTTAACTATATGTTCAAAAGTATGCTCACACTTAATTTATCTACATCTCACATGTCTGATGGATCTGGTCTTCAGAATAAAACAGCCAAGGAATCAAGCAAAAACTCAAGAGGCATCTGAAAAATGTCAGGCCAAAGTTCACTCAGTTTATTCACAGCGGCGTGCCACGGCCTCCCATTTACAGCCCACGTACTCTTGCCTTTACATGCATCCCAGGCAGCCTGTTTACCTGAGAAGTGATGACAGAGGCGGGCATGCCAACAGCAAAAGCAGCATCTATGTGTGCCAGATGCAAACCGAATTACCACTCGGGTTGAAAGGAATGGAGGATCGCACGGTTAAAATGTGCACTTTATAATTTCAGGTGCATGATAAAATGAAGAGCCTGTATTGCCTGCTAGCCCCACTAAGGCGTTTTTTACACTATCACTTGGCTAAGGCCAGGCTGTCACAGACCCAGGGAGAGCTCCCTAAGGTTCACACAGGGAACAAAGGACAGCTCTCTTCTTCCATGCCTGAATGCAAACCCAGCGGCAGAGGCCCCGGAGGAAGCCAGTGAGGAAAGGGAGAGGTAGGGGTTGGCAGCCAACACGACCCCTATTCACTTAGCCACAGAGGACAACCTGGACAGTCTACATGGCAGAACCTTTGATGTGTGTGTACAGAGACACAGGAAAGACATGTCCCCACTCCTCCTGTGCAGCTTCCAGCAGGGCTGGGGATTGGAGGGTGGCTTCTTCCTTTCAGCATTAAAAAACAGAGGGAGAGAAAAGAAAAACTCATTGTTCTCTCAAAACAATAAACCCCAGAAAACAGTATCAAGTATACACTGCAGACAGGCCTGGCCTGTCTGCACGACTTGAGTCCCGTCTTTCTCTTCATAACGTGTGTAACCTTGACAAAGCTGTGGATCTGTCAACAGGGTTCTTGTGTGGCTTTGGTGCCTCTCCAAACTGTTGTGCCATACCCACACCACACACACACACACACACACACACACACACACACACACACACAACACCAACCATGAGAGAAATTTCGAGTTTTAAATAGTTGTGCTTAGGAATCTCTCTCTCTCTCTCTCTCTCTCTCTCTCTCTCTCTCTCTCTCTCTCTCTCTCTCTCTCTCTCTGTGTGTGTGTGTGTGTGTGTGTGTGTGTGTGTGTGTGTGTGTGTGTGTGTGTGTGTGTGTGTACTTGTATGGTATGTGTGTTTGTGGATATTGATGGCAGGTGTCTTCCTTAATAATTTTTGCACCTTATTTTTTTTTTTAAGATGGGGTCTCTTACAGGATCCAGAACTCACCGACTGATTAGACCAAGCTGGCCAACAATCCTAGAAAATCTTCCCTTCACCCCGCCCCCCAAGCTCTAAACATTCTGAACCCTTAGTGTCTGCTGACCAGGAGGCTGCATAATAGTGCAAAGCTGCTGCTCAGTTAACAGCTGCTTTTAAGCTAACTTGTGTTTAATGAATCCTGCCTCCTGCATACATTGGAAAAGAATTTGTATTTTGTAAATGAGACAAATATTTAAAATCTATCCACAGACCTTTGGCAAAGACTCCAAGAAAAGACCAATCAGCTGAAAACTACTTCAGACTACCCAAACTCACAAAAATCAGGAGCAATGGAAACATCTGAGCATTTCAAGTGGGAACACACTGTGGTGTTACTGTGAACACATTGCAGTGTTACCATCCTTCAGAAAAGGATCAAGTCGTGTCTGCCTTTTTTAGATCAAACATAAAGATGCGGAGTAAATATTAACCTGATGAGAACAGAGACTTTACATTTTAATACAGGAAAAGATGTCATTTGATACTGCTTCTACTCTGAAAAAATATCTAGTTTTCCCCCTCTTTTTTTGTTCTGGAAAAAAAAGTAAGGAGGAGAGAGAGAGAGAGACAGAGAGAGAGAGAGAGAGAGACAGAGAGAGAGACAGAGAGAGAGAGAGAGACAGAGAGAGAGAGACAGAGAGAGAGAGAGAGAGACAGAGAGACAGAGAGAGAGAGAGAGAGGTGATTAAGCAATAGAACTCCGTGGTGGTGGTGAGGCAAGCCTTCTAAACCAGACTAGCGAGGTGTGAAGCCAGGACTCAACTCTAATCAGCTGCACGATCTTGACAAATTTTTTTCATGTTTCTGGGTCTTTGTCAGATGTGAAATACTAATAATATGTACCTCAGAGAAGTCAAGTGTTTCATGCAAATTCTCAACGTGGTCGCCATGGCTATTAAGGAATTTTGTATAAAAATGTATATTCTGGTCAAATTTGTGTACAACAAAAGATATTTTTAAAATATACATAGAGAGAGGACAAATTACCTAGGGAGCTAAATGCTAGATCTTTAAAATATAAAAACTACACATATCTATAGGAAGCCTCTCTCCTTAGTCAACTCTAAAGAGAGACACGATTTCTTTTTTTGCTTTGTTTGTTTTGGTTTTTAGAGACTGGGTTTCTCTGTGTAGACTTGGCTGTCCTGGATTCACTTTGTAGACCAGGCTGACCTTGAACTCACAGAGAGCTGCCTGCCTCTGCCTCCCAGAGTACTGGGATTAGAGGCGTGCACCTGGCTAGAGACAGACTTTGTATTGTGATTTTGTGCTTGGGCTCTGCTGAGGTACCACTGTGAACCATTCTCTATTGTTTTTAAAAACAATGTATTACCTGTAGGCCCCACTAGCGATCAATCAAGACACAGACACTTGTTATTTTTTAAAATAGCCTTAGTTAACCTGGGGCAGGGCAGATATCAATCCTCTAAACTACCTCCCATAGTGGGGCAGGCATAGGATCCCTGCCTCAATCCCATGCCATCTGCTTCCAATAACTTCTATCAAGCTACCTCCCATCCATAATCCCAAATACTTGCTAATGTTCTTCATCTGGGTGGATTCTCCATCCACACCATGGACCATGTGCTTCTCCTCCAGCTAACCCATGGTGGCCTTCCTCTCTTGCCTTCAGGTCTCTCTCCTTCTCCTCTTGGCTGTCTTCTTCTTCCCAGAATTCCTCTCTCTCTCCTAGCCCCACCTATCTCCTCTACCCTGGCCAAGTGGGATGGTTTTTTTTATTAAGCAAAAGTTGGATCACAGAGACAGCAAGCTGTAAGTAGCATCAAAATATATCAGACCATCCCCTAACAATTCTCTAGGTTCTTGACACTTAACGGGTACCAGTTGCCTAAGAATTAAAGGAATTTTCTAGCTAGTGTTGGGAAAGACAAGGCCTATAGACTTAACAGAATGTCTGAGATAACTAGATTATGAGAGAAATACCACTTTAAAACCTGTATATCATTGAAAGTGTCTGGGCTTCACCTGGAAAAAGAAAACCAAATCTCTACCTCTAAATAGCATTTTTTCAAGCCACCATTATGCTTAGAGCTCACTTACTGTCAAAGAGATCTTAGGAAGGATTGTGTTAATACTGTACTTTTTTTGTCTAATAAAACGTTAATTCCCCTTTAATTCCTTTTCAAAAGAATCTTTGAAAAGAAAAACATAAATCACAAATACATTGACTTTTAGTTGGAAAATGAAGTTTTGACCCACCGTTGTGTAAATCTGCACGTTCTGTGTTTCCTTTGGCATAACAATAATTAGTTAGATCTATTTCTCTGTCTTTACTTGGGGTGGGAAGAGTGGGAACAGCAGCACAGAATGGCCTTTTTCTTGAAACTTGTTTAAAAAAAAAAAAAACTCTCAGGAGCCAAACATTTAGCTTCGCTTGAAATAAGGATTGTAACACCAAGAAAGTGTCTTTTGGTCCTTCGGGGATTTTTCTTGAAGTCTGCAGAAAACCATGCTGAAAGCACCTGAAGGATCAGGGGGGGACAGTTCAATTACAGTCAGAGAGAGCTGCAGAGAGGATCCACACATAACTCTCATAGTGCTCATTACCTCTGGCTCTCTGCCTTAGCAACTGCCATGTACTACATCAAGCGTGTAAATGTTCTATGCAGAATGCTTTTTTGTCACAGCCTTTGGGCCCTCGGGGCACACACAGGGCTAAAAGAAAGTTAGCATAAGGCATTCGGGACTCAGTTCCTAACTTTTCAAAACGTTGAGGTTTTAATCATGAAACTTAGGATGAATAGATATATCTAGATGTACCACAAAGCGATTAGCTGCACACGGCATGTAATTGTCCTACAGAAGGATGAGCCAGTGACACTCTTCCTCTGGGTTTGGTGCCTAGTTTCCAGTTGGAGGCCTGAAAATTAACCCTAAGTCACCCAACACAGTCTGTCCAGGTGGCCTAATCCCTCTAATATGCTATGTTCTCCTGAGTTCAAATGAAGTCCGGGCTTTAAGCTGTCAGTCCTTAGCATCCTGTTCAATCTTCTATCATTCATAAAGCCATTCATCCTTCCACAATATTCATAGAGCACCTGGGGGCACGAGGCATGAGGAAAAGGTGCCTTACCCATGTGTTGTTTGCGAGAAATAAATGAGAGAAATCATACATGTGCAAGTACACACTAATATGAGTGTATGTGCTTGCATGTGCATGTACATGTGTGTGCATGTGTGTGCATGCAAGTGTGTGTGCGTGCGTGCGTGTGTGTATGTGTATGTGTGTGTGTGTGTGTGTGTGTGTGTGTGTGTGTGTGTGTAGGTTAAGTACTCCTTTGGAATGATATTTAAGCCAGTCTGTTGATAAGGGATGTTTACTAGAGCTTTCTGAGAAAAGGAAACAGACTATTCCAGGATTCCTGGGAGTTCCTGGCACCTTAAACGGTTGGCATGACTAAGGCAGAGCAGGAGCAAACATTGTAGCTGCAAGCATATTGGAGAGCAGTTTGTATCAGATCATGCAAGACCTTACAGGGTTGTTGCCCGCTCGGGGTTCCCTAGTCAGGCATGGTGGTACCTACCTGTAATCCCAGCACACAGGGTGCTGACACTGGAAGATTACGTCAAGTTCAAGACCCGGCTATACTACATAGTAAGACCTTATCTAAAACCAAAAATCGGAGTCTTTGCTACACACTGAGAAGACTTTGACTGTTCTAAACAGGCTCAGAAGATCAATCTTTAGCTGCTCCGCGCTAACTGGACTGACGCTGGGACAGGAAATGGATGGAGACTGTCCCAAGCAGCCATGCTACTAGAGCAGTTCTCAGCATATTGACTTCAAGAGGATTCTATATGCATGGCTGGGCATGTAACACAAAAGCAGTGCTCTTGTCTGGCGCGAACGGGACCCTGGATTCAAGCCTAGCCATCTGAGAGGCAAGTGCTGCTGTGAATGCACACAGGTGTCTCTGAAGAAACTTGCCGACCTTGAAGAATAGTACTGAGGATTACACAACAAACTGAACGAATGTGAAGCACCCAACAATTCCACATCATAAATAACACACAGTGGCACACAGTAGGTGTGGATAAATCCCACATCATAAATCCTGACACACAGTAGGTGTGGATAAAGCATATTATTACCATTTTCCAGAAAGTAGCACTTCCTTAGACCCCCAGAAATCTCCATTTTTAATAGTCAGTATCTCTATTTAGAAACTTGCTAAGACATGGAAACTACCTCATTTAAATAAATATCTTCTTATTTGCATTTATTTTATGTTAAGAATAGAGGCTGATGTTGCAAGAAAAAAAATAGTCTACTGAGTATACGAAAAATCAATCAAAAGCCTAAAAATTCAAAATACAGTATAAAGGTGGGCATGACGGCCCATGGTTATGGTCCCCCTGGTTGAGAGGCTAAAGCTGAAAGATCAGTTGTGCCCTGGAATTTAAAGACAACCTGGGCAACATTGAGAGACACCTCTCAAAAGACAGAAAGAAGAGGAAAAAGGAGGGAGAAAAAAATTAAAATTGTGTTCAAAGTCATTGTTAATACCTTTTTTTAATATCAAGTTAACATATGGGATTTATTTTATGTGTCTCTCCTTTCTTTCCTTTCTGAATATTTATACATAGTGTGTGTAGAAATTTTTCAAATATGAATTCTTTGACTTTTTTTTTTCCCGGGGGCTTTTTCGAGACAGGGTTTCTCTGTGTAGCCTTGGTTGTCCTGGACTCACTTTGTAGACCAGACTGGCCTCAAACTTACAGCAATTAGCCTGCCTCTGCCTCCTGAGTGCTGGGATTAAAGGCGTGTGCCACCAGGCCCAGCTCCAAAACGAACTCTTACTCTATTGAAACAGTGTCTAAATTCTACTTAATTGCTCACTAAGTAAGAATATCTTATTAATCAATACTTGTCATTCAGTAGCAGCACATTTTGAATTATTCTTCATGAAGTCATAGGCTAATGTTAGGGGCTAAGTTCAAGTCATCATTTTACTCATAAATATTTAAGATACTGGTATGTTCTTATCATCAAAGTTTGTCCTTTACAGTAGAGAAATAAGCAGCACTCTGAGTGGTCTCAGACCCTCCCCTGCAATCACCATGCAGTCTGTAGCTATATGAATAGACAGGAACTTGGCTTGCTTTCAGGGGGCAAGCAGAATCTGGATTTGAGAATGTTGTACCAGTAAGCATCTTTTTTTTCTCTCTCTCTCTCTAAAAGATTTACTTATTTATTACATATACTGTGTTCTGCCTGCACATGTGCCTGCAGGCCAGAAGAGGGCACCAGATCTCATTATAGATGGTTGTGAGCCACCATGTGATTGTTGTGAATTGAACTCAGGACCTTTGGAAAAGCAGCCAGTGCTCTTAACCTCTGAGCCATCTCTCCACCCCCAATCAGTAAGCATCTCAAGGAGACCTGGAAAGTGCTCCCAAAATGACATGTGGCTCAATCCTAAAAGACAGAGTCTAAGGACCTTGTGGCAATGGGCCCCTCACCTACAGCTTCCAGCCTCCTCTGCATCTCTGTCCCTCATACAGAGGGCAGTTCATTACTGGGCAGATATCCGAACACAGTGCCAAGTCCAGGCCCTGCATAAGGCTGTAAGTTGTGAGATCACTAGAATACAACTCAGACTGAGAAAAAAAAAACCATAAATATGGCTATAGCCAGAAATATCTGGACAAAATATTATTGGAGAACAGTTGATTAAATAGACATTAGTTCTATCCTCCAACATTCTTTTTTAATAAAAAGTCATGTTACCGATGTTGATTCATAAATCAGTATGCCTCGGGTCAGCCGCAGAATTCCCTCTAACATCAACTGCAAATAAAATATGGTCTCCACCAGCGTTGCAGAAAATGACCACAGCTTGGCTCAGTCTTTCTTGGAAAATAAGTCAAGACAATAGAATGGCAAGACTAATCATGCATTTCCTTGGCTGCAGCCCTGGAAGGAAATAAGAGTCTTGTCTGTTCTCCTTCATGGGTTACCATGCCAGACAGAAGGAGCTGGGGCTTCAGAGCTGCTGGGGGGATTGGAGAGAGGAAAACGATGGGCGAAAGTGATGGAACTCTATATGAACACCAAGAAGGAGCGAGAATTTGGGGTGGTAGACGGGGGCTTGGAATCAGGGGAAGGGATCCAGAAGGAAAGGGCTATATGGGAATTCCCTGCGTTATACAAGATACTCTTCGCCCAGACACGGGGAAGCTAGAATGACTGCAGCTGTCCCTCTGTGCCTCCAGCAGATGAGGGCGGGACTGGAGTTGATCACAAATCATGGAACACCAAGAAGAAAGAGTGATGCTGAATGAAAGCCAGTGGTGAGGTACAGTGTGCTGAGACGGGAAGCGAGTGTGGAGCAGAGAGGTCCACACTGGGGCAGGACACACAGGACACACTGGGGCAGGACACACAGTACACACTGGGGCAGGACACACAGTACACACTGGGGCAGGACACACAGTACACACTGGGGCAGGACACACAGTACACACTGGGGCAGGAGTACACAGTACACACTGGGGCAGGACACACAGTACACACGGGGGCAGGACACACAGTACACACTGGGGCAGGACACACAGTACACACTGGGGCAGGACACACAGTACACACTGGGGCAGGACACACAGTACACACTGGGGCAGGACACACAGTACACACTGGGGCAGGACACACAGTACACACTGGGGCAGGACACACAGTACACACTGGGGCAGGAGTACACAGTACACACTGGGGCAGGACACACAGTACACACTGGGGCAGGACACACAGTACACACTGGGGCAGGACACACAGTACACACTGGGGCAGGACACTCATTACACACTGGGGCAGGACACACAGTACACACTGGGGCAGGAGTACACAGTACACACTGGGGCAGGACACACAGTACACACTGGGGCAGGACACACAGTACACACTGGGGCAGGACACACAGTACACACTGGGGCAGGACACACAGGACACACTGGGGCAGGACACACAGGACACACTGGGGCAGGACACACAGGACACACTGGGGCAGGACACACAGTACACACTGGGGCAGGACACACAGTACACACTGGGGCAGGACACACAGTACACACTGGGGCAGGACACACAGTACACACTGGGGCAGGACACACAGTACACACTGGGGCAGGACACATGTTACACACTGGGGCAGGGCACACATTACACACTGGGGCAGGGCACACATTACACACTGGGGGTGGGGGTTGAGTGGCAGCTCAGCCATTTTCATATTGGTCCCTAAAGAGTTGCCCATTGCTCTCAGAAGAAAGAACCTCACTGTGTGGTAGACTAAAGAGCCCCCAGGGAAGGAAATCAAACCAATCTTTATGCCATAGCTATAGCCAATGTCTATGAGAATTTTTAAGTCTCAAATTTTAACTTTTTTCACAAATTTAAGGTAAACCTTCATCCTAGAATTCCAGTACTGAAAGTTCTCTGATGCTGCCATCCTGTCTAGACTATGCATCTCAGCATCTAGTGTAGATCCAGCATGTGGGACACTCTCAGTAACTCACTTCTGAGAAACCCAGGTACTTCCTTAAACTAACACCCACGGAGTATTTACAAGTGTAACAATCTTGCTTTGAGTATTGCTCTTGCCATCACTTTCAGAGACCTAGAAACTTGGGCCTTTCCATGATCCAGATCATGAAAGAAAACATTTATCAAAAAAAAAAAAAAAAAAAAAAAAAAAAAAAAGCAGTCATTAAATTTGTTAATAGACTTTTTAAAGAGCAGTTTTAGGTTCAAGGCAAAACTGAGCACAATTCTAGTCGATTGCTGATGAGACTGTACAGCCAGCCATTTTGAAAGGCAATATGTCAGTTTCTTTACAAAATTAAATACACAGTACAACCAGCAATCAAACCCCACGGTATTTATTCAAATGAGCGAAAATATTACATGCAGGCTGGTATGGTGGCTCATACCTATAATCCCAGCTCAGAACACTGAAGCAAAAGTTCTGCTAAAAAATCCAAGGCTATGCTTCTAGGACAGCCTGGGCTACAGAGTAAGACCCTGCCAAGAAAGAGGCCGGGTTGGGGGTGAGGGAGGAGTAAGAGAGAAAGAGAGAGACAGGAGGTGGGGTGGGGGGATAGGGAAGGAATCCATACAAAATCTGCTCATCAACTTGATTTGCAACTGCCAAAATGTAGAAGCAACCAAGATACCCTGCAGGATATCTAGGTAATAGGTAGCAAACAGTGATACAGCCAAGCAACAGAATACTCTTTAGCAGTTTAAAAAAAAAAAAAAAAGCTACCAATTCAGGAGAAGACATCTAAGAGAGGGAAGCATATGTTACTAATTAAAAGAAATCTATCTAAAAAACTGCACGCTATATGATTCAACTACGACATCTGGAGAAAGCAAGCCAGAAGTTAGGGAAACCAGAAGTTGGGAAATAGACAGTGGTGGATGCATAAAGTACAGAGGGCTTGTAGGATGAAGAATTTGTTTCTTTACATCTGTGCAAACCCCTGCGCTGTAGAGCATCGAGAGTGGACCCTGATGTCAACTATGAACTTGGATGAAGATGAGGTACTACTGTCCGGTCGCCAGCTATGACCAGCATGCCCGTCGGCGCACCAGTGGGAGTGCTGGTGACAAGAAAGGCTGTGTCCATGTAAAGGCGGACATGGACAATCTCTGAACCACCCAGTCAAGATTTGCCCAGGAAACCTTTCATAAGCGGCTTGTTGCCCATGGTGTCTTAGGATATAGTAATAACCAACTCTGCCAAGCGGCTGTGTGTGTGTGATAGGTTTATGTCTGAAGATGGCATTTGGTTCTAAACGCAACCCTGTGGAGTAAGTTCTATCATTACCGCCATCCCCATTTTACTGAAAAGGAAATGAGTCTTGAAGAGACTGAGTAACTCTCTAAAGGTCACTGTCAAATTGGATATTGGTCATTACATCATGTTGTCTCTGGCCACAAAAAGTATTTCACTGTGACACATAAATACGCCGTTAATTGTGATGGAATAAGAAGAGTCTGGACTGAAATTTTGTATGGAGCTATTTATAAATAGGTGGGAAAGGATCACAAATCCTGCCCCAGACTCCCACATCCAGAGAGAGAGCTAAAGAGCAGCTTTGTATCAGAGAACTTTTTCTGTGCCTTGAGGTGATATTTGCAACCCTTTTTTCTGTCAAAGGGGGAAAAAAAAAAAACACCTAAAATTTTTCTCATGTAAGAAATCTACATCGTTCCTAATGATTTATGCCCTGACTAAAAAGGGAAAAGGAAAATGTTCCTCATTATGTGCAAAATGAAGTAAAATATGACTTCTTCACTTTTTAGTGATTTATGGGTTGTACCTCACACTGCGCCCTCACAGGGCATGTACAAAGGTAAGACTCAGATCATTAATAATGCGCAGGACGCCCACATCTGGCTGGTCCTCCCAGGTGAATCAAGCCAAAGCCTGATTTAACAGATGGACACTGCACTGTTTCCTGATGGTAAAATCACCAGATGTTTAGAGATTCCAGAAGTACAGAGGCAGGAGGAACGTGTTAATGATGAGGGTCCGAGCACGCCTTTGAATTATCTTACTTTTTAACACTGCCTTTTAATTTTAACACTTTGGAGACTGTGTGTGTGTGTGTGTGTGTGTGTGTGTGTGTGTGTGTGTGTGTGTGTGTTTGAATTGTGCTATTATTTAAAACGTAATTAAAGTAAGATTTTTTTTCCTAGAACATTCTAAAATTAAGCAACAAGTTCCTCTCTTCTGTCACCACACGTACTCAAAACTTGACATTTTCACTCATTTCATTTCTCTCTGACTTTCATCTGCAGGAGCCCTTTCAGCGGCCTGAGCCCAGGGCCTGCTGGTGAAGATCTGTGGGTCTTGCCAGGCTCTCTCTCTCTCCCTGGCTCTGCTGTAGGGGTGACAGCTGGCTTGCTACAACACTTTCCTAGGCTGTACCCATTCTCTTCAGCGCTCTCACTGTAAAACAAGTTGAGTCCAGTCTTATTCAAGAAGAAAAAATTATAAAAGAAGGCGCCAATAGGGATGCTAGGGAGCAGGACTAAAACATCACAGCCAGTGGGGCTACAGGAAGGATTTTACTCTTGTCTGAGTAGAGATATGGGATTGGCAGCCATATCAGGAGAAAGGCCAAAGTTCAAGTCATGACACCAACAGTTACTAAGCAGTGATTTTATCCTTGGACAAGTCCCTTGCGTACATCCAAGGACTGCGTTAAAGATTAAATTGTGGAATGGGTAGAAACACACTTTGCACTTTGTATAGAAAAAGTTCTTAGATATAAGAAGAAACCAGAGAGATAACGTGTGAACTTCATGCATTCCTTCAGGATATTTCTGTTGGGACCTGAGTTATACTAGCAATAATTCAACTGCTCATCTCACTAACCAAGGTCAGGCTCCTTCACTTTCCTTAGATTAAAATGCTTATTTGAGAACTGGAAGCTGGGTAAGCACACACACTGCCAGCAGCTAAGCCCCGCCCCCAATAGCTAAGTCCCACCCACACCCACACAGCTCTCATCTCTGGTCCCCCATTCAGATACTGGACAGTTGGCCTCCTAAGTTCCTCTATCTACAGAAATAAGCTGCATTTAAAAAGGAGAAAAATGGAGAATTTCTGTGTGTTTTTAATAGGGTGAAGTTGCCCCAGGGTTAAAGCACCCGTGTTACCAACGGACGGAACACAGAGGCTTGGGCCCCAAACAGTGGGGTTCATACTCTCCGTCATTTGCCTGCAGGGTGTCTATTTAATTAGTGAGCAAATAGTGATTCCCAGAGATTATAGAGTCTTTAGTGTTCACAAGGACAGAGCCCCAAATGTTTTCCCGGCAGTATATACAATCATTTCCTACTTTTAAATAGTAGGCTGATCTGAATATTAACTACTTGGCAATTTCAACACACCTTTCCTATAAACATCCCCTTCCTGGGCAGGGAGGAAGCCCACACGATGTGGTCCTGCGCCGTTCTCTAACTTTCTTTTTTATGATTGGTGCAGAGCATCTGATTATTTCCAGGTGTTTCAGATTTTCTCGTGGCCTCCTTGTTATCCGCCCCCCCACCACCCGCCACCCCCTTGGAGTTCTTTTGGCAAATGAATGTGACCATGAGGTCCAAAGCCATAAAGGATGTATTCACCACTTCCCTCTTATGTCTGTCTCTTTATTTAACCACAGTTCACTGTCTTTGTCCATGTTAATACTCTGAGGTATTCACACAGCGTTTGTGTTGACTGCCTTAATTTTGATCTTCTCTAATCAGTCCCTGCCAGATGGTAGTTAAAGTTTAATGGCCGCTGTAAAAAAAAAATAGTTCCCTTTCTTCTTTCATCAGTCATGTGTGTTTACTTAGCTAACTGCTGGATGTTCAGAATGAGCACAAAGTGACCACCAGCAAAACGGATTCAACAAACACACTGGCTCAATACTTTTCATGGTAGCTAAAGATGTTGCCTGCTGCTGCTATCCGCTGGGTCATTATCCCTACCTTTTATCATCTTTCCTTGGCTGCTCTGTTAGTTTTCCTTTCTTTTTATCTCCTTTCTCAGGTTGCTGGAGGCCTGGCAGTCTTCAATACAAAGCAATTAAAGTGTGTGGACACGTCTCAGATAGACGGCATTTGGCATATCGGTAGAGCTTTTCCTCCACACCCGTAAGATCCGAGAAAGCGTCATTCTTTATGATTCAGATAAAGAGGCGGAGACAACTCAAGAGGCCACCCAAGAGGACATGATAGAAACTTGGCACCCTCAAGAAATAAAATAAGGAGGCAGATACATATAACAAAGCCACCTCTAAATAAATAGTATGCCCTTTTTGTCTTTACTGCATCCTACCAGGGTTCCTGAGGGAGCCGGTCCAGAACTAGTAATTAAATAAGGGCAGTACATGCCATTTTATGGATGAAGTAACTGAGATGAGTCCAATTACTTGATGTCTTGCCAGGCCACACACACATATCTCTAGAAGTACCCTGTCGCTTAGATTTACGGTCAATTTATTAAAATATGTAGAGCTATTTAAAAAGAAAAATAAAAGTAACCGAAACAAAAGATTATCGGCATTTTTAAAACAAGCGTTCCGGGTGACTTTATATACGAACACCACTTAAAGCCTATAAAATATAGGTTTCTCGGTCAAATTCAGCTCCCTGTCTGTTTTTATAAATAAAGTTTTATTGGTGCATAGTCAAGTTCATTCTTTTGCACACTGTTTATGGCTGCTTTCACATTGTGCTGCTTTCACAATGTTGAATTATTTCACCAGACACTATATGTTTTACAAAACCAAAGGAGTCGCTCTAAGACCCATGACAGCAAGGCTTGCCAACCTCTGCTGCAAGATTTTGGATTACGTCATTGCATAGTATCCCTACTTATACTTTGAAACCTTTACTCATGACACAGCAATGTTCATTAGGTATTGCTGAATACTGATTAAAATGATGTTGGTTTACAGTAACATTTCAAATGTGAAAAAGTCTAGAGTCACCTACTGAAATGTCTATTTTAATTATAGTGACCATCTTCAAATGTGAACAAACTACAAATGGGAGTTGGGCATGGTGGTGCATGCCTTTAATCCCAGCACTTGGGAGGCAGAGGCAGAGGGATCGCTGTGAGTTCGAGGCCAGCCTGGTCTACAAAGTAAGTCCAGGACAGCCAAGGCTACACAGAGAGACCCTGGGGGGAAGAAAGAAAGAAAGAAAGAAAGAAAGAAAGAAAGAGAAAAAAGAAAGTACAAATGTTCAACAACTTTTTAAATTTGTATTTAATTTTTAGTTACGTGTATGTGTTTCCATGTGTATGTGCATGTGAGCGGAAGTGCCCACAGAGGCCAGAAGTTTCCCTGCGAGCTGCTTGATGTGAATGCATGGAAGAGAACTCCCGGTTCTGTGCAAGAGCAGGAAGTGCTTTTAACCCCTGAGCCGCCTTGGTGGCCCTCAACATCTCCTTGATAACTTAGGAAGCAGTGTGTGGCCACCATGCAGTCTGCAATGTAGAAAAGCCACAACCTAACAAGTGGGGAAATACTGATATTGGCTAAGTTTGCAATGTGTAATTTGAACAAAGATCTATGATCTACTGGGTTCCAGTGTCTTCACCTAGAATTGGCGTTGGGTAACCAATACTCCTTAAAGCCCAGTACAGCGTAAACATTCTATTGCCTATAGCCCACCTCCCCAAAATGAAAATAACCTTCATGCTCCTGTCCCCCACGGGGGCGGGGGGGTGGGGCGAGAGCTTTACACGCTTATGAGGGGGCGGGGGGGGGCGGGGAGCTTTACCCGCTCATGAGGGGGCGGGGGGGGCAGGGAGCTTTACACGCTCATGAGGGGGGGGGGGGGGGGGGGCGGGAGCTTTACCCGCTCATGAGTTTACTGCTGGCAGCGGTTTTTAAACAGCCCTACAGAAAGCGAACTCTGGGCGATCTCAATCTGATTCCCTGGTAAGTAAAGAAGTCATACTTCGGAATGAAGAGCATCAAATAGTGTACAAAATATTTAACTCATGACTGTATAATAAGAGGCTTTTGGTGCTGAAGAAATGAAAATAAAAGTGTGCCTGGGAAGAGGACAAAATAGGCATCATCAGTTTCCACAAAGATTTTGAATGGAGACAGATCATCAGCTAAGAAATGTAAAGGGAAAGGGGGAGGGGCTGGGAGGAAGGCTGGGAGGATGGCTCAGTCAGTGAAGTAACCCACCTGCAGGCCTGAGGATGGGAGTTAAGGCCTCACTATCTATGGAAGGAGCCAGACGTGTGGCGCACACTGTATGTGCATACACACACACACACACACACACGCACACATGCACTCACGCACACATACATGCATGCACATATGCATGCATGCATGCACTCACACGCATGCACACACATACACACACATGCACTCATGCACACATACATGCATGCACATATGCATGCATGCACTCACACACATGCACACACATACACACACACATGCACACATGCACTCATGCACACATACATGCATGCATATATGCATGCATGCACTCACACACATGCACACATATACACACATGCATGCATGAATGCACTCACACACATGTGCACACACACATATACACATAAAAACACACATACACACAAAGGCATGCACGCATGCACGCACACACCCACTCACACACACACCCACTCACGTACTACATACATCTCACATACACATACACATTCACACACACATGCACACACTCACACACTAAATACAACTCACATACATAACACAACATGCACATACATTTTAAGAAATTAAACCAAAATAGTTAATGGTGATTTAAAAGACCCTTTTTGGAGTGAAATAAATATATCCATGTTGTGAGGTAGGATTCAAAATTTAGCATAAATTTTAAAAGTAAAATGCAGCTTTGCTCTTAAAGTAAAATATAACTTTTAAAAATATTTTGTTCATAAGCAAAACTTTGGTGATTATAACCAAGACCCCCCAACCTGTGTGCCTGTTCACTAAGGGGAAAGTTGGAGGGGTATTGCCTTATGGAGAATAAATTCTGAGGGTTACAGAAAGAGAAAGAAAGGAAGGAAGGAAGGAAGGAAGGAAGGAAGGAAGGAAGGAAGGAAGAAAGAAAGCCCTTGTATCTTTGCATTGGTGCATCAGAATTTATACTCTGACATCCCTGTGCCTCAAAACTTCTAATCATCCCTAAGAAGCTTCCTCCTCCAGTATGTGTGTAAGTGAACAGTCACGGTAGCTGGGTTACACATTCCCAGGGGCCACGGCATGTTGTCCTCATGTGCAATAAACTACTGTGGGCAGAAGTCAAACAGCATGCATGTACAAGATGATCTCTAAACTCCTTTCCAAGCAAGGGAGGCAGAGAAGATGAAAGGTGGAGTTGGAAATAATACAGGAAATTCTATACTAACTCAAGGACAGAACAAACCCCAAGTACAGCTTTGAGCCGTGATTTCTTCACCTGCCCATGAGACTGTAGACCCACGTGTGCTAAACATAAAACCTTTAGAAAATCACACGCACTACTGTGTAGTGGTCACTACTAGTATCTTCTTACTTTCCTACCTAAAAACATTTCCTACCTTCCATGTCTTCTAAGAAGTTATGAAAACACTATTATTTTAGGGGGGGTTGTTGTTGTTGGTTTTTTGGGGGGGTTGTTGTTGTTGTTGCTTTTCAAGACAGGGTTTCTCTGTGTAGCCTTGGCTGTCCTGGACTCACTTTGTAGACCAGGCCTCAAACTCACAGCGATCCACCTGCCTCTGCCTCCCAATTGCTGGGATTAAAGGCATGCGCCACCACGCCCAGCCTAAAACTATTATTTTATATGGGGGGCTAATCTGTTATTTTTCTAGAAAATAATTAGCACCGCAAGCAATGCTGGTATTAGCCAATTTTGTAAAAGAAGAGGGACTGGGGAGAGATGCAAAGGTGCTGCTATGAGACAATGAGGCATAAAAGAAAAGTGTTCATGCTGAGCTGGCCCTGTTCCTTCCCTGTGCAATATGGAGAGCTGGCTCTGGTGATGTGGGATCAGGAGAGCTGGCCCCATTGCATGAGTGTTGGAGAGCAGGCCCTGCCCCTCACCAGCTGCACCATTCCAGAGACTGGGTCCTGTACCTCACGTTAGCAGCACTGAAGAGCTGGCCCTGGTGGCAGGAGAGCAGACGAGCTAGCTCTGAGGGAGTAAGCATAGAAAAGCTGGCCCCACCACTCATGTGCTGTGAAGTAGCATGGGTGAGGGAAAGATGCCTCCCCAAACACCCTTCATTGCCTGTGGCAGGTAGGAGAGCTGGCCCTGAGGTCATGAGAGCAGGAGACCTGTCCCTGTCCCTCACTGTCTCCAGCATTCAGGAGAGTGGACTGTGCATCAACCCTGGGCTGTACAGCAGAGCTGACCCTGGTGGCATGGAGGATGGGTGAGCTATCCCTGAGGTCAGGAGAGCTGGCTTGGCCCCTTAATGGCTGAGGTATTGAGAGAGCTAACCTGGACAGCACTGGAGAGCTTGCCCTGGTGGTATGGGAGAACTAGCAGGCTGACCAACTCAGCTACCACCCAAGCTCAGACCCAGGTATTTGAGTTGGGCCACTCCAACATTTACCCCATCTATAAACTGCTTTAGCGTGTGAAAAGCCCAGTCCTATAGATCCAAAGCTGCAAGATCTCCATGACACAGGGCAATAACAGGATATACGAGAGGAGTCCCAGTAAGGATCCAGGATTTGTAGTGTAGCAGAACCCAGAGGCCTTGATCCAAACCGATGACTCAATGAACATTTGCAGGTGAAGATATGTGGACAAAAGTGTATTCTGTGGGACACACTGACACACTACAGGTTCCGTGACAAGAGTTGTTGTTGTTGTTGTTGTTTAATCTATTCTATCCTATTCTGTTCTATTTTATTGTTTTGGGGAGGAGGTTGCAAGGGCATAGGGATGTGGAGATGAGTGAGATTGAGGTGCATGATGCAAAACTCACCAAGAATAAAAAGTATTTAAAAAGCATATCCCTCCCCCCCCAAAAAAGAGAAAGAAACTAGTGCCAAGTATCATAAAATTATCCGGCTGTTTTTCAAATTTCCCACTTGTTTTTTTGTTTTGTTTTGTTGTTTGTTTGTTTGTTTGTTTTGTTTTGTTGGTTTTTTTGAGACAGGGTTTCTCTGTGTTAGCCTTGGCTGTCCTGGACTCACTTTGTAGCCTAGGCTGGCCTTGAACTCACATCAGTCCTCTTGTCTCTGACTCCCGAGTGCTGGGAGTAAAAGTATGCGCCACCATGCCCGGCATTTCCCACTTGTTTTATAAGTGTTTTTAAAGTTTAAGTCAGAAATCAAAAAGACAATAACTACCAATATTCAATAGTAAGTATCAGTAGCCACAACAACTCCCTATTACCCACTTCTTTCAGTGTTTGGTAATGCTTTCCCTGTTTTTGATGAAGCCAGGTTTTGTTGGGGTTTTCTTTGGTTGCTTGGTTTTTGGTTTTTGTTCTGTTTTCTTGTAACATCCATAGGCTGGAATTTTACTGATTGATTCTGTGTTGTATGTTTCTCTGTCCTCTATATTTTCTATAAACTAGTACTTGAGTTGAAATATTTCAACATTCTCAATATAAAGTGCGTTGGCAAATTATATTATCAATGCTATCATGGAATTTCATCAAAGGGTCTTGTTTTGTGAATTGCTAGATGGGTTTTGATGATTGTTTCTTGTGTCTGTGTATTTAGTTCTTTGAGGTTGCAAAATGGTGGGTTTTTATAATTATTTTACATTTCTTAATTGTTTTATTTCTGTGTGTGCATGCATATGTATAAATGTATGCCAGAGTACACATGTTGAGGTCAGGAGTTCATTCTCTCATCCTACCATGTGAGTCCTAAAGATGGAACTTAGGCCACCAGCTTGGTGGCAAGCACCTTTACCCACTGAGCCATCTCGCTAGACCCCTAAAAGTAATATTCTAATGTTATAAACCTGCTTGCATTTGCCAGCTGAAACACTTCTTTGAAAACCACATTCTAAAGTGCCTGCCTCTAGTGAGCTGTTGATACCCCAGGACACTCTACAGAGCAAGATAAATACTGCCGCCCCCTTCACAGATTCCAGAGTAACACATTGGTTCCTTACAATACTACAAAAGGCACCGTTGCGGGCTCCACACGGTATTTTTCATTAAACAAACTAAAATTACTTGAGTAATTTCTATGTCCTGATCTGTAACAGGAAATGTATGGGATGGGTCTACACTGTTATAACTAGAAACAAGGAGGTTAGGAATATTGGGGAAAATACATTGGCCAACTTAAAGGTTTGCACAGGCCAGATACAATGCAAACATAGAGGTGAGGAGGATACGAGCAAGGAGTTGAGGCTGAAGAGAATGCTCACAAGTTAAGAGCACTTCTTGCTCTTCCAGAGACCCCATGGTCAGTTCCTAGCACCCACACATGGCTGTTCACAAGCGCTTTCAATTTACCTCTAGGGGGACCCAGCACCTTCTTCTGGCCTCTGCAGCCGCCTGCATCCATATGCACATGTACACATAGAGACACATTCACATGAGATTTAAAATAAAGTAAAATAAAATGTTTTTAAAGGCAGAATTAAGCTTACACACAACTTATACATTTGAACTTAAAACTTCATGGTGACACCAAACAAAAGCGTTGATAAATCTAAATCGTGTTCTTCTTTAATCCAGATGTTTTAACCTCGATATAATCAGATTCATGAATATTTTCCCTAAAAGTCTGTGCTTCGTTATGTTTGTTCAAGCACTCCCCCCTCTCCATTATAGCATAAAAATAGCCTCCCAATTTTTTAATTGCCTTTCATATTTAAGTCTTACTTCAAACCATTTTCCAGTATCATGCAAGAGATGTTTCAGTGTTTAACTGAAGTCTCAGAAGGAACGATTAGAGAAAAACCAAAGAAGGCATTTTAGAAAAAAACTGTAGCTAGGGTTTTCCTGGAATTAAAGTAGAAATAAAGAAGAAATCTGTGCTCAGACACATGCAAAACAGCAGACAAGAAACTTAAAATTAGCAAAGGGGAGGGCGAGGGTGCTCACACAGATGAATAACAAAGTGGCATTTTTAAAATGCCAAAGTGTCTTTTTTGGGGGTAGGGAGCAGGCACATGCCAGTGTGTGTGTGTGTGTGTGTGTGTGTGTGTGTGTGTGTGTGTGTGTGTGAAGACAGATTGGGGAAGTTGATTCCCTCCTTCCACCATGTGCATCCCAGGCAGGGATCAAATGCCCGGTGTCTAAGCACCTTTAACCAGCCCAGTTATCTCACCGGCCCTATATTTTTCAATGTCAATAATGAAAGCCAGTCAATTTTATTTCTCCCAAATACAAAGAAAAGTCTGAATTTAAAACTGGGTACCAATACCTGCCTGGGACCCTGCTGACCATGAGGGTCTCAGAATCAGACCAGCGTCATCCTCAGCCATCACCAGAGAAGCTTCCTCCCGCAGCAGATGGGAACAAACACAGAGACCCACAGCAGGACAGTGTGCAGAGAGTGAGAGGACTTGGAGCCCTCAGTCCTAAAAGGGAGGTCTCCATCAAACCCCTTTCCTCACGGCTCAGGGAAGCCTGCAGAAGAGGAGGCAAGCGTGTAAGAGCCAGAGCCAGGGGTGGTGGAAGACAACAAGGAAACCAGGCGTTTCAAGAACAGGCGGACTGACACACTGTGTACTCACAAAGATTGTGGCAGTGTGTGCAGGGCCGGCACAGGGCTAAGCCAGATGGGGTCCCAGCACTGAGAGACAGAAATGGACACAAGTCCCCATCAGTAACCTAGAAGCTATCTCACATCCAAAGACCTTCTAGGTCTGTGTGATCTGGCTGGAATACAGACACGCCCTTAGTTCACACCTCTAATCCCAGACAAGGAAGGTAAAATTAGTTCATAAAAGGAAGCAGCCATGTTTGAAATCAATGTCTAATTGAGAGGCCGAGCAGATAAAGCGACTAATCAGAGAAAAATTTTGACAGAATAAGATATGCCCAGTTCTCACAAGAACAGAGAGGAAAGAGAACAGCACAGAGGGAGGGAGGTGGCGGTGTCAGGGGAGCGGGGGAGACAGATTGTACCAGGACAGTTTTACAGAGACAGGTTATAGAGAGAACAAGCTGGACACAGGTGAAGACAAGGTAAGGTAGAGAGTGAGAAGGAGCCAGAAGATTAGACAGATTGCTAGAGTTAGTTTGAGGCCAAGCAGAACAATTCAGTCAGAGGCTCTCAGAAGCCAGTTTGAATCAGTCAGTTTGGGGAGGGGTTTGAGCCAGCCAGCAAGAGTTCAGAAAGAGGTGGAAAGGGTGAGCTTATTCAGCAGTAAGTTTCAGAGGCTGAAAACATTCTAGGCCTAGATAAGACTGTACAGGGTCTAGAAGCTTCCAGCAGACAGAGGCGGTAAATCTCAAGACGACAATTGCTCAGGCTAATAAAAGTTACTTTTAAAAAAATTAGTTTTCTCCAACAGAGTTGTAGTAGTTCGAATGATAGTGGCCCCCAAGGCTCACAGGGAGTGGCGCTATTAGGAGGCGTGGCCTTGTTGGAGTAGGTGTGGCTTTATTGGAGGAAGTGTGTCACTGGGGGTGGGCTTTGAGGTTTCACAAGCTCAAGCCTGGTCCAGGACATCCCTCCCTTTTTTCTGCTTGAGGATCTAAATGCAGAAGTCTCTGCTGTTTCTCCAGCACCACGTCTGCCTGCACGCTGCCATGTTTCCTGCTGTGATGATAATGGACTACTAGAGCTCTGAACCGTAAGTTGGCACCAGCACGAATTAACTGTTTTCCTTCGTAAGAATTGCCATGTTCGTGGTGTCTCTTCACAGCAATAAACCCTAACTAACAAGAGTCCCATTGGGTACACAAACCCCTGTTACAGACAGACTTCATGCCCAACAGTCAATATCCAGCACAAACCAAATTCAGTGCCATTTTGGAGGTTCTTTGTTTCATAGTGTTTTGTCTGGACGTTACTTCCTTTTCTCCCCTTTGCTGATCTTTTGCATATATATTACGGTTTCCAGCATTGTGTTTCTATGGGATTTCTGTGTTTGTGTGAATGTTTGTTTGTGAGAGTGTGTGTGTGTGTGTGTGTGTGTGTGTGTGTGTGTGTGTGTGTCCCTTGGATCTTTTGGTTCTGTTTCACCCTATTATGATTTGTTTTTCATTTGTTCTATCTTATTTTATTTTACTATTTTTTTTTTTATTTGTTTGTGTTCTAATGAGAGAGAGAAAGAGTGTGGATTTGGGTGGTTGTGGAGTTGCAGGAGGGGAAACCATAACCAGACTATGCTGTATGAAAACTCTATTGTCAATTTTTTAAAACCTTCAATATTATATTTTAAGAATGAGAATAAAGGTCTGCAGGTGTGGCTCACTAACAGAACACCTGCCTAGCATGCCCAAGGCCCTAGATTTGACTCCCAACATTGGAAAACAAATAGCAAGATACCTCAGAAACAATGACAATTACTCCGAGACGATTATCTGAGATATGAGACAGCACAGTGAGGAGATAAAGTGGAAATGATATCCACAGTTGCTCTTTCTGTGGATGGTACCAGCAGCAATGCCCGACTTATGACGATAGGGACAGAAACGGACAACAACCAGACATTTGACAACTGCGTGTAAGCCAGAGTAGAAAGGGTCTGCTTCAAGCTGAACAGCTCTGTTCACTTGTTTTATTCAAAGGGGAATTAAAATACCGTAAGTGCAACTTTAAATTCAGGAAAAAAATGTATAATGAAATAACCAATAGAAACAGATGATATCAACTCCAAACCAACAGAAGAGAAGAATAGCAAACAAAAGAAAATATACTGAAATATACGTATATCAATAAAATATAACTAAATTGAGGTTCCAGACATTCATTATTTTTTGAGTTTTTTGAAGATAGTTTCCCATCTATCCCAGGCTGGCTGCAGATAAGCCTAGATAAGCTTGATTTTCCAACCTCCCTCTCCTGTGAGTATAGGTATGGCCCACCATGCAGTTTACATGGTGCTGAGGATCTAGCCCAAGGCCTTGTGGGTAGTGTGGCAAGCACTCCGCCACCTCAATTATAAGCCCAGCCCTGGGCACTTAGTGCCAAATAATTCCATGGGAAGGAGTTGGTTTTTTAACAAACAATGTTGTAACTTTGAATAACTATATGCTAGAGGAAAATAATGGTCCCCTTTCTTATATTTTTGGTTGTGAGTCTAGCCTTGGATAAGCTGAGCCATCTCTCCAGCCCAAAAGCATGTATCCTAGGCTGGCCTTGAACTCCAGATCCCCCTGCCTCTGCTCTTTCAGCAAATCCTACTGGCTGCGCCTGCCAGAACCAGCCCCCTTTCTTATGATGTACACCAAAAAAAATGGCTTTAAATAAAAGCTGAAGCTATAAGTTTCCTAGAAGAAAATATAGAATTAAATCTCTGTGACTCTGGGGTATACAAAAACAAAAGTAACAGTGGAAATGTAGAGAAACTAAAGATGACACTATAAAGCTTCAAGGGAAATCATCAAAAAGTGGATTTTCAATCATATATCTGATAAGTAACTTGTATCTAAACTCTATAACAAATCCATCTGACTCAATAAAATAACTAAAAGCCCAGTTTCCTAAAAACCTAAAGCTGTTATTCGTTTTAAAAAGGCAAGTCATATTTTAAAAAGAACAAACATCTGAATGGACACCTTTCTTTTTTTTTCTTTTGTTTTGTTTTGGTTTTTGGTTTTTGAGACAGGGTTTCTCTGTGATAGCCTTGGCTGTCCCGGACTCCCTTTGTAGAACAGGCTGGCCTCAAACTCACAGCGATCCGCCTGCCTCTGCCTCCTGAGTGCTGGGATTAAAGGCATGCGCCACCAGTGCCCAGCTTGAGTGGACACATTTCTAAAGAAGACATACAAATGGCCAATAAGCACTGAAAATATGTTTGATAGCATTACTCAAAGGCATGCAAACCAAAACCACAAGCCAGGCCTAGTAGAACACACCTGTAATCCCAGTTTGAGGAGGCTAAGGCAGCACTGCAAGCAAGCTCAAGGCCAACCTGCCCTGTACTGGGAGGCCGGGTCTAAAGATGGGGAAGAGGAGGGGAGGGAGAGGGAGACAGAGCAGGCTAAGATAGCCACACTCCCTCGGACAGCCTTTCTTTTTTAAAGGCATTTATTGGAGAAACATGGTTATTGGTGAAAATGTAAACTGGTATAGTCACTTTGGAAGAGTTAGGTAGCTCCTCAAATGTAAACATTGGCTTGTTGTACGTGATACAGAAATTCCACTGCAAGGCCTCTCTCCAAGCAATCCAAACACGTCTATGTATACACAAATGTTATACACAAATGCTTACAAGAGTATACTCAGAATAGCTCAAACCAACTAAATTGTCCTTCCTGATACAAAATATTAGCTCATAACAAAGATGCTGTGCTGACATATGGCACAAGGTAGAAAAGTTTAAACATTATGCTAAGCGATAGAAGCCAAGTCACAATATAGGCAACACAGCTTCTCTTCCCACAGTCCCTTGCGGCCATCCTTTCTAGTTTTTGGCCAGCAGAGTGGCTCCCACAAAGAAGGGTGGTGAAAAGAAGGGTTGTTCCACCATCAACGAGGTGGTGACCCGAGAACACACCAAGATTCACAAGCACGTCCATGGAGTGGGCCTCTAGAAGTGTGCTCCTTGGGCACTCAGAGAAACTGGGAAATTTCCCATGAAGGAGATGGGGGCTCCAGATGTGCTCATAGACACCAAGCTCAATAAAGCTGTCTGGGCCAAAGGAATAAGAAATGTTCCATATCGCATCCGAGTACTTTTGTCCAGAAAACGTAATGAGGATGAGGATTCACCAAAGTAGGTCCATACATTGGTAACTTACGTGCCTGTTACCACATTCAGGAATCCACAGATGGTCAATGTGAACGAGCACTAACCTGCTGAATGTCAAATAAAGTTAGAGAACTGCAAGAAGGAGAAGAAGAGGAGGAGGAGGAGGAAAAAGAGGAAGAGGAGAAAGAAGAAGAGGAGGAGGAAGAAGAAGAGGAGGAGGAGGAGGAAGAAGAGGAAGAAGAAGAAGAGAAGAGAAGAAGAGAAGAAGAAGAAGAAGAAGAAGAAGAAGAAGAAGAAGAAGAAGAAGAAGAAGAAGAAGAAGAAAGAAGAAGGCCAAATCACAAGACTGGATGTAGCCGTGCATAAAGGAGCACATCCCAGCACTCAGGAAGCAGAGGCAGGCAAAGCTCTGAGTTCAAGGCCAGCCTGGTCTGTGTAGCAAGTTGTAAGACAGACATGACTACACAGTTAGACCTGTTTAAAAATAAAATAAAGGCTGAATAGTATATGATTCCATTTATATTCAATGTCAAGGATAGGCAGATTTATATACAGACAGAAAATAGATCAGTGGCTACCTAGGACTGGGGAAGTTAGGGAGCAATAAGACTACTCACTGATAAGAATCTCTTCTATGGTTTGTAAAAATATTTTTTAAATTAACTGTTCTGATGGCTACATTGACCTCGGCTCTAGCCTTCCCTCGGCTCCCTGGTTGTTGTGATCTCCTCAAAAGAATTCAGAATAAGCACGCACAGTGTAGTTCAGAAGATAGGTAGGACTTATTGTAAAGTTACGTCCTCTGGAGATGGAAGAGTGGACTATGGCCAAAAGGACCATTGTGAAAACCTAGGTTTTTGGTAGGCTTTACAGCATTTCTAAAGCCTTTGGAGAAGACAACTCCCATTTACAGGAAACGATGAAAGGTCATGGCTCTTGCCCACAAAGTCTGTGGGTAGATAGTAATCTTATGACCTTCCAGAAGAATTCAAAGCATCATATCCCCAGGCAGGACCAAAGACAGAACTTCGAACTATTCATTTTACCAGTATTCAGAATCCCACAGCTTTAGTTCCTGAGTTCACAAGCTGCTTGTTTTAGTCACTGTGCTGGCTTGTCTTATGGCAACTTAACACAAGCTAGAGTCACTGGAAAGGAGGGACCGTCAATTGAGAAAACGCCTCCGGAAGATCCGGCTATACGGCATTTTCTTCATTAGTGATTGATGGGGGAGGGCCCAGCCCACTGTGGGTGGTGCCATCCCTAGGCTGGTGGCCCTGGGTTCTATAAGAAAGCAGGCCGAGCAAGCCAGGAATCAGTGCCCATCCCTGGGCTCTGCATCAGCTCCTGACCCCAGGTTCCTGCCGTGTTGGAGTTCCTGTCCTGACTTCCTTTGATGATGAATAGCAGTACGGAAGTATAAGCCAAATAAACCCCCCCCAACTTGTGTTTTTTTGGGCATGATGTTTCATCACAGCAATAGAAACCCTACCTAAGAGAGCTACATTTCCTGTTGCTGTACTAATGGCAGCAGCCTAACTAAGAAAGGGTTTATTCCAGCTAAAGTGTACATGTCATGGCAGCTGTAGAGTCAAGGCAGCAGGGCCTTGAAGCAGCTGGATTCCATCTACAGCCAGAGACAAAGAGCAATGAACACATGCTGATGATATTCATGCAGCTTTCTTCTTTCCCCGTCTGCCTCCCTCCTTTTTATACAGCCCATGACCCTGGCCAGAGAATGGGGCCACCTACAGTGACCCAGTTTTCCCACCCCAATTAAGGCAATCAAGACAGTCTGCCATAAGCACACCCAGAGGCCCATCCCTCCAGTGAGTCTAGACTTGGTCAAGTTGACACATTAACATTGCTAGTTATGCAAAAGGGCACCCATCCTCAATGACTTTCAAGCCCCCTAATATGTAACTAGCTACCCAGCATAGTTAATGTAATGAAAACTCCTTACTTGTGCTCCCTGTATAATAAGGGAATTGTATGTCCAGTAAAGCTGCTGAAAACAAAGAAAAACAAATTAAAAAATGGCTGGAGCCAGGATGGGGAGAGTGCTTCATCAGCCATGCTTCTGCTTGTCTCGCACGTCTGTTACAGATATTTCCCAGCAGAGTGGACATGCATTGCTAGTTGACTCAAAGACCCTAACCAACTAAAAATGGGGCTTTTCTTCCCAGATCTAGTTTGAAGTATCCTCAAATATCTCCAGCTGGCCCTCCTGAAGACTTGCCTTCATTCTTCAAGCCTGTCACACTGCGGAAAGGCATAAAGGCTTATGATCTATCAAGTTCAGGCAGGTGGGGCAGGCTAGGCTGTTACAAGAAGTCAAAGAAAAGAAAGAAAAAAGAAAGGGAGGAAGGAAGGAAAAGAAGAGAGAGAAGAAAGAGAAAGAAGAAAGAAAAAAGGAATTATCAAGCTAGGATTTACAGTTCACCTACTGCCCCACTTCAAATAATGTATTTATAAATTGCAGTCAAGAACCTTAATGAGTTTCCTAACAGAAAAGATTCCATCTAGTTCATGGTCAGCCCATGGGTGCCCGTCTTTACATGAGTCTGGTCAGCTACTTATTATGCAAGCCTTTGTCTAAAGAAACCCTATTCTAGTTGGATATTACACAATATGAAAAGGTTACATAATTGAATGATTTTATCTAACTTTATGATGACATTTATGTGATTGCTTTTTGGCAATGACCAAGGCCAGAATCCCTCTGATAAATTAATTTCCTTTAATACCACCCTTAATCATTTTCTTCAGAGGCTCATATACTTTAAAATTTACTTGTATTAATTCACCTCAGTAAAAAAAAAAAAATCTTTTTTTTCTTTCATAGCTTCACATTTATTGTGCTTCTTAAAGTCAATTTTATCAACAGAACTCCCAAAATTGCCAAAGTACAAGGATGAATGTCAGAATGCCAAGGGTTTCTAGATGAATTCTGACAAGACAGAAAAGGTCAGAGCAGATTTCTTCAGCGTGTTTAAATGTGGTCCTGATTATAAAGATTTTACAAGGAGTATTTAGGTTATTTCTTAAAATGACTGTGGTATTCCTCTCTACTTGATGGATTAAATTTTGCTGGAATGTTCTCTCTAGAGCTCCCACCTTCTGCCTGGTTTCTGGTTTGCCCCAATTCATGTTTCTGCCCTGGATTTAGATGTCATTTCTTCAAGACTTTCCATGCAAGATAGGCCAATTGCCTCTTCAAATACCCTCTCTGAATTTGGAATTTGCCTCAAGGGTAGTATATAGTGCAGTACGTCATAATTACTTGTTAGTGTATTTCTCCCTCTGCATGATAAAATCAAGTCTCCAGGAACAAAGCCTGACCACCCAAGCCAAGCACAGGGACTGCAGACAGTGTGTTCGCCCCAGCCAAGTACAGGGACTGCAGACAGTGTGTTTGCCCCAGCCAAGTACAGGGACTGCAGACGTGTGTTCACCCCATCCAACCACAGGGACTGCAGACAATAGGTGTGTTCACCCCAGCCAAGCACAGGGACTGCAGACAGTAAGCGTGTTCGCCCCCGCCGAGCACAGGGACTGCAGACAGTAAGTGTGTTTGCCCCAGCCGAGCACAGGGGCTGCAGACAGTAAGTGGTAAGTGTTCATCAACCAACATGGTTTGAGGAACATCATTCAGAGCTAATGTTTTACATTCCCATAAAAGTTCCATGGTCGTGAAAAGACTGAGAAACTGTACCAATAAATGGCTGTAAAGAACTTAAAGAAGGTGACTCCAGAAGCAGAAGAAGGACCACCTCATGCTTCTGCTCTCGGTTTAGACGTCATCTCTTCAAGTCTTCCCATGAAGGACATGCTAGGTGGCCCCTCAAATATCCTCAATGGGGCAACTGAATTTAGCCAATTAGATCAGATAAAAATATTGTATAAATATAATTTTTTTCTGTTACATCAAATGTTAACATTTAGGGATTAGGCTGAAGGACAGAAAAGTTTTTTTGGCTTTTTTTTTTTTTTTTTTTTTTTTGGTTTTTTTTTTTTGTTTGTTTGTTTGTTTGTTTGTTTGTTTTGGTTTTTCGAGGCAGGGTTTCTCCGTGTTAGCCTTGGCTGTCCTGGACTCACTTGGTAGACCAGGCTTGCCTCAAACTCACAGCAATCCTCCTGCCTCTGCCTCCCAAGTGCTGGGATTAAAAGCGTGATCCACCACCACCTGGCCATAAGATAATTTTTTATCTTCCTACTTTTTAATAATTTCTAATTATTTCAACATGGAAAGACTTTTTTTTTTTTTTTTTTTTTTTTTTTTTTTTTTTTTTGGTTTTTCGAGACAGGATTTCTCTGTGTAAGCCTTGGCTGTCCTGGACTCGCTTTGTAGACCAGGTTTGAACTCACAGCCATCCACCTGCCTCTGCCTCCTGAGTGCTGGGATTAAAGGTATGTGCCACCACGCCCAGCAAAAAGCTATTTTTTTAAACCGAAGCAGGTATGTATCTGTTGACTTAGTATAAAAAAGGAGGGAGGTGATGGAGAGAGAAAGAGATGAAGTCCAGAAGGGATGAAAGATGGAAGCTCGCTGGCTTTGGGAAGTTTAGCTAAAATAATAAACTTAAGAACTTTTCTAAGCATGGTATCTGAAAGGCCATGCTGTTACCCCATTCTCAGCAGTCAATCAGGAAATTCTGCTTCAACCACAACCTCAGGTAATCCTTTGCCTCTGCCGAATTTTGTTCCATATGCTCTCAAATGCTGATTCTGTCTAGCAAGTATTTACCACACACTTGCTTGTGTGCCGGGTACTCTTAGAGTGAACAATAGGGATAAATACAAAGGAAGTAAAGTTTGACCCTTGCCCTGGGCGGGAGCAGGACACAGTCCAGAGAGGAGACTGAAGAAAAAGAAATCAAAAAGTGTCCACACACTGAGAAGCACGGAAGACCCAAGTAAAGAAGCAACATAGAAAAATGGGTGCTTTTCCTTGGATGACAAAAGCCTCGCGAAGGGGGAGCTGGGCAAGCTGAATTTTGAAGATGAGTAGAGTTTTCTCAGGTAGAGAAGTTAGAAAAAAAACTTCCAGGCACAGCCAGTAAAAGACCCAGCCATGGAGATTCAGGAGAGTGAATGCGGCCGAACTAAAAAGAGGAGCAGCCACAACAAATAGCCCTTCTCCTTGGTAGCTTTATCGGGATGTAATTCACCCATCATATAACTCAATGTCTAAACTCTATCTCAGTGGTTTCTCAGATAGTCACCGGGTTGAACAACTGTCACTGCTACTTAATTTCAAAACATTCTCATGTGGCCGGAGAGATGACTCCGAGGTCAAGAGCACTTGTTGTTTTTCCAGAGAAGCCAGGTTCAGTTCCCAGCACCCTCATGGCAGCTAACAATCATCTGTAACTGCAGTTCCAATGAATCTGATGTCCTTTTCTGGCCTTTGTGGGGACCAGGCATGCAAGTGGTGCACAGACATACATGCAGGCAAAACACCCATCCACGTAAAACAAAACAAAAACATCTTTTTTTTTTTTTTTAAGAACAATTTTTTTCTGGGGCTGGAGAAATGGCTCAGCGATTAGGAGCATGGAGTGCTTGTTCAGATGACCTGTGTTCAGTTCCCAGCACTCACGTTACGTGCTCTCTACCATATGTAACTCTGGCTCCAGCCATATTAAATTGTGGTCCACCCTAATCTAGTATGACCTTATTTTGACTTGATTATATCTGAAAAAAATCCCTATTTTCCAGATAAGATCATTGTCAGGATCACAGAGGATTTCAGTGTACATATTAGAGGGACACAAATAAAATCATAACAAGAAAGAATTTTTAGTTGTCCTATAGTAACCGTTAGAAAATAAGTTTTTTTGATGTATAACATCTATTTTCTGCTACCTATACCTTCTTGCTGTTTTGTGTTTATAACTGAAACACTGGTGAGGTTTTAGTCTCCATCTGAAGCAACCTAGAATCACCTGGGAAGACAGAGCCTCAACTGAAGAACAGCCTCAGCTGGCCTGTGGAAGTATCTGTAAGAGATTGTCTTGATTGATGGCTGGTATGGGAGGGCCCGGCCTATTGTGGGCAGCAGCATTCCTAGTAGGGCCAAGCTGTACAAGAAAGCTAGCTGATAAAGATACCACAAGCTTGAGGCACAGAAGATGGAGAAATCGAGCTGGTACCAGTCTGGGATCTCCAACCCTCTGTCTAACTTTCGCAGTAGTAAAAGGGTCATTGCATGCTATCAGAAGAGAAAAATAACCATCAGCCTTACCCAGCTGTGAACCCTGTGAGCTACACTAATAAGCAGCCTAACAAGACTTGCCCAGTGGCATGATAGTGGCATAAATGTCATGGGAACAGCCAGTCACCTTCTGCTTGCTTCTAAGGCCAGTTCCACATCTAGAACTCATGCCTGGTGCCATCCGTAGAGACAAGAGCCTTCCTTTCCTATATATGGTAAATCATCTGCAGATGAATAAAAGTACCTAAAACAATATGAATGTTCTGTAAATAACTGTTATACCTTATTGTTTGGGGAAATAAAGACAAAAGGTCTCTATATGCCCCGTAGAGGTGAATTTTGTTCCTAATGAAAATTTCATCTACAGTTGAATTCTCTATGTAGATTCCACAGACAGAGACACCCAACTAAGATTAATAACTGTTCCAAAGGGAATGTTTTCCCAACTTGCAGTGTAGTGGAAATTGTCTGTGAACTACGTGCTACCCCAGTTGGCAAGTCCATGAAAAGAGAACCTAGATTACAGTACTCTTTTTTTTTTTTAATATTTTAGTTAAATTTTAATTTATGTGTATTGGTGTGAGGGTGTCAGATCTTGGAGTTACAGACAGTTGTGAGCTGCCATGTGGGTGCTGGGAATTGAACCCGGGTCCTTTGGAAGAGCAGGCAGTGCTCTTAACCACTGAGCCATCTCTCCAGCACAAATACAGTACTGTTCAGTCCTTTACTGCGTGTGACACTCCTGCACGGATGGTCCCTGACTTTTTAGTAGGTTGTCTCCTGAGCTCTTTGCTCATTTCTAGACCACGTGTTCTGCTTTTGGATCATATTTTATGAAACAAATTGCACAATACATGCTAGACTCCAGAGGCTGATCTCCCAAATCCTGTTTTAGTAGAGCCACAAACCCAAACATGAAATAAAAAGGAATGAAAAAAATTAAGATAAATCATTTTTACTAATAAAAATTTAATTACTTAGCATTTTTTTAAAAATTACAGCCAGACATGGTGGCACATGCCTTTAATCCCAGCACTCAGGAGGCAGAGGCAGGCGGATCTCTGTGATTTTGAGGCCAGTCTGGTTTACAAAGTGAGTCCAGGACAGCCAAGGCTACACAGAGAAACCCTGTCTTGAAAAAAAAAAAAACAAAACTACAAACCTTTCCCATCACAAGAAGTATATATACACAGTAGTTGGGGAGATGGCCAGTTGATATATCTGTGGAAACTCTAAAGAAGGCTTCTGGTAAGATGACCATTTTTATGATGTTAATTCTCCCAATCCACGAGCAAGGAAGATCATTCCATCTTCTCATGTCATCTTCAATCTCTTTCTTCAAAGTTTTGACATTTTTTTCAAACAACTCCTTCACTTGCTCCTGGCCTCTGTGGGCACCAGGCATGCAAGAGATACACAGACATACATGCAGGCAAAACACCCATCCATGTAAAACAAAACAAAAACATCTTTTTTTTTTTTTTTTAAGAACAATTTTTTTCTGGGGCTGGAGAAATGGCTCAGCAATTAGGAGCATGTAGTGCTTGTTCAGATGACCTGTGTTCAGTTCCCAGCACTCACGTTACGTGCTCACTACCATAGGTAACTCTGGCTCCAGCCATATTAAATTGTGGCCCACCCTAATCCTTCACTTGCTGTGCCACTACCATGCTGTTTTAATTACTGTTGCTTTATAGTACAGCTTGAGATCAGGTATGGAGATTCCTCCAGAGGATCTTTTATTGTACAAGATTGTCTTAGCTGTTCTGGGTTTGTTTTTGGTTTTTTTTGTTTTGTTTTGTTTTGTTTTGTTTTGTTTGTTTGTTTTTTTCCATATGAAGTTGAGAATTGAACTTTCTTTTTTTTTCTTTTTCTTTTTTTTTTCCTTTTTTTATTATTAATTTCTTCAAATTACATCTCAGTTGTTAGCCCATCCCTTGTATTCTCCCATTCCTCCCTCGCTCCCGCTTCCCCCCCATTCCCCTCCCCTATGTCTGTGACTGAGGGAGACCTCCTCCTCCCCCTGTATATGCTCATAGGGTATCGAGTCTCTTCTTGATGACCTATTATCCTTCCTCTGAGTGCCACCAGGCATCTCCATCCAAGGGACATGGTCAAATATGGGGCACCAGAGTTTGTGTGAAAGTCAGATCTCCTTCACCACTTAACAGTGGAGAATGTCCTGTCCATCGGCTAGTGAGAATTGAACTTTCAATGTCTTTAAAAAATTGTGTGCTCACTGCTCAAACTTCACCAATCAAACTACGGCGCCGGCCAAGGACAATACGTGCAGTAAACTTTGAACCCCTACCCAGATGTAGCCAATAGACAGAACATTCTCCACAGTTGAGTGGAGAGTGAGATCTGACTTACACACGAACTCTGGTGCCCCATATCTGACCACGTCCCCTGGATGGGAGGCCTGGTGGCACTCAGAGGAAGGATAGCAGGCTACCGAGAAGAGACTTGATACCCTATGAGCATATACAGGGGGAGGAGGTCCCCTCAGTCACAGTCATAGGGGAAGAGAGTAAGGGGAAAATGGGAGGGAGGGAGGAATGGGAGGATACAAGGGATGGGATAACCATTGAGATGTAATATGAATAAATTAATAAAATATATATTTTTTAAAAAGAAGGCTTCTGGTCACTTTCAAGGGATCCAGAGGTTAGTAAAGAATCTTGCCTGGTTCTCTTTCTGCCCTGTCTAAATCCATTTCTAAGTATGATTTTTTTTTTTCTCATTCAGCCAAGTGAAAATACTTAATAAAAGTATTTTAAGTTATAATTTCTTTTTTGGCTTTATGTGGGCATTACGGCAAGGGCACCCTTTCTAGGATCTGGAGTATATAATGCCTCAGGCTTCCAGTCCTTCCTTTAATCCCACCTAACTCAGTATAAATTCTCCCATGCTAAGAAGTGCTCTGTCTTCCGTTTTCTCCATTCTCCCGACCCTCACTTAGCTATGTAGTTCTAGGACTATCAGTTTACTTTTTTAAAAAATATTTTTTTCAAGTGTTATAATTCAATGCTTTCTTTCTTTCTTTGAAACAGCGGGTGTGTTTATTGTACGTTTTGCTTTTTGTGTATTTATTTTAATGTGTGCAAAAGGCCAGGCATAGTTGGTGAATACCATTCATTAATCCCGGCACTTGGGAGGCAGAAGCAAGTAGAGCTCTGTGAGTTCGAGGCCAGCCCAGTTTCTGTAATGAGTTCCAGACCAACCTGGGCCACATAGTGAGAGTCTCAAGAAAAATACTACACTACACAAGAAAATTCAAGCCAGAAAATGAACGCTTTGATGTCAAAATAGACCAAAGATCTCATAAGCTAATTTTCATGATGAGATATGTAAAACAGTGTGTACACTTTGATTTAGAAACAATGTATTTATTTATAATACAATTGGAATTTTGTAGGAGAGATCTGACCCTGCGTCCTAATCTTATGATTCCATATTTTAAAAGCAAACTTGGACTTGCAGGTGAAGTCTAGAGTGTAAGAGGCTTGACTGATGCATCCACCTGCAACAGTAACTATGAGTGTGCTGCATCGTAGTGCATTTCCTTGGATAAGCAAATGAGAAGAAATTCCGCATCATACGTTCTCAGTGTAATGTAACTTAAAAAAAAAAATGAGGTAGCCACGCCTACCCAAATTCAGACCACAAAATGCCAAGTGCTAGTTAGGTTACGGGCAGCACTAATGAGGTTATGGGCAACACAGCTCTCAACATTGCTAGCAGGATTGTGAAAAGCCACAGCCATTTAGAAAGACAGTTTTACATAACTAAATAATGCAGCAATTGCATTGCTAGGTATTTTCCCAAAGCAGTTGGAAAATTATGTTCACATGAACCCCGGCGTATGTTTAGCACTTTCATTCATTATTGCTAAGTCTTGGGGTCAACCAAAAGTCATTTAAGAGATGAGTGAACGCATAAATTCTGTTATGTTCAGACTCATTAAATAACCAGATTATCACTAAAAAGAATTGAGCTATCAAGCCATGAAAAGACATGGAAGGAAAGAAATGGAAGCTACCAAAATAACAAACAAAAAACAAAACAAACAAAAACAAACAAGCAACAAGAACCTACCAGCTATAATTCAATCACACAGCACTGTGGGAAGGTGTAGGGGGTTAGAAAGAAGAATTCAGTGGGTGAAGCATAGAGTTTTACGTTCTGTAATCTGTAAAACTATTTTTGCATGATAGAGTCATGGTGAATATGTGTTACTATGAATTTGTCTAAACTCATAGGATGACGGCAGCCAAGTATATAATGTAAACTATGGGCTGTGGATGATAATGATTTGTCCATGTTGGGCTATCAGTTGTGACGTCTGCGCCACAGTGGTGGGAAACGCTGACAGCACGCACGGGCATGAGGGCATGTAGCTTCTCATGGTTCAAAGAATCGAGAGCTAACCTAAAAACGCAAATCTATTCAAAATAGATGAAGCAATTTTGCGTTAAACCTACAGGGGAGAACAATCTAGATCAGGACCAGAGTCGAAATTTAAATTTAAGAGAAACAAAACAAAACAAAACAAAACAAAAACAAAACAAAGAGCTGACAGCATCTTCAAAGGAGCAATGCGGCTGCCCAAGCCTCCAGCTTTCGAGCCTGGCGTGTGTGCAGTCCTTTAGAACGGCTTCCAGCCCACTGACAAGAGCGAGCTTCTCCACAGGCCAAATTACAACACTGAGGCAGCTCGAGGGCAAAATATAATCAACCATTTGTTGATTATTTATTCTTTAATCATGTCCTCAAGCACCTACAGATGTAAGGAGGCATGTGGCCTCGGACTGAAGCTGTTTCCAAACAGCAGGATCGCCTGGCCCACGAAATGGCACTCGCTGTGTGATGAGAGCCGTCCCTCTGACACCGTGTGTGGTTAGCACCTATGCCCTGCTGCCGTTGGCAGAGCACATCCTCCGCGGGCACGCTGCCAGCCTAACAGATGGGCCTGAGCGTAGCCCTGCCAGAGAATCAGTGTGTGCGATGAGTTCACAACTGTGGTTATATTTCTTTCCAAGGAGGCTGCATCTACAGAGTGGGCAATTTCCGTGATTTCGAATCGAATTAATAAATATGTAAATCGTTCTCCGTGGCAGTGGTTTCCTGGGACGGCAGCACCAGCAGCATCGGGGGAACTTGGAGGACGTGTGACTCCCCAGGCTCTACGCTAACTTAATAAGCCAGAAACTCTGGGAAAGACCCAGCCGAGTACGATACATCACATACAATACATCAGATAATTCCTGATGCAGCTGGTATGTGAACCACTGCTCTAAACCACCAAGGTTCCCGGTGCACAGAATTATTTGAGAAATTTTTCAAAATAATGTTATGACTCGAGGGATGTCTCGGATGTTAAGAACACTTGCTGCTCTTGCAGAGGACTGGAGTTTGGTTCCTGGTGCCCACGTTATGCTGCTCACAACTCCAGCTTCCAAGGAGCTGAAGGCCCCTTCTAGGCTCCAAGGGCACCCACACACATGTACATAAAATGTTTTTTATAAATAAAAGAAAAGCATTTAGCTAACTTTGCCAAATTCCCAGAAATACACAAGATGGCTTTAGTAAAAAATAGCAATAACACTATAGTTAGAGAAAAGTCAAAACAAGTTTACAGCCTCAGAAATGACTGGGATTTAAGAAATACCCACAGAACAGGCACTTGGGAGTAAGAGCTAGGAGGAGCACAGAGGATTAACTGAGCCCCAGGGTGTAACCAGGGACCTTGGGTGTGATGTTTGTTTTGTTTTCTGAGACAGGGTTTTTCTGTGTAGCCTTGGCTGTCCTGAACTTACTTTGTAGACGAGGCTGGCCTCAAAACTCATAGATATCCGGCTGCCTCTGCCTCTGCCTCCCCAAGTGCTAGGATGACAGACATACTGGTGTGGTATTTATTAAATAGCCACCTTGAGACAGTCACCTGTGGAAGGAAGGGATGTAAACAGGATTGCGAAGAGGCAGAATCCAAATGAGAAGAGTTGGTTCAAAGTCATCTCAATATGGGCAGAGGTAGTAAGGCTAAGATTAGAGTTGTATAAGTGATGTGCCCTGGGGAGGTATGCCGTGGGACACTCTGTTAAATGCTGAAGGGGCCAACAGGGGATAGTTGTCAACCCATATGACTCCATCAGCTGAGATGACAGGTCCTTCATTTAAAAAGGATCTTCACGTTGTATCACAGAGATGGACAAAGTATGTAGAACAACAGAAAGCCCTAGTGGTTATGACTGCAACACTGTCTCCCAGGTCAGGTCAATATTCACAAGGATTGTCATCAGAGCAGACTTGCCCAGAGCCTGGTTCGTGTGTGTGTGTGTATGTGTGTGTGTGTGTGTGTGTTTTGTTGTTGTGGTGGTGGTGGTGGTATGTGAATATGTGTGATCATATGGTGTTGGTGCACATGCATGTGTGTGCAAAAAGGGGCCAGATTACAACCTCACATGTCATTTCTCAGGAGCAGTCTGTATTATTTTTGGTGGCAGAGTCATTGGCCTGGAGCTTACCAAATAAGCCAGCCTGCTCAGCGAGCGCCAGGGAACTACCTCTCTCCAGTCCCCTGTGTTAGGATTATAAGCACAAGTCATTATGTCCAGTTTTTGGTTGGTTGATGTGTGTGTGTGTGTGTCCTTGAGAATCAAACTTGAGTCTTCAGACTTACACGGTAAGCACTTCACCAGCTGAGCTATCTCTCCAGCCCTCTACATCCCAACCATATTTACTTAGAATGGCCTAAAAAATAAAGTTGGTCAACGACATCATGGAACCTCCCTAAAAAAGAACAGCGAGATGCTGTCCCACCACCGTTCTTACCTGCTGAGTATAGAAACAGCCATTTAACAGAGCCAGCCTCCCACTTCCTTCCAGCCCTGTGGGTATCCCACCCAAGCATAGCTATGCTTTAGATCCCACCTCTCTGTCCCTTCATTAACTTTGTCTGGAAGAAACACTAAACATCTGCCCTAGTAATTTAATTAGTATGGCCTTTTGATAACAAACTCCAGTTTATTCAATAATGCATGCTGCCTTGACTGTTGGAATGTTTCACTCATGGCAATCGGGTAGCTTTGGGTCTGCAGGACCAGCCCTTACACATGCTCCAGCAGGTCATAAATGGCACAGATATTGGGGTGGACCAACTCAAAGCCCTGGATCTGGGCTTGAGTAGTAGCTGAGTTGGTCAGCCTGTCAGCTCTCCCACACCCACACCATGAGGGCCAGCTCCCCAGCACTGCCCTGGCTAGCTCACCCAACGCTGCAGTTGGCAAGGGGCAGAGCCAGCTGTCCTACTCTCATGCCCTTGTGGACAGCTTCTTCTCCGCCCCCACGGCACCAAGGCCAGCTCGGCTGTGCTGCCCAGTGAGGTGTAGATCTAGGTCCTCCAGAATGCTGCAGCCAGCAATGGGTGGGGCCAGCTCTCCAGAATGCCACGGCCAGTGAGAAGCAGGGCCAGCTCTGCACAGCCCTTGGACATCCCAGGTGACAGCCCAAACCAGGTACATCTGTAAGGTCTTTGGAGGTAATCAACACAGACACCCACCCCCCCACCCCCCCACCCCCCACCCCCACTACTGCATGGCCACAGACTCAGACATGGCCTCAGGTGGCAAGGCAGGCCAGTCCCCTCAGGCTGTTCCTCTCCACCCTCAAACTGTTCTATTTCTCTTTTCTCCCTATCTCTCCACCCCATACTTGCACAGTGTAGTGGCTCTGGCTGGAGGCGGGCCATGTGGAGGGCGGACCTCTAGGTGGGTGCCTTCTGCTCACCTTAACTAAAATCTTATTTTGAGCTTTGTGATTGGGTTCAGATCCCTTAGCCACTGGTTAAGACAGTTCCCTGGCCTTTCCTCCCATGAAGCTTCACTTTATTATCATATCCTTGGTCTTAGTTAGAGCTTCTATTGCTGGGATAAAACACCATGACCAAAAGCACTGTGAGGAGGAAAGGGTCATTTCACCCTACAGCTCCGAAGTCCATTACTGAGGAAAGCCAGGGCAGGAACTCAGGGAAGGAACCAGGAGGCAGGAACTGGGAGGCAGGAACCGGGAGGCAGGAACTGCAGCGGAAGCCATGGAGGAGTGCAACTCGGGTTGCCAAGTCTGCAGCCAGTGTCTATCCACTGAGCCCATCTCACTGCCCCCTGTTGTCACATCCTCATAAATCTATAATTGAAGGTACAAGACAACCACTGGCAAATTATAATTAGCCAAACGACGTGCTAAAGGCCCTTAGACCGTTCTTTTAGCAAATTACCTTGCTTATAAGGCAAAGATATTCATTGTCGTCTTTCCAAGTCTGTCCTTTTCTAAGACTCAGGGTGAAAACTGGAGTCCCAGGGCAGCCAGCGAATGGGGACCAGAGCTGTTGTCCAGCGACTGGCGAGTGGCCTGGGTTTCACGTCTAGCAGGTCGACTCAGGCATTGCTTGCTTCCAGATGAGGACAAACAGACCTTGAGATCAAAAGCTCTAAAGTCCCGTTTCTAGTCCAGGGGCTCCTTAGAGCGCTCAGGGTGAGGCCCGAAGCCCGGGCACTACGCCAGGTTCTCGATCTTACTGGGGGAAGTGTTTCAGTTTAGCTCTTTTAGAGTGTGATTGGTGGTATCAGGTGGCAATAGAGACTCGGGAGCTCCGCAAGCCTGTGATGACACCAAAAGTGTCACAGCCCTTTCTCTAGCTGCGGTGCTAAGCCCTGTAGAGGAAACAGGTAGATGTTCGAAACAGTGCTTAATTATCCTATGGGGGGGGGCGGGGGGACGGGGGAGTTAAAGGCCCTTTGCTGGAGGCTAGGATCTCTTTAGCATAAGGTAGGACACCTCCAGGAATCCCCAGGTGTTTGCTAAACCTGTTGTTGTTGTTTGTTTAATTTATTCACTTTACATTTCAATTGTAGCCCCCTCTCTCATCTCTTCCTGATCCCACCCTCCTAAATCTGTTTTCTTATCAGGAAAGGGTCTGGCCTATAATCTCCCCTGAGGACTATGCGACACTCCTTCGAGGATCTGGGGGTCCCAAATCTGGGGAAGAGAAAACCCCCGCTGAGAAAGGGAGTCCATGTAACAGACTGAGATCAGTTGACTATCCCAAGACTTTGACCTCTCAAGTAATGCCCCACACAGAGAAAGAGCAGAAACAGGAGTGAGAGCTGAGCCTTCTGCAAAGTGCTCCCCCAGAAACCAGCCGACCCTGCCCCTCCTCTCTTTACCTGTCTTGTTGGCACTCCCCCTAGAACTAGATTTATCTTTCTTAGCTGTTTCTTCCCACCGCTGGCTTAATACTTGTTTTTTTCAAAATGTGGCTTCCTCATAGCCTGGCTTTGCTCTTGGCCTCTAGTCTGTGGTGCTGCCATTTTATACATCTCTCCATATCAATCCCTGCTATTATCCACCACACATTCTATTTCCCAAACCAGATGATCATAAATATTCCGATGGTTGGTCCCATTTCTTCCTCTTTTTTATTTTTAAAAAAATTTTTTTTCTTATCTTCCTCTTTTAATAGAGTCTTTCGAGTCATGTCACCTGCCTCCTCAGTTGCTCTCTGATCTATACTTTGGCTCCTCCTACTCCAGTCAGTCTTGTGAAAGGAAGACTTAAATACAATTACCCTCAAACGCCCCCTCAGTAGGGACAGTGTACGGCCACATCTACTGCAACCTCACTCTCCACACCTTCTTTCTTTGTGGTCCAGAAGAAGAGCCCAGTCCTAGGCATAGTCACAGCAACTGCCTCTGAGCTGGGCACATCTTGGGTATCAGTTTATCCCAACAGAACTTCAACTATTGGTGGAGTTGAACACCAAACCACCAGCCAGGAGCTAAGAGTTGCAGCAATATCTCCAAGAAGCCTCCTTTGCTCTGGGAACCAATAATAATATAATCTTATTGGAGAGCCAATAAAGTGAGAATACAGTGCAGAGGCAATTTTAAAAGTGCACTCCTTTAATCACTCAGGAGGCAGAAGCAGGCAGATTGATGTGAGCTCAAGGCCAGCCTGGTCTACAAAGTGAGTCCAGGACAGCCAAGGCTACACAGAGAAACCTTGTTTCAGAAAACCAGAAAGGAACAAACAAAACCACCTCACTTGGGGGCTAAGGTGACCCTCAGAATAGTACTTGCCTAGCCCAGCTCAGCAACTCTGTCTCTCTACTCTCTGCACAAGGATTTCAGTTCCATCCCTGGTACCACATACACTGTGTGTGGTGGTACACACCTGTAGTCATAGTATTCACTCTCCCTAGATTACAGAGATAGTTTGAGATGAACCTGGACTAAATAATAATACCTTGTCTCAGAAATAAAGAAAGAGAGAAAGATAGATAGATATATCTTGACCTTCTTACCTCTGCTGCTAAATTATTGTGTTCTTAATTTTGACACAGCATAAATTTAAAATATATTACACAGATACATCTTTTATTATCTGCAAATTATTTTTAGTCTTTGGCTTTAAAGCCTAACATTATATATAGCACATTTGGCTTGTAGCAAATGTGCTAGTTATTAATGTTTTAAACATCACATAATGGTTTATGTGTGGGTAACAAACCAAGATACTTCTTGGACTTGAAGGGAAAGGAAGCTGGTTTTGGAGACATCAGATCTGCCTGTCTGAGTCCACTAGAACAGGCTGAGCTTGTCAGCTGGCTTTAGTCCAGCTCTGCAGAGCTGCATGCTCCCAGGCAAGTGAACAGACAGAAAAGCTGCATTGTGGGTGCCCCCAAGTGGGTACTCTCTGAGGTGCACACTTCAGGATCTCAGGCCATTAGCATGAGTTCATGTGTGTAAGGTGCTTTCACATACAGGGAAAAGCTGAAAGGTGTATGTTTTTCATCATACATTTCTCAGTGCCATATAATGACAGCTGATCCAATATTTACTATACTATCCCAGGTTATCATGAAACATTTATTTTCTTGCAAATATCTTAAAGGCAGGTTTTCAAGTCATGTCTTACTTGAACTTGAACAACCACTTAACCCCCACGATCCATGTCTGCCTCATTTTTAAAATGATGTCAAGGATGCCTAAAACCAAACTTAACCCCATAAAATTATATGTTATATAAGACAAATAGGACAAATCCCAGCACATTATACATGCTTAAGAAATATCACTTATCATTAGTATTTTATTTATTAATACTAGCATTGTTAACAATATTGTTATACTTAAAACACTGAAAATATAACACAACATATTGGAAAATTAACCTTTTTATAAAATTAAACATAAGATTAACATAACTGAAAATAAAAATCTATGGCTTGAGATATAACTATATACTGGCATTATAGGAGCTCCTAAATAATAAACTCCTTTCCTTAAGCATCCAAAGACAACTTCCATTATAAACAACCAAGAATTGAACAATTGGCATGATTACAGCTGTGGAGAAGGATGAGGTTGACTTACAAAGATGAACAAAATGAAAGATAAAGAAACGGTCAAGAAATGCTACAACCAAATGAAGAGATACAACAACCAAGTAGAATTTTGTGTGAGCCCTCGCGTTAGAAGTGGATAATTCCATAAGGGGTCTGGCTGAATAACCGAAATGCGGATTGTACAGCAGATAAAAGTTTTGTGTCAGTGTAATGTTTCCTGAATTTGATGCAGTTCTCTGGCTACATAAGAAAATCTTCTGGTTCTTAGGAAATATATACAGAAATATCAGTGGGCATAATGCTTACTTTCATATGGAATCAAAAAATAATAAAACGTGAAAGAGTTGGGCTGGAGAGATGGCTCCACGAATAAGAGCACTGGCTGCTCTTCCTTCGGACCCAGGGTTCGATTCCCAGCACCCACATGGCAGCTCACAACTGTCTGTAACTCCAGTTCCAAGTGATCCAACACCCTCATACAGACATACAGGCAGGTAAAACACCAATGTACATAAAAATTAAAAATACATGAATAAACATTTTTAAATTATGAGATAATCTTATACTTACAAACTGTCAACATATATAGACAGGGCCATATGTGTAGATGTGTGTGTAGGAGAGAGAGACAGAGAGACAGAGAGAGACAGAGAGACAGAGACAGAGAGACAGAGACAGAGAGAAAGAGAGAGACAGAGAATGGAGAAATATCTAAGGATACGGCTCAGAGAGCAAGTGCTCGCCACCCTAGCTTGAGGACCTGAGTTCAGATCCCTAGCATCCATGCAGAAATGAGCACAGCAGTGCTGCCTTTATTCCCGGTACTAGAGGCAATGGCGGATGGACCCTGGGCTCCATGCCCAGCAAGTTCAGTCTACTCCATGAGCTCCAGGTCCTGTGAAAGGCCCTGTCTCAAAAGGTAAAGTAGAAAACGATCAAGAAAGACCCCCAGATGTCAACTTTCTGCCCTCCACACACACACAGGTACTGTACATATCCACGCACACACACACAAACACATATACTAACACATACGCAAAGAAGGCTAAAATAAAATAGTAAATTTTGTAATACAATTATTATCTGCATCCCAGCATCCAGGATGCAAAGGCGAGTGAATCTCTGTGAGTTTGAGGCCAGCCTGGTCTACTAGTGAGTCTAGAACAGCCAGAGCTGTTACAAAAAGAAACTCTGTCTTGAAAAACAACAAAGTAAATATCTCAAATTCTAAATTTAAAAATTGAGTAAAATACATGCTTGGGGATATATCTTAGTGGTAGAGAACTTGTCTAGCGCACAAGGGTCTAGGTTAAAACTCCAGTATTGAACAAAAAATGTTTATCTGGGTTGAGTATAAGTTTAGTTCTTGACTAATTGCCTAGCATGCATAAGGCCTTAAACTCAATATCCTATGTAATACCTAATAAATATAAAAATGAATGTTTTATTTCATATAATAACTAAAAATTTTGCATCATAAAAGAAATGCAAAGGTGTAAGAATTTTTAAAGTCACCTCTAAAGAAAATATCACCTAACTATCTAGAACTTTGCAATAGACTCACAAGATTATTATAAATCATTAGCAAATAAAGTATATTACATATTATTGTAATATTCAATGAAGAATATTGTATAATGTGTGATGTCCTAAAGAATTTTGACTAAATTAACTAATTCTTTTTTAAAAGTTGAGAGCTAAAGCATAAGTTCTTTTCCTGCATTTAAAAAAAAAAATACATGCTTCAAGAGCTCGTACAAGTGCAGTTCTGTGACTGCGCCTTACACAGCACCTTCCCTGGGTTTCTTTTAAATTCAGAAAAACTTCCTGGCTCATTTCCTGAAATGTTAACTAACATTCCATGTGGCAGGGCTGGGGCGATGGCTCAGTGGTTAAGATTAAGAGTGCTCACTACTCCTTCAGAGGACCCGAGTTCAGTTCCCAACATGCCCCCAGCATCTCACACCAGCTGTAACGCCAAGTTCCAGAGCAGCTAATGCCCTCTCATGGTGTGCCCTCCCATGGTCTCTGCACACACATGGTGCACATACATATAGTCAGGCGCATACACGCATACACATAAAATTAAATAAATAGTCCTTAAAGCTTAAAATCATACATTTTTTCATTTAGGCAATTGGTAAGTAAGAAAAAGAATCAGTAATTCATTGTATCTTCTTTGTTCTAACTATAAAACAACACAGCAAAAAAAATTGTTGGCAAGGGGGAAAAATCTTTGTAGAATAATTCCAGCTGATAGTTGGAGGAGCAATGATTGAGAAGAGCACTATGATTTTTCAGTTCTAATGAACCAGTGCGTCTAGGCGGTATCATCAACGGACCCTAATCACTAGGTGAAAAGCCAGTGGAGACCTGACAGTAAATAAAGTCAAGCTGACCTCACTGGTCAATTTTACCATCAGAAGAAAGACACACAGATATAATGTGTCTCTTAAATGGTGCACATGGAACGGTTGTTTGAAGAAAGTAAAAATTCAGTCTCTCCACGCCTGCAGGGCAATCTACCAGCACACAGGAACAGGGAGCTCTGAGGAGCATGGGGGGAGCTGTATGACCACAGTTTGGTCAGTTATTAAATTCGAAAGAGGGAGGGTGAATCTGGAGATCAGAAGAAGTAACGTGGGATTCACTGCAGCTTGTAAACTTGCTCACAACCTCTTTGCTTGCTCATTTTTGAAGCAGGGTCTTTTTATGCCCGGCCTGGCCTGGAACTTGCACTCCTCCTGGCTCTCAGTCTTTTGAATGCCGGAACTACAGCACACACTACTCTGCCTGGCCAGGTCCATACCATGAGAAAATCAAGGATGTGAATATTACCTGCATATTGGCATTAGGGAATTATTGTTAAATATTCTAAAAATGACAATGCCACTGAAATTATGATTTCTCCCACGAGTCCTTATGGAGATCACACTCAAACACATTTATACTTTAAATACTATTATTTCAGGAATTTATTTCAAAAAATGTGAGATAGTGGGGAAAGGGGATAGAAGACTGTGTTGCTGCTGAAGCTGGGATATAGCTGGTGATTTAACGTGATTCCCTTTAACTATGATTATGTTTTAATTTTCCAATACAAAACAATTAACAGGCGACCGAGGTTAGTGCTCATAAGTGGTCAAGAGGCAGAAGCAGAATGATGAACTTAAGTTTGAGGCCACCCTGAGCTGCATAGAGTTCCAGACCAGCCAGGGCTATAGCAGAAGACAAGGAGAGAGAGTGGTGTGGGGGGAGAGTGTCTGTCCTATTGAATTTAATTAACATTGCTTGCATGAGCATAGGAAGAGAAGGGAGTTACTGGAACATGGACAGCTGATCAGTGGTCACATCACCTTTTGCCGGATAGCCATTGACTGCTGATGGGTCCTCAGGGAAGGGAGGGGCCCACGAGTCTCTCCTGCATCCATGATGGAATGTTGGTGGCCTCACTCTTGTGAAGGTCTTGAGTAGGTAACCAACGCTGCTGTGGCTTCAAACATGTAATGGACACACCATGTCCAGAGACAACACCCATTTCCGCCCCCAACTCTTAGGTTCTTTCCACCTCCTCTTCTGTGATACTCCCTGAGGCTTTGGGGGGTATGACATAGATGTCCCACATGGAGCGAAGCAACCAAAAGTCACTGGTCCTCAGCACGTTGACTGTGTCCTCAGTCTCTCCGTTAACCACCCACTGCACAATGAAGCATCACTGAAGGGTAAGAGCAGCACTAACCAACCTGGGGGTGCAAATGGAGATATTTAGGAAGCAGCTTGACAGCGTGAGCATTTAGTCAAGCGTCCATAGGTGTGTGGGTTTATTTCTGGGTCTTCTATTTGATTCAATTCCACTGATCAACCAGCCTATTTTTATGCCAGTACCACACTGTTTTTATTACTGTTGCTCTATGGAACAGCTTGAGATCAGGGATGGAGATTTCTCTGGTAGATCTTTTATTGTACGGGATTATTTTAGCTATTCAGGGTCTTTTGTTTTTCCATGTGAAGTTGAGAATTGATCTTTCAAGGTCTGTAAAGAATTGTATAGGTATTTTGAAAGGGATTGCATTGACCCTGTAGATTGCTTTTGGTAAGATGGCCAATTTTACTGTGTTGATCCTCCTGCTCCATGAGCCTCTTCTAATATCTTCTTCAGTTTCTTTCTTTAGAGACTTGAAATTTTTTTTCGTGCAAGTCCTTCACTTGCTTGGTTAGAGTTACACCAAGATTCTTTATATTATTTGTGGCTATTGAGGAGGGTGTAGTTTCCCTAATTTCTTTCTCAGCCTGTTTGTCATTTGTATACAGCAGGGCTACTGATTTTTTTTTTTTTTTGAGTTGATTTTGTATCCAGACTCTTTGCTGAAGGTGTTTATCAGCTGTAGAGTTTCCTTGGTAGAATTCTTGGGGTCACTTATGTATATTATCATATCATCTGCAAATAGTGATTATTTGACTTCTTCCTTTCCAATTTGTATCCCCTTGATAGCCTTTAGTTGTCTTATTGCTCTAGCTAGGACTTCAAGTACTATATTGAAGAGATACAGAGAGAGTGAATGGCCTTGTCTTGTCCCTGATATCAGTTCTGTGTTGGCTACTGTGTGGCTACTTGTGGTGAGCAGTGCCTGATCGTGCGTTAGGTATGTGCCGTGGATCCTTGATTTCTCCAAGACTTCCATTCATATTCTTAAATTTTGGTTAATCTTTCCCCCATTCATTTCTCCTTTTCTTTCCTTCTTCTATTCTTTATGTTTCTTCATTTGTTTGTTTGTTTGTTTGGGACATGGAGGCTTGCTCATTCTAGCACTCTCTACCACCCAGCCTAAGCCACAGCTATATTTTGAGAGTCTTGAACATATAATCTTCCTGTTTCAGGCTCCCAAGTCGCTGGAATTAATATCATGTGCCAGCACACCTAGCTCCATTTTTTAAAGAAAATAAGGATCATCCCAATAGATGTGAAATGACATTTATTATTATTATTTATTTTTTTTTTTTTTTTTTTTGTAGAAAAGGTTTTCTCTCTGTGTAGTCCTAGCTTGTAAACCAGGCTGGCCTCAAACTTATAGAGATCCTTTTGCCTCTGCCTACCGACTGCTGAGATTAAAAGTCTGTGTCACCACAGGCATATTGTCATTGTGGTTTTGTTAGCATTTCTGTAATGCCTGATGATGGTGCCCTTTCGTGATGAGGGATGGAGAATACACTTACTAGTGGGCATAGGGACAAATATTTAGATTAGAGTCAATGCTGGCTTACTAAATTAATGGTTGTAGGTTCTCCTTCAAGATACATGGCTTTACTAGCCCCAGATGGTTAGCTAGGTTCCAGACATGATTTCCTTCTTTCTGAGAAGATCTTAAGTCAAATTAGAGAGCTGTTATTACTGTCAAGATGTGCATACCACTACCACAGCCTTAGGATTATTGTGACATGCTAGTCATGGTCATGGGTCACAGGTGTCATAGCTGGGTAGGACTGTTGGTCACCTCCCTTTTTTGGAAGTTTGCATGACACCTTCTGGCACCTGTTTTCCTTAAGAAGGAAAATGTCAGGTCAGTTTCACTTTAGGGGTCTCCAGGCCCTGTATCTGAAGTGCATGGCATCTCCAGCAATGGGTACTTACCTCTGCCTCCGGGGGCAACCAATGACAATGGGTACAATGTTTTGGGAGGCTCTTGGACAACTCTGACCAACAACTCCAGATGAGCATCGCAAGACAAATGTCATGTGTTCTCTCTCACCTGAGGCTTCTAGCTCAAAATCTTTATATAAGTACATATCCTGGAGTAATTGCAGAAACTAAGTAAAAAAAGGATCATTGCTCGGGCAGGGGGAGCAATCGAGAGGGGAATAGTAAGGCATAAGTGATCTGATTAGAAAAATGGAGGCTTTAATTAGGGAATCAGAGAGATAAATACAAAAGAAAAAGAGGAGGGTAAAATAAATTTTAAAAAGTCTTTAAAGGCATAAAGAATTATCCTATTAATTATCTACCTTAAGAAAACTATAAGGCAGGTAAGTTTTGTGTGAATATATGAATGGATGGACAGATGAATGGACAAACAGACAAATAAACAGATAAAATTTAAATGAAAAATTTTCCCCATCTGGGCTAATCGTGTTCCCACAGGTGCTAAAGACAACCTAACAAAAACCAAACACCAGGCATGAGTTACATATAATTTTTTAAAGATCATTTTACTTAAAAAAAAAAAAAAAGTTGGTCAGATATCAAAGTATGTGCCAATGAGGCTAAGAGTCAGTACTTTGGCAGGCTAAAGATCCAAATTAAATAAAAATGCTGAGGCAAGAAATTTCAAGAAGGAATTGGAAAATCTCAGGGGTAACGCTGTTTGTCTAGATAAAGTGGCAACAGCAAAGGGAAACAGTAAAGAAGTTTGGTCTGACTTTGACTTTATCCTGCTTTGGTCACCACCACCAGCACACCCTAATTCTGTGGATTTCCGGTTTTCCTCTCCATCGGCCTTTGGCGGTACATGTTTGAAATGTATCACATGAGGTAACTGAAGACCAGGTGGATTTTACTGAAGCAAAACAGACACGGTTACAAAGTATCCCTCAAAGCTTTTAAGTGTCCTGAATCAGCCTGGACTCACTGGCCCTTTGGAGATCACGTCCTCACTTGCTTGCTGGGGTTTTTTGTTTTGTTTTGCTTTGTTTGTTTGTTTGTTTTTTGTTTTTTGAGACAGGGTTTCTCTGTGTAGCCCTGGCTGTCCTGAACTGTCAACCACGCTGGCCTGGAACTCACAGCCTCCCCGAGTGTTGGGATCACAGGCCTGTGCCACCATGCACGGCTGAGAGTTGGTTTGGGCTAGTTTGGTTTGGCTGTTTGGAGACAGGGTTTCATTATGTTGCCTAGGCTGCCTTCAAAACAATGAACCCAACTGATGCTCCGGTCTCTGACTCGCCATTGCTGGGACTGTTGCTCTGAAGCTTCGCTGTTGCTTTAAGGATACACACTTGCTGTGCTCCTTTGCAGATATGAGTTCTGGTGGATGAAGATGAAAAGACAGAAATGGTCAAGAAAGACAGAATCTGACCAAAGAACAACTAGGAAGAACCTGCAGTTAAGTCACATGTGGTCACCTGCTGCACACAGGAACCCACACACAGACATGTGAAAATGACTGACCTGCTATGTAAGCAAAAACAAGACAAAGTGTTTTCCCCACACATGGCTTCAAATTTTGGATTGTCCTCACCTCAAGGAAAAGCCTGGCCTTCTCAACTCAAAGCTTTCAGGTATTCATTTAATAACTTGGTATTTACTGATCAGAAGTGTTCGTCTGACCAGTTCATCTCCAATGCCTGCAAAAATCAAAGTCTTGATCTTGCCTACTTCAAATAAAGGAGGCAATTTTGGCAAAGCCCTAGTTTAACATACAAACAAATCTTGATGTTTCCACTTACAGATACTATTTTGTGGAATGTGTTTCCTTAATGTTTTGCTTCCAAAAGATACACTTTAAAATTAAATATCCATACCTGACTTGGGAATGCACCATAAGACACTAATCTAATTACCAAAATGCTTAGAGTAGAAATTCTTAGAAAGGTGAGATGGGTAGTTTAGAGTGTGATAGTATCTATGTACTGGGTAACATTATTTAAATTAGCAATGGGAAAGGTGCTGAGAAAGGTACAGTTAGCGCTGTATAACTGCTATCAGGACGTAATAAGCCAGAAGTGAATTCAAAATGAGCATTAATCAGCATAATGCATTTGCACAATATGGAATCCCCAGAATTTCTTAATTGATAGAGTAGCTTTATAAGCACATAACATCAGGGCTAATAATTTAATCTACAAATACCTCCCTGAGACAGGTGTAGGAAAAAAAAATGGTAAAAAGAGCTCTCTTGGGTCCAGCTCAGCAATCAAGACTAGACTGTTCTTCCAGAGAATCAGAACTCAGTCCCTAACACCCATATCAGGTAGGGGCAGGGAATCCCATGTTTGAAGCCTCCTAACACACACACACACACACACATGCATGCGCACGCACGCACACACAAAAATTAAAAATAATTTTAAACTAAAAAAAAATAAAGAAAAACTCTCTTATTTTGTTAGTGTTATAAAAATTCTCATCTCTTAAGCATGTGTTAAATATCCAAGTCTTCTAAAAAATAGACAGTCTTGATTTCTTGAGGGAGAATGTGGACTTACACTTACAGTTGGTTTTTAAAAACATACACACACACACACACACACACACACACACACACACACACCAGAACAAAACAAACCCACTGAAATGCATGTAAAACCTCCCTGTATCCCTGTATACAAAATAATCCTAGCCAACATAAAGATAAGAAGCCAGACACACAGACCAGACACACAGACACATGCTACTCTCAAACAGGCATAGCATACCCCTGCATGCATTAAGAGTTGGAGTATAAGTTAAGAATATTGAGTAGGGCTACGGCCTAAAGTCTGTCCACGTCCTTCACCAAGACCTGAAACTTACCGTTCACTGAGCACTTAGCAGTGCTAACCTGTGCTTCCATGAATGGTAGCACAGCAGAGAAAGTATTAAGTTACTAATCTCTGTGAATTATTAAAACATCCCTAACATACATTGTTAAGAAGCCCATTTTTACTATAACATATCAAATAACACAGCCACATGAAACTAAAAGATTAACAATTTCTGTATTACATCTCAACCTTATTGCTCAATAATTACAGACTGCCCAAATTAGTTAATTGAGTTGTAAGCCAAGCATTTTCTAAACTGTGTGGATATAGCAATACTCTGCCCTTGGGGACTAATATTCTGTGAGAACCAAAAAAGCAAGCAATAAATCAAATCTGAAGGAAGCAGGGCTGGAGAGATGGCTTGAGGTCTAGAAGAGCACACTTTGGTTTGCAGCACTCACAGCAAGCAGCTGATAACCACCCACAACTCCAGCGTCAGGGAATCCAAGCACCTGCCCTGGCCTCCATGAGTATCCTCACACACACAGCAGAAACTCACCCGGGCAAACATACAGATATATTAATAAAAGCTAAAGAATAGGAAGCTCAGCTGGGCAGTGGTGGTGCACACCTTTAATCCCAGCACTAGGGAGGCAGAGGCAAGCGGATCTCTGTAAGTTTGAGGCCAGCCTGGTCTACAAAGTGAGTCCAGGATAGCCAAGGCTACACAGAGAAACCCTGTGTCTCAAAAAAACAAAAGGGAAACAAAAAAAAAAAAAAAGGAAGCTCAGTGGCTAAGTAAGTACTTTTACCGTTCTTATAGAAGACTCAAGTTTGGTTCCCAGCACCTACACGATGCCTTGTTACCATCTGTAACTCCAATTCCAGGGGATCTTGTATTCTTTTCTGGCCTCCTTGGCTACATACATATCCATGCAAAATACTCATACATATAAAATAAAAATAAGTATTTTTTGAAAAAAAATTAATTAATAAGAGCTTTTTTTTTAAGATGAAAAAAGACAGCCAGACATGGTGGTGCATACCTTTAATCCCAGTACTCAAGAGGCAGAGGCAGACAGATCTCTAAGTTCAAGGCCAGCCTGACCTACGTAGTGAGTTCCAAGATAGCCAGAATTATGTAGAGAGGGTGTCTCAGCAATAATAAATCTTAGTTTCTGTTCTTGTTTCCTCCAACCTACTATTTCTCTCATAGATAACTATGAACCTCCTAGCAGTTCATAGTAATCCTTGGCTGCAGAGCAAGTTCAAGGCCAGGATGGGATACATAAGACCCTGTAAAGAAAGGAAGGGAGGGAGGGAGGGTGAGGGGGAAGAAGAGGGAACTGAGGGAGGGAGGGAAAGAGAGAAGGAGAAAGGGGAAGACAGATATAGAAGGGAGGGAGGGAGGAAGAGAAGAGAGAAAGCAGGAGTGAGTGTGCAAGAGAGTGTGGCTGCTGGTAAGAATGTGGAGAGACTGGAAACCTTGTGTTTACTGTAGAAATATAAAATGGCTCAGACACTGTGAAAAAAAATAGTATAGCATTTTAAAATACAATTATTATATGATCCAGCAGTATTTTGCGGTATATGCCCAAAAGAATTCAAGGTGGGGATTCAAATGGGTATTTTTACATCTGTGATCATAGCAGCATTATTCACAATAGCCAAAAAGTAGAAGCAACCCAAGTGTCCATCAACAATGAATGGTTAAGCCAAGTGTGACACATACATGTGTGTATACATGCAAATATACATATGATATATATGGATATTATCCAGTCTTATAAAGAAAAAAATGTTCTGACATATGCCTCAACCTGAATGAACAGGAAAAACATGTGCTATGCAAAAGAAATCAGTTATTAACCAGGTGCTGTGGTGGTGCACACTTGTAATCCCAGCACTCTCAAGCCTGAGGCAGGAGGATACCTCGTTCCAAGCCAGCATGGACTATATAACTAGATCCAATCTCAAAACCTAAAACATGAACTTAAGAGAGGGGCGTGTATGCTGTGAGATGGCTCAGTGGGCCAGGGTGCTTGCTTGGCCCTGCACTTGATTTCAGATGAATTCAATTCCTGGGATCCATGTGGTGGGAACAGAGTCCCTCAAGTTGTTCTCCGATCTTTACATGCACATTGGCATATGCATCTATACACATATGCCTGCCCTCACATATGTACAAAGTAAGTAAATAAATGTAATAAAAATTAAAAGAATCCCCTGGCAATGGGCAAAGAGATGCCTTGTTGGTGGTGGTGTCAGTCGGGGCAGAGCAGGTGGCAGTCCTTTGTTCATCCTAGCTTGATGCCTGGCCTGGTGGCCAAAGTTCTTCTGTGCTTAGTGTGCATAAAAATCAGATCAAACCCAGGAAGCACAGTGAGAGAGTAGGAAGACATACAGAGACCTGCAGACTGCCCTGCCACCCACAGACCTGCCCCTCTGGGGCTCAGCTCAGGTGAGCTGTCACACCTGCTTGCTGCCACACCACGAAAACCAGTGGATGTCACCCAGGGGCCAGCAGGCTGCATGGCCTGCCTGCTGTGGGAGCCACCACAATGTGTGAGCAAGGGAGCGTGTGGTGGTCAGATGGGTAAGGAGAAGGGGAGCAGCTTGACCATTATGAACGAGATGGAACTGGAGAGGTGAGGGAGGAGAAAAGTAGCCTGCTGTGAATGGCCATCCCTGCCACCTGAGGCCATTATGAAGTCCTAGCCTGAACTGCTGCTGGGGCCTTGACAGGGGTTGGTGTCCATGGCTCATATTGCCACTAGAGAACGTGAGGCTGTCCCTGGTGGAGGAGCTGCGAGGGACCATGTGGATGTTCAGGGCCTGTGCAGAACTGGCTATGGCACTCTCACCAGCAGCAGCACTCCAAAGAGCAAGGGTGGGGCCCTAAGCCTTGCCCAGGGGGTGCAGTGGGGCTGGCCCTGGGGGCAGGAATGTGGGTGAGCTAGCCCAGGGGCGTGAGTGTTGGAGAGCTGACCCCCCGCCACTCGTCTGCAATAGGGTGACATGGACACAGGAGTGATGACCACACCCCACACCTTGCCCCTCACCACCTCTGCCATTCAGGGGCATGAGCTTAGGAAAGCTAGCCCTACCCCTCACCAGCTGCAGCACTCAGGAGAGTGGGCTCTGCATCTTGCCTGGAGAGCATAGCAGAGCTGACCCTGGTGGGGGGGGGGGGGGGGGGTAGGCGGTGCAGGTGAGCCAGCCCCAAGGGCAAGAGTGAGGGAGAGTTGGCCCCACCACCAGTCAACTGTGAAGTGGCATGGGTGCAGGGGTGATGCCCACCACCACTACCCCTCACACATAGCCAGATGTGGCAGGGGAGAGCTAGTCCTGCCTCCTCATTAGTTGTTGCAGTTGGCAGAGTGGGTCCTGCACCTCCCCTGGGCAACACAGTGGGGCTGGCCATGCTGGTGAAGGCAAGGGTGAGCCAAACCTGAGAGTGTGAGAGAAGGAAAGTCGGCCCAGCCCCTTGCAGGCTGCAGCACTTGGGAAAACGGGCCCACACTTTGACTGGATAGCACAACGGAACTGGCTCTGGACATCTGGGTTTGGGTGAACTGGCCACAAGGTCATGAGAGCAGGAGAGCTGACTGACCGTGCTTCCTGCCAATGGCAGCACTGGGTGGCCTAGCCACAGCAGTACGGAAGAGCTTGCCCTGATAGTGTGGATAACGGAGATCCAGTTCACTGACCAGCTCAGCTACCACCCAGGCTCGCATCCAGGGCTCTGAGTTGGCTCACCCCCAAGTCTGTATCGACTGCAGATGGTTGGGACTCGTGAAAGGGCTATCTCTGCTGATCCAAAGCTACAGGATCTCCATGACACAGAGCAACAACAGGATAACCAGGAGAAATCCCAGTGAGGATCCAGTGGTGGTGTCATGGAACCACAGCAATGACTCATCGCAATGAACATTTTCAAGTAAAGATGTGTAGACAGACGGATGCACTGTGGGACACACTGTGACATACTATAGTTTCCACAATGAGATGTTTTCTATGCTTTGCTTTGTTTTGTTTATTTATATGTATGTGTTTTTTATTTCAAGGGGGGGGAGGTGACAAGGGTGAAGGGCAAATATGAGGTGACTGTGAGATGAGCGGGGCTGGGGTGCATGATGTGACACAAAGAATCACACCTTTAATCCCAGCACTTGGGAGGCAGAGGCAGGTGGATCACTGTGAGTTCTAGGCCAGCTTGGTCTACAAAGTGAGTCCAGGACAGTCAAGGCTACACAGAGAAACCCTGTCTCAGAAAACCAAAAATAAAAATAAATAAAAAATAAAAGGATACAAAGAATCAATAAAAAGTTTTTTAAAAAATAAAAAGAAACAGCAGGTAGTTACAAAAAGACAGATAAACGTATGACTTGTACCAAGAACCTAGAGTAATCAAGTTCACAAAATCAGAAAGAATGATTACTTTCTGGGGCTGGAGAGAAGGCCGTGGAAAATACCATTGTTATAACATTATACAGGCTGGGCAAGTTTTATTTTTATATAGTTATTTTATATTTAGAAATCTATCTATCTGGAAGAAAGCCAAGCACAATGGCACACGCCTTTAATCCCAGCCCTTGGAAGACGGAGGCATGAGGATCACTGTGAGTTGGAGGCCAGCCTGGTCTACATGGTTGCAAAGGTCTAGATGCCTCATTTGTTTATCCCAGTACTTCTAGTCAATCCCTCTTTCTGGGAAAGAATTGGGTTGTCTTAAAAAAAAAAAAAAAAAAAAAAATTTTTTTTTTTTAAGTTCTTATAAAGAAATAATCCCGCTTAGCGTGCACCTGGTGGTGCAGACCTGTAATCCTAGCTACTTGGAAGGCTGAAACAGGAGGATCACAGGTTCCAGGCTCCCCTCGGTTCCAGGCTCCCCTCGGTTACATACTAAGCTCAAGGCCTGCCTGAACTGCCCACCCTATCTGAAAGAAAAGTGAAAAGAGGGTTGGCTTGTACCTCGGGGGTAGAATCCCTGACTGGCAAGTGCAAGGTGCTAGCCTCAGTCCTCAAGAGCGACAGAAAAATTAAAATTTATCTTCACCGTTAGTGACAGTAACAAGCCGGTTAGTGCAGTCGGTCTTCAGGGTGCTCCTCCTTCTCATTTCACAGCCGGGCCAGCCTGTCTTTGTCTTCCTCTGCCGCTTACCAATAAAGTTGTTACAAAGTGACCTTGAGCGTCTTCCCCCGCCTTCTCCATCCGGGTGCTGCGGCGTGGATAAGAGTCGCACCGCGCCTGCGCGCCCAGCCCCATAGCTTCGACCTCTGCCGCCGCTGCTGCCGCCGCCGCCTCGGAAGGTAAGCGGAGGGCGCGGGGAGCGGGCCGCCGGGCCCCATCCAGCGGGCTTGCGCCTTCCGGGCACGCGGCCACGGCGACCGTCTACGCGGGGGCCCTCGGGGCCGGGGTGGGAAGGGCAGGCCCCTGGGGGACACTTGACCTTAAGCCTCTTTCCGCTCCGCAGAGAGGAAGCGGGAGAGGAGCCCACGTCGCCTGTCACCTAGATCCACGCCGCGCCGCCAGGAGGAAAGATGTTCGCCTGCGCCAAGCTCGCCCGCACCCCCGCTCTGGTGCGTAACCCGGGCCTCGGCCCAGCGAACACGCGGAGAGAGCGGCTCTCCTTCACCCTTGCCACGATGTCCTCTGCTCCCTCCCTCCCTCCCAGCCCTGGGGCCGGCAGACTGTTCCCCTCCCGCCATGCGTCCCCGCGGGGCCTAGCTGTCAGGCCCACTCGGCGTAGGTCACAGCCTCCTTGCTCCTTGGGCGCGCCCCCCCTCCCCCCACGTCCCGGTCCCTGCGGAGTTGGGGGGTCGGCGCGAAGGTCGGGGTGCTGGGAAGTTAGAGGAGGAGGAGGAGGGGGCCGCTGAGGCCTAGTTCCCTCCGCGGCGCTGCCGGTGCTTGTCTGTAGGTCAAACTCTCCGCTGCAGAGGGAGGGACTTTGCTTCCATGTGTAGGCGGAGAGAGGCGGTGGGGGAGCCCCGGAGCTTGCTTTTGGAGGTTTTAAGCCAAGTCTAAAGCTAAAGGATTTGTCCTAGAGAAGCAGGTCCTGGTTCTGAAGGGATTTTCTGTGACCTTAGTGTCCGTGGACACTCAAGGGCAGAGAAGCCGGGACTGCAAGATGTCCTTACTGTGAGAGCATTTCCCCAGTCCTTAAAGCCGCCATCAAACTGCTTAAACTCTGGAGTAAATTTATAATTAATGGGCATTTAGGAATACTTTGGAAATAGTGGGAGCTCGATTAACTGCTGGACTGTTTTAAATGACAGCAGTCAGTGACACTCCTAACACTCTTTGTTGGCACACCTGAACTTGAATTACAGCACTACAAATTATTGAAACTTACACAGCAACACTTAGTCACTTTGTAACTAATTGCTCTTGGGATTTTAGTTCACAAATAGATTAGATAGAACGTTTTACAATTCATTAGCATGAAGTGTTAGGTTAGCTTCGTGTATTCAAAATGACCAAACACCAGAGCTAGTTGCACCGATAAATGAATCTCTGCTGGTCCTCTTCTGCTTTATCCTTTAGAATAGACAGCTACAAGAAGGTCACTGGAGACTAGTCTCTGTTCTTAATACTTGAAATTTTTCCTTTTCCTTCCACTAACAGATCCGAGTTGGATCCAGAATTGCTTATAGACCAATTTCTGCATCAGTGTTATCTCGACCAGAGACTAGGACTGGAGAGGTAAGTAGTAATGATAGAAATTAGGAAACACTGTCGAATAAGTCTTACAGGGGTATATTAATGAATGGTTCCAGGGTGGCCAGCACAGCCTCCTGAATTATTTAGTTGGTAGCTTTGAGTTATCTGTACTTAAGATTAAAATATTCTTTGTTGAAAAGCATACTCACTGTTCTGTTCGACCCTAGAAGGTATAGGTATTGCTAACTATCTTAAATAAGATAAGAATTCCTCCAGGCTCTTAGTTTTCTTTTTCATTGTGCCATACACGTACTTATTCACACCAAGCTACAATATAAAGACATTACCCTTTTGGCACTACAGGAGTTAAAGCAGATGTGATTACTAAATTGACCTTTGCCTTCTTTCCTGTTCCTAGGGCTCTACAGTATTTAATGGGGCCCAGAATGGTGTGTGCCAGCTGATCCGGAGGGAGTTTCAGACCAGTGTAATCAGCAGAGACATTGATACTGCTGCCAAATTCATTGGTGCGGGCGCTGCAACAGTAGGAGTTGCTGGTTCTGGTGCTGGTATTGGAACCGTCTTTGGCAGTCTTATCATTGGTTATGCCAGGTAATCACTCTGTCCCAGAGGAAGTTAAAGAAACAGCGGGAAGCTATAATTGGACATAGGAAAAGTAATGAAATAGTAGCTCCTTGGAATGAAGTGTATTGTGTGTCTTGCATTATATGTTGTGAGTTGTGTCCGCTAGTCACTTACTCAAAGAGGTGAGAAGGACGGGCGAGAGCACACACCTGTAACCCCAACCAGTCAGGAGACGGGGCAAGAGGAACACAAATGTCAGGATCCCTCAAAATGGTTGTAAACTAAGTATTTATATTTGCATACAAAGATAGCTTGCTGTCTTTATGCCACGTGACTAGGAGTGGGTAAAAAATAATTTAGGAGACAAGCACGGTGGTATACGGAGATAGCACCTCCATAGAACTTTCTAGTTTGCAAAGATCGGCACACAAGTTACCTGATTCTTTACCATTTACCAAATGTGTTGACATGAATATTTTAAAGTAACCGTCACCTGTGTTGTGTCTTCTAGAAACCCTTCGCTGAAGCAGCAGCTCTTCTCATACGCTATCCTGGGATTTGCCTTGTCTGAAGCTATGGGTCTCTTTTGTTTGATGGTTGCTTTCTTGATCTTGTTTGCCATGTAACAGAAATTACTGCCTGAAATGTTGGCGTTCATAGTAATTACGGATGTAATTCTGTGTATCTTGCTGTGACTCCAAAAACTGTAGTGCTGGCGTCATGGAAATGTACATTATTTCCAAAGTCATTTCATTAAAGATGAAAACTTTAATTTTTGCCGTGATTTGTACTTATGTAAATTTAGATCACCATAAAGAAGATAATCCATTGAGGCAGGTGGATGTCCAGGTTAGAGGAAGGTATAGCAGTTACCCTGGTTTTTATGGGAATTCTCTTATGTAGTGTTCCACAGACTTTTTCTTTATGTAAGGGAGAGATATTTTAGTCCTTTGAGCTTCTTTGAAACATGATTAATACAGACCACATCAAAATAGCTTTGTGTTTTTAAAGGTTACCATGAGGGCTTGGAGAGATGGCTTAGTGGTTAAGAGCACTGTCTACTCTTCCAGAGGTTCCAGGTTCAATTCCCAGCCACCACATGGTGGCTCGAAACCATCTGTAATGGAATCTGATTCCCCCTTCTGATGTACATGAAAACAGCATTCATATACATAAAGGTTACCATAAATTAGAACACATAGAAACATAACCACCTTCCAAGTAGATGTGGCTACCCTTACATTGCTGGTTCTAAAAAGAAATCCTAGCTCCTTCCTAAGGCTTGGAAGCAGTTACTGGGAGGACGTGAGATTAAGCCTCACATTAAACAGATCTGCATCTGCAGTAAATAATCGTCTTTCTTCTGAGATGGGACCCAGTCAGACTGGCAGCTAGTTTCTGATTTGAGCAAGTTTCTTTAAGAGCAGTTACCAAAAGAGTGAATTGGGCACATATTTTTAATACCCTGAAACTCTGCTGCTGCCATTTGTAGTGGAAGTGAATAATGGTTGAGCGAGAGCTTCTTACTCAGACTTTTCTATTAAAAGGAAGAAAGTGCTGTGACCAGATAAACTACCACCAGGTTGACATCTAAGATTCTGGTTTCGGGTAGAAGATAGTGGTTGTGGGAAGGGACAAACTAGAATATACGTATGTATGAAAATGTTGTAATTAAAGCCATTACTTCATGTGCTGGCTAAAAAACTTAAGTTTCAGGATTTTTTTTTTTTTTTAGATGAAGAGGATTAGGACAGTGAGCTGGTTTACTTTAGAGCCCTCAGCCTAAATTGGTTTCAGCTGAGAATCCTGAAGCATTGTGGGACGCCTTTCCTTGTGCATCACCTAGGTACCCGTTTAAACTAATCCCTAGACTCTTGTCCTATCATAAGAATCTTGACCCTGAGATTTAGGAATCTGCATTTGAAAACAGATTTCAATCATTGCTTAGACATAGCCTTGTTTATTTAAATGAAAGGTTCAAGAGAGTAGGAGTTATAATTGCTTTTAATTATTCATCTTTTCTATCAAATACAAAATTCCTAGGAAACCAACTTCTCAACCTCTAAAGGAACTAAGGCAACAGTGTAGTTAATCCCAGCAGTCTCTGGCAGCGGGAGGCTGAGGCAGGATTACCACAGGGACGAAGACTGACAAACATTAAGTGAAGTCAGGCACAAGCCCACCAGTATGTGATTTTGTTTTTCAAGACTAGGTTTCTCAGTGTAGCCTTGGCTGGCCTGGAACTCTCTTTGTAGACCAGGGTGTCCTGGAACTCACAGAGATCTGCCTGCCTCTGCCTCCCGAGTACCAGGATTAAAGACATGCACCACTATACCTGGCTTGTGATTTTTTTTGTTTTAAATTAGGTAAGTTTGTAGAGACTAAGCCAATTAGAAGTTATTGGGAACTCCAGGAACAAGGGAACATGGGTCACTGCCAATGGTTGTAGAGTTTCATTTTGGGTGATTGAAACTGTTGTAGCCCCAAATGCTTGAATAAGATTCTGTACTGTCATCAAATTGTACGTTTAAGTGGTTGACATAGCAAACCCATGTATTTTATAATTAAGTTCCTGTACTATGTAACAAAATGCAAAGCAACATCATAACATTTTTTAAATCATAGGAAAACTTAGATGAACTTAATCTGTTCCAAGTTCAATTTTAAATAAAATCAGCCTTGGTAAACACTCATGGTGCTGGTTGGTGATCAAAGAAGTGAGCGACACAGGGGCTGGGAGAAAAGCTGCTTCTGTGGGGCGAGTATAAAAGAAATCCCTGTGCAGTGGGTGCACAGACTTCAGTGCGCCAAAGCAGTTAGAAGTGACTTAGAACTACAAGCTCTTTGCCTGGATGGGAAAAATACAACATCAAAGTCTATGTCTAGAAAGTAGCTGTTGTGTAGCATTTTGTTGGGTTTTGAAGGCAGTCTCAGGAAGTAAGCCAGCAAAGCTTCCGCTTCCCACTGCTGACCTTACGGGTGAGTGCGCTGCACTCTGCTATCCTGTGGTACTGCAGGAGGCACATCCATACATGCTACAAGCATCCTACCACAAAGCTGCATCCTCAACTCTGCACCACTTTTGTAACAAGCAGCACATCCCTTAGTTTATTAGGTTTGAAACAAATACTGATGGGAAAGACTTCCTTAATAACTTAGTTTCTGAACAGAACTAAGAGAGATGAAACTTCCATACCAAACATGAAATGAAGCCTTTTCTCTGTTGAGTATATTAGGCTTATTTTAAAACACCCAACAGGCTAGAGCACCTCAGCCTGAACACCACAGCAGTTCATTTACTCAGAATGTTGTGCCTTAGGGCATTGCAGATTTTTTTTTTTTTAAAGATTTATTTATTATTTATACATTATTCTGCCTGCATGTGTGCCTACATGCCAGAAGGAGGCACTAGGTCTCCGTATAGATGGTTGTGAGCCACCATGTGGGTGCTGGGAATTGAACTCAGGACCTTTGGAAGAGCAGCCAGTGCTCTTAACCTCTGAGCCATCGCTCCAGCCCCGGCATTCCAAATTCTTAATATTGCTTTATACTAGGTATTGTGTTTTCCTTAAAAGAGAAATGGGGGGAGGAATGATTTTTCACAACTGGGAACCAAACCTGGCCTTGTGCATGTTAGGCAGGCACTCTGCTGTTGAGTCACACCACTGCCTTGAAATAATGTATTTTTAATATTTTGGTGATTAACTCAGTACTAGTTTGAGTAGGAAATGAACGTTGAACTAGTGGGAAAAGTTGTTATCTAGCCATGAACTCTAGACATGTATTTGATTAAAATTAAAACAGGTGAATTTCATATAAGTGGCGTAAGAGGCAAGTTGTTTGGAAGCAGTCTGAATCATAGTCCAGTGAGATCGTGTGAAAGGCACCACCTGTCTACACCTTAGTCTAAACCTTGAATCATCTGAGGACAGTCCAGAAGAGGATAGTCTGTTGCCTTGTGATTAGCACACAGGAAGATAAAAAAGGTTTCCTGGAAATAGTGTGAGCTAGGTGGGCACATACCTTTAGTCCCAGGACTTGGGAGGCAGAGACAGGCAGGTCTCTGAGCTCAGGCCAGCCTGGTCTCCAGAGCAAGTTCAGTCCACCCCTGCGTGTGTGCTCACAAAGCTAGGAACCTGGAGCACACTGGGGGTTTTGAGTTGTTTATCTTCCTGCTTAGGGAACTTCCCGGCAGGATGGAATGTTTCAATCTCTAAGGAAACAGGGATTGGGCAGGAGAGATGGCACTGTGGTTGAGAGCATTACTTACTGTTGCAGAGGACCAGAGTTCTATTCCCAGCCCCTACCTGGAGGTTCACAGCCCTCTATAATTCCAGTTCCAAGGGATTTGAAGCCCTCTTCTGACTTCTGCCCATACCAGGCACATATGTGCACATATACCCAGAGGCAAAACATTCATACACCTAAGTATGCTTTTTAATTTTAAAAAGAAATATTTTTGTTTGGTTGGTTGGTTTTTGGTTTGGTTTGGTTTGGTTTTTGAAGACAGGGTTTCTCTGTGTAGCTTTGGATGTCCTGGACTCGCTTTGTAGACCAGGCCGACCTCGAACTCACAGAGATCAGCTTGCCTCTGCCTCCCTAAATACTGAGATTCAAGGTTTGTGCCACCACACCTGGCATAAATATTATTAAGCAGCAGAAGCTACTCCAGGTAGGTAGGTAACAAATTTGTAGCAAACCTAATTACCCCACTTTTGTGAATCACAACAATGTTGCGAATCATGTTAACTGCTATGAAGAACAGAACAGATCACTGGCAAAAGAAATGACAAAAAGTCAGTGGTTAAGAGCAGGAGCTTCTCTTCCAAAGGACCCAGGTTCAATTCCCAGAACCCACATGACAGCTTACAGCTGTCTGTAACTCCAGTTCCAGGGGATGCATCACCCTCACACAGACACACAGGCAGGGAAAACACCAGTGTACATTAAATATATATAAAAAAAAAAATCTAAACAAAAAAAGTCGAGGGAGTTGTGGACAGAAAATGAGCACACACATTGTTTACTAGAATGACCTATATATAGACTGCACAGGGTAAGGGACAAATGGAGACAATGAAGGAGATGAACTGAGGGAGCCCATGGAGTAGGTAAGGCTGAAGAACCATTTCAGTAAGAACTATAAGCTGACCAAGAAATCGAGAGTTTAAAATCTTAAGAAGTGACATAGATTTGACACATGATCAAGATTTGTGGATATGGGCTACGTAGATAGTTCAGTGGGCAGAACGCTTGCTGCATAAACATGAGGGCCTGTCCTAGTCTGGTTTCTATTCCTGTGGTAAAAGCATGACCTAAAGCAAGTTGGAGAGGAGAGGGCTTCTTTCAGCTTACCGCTGTGGTCCATCATAAATATCCTGGGTGCCTTAGCCACACTTAACAGTAGGCCAGCACGAAGTAACTCAATGGTGTTTCCATACACTATTTGTCTCATAATGCTTTTTTTTTTTTTTTTTAAGCTTATTGATTTCCACTTTTGTGTTTTTGTATGGGCTTTTGGGGTGTAAATGTTTATTGTTTGTTTTCTACAGAAAGAGAGAAAGAAAAGATATGGAGCTGAGCGGGTAAGGATGTGGGGAGGATCCAGAGCAGTTGGGGCAGGAACCTGGGCACAGGAACGGAAGCAGAAGCAATGGAGGGATGCTGCTTACTGGCTTGCTCTTCATGGCTTGTCCAGCCTGCTTTTCGATATAACCAGGCCCACCTGCCCAGGAGTGAAACGATCACAGTAAGAAAGAACTCCCCGTATCATTCTTTAATCAAGAAAATGCCGTATAGACACCCCTCCCAGTGCCTTAACTGACATCCTGTCTTCCTAAATGACTCCAGCATATGTAAAATGGACAAAAACTAAAAGACAAACAACTCACAACAAAAACTAAGCAGTACAGGAGCTGAATTCAGGCCTCTAGTATCCACAGAAAAAGCTGTGTAAGCCCATTACAGAGGAAGTATCCCCGGCCTTGTCCAGTGCAGCTATAACCATAAACTCCCGAGTCCAGGGAGAGATCCTGTCTCAAAAGAATAAGCTGGAGAGCGACAGAGAAAAACTTGACACCAACCTCCATACACACATGTGGCCTCCATATACACGTATGGCCTCCATACACACACGGGGCACAGACAGGCATACATCACACACAGATATACACAAAAAAAGCACCCTCCAAATTTGTAGTCAAGTTGCTGATTGGCTAAATTTGGTTATAAATACATGTCATTGAAGTTAGTTATAAGGAATGATGATAAACAAATAGGAAATAACACTTGAGAAGAAACTCTACTGAAAGTTCTACATTTTGGTAAATAGGATTTAGTTTACATCTTAGGTGTCTCATAGAGGAAACAGTATTGTCATAATATTAACATTTGCAAAGCCTTTAAAAAGTAATTTGCACGCCTTTAATCCCAGCACTCAGGAGGCAGAGGAAGACAGATGTCTGAATTCGAGGCCAGCCTGGTCTACAAAGCAAGCTACACAGAGAAACCCTGTCTTGGAATAAACAAAGTAATTTTCTGTATAAAAAAAAAGTATAAATGTATCAAATTCTCTGCCATAATGATGACATCAGCTTAGTAATATCATGATATTATTATTCTACTGATAACATTATGGTCTTAAGACCAAATGCATGGCCCACAGCCTCAACATGGCCCGTAGCCTCAACAAACATGGTGGCTGGATTTGTCTTTGCCGATAGCAACATATGTTCTGGTTTCTGTGATTTTAGAGATAGTTAGAAAAGCCCAAATTTCTTATGGTATCTGATTTTTAATTTTTTTTTTTTTTTTTTTTTTTTTTTTTTTGCTTTCTTAGGTTTTCTCTGTGTACCTCTGGCAGTCCTGGAACTCACTCTGTAGACCAGGCTGTAAACTTGCCTGCCTCTGCCTCCAAAATGCTGGTATTAAAGCACCACCACCTGGCTCTTTATTTAATGAACTTTTAAAGAGCCAACAACATGAATGTATTTGTCCTTTTCTCACCCAGTCCTCCCCATACCCAGGCTGACCTGGGCATTATACCACTGTAGCCTTTCTGCTCAAGTGTTTATATAATATACAGAGAGTTGCTACCCATGGTGAAATGCAGGCTGAGGAGCATTAGAATCCCCCAACAGTTTTCTAGAGATGCCAGATCTAGAGCCTTGCTCCAGATCAGCTGAATCAGAATTTGCATTTAAACAAGGAATGCAGAAGATTTTTAGACATGCTAAACGTCAAGTAGCACTACATTGCAGTATTCCAATCCTCCCCCATGCCATGACTCAGACTTCATAGCTTTCTACACTGTCAGCTCATTCACTGGAGATTTTTTTCCCTCCTTGCACTAGAATGTATTCTTAACCCAATGATGCTCAACTGTGGTCTGATCTGATGGCATCTGGGGCTCAAAGGCCTTTCAGAAGATCATGAGCTATGTCCCTTTTCAGCGACACTGTGAGACCAAGTTTTCATTATATACTTCAAAATATGTCACAACTGACATCATAGAAGCGGATATAAGAAATCTGTTGCAAAGAAAGAAAGAAAGAAAGAAAGAAAGAAAGAAAGAAAGAAAGAAGGAAGGAAAAATCTGTTGCCAGACTGGAGAGGTGGTTAAGAGCAAAGGTCCTGAGTTCAGTTCCCAGCAACCACATGGTGGCTCACATGGAGGGTTCTGGTGCCCTCTTCTGACGTACAGGTGTACATGCAGGTGAAACACTACATACATAATAAATAAATCTTATAAAAAATCCTGCTGCATTAATTAAAGCATGACATAATAACTTAGAAACATGAAAATGTGCCAGGTGACCACACATGTAGAAGCAGGCAGTTTGGTCTCCACAAAGAGTTCCAGGCCAGCCTTGAATGTAGTGAAACCCTCTCTCAAACAAACAAGGGGGGAGGGGAAGTGGTTAAGAAAATTCAATTCCATTTATGTTTCTAGAAAATATGGGGTTTTCCAAAAACTTTTATGTTGTATATTACTAGGTCTTCAAAGCCCTCAAACCAGAAATACAGAGAACTGATTTGATATGTCGGTGAGACATTTCATTTACATTGTGCTTAGAACTGTGCAGAGAGGTGCACATGGTTGACTGCATCTCTTAGCCTCTGAACAACTCAGCTTTGTGAGTTTTGTATGTTTTTCTCTCTAGGCCACAGTCTTTCAACTAGCAATCTGGATATACTCCCTAAAACTTGGCCCTGCTGCCCGGCAGGAATTTACATATTTTTTCACCTGAATGTCATCATTGATTATCTCCTCTATGATATTTAGTGACTTAGATTTTTTTCTCTCCAGGGAGTTTCGATACTGAATAAAAGAACTGACCTAAGATCAAGAAGGACCCATAACCCAAAGACTCTTGATTGTTCCTCCTGTTAGCATGAGTTAGTATTCTGCTGATGTTGGTGGGGACTCCCAAGGAGACCTATGGTCCTTGGCAATGGCTGATTTTCCAGCCAAGGAGATGCTATTTCTTACATTTGAGTCCTGCTTCCTCAAACAGCTAAACAAGATTGGCTGGGTCTCTTGGCTCCTGAACAACTCAATATTATTCCCTCAAGTTTTGTATTTAGCAGAGAATTGGCAGATTTTCCCATCTCTCCAGAGATAAAGTATCTGCTACTCTCAAGCTTTCTGAAATTGTATAAAAATAGCAAGTTTGTAACATTGCATGTTTTCACACCTTTATTTGCACCATAACATGTAACTTTATTTAAAATTATGATACTGGGGAAAAAGAATCTTACTTTAACTGGGCTTCTTAGTGCATGCCTTTAACCCCAGCGCCTAGAAGGAAAAGGAAGAGGAAGGCAGATCTCTAGGCAACTCTTATAAAGGAAACATTTAATTGGGTCTGGCTTGCAAGTTAGTCTATTGTTGTTATGGCAGGAAGCACGGTGGCATGCAGGTGCTGGAGAGGTGGCACGCAGGTGCTGGAGAGGTGGCATGCAGGTGCTGGAGAGTCGGCGTGCAAGTGCTGGAGAGGCAGCATGCAGGTGCTGGAGAGGCGGCGTGCAGGTGCTGGAGAGGCGGCGTGCAGGTGCTGGAGAGGCAGCAGACTATGGGGGACATTTTCACTCAAACCACCACAGAAACCTTATCTCAAAAGTCAAAAAACAAAATTTAAAAAAGGAAAACCTAAGTTGTTTAGTATGTCCCCACACTGGAGTTTTAGTCAGGTAGTTTCTCCTAGAATTGTAGTTCCAGGCAGGAGCAGTGCCGCCTAGAATGTTTATGCTTGAGAGGTATCAATGCTTTACAAACAAAAAGCTAGAGCATTTGGTCAACAGTTGACCTAACAGGCTGTGTCCAAGGTAAGAAGGTCCCTGGAATGAACAGCCCATTAGTCTACAGAGCCAGATGGGTCAGTATGGCTAGAGACTTCCCTCAGTGTCTGCCATGGCTTTGGTTACATAGGCCTTAGGTTAACAGATTTTGGGGGAACCATGAAGGAAAGGTAATGGAATTGTTTCCTCAAATAGCTACACAAGGTTGCCTAAGTCTCTTAATTGTTGGACAACTCATTATTATTCTTCAGTATTTAAATGTCCCAGAGACAAAGTATCCATTGCAGAAGAGATACATTTTGTCATTCAGGAGAAAAAAGTATACACTTCTGCTAGGAAGCAGGGCCAAATTTTAGGGAGGAAAAAACTCTTACAGAAGTAGTTTCATCTCCTTTTAGTTAGTTTTTTGTTATTTTGTTTTTTTCCAGACAGGGTTTCTCTGTGTAGCTTTAGCTGTCCTGGACTCACTTTGGACCCACTTTGTAGACCAGGCTGGCCTTGAACTGAGAGATCTTCCTGCCTCTGCCTCCATGAGTGCTGGGATTACAGGTGTGCACCACCACACTTGGCTTCATCTACTTTTGTTGATAATTTAAGAGTGTAGAATATGATGGCAATTCCTCCACCTGGCAAGTCTCATGGTGGATACATGGTTGTCAAGGATAAAAACAAAACCTGCAAAGTCCATGTTTTCCCTGAGCTTCTCTCATTAGCTAGCCAGTATGGTTGGAAGAGGAAGCATACCTTTTAATTTCCCCCACAGTGTCACACAACATTAATTACCATTCTTTTAAAAAGAAAACCAAGGATATGGTTTCACTTGGACAATTCTGTACTTAGAATGTTCTGAATAGAAACCACCATGGTAAGGACAGATATCAAGAGGTAAAGCAAACATTTCCAGTGTTGTCCAAGAAACTCCTGGGCTGTCAGAGGACAGGAAAGATAATCTGTCATGATATGGAAGAGACTAGAATGTCTGGGGTCAATCTGTCTTTGTGTCACTTTGGACACTGGCCTAGCAAACACGCCCCACTTTCTCCATACATTTTACATCACATCATCCACAGCCCACTTGACCCAAATGGCAAACTCTAAGCAAATCTACTCTATTATGATGTATAGTGATGCCATGAAAATGTGGAAGGTTTGGTTTTTTTTTGGGGGGGGTTGTTTTTTTTTTGTGTGTGTGTGTGGGTTTGAAGCTCGTTGTATAAGACAGACACCAGAGCCTCTGGAGACGGCTTCTTTGCCTAGCTAGACACACAAAAGGCATTTCATCAGGTAAGCACTCACTCTCATGTATGTCTATGTATGTACGTACACCTTTTGATAGACTTTTAAATGATCAATAACAGACCAATGGATTAAAATCGCCCTATCACAAGGCTGAAAAAGCACATTCCACGACATTTGGAAAGTTTGAGAGCATTAAGCTTTCACAGCTGATTCTTGCAGCATTTAGCAAAAGACCACTTTTATGATGGAAATGAGTTTTTCCCCAAACAACCTCTTCTTATACCTAAGGGATACTAGTTTTGCTCAGAAGCAATGCCTCCTTTTGTCTTTAAAAACATCACCGTTACCAGGTGGTAGTGGCGCACGCCTTTAATGCCAGCACTCCGGAGGCAGAAGCAGGCAAATCTCTGGGAGTTCAAGGCCAGCCTGGTCTAGAGTGAGTTCCAGGACAGGCAGGCCTACACAGTGAAACTGTCTCGAAAAGCCAATAAATAGAGGGGAAGGGGGGGCTGGAGAGATGGCTCAGCGTTTAAGAGCACTGGCTGCTCTCTGCCAGGGGACCTGGCACCCACCTGGCAGCTCACACCTCTCTAACAGCAGTTCAAGGGGATCTGAGCCCTGCACACAGCCACACATGAAGACAAAACACCAGTGCACATAATTTTTTGTTTTGTTTTGGTTTTGGTTTGGTTTTTTTAAGACAGGGTTTCTCTGTGTAGCCTTGGCTGTCCTAGACTCGCTTTGTAGACCGGGCTGGCTTTGAACTCACAGTGATCCACCTGCCTCTACCTCCCGAGTGCTGGAATTAAAAGTGTGTGCCACCATGCCTGGCAATTTTTTTAAAAATCAGTGTTGGCTAACATATTTTGCACTTAGAAACAAGTGTAAATTGAAATCTGGATTGTTCATCAGAAAAGATGTTCCTAAGGCATTTCCACAAAAGATACAGAGATAATTCCAATATTTAGTGTCTATAGGCCAAGGCACCAAGTAAGAATGAAAAAACACATGAAGTAAAATGAAATACAGGCATTCAGACTGGCAGCATTTCAGATTTTTAATTTTTAAAAAAAGATTTATTTATTTTATGAGTGCCCTATCTGCAACGTACATCTGCCTGAAGAGGGCATTAGATCACCTCATAGATGGTTGTGAGCATGTGGCTGCTGGGAATTGAACTCAGGACCTTTGGAAGAGCAGACAGTACTCTTAACCGCTGAGCCATCTCTCCAGTCCCCAAATTTTTAATATTTGTGGTGTGTGTGTGTGTGTGTGTGTGTGTGTGTGTGTGTGTGTGTGTGTGTGTGTGTGTGTTTCGGGATATCCCAAAGCCCAGAAAAGTGTTAGAGTGCTTGTAGCTGAAGTTAACTGCAGTCCTTTTTGAGCCACCTGCCAAGCTGGGATCTGAACTCTGGTGTTCATGATACAGCAGCCACAGCTTTTAACCACAGAACTGTCTGTCTCTTGGGTTTTGTACCACTTTCTTAAAGGAAACTAACCTAGAGATAAATGAGGTTGATACATTTATGCAACAGTTAAAACAAGCCAAAGAGAGATGGCTCAGAGGTTAAGGGCACCGACTGTTCCTCCAAAGGTCCTGAGTTCAATTCCCAGCAACCACATGGTGGTTCACAATCATCTATATAATGTGATCTGCTGCCCTCTTCTGGCCTGCAGGTGTACATGCAGGCAGAGGACTGTATACATGATAATAAATAATAAATATTAAAAAAAAAAACCAACAACAACAAGCCAAAGATTGCAGGGAATTTTATGGCAGTTGAGAATACTGAGCAATGAGAATCCAAGAGGGAAAACAGGGAAACATAACATTTTATCAAGCTGGAAATAGTGAGAGTTGATGGTACATGGGTTCAGGGCCGAAAATAGTCATTATACTAATTTTATACGAACATTATTTTAAACATTGTTTTTACGTTTTTGTTTGTTTTTTCGAGACAGGGTTTCTCTGTGTAGCCTTGGCTGTCCTGGACTTACTTTGTAGACCAGGCTGGCCTTGAACTCACAGCGATCTGCCTGCCTCTGCCTCCTGAGTGCTGGGACTAAAGGTATGTGCCATCACGCCCAGCTCCTGTTTTTATAAAACATAATTTTAAACAAACATTAACTTGTTTCCACGTGGAGAAAAGGTAGAATATAAGGATTTTTATAGAACAAGAGGTAAAGGGGGCTCCTTTGTTTACTATTAGTCTGTCAATATGCCTAAGCAAGAAGTATGCTGTTTGCACTGAATGTGTTTTTTACCTACCTCTCCTTTATTTTTTATTTTTTTCTCACCTTAGGCATCTTTCAAAAGTTAGTTAAAGGGGGTGGAGAGATGGATCAGAGGTTAAGAGCACTACTCTTCTAGAGGTCCTGAGTTCAATTCCCAGCAACCATCTATAGGTGGCTCACAACCATCTATAAAGAGATCTGATGCCCTCTTCTGGCCTGCAGGTGTATATTCAGGCAGAGCACTATATACAAAATAAATAAATCTTTAAAAAAAAAAAAGGTAGCTAAAACTGGAATTTCAAAACAAAGCAAAAACCACACTTCTTGCTTATATAAAAGAATCCTGAACTGGGTATGGTTGTGTACACCTGAAGAGGCAAGCAGATCTCTTGAGTTAGAGGCCAGCCAGGTCTACAAATTGAGTCCAGGACATGATCCTCTATAAATGTTAGATCTCAAACCTGGACAAATGACTAACTGAGGATCCTATTTAACATAGCACAGTGAAAACTGGTCACCAGGTTCTCCCAGACCCTATCTGTTAAAGGGTTTGGCTGTATTACAAAGGGAAGGGCAGCTGGGGGAAGGGATAAGAGGAAAATGTAATACCAGTGCTGCTGCCACTTGAAATAAAAAGAAATCAATCTGGAGACAAGAATTTCAATTTTTAGTCAGGTGGTGGTGGCCCATTCTTTTGATTGCAGCACTGGGGAGGCAAAGGCAGGCAGATCTCAGTGAGATCAAGGCCAGTCTGGTCTACAGAGGGAGTTCCAGGACAGTCAAGGCTACACAGAGACCCTCTCTGGAAAACAAAAGCAAAACAAATATTTTTTTTTCTGAGACAGGGTTTCTCTGTGTAGCCTTGGTTGGCTTGGACTAACTTGTAGACCAGGCTGGCCTCGAACTCACAGTGATCCGCCTGCCTCTGCCTCCCGAGTGCTGGGTCTAAAGGTATGTGCCACGACCACCTGACTAAAGTTTCAATTTTTTAATATACATGGTGAAAAAGCAATTTAAAAACTCAATTCTCATTGGTTCTTTTGAAATGTCTTAACATTTTTAGGATTTTTTCTCATATTAAGATATTTTTTTAAATGATTTATTACTTTTATGTGCATTGGTGTCAGAACCCCTGGAACTGGAGTTACTTGACTGGGAATTGAACCCAGGTCCTCTGGAAGAGCAGCCAGTGCTCCTAATCACTGAGCCATCTCTCCAGCCTCCACATTAGATATTTTGTCAGATGGAGAAAAGCAGCATTTTAGCTAAGGTTTTCTAGATCTAGCAATTTATGACCTGGCAGTCCTACATTTTTGTCCATCATCATTTCAACTGGTAACCTGAACAGCTGACATTTTGCTGATATAATTAGTGTTAAAATACACGAATATTACTGCAGTGTTACTAATATTACAAGATGGTACTTTCATTTTAACTTCAGAACTGATACAGTTAAAAATCTGGTTTCCTTCAGGTTTCTCAAGTAATTAAAATGAGTTTTAAAGGAAGATTGAGTTGGCTCACATACATATGTACAGGCCAGGAACCTATTAAAAGGTTCAGTGACATTACCATTTCACTAGGCATCATTATTAGACTGCAGTCTCGCTAACTCTCAGACACTATTCCTGACAAACTTACAATTTTAGTTTCACTTGGTGCGAAAAAAAATTGAGTGTATTTTATGTAAATACATAAACTGTACTCATAAACCTAGATTAGAAATACAATAGAAATGGAAAGGCATGATTCCCCCCCCCCAAAAAAAAAGTTTTTAAAAATAATTAATGCAAGACTTCACGGGCCCCTTATCACATTTTTCAACGTGTCCATATTTTACTGGACAACCAATATCCCTAAAATTAGCACCAAAATCTTCATTAGAAATTCTGTTTTTAGGAGTGTACTTGAACCAGCTCTAGAGTTGTAAAGGTCTGTCTCTTTTAATCAACCTTTCTTCTTGCCCCAGTTTTAAGGGCTTATTACGTGTATGAGTGTCTGCCTGCATGAACCCACGCGCACCACATGCCCACAAAGGCCAAAAGAGGTTGTGGGGTCCCCCTGTTTGTGAGTAGCCATGTGGGTGATGGGAAACTAAGCTTGGGTCTTCTGCAAGAGCTGCAAGTACTCCTAACCACTGCGCCATCTCTCCAGGTCCTTTCCCTGCAGTTTTTAAAAAGCTAATTCCAAACATTAGCAATTTTTGGCAAAGGAAAAAAAAATGTGGCAAGAATGCCTCTTCTACGCTGTGTTCTCATTGGCTTTCTTTGGTCCTCTTTTAAAACGTTAATTCCGTTTTTAACCTTGAAAAGAATGAGACGATCCTATTGAAATCAGTATTTCCATATGTAACTATATACGAGAGGAAATTTGATAGAAGAGCACACACCATAATTCCGAGATTTTTTTCTCCAGTACTAGATCGTTGCATTGTTTTAAAATATGGTGACATGGGTGGGTGGAAGACTATGCATTTCCTTTTGATCATTTCCTTTGAACATACGCCTATGTAACAGACCATGTACTTGACGCGGGGTGGGGACGAACAATCAGATGCCGTTCTAGCTTAGTAAAGATCTGAACAAAGACCTCTGAGAAAAGGCTTCTCAACGCAGGGCTGACTTATTTTGCTTCCTTCTGCACACCGGGGTGCGGGGGTGACGACTGGCAAACCCCGACCCTCCCAAACCTTAAGCGCAGCTCCCCAGCTCCAGCTTCCGGGTACCCTGAGAGTGGTCCACGAGCGCGTCTCCGTTCAGACCCCCACATTTATAGCCAGACCGGAAACCGACGGAGACGCCCTGAGCTCAGTGCTGGGTTCCTTTAGGCTACCCAGACCTCACCTCTCTTCTCTCCCAGCGCCCACGCCCTCCCGGCTCCCTCCATCGCCACCTGAGCGCACGCCCCAGATCCGGTGCCCGCCTCCCGACGGCTGCCAATCACAGCTCTCCGCAGTTCCCTGGTTACCGAAACAACGGTCCTTGGGCGCTTTGGCCACGCCCCTTTGGACGTGTTTCCCGCCTTCCGTGATTTTTTTGCCCAATCACCGGCGTCTGAGTGTTCTTAGGTTCCCGCCTCCCCTTCCCCGCCCTCCTGAAAACCCGCCCTCTCTCTTAAGCGCGGCGGAGTCACCTGACCCGCAGACGCTCCTTGGGTGGAGAGCAGGAAGGGGCGCGCGGGTGAAGGGGAGGGGCGCGAGGAGAAAGCGGCGGGGATGCCGGGAGTGGGGCGGGGAGAAGGCTTGTCAGTCGGGTCTCGCGAGAGAGGACGGAAGCCTGTGGGAGCCCGTGGCCTTTAAAGTGCGATTCAGCCCTTTCCTCCGGGGCTAGTTTGTAAACACCGCTGGGCTCCGGGCTCCCGGGTGGCTGGAAGGACCATGAATTAGTAACCTGGAAAGGTGAGTAGTGGTTGAAGGGGCCGCAGGCTTGGAGGCTGTAGGGATGCAGAGGAAGAAGGCGCTAACATGGCGACGTCGCTGCCGGTAGTCCCCACCCCCCGCCTCCCACCCCTCCGGCGCCCCTGCTGTGGACCCCGACCCTCCGGACGGCTGTGTCCCCGCCGCCGCCTCTGGCCTGGCGGACCGACCGGACCGTTAGGTAACGTGGCTGCGGCTCCGGCCCCTCCCTCCCTCCCTCGCGCGCTTTCCCCAAGCCTAAGCGAAAGGGGATAACGGCTCGTCTCAGACCCCTCCCTCCGATTTATCATCCTCTTGTGTGGTCACCGGAGAGGTCTCTCCGGGGCGTCCTTCGGACCCGCCCAGCTGACGGGGAGACCCCCTCCTCAAGTCCTTGATCGGCCGCGAGAGGGCCCACGCTGTGTGCTCCCCACCCAGGACTCCCCCGGCGATCGAGGACCGCGGGGGGTTTGGGATGGTGCGGTGCAGAAGGATTGGGAAGCGTGGCTGAAAATCTGGCCGGGGTCCCCGCCTTGGGTGGAACGTGATATGGAGCCAATGGTATGGAGAAGCTGGGAGCTGGAGGACTCGGCCTTTTCTGTCCTTTCTGCCACCCGCACACTCCAGGTGGGGCGGGGTTGAGGTGTAGGTGCAGGTTGATTCTGCTATTCCTCCCCCCCCCCCCATTTATCTCGACGGGTGTTCTGCGGAGCTTTTGTAGGGAAATAATAAGTGCCTTTTATTAACACCCGAGGGACAAGGGAGAGAGGTAGGTGTGTGTACGTCTGTCTCCCTGTAGTGCTCGCTTATTGAACCAGACCTAAGGAGCTGGGGACTATTTTTATGCACCTAGATAATAGAAAAATTGCCTTTTCTTAATGGGGAGTCTTAGAACTGAGGAGGTCGAGCAAAACTACCATCAGTATAATTGAGGAAAAGCGATTACTCATGATAGACCCTTAGGCCTGCTGACTGAGATTACCTTGTGGAAGTAACAGTTTCTCAGGGATTGTAAATTATGGAGACATTCACATCACATGCAGGTAATGCTACATTTGAAATCAGACCAAACATTGACTATTCTGAGTTCATTTTCTCCTGTTTGAAGAAATTCTTACCTCCTGGAATTGCTATTGTCCAGTAATAACCGTTCCAGGAACACTCCTTCAGAGCCAAATGGCCTGGGTCTATTGCACTAAAATTGTAAAGGTAAGACTTTATGAAAGCAATTAACTAAGTGATTTCCTAAAATAGAGACCCAGTAGGAATCTTGTATTTAAATTTGCTAAACCTATTTGAAGAATCCCTGGAATAAACTTTTTTTAGTATAGAAAGATTTCATATTCTAAGAAATATATTCTGTATAAGTCAAAAAAAAACTAAGTTCATAGATCTTTAAGGCCATCAATGGTTGGTAATTATTAAGCATCTAAGTATTAAAAATACTAGAAAAAAATTTTCAAATTTACAGTGTGTATTCTACCATCCTAAGGTGTTTTTCAGGCTTTTTTGGGGGGAGGGGCCTGAAGACAGGGTTTCCCTGTGTAGCCCTGGCTGTCCTGAAACTCATTGTAGTCCAGGTTGGCCTTGAACTCAGAGATCCGACTGCCTCTGGTTTCCCAGCGAGTGCTGGGATTAAAGGCAGGAGGCACCATACTTGACAGTTTTTTGATATCCTAAATTGTAGAGAGGAGTTTTCAGGAACATTGTCCATTTTATTTTTGATAAAAGGTATCAGTATACTCCTATAAGCTGGGTGTGGTGGCGCACACCTTTAATCTCAGCACTCAGGAGGCAGAGGCAGGCGGATCTCTGTGAGTTCGAGGCCAACGTGGTCTACAAAGCGAGTCCAGGACAGCCAAAGCTACACAGAGAAACCCTGTCTTGAAAAAAACAAAACAAAACAGAATACTCCTATAGATTATATAGAAATCCCTTTAACTTTACTAGGCTCTCTATTTTGTATTTGGAGCATTATATTATCAAATACATTACCTAGAAATTCTTGCATTCATTTTTTATTTGGAGGAGCACTGTTAAACTAAAATAGTGGTAGGACTGGTTACCATGTCCGCCCTTTAAACATAATTGGAGGGATGCTTCTATGGGTATTAAATTTTTAAAGCTGTATTGTTTTGAAGTGACCCTATCCACTAAATATCTCATGACCAACATTAAGTCAAGAAATCTACATTTTTTAATTTAGCTTTTAAATAATCTTTAAAACTTGAGTTTTGATCTGTACTCTCCTCATCAGTTATATTGCTAGGTCTGGTAAAGAGCTTATTGACTATGTTGTTTTCACTCATTTGTGTCTTTGGGCCCTTCCAGCATATGTGCTTCTGGTGAACTGGTATTTCTTTTGTTAATTTTACTGAAATGACTTTAGAAAGGTTATGAAGTCTTTTATATTTAAAGCAGAAATTTTACTGGAACCCTCCTTGATTAGAAGTCAATGAAAATTATTGGATAATTCAACTCGCATCTATAAAAAGTAATACATATAGTACTTCTCTTCCCTGTACTAACTGGTAACCCACAAAACCCACCTAGCATTGTTATGTATGCTCAATGTTTAACATTTTGTGTTTATTTTATATTCACATCAATTTCTTTAGACTGAAAATTGGCCTGAGATGCAGTTAGTTATGTGTATTTTTAAAAATGATTTATTTGGCCGGGCGTGGTGGCGCACGCCTTTAATCCCAGCACTCGGGAGCCAGAGGCAGGTGGATCCCTATGAGTACGAGGCCAGCCTGGTCTACAAAGCAAGTCTGGGACAGCCATGGCTACACAGAGAAACCCTGTCCCAAAAAATGCCAAAAAAAAAAAAAGAGAGAGATGTATTTATTTTATATATATGAGTGCTCTGTTTTCATGCATATCAGAAGAGGGAATCAATCAGATTCCATTACAGATGGTGCGAGCCACCATGAGGTTGCTGGGAATTGAACCCAGGACCTCTGGAAGAGCAGCCAGTGCTCTTAACTGCTGAGCTATCTTTAAGCCGTGTTGTTGTTTTGTGTGTGTGTTTTGCCTGCTTATGTGTATATGCGCCATTTATGTTCAGTGCTGCCCTTAGAGGACATTTTACATCCTGAATCCTTGAAACTAGAATTATAGATTGTTGTGAGCCAATGTGTGGGTGCTGGGAACCCATCTCAACTCCTCTTCAAAAACAGCAGATACTCCTAACTGCTGAGCCATCTCTCCAGCCCTTTGTTTGCTTTTCTACCCATGCTAGGAAAGCTCTTTTTATTTTGGTTTTCCAGACATGGTTTCTCTGTGTAGCTTGGCTGACCTGGACCTTGCTTGTAGAGCAGGCTGGCCTCGAACTCACAGACATCTACCTGCTTTTCTCTCCTGAGTGCTGGGATTAAAGGCGTGTGCCACGATTGCCCTGCTGGAAAGCCCTTTTTTATTGAGCCTCTATAAGTAATTTGTTTTTATTTTTACATTTATGTGTGTGTGTCTCTCCTTGGCTGCTTTTCTGTCTGTGTGGGGATTGGCATATGTATGGAGATATGCGTACAACATATGCATATGTATACAACTTTGAAGAGTATTTGTTCTCTTCCCATCACATGGGTTTTGAGGATGGAGCCTGGTCATCAGGCTTGGTGGCCAGGCCCTACATGTAGCTCTATGTTGACTATGTTGAAGAAGTAGTGGTCATCGTCACTATTTTCTGTCTGTGGGGAAATATCCTAGAAAACACTTCCTTTGTTCTGTTTCTCAAAATTAAAAGTTAAAATAAGATATCATTTCACAGAAAATAGAAGAATGTCATGAGTCTTTGAGGCCTTGGTAATTGCAATATTATATTACATACATATGAATTAGACAATTGTAAACAAGTCTGTGATGTGTATGTCCTCTCATTTACTTTTATTGACAAACCAAAACTGATACATTTTCATTTTAAGATAGATTGTATGGCCAGGTGTGGTGGTATACTTCTTTAATCCCAGCACTTGGGAGGCAGAGGCAGGCAGATCTTTGTGTGTTCGAGGCCAGCCTGGTCTACAAAGCGAGTCCAGGACAGCCAAGGCTACACAGAGAAACCCTGTCTCGAAAAACAAACAAACAAGCAAAAAGATTCTATGATGCTTTTTTCCTTTTGGCATTTTGGTAATCATTCTTAAGGGTTTTAAACTTTTATTTGTCATTGTTTATGTGTGTAATGTGTCTGTATTGGGTGTGGCATTCAGAAAAACTTTAGAGGCAGTTTCTTCCTTCTCCCTCACATGGGTTATGGGTATTGAACTCACGTGTCAGGTTCAGGTTCGCACAGCAAATGCTTTCTGGCTAAGCCATCTCACTGCTCCTAAAATAACGATTATTATTTCTATTTCTTCTCTTGCTTTCTTTTGAGGGGGGGCACAACAAAAGGGGTTGTGAATATATCTTGGGGGGGGTGTAGGTGTACTTACTCAGGTCTATAACTCAATTGGTAATTATCAAACTTTCTCTCCATTAAAAAACATTTGAAAATACAGTAGTGAGTGATTTTTTTTTTTTTACCATGAGATCCTTGATAAGGTTCTAAGAGAAACAGAATAATTGATTGCAATTGGCAGATGGACTTGAGTAATTGTACTAGTATATATTTAACTTTATCTGTATCACTTTCTTTTTTTCCTTGGTTCCCCACCCCACTCCACCTCCAGTTTTTTATGTAGCCCTGGCTGTCCTAGAACTCACCAAGTAGCCCAGGCTGGCCTCAGACTCAGATCCGCCTGCCTCTGCCTCCCGAGCGAGTGCTGGGATTTAAGGCATGAGCCGCCTCCAGTTTTTAAGTATGTTCTCTAAAATGTTTTCATTTTGTTTAATAGGTTCTAACCGTTTGCATTCTAGTTTTCTACCTTTCCTCATTTAGTTTTACCTTTCCTAGCATTGTAGTTTTCCATTACATACATTTTGTCATGTTTGATGGTTATGTACAGTTATCCAAGTCACTTAAACCACTTTATAAATTACTTGGCATTAAAAGTCTGAATGGAAAAACTTGTTTTCAGTTTTTGCTATTTATTTGAGAGAGGATGTCACTCTGTAGTCCAGGCTGGCCTGGCACTGCTGGCTCAGACCCATGGTAGTCCTCCTGCATCAGCCTCCTGAGTCCTGGGATCACAGTCAGCAGCCACCATGTCCACCTACTATTTAGTACGTTTATTTGCTTAATTTTGAAGACAGGATCTCATTACATAGCACTGACTGGCCTGGAACTCACTGTGTAAGCTAGGCTGGCTATGCTTTGCTTTTTTATTTATTTATTTTTATTGGATTAATGAACACACTTTTGGTTTTTTGAGACAAGGTTTCACTGGGTAACCCTGTATTTTTCTGTTGTATAAACTTTGCAGTATTTGCTACATTTTTCTTCCTTTGGCTTGGTTCCATAAAATAATAAACTCAATGGAATTACTTATCAGAGGATATATTTGTGGAGTTGGCAGGCCGACACTGACATTTCAGTGAGAGTGTGCTAGCTTTACCATCATTTTGCTGACTTTGTTGTTATAATGTCGTTACTTGATTGGGAGCTTTTAGTGGAAATAAGTTATATTGTTTAATAGTTCAAAGTTATATGTTGACTATATAATTTTTAGTTACTGAACAATGACCTATGTACTGGAACAAATATTCTCTATTTTATATTTTCTGTCACATCCCTGTTTATTTCTCTTAAAGTTTACTGGAACTTACAACAGACAAATAGCATCAGTGCTTAAATTATGTGCACTTTGCACATTGAATTTGTTAGTTTTAATTTATGATCTTCTTTCTGAATTATAGATTTCAAGGAATTACTAAATTTTCTATCATATATTCTCTGGCATATTGGATGTAGATTTAGTCATCCAAATTGTGAGTTGTGTTATGCTTAGACAGATTATTTGTTTTCTGTGCCTTGGTTTGCTTTTATTTTCTCTCTTTCTTTTCACTTATTTATTTAGAGACAGGATTTCTCTGCCTATCTTGGAACTCATTCTGTAAAGCAGGCTGGCCTTGAACTCGAGAGGTCCAACCTGCCTGTCTCTGCCTCCCAAGTGCTGGGATTAAAGGTTTGCGCCACCACTGCCAGGTGCCTCAGTTTTCTTTAAGGAGAACAACACTTAACCTTGTATACATTTGAATAATGTATGTCAGTGCTCACAGCTATGTCAGGGAAGTTGCTGATACTCAGGGCCTGTTTCAGTGATTACTATCAGAGTTCATTCAGAAATGCTCATCTCCTGGAGTCCATCCAGGCATGCGTATGATGTGGTTTGAAGACAGTACAATAGTCATTTATTTGGTAGCTTTGGCAACAAATTTGGATTTTTCCCTCAGAATTTATAATTTGTGGTAGAACCTACTACCTTAGAATTTCCGTAAGGCTGCCTTTGCTCTCCCAGAGATCCACTTTTCTGTGCCTCATGACTGCTGAGATTAAAGACATTGTCTCTAATATTACTTTATTTTTCTTTTTAGTTAAAGAATATTTTTGTGATATTGGACTAATTTCACTATTTACTCACTTCTTGTGTGTTTTATGCATCTCATCAACTTTGAGATCAAAGCTTCAGTATACTATTGATACTGATATTCCTGGAAAACATCTGTTGAATGTTGTGGGTAGAGAAAAAACATTAAAATTACTGCTTCCCTTGTTGAGGTTAGTGTAGGGATTCCGAGGGCACCACCAGCCGCAGCAAGCTCCAAAGGTTGCTGCCATCAACTCTACGCAGGCCTGGGGGGCAGGGGCAGCTAGGGCTGCCACTGAAGCCTCCTCCCCTCCCTCCTTCCCTCCCCCCTCCCCTTTCTCTCACTCTCATTTAGGAATTTCTCTGTGCCTCACACTACCTGATAGAATACCGTCCCCAAGCTCCTGGGAGTCCACTGCCTCCCTCCCCCCCCCCCCCCCCAGTCCTTCCCAGAGTGCCTAACACTATCAACTACTCCCAAGAGCTATGTACCTTGAGCTGTGGCCCGCTAAAATTTAAAGTTGCTAGCTTCCGGACCGCATTCCTGCCCTGGGGCTATGGAGGCAAAATGGCCACCACCTGGAAGCAGGAGCTGTCCAGGGTGACTATTCTTGCCTCAGCTAACTCTTTCCTGCTGCCTCCATGGGCGCTGGCTATGGTGTCTATTCCTGCTTCAGCCGACTGTTGAATTCGGACACCTTTCCTCCCTCAGAAAGCCTGCTGTTGGGCTGCCATAGGAGCCGTCCATGATGAGGACAACCTTTCCTGCTTCAGCCTACTGCCTTCACAATGGACTCTTGACACGTTGTAAACTTTATTACTCCTCAAGGCAGAAAGTTGGCCAGACCTCTGTGTGAGAAAGCTCTAGCAGCCCAACCCCTGTCCCCTAAAATGCCATCTGCAGCCCCTCACTAGGACTCATCTCAGATTATGCTAATGTGGGATGAAAAATCTAGACAAAACCTCGCCAATCCCTGATTGCCCCCCAGCTCAGGCTTGAAATCCCACCAGTCCACACGCTGGAAATCCCTGCCCCAGAAAGCCCCACCCCCTAAAAAAAACCCTATATAAAGGGGGCTGTGTCTGCCCAGCTTTCTGCTGTCTCCTTCCGGGAGCAGAGGCAGCTGCTTCGGTATTTGTCCTTCCTCTCCTGGATTCTTGCTTCAGTAAACTGCCTTCTGTGTCTCTTCCACCAAAGAAGAGGGGGAGGAAGAGGAGAAACAAAGGAGTGGGGCTCAGGCTCCAAGGCCCCTCAGTTCTCAGGATGTAGGGGCAACCTTTGCCTGGGAGCTGCATCATTTCGGTTGAGGAGGATTCCTCTCAGAGCTGTGATGTTCCTGGGCTCCCATGTCTCAAGATACCTTCCCAGCTCTGGGAGTTGTGAACACCCTTCCACCCAAATCCCGGAAGTCAGGCTATACAATGCACACAACGCCCGAAATAACAACAATTGGGAATATATTTCTCATTTTAGAGGAGTTTTATTTTTCTATATTGATGAGCTATGAATTTCATATCCAGTATATGCAAGAACAATATCAAATCCACAGACTAAAGATCAGTTTAACTCTCACAGCAGATTTTGGCATTAAATGTGCAGTGTTTAGTTCCTAGTTATAAAAATAAAGAAGTATGACATAATATTAAGCATTAGGAAAATGTACATTTATGCTCTTTGAGTTCATGCCCTATTCTGTATTTTACACATTATTTTCTTAATTCTTTTTGATATCCACCAAATGCATGTGAAGATGATAGTGAATCATAGTATTTGCATTTTCCTAACAAGAGAACTCAAAGATACTTTAACAATGAATGGGTAATAAGTAGTTTTTATGTATGGCTGTAGGCTTTTAGTCTCATGAATTTAGGTTTGTTAGGAACAGTTTGCTGTTCCCAGTGTAGTTCTAAGATCATCTAGTACTTTGTGGTACCTGTGAAGTCATAAGGAAATTGTGACACAGAAACTCCCTGCCTATTTATATGGTTCTGCTGCCCTTGAATAACCTTGTGATAGCGCACAAGCCCATCCTCCTTGTACCCTAATATTTTTGTTCACTATAAAGATTTTCCATTACTGACTCATAAGTTACCATACATTTAGCATCTTAATGTTTTAGTGAGAATTTTGTAATTTTGGTTTCCTAAAAAAAAAAAAAAAAAAACACAGAAATGTTATGGGAATAATGTTTTCATTTTAATCCCAGGTATGGGGGTAAGAGGCTACTTCACAGCAAGTGACTTAACTATGATTTGCCTTGTGTTCTAGCAGGGGTGTGGTTTAGCCAGCTGCAAATAGTTTCTGTAAGTATGTGATGGTTGGGATTCTGGGAACTTTTCAGAGGATATATAAATGCTAGGGCTCTAAGAGGCAGAGTGGCTGTGGTTGCCAGATTGGTAGTTGGATTCTTTTGGTTGCTATTTGTCAAATAGTGGTTTGTGAGGAAATTAGTTATCCTGATGGCGAAGATCAAATTTGCCCCAAGGAACTTGATGCTCCTGATCAGTAGCAAGTGTTCTAACAGTGACCTACCCCCTTTCCCCTCTATCCCCTTTTCTCCTTTCTAGTTTTAGGAGGTTAGAAGGATAGAAGAGAGAAAAGAGAACCCACAAAGTAGCAAACACTGGCTACATAAGAGTACAAAATTATTTTTGTAGGTCATTAAGTCTAGATTGGCTCATCTGGGAGCCCTCCATTTAAATAAAATCATAAAAACATGAAAAGTATATTTAATAATACATTTCTGTGTGATATTTCAATATATGTATAGATTATGCAGTGTTTTAAAACAAGTTAAAAATCTCTCAGTCACCTCATTTCTGCATGGTTAAACATTTAAAATCTTTCTTTGAGCTTTTATAGAGAAATACTGTAAGAGCTTCTTGCATCTATTCATGTGTAACTTAGAACCGGTAATCAGCTTCCTCAGCTTCCTACTTTTTGTAGACTGGTAATCACCGTTGCATTCACTCTCAGTTTTTGTAAAAGTGTGTGTGTATGTGTAAAATGTGTTTTGTTCATACATAGGTAAAACAATGCAGTGCTTACTGGCTTATTTCACTTAACATAAACAATAATCTCTGGTTCTATTCATGTTATCACAGGTGACCAGATCTCATTGTATGCTTGGAATCCGAAAGCCAGAATCAGTGTGTTAACAGTGTTATAAGCGGTTTGCTATGTCTGGGGAGGAACCCACGTGCAAGATCACTCAAGTTGTTGGCTTTGCAGTTGTAGAGCTGCCCTCCCTTGTTGAAGTTTCTTTTATAAAACTGTGCTTGTTTCTCTTAGCTTATTACTTAACCTTACTATCACACAAATAATTGAGACTCTTTTATAATACAAGGCATCACAACAGTCTGAGCAGTTTAAGCCTGTTCTTAACCCTCTGTTATTTTGTCTTACTCCCAGCAAACATGCCAGCAATACCTGCACTTTGTAGCTTTCCCCAGCTTCAACTCCTTCCTCCTTGGACCTCTCCCCTACTTCTCCGAACTACTTCTGTGTCTGGCAGGAAGTCCAGCCCTATTCTCTCCCCTGCTCATCAATTGGCTATAAGGTGTTTTATTGACATAACAGGGGAACAACTGGGCAGCAGAGTTTACACAGTAGTTAGACAGGAAATCAGAACTGAAACGACACAATAACCTTATGGCTACATTCCTTCTTTGTTCCCATCTGTGCAGGGCTGCCCTTCACCTGGGAAGCTGACATGCTTTCCTTGTGGCCATCTCTGGCAATGGCTCTTCTATTTCTCACCCGGCTGACTTCCTTGTCTGGCTCAGTCAATCAATCAATCTCTCCCTCTCTTTCTCTCTTTTAAGGTCTTTCTTTCTTTTTTTTTAAATTTAATTTATTTATTACATACACAATGTTCTACCTGCATATAACTCCCACAGGCCAGAAGAGGGTACTAGAGCTCATTATAGATGGTTGTGAGCCACCATGTGGTTGCTGGGAATTGAACTCAGGACCTTTGGAAGAGCAGCCAGTGCTCTTAACCTCTGAGCCATCTCTCCAGCCCCTCTTTTAAGGTTTTTCCGAAACAGAATTTCTCTGTGTAGCAACCTTGGCTGTCCTATCCTCTCTTTGAAGACCAGGCTGGCCTTGAACTCACAGAGATCCACCTGCCTCTGCCTCCCAAGTGCTCTGATCAAAGGTGTGTGCCACCACACCCAGCTCTTGCTTAATCATTTTCTGAATGGCTCAGTGTGTTGTAGATTGGGCTTACCTGGATGCATGACTGAGGATATTCATTCTTTTTGGAGATCTGTAATCTCTGAATACCTGCAGAATTCCCTTTTCTTTTAATAGAACCTATTCAGAGGTTCCAGAAATTGAATCATAGACATTTTTAGGGACCATTCTGTTTACTACAAATTGACTCCTTAAACTTTTTAGTATAAGTTTAGATCACTAAAAAATTTAATTTCCAGGGGTTTTGTTTGTTTGTTTTAAAGATATGGTCAGCAGTCTCATACTATTCCTGGTTTTAAAATCAAGTTTGACAGTTGAATTTTTTATTGTTCCTTTCATTAAACTTTTGTTTCCTTTTCATTCCTTCATAATTTTATGTGGCTCCTGTATATCTTAGTGTTTAAGAATACTTTGTTAACATTTTATGCTTCTTTATAATAACTATAAACCCACTGTCTTAGTCACTGTTCTTTTGCTGTGAAGAGACACCATGAACACAGCAACTCTTACAAAGAAGAACATCTAATTGGGGTAGGCTTACCGTTTCAGAAGTTTATTTCATTAACATGGTATGAAGCATGGGGCATGCAGACAGACATGATGCTGGAGAAAGGAGCTGTAAGTGAACTGAGTCACTAGACCTACCTTGAGCTTCTGAGACCCCAAGCCCACCTCCTGGTGACATACTTCCTCCAGCAAAACCACACATACTCCAACAAGGCCATTGCTTCCTTTAGTACCAATCCCTATGGACCAGGCATCCAAACACATGAGTCTCTGGGAGTCGTTCCTCTGTTCTAACCATTGCAGCTAGCTCCTCAGTTTTCATACTCATTTTGTCTCTTTTCCGTTCTTATGGAACTCCCTCTCAGGACAGTGGATTTTCAGATAGTATTCCAAAAATGGGAAAAGTAGTCATCAAATGAAAAATAGTGTTTTTACTATCAACTGTGGAGCATACCTTAATTCAGAACAGTGTTGAACACAGAACAAGATACAGTTAATAAAACCATGTTTGCCTTTAGCAGAAATATAATATAGGAAAAGAGGATTAATTATACCTTTATCAATAGAGGCTTTGTGACACTCTTATTTTAAATTATCACTTTTTAAAATTACAGAGCCGGGGCAGTAGATTTTGGATGAGTGAGAGGTATGGAAGCATTTCTGTTTCTGAAAAGCATGAAAATGAGGACTCAGGGGAAAAGGCAGATTGAAAACTTAGACCCTGGGCTGGAGAGATGGTTCAGAGGTTAAGAGCACTGGCTGCTCTTCCAGAGGTCCTGAGTTCAGTTCCCAGCAACCACATGGTGGCTCCCAACCACCCATAATGAGATCTTCTGGCATACAGTTGTATATGCAAGCAAAACAAATAAATAAATAAATCTTAAAGAAAATGAAAAAAACTTAGAAACCAAGTATCCTTTGGGGAACTTTTATGTAACATTCATTAATGTGAAATCTTTTAAGCTTGTGACTTTGTAAGTGTGCCCCAAACCTGCTTACGTAGTATCTTCTGCATACCACCCAGGACTTCTCTTGGATATATAAGACTCTTAAGTATGTGATAAAGAAAAATAGATTCCTTGTTAACCTGATGCCTGTCCCCTGGGCTCTGTGTTTTGGTAGTGTTTGGTTCTCCATGAAGTGCTTACTGCTGACATTATTGCTACCTTCGTATTGGAGATACTGCCTTTGCCCACAGATTAGTTATGTCCAAGTGTGAGAAATATCCAGAAAGTGGGTCGGATAATATTGGTGAAATAGAGATTGATTTTTCATGTCTCCACCTTCCAAGCTTTAAAAGGTATTTTTGTTGTTGCTGTTGAGGGTGGGGGTTTGTTTTGTTGAGACAGGGTTTCTCTTGTAGTCCTGGCTGACCTGGCTGTAGACCTGTAGACCAGGCTGGCCTCAAACCCACAGAGATCCACCTGCCTCCTGAGTGCTGAGATTAAAGGTGCGCGCCCCCACACCCAGGTCTAAAAGGTATTCTTTTTAATGTTTACCAAAGTCTAGATAATTGAGGATAAGTCAAGCTGTGCAGGACAGGTATGGCTGCTTAACTTGACCTTGTTGCTTTATGTGATAATTGCCTTGCTATGTTTCAAGTGCTAGTTCTAAATCTTCAGTAAGCAGCTGCTGAAATAAGATTATAAATATCTTTGTGAAGATAGGCTGACTTAAAGCCATGCTTGTAAAAATGAATATTTCTCTGAAAAACAAAATAGTTTGCAGGACTGTATCTGTGCCTGAAATACGTGAGCATGTTTTCAATAATCGTCATACAGAGCCAGTGTACAAGGCCGATCTGCAGGTGATAAAGAAGGGACAGTTATGAATACCAGAATGACAATGTAAGATGAAAGAAAAAATTAATTGTATTTGGAAGAGTAAACTCATATAGACCATCCACAAAAATGTCCTTTGAATTGCTGTTCCATTTATAGCTGTATTTTGCATTTGTGTAGCTAAATGACCTTTTTGAGTCCTTCTCCATAGGAACAGTTTGTATCTAAAACAGGTTTGTTGTTGTTGTTGCCAGCTTTGAGATGAGACGCTTTCTGGTTTCTGGTTTTTCAGTTTAAGTTATTAAACATGCTAAGGAGCCTTTACTACTAAAGGAAAGTGTTGCCCTTCTTTCCAGTAGTCTGGAATAGGGAAGTCTTCCTGACCCTGACCTGACTTGAGAATGGGTGCTCATTCCCAAGACAGTGCACAGGAGCAGCTATTTCATTTTAAGCATCATGCTTTGCAAAGTGCTACCTTTTCATAACATAGTTGATAGAACCTTCTGCCAAGTTCTACCTATCCCACCTTATCCAGTACTTACACAGCAGATCTGTGTGATCATTTATACATTTTGTGGATTGCCTATAAGAGTTTGCTCTCAGCTGGGCAGCCTTCCTGCCATTTTTGGCCAGTTGTGATAGTTCTGCCCCATAGAGTGTGAGTAAAAGTTTCTTCTGGGGTTTGTGAAAAGTATCCTTAAAGGGAAGCCATTATTATTTTCTCTTTCCCTTGCTGTCTGATCCACAGTTCTGAAGGCTAGAACTTTAGCAGTTCTTTTTTTTTTTTAATTTTTTTTATTTATTATAACTTATTCATCATTACATCCCAGTTGTTATCCCCTGGCTCTTATCGTCCTGTTCCCCACCCTATTCCTTCCCCTAGACCTCTAATGTGGGGAGGGGGCTCCCTCCCCTTCCTCAGTGTGTCCACAAGGCGCCAAGAGTTCATGTCAGAGGCAGTTCCCGCCCCACCCCCACATGGAGACTGAGCTTTCCATCAGCTACATCTGAACAGGGCTCTAAGTTCTGTGCGTGCAGTGTCCTTGGTTGGTGCATCAGTTTGTGAGGGCCCCCTAGGTCCAGATGGTCTCCCTGTCTTATTCACCTTGAAGGGAAGGGAATTGTGAGAGTATCTGAGTAGCAAAGGGCCTTGGGTCCCTGATGATCATGGTTTTGGGATGCTTGTGTTTATGTGAAATAATTAAGCCTCTTAACAATCCAAGACTGAATTTTCTTAGCATATCGTATTCTAAGATTGTGTGTGTGTATGTTTGTATGTAACATCAAGATGTTTCCATGTAAGAGACACTTTTAAACCAGGGCCCACAGATTTTATTGTGTAGCAACAACATAAAAATTAATTTTTTTATAAAAATTAATTTTCACACTGAACATTTTGATGCTAGGTTCATCGGCTCTGACAGTTCACCTGTTATCTGTCCTTTAGGCATATGCTGCTAAAAATCCCTTACTTTCTCCCCTTCATCATGGTTCTATTGCCTTTTCTCTATCCTTAAAGTTGATTCAAATCTATTAGGTGGTAATGTGTTGGCAATTTGGGGGAGCTGTATGGTGAACATCTTTCTGAAATATTTGATATTTTGGAAGACACTTTAATTTTATATAAGATAGTAGATAAAATTTAATATAAAATTATATTAAACAGAGTAATATGTTTGTTCTCTTCTGGTTTTGTTTTTTTCTCTACAGATACTAGATGGCAGCTTCAGAAGTATTGCTCGCTTAGCAAGAGCTGAGGGATTCCTGTCAGCAGAGTAAAGCTCATGGCCTACCAGCTGCAAAGGTAAGGGAATTTTGAGCTTCTCCTTCCTCCTCCCCATGCCTGTGCCTGTGCGTGTGTGTTGTGTGTGTACATGTACATTCATATCATGAGCACACATACATGTTGACACCAGAGGTCAATGTCAAGTGTCTTCCTCATTTGTTTACACCTTTTTTCTTTTGTTTTCTGAGAGAAGGTTTCTCTGTGCAGCCTTGCTGTCCTGGAATTCTCTCTCTAGGTCAAGCGGGCCTCGAACTCAGAGATCTGACTGACTGCCTCTGCCTCCCAAGTGCTGAGATTAAAGGTATGTACCACCACCTTTTTGAGACTAGGTCTTTCACAAAACCCAGAACTTACTGACTTTTTTTTTACACATTTTTTTATTGAAAAATAAAATAATCCATACTACATCTCATTTGCTATGCCATCCCATGCGTCCTCCCTCCCTCCCTCCCTCCTGCTTTCACCCCATTCCTCTTCCCTGTGACTGTGACTGAGGGGACCTCCTCCCCCTGAATATGCTCATAGGGTATCAAGTCTCTTCTTGGTAGTCTGCTATCCTTCCTCCGAGTACCATCGGGCCTCCCCATCAAGGGGACATGGCCAAATATGGGGCACCAGAGTTCGTGTGAAAGTCAGTCCCCAGTCTCCACTTAACTGTGGAGAATGTTGTGTCCCTTGGCTAGATCTGGGTAGGGGTTTGATGATAACTGCAAGTATTGTCCTTGGCTGGTGCCTTACGTAGAGCAGAACCCCTGGGCCCAGATCCGCCCATCATAGTGTGGAACTTACTGACTTAACTACACTGACTGGTCAGCAAGACTAGGGTTTCTCCTGTCTCCACCTCTTCAGTGCTAGCCTTTCCCCGTCCTCCGCCCCCACCCAAGTTGTGAGGATCTGTTTAGGTTTCTGCAGAGAGTGCGTCAATAAGTGTGCCATCTCTCTGCTCCAAAGTAAAGCTTTGAATGTAAAATTGGTTGGTTTTTTTGTTTTTTGTTTTTTTCTTTTGGTTTTTTTGTTGTTGTTGTTTTTTGTTTTTTGTTTTTTTTCCTCTAGTGAAAATAGTGGTTTTCTGTAGAGCATTTCTCAAACACTAGTATCCTATATTGATAGTGTGTTCCTCTGCATGGGTGTGTTGGAGGTTGGTCTGGTGTATTTTGATGGTAATTACTGTTTGCTGTCTCTGCCCCACCTGTACTTTGCCTAAGAGCCTAACCTGTTTGACCAATAAAGGGCCATTACACCTGGGCAGGGCAAATGGGGTAGGTGTAGCTAAGGTTCCAGGGCTGGGGAGACAGAGCTACAGGAGGAGAGGAGAGGGGGGAAGGCGGCCCGCCTTGGGTTAGGTGGAGGAGAAGCACATGGCCTGCGTGGATGGAGGTTTGGCCCAGATGATGATAATTAGCAAGTGTTTGGAGTTGTGGATGGGAGGCAGCGCAATAGAAATCATTAGAAGCAGATGGCGTGGGATTGCTTGATTGCTAGCGGGTTAAAAAAACACAGCCATAATAATAATTATATTATATGTATATGGTAAAATAACTGCAACATAGGTGGAGTGGAGATCTGGAGGGTTAGCAAATTTAGAAATGGCCTTTTGGAGATAGGATGTTTATTAGTATATGGAAGCACACTGAAGACTTAAATTCTATAATTTTTCTTATTTCAAAAGTTCTTAAACTTACTTAGCTTTCTAGCAAAGAGTCCAAATATAAAAGTCCTAATTCACCTAAAAAGTTTTAATTGTAGTAACAAGTTAATCTAGGAAGTGTTTTGTGGATTACAGAATTACTTGGAGCAAAAAATTTATTCTCACAGCCGTGTAAACCTATTTCCTTTGGAATGATTGAAGCTTATTACTATGGTTGTTGCTAGCCAATCCACAAACATCAAGTTGAAGTTGCATAGTTTGTCACTCATACCTTTTTGAACTGTAAATGACAGCAACAGTGATATTAGAGAAATAAAGTATGGTGATTTTTGTGTATAAGCCATTTACTATGTAGTTCCTAAAAATGAAAGGAAAATAGCAATTTAATAGGGCAGTCTGGTTTGTAGAATCTCTCTGGACATGGTGAACTAATGAGAGACATTGTCTGCTATGAAAATGCATAAATTGATCTATGGTTTCTTCTTGAATCTTGAGGTTCAAATCAGAGAAATTGCATAAATGAACCATTTTTCTAATTTTGGCTCCCCAAACTAGGGAAAAATTGAAATGTAGCTATTTCATATTTTTATAATTTCTTTTTTTTAGATTTATTAACTTTACATCCCAATTGTAGCCTCCTCCTTCGTCTCCTCCCAGTCCCACCCTCATTCCCTGTCCCTCTCAACCTCCCTCCCCCCAGTCCTCAGAAAGAGGAAGTCCTCCTCCCCTATCATCTGACCCCAGCCTATCAAGTCTCATCAGGGCTGCTTGCATCCTCTTCCTCTGTGGCCTGGAAAGACCACCCCTCCCAGGAGGAAGTGATCAACAAGCAGGCAGCAGAGTTCATGTCAATGACATAGCTTAATTTTAAAAGTAAAGCAGCCAGTTGGTTGGTGGTGGTACACACCTTTAATCCAGTACTCACTCAGGAGGCAGAGGCAGGCAGAGCTCTATGAGTTGGAGGCCAGCCTAGTTGGTCTACAGAGCAAGTTCCAGGGCAGTCCAGGCTACACAGAGAACTCTCTTGAAAACCATTAAAAAAAAGAAAATTAAAACATTTTAAAGCAAGTAAGAAGAAGAAAGGGATAAACCTTGATCATTTTTATACACTTACTTGCATTTTGAGCTGTTTTATGTGCAAATTAATGATCTGATTAGAAGTATTCTACATAAATTTATTCCTAGAGGACAAGAGACTGTTTTTAAATCATTCTGCTGTGGAGTCTAGCACAGTTAACACTTGTTGCCTGTGCAAAATAGTGTTCATTAGCTATGTGATTCGAATAAGATTTGAGTTTCAGGATGGAGAACAGATAGAAGAGGGAGATCAGAAGTGTCAGAAGCATCACCTGAGGAAGGGATGAGTGAGGGGCCTTGAGGGTGTTCTCAGAAGAGTAAAGGAGCTAATTAAAACCCTACAGAACACTAAGTATTTAATTAAAAAAAAAAAAAAAAAACTACGTAAAGAGCCAGGCATGGTGGCGCACACCTTTAATCCCAGCACTCAGGACGCAGAGGCAGGCAGATTGATGTGAGTTCGAGGCCAGCCTGGTCCACAAGGTGACTCCAGGACAGCCAAGGCTACACAGAGAAACCCTGCCTTGAGAAAAACAAAACCAAAAAACCTACATAACTAGGGACAGCTTAAGAGCTAGCACATAGGAGTGTGGACGGCAGGAATCTGGCTGTAGGGATCTGAAAACAGTGCTAAAGATTAGAAGCTCTGTCTATTCTAAGAGGATTTTCCTTCACAACTGGTCCTTTTCTCTCATTTTGGCAAGCACCACTTAGGTATAGATTATCAGGGGTGCTTTTGTTTATTTGCTTTTTGAATTTTAACAGTGTCCTGATTTTTTTTTTTTATGTAGTGTTTTCCTTTCTTACTCCCATTCTACACTTTTTATTAGTGGATTTGCAAGTTAAAATGATTTACTTCAGGGTTAAAAAGATGGCTTAGTGGTTTAGAGCACTTGCTGTTCTTCCAAAGAATTGGAGTTCTATCCGTAGGATCTACATCAAGCAGCTGACTCACAACTGCAGGAGGGTCAACTGCCGCTGGCCTCTGAGGACATCACTCCTGTGCACACACAGATACATATACTTAACTAAAAATAATAATAATTTTAAAAAGTAGGGGGCTGATGAGATGGCTCACAGTTAAGAGCACTGACTGCTCTTCCAGAGGACCTGGATTCAATTCCCAGCACCCACATGGCAGCTCAGAACTGTTTGTAACTCCAAGATCTAACACCCTCACATAAGCAGGCAAAACACCAATGCACATGAAATAAATATTAATTAATTAAAAATAATAAAAGTACTTTTTTTCCTTTTTAATTTAAGCAAGGTATTGTGGTACATTCCTGTAATCCCAGTTTTTGGGAGACAGGAGGATCAGGCATTCCTGGAAAGCTACATGAGACCCTGTCTCAAAGAAAAAGATCTGGAGTTCAGGGCTGCATAAATGAGACTCTGTTTCTAAAAAACAACAATGTGTGTGTGTTTGTGTATATCAATTTTTTACAGCAAGTTTGAGTAAACTTTTTCTTTAAAGCTACACTCGCAATATTTTTTTAAAGGTTTATTTATTATGTATACAGTGTTCTGCCTCATGTAACACCTGCAGGCCAGAAGAGGGCACCAGATCTCACTATAGATGGTTGTGAGCCACCATGTGGTTGCTGGGAATTGATCTAAGGACCTATGGAAGAGCAGCCAGTGCTCTAAACCTCTGAGCCATCTCTCCAGCCCCCAGTTAACATTATTTTAGTCTTTTTGAGGACCACATGTGATCTCTGTTGCATATCCTATGACAACTTCTTCTCCATCCTCAGCCATTTAAAATTGTGAAATACTTTCTTAGTTTATCCTAGAACCCTAGTTTATAAGCTTAGGGAAAGGTAAGATGAGTGGGTAAGAGTAAAATCTGGGCTTTCTTTTCCTGTCTTTTAAGTTTATTTTATATACATTGGGTTTTGTTGTTATTTTTTGTTTGTTTTGTTGTTGTTTGCCTACATATGTGTCTATGTGAGGGTGTTGGATCCTGGAGTTGCAGACAGTTGTAAACTGCCATATGGATGCTGGGAAATCAACTCGGGTCCTCTAGAAGAGCAATCAGTGCTCTTGACCACTAAGCCATCTCTCTAGCCTCTCTTTCTGTGGTTTTAAACACTCTTGGCATTTGCTTATTCTGCCTTATGTTGCTTCACTTAGTTTGAAATCCCATGTGTCAGCCATCAGAAGATCTTAGCTCTCAGTTCTTCTTCTTCTTCTTCATCATCATTGCTGTGTGTGTGGTGTATGTGTGTGCACCTGGACACAACATGTTCATAAGTGTGAACACACATAAGCCATCACCTGCATGTGAAGGTCAGAGGACAGCCTCAATTGTTTCTTCTTGCCTTTTACGTTGTTTATTGGCCTGTGAGCTTGTGGAGGTTATTTTCTGTCTTCTATCTGCTGAAGGATTATTAAGATTGCAGATAGATACTATCTTGCCTGGCTTATAGGTGTTCTGTGGATTCAAACTCACATCTTTGTATTTATACGGTCAGCACTTTGCCCACTGAGAGGTCTGTTTTATTGTGGCTCAATACGTTAACTCCTGTAAAATGTATCTGTATGATTTTTCTATGCCTTCCCTTGCTCTGAATAATGACACAGAGACTTTATATTTATTAGAAGTTTCAGGCACTGTAGCTGGGCAGAAACTCAGCAGTTCTAACCCAACACTTCTGACCAGGCCTCCCTCCTGTCATGTGGCCTGTTACCTGCCATCTTAGTCTCTGCCTGGTACCTCCTCCTTCCTCTGTGCCCAATAGCGACTCTCCCAGACCCCACCTGAGAGCTTTTCTCTTTCTCTGGGCCCAGAAGTCCTGCCTTTTCCTCTCCTGCCCAGCTATAGGCTGTTTAGCCTTTTATTTGACCAGTCAGAAGCTGATGAAAAAACCGTGTTTACAAAATACTAAAACAGGAGATGCTTTATAATAATGACAATACCAAAGTTGGGCCTGCGATCACATCTGCACTGGCACAGACATCAGCATTTGAATGCACAGTGCACAAAAACATCACTCCAACACATCCTCCTTTTAGTCCCATAAAAGGCTCTTCCCCTAACATCAACAACCCTATACTATCAGAACTGTCAGGTAAGAATTGCATTCCCAATGTCCAGTCCATTTGTGTTTGGCAGCCTTGGAGAAAGTGCTCTGCTATCTAGCCTATGCTGATGAGGTCAAAGTTCTGTACAAAACTTGGATTTATCAACCTATAAATATCTTTTTAGCCCTTAAATCATTTTCTTAAATCCTAAACAACTTAAGCTTATATATAATACTATAATTATCTAGTCTTCAATCCCATCAGAAACCAAAGAATAATAATTATTATCTCAGTAAAGAGGAAATACAGAGCAAGCAGAGGTCGCTATCTACCTAGCCGGTCACCCAAGGTTCCTCTGCAATATTGGAGCATCATCTTTGGCCTTCTGGCCCAGCAAATGACAGACTTTTCTGTGAAGCAGGCAATATGAAGGATTTGCCTACCTTGTCCTTTCAAAGTTCAGCAGTCGACTTCTTCCACGTCCTGCTTGTACACAGCTTGGACAGCATGCTGTCTGCAGTTGGCACAAGGGCAGGTTTATGCCTGGTGGGAGGTGGCCACATTTAAAGCAAACTCCATGTGGAGATTTCTTTGATGCCCACCATCGTCTTTGAAGTAGTAGGGGTGCTGCCAGAAGCAGGCATGTCTCATTGTCATGAAAAGCCTTATGTTAATTTTTTTAAGTGTTGTTGTTTTTGGTTTTTATAGACAGGGTTTCTCTGTGTAGTCTTGGCTGTTCTGAACCCGATTTGTAGACTAGGCTGGCCTCAAACTCAAACATCCACCTGCCTCTGCCTCCCTGAGTGCTGGGATTACAGACATGTACCACCTTGCCCGGCAGTGTTAAAACATTTTTAAATGCCATATTCTATAGACCTCTGCAGTTTTTGAAGACCGTCTATCTATAGTATATCTGAATAGGCAAACATTGCTTGTTCCTCACTATTTACTATCTGTTTAACTTTTAAAACATGTACAGAATGTTTATTTCTGTGGTTAACTAAATTAGTACCTAACAAGACCAAAAGTTTGACTATTAACTTGTGTTTTTTAATTATCTTAAACAGTTTGTGATGGTAGCTTTCAAGAGGACTAGCACTACACATTGCATTTTTAAAAGAGTTGCATAGTTACAATACCTTAAAAAACAGGTGATGTGCGTGTGTGTGTGTGTGTGTGTGTATTAGCAAAAATATAACCTTAACTTTCTATCAATAAACAAAAATTAATACCAATGTAAAATATTTGGCTTGTCGAATGCTCTTTAGTCTAAAAGTAGACTCAATAATCTACCCTTTTATTCTATCATTCTTATATCCCTCTTTTTCTTTTCATCCCTTCTCCCTCCTTTTCCATCTAGCACTAGGTAGGAGAGAGAGGATAGAGAAAAGAAAAAGAAAGAGATCCCTAACTAGCTTCCTTTGCTTTGTTTCCTCCTGGTCAAAACCATTAACAACTTGTGACCTACTCCTCCCCCCATACCTTAACCACCCATCACCCACCAAATGACCAAAACTACCCACTCCACCTCTTGAGAATGGGGGTGTTGTTCTCTTAAAATTACTTTCTGTTGTCTGGGGGTGATGACATTTGGGGGGTCCTAAGAAAAATGGAGATAATGGTCAAGTTCGAGGAGAGCGAGCTGTATCATTTGTTATCTGGTCTCAGAGCTTCTTCCTTCTTCGCTCACGTCTTGGCCAGATCAGTCTGTGCGGCTGGACTGGAGTTGTGTTGAAGTTGCTCTGGACACAGATTTTTGAGGAAACAGCTATTGAGGCAATCTGGTTGGTTGGACCACCTTGGCTATTTGTCTTGTCTTCTTTATTGTCTGGTCCTTTTGCTCTGTAAACATATAAACTTTTCTTTTTTAACATATAAACTTTTAAAGGTATTAACAGACATGAAATATGTAGTGTGTACAAATCAGCTAAAGATGATTCTCTATTTTTGGGCAAGTGAAAAGCATGAAACTTCTGTCTGTTGAGACTGTATAACCAACCTCTGATATAAATCACCATTCATGGGGGCTGGAAGATGGCTCAGTGGTTAAGAGCACTGTCTGTTCTACCAGAGGTCCTGAGTTCAACTCCCAGCAACCATCTGTGGCTCACAACCATCTATAATGGGATCTGATGACCTCCTTTGGCTGTGTGCAGGCAGAGCACTTGTATGCATAATAAAAAATAAATAAATCTTTAAAAAAAAAAACTCCATTCATACCATATGAAAGGATGCCGTGATAAGTCCTGAGGACTCCGAGGCCAAAAAGATGTATTGGTTACACAGAGAGATTTTCAGTTGTCAGCCAGTCTCAGTTGTTCCCAGGCAGAAGGATCAGTATATATGTTACCTGTTTTGTTGTTCTTTGTTTCTTCATGTCTGTGGCCAAGATTTTTATGAGGTCTTCCTTGGTCAAATCTACTCTTTATTAATTTTGAACAAATCGATAGCTTTTCTTCCTGTTGAAATAAAAGCAAAACCTCTCCCCCAATGCAACACATTTTCTACCTTCCATTCTGAGTTGACATTCTTAAAATAAACAGGCTGATTCAATCCAGCAGTCCATCCCCCCTCCCCCAACTGTGCCCCCCCCCCCGACAATCCAATGTCTCTCAGCAGTTGTTGGTTTTTGCTTATTAGCATTTAAAATTTAAAGTTAATAAATGATTATATAATCTATCTCTGGGGGTCTTTATTACTTGTTTCTGCTTTTTGAGTTTTATAGTCCTGTTAGATCTCTCTATAACTGCTTGTCCTGTACATTTGTAAGATATATCTATAACTTTTTTATGTTATAATGTCTAAGAAAATTGTTGCATTTGATTGGATACATATGCTTGAGCACCATCAGCTTCATTCTGCAAAGGCATATCCAAGACAACCCCCACCTCTAATAAAGCATATCCAAGACAACCCCCACCTCTAATAAAGCATATCCAAGACAACCCCCACCTCTAATAAAGCATATCCAAGACAACCCCCACCTCTAATAAAGCATATCCAAGACAACCCCCACCTCTAATAAAGCATATCCAAGACAACCCCCACCTCTAATAAAGCATATCCAAGACAACCCCCACCTCTAATAAACGCAATCTCAGAATTGTCCTGTTCAGAATTCAAGACAAAAGCCCATTGGAATTCTGAATATGAATCTATGGTATGGTACACATACTTTAATTTTCTCTGTAAAATTAGCTCTACAGAATGTCACACATAAGCTAGTGTATGCCATTGCTCTAAGGAACTGTATAGGACGCTGCTAGTTAAAGTCGAAGCCTGCTCTTCTTCAGAATAGCTGGTTTTGCGCTTGGACTGTGAAGACTGACTCCCTTCTCAGTGGGGCCCCTCACCCCACCTAATCCTGTCACTCCAGAATTTTGTAAGAGGTGTCACATAGAAAACAGGCACAGGGAGTTCCAGCAAGTACCCCACCCCGTGCTGAGATCTTAGGCTCTGACAAACTGCCTTTAATTACATGCCTGGTGCCATCCCCTCACATCTAGGACAGTTAAGTACTGTCTTCCTTCCTGTGATAAAGGCACCACTGTATGCAGATGAGGTGTCCTGGCTCCTTCAGCCCTAGCAAGTCATCCTCACCCCCCACATTCATCCTCATTCCCCGGGGTTTATAACTCCTTAGATTCCTCACTTCATAGGACTGTGAGATTTGTCATTCCTGTAAGGGCTCCTGAGACACATCAGGCTCCCAGGACTTCTAACTGCTTGCCAATGAATGCTTGGAGTTCTCAACGAAGCTGTGACACTTGTGGGGCACCCAAGCCCCCAATCCCAGTTGAGACCTGTGGTCTTATTCTAAAAGTAGCTGGCTCTAACACTCATTCCCCACCTCCCCTGGAGAAGTTGAGAACCTGACTGCCTAAGCAACAAGCTGCTGGGGAAGCACTCACCTGTCTACCTATGTCTCCCCTATCTGCCTGTGGGAACCTAGCTCTGCTCAAATCAAACGCCTACCTGAAAGTGCTCAACCACCCTGTGAGAACAGCTGGTGTTTGATGTCTAGGTCCATTGGTGTGTGTGTCTTCCCCCAAGACAAGAAGCCACTGGACCAACCTGCAGAGACTCAGTCAGGGCCGTTCCTGTCCAGAGGCAAGAAGTGCCAACCAAGGGAGCCTGCTGGGACCAAACAAAAACGGTAGTTCTACATGAGAGAAATCTACAAAGTCTTAAGGAGATTGCAGAATGACCGCCCATGGAGATGGTAGATTAGTGCTCATACCTTTAATCCCAGCACTCAGGGAGTCAGAGGCAAGCGGTTGCTGTGAGTTCAAGCCCAGCTTGGTCTACAAAGTGAGTCCACGACAATCCCAGGCCACACAGAGAAACCCTGTCTCGAAAACATGTTTTAATCAGATTTTATTATGAACTTTGTTTTGTTTTGTTTTGTTTTTTGAGACAGGATCTCTCTGTGCAGCCTTGGCTGTCCTGGACTCATTTTGTAGACCAGGCTGGCCTGGAACACACAGTGATCTGCCTGCCTCTGCCTCCGGAATGCTGGGACTAAAGGCGTGTGCGCGCCATCATGCCTGGCTATTACGCACATTTATAGAGTATCTTTACTCCTTTTTTTGATCTCCTTCCTTCAGAGACTTTAATTTTTGTATTTAAACTCAGCATTTCTATGACTATGTTTAGTTTCTTTTCTTTAGCATCCATGCACCTTTAAAAACTTTTTTCCTTCCCTCGCCTTCCTTTAGAGACTATTTTTTCTTCTTTCTTTGGAGACTTTACTTTCTGTATGAATTTATTTCTCTGTCTTTTACCATCTTTTAACTTAATATCTTTTTCTGTAGTTGATTTTCTCTAAACTCTTTCTCTGGCGTTGTCCAAAGGCATACGTTACAGGCTCTAGGTGTTTGGGACTTCAGCCTCTCAGCCATGCTGCGGGAAAGCGCGCTAGGCAGGCTCTGCAGCTGTCAGTAGGTTCTAGCTCCAGGAAGGTGCTGGGCCCACGACTGTAGGCATTCCTCAGGCTGGTTTGCCTTCTGTTGAGCTAAGCTTCTTAGTCCTGATGCCTGTCCATGGTTGCTGGCCCCCCTCAACCCATGCCCTCCCACGGAAGAAGCTGTTCTACTGCTCAGCTCCCACAGCATCTGATCGGAGAAGCCATGATTTCTGCCTTTGGGATCTATCTGTAGGCTGGTGTGTGGTCCACTGCCTGTCCCAGGCCCTTGTGCCACCTTGGGCTGGTCCACTGTTTACCCTCCCGTTAGAATATTCATGGACACCAGCTGTCACTGCACCTACTGTGCCAGTGGCTGTGTTGAAGCTGTAGATGCTCCTTCTAGCTACTGGCTCCACTGCAGTCTGGGAAAGTGCACTTAAGCCCTAGCAGAGGAGTAGCCCTCCATGCTAGGCCTCTCGTGGTTTCCTGCTTCCTACCCCACAGATGGTTTTTCTGCTTAGCAGGGGCTGTAGAGGAGCCACCTTCCACATGGGACTTTGTCTAATACCTGAATCTTTTGTGCTAAGCTTGGTTTTCTGTCTAGTTGGATTCTGTGCCCCACATTGGGTGCCAAATGTAAAGTGTATCCCTATGGTTTTTCTATGTCTGCCCTTGCTCTGAGACCTTTATATGTATCAAAGCCTCAGACACTATCCTGACTCAGCAATACTGTTTTGGCCTACTCCCTGACCCTGCTATCTCAGGCTTGTCCTAGAGACTCTCATGGTCCTGAGAGTCGCCCTCTTGTCTCCGGGCCCAGAAGCCCCACTTTTTCCTCTCCTGCTCAACTATAGGTTGTTAGGTTCTTTTTTGGGGGGCGTGACCTCGAGCTCACAGAGATCCATCCATCTGCTTCTGCCTCCCTGAGTGCTGGGACTACAGGCCACTGGCTGTTTAGCTTTTTTTGTTTTGTTTTGTTTTTGTTTTTGAAGACAGGGTTTCTCTGTGTAGTCTTGGCTGTCCTGGACTCATTTTATAAACCAGGCTGGCCTTGAACTCACAGCAATCTGCCTGCCTCTGTCTCCCGGGTGCTGGAATTAAAGGTGTGTGCTACCACACGCAGTTGGCTGTTCAGCTCTTTATTTGGCCAATCAGAATGTGGTGGAAAACAATGATTACAAAATACTAAAACAGAAGTTTCATAATAGTGACAATACCAAAGGCCAGCCTGTGGTCACATCTGCACTGGCACAGAAATCAGCATTTGAATAAACAGTTCACAGAAACATCACTCCAACAACCTCCTCTTTGTGAAATATAACCAACTAGCTTGCCTTTTCCTTGGAGAAGACTCAACTCAAGCAGCACTTCCTTTGGTAGTCTTCCCAGGCCCTCTCCACAGTTGTCGAGGCACTCTAGGAATGAAACACCATCAGATAAATTGTTTACAAATAAATTTTAAATGACTACTAAATTGGGGACACGTGGTTAGAAATCACTGTAATAAGTAAAAGCCTATGGCTGCGAGTGTAACTCACTTGTGGAGCACTTGCCTAGCGTGTACACACCCCTGGGTTTAGTCCTTAGCAACTCACAGCCCGTGTATACAAATACACACACAACATGATCATATAGTCAAGAGAGAATTTTGGACTCACGTCTTAAACATGTCAGGTCTATATAATCTGATACAATATAGCTGTTGAAAATGATAACTAAGGTAGGCATTGTGGCTCCTGCCTATAATTCTATGATGTAAAAGGCAGAAGTGAGAGAATTGTTCAAAGTTCAAGGCCAACATGGTCTACAGAGCAAGTTTCAGACCAACCAGAGGTAGATAGGTACTGTCTGAAAAATAAAGTGCCATTTAATATTTAGTGCCATTACTATTAAATACTATGGTTAAAATTTAGATAACTGCACTTTAAAGCTATAAAACTATATTTGATTGTAAAACTTATATATGCCCATATATTGACAAGATTGGAATATGTGCTGCTGTAGACTCTTGATAGCAGTTGTCTCTGAATGTTGACATTCTGGGTGATTCCTGAACCCCACACCCATGTGCTCTAATAGGAGTAAATTTAAGTTTTCTTACTAAATCCAACAGGTACAATTTAGTGTGTATTTTCGGAAGGAACATATGATCTTCAGAAAACCAATTTAGGTATGAACTTTTACGTGTTTGTTTTGCTCTTTTTGAATGATATAATATTGACATAGGCGTGATACCTGATTTCACAATTTTTATTCTCAAAGAGGCTTATGTTATTTAGGTTTCCACAGTCTAGTGAGGTACTTAACTTTAGCTTACGTTTGAGGGCATTTAGCTGTGTGTATCATCGTATTCTGTGCTCATGAATGAATGAGCACTCCTGTGTAGCACAAGCTGGCTTCAGACTCAAGACACTCTTCCTGCATAAACCACAGGAGCCAGCTCGGTGCCAATTCCACATGTTAATGAGTGCCTAATGTGGAGTTATTACCCAGGGCTTACAAAATCTCTTCATTTGAAATTATATTGCTATACATTCTCAGTTGCTATGAATTTATATAAAGTACTCTTAAGTTAGTGCTGGTCTGGAGAATTAGAGCCTCTTTAACAAAAATGAGGGATCAGAAGCCTGCCATCTCTACTACATCTTGCTTTTGTTTTATTTATTTATTTGTTTATTTTAAGATTTATTTATTATGTATACAGTGCTCTGCCTGCATGTACACCTGCAGGCCAGAAGAGGGCACCAGATCATATCATAGATGGTTGTGAGCCACCATGTGGTTGCTGGGAATTGAACTCAGAGACCTATGGAAGAGCAGTCAGTGCTCTTAACCTCTGAGTCGTCTCTCCAGCCCTTGCTTTTGTTTTAAAGGAAAAACAACAACAATAAGCCCAGTGACTTCTATTTGAATGACAGATGCATGATGAGATGTTCTTTGGATTTTCTTACTGTTCTTACTCTCTTCTTAGGCAGCATTGTACAGTTGGATGTGAGTAGAGAAATGGAATGTATCAATTTTACCCAAGGTAAAGGAAGACACTTTCTTCTTCCCATCTCTTAAGCAGGATAGCTTTTGTTCCAGGACTCACCACTTTAGCCAGTTGTACATGTCTGCACAGGAATTACCTACTTTTTCTGAGAGACATTGAACACACATAAACAAAATTATGAAAAATGTGAATTTCCCTTTACACCACTAATTTACTTGGGATGAGAATACCGTTTACTCTCTTTAACACAAGATAGGGGATAAGATAAGTGGAAGAGTTGGGATGGAGGAAGATGGCTCAATCAGTAAAGTACCTCTAGTTCAAGCAGGAGCACACTTCTCCAACTTTAGCCACTGGGGGTGGGCTAGGCACAGAGATGGGTGGAATCCTAAAACCTGAGGCCAGCCAGCCTAGTGCAGTGAATGTGTTCAGGGCGCAGTTCCAAGTTCAGTGACAGAACCTATTTCAAAAAATAAAGATGTACAAAGTGTCCCTGTGTTGACATTCGTGTGTATCTGCATGCACATGTTACATACGTAAACAAGTACACACCAAACAGTACACATACTATATATGTTAGACCCAGATAGCCAGATCCCCGAAGACCACCAGGAGTCCAAAGCCGTATGCAAAAGCAAAGAGCCTTTATTTCTGCAGAAGTCCAGCATGCAGGGATCACCATTTAGATAGAATGGTGACCCCAAGATGAGCTCAAAGGCTCTTTTTAAAGCCATTTAGAGGAATTCCAAGGGAGGAGTTGGCGATCTTTAACAGAATTGGACCATTCAAATGGAAAAAGCGCAGGCAGACTGAAAAGGTACGGACAACCTTAGTCATGGTCATGAGTTAGACATAAGACAAGGTATTTCCAGACCTTGTCTTTCCAGCAGTAAATTAACCTTAAGAAATCTTCCTCCAACCAGGTGGCTAGGCCGTCCCTGCTTGGCTGCTGTTTTCTGTAACCGCTGAACTCTTTTTCAGAGGAATGGAGGCTCGCACCTGCTCTAAGCTAACGAGAAACTGAAGCTAGACTTATTTAACCAGGCCTCTTCATTTACACAAGCACACTAAAATAATAAAGAATTGGCAGATTTTTAAACATTTTCAAAAACTTACTCTTTTCCTCCCTCCACTCCTCCCAAACAGGGTTACTCTGTGTAGCCCTAGCTGTCCTGGAACTTGCTTTGTAGACCGGGCTGGCCTCAAACTCCTAGAGATAAGCCTACCTCTGCCTCCCAAGTGCTGGGATTAAAGGCGTGCGCCACCACACACACCTTGCTCAAGAGTTGTTTGTTGCTGTTAGTTTAATGGTATGGCCCAATAATGTTTATTATTAGGCTATAGTTATTGCGGTGGTATTATCTAACCCACTTTTACAATCAATAAAAACACAAACAACCTGATGTATTTTAGAATAGCCTATTTTCACCTGGGGCAAGGCAGACATTCCCTCCTAACCTGTCTTCATTTACATCCCAGACTCCATCCCATGCCGTCTGCTTCTAATCCTTTCTACTTGATTTACCTCCCATCCATAATCCCAAAATATTTGCTAAGGTTATTCGCGTGGGCCATTTTTTTCCTGTGGGACTTCAGAGTTCCTCCTCTGGGCCCACATGGCTCTTTGCTATCTCATGGCCATTCTCCTCCCTCTCAAAGCCCTCAGCCCTTTGCTCCGCCCCTTCCTTCTTCCTTGCCTATTTAGGCCTTTTATTCAGCTAATAGGGCAGCAACTAGATCTTGTGAGCCAGTAATTAGCATCAAAATACATAGCACCAAACCAACCTCCAACACTGCTTGTTTATACTTAAGCTAACATTAAATAAGTAAATGGTAAAGTTACCTATATAAAGAAAATTTTATATAGATAATTTATATTCAAGAACAAATTTTGGTGAATTCTGCTGAGAACCTAATCACAGGTGTTATTGTTGTTGGTGTTGTTGATGTTATTGTTGTTGTTAAAAGTTTCTAAGTAGAAATTTTAAAGTACAATAAATAGAAATTTTAAAGTACGGGGGTTGGGTGGGCAAGGGGGGGGGAGGGAGAGAGATTGAGATTATTTTGTTTTGTGACAGGGTATCTCTGTGTAAACCAGACCTGGCTGTGATCCTCTTGCCTCAGCCCTTCCTTAAATAGGGATTTTAGGCATATACCACCAAGCCTGTCTTAGGTCTGGTTTTTCTTTGTCAAACTTCAATGGTTTAAAATAAAATGGGGAGAGGGGGTCCTATCTTAATGGTTGCTGGCTTACCATGGCTTTACCTTTCTTACCACTTTGATGAAGTTGGATGGATTTATACCTCTAATTAATACGTTTATATGAGTTTTTGTATTTCAGAAGTACTGTATCATAAAGATTCTTGATTTTTGATGAAATGGTGTTGAGAGTAATTGTTTTTCATTTGGAAAAGGCAATTAATTTCAAGAAATGTTCCAGTGCTATTTGTAACGTTGTGAAACCATTTTGTTTTTCAGTGTCTTTGCCATGAATCAGAGGAAATGATAAGCTGTTTAACTTAATGAAATTCAAGTTACATGTGAATTCTGCCAGGTAAGTGCACAATAAAATAGTTAATATTTTGAACTATGTTTCATAGTATATTATAAAACTTATTTTTCTTTTTTTTTTTTTTATTCTTATCATAATGTTTTTATCATAAGTTTTTATCATAAGTTGTATTTTTATCATAAGTTGTATTTTTATCATAAGTTGTATTTTTTTTTTTTCATAAGTTGTACTTTTATCATAAGTTGTACTTTTTATCATAAGTTGTATTTACTAGATACATTCGTGCTATTTTTTTTTTTATCATAAGTTGTACTTTTATTATAAGTTGTACTTTTTATCATAAGTTGTATTTACTAGATACATATTTTCGTGCTTTTCCTCTAAACTTGAAGCCTCTTATTAGTTTGTTTTTTAGTTGGTACTCATTTCTAAATTATCAAGTGAAGAGCATTAAAATAACTGGTGTAGTGGCACAGGTCTATAATCCCATTACAGAGATTGGACCACTACAAGATCAAGGCTTATGCTTACATAGCAATACCCTGTCTCAAAAAACAAAACAAACCAATGAAAAAGCCATCCAAATACATATTTATAGTTTTTGTTTGTTTGCTTGCTTTTTGTTTTGTTTTGAGACTGGGTTTCTCTCTGTAGCCTTGGCTGTCTTAGACTTGCTTTGTTGACCAGGCTGACCTGGAACTCACAGAGATCTCCTGCCTCTGCCTCCCAGAGTGCTTAGATTACAGGAGTGTGTCACCACGCCCAGCCATGTTTTTGGTTTTAATGTCTTCTAAAATCAGTTGTTGATTATATAAGATGTGAGGAAAGTGCTCAGATTGTAACTGTTACAAAATGCCATATACTCACCAGTGCCCTGTTGTAACAGTTGTTAAAAGAATTCATTTGGATCTCTAAGTAGAAATTCTGAAATAGGAAAATAATTTTGATCCAGAAATGTCTTTTTATAGTTGTATTTGAAACAAGATCAAAATTGTTGGTTAGATCTTCGTTAAGCTTAAAAGTCCCTCCCTCAGTATGTACATGCAGACCAGTCCACCTTAGAGGTGCTGATTCCTGAAGCTGGGGAGAAAAAAAACAACCGTTTCCCAATTACAAAGTTGTAAATATTATTTTGTCCATCCAAGCCATTGGCTCAACTATTTCAGGAGGGCTTATGGAAGAGGGGGCCCATGCTCTTAGGATGAAAACTTTTGGAGCCTCTATTTTTATTTTTGTGTTATTGTTGTTGTTATTTTCGTTTTGTTGGTGAGGTAGTGGTAGGTGTGTGGGTGTGTGTGCACGCGCGTGTGCTTTAAATGACTTCACAGGCCCTGATCTCAGGAGATTAACTTTCATACTGGGGTAGAGGCTCACTTGAGAATGCAAAGTCTTCAGATTAAGTGATGTTCAAAATACTGTTTTGAGTCATGAGATCTATCAGTTTTTAGTATTGTCCAGACCTACATCTAGAAAGTCTTTACATAGAAAATATCTTCATATAGAAAGATTTTACATAGATGTGGGGAAAAGGAGTGTAAGCTTTGTCACAGGTGAAAGCAGTCTTGGCGGGCTTTGCCCTTGGGTACTCCCTGAGATTAACCTTGAGATAGACTGGGTGGAGCCATCCTGGGCCTGGAATTCAGGGATCCCACCTGGATTATTGTGTTTCTAATCGACCCTCGGGACACCGGCACTGGCAGAGAGGACGAGAGGAGGCAGCAGGTTCAGATCTAGTTCGAGCATGGATGGAGGAGGGGGGGATCAGTGAACAGGCCAGACCAGCGTGCAGACCAGAGACACCTAGGGACCCGTCCCATGGACCGGATACCGGAAGGTTCCCTCTTGTTTTCCTTTAACCTTTTTTCCTTCTTGTGTAAGATAGTTGGGTTGTATAATAAAGTTTAATTGTTAAGAAACAGAGCCAACAGAAACACTGTTTTTGTTTTTAATTAATTTATTTATTTTCCAAGACAGGGTTTCTCTGTAACTCTGGCTGTCCTGGACTCACTGTGTACTTATGGAGCTCCATCTGCCTCTGCCTGCAGAGTGCTTGGATTAAAGGCGTGGCCACCACTGCCCAGCATAGAAAAACTTCTTTACATTAGAAATCTTTATGTAGAAAGAAGACTTCTTAAGCATGTGTTAGGTGTATGTGAAAATTTTTGTTTAAATATAAACTTCATACCATACTGTTACTTTTTGTGTTAATAAAACTATAGGTTATTTTTTTTAAGTCCTTCTTCCTCTGCTGTGTTTCTTTCCCTGTGATTTACTTGTGGAAAAGACTAGGTAGTGTCTTGATAATTGTCCCCAGGTATTGGCGTGGGCTGATCTTTGATCTTTTGCTGATGGTACTGTTTGATGTGCTTTATACTTTCTGTGTAGTCTTTTTCTGGGATAAAGAAGTTTTACTAGATTCAGCTCTAAAAACAGTTTTGTGTTTTGTTTTTTCTGAAACACACATGTTAATTTTGTCTTATTTCTTAGATGAACTATTTTGGTTTTGTTTCATTCTGCAGTATAAATTTTATAGAACAAAGAACCGATGCGAAGTGTAGACAGTACTTTTTAACTCTCAGTTCTTTATTACTGCCCCTACCTCCCTTCCAGTCCCCCAACCCTAGGTAGGAGAGAGAAGGTTAGAAGGGACAGGGGACATAGGTCTCTTGGTTCCGGCTGGTTAAGGTCATCAGGTTCTTTGGGAAAATACCACTCTATGTCATCAGGATATCCGGCAGTCCAGCTAACAGCAAACCCAACAGAAGCCTTCTTCCTTCTCGGAGAAGCTTCTCAGGGCATCATCCTCTGTGGAGCCTCTTTTGGCTCTGATGTGTATACCCTCTCGGAGTCCTGAGAATTAAATTATCTCCAGCTGGCAAAGACCATGCCCCTCTCCTAGCTGTAGGAGGTTGTTATCAGCCCTGGATAAAGTAAGGCAGCTCTATATCCTATACTTGGGATTAAAACAAAAACCTGTTTACATGACATAACTTGAGTTTTTAGAGAAACCCAAATTTCCACTACAGTGCAGTTTTGTTTTGTCAGCTTGTGGTAGATGACTCAGTAGTTAAGAGTATTTGCTGTTCTTCCAGAGGATCCAGGTTTGTTTCCAGCACCCAGGTGGCCTCTCACCGTGTGAGTAACTTTCATCTCGTCTCTTCAAGCATCTCTCTCTCTCTCTCTCTCTCTCTCTCTCTCTCACACACACACACACACACACACACACACACACACACACAGAGGCAAATACAAATATAAAGTAAGAATACGTCTTTTTTTTTTTTTTTTTAACTTTTTCCTACATTAAAATCAAGAAAAAAAAATCATGAAGATTCTTACCATGTTCTTCTAACCCTCGCCTCTCTAAGTTGATTTGTGTGATGTGAGATAGCAAAAGGTAAGGTTGTGGGCTTTTTCTTGACTTAACATAGCATTAAAGACTCCAGAATACTTAGAAAAATGAAGCTCACATACATTTCCTAAATTTATTTGGATATAGATAATTTATTTTCTGTAACTACTGATATCCCTGTAAGGTATGCTTTAAGAAGCATTTATCTAGGAAGTTAATTAGCCAGGACTGCAAAGCGTATATTCTGTAACTACTATTCTACAACTACTCGGTAAGTCAGTACTCTTGATAGAAAATTTGTAGAACCAAATTTGGAAAAGATGGTTTCATCTCCCTCTGAAATGTATAGTCAAGAGTGAAGCCTGTGCTCAAGTAAGATGATCTTATGTGTACATCTGCTTTTGGGCTTCATTCTTTCCCATTGCTTTATATGTTTACCATTTGACTGATAACCACTCTGTCTTAATTATTGCTCTTATAATTATTAATTATTGCTTTTATATATGATTGATATAATATCTGAGTTTTACAAATTCTATAGCTTGATTGCTGTCCTTCAGGATTAGCTTGTTTTTAATTTACATCTTTGCCCTTCATAAATCTTATAATCAGAGCTCTCTCTCTCTCCCACTACCCAAAACCTGATGAGATTTTGGTTGTGACTGACCTTGATCTGAGAGATATTATTTGGAACAGAGTTACCATCTCATTGGTTCTTACAGTGTATAAACATGGTATAGCTTCCATTTATCTAGAGCTTCTTTGATTACCTGTGGAAATATATTTTGTGGCATTTGAGGTTTTTGTTTTCAAATATGTGGTTCATGATTTTCATTAGACTTACTTTCAGGTATTTAATTTAGCATAACAGTGGAACTGGGTAATTAGACAACAGGGATATACTGGAGTAAATGGGAAAGCCAAAAAACTAAAAGTAAAGAAGTGAGTTAACCTCTTAGAAAAACTTATTAAAGAAAAAGAAAAAAACTAGTGATATTATTAATTTAAAGAGGAGGGTGGAGAGATGATGGCTCAGTGGTTAAGAGCACAGAATGGTCTTCCAGAGGTCCTGAGTTCATTTCCCAGCAGCCACATGGTGGTTGACAACCATCTATGTGATCTGATGCATACTGTATACAAAATAAATAAATCTTTAAAAAAAAAAAAGAGGACATCACCATGGATATAATGGACATGGAAAAATGTGAGAGAATGTTATTAATAGTTAGGCCAATTTATTTGAAAGCATAGATGGGAAAATTTTCTGGAAAAATAAAACTAATATAAGTGCTTTAGTTTGTATCTATGTAAAGATACTGGATTTATGACTTAAAATCTCCCCACAGAAAAAATCCCAGGCTCAGATAGTTGTACTGGTGAGTTCTTTCAAATATTTAAGGAAGAATTAATATGTCTTTTTTCTAAAGATTTGTTTATTGCTTATGTGTATGAATGTTTTGTCTGCATATATGTATATGTCTGCCCGGTGTGCCTGCAGAAGTCAGAAGAGGGTATCAGACTCCCTTGATCTGGAATTATAGATGCTGTGAGCTTGTGGGTGTTGGGAATCAAACCTGGGTCCTCTGGGAGAGCACCAAGCGCTCTTAACCACTGAACCAACTCTCCAGCCCTTATCCCAGCTACCAGCTTTCATACAGATTCTTTTGGAAAGTAAAGAAGAATTAACGTGTGTCAACTTAATTTTAAAGCTTTCACAAAATAATGCATAGAAAGGTTATTTCTAATGAACATAAATGTAAAACAAATCCCAAACAAAATATTAGCAGGTAAAACCAAGAGCTGTGTCTCCAAGAAGGGATTGCTTCAAACATTCTAGTTGGTTTATCAAGTGAGAATCATACAAGTGATTGGCCACATTAAAAATAAATAAATTTGAAGGGGGGTTCAGGTGGAGTTGGGAGTTAGTGAGGGGAGGGGTGATGCAAATACAGTACTTGTGTTTTAATTCTCAAAAGAAAATAAAATTAAAATAAAATAAGCATCAGGTATGGAGTCACCTACCTTTAATTTTAGCACTTGGGAGGCAAGCAGATTTTATGAGTTGTAGGTCACCCTGGTCTACATAGTGATACCCTGTCTCAAAAGAAAAAGAAAAAAATATACATTAAGAAAATAAATTTTAAAAAACTGTCAGCATCAGGCACTCAAAGCTAGCTGGCCTGGTTTATATGAGACCTTGTTTCAAAAATACAAAACTTCCTAGAGTAGTTGATGTTGAGGGAAATTTTCTTTTCATAATATTTTTATTGATTATTTGCAAATTTCACATCATGAACTCCGATCATGCTCACTTCCCATGTCCACCCCACCCACCCTCTTGTGCCACACTCCCCAAATAAAAGAAAGAAAATAAAAAAAATAAAAGTCCAAATTGTGTTTCTCATATACTCACTGGTAGCCAGCCCTTTAAAGAACTGAGCCTCTGCCTCTGCCTCCCAAGTGCTCGGCCCCATCACAGTCTTTAAGAGTGCTCTTCCATGGCTTTTGGTCTAGGATGTTACTCTTTTGTTCTCTTCTGCGGGTGGGGATAGGGATTGTCACATAAGCCTTCTGTGTCTTTCTCAACCATGGGCCTACAATCATCAGTACATAGCCAGCAGGGGCTTGGGTCATGGAATTCCACATGGTCTCTGGTGGGGCAAATGCTCCTTTTTTTTTTTTTTTAACTTTTTGTGAGTTTTATATCATGCACTCCAGTCCCACTCATCTTCCATCCCTTCATATCCACCCTCTGCCTTTACACCCCCCCCCCCCCCGCCGCCAAAGAAAATAACAAAAACAAACAACAAGAAATAAAGGATAAAAAACCATCTGGCCCTGAAATCTGTAGTGTGTCAGTGTGTGACATAGTATGCCCTTTTGGCCACATGTCTTTACTTGCAAGTGTTCGTTGCTGAGTCATTGGTCTGGTGTGAGGCCTCTGGCTTCTGCTCATCTGTCAATACTGGATCCTCCCTGGGCCTCCTCATTTCTGTTCCCCTACTACCATGATACCCATGCCACTAGGGGGAGCTCTCCAGCTCTTGTGCCTTCAGGCCAGCTCATCCACACCCACACCACTAGAACCTGCTCTACTATGCCGCCTAGTCAAGGTGCTGGGCCTGGTGAAGGACCCGCTCTCAGGTGCTGCAGCCAGCAAGAGGTTGAGTCAGTTCTCCCGAGTGCCATGGCCTGTGATGGGCAGCAGCCTAGACCAGGGCTTACATGGTAATGTGAGCCACAGGCGTAGACACAGGCCCCTGATGCCACACGGCCATGAGCCCAGACATGGCCTCAGCGGCATCTCAGGCTGGAGCTTCACCATGGCCTCAGGTTGCAGGGCAGGCTACTCGCATGAGGCTATTTCCTCTTCTGCCTCTCAAATGTTCTGCTTCTCTTTCTCTCCCACCTGTTCACCACATACTCGCACATGGCAGTGGCCCCTGCTGCTGGCAAGCCGTGCAGCTGGTGGGCCTCTGGGTGTCATCTTCTGCCCTTGCAACGTGGCTGCAGTTGCGTCCTGGGTTTCCTCCACCCACTGCCGTATGTCTAAAAATTTGGCACATCTTTCTGAAAGTTTTGTTTTGTTTTAATAGACTGTGTCATCAGTTTCTATAAAGTAGTTCAAGGACCTGTATGAGTCCTAAATGTCCTTTCTGGAGTCTGCAGTAAAAGCCATTGTCATAATAAATACTAATTTATTATTTGCCCTTTTTGCTTTCACTCTTTAAGAGCATATAAATAGGAGTTTCTCCATAAGCTGCCTGAGTATGATCACAGCAGGTTAAATATAAGAAGTAAATATGAGAATCCCAACCATTTTATTCTTTTGAGCTAGGTATTAGATTTGCGGAAATAAACAAAAAAAAAAATCACTTTTTTTTTCTTTTTTCCGGTTTGAAAAATTTCAAGAAGCTCTAAAAGGATGTGTTACTGAGTCATAAAGATACTGAAATGTTCCAAACCTTGTTGTAACAAAACGATACAGATTGAATAGGTCAAGAAGTTAACAAGGTACAGTAGGATGATTTGTCTCCTCTCTTGATGAATGAGCCTCCACATGGAGGTTTGAATGCCTTCCTTGATCGTGATGATAAGATGCTAACCTTGAACAACCTGGGTTCTAGTGTTTGAAGAACAAGCAAGTTCTGCATGATCAAGGCAGATGGTGTAAGACTTGTGACCTAACCTTGTGTCATTGCCACAGTACTGTTAGTTGAAGTCATTACAAACCCACCTAGATTCAAAGGAAAGAACATAAACATTTGCTCTGAGAAGAGCTGCGTAGAGTTCGCAGCCATTGATGAACTAAATTGTATTATATATATAATTAAGTTGTTTACTGTGCAAAGCCATAATTATTAAAAATAATTTGGTCTGTCAACATTTTGTGCTTTAACCGTTTTATTACTAAAGAGAAAGCCTTTTCAGTACTAGGGGGAAGTCATTTAATGACGTAGCTTTGTGATTCTCATTTCGTGCTCTCTCTGGGATTTATATATTATAAACAAGTTACGTGTGTCCTTCAGGATTTGTTTTATGGGGCACTATAGTAAAAAGTACAGAATATGAAAACGAATTCATTTATTGCTTGTTAAGAACATTTTAGATACCAAATTATTCTGAGAAAATATATTTATCCTACTATAAAGTTGTGTGTGTGTGTATATGTGTCTGTCTGTGAATTTAGAAAGAAAGAAACATAAGAAACACTCTTGGTTTTTGGAGACAGGTTTTCTATGCAACCCTGGCTGTCCTGGAACATTGTAAACCAGGCTGGCCTCAAACTCAAGATCCACCTATCTCTGCCTCCCAAGCGATGGGATTAAAGGTGTGTGCTACCACTGCCTGGCTAAGAAATACTCCTTAGACCATCAATATCTTTTTGTTTTTTGTTTTTTTTTTCTTTCCTTTCAGGTCTTTGTTTTGGCCTCCAAGATATTTTTTCTTTCCATTTTTTTCTTTTTTCTGAGACAAGGTTGTTCTGTATAGCCTTGGATGTCTTGGAACTTGCTCAGAAGATCCACTTGTCTCTGCCTCCTAAGTTTGGGGTTAAATGTGTGCATCAACACACCCAGCGAGATACTTTTTCTTAATTTTCCTGACTTTTGAATATGGTGTGCAGAGGTCGTCATTTTGTCACTCGTGCTGCTGCTTTTCTGAGCTTCCAGACTCAGTGAGGGTGCATCTAGCTAAGTTAAAAAAAAGTCTCAGCTGTCATTAACTAAAACATTTCTCCTGCTATTTTCTTATTTCTCTGAGCAGACCCATACTCACTAGGTAGCCCAGGCTGGCCTTGAAGGTCTGGCTAGTTCTGCCTCAGCCTCCGAGGTTCCGGTGTAAGCCACTGTGCCTGGCCTCTGCTACTTTCCCCACAGTTCTTGCATGCTATCTATATTCCTGGCTGAGGATTTTTCTTTACATTTCAGCTTTGAATGCTGTATTGGCCTGTCCTCAAGCTTATGGTTCTTTCCTTAGTCCTGTCTAGTTTCCTGATGAACCTACTAGGGACATTTTTCATTTGTTTTAATTTTAAATTTTTTTTCTCAATACCCACGTCTTCTTGCATGTTGTCTATTTTTTCTATAATAGTTTTTCTAATATTTTCCATTTTCTTAGATTTGTTTTTGAAGCCAAGTCTCACTTTGTAGCCTGGCTGGCATTGAATTCCTGAGAAATCCTCCTACCTCTCCCAGCCATCCACCCAGCACTGACGTTGTAGCTCTGTGCCAACATTACAGGTTGTTTTGTACCATGATACTCGTCACTAGCGGGTGAAGTTGACCTTCTCCATATTTGATGTCACATGCAAGTGTTGTCTGCAGCAATAGGACCTTACTCTCAAGTTGTAGAGAACAGCCAGCAGCCATGTAAATAGCCTGATAGGTAGGGGTTTCCACGGGTCTCCTTTGGGCTACAACTAAACAAGATGTAATCCTTTCTTGACATTGGAGGTTTTACTTAGTGGCACAAGATGTCTTGATGGGTCATTGTCTCCTTTGTTATTTGGTGGCTTCATTTAGATTCCTTTCATATATGTGTATATTGTAGAAAGCTTCTGCATTAATAGGTTTCCATGTGGTTTTTCAAATGGTCTTTAGTATTAGCTGTCACTGCCTATATTTTCTATTTCCTCTTTTATCCTTCTCTCCTACCCCTCCCCATTTAGTCTCCTCCTATTTTAGTTTCTCCTTTGTCTCTCCATGACAATATATTCTATTTCCCCTTCCTTGAAGGCCCCATACCTTTTACTACCCTCTGAGGTTATTTGGATTGTAGCACACATTTTGAAAGCTTGAATGCTAAGTCTACTTATAAGAGAAAGCATACATACAGTATTTGTCATTTTGGGTTACCTTACTCAGAATGATTTTTTTTCTAGCTGCATTCATTTACCTGATATTTTCATAATTTATCTTTTCTTAACAGCTGGTTAATATTCTACTGTGTAATAGACCACATTCGTTTCTGTTCATCAGCTGATAGGCATCTATGCTGTTTCTAATGTCTGGCCATTAGGAATAGAATAGCAATGAACATGGATGAACAAGTCTCTGTACTAGGGTGTAGAGTCCTTTGGGTGTATACTTAAGAATGGTATAGCTGCATCTTGAGGTGCATTGATTTCCAGCTTCCTGAAGAACTGCACACTGATTTTCATAGTGGCTGTGTTAAGTTTGCACTTGTAACAGCAGTGGAGGAGTGTTCTCCCTTTCCCCATATCAGCATGACCTGTCATTTGTTTGATTGATCTTGGCCAATCTTATGACTCTGATGGCAATGTCCTAATCCTTTTCTTTCTTAATATTTTTATTTTTATGTATATTAATGCTCTATCTGCATGTACACCTGCATGTATCTGAGGGCATCAGATCCCAGGATAGATGGTTGTGAGCCACCATATGGTTGCTGGGAGTTGAACTCAGCACCTCTGGAAAAGTAAACAGTGCTCTTAACCTCTGAGCCATCTCTCCAACCCCCATCCTAACCCTTTTCTGTAGCACAGATTTTGCATGTTATATCTATCTACTTTAATATAAAGGTGGAAGATTGCCAACCCACCCGGTGGTCTGTGAAGCTAAGTCTCTGTAGATCCCTACGTGGGGAGCCCGGGAGGCCTCAGGTGTCTGAGCTCAAGAGCAGTACGCACAAAGCACCTCTCATGTTTGTTATGAAAGTGAGGAAAGCATGAGGTGACTTTGCAGTTAGCTTAAGAAAAGCAGGTGCTGAGAGGGAATTCACCTGGTATTATGCCTTACCATCAAAAATACTCCTGGCAGGATGTTCCCTCCACGCTCGTGCTTTCGTATGCATTCAGTCATCATAAAATCTGCGATCTTTCTAAAAGGATACCTTGTGAGAAGAATATTTTGCTCTCCGCTCCATCCATAGTTCACAGTAAGTTCACAGCTGTTCTACATGGGCTCCCACAGAAGACAGGGTCCAAGTTTTCAGCAGAAGTGCATTATTTCACATTTAAATACAAAAGTTTACAAATTTGGTGTATCAGATCTTTAGATTTATATTTGAAATTGTTCTTCATTTAGAAACATACCATAAAATATTTAATTCCTTGTGCTTTGTTTCAGGTAATACAAGGACCTGTGGAATATGAGTGATGACAAACCCTTTCTATGCACTGCCCCTGGGTGTGGCCAGGTAATATATCCATTACTTAAAATAATCTTGTATGTTTCTTTTCATTAAATCATTGCTAGAATATATTATGATAAGGTTTTACTACAGGGATTTTTTTTTTTTTTTTAGATTAGAGTTAAGATAAAAAAAAAAAAAAAATTAAATTCTTTAATAATGTGTCCTAGTTCTAGAAAAGACAGTGTGGAACTAATTTATCTCATAATAAAGGTCAGAACCGTAGACAAAACCCCAGGACTTCTATTATTTGTAGTATGTTATTTGATCTATAGTCATTGAAAATCATTGGTAAACTACCTAATTGGAAATCAAGAGTGAATTGCTGTATTTAGAAATTATTTTACTTATTTGAACTCATAAAACTAGCTGATACCTACCACAAACAGTATTACTAACCTATTAATGTTTTGAAGTCTAACAAGCATGTATAGAAGCATTTTCAGGAAATGATATTTTAATTTTTAATAAAACATTAAATTATTAATCTATTACTATTACCATTATCCTACTCTTTTAACTGCAGACACTAAAGAAAAATTGATTTGGGGAGGGAGAGTTTCAAGACAGGGTTTCTCTGTATAGCCTTGGCCGCCCTAGACTCACATTGTAGACCAGGCTGGCCTCGAACTCACAGAGATCTGCCTGCCTCTGCCTCCCAAGTGCTGAGATTACAGGTGTGAGCTAACAAGCCCAGCTGAAGAATCGATGTTGTAGAGTACTTACAGACAGAATATAAATCAAATCCATTAAAATACTTCATTGGTTTTTATTTTTACTTGGTAGTTTAAATTGAAATATAATCAACATACATAAACTGCATTAAAGTTCAAAGTTTGGTGCTTTGGGTTTTTTGTTTGTATCATTTTGTTTTTTACAGTTACTGATTTTGTTCACGTGTATGTTTGCTTGTGGGCACACACATGCCACATCAGTCATGTGGTAGTCACAGGACATCTTGAAGGAGTTGGTTCCCTCTTTTCATACTTGATGTGTTTTGGGGGATCAAGCTCAGGTCATGAGGCTTGGAAGTATGCAGCTTTATCTGCTGAGGTGTATCACTTTACTCAGTGTTATAATATATCATATGTATATATGCTTATAGAACTGTTACCACAGTCAAGATAGACTGAGTGCCTTCCATTGCTGTACGTTTCTTTGTGCTCTCCAGACGTATGTAAGTGGATTCATGGAGTATGTTAATTTCTATGATCCTTTCATGACAAAATATAATATTCCTCAATTGTCTTTGTTTACATTCTATGGCCATTGACTAATGTTATAGGTTAGGTACTGGGCAATTTATAGAGAAAATAGTTGATTACATAGCAGGATGCTGTGATTTAATTGGATCCCCAGAAATTTATGTATTGAAAATTTATCCTCTAAAGTCACATGTTAATGTACTTGGAGGTGGGGCCATCATGAAGTGTTTGGGATCCCACTACTTTATTTTTTTATTTTTTATTTTTCTGAGACAGGATTTCTCTGTGTAGCCTTGGCTGTCCTGGACTCGCTTTGTAGATCAGGCTGGCTCAAACTCACAGCAATCCACCTGCCTCTGCCTCTGCCTCTGCCTCCCAGTGCTGGGGTTAAAGGCCTGCGACACCATGTTTGGCCAGTCCCACAGCTTTAGTCCTCCCAATCTCTGGAGTAGTAAGCTAGCTAAGGCTCTCTTCTTCGTTTGGATAAATTTATTCACAGTTTATTCAGCATCTGGCTTATTTCCAAATTTAGTTATCACAGATAAAATGAGTGAAATTTGCATATGAGTCTTTTTTAAGATTTATTTATTTTATGTATATGAGTGCTCTTTTTGCGTGTACACCTGCACACCAGAAGAGGACACCAGATCTAATTACAAATGGTTGTGAGCCACCATGTGGTTGCTGGGAATTAAACTCAGGACCTCTGGAAGAGCAGACAGTGCTCTTAATCTCTGAGCCATCTCTCCAGCCTCTCATAAGACTCTTTATGTGTACAAATGCTGTGGTTTCTGTTGGATTACTATCTAGAAGTGTAATGGTAGAATCATGCAATGGATCCTGTATCATTTTAAGAAATTGCAGATTGCTTTCTAAAATAGATAGGCCACTTTATGTTCCTTTCGGTAACTTATAAGATGTTTATTTATGCCATATTCTTGTTAACATTTGGTGTTTTCCTTCTTTTAAATTTGACTCATCCTTTTGTGCATAGATTGGCGTCTCATTGTGCTGTCTCATTCTTTGATGACTAGTGAAAAGACAGCCGTGTGTGTACTTTTATTGTTCTGTGACGTCTTTTACCAACTCTTGTCTGTTTTTAAGTATTAAGTTATCTGAGGAAATATAGCTCAGTGCTGTACCACTTACCTAGTAAGAAGTTCATTTAATCCCTAGTACCATAAAAAAGAGTGTGTGAAAATGGATTTTATTTCATTTTTGTTTAATTTTTATGTTTTGTCTACATGTAAGTCTGCACCATGTTCATACCCAGTGCTTGCAGAGGCAGGAAGAGGGTGTCAGATCCCCCAGGAACTGGAGTTACACATGGTCAGTCATCATGTGGGTGCTGAGAGCAGAACCTAGATTCTCTGGAAGAGCAGCAAGTGTTACTAATCACTGAGATTTTTTTTCTGCCCCCTTATTTTACATTTACATTTTATTTATCATTATGGTGGGAGGTACATGTGTGGAAGTCATGACATAAGTAAGGACTTGATGTCTCTACCTATATGTACTTTCTGGGGATAGAATTCAAGTCACTAGACTTTCACAGCAAATACCTTTATACATTGAGCTATCTATCTCCCCTGCCCAGATGCCATTTTAAGTAGATTGGTAAGAAACTGTGTTTCTGGTAGGGTGACGATTGGATCAAATTGGACAACGGGAACATTGAAGAAAGTATGGAAGAAAATACATGTGTCTGTTGTGGCTGAAGCATATGGTGACCAGTGAGGAATGTGACAGAGATCAGAGAGAGTAGAGCTTTGTGGACATGATGAGCTACATGTGTCTATTCACAGAGCAGTGTGAAGCAAGGAAATGAGAAGATGACCGTGGTCAGGTGGAAGACGGATGGGGGGTAGAAGCGGTGGACGCAAGGAGAAGGAGACTTTCTTTCTTTGGGGGGGGGGTTGTTCAAGCAAGGTCTCTCTGTGTGTAGCCTTGGCAGTTTTGGACTCGCTTTGTAGACCAGGATGGCCTTGAATTTACAGGAGTGCACTTCACCCAGGCTCCCAGAGTGCTGGGATTATAGGCATGCACCACCATGCCTAGCTATGAAATGGACTTTTAATATCTAATTTAGAACTATAAATTTAGAGTAAAAAGTATAACTTTAAATTCTTTGAAACTAAAGTTTAGAGTGTGGTTTTATTTTCCACTGATTAGACTTATTCTCTGATAACCAGATTTTTTTTTTTTTTTTTTTTTGACTTGCTACCAAGTAAGATAAGAGAGCTGGGTAGTTATTTATTTTATGTGTGTATCTGTAGGTGGGTACTTATGTGTTATGGTGCACATGTGGAGATCAGACCACTTGTAGGAGTCAGTCTCTCCTACCATGTGGGTCCCTAGTATAGAACTCTGGTTGTCAGGCTTGGCAGCAAAGATGTTTCCCTGGTGACTCATAATGTTAGAGGTTTTTACTCCAAGGTCAGTTACCCATGTTGCTTACAGCCTGTAGTAAGGCAGTGTATCAGGGGAAGGCAGAAGATAGAGCAAAACAAACTACTCAAGTCACAATCCGGGTGATGAAGAGGTCCCCAGTCCCCGCAGAGATAACAGCCTAAGTGTCTGAAGGACCTCTCCAAGGCCTACACATGACTCGGGTTCTCCCACTCCCAGTGCTGCCACCCTGGGAGAAACCTTTAGATTTTTGAAGGATATTGGCGCTCTAAACTACAACCACAGTTCAGTCATTGCGTCTAGGTGTGTGCAGTCTTTGCAAAGTAACCAGTTTTGCCCTATTGTTCTAGAAGTCATTCTTTGAAAATTGGCCTCAAATAAGCTCTAACTTTTTTTCTGTGTAAAATAAAATAGCTGCTTTTATTTTGTGTGATCCCTTCGTAATATACACTTGTTTTTTTAAGGTATTACTTTTAATTACATGAGAGTGTATATGTGGGGGGTATTACTGCAGTTCCCATGGAAGCCAAAAAACTGCATTGAATTCCTGGAGCTGGAGTTGTGGGCAGTCTAATCCATCCAGCATGCTAAAACCATCTTAGTTTATCTAGGAAGCAATTCACATAAATTCTATAAATAAATTTTATCCCAGCATGTACTAGTTAGTGTTTAAGTGTGTGTTTAAAAATAATCCATATTATTCTAAGCTTCATGTTAAGTACAAAATTTCCCTGATGATTTCCCAAGGTCAGATTCACCTGTATCAGATATCAATTTGAGTGTAGTTTGTCCTTCACATTAAAAAATGTTGCTGTCTTTGTAACTAGTAGTTCATTTGATCTTTGGATCATGTATGAGAGTTTATAAATACATAACCCTTAGAGTTTCATTAGGTTACTCTTTTTCTCTTAAGTCAGAGTTTACTTTGGTTTTCACATTATACAGCAGGCAATGCTGATTTATAGGTTATTTGGTTAATTAGGGTTGTTGTTGGTTTTGGTTATTGCTGTTGCAGCTGCTGAGTATCCGATAAGGCCTTGTACACTTTACCACTAGACTACATCTCCAGCTCTTATCGGGCCGTGACATTTATGGCCAAACCAACCCAAGCAGAGAATACTAGTTGAATAAAAATTCCAGGTGAAATTTCCTGAGTTTTTACCTCTTTCTTTTGACGGCTTCACATTTTCTGAGTATGACACTTAAAACAAGATAGTTCATAGACAAATGCTTTAATGATTACCTTCTATAAAAAGTCACATTGGGAGGTTCCGTGGAACCTAAAATGTGTTTTACATGAAGATACTTTTAATGTGGAATGTGAAGTATAATAACATTGACAGTTTTAATACAAGGATACAAAGCAACAGAGTAACTTAGCTCTGCAGTGAGTCTGTTGTCTCGAGAGCTTTGTTTCTGAGTGTGCTTGTCAAAGGCATCACTACTAATTTCACCAAATTTGGGAAGGATTGTTAAAAGGATAAAGTAACAGGAATATAGCCTGTGTGGGGAAGAGTTGGATTTTACTCCGAGCGAGTGGATGGTTAACGAGTAAAGCAAGAGACAGAAGCCCAGAAGGATTCCTTCAGTGTGAAGATACAAACAGCTTCTGCAGAAGTAATGGCCTCATAAACTAGTGGCTAACTTTCTGTTGGTGTTTGTAGGTAAAGTTAATTCTCTTCTGCCTATTGCAGATTTAAGAATCTACTGCTTTTTTAAGGACTTCATTTTTCCCCATTAGCGTTTAGTTAATGTTTGTGGCAGATTTCCCAAGGGGGTGCTCAGCTTTCTTTGAAGGGTAGACATGAAGATAAGTCTATTGTAGTGATGGGCCCAATAATGAAAGTTCAGAGCACAGCAGACGCTGATGGAGGGCTTTTAGTTTGAAGCTGGGGAGCTGGAGAGAGGGCTCAGTCGTTAAGAGTGCCTGGGCTCTGCTGTTCCCAGCATCCATGCCACAACATTGTAGAATCCAGCAATCTTGCTTTTATATGCATCCACAGACATACACATGAACATAAATAGAAATAAATCTTTTTTATAAATTGAACCTGGGGTTTCTGTGTTGGACTTAGGACACTACTAATAAGTACTAGGTCTCAGACTTCTTAACAGTTACACTAAAATTTTGACACCTCCATTTGTAAAGCAATAGAAACAAGTGAGGGTTAATTTAACTTCTGAATCAGGAAATTGGCAAAATAAACGACTAGTTTTCTTTCTGTTTGGCAAACAGTGATGCTTGATAAGGAGTTCTTTCTAAGGTTGATTTCCAGACACAGTGACTGCTGTGCTATAGTGCTAAGTGTCACTGTTGGCATGTGGTGCTTACCCAGTATGAGGTCAGGAAAGGTGTGATAATAGTTTTAAATATACATTCATTTTAATATGAGTTATGATTCTAAAAATCACTTTTTTACATTAAAGCTATTTGAAACAGATTTATTGTGTTGTGGTTATTCTTTGCTGAATTGTAACCCAGGAAGTCTTCACTATAGTAATATAAAGCCAGATCTTCTTTATTTATTTATTTTTAATTGAGACAGGGTCTTACTACATAGCCATGGCTAACCTGGAACACTATGTAGATCAGGCTAGCCTCAAACTTACAGAGATCTTCCTCCCCAGTGCTGGGATTAAAGGTGTGCACAACCATACCTGGCCTCAGGTTTATTTCTTAATTTGCACAGAAGTAATTTTTAGAACATTCTCAGTTAAAAGGTGGTAAGTAACCTTATATCTAAGTTAATGTAGTAGTTTCTTAAAGTCTTTGAACTGTGTAGTATATATTTCTCTGATATAAAAAAAAGAATAGTGGTCCATTTTGTTAATTTTTTGCCTCAGGTTTTATCTTCATGTCTCACAATGAATTATAGACTATCATTTCGTGTTCTTCAGTGATGGGTTTCTCTGATTATTTGGAATCTAGTACGTCTTTGTGTGCTAACGGTAGATTGACCGTCTTATAGTTTATAAGCTGATATTTCACTGTTAAAGGTGGTTTTACATGTTGTGGAAATTGATATCCTTATCAGTTTTCTTTGATCAAATTGAAAATCTTAACTATATTTTAAAACTTTTTGCCACAGCGTTTTACCAACGAGGATCATTTGGCTGTCCATAAACATAAACATGAGATGACACTGAAATTTGGTCCAGCACGTAATGACAGTGTCATTGTGGCTGGTTAGTATATGTTTTTATTAATGGCTTATATAATATTTCACCAGAATGTGCACAATTTTTGTGTATTCTCTGTAAATCCTATAGTCTGGTAATATTCCAACTGCTTAATTTACAGTAAATGTTGGCAACATGTATTTACCCATTACATTTCTGTGTGTTCTCTTGACCATTTCATTTTTTTGTGTGCTTTTAAATATCCATTTGAAGTCAGTTTCATGGCAATTAACCCTTGAAACATTCATGCCTTCTACAAAGTGTACATTTAACTGATAGCTGAACTCATTGGTACGTAGTGTTTATTTTAGCTGTTATACACCTGGTTTTCAAAACTTTGTGAAGATAATAAATGATCAAGTACTTCCTAAACTTGGTCATTACAATTTTGTTTTTAAAATGTTTCATATGAAATGTTTTATTAACAAAATATTCAGAAGCTGAGTTGTAGATCAGTAGTATAGTTCTTGCCTGCCACTCACAAGGCTCGGATCTTAATCCCCAGCACTGCAAAATAAAATAAAATGTTCTTCATAAAGGAGACCTAAGTTCAGTTAGTGTTTGTGTGGTGTGTGTGTGCGCCCTATAACCTTAAGTTATCACCCTGAGCAGATCATTTTTCATATGTAAAAAGAGAAACCCAATTTATGTGTTAGCTTATCGTCACTTTATCCTATATTGGCTGTTTTCTTTGATGTTTTATATGTATATTCATATGTATTTATATAATACATATAATGCATAGTTTCAATATATTTCTCTTCTAAGTATTGTGATAAGTTCTTTGTCAAATTTTGTATCTATTTAGCTCTTTCTCTATCAGAACTGCACATGCATATCATAACTCTAGAGTTCTTTCTCTATCAGAACTGCACATGCATATCATATCATAACTCTAGAGTTCTTTCTCTATCAGAACTGCACGTGCATAACTCTAGAGTTATTTGTTCTACGAAGCTCATCTTACTCTAGCTGTGACTCTAGAATTAACTTGAATACTGAATAGAATTAGTGTTTTTCAATTGTAACTTAGTCTAGAACTCAAAACACCATAAGCAGTGTTTTGTGAAGATGTTAAGGCAACAGCAGATGGTTCCTTGTGTTTTCAGTACTATGATTTTTGTAAGGAATAAATGAGAGGGAGCAAAAAGTTGTTGATGTATTAAAAACAACTTATGGAGGGGAACTTTTGACAGTCTTCAGTGCTGTAAGTACAAGGACACAGAACAGAGTGAGGCGTGCACTTCTCTGGAATGTGTAAATAATAAGTAGGCCCACACCAAAAAGTAAAGGACGGTAAATAAGCAAAAATTTAAAACTTATATAGAAAGGCTTTTCATGAGCATGGAGGTCTTTGTGTCCTTGATGTTTCCTGTCTTAGACATTCTCTGTAAACTTTAATCTAAAGAATGTTTTTACCTTGGTTCCTACAACTTACTTTTCTGATTACATTTAGTACAGTATAAAAATAGGACTTGTTTAGTCACAGCATTTTTACTAACATTGAGATAAAAAGTTTGACATAACTGTAAATAGAATGCATGATAACCAATAGCTTTATGCAGTTTGCATGCTAATCAATTGTGCCTGTGATGACTTTATCAAGTCTGATGGTACCAGTAATAATCATCAATAAAAAAATGATGTAGTCCTGTACGTTTTCTAGACATTTTCCTCTCTTTGTGTTCATCCTGATCAACTTAGACAAATCTTTTGGGTGTGAACAGTAGTCACATTTATATTTGACTAATTTGAATTAAAATAAATTTAAGTTGATATGTATATACAAAATCCTCATTAAAATATTACTTTGGAGGTCATTGAGGCTAAAACTAGGGTGTAGGTTAAAGATTAAATAATGGGTAAGATTACGACGTAAGAGAACCCCTGCAGTAATTCTGCTATTGTTTGCACTATCTGAGACAAGCCTGCTTTATGTCTGACATATATAATGAGTGAATTATTTTTGTTAAGAATATTTATATGAAGTACATGTGAGGGGCAAAGAGAAAATTGTAATACCGACTGTAGAAACTCAGTAATTAACAAATATCTAACCTTCAGCTAAAAAGATTTTATGTTAAACCATTTCTGTACTAAGTAGACTAGAGTCTGTCTATAACCTCTAAAGTTGCTGCCCTCACATGTGTAAAATGTGAATGAATGTTAATGTACTACAAACTCTAAACAGATATTCCTCAAAATACTAAGACTAAGTTGGGAAGACTGGTAAATTTTGTGTTATTCATTCATTTGTTCTACATACAATACATTAATACTCAGTATATGTTAATATACATATCAATGAGTACATATTTAAATATAATTGAAATAGTTCAAGTTGCAAGAAAGTTGAGCTCTCATTCTTGTTTAAATTAAGCCAGAACGCTTTTTTTGGCATGTGTATACCTCTTCACCAGTTTTTAAAATAGAAAAAGTGCATAGTAATAAGAAGGATTTTGTTTTATTTGGGGAAACTTTTGTTTTAACGTTTTTCCTCTTTCAGGATTTTGATGTAAAATTGTATATTCAGTTTGACTTCATAATACCTTATGAACAGCTAGTGAACATGCAAGTTAAAATATGAATTTGTTCTCATTAGTTTTCCCTAAATTGTATGCATTTAACAATCATAATTTTAATGATAACTTTAAAAAAAATTATCAGTTTGTTAGATAATAGTAATTATTTCTCAAATATCCTTATGTCACTCTACTCAGAGTAGTACACTAAACCTAAAAGAACGTTGATGAAGTTGGCAAAATATCTTGATGAAAATAGAGCTTAACCAAATTTTGTTTTAAAGAAAAATTCTTCAGAGAGAGAAATAACATTTGCTGGGCCACTGCTACTAATTTGTTAATTTGCTAGCAGCATTTTAGAATCATAATATGATTATTTATATTTGTGTGCTTAGATCTTGACATTTATTTCAGATCAGACTCCAACACCAACAAGATTCCTAAAAAACTGTGAAGAAGTGGGTTTGTTTAATGAGTTGGCAAGTCCATTTGAGAATGAATTCAAGAAGGCTTCAGAAGATGACATTAAAAAAGTATGTTGTTAACCATAAAATTATAAAAATAACACATCTGATAGGAAAGTAATGATGATTTTCACTTCCTAGTTTCTCAATCAATTTAAACATTTTGATTGGCTGGTTTTGTTTTGTTTTAACTCTTTACAAAATTTTCTTTCTCGTTTGTATTAGATGCCTCTAGATTTGTCTCCTCTTGCAACACCCATCATAAGAAGCAAGATTGAGGAGCCTTCTGTTGTAGAAACGACTCACCAGGACAGCCCTTTACCTCACCCCGAGTCTACCACCAGTGATGACAAGGTTAGCACTGTGGAAGAGATTTCCTTTCATAAAATTAAAATTTGTACATGCCTTTGCTTGTTGTTATACTTGTGGGTGTGCAGGGCATGTGGAGGTCAGAAGACAACTTGTAGGCATCAGTTCTCTTCTTACATTCTGTAGGTCTGAGGGCTTGAGCTCAGATTTTCCGGCTTGGGGGAAAGCACCTTTATCCACTGTGCTAGCTCACTGTTCCCAGACTTGATTATTTTTAATCTCTATAAAACATTAATGTATTAAGTTTTATATATATGTTAGATTGAAGGTTTGTATATTAAAAAACCTGTGTTGATACTTCAGGAAAATTCCATCTTCATAGATCATTATCTTTATTATGAAAATTAAAAGAGAGAACAGCAACCCATTTAGAAACGGGGTGTTATTTGAAGATTTGAGATGAAAAATCTGTACAACTGAAACTATTTGAATAGGCTATTCAAGAGTGAGTAATCATTACTCCACAGTATATATTTGATATCAGCAATGAGTGATATTTTCTTAAGTAGATTAGTAATGGGCTTTCTGGGCTATAGTTATGTGTTGAGTTACATTAAGATGTGTACTTCCATCACTTTTTCACTTGGAAAATGCATAAAATAAGCATATTTATATAGGAGCACTGTGCCTACACACAAAGGGACAATGACTGTTCCTTTTTAAATTCTTTTTATTAAATTATAACACAAATAGTTCTCTACCAAAGGGTATAGTCATGTATTGCTGACAGAGATATATTCTTTTTTTTTTTTAAGTCTCAAGGAGCAATTTTGTCCTTCTATCCAAAGCATAGTGTATTTATACTATACTAATGTAGACAATATAGCCTACTATATACTTAGTATGTTACAGCCTGTCGTTCCCAGGTTATAACCTTGTACTACTTGAGACTATTATATTGACTGTGTAGGTAGTTACTTATACTGGTATTTGTATTTAAACATAGAAAAGGCACAATTAAAAATGCAGGCTGGGGAGACAGTTCAGTGAGTAAAACTTGCTTCATATGCCTGACAAGCTGAGTTTTGGGCCCTAGAACCCACATAAAAACCAGATACAGTAGCACAAGTGCCTATAACCCCGTCGTGGAAGGGGCACGAGAGGAGATAGAGAATCTCCAGAAACTCATAGGCCTACTACCTCACTTACACAGTGGCAAAAAGAGAAAGGCAAAGACTCAGCCCAAAGGTTGTCCTCTGGCCTCTTTAATGTGCATGCCTGCATCCACACACACAAGCATGTACACATATACTCAAATCACAACAAACACAAACACACAGAAATCACCAGTATGAAATTTTGTGAAGGGTACACTATATAGGGCACTTAAAAATTCACCTGCAGCCGGGCAGTAGTGACGCACGCCTTTAATCCCAGCACTCGGGAGGCAGAGGCAGGTGGATCACTGTGAGTTCAAGGCCAGCCTGGACTACAAAGTGAGTCCAGGACAGCCAAGGCTACACAGAGAAACACTGTCTCGAAAAATAAAATAAAATAAATTCACATGCAGAGTGAATTTACACTGCAGGACTAAGTGAGTGTCAACTGAATGTAAAGACCTAGAACATTATTTCATACTACTGTAGGCTTCATAAATACTATATGTAGACTATTCTGAATGTGTCTTTTTAATTCTTTCAATAATAAATTAGCCTGGCTTACTGTGCCTTTTATAAAGTTCTTTTTTTTTTTTTTTTTTTTAACTTTTTGCCTAATAACATTTATCTTAGATCACAAACAGATGGTATAGGCATATAATAATACTTTATTTATATCCTTATTCTGTACTTCTACTTCCCCAGAAATTGAATTCATTCTGGGCAGAAAGCCTACCACTGAGCTATATTCCCTAACCTTAGAATTCCTGAAGCTAAGCACATACTCCCTTTCATTAGATTTCCCAAAATCATAATTTTAATGGTTAGACTTTATCGTTATCTTGATATAGTTAATTATCCTCTTCTTTCTTAACATATGGTCATTTCCACATTTATTATAGTTATTATGGATCCTGAGAACAGTCTTATTTCCCTACAGAGCATTCCTTTCCCTTTTATATTTTCTAGCTTTTATTCTTTGTGGCTACTTATCGTCTTCTAGGTTTGCTCCGTCTGCATCCGCTAGTCGTCAGTTCCTTGTAGGTGGTACATAGTCTCTCTAAACTGTGTCAAATCACTTCTGGACTCTCTGTTCTTATTTTTAGGCAATTACATCAAGACTTGTAATTTTAGAAACTATAAATTTGTAACTCCCAAATTTCTATCAGCTACAGTATCTCTCCTGATTGCCAGGCTTGTCTAGCTCTTGCGTTGGCATCTCAGTTTGTCTGAAACAAAGCCTTTAATTCTTTCTCCTCTGAGAAAATGTTTTCCAGCCATGCATGATGTAGTTCCTTGGAATTCCCGCACAAGGAAGGTAGTGTCAGGAATACTGCAAATCCAAGGCTAGCCTTTACAACTAAACAAATTTTAGTTTAGTTGTAGTCCTGGACTATGTAGCAAGACCCTGCCTCTTCTTCCCAATGCTCTCCCTGTACCCACCTCAACAAAAAGAAAGAAAAGTCTCTCCATCTACTTACTTAAGCCAAGCCTTTAGGTATCACCTTTTCTAACTTGACTTTGAAGTTTATTTACCAAGTGTGTCTTGAGCCTTACTCTGTTCCCCGTGTTCACTGTCACTGTCTTAGCTGTCATAGTGCAGTTTTCCTACCAGCTCTCCTCCTTCTCTGTCTCCTTACCTCCAGGGCTGAGAGTAGAATCGAGGGCCTCAAGCATGTACTCTAGACAGTGTTCCTCGTCCCTTTATTTTTCGTATAAAATACAAGGTTTCTTTATGTTTCCTAAGCTAGTTTCATATTAATAATAATTAAGTAATAATATCAATAGTGTCAGTTTCCTGAGTTGTTGGGACTGTGTGCAGATGCGTGCCACTGCTAAACTTGTTTTAACCTGCTTCAATGTCTGATCTGCTTTCTTTAGTTTTGAATGTGGGAACTTAAAAATTCATTGAGTCCAGGCTGAAGCAATGGCTCAGCTGTTAAAATTGTTCTTCCAGAGGGCCCGGGTTCAATTCCCAGCACCCACATGGCAGCTCACAACTATAACTCCAGGACCTAACACCTTCACACAGACACACCATACAGACAAAACACTAATGTATATAAAAGTAAAAGTAAAATTTTTTAAAATCATTGAGTCATTCTTCCCTCTGCTGAAAGTTCTTTAACGATTTGCTATTAAAGAGAATTTACATTCATTCCTTAGGAAAAACCTCTTTGATCTTGGCTCGTCTGTCCATCCATCTTCACTTCATGCTACTTTCTTTATTCATCAAATAATTCCAAGTTTTTTTTCTGCCTGACATTACCTCTTTCTCCATAGCATGTCCTCCTCTTGAGTCTTTCAGTATCAGATCGAATTGCTTTCTTCTTGCAAGTTTTCCTTCCCTTGCTGTTCCAGTGTCCAGCTTTACCTTATCTTCTGCTAAATGTCTCGTTTATCACGTCATTGTTGAACATTGGACATCTGCTTTGGTCTGAAGTTTCTTTGATTGTTTTACCTGTTTTTATTGTCACTCTGCTCACTAGTTCTTGACTTGTAAGGTTTTAGATGTGCTGAAAACTGTATTTACAATGTTACCAATTTTGTCTTCCTAGTATCTTCATAAGACTTCAGCTGTAAGTAGCAGTATAAAGGCCAGATCAAAAGAATACACTAGTTAAGGAGTTGAGAGCAAGGCCCTCATCTCTCTTTTAATCTGTAAAACTAGGGGAAAATATTTTAAGAATCATCCTCACTGATTCATTAATTCTGTTTATTTCCCTTCATTTTGGAAAGCTCTCAGCAGTAGTTACTAATTTTGTATGATTCATAGTATCATTATTACTCTGTCTTTTGATTCTAGAAAACTGTTACTAGATGAAAAACTGCCTGAGATTAGCAAACTTTTCTTTTAATTTAAAACATCTTAAACTATTCTATCACCACCACCACCACCACCACCCCCCCAAAAAAGCTGGATGCAATGGCTCATGCTTATAATCCCAGCAGTCCAGGAGACAGAGGCCGGAGAGTTGCTGTGAGTTCAAGGCCAGGCTGGTCTACAAATCAAGTCCAGGACAGCCAAAGCTACACAGAGAAACCTTGTCTTGGGGGAACAAATTTCCCCCCTTTTTTGTTTTATTTTGTTTGGTTTCTTGAGACAGGGTTTCTCTGTATACCCCTTACTGGCATGGAACTGACTATATAGACCAGGCTGGCCTTGAACTCAGAGATTCACCTGCTTCTGCCCCCTGAGTGCTGTGATTAAAGACGTATGTTAGCACTGCATCTTAAAACCCTTCTTCCTTTTCTTTTCTTTTCTTTTCTTTCTTTCTTTTTTCTTTCTTTTTTGGTTTTCACCACCATGCCCAGCCCTTAAAACCTTTCCAAACATCAAACTTGTTTAAATCATAACACTCCTTTGCTGGATCAGTTTCTTGCTTATGCAGTACAACAAGCAGATAGGATAGGGCAATGCTTTCTGGATTTTGTTTTCTGCTTACTGACAGTGAATTATATTTCTATTTCTTACTGAAAATTTCACAGACTCATTGCTAAGTAGCCCAGCCTTATTTATTTTAGATTCATAGAAAAGCATACTTAACCAAAAACATACATTTGTTTTTTGGTTTTTTGTTTGTTTTTTAATTTTGAGAATTGCATTGAACTTTACAGTTGCATCTTAGATATTTTCAATTAACTTTAGATATTCATTTACTTGGAGGGGCATTAAGTATTTTCTAGTTGTTGCTTTCAGAAATGTGTTGCATTCTGTTCACTGAGGTACATGAATTAACTTGCAATTTTAAATACTACCCTTTATTTATCTTAAACTTAAATAGGAAGTACCATTGGCACAAACTGCACAGCCCACATCAGCTATCGTTCGTCCAGCATCATTACAGGTTCCCAATGTGCTGCTCACAAGTTCTGACTCAAGTGTCATTATTCAACAAGCAGTACCTTCACCAACCTCAAGTACTGTAATCACCCAGGCACCATCCTCTAACAGGCCAATTGTGTAAGTGATTCCAGTCAGCCACTGACTGCTCTTGAGTTGTTAGGGTTTTCTTACTATGGTTTTCCTAGGATATTTAATTACTTGAGTGTGTGTGTGTGTCTGTGTGTGTGTGTGTGTGTGTGTGTCTGTGTGTGTGTGTCTGTTTTGGAAACTTAATAATCTTTTAAAAATAATATTATCTAACACATTGGAAAAATAAATATCTAAATCTTAGCTTAAATGAACATAGACTATAAGTTAAGATGGTCTTATTTTTATGCTGGTTGACACAAAACATAAAGTTATTCCATTTCAAGATGACATCTCATTTCTTTAAAGTAACTCCCAAGACCTTTCTAATGAGAATTTTTCTCTTTTCATAAATTGGAAATCCAACGATTTTTCCCCCCAGGTTGTTGTGGTGGTGGTTTTGGTTTTTTGGGGTTTTTTTGTTGTTGTTGTTGTTGTTGTTGTTTAACACTCATACATGTTTATGCATTTAAGATGCAATTAGAAATACCTAGGTTTTGGAATTTGCCTTTTGGAGGTTAGAAAACTGATTTTTAAGTAATAGGAAGGAAAAGACTGTTATTTTCCAGAGGTGGTTGGTATAGATCTTTACATTTTTCCCTTGTTTTGTTTTTCTTAGTCCTGTACCAGGCCCATTTCCTCTTCTATTACATCTTCCTAATGGACAAACCATGCCCGTTGCTATTCCTGCATCAATTACAAGTTCTAATGTGCATGTTCCAGCTGCAGTCCCAGTAAGTTGGAGAGTTAGACCATTTAAGTCTTTGTGTCAAAATTGGTCTTGGTAAAACAACCAGAACATACAGTTGAACTGCTTGATTGGCTTACTAAATGGAATTTATCCAAATGCTTATTAATGGGGAGTAATATTTATTCATCGATACCTCTAATCAACTATATTACCCTAGACAAACATAAATGGATAGAAAACATTTTCCCATTTCCTACCACACACTTATTTTCTGTATTTTTTATTTTTTGTGCTTTTTCTTGCTCATTTCAGTTTGACTAGATTTATGGAATTTAAATATTTCCAATTTCTTATTTTAAGATATTTGTGTTGGAATGCTTTCAAAGAGCTATGGTGTTTATACTTATAAAAGTCTTCATAAGAACACACTTGCCTCTTATGATTACATGAAGTAACCAAATCCTTTGGTGACCCAAGCATGTTAAGGTCTAAACATTCTTATTTAGACCTGATGACAATGCCAGTAATCCCAGTACTTAATAGGCAGAAATAGGGTCAGAAGTTCAAAGATAGCCTCAGCTATATAATAAATTTGAGGCCAGCCTGGGCTACTTTTTTACCAAAAAAAAAAAAAAAAAAAAAAAAAATCCAATAGAGGTTGTATGAGGGACACATTAAATGCACAGATTTGTCTAATGAACATTTAAAAACATTGTTGGAGATGTGTAATTCAGAACGTGTAGTAGTGCCCTTGCAGAAGGCCTGCGCTCACTTGCTGGCGCCCATCTTGGGTGGTTCACAGTGACTGTATATAACTCCAGCTCTAGAGGGTCTGACACCTTTGGCCTCTGTGGGTACCTGCACACAGTGCACATGCCCACACACAGGTAAACACACATCCACATAACTGAAAAAATTAAATCTTTATTTAGAAGCACAGTATTTGAAATGGTGAAATTTTTCTATTTTTCCTATCCTCGTATTTCACAAATAGCATACTTTCAAATTAGTCTTCAACATTTTACATTTTCATCCTGAAAAGCACTATTAGATGTCTGGCACAATGTCCTCTAAAACATACTATTTTTATTTTCCTTAAATTATTTGTGATATAACATGTTTTGAATCTTTCTTAAATTTCCCATAAAGAGTACTTCAAGTCTTAGTCACTCATATAATTAAATGGTTTCCTTTTTTCTGGGGCTGGTGAGATGACTCAGTGGATAAAGACACTGAACCCCACGTTTGACAACCTGTGGTCCAATCCCCACGTCCCACATGGTGGAAGGAGAGAACCAACTCCAGCAAATTGTCCTTTGACCTCCATATGTGTGCCATGTCATGCATGTGGGAACATATATGCAAAATAAATACATGTAAAAAGTTTTTTATTCTGTTATTACATGGATACATAGTGTTGCTTCATGTGGTATAATCCTTTACTTTTTAAAAGCCTACTTGTAGTAACCTAAAATTTGTGGTTTGGATATGCTTCTCCGCAATATTAATAGCACATTAAGTATTAACTTTATTTTAAAACCTTCCAACCTAGCTATCTTTGTACCTACCTTCCTTCCTTCTTTCCTTCCTCTTTTGAAGCAGGATCCCACAGTGTTGCACTGGCTGGTCTGGAACTATGTAGACAGCCTGGCTTTGAACTTGAGTGCTGGGATTGTTAAGTCATCTAAATTGTCAGCTCATTCATTGAGGCAATTCCAAAATATTTTGTCTTCTTTAAATAGAACCTTGTTACTCAAAATACATAAAAGACTTAGTGAGGATTCAGTTATAAGGTTTGTGTTCTCTCTCTCTCTCTCTCTCTCTCTCTCTCTCTCTCTCTCTCTCTCTCTCTCTCTCTCTTCTTCCCTCCCTCCCTCCCTCCCTCCCTCCCCCCTTGGTTTTCAAGACAGCATTTCTCTGTGTAGCCTTGGCTATTCTGGACTCAATTTGTATACCATGGTAACCTCGAGCTCACAAGAGATTGGGAGGGGGAATTACAGCCCTTTGAGAAAGGCTAAAATATGGAGATTAGCATTTCAGAGAAGTTGATAACTTTTGAAAAATAAATCTAGTGGCATAGTTCATCAGAATTCAGTGCAAACATATAATCAGCTGTAGTTAAAGTTTATAATTTTCTAAACCCAAAGGCATAAATTATAATCATGTATAGTGGGGGAAAAAAAACGTACATCTTGTTTTGTAAATACTGAGTTGAAGTTATTTCCAATATTTTTTGCACAGCTTGTTCGGCCAGTCACCATGGTGCCTAGTGTTCCAGGAATCCCAGGCCCTTCCTCCCCTCAGCCAGTGCAGTCAGAAGCAAAAATGGTAAGGGGGGGGGCGGCGGCTTGGTTTTGTTTTGTTTGTCTTAACATTTATTGAGTCTCTTAATTTTTTTTTTCTCATTAAGGCCAGCATTTTATAAAGTTGTGGACTGTACTACACTATAGAAGAACCAGGAATATTAAAGAAGAAAAGCTTCCATTAGTATAGTTAACTGGCTAATGGCGCTTTAATATAAAGAATGAAGGGATAAAATTGTGGGTTTTGTTGCTTGTGATCTGTCTGGTTTGGACTATGCCTTAAACTCCTCCTAGTGGAGGCTCTGAATACTACAGCTGAAATTAAGTAGAAGCTCTGAAAGCTGTGCTAAACAGTTAAGCAAAGCTTCTCCAAATTGTGTATCAGTTAGAAAACATTGCATGTGATTAAAAGGAAAGTTGTATTTTTCTTTTGTGCTTTCAACATTAAAGTATTTTTATTGTTAAAAAAAAAAAGAGCTTTGGGGGCTTGAAAGATGGGTCAGTGGTTAAAAGCACTAACTGTTCTTTCAGAGGACCCAGGTTCTGCTCTCCGAACCCACATGGTGTCTCACAGCTGGCTCCAGATCCAGGGGATCTGACACCTTCACACAGACATGCATCCAGACAAAAACCAGTACATATAAAATAAAAATAAATAAATAAAATATAATTAAAAAATAATAAAAAGATGAGCTATAGACTAAGATTCAGGAATAAGTTTTTATTTTAATCCTGACTCTGTATTCACCATTGTTTGCATCTTTCCCTTCATATAGGCTAGGCAAGCACTCTGCAACTGAGCTACATCTTAACCCCCTATTTTTTGCTTTATTTTGAGACAGGGCTTCACTAAGTTGCCCAGGCTAGCCTTTGACCTCACACCATTGCCTATATAGACTTTGAACTTGGGATCCTCTTGCCTCAGCTTCTATAGTACCAGGATTAGGGGTCTGCACTACTAGGCCCAGCTTGGCTTTAATTTTTCTGAGATTCAATTTTCTTAACTGTAAAGTAAAAGGGTTAACTTTTCATTCCTAGAATTTTTCTTAATTCATATCCCATAAACTGTCTTAATTTTCTTGACAGAGCCATGAAATTTCTGATTTATCAAAATCAGTATAATAGAACCTCTGTGGTCTATTAATGATGCAATGATAATTTTCACTAATATCAATTAATGTATCTTAGTAAAAATAGATTAGGATTGCTAGATTCTTATTTGCTTCAGTTTTTTGTAGGCACTATAGTAACACAAATTTGGACACATAAGAATGTTACTTGTGATGCACCTTAGATTTTTTAACTGCTGTGTATTCACTCAAATATTCTGAAATTTGCACATAATAACTTGTGTAAAACTTATATATCACCTGGATAAAGAGTGTTTGAGGTTCATAAATGATCTAGTTATTGATTGTGTTGAGAAAAGAATACAAAAGCTAAAGGGGAAAGTTTTCACATTTTCAGTACATTTCAGGTCAATCCTGTTAAAATACTGAGTTGAATCTCTTTTTCCTTAATGACAGAAGACCTTCATTGGGGATGTGTCTGTTACATGTTTCCTATTAAATATGGTGTGTCTAGGGGAAATGAGCTTAACTTGCCATGCATGCAGAAAATCAAAGCTGAGTAGCCTAGGGGTGAGAGGGAAGGGCCTGTTGTGGTAAGTGTGCCTGGACATACTTTCACATAATTAGGGCAGCTTTTATCCTACAAACTGACCCAAGAGGAACAGACACTAAAGGAAATTCTTTTGACTATAAGAATCATAATTCTAGCGACTGTTAAAGTTAACATGAAATCATTAGTTGAAAACTAGGGGAGTAAGAATGACCTACTTAAATTTAACAATCCAATTAAATTTCTTATTAGAGTTTTAGCTGGAGGAATAAATATGCTTTGCCTTTTTTCCCTTTGTTTGTTTGTTTTTTCAACACAAGGTTTCTCAGTGTAACCTTGCCCCGTCTGGACTGGCTTTGTAGACCAGGCTGGCCTTGAACTCACAGAGATCCACCTGCCTCTGCCTCCCTGAGTGCTGGGATTACTGGCATGTGCCACTGCATCCAGCAAATATGCTTTTCTTAATTTTGATCAAATAAAAAACAAACATTGCTTTTAAATTTTGCGAGTGTGCTCTCACATGTAAGTGGATGTATGCACCTGTGCATGCATGTGTGGAGCCAGAGAGGGTGTCCTGTGTCTCTCCACACCTTGATCAGCTCAGTGTTGAGCTAGACTGGCTAACCAGCAAGCCCCTGGCATCCACCTGTCTCCACAGCCTCAGCCCTGGACTTACAGGCACACGCAAGCACTTGACCACTGAGCCATTCTGTTAGTGTCTTTCCCCACTGCTCCTGCTTTAATTTATTTTCAGTATTTATTTTGTTGGTGATTGTATGTATATTTCTGTCTATGTGTATTTATGGATATGTGCACATGAGTGCAGGTGCCTGTGGAGGTCAGAGGCACCAGATCCCCTGGAGCCAGAGTTACAGATGCTTGTGAGCCACCTAATGCGGGTGCTGGGAATCAATTAATTTGGGTCTTCTGGGAAAGCAGTGTTTGCTCTTAATTGCTTAGCCATGTCTCCAGCCTGGCTTTTAAGTTTGTAATGATGGAAATGTTTTTTATAAATGCAAGATATATAAAAGTAATAGAAAGTACCATGTACTTAATGTCCATTTAATTGTTTCATAGGTTTTAATGTCAATTTTACATGTATTTAAATGAGCCACTTTTAACTACAGCTTTCTGGTAAATATGTCTGTTCTTGTAATATATGCTGTTATTATCATATAGACCATTAACACATCCAGAAAGTTTTCTAGTTAATTATCTCTGTTTTGTGGTTTGGCACCATAAATTCTAGTTTAGTATAAATAGACTCATGTACTGTTTTGTGTGTAGCTCAGCGTATGTCTGAGATTGATCGATGTTGAGGAGTATATTGTAACTTATTTAATTTTATTGCAAAGTAGTATTACTTTGTGTGAGTGTACTACAGTTTTTGTCTATTTTCTTAGTAATAGACACTTACTGTCCAGTGTTGAGCTATTGTGAGTAAAGCCATTGTGTACATGTTGTTGCTTTGTCTAGTAAGGTCCCTGCAGTGATAGAGGCTGACTCTAGGACTTCACAGGTGTTCAGCGAGATCATTGCCTCCGAGCTACATTGAACAGTCCTAGCTATCACAGATGTTCTTGTGTGTCTCTGTGGACAGGATTGTTGGTATTTTCTTGAAGAACACAATTGCTGAGTCAGATACACCTCCACCACCACTCCTGAGACAGGGTTCTCTATGTAGCCTTGGCTGTCCTGCACTCACTTTGTACACCAGGCTAGCCTTGAACTCACAGAGATCCTTTTGCCTCTCTGCCCCCCAAGTGCTGGGATTACAAGCATGCACAACTGTGCCAGCCAACCTTTTCTTTTTTTTATGTAGCCAGGCTGGCCTCAAACTTAGAGTGTAGTTAAGTTTGACCTTGAGTTTCTAATCCTTCTGCCTCCACCACCTAAGTACTAGAATTATAGGCATGTGCTTATTATATAGTGCCAGGAATCAAGCCCAGAACATTGTCCATGTGAGGCAAATACTCTGTCAGCTGAACTGCATCCCATCCATTTAGAAAAGTTTTTGTTTAATTTGGGTTCTTGGTTTTTTTCAATCTATAGCTTGAATGTTTGACACAAGTTCTAACCCTGTAACCCAGTCTGGCCTAAAACTCAAGTTGACTTCAAATTTGAAGCAGTCTACCTGGCTTTGGCCTCCCATGGACTGGGATTATAGGTGTGAGCTACCATGCTCAGCTACCTTTCATATTTCTTAAGGCTATAGGTGTATTCTTCATTTTAAATTTTTCTTTCTCCTAATCTTTTAACTTCTTCAAGTAGAAGCCTATGTCATTGAACTGTTTTTGTTTTTTTACTTTTTACTATAGGCATTTATAGTTATAAATGTTCTTGTATTCACCAGCTCTGATACCCTACATTTTCCTCATGATGCAGCTTCTAATTTCCCTATGGTTTCTTTGGCAAGTGGGCTATTTAGAAACGTATTATATAGTTTTCAAATATTCAGAGACCCTCATCTTGTTTCTTACCAATTTCTAATCATGTTGTGAAAACATGCCATCTATGGTGATCTTCAGGCATTTAGTTTAGAGCTATTTCTGTCCTTTATTATTTATTTAACAAATATGTGCTAAGACATTCATCAAGCAAGGTGATACCATATATTTCTAGTCATCGTGAGAGCCAAGAGTTCTGTCTACTAGAACACCCAGAGCACTAGGCTTTTATCCTATGAATGAGGTATTTGGGTTTCATTGTTTTGTTATATTGATGCCATTCATAATGACTATTTTTATATTTGTTTGCTTGGTTTTGGTTTTTCAAGACAGGATTTCTCTTTGTAGTCTTGGCTGTCCTGGAGCTCACTCTGTAGACCAGGATGGACTGAAACTCACAGAGATTTGCCTACCTTTGCCTCCCAAGTGCTGGGATTAAAGGCGTGCACCATCACTGCCAGGCTCATGATGACTTTTACGCACAAATACTATTTGGAGACTACTTTTTAAAACAATCTACAGGGGCTAGAGAGATGGCTCAGAGGTTAAGAGTACTGGCTGCTTTTCCAAAGATCCTGAGTTCAATTCCCAGCAACCACATGGTGGCTCATAACTGTCTATAATGCATGCAAGTGCGTATGCAGGCAGAACACTGTATATATAATAAATAAATCTTTTAAAAAAACAGTTTGCACTAAAATACAATAAAACAGTTTACATTTATTAAAGTTACAAGTTTGAAAACAATTCTGAAAGTTCTCAAAGTAACTTCTAAGCACAATTATGTAATGACTGCTTTTTAAAAGCTTAAGATATAATTCATCTGAAACATGTTATACTTCTTCTATAAACTCAATGTATCTTTTCTTAGTTGTCTAAGAAACTTTCTTCAATTCTCTGATAGCTGCTCAACATAGTAAGTCTTGATTTTCTTAAAATATCCTAATATCTGTCATTTACAAGCTTAAAGCTATCTTAATGCTTATAATAAAATCATACAACTGAATCAGTCTGTAGGTCTAAACATTTTAACCTAAGATCCAAGAGTAGCCAAACATGGTGGCCTTTAACCCCAGAACTGACAGGCTAAGTCTGAAAGGATTGTAAGTTCAAGGCAAACTGGGCAATTTATCAAGTCTATCAAGAAAGAAGCGGGGAGAGGGGGGGTTCCTGTTAGAGTATACAGAAGCATCTTAATTGTAAATAAATGATTTCCTGCATCAGAGACTGAACTGTGCTTTTCAAATGTGTGAGCTGCCACTCACATGCCTAGATCTATGTAATGCTCTAAGTGATCCTTACTCTACCTATCTGTAGCTCCTACTTAAATTTAATTTCCCTTTCACTTCTGTAGTTGGATTTTGCTTTGTTGTTTGGAAGTTGGTACCAGACTTTGCTACTTTGTGGGTTTTTCTTTCTTCTACCCTTCTCCACTCTTTTTCCACCCACTCAACCCCCTAGCACTAATAGGAGAGAAAAAAAAGAAGGGAAAGTGGGCAACATTTTTGTTAGACTACTTCCCGCTGATAAGGGCGTCAAGTTTGGTCTTCACAGTTAGGGTATCTAATTTCTTCTCTTTCTTTGCATACTACTATGACCAAAAGCATCCAAGCAGCAGCACATCCTGCCTCTTGGGGCCCTATCATTCACATACCCTCTGAAAAGTCTCCAGAATTTCAAACATCATCCGTCACAGAAACTATATCTGCAGCTAGCAAAATCACGCTTCTACCAGAGCTCAAGTCAAATCATAGTCACCTACAGTGAAGCAGCCCGAAATCCCCACACTTGGGATTAAAACAAAAATGTATTCTTATAATACTTCTGTGGGTTTGTTTGTTTGTTTGTTTGTTTGTTTGTTTTCTTAAGAGACCAAAACTCCAAAAGTCTTAGTATAGTAATGACACTGACACTGGCTTTAAACCATCTGAACGTCTTTTTTTTTTTTTTTTTTTTTTTGAGATAGGGTTTCTTCCTCTGTGTAGCCCTACCTGTCATGGAACTCACTTTTTGGACCAGGCTGGCCTTGTACTCAGAGATCCACCTGCCTCTGCCTTCTAGGTGCTGGGGTTAAAAGTATACTCCACATGCCTGGCTCTGAAACTTCTTTTAAGATTTATTTATGTTTTATATGTATATATGTTTTGCCTGCATAAGAGATTATGTACCATGTGTGCAGTGCCCAAAGAGAGTAGAAGATATAGGGTCTTCTGGAACTAGAGGTACAGACCATTGTGAGTCAACTATGTAGGTGGTGGGAACTGAATTCTGGTCCTTCAGAAGAGTAGCCAGTGCTCTTGCCTGCTGAGCCGTCTGTCCAGCCACTATCTGAGCTTCTTAAAGCATCCTGTTTGAGTTACATGTCTGTCAAGAACTTGTACCGCAGTCTGATTCTGTATAGTGAGCAGTTTCAGTTCTGCTGACATGATGTTAAATTCCAACTAAAAATGGTTAAAGAGCAATAACAGGATTGAGATCCATATAAACTACAGTTGAGAAATTTGACTTTGAATTTAAAGATGGCCACGTATGCTTTAATTTTCTAATTTTCCGATAACCACTGTTTACAGGTAGATAATATGTGTTTGTGTTTGCTACAAATACAAAATTCAGATCATTTGTTTTCCTACTGAAATTTGCAACTTAAGCTTAAAAATTTTTTTAAAGGAATTTTCAGGTCTTTGGAAAACTAAAAACGTGATACAGAAATAAGTAAAAACTCACAAATATTGAAGTTTATCTAGTACTTTTTACCACTATAAAAGAATTCCCAAGATCTGTGAATTTCTACAAAATTACACTAGGTTTCATGAAATTTAGGCTTAAGGGATTTCTCATTAAGTACATATTTAAATTTTTTTTTTTTTTTTTTTTTTTTTTTGGTTTTTCGAGACAGGGTCTCTCTATGTTAGCCTTGGCTGTCTTAATTTTTATATTACTCTTTTAATAATGTAACTTCTGAATGTTTACAATTTTAAAAGGAAAAAAAAAAAAAAAACGCTCCTTTGAGCAAGATGTTAATCACCTTAGCGTTCTGTTTCAGGTTCAGTAAAGTGAGTTCCTCCAGAGTGATTTCTTTAAGACTTGTGTGACAAACCAAGGAAATCTTTGCACACAGTGGGTAGCCAGTAGTTTTTCTGCAGGGGGTTTCTACTAAAAGCTGACAGAGGGCATCTTGGCAAATGTTCAGAAACCTACATTAACTTAGCTGGGCCCTGCATGGAACCTCATGTTCAGCAGAATTCTTCTGACCTGTCTCTGCATGCCGAGCTAATCAGCAAACACCTAATGAGCCCACACCAAAAAAACAGACCCTCTCCCTGCCGACTTCATTTTCATGGGTTCTCTAGGGGTAGGAAGACAAGACTTCATGAGGACTGATGATACTGCAAAGACCACAATAATGATAATTAACTTGCTGAATTTAGAAGATTATGCTGTTAATTAGTTGCAAAATAAAGATAAGTAATACAGCAGCAGATGGTAGGATACCACCCAGGAGAAGGAGGGTTATCACTCTGACGAGCTTCTGTGCCACATATGAAATATGAATCCGACTTGTTCATAAATTGCTCCTAGAACACATTATCTTCTTCTTTGAACTGTGATGGAGTAGTGTGTTCCCACCGAGTTCTGACAGATGGGATAACATTTATTTTCAGGTGCTGCATAGACATAGAACATAAATAACAATTTTTTTAAAGCAAACACTTCTGAAAAATGAGTGTATCAGATGGGTCAGTACAACAAACTATTTGTCCTTTAATTAATTGGCATAATCTGTCTCTAAGAAAAAAAAACTTTCAATATAGCAGTTGAAACTTATATCATGAAAAATTAACTCTAGACACAAACACATTTGTTTGCGTCTTAGAAATATGTTTTATTCTTTGAGACAATGAATACTTTTACCTTCAAAATAAAACTATATCCTGTTTTTATTGCACATGTTGGAGATTATAGACCCTTTAAATCTTATTTAATTTTAAGTGTTCAGCCTTATAGATATCCTTATGTCAGTGTGTGAAGGTTTACTGACTACTCTGATCATCCTACTTAATCTAGTCTTTTTTTTTTTTAAAGCTTACATATACCTTTGTGTACTTTTAAGAATTAGTGATTTAGAGCCATGTTAATTAACCCTTAAGTCCCTTTCTTGTAGTTTATACCCAGTGGCACACTTTATAAGTCAGACCCATTGTAATCAATGTAACAGCATGGAGCAAACATCAGTGCTTCCTCACTGGATGAGCACTGTGTACCCTAGGGCAGTCAGGGGTGATATGGGTGAGCACTGATGCTGCTGTAAGTGCTCTGTGTGGCAGTAACTTGCCCTACTAACTACTGTTCAGGAGAGTGACGTTTATGTGCTTCAGACTCCCCTGTGTGTAGTTACTGTATTTCATTAATTCTGAGTTAAGCTATTGACTATAAAACTAAATGCTTTTAAATTCTACGGTGTTTTGCCGACAGAAATTTTGCTAAGCTCAACCTCAACATTATACATCTTATATATATCTAGAAATGAAGCTCCAGTATAGATTAGGTGGTAATCTTTGTATTTTGATGTCTAACATTCTGATGATGAAAGACATAAATCTGAAGATTGACCATCCCCCCAAACTCTCCTCTGTTCTGTTTTTATGACATGACCTACAATGCTATATTACGGCTCTTATCTTTCTGCCTTCAGTTCTTCAACATTTCCTACATCTTCCTGATTCTAATCAGTAACTAATTTGCTTAGTCATCTAATTTGTTTTAATCCATTCAGCATTATCCTGTCTGTTATTAGTCTTATTTTTGTGTGTTTGGTACTAATATTGTTACTCTAAATGGCTTAAAAGGGGAAAAGAAGGAACCAGTGATCACACCTGGATTCTGTGGTCTTGCACATCATTCATGTATAAGATGGTTGGGTCACATCAGCGTTTCAGACGATCCCCAAGTACATTTGGAAAATAAAATTTGTATAAACTAAACTATGCTTCGATCCTCAGAGAAAGCAGTGAGTAATGGCTGCCAGTGACCTGTGTAACATTTAACATTCCACACGGTTCCATTTACATCTCGCAGTTTTGGAAAGCCCTAGATCAACTACAACATGACTCTTCAACACCAAGAATCCACACGTGGATAGATAACTCTTCTTCAGATGCATACCTAAGTCTCTTAAGAAAGTGTGCAGGCCGAGGTGTGGCTCAGTGACAGAATGGTTGCGTGTCATCCACAAAGCCCTGGGTTCATTTTGTAGTACTTGCATGGGTGAGTGGGTAGGTGGAGGGGTGGATGGATGAACGGATGGGTGGATGGGTGGGTAATAAAAATATCTCTGACTCGGTTACTAAGAATAATGTCAGTGATAATGGCTTCAGGTCTTTTAGTCACTGAAGTCCCCTCATTAAGCATGTTTCTATTAATCAATGAACTGGTTGCTTTAAAAAAAAAAAAATACAGAGAAATAAATAAGACAACCTCTGCTCTTAAAGAATTTATTTGGTTGGTAGATAAAATGATTACATGCAACCAGTTATAGGGTAAACGTAATTCAATGTTCATTCATTCAATCTTTTTCCTTGTCCTTGGTGTGTGTGTATGACTGATGAGAGAGTGGGAGTTTGGCTGTAGCGCTGGCTGACCTGGAACCCCCAGTGAAGAATAGGCTGGCCTTGAACTCAAAGATTTAACTTTCTCTTCTCCCCAATGATAGGATTAAAGGAATATACTGCCAAGCCCAGCTCAAGTTGTGCGTTATAAACAAATGTATCAATAATATCTAAGGCATCACTCAAATACTGGATCTGTCATGAAGTCTAATTCAGTTATTAGCAAAATAAAGTAGATCTTCCAGAGGACCTGGATTGGTTTACATCACCCACATGATGGCTCACAATCTGCCACTTGTAACTGCATTCCATAGGATCCAGTGCCCTCTTCTGTCCTTCATGGGTACCAGGTACACAACACTATGTACATACATACAGACAGACACTCACACATACACAGAAACTAAGTAAATCCTAAAAGGTGGGGAGGTGGTCTTTCATACTAGGGAGAGGAAGGACCATAGATTTAAATTTTAAGTTATTCAATATGACAGATTCTCATAGTAGCCTAAAAAGTGCAACATCAGATCGCTATGAAGGCCCCTCAGTTCAAAGTGTTTTCAACTCTAGAATCCATGGTGGAAGGAGAGAGCTGGTTCCAAAAGTTGTCCTCTGAGTGCATGACGTGTACATACACACAAAAGTAAGTAAAAATACATTTAAAAGTAGAACATCAGGTTATCATCCTGGTAAATACTAAAAATCTGAAAACAGATCAAATAGATCCAAACCTAAAAAGAAGAGAATTAATTGTTAGAATTTGGGCAAATCCTGATAAAGGGTATGGGCATAGGGTCGGAGCAGGTAGGTGAAACCATAGAGACAGTTAACGCTGCACTTCTGTAGTTGAACAAGGTGGGCTGTGTTCAGATACTGTGTTTTCATTATTTAGGTCTTCTCAACAGTACAACAAAGTATCACATCCTACGTTTGTACCAGACAGTGTTGGAGAAGGTTTCCATAGTCCCACCTCATCACACTGATGTGTACTGTACTCCACTGAAGTAAAATAAATAAAAGCAATTGTGAAGCCAAACGTATTCATGTGTTCCTTGACAGACAGACACTGTCAACATTTAGGTTACTCAAAGAGTATGCTGGGAGTTAGATCTGCATGTAACATGGGAACCGTTTTTTAAGATGGTGTTTGCATTTCAGAGATTAAAAGCTGCTTTGACCCAGCAGCACCCTCCAGTTACCAACGGTGATGCTGTAAAAGGCCATGGCAGTGGATTGGTCAGGACTCAGTCAGAAGACTCTCGCCCACAGTCCTTGCAGCAGCCAGCCACCTCCACTACAGAAACTCCGGTATGCGTGCTGCACTCATCATTCCCCACTCTGGACACCCTTAAAAAGGAAAATGCAGTGTGACTGATGTGACTGCTTTATATGCTACAGTCTGTAAGCTTGTGACTGTAGTAGAGATAAACCATCTTGATTTGATACTTGTTTCGTGTTGATAAAAATTGAATCCAGTACTTCAAACAAGCTAAATAACTTCCGTTCTACTGAGCCCATATCCAGTCCTAGTGCTGTACAAACTAGTTGTTTGTACAAAAGGGTTAAATGGTTATTTTATATCTTAAGGGTAAGAAATACTTTGATGATTTGTCTACAGAGCCCATCTTGAGCTTAGGTTTGTAAATACACATTTTATCTGGTCATGACATTTTTAAATATACTTAATAGTGGGTAAAATAATTTTTCAAGATTATCTTTTGGGTCACATGCTGGTAGTCAGAAGTTCTTTCCTCGGCATCATTTCCAGAAGTTTTGTTTCTTTATTTGTCTACCAAACTGCCATATTCTGTGGTACCATTTGGGATTTTTAAGACTGAGAGTGCCTAACATTGGATAGTAATATACACCTCACAGTCTGACTTATGCCCTGGACTGAACAAAGAGAATCAAGCTGGTTCATTAGTGAACATCAGGACTTCTGTGGGTTCTCCTTACCTGAAAAAGAACTATTATTGTAAAAATAATTTCAAAATAATAGAATTGGAAAAAAGTAGTTATAAAAGACTTGAATGATATAAAATCTGTTTAAAAAGGAACATTTGTAAAATTAGTTTAACAAAATACACATACTTCCCCCCCCCCCCCCTTTGGTTTTTTGAGACAGGGTTTCTCTGTGTAGCCTTGGCTGTCCTGGACTCATTTTGTAGACCAGGCTGGCCTCGAACTCACAGGGATCCACCTGCCTCTGCCTCCCCAGTGCTGGGATTAAAGGTGCGCGCCACAACGCCCGGCCACATATTTTTTTTTATTGTCTGGTTGTGGGTTTCTGTATTTGTTCTCATCTGTGACAGGAAGAAGCATCTTTGATGATGGCTGAACAAGGCATCGATCTATGAATATAGCAGAATTCTTTTAACAAGACAGTAAAAAATACACATACCTTAAGGAAGATGTTCACACTGAGCATGTCACTATCACATACCTTGATTATTTAAAAGGGAATCATCCACCGGGTGGTTCTCGTGGTGTTCCAGAGTGCTGATGTCATGAAGGGTTACCGCATAAACTTAGCAGTACTCCCCTTCATGCTGTGTCTTGCCCATGTTAATTTACTCACTATACACTCAGGTGACAAGTTTATCTGCATGTTGTCACAGGCTTCTCCAGCTCACACAACTCCACAGACCCAAAATACAAGTGGCCGTCGAAGAAGAGCAGCTAATGAAGATCCTGACGAGAAAAGGAGGAAGTTTCTAGAACGAAATAGAGCAGCAGCTTCAAGATGCCGACAAAAAAGGAAAGTCTGGGTTCAGTCCTTAGAAAAGAAAGCAGAAGACTTGAGCTCACTAAACGGCCAGTTGCAGGTATGGGGCGTAAATACGTTTACTTCTATTAGTTAGGAACAGTGTTTTGGGTTTTTTTGTTGTTGTTGTTCGTTTGTCTGTTTTGTTTTGTTTGGGTGTGTATGTTGTGGTGTGTTGTGGGGTCAAGACAGACTTTCTCTGTGTAGCCCTGGCTGTCCTGGAACTATGTAGACCAGGCTGGTTTTGAACTCAGAGATCCACCTGCCTCTGCCTTCTGGGGTTAAAGGTGTGCTCCACCACCACCTGGCCAGGAGCACAGTTTTTCCGTCAGGACATGGTGTGTACCGCATATATGTGGACTCTAATACACCGTAGTTTCCTAATCCTTGTGAATGCTGACATGAAATAATACCGAACTTTCAACACTGGCACAATGAGAAAATTTACATGTAAATGTTATTTGTGTGGCATACAAACACCATAATTACCTTGCTTGAACTTTACAAAGTTCACAAAATTTAAAAATACCATTATTTAGGGGGTTTTGTAGAGTTGTTGTTGTTTTATATTAACCTTAAAGTTGTTTCAGTGGCAGTTTTTACATTTCTTCTTTGGATTATAATTTTCTTTCTGGGTTTTTGTTTTTGTTTTGTTTTTTTCCTTCTTGTCTTTTTTTTATTTTAACTCAATATAATGCTTGTGAAAGGTGCCAAATAGACAGTTTTCGAAACTGAAGGATTCTAATAATCCACAGAACAGCTATAATTTGACCAGTGGCAGACAAATTATTTCGTATTGCCCTGCCCATATACCTCAAATACATTTCTTAGGACCTCATGTGATATAAAGATTTTAAGGCTTCTTTCCCCATCGAAGTCTTTGGTAAGATTTCCAATAAAAGTACCAGGTAGTACCAACTGTGTTTCCTTCCCTCTCTTCTTCCCTCTCTCCTTCCTCTTCCTTCCTTTCCCACCCCCACCCCCCCGAGACAGGGTTTCTCTGTGTAGCCTTGGCTGTCCTGAACTCACTTTGTAGACCAGGCTGGCCTTGAACTCACAGCGATCTGCCTGCCTCTGCCTCTGCCTCTGCCTCTGCCTCTGCCTCTGCCTCCAGAGTGCTGGGATTAAAGGAGTGTGCCACCATGCCCAGCTCCTTTTATTCTTTTTTTTTTTTTTTTTTCCGCTTTTGGTATTATGACTATTCTCCAAAAGTATCTTTTGCACCAACAATTAACTAGAATTTAATTTTAATATATTGTAGTTGTTTATTAATATGTCCCTTTTTTTTTTTTTTTTTTTTTTTTTTTTTTTTTTTTTTTTTTTTTTTAAGCAGTGGAATTAGAAATTGAGATCAGGGCCTCACTACCACTAGTGTTGCCTTAATTATTTTGGAACTTTAGCTTAGGGAGCTAAATTTCCCAGACTTGCTTCAAGCTCAAGATCTTCCTGCCTCGGCTTTCGAAGTAGCTGGTGTTGTGAACACGTGGTTAATCAGCCTGTTGAGTTACCCATTTACAGGGTTAGGAGAGTCTTCCTATAGAAACACAGCTGACAGTAAAAGTGACACCTGCTTCCTGAATGGATCGGTAAAGGTGCCACAAATAGAATTCTTTAAAGGCTTAGAAAACTGCTTTTCACCATCCTATACAGTACCCAAAATATATTTTATAACAAGTTTTCATATGTGAGAACAGCATCCTTAAATGCCTTTATTGCATTTTGCATATTGATTCGGCTATTTTAGGGCAAATAGATTATCTTTTACAAAACTTATCTAACTTTAGTAATTAATAAAAAAGACTAATTAAGACTTACTATGTCTGGAGGGGAAAAAAAAGATTTATACTAAACAACATGAACTCCAAATATGTACTAATAATCAGTAAGAAATATTATTACTATTCTAACAAATGAATTTACTCAGAAATTTCCATAATTTCTTAAAATTAATTTTCTCTTTTAAATAAAACAAAACATACATACTAATTTATGTATAGACCACAAAACTATTCTTTGCTATTAGAATATTTATTACTTACATTTTCAGATATTCATGTTAACAGTGATTTAAATGTATCTTTTTGTTGTTTTTAATAAAATCTTTTAAATTTTTTGAGATTATAATTTATTTACATTTCTCTTTCCCCTTTCCTCCCTCCAAACCCAAAATATACCCCTTCCATGTCTCTATTTATTTATTTATTATTATTTATTTATTTATTTATTTATTTGAGGCAGGGTTTCTCTGTTTAACCTGGACTGTCCTGAGCTCACCTTGTAGACCAGGCTGGCCTCGAACTCACAGCGATCCTCCTGCCTCTGCCTCCCAAGTTCTGGGATTAAAGGTGTGCACCACCGCCGCCCAGCCTTAAATAATTCTTAAATATAATTTAATGTAAATGTAATCTTAAATGTAATTTCTTTGTTTCTATAAGCTTTCTTATTAATTGCATTTCCAGGATGAATTTTTCATTTTTAAAAAGTGAATGGAATCAGTGAAAATTCATTCTAATTGTTGACATTTTCAAGTTTTCAAGTAATCAAAAGAGCATATAACAAGGCTACCCAGTTACGGTGTTCATATAATTGTAGTTTTTTAAACTAAAAACTTTTATACAAATGCTGAAACATAAAACTGATCTATAGTGATTAAATTTATTTAAACAGCGTATGTCCCTTACAGTGCTACCAGAGAGAGAGATCCAGTTACACCTTAGGCCAAGCATTACTTTCTTTAAATAGCAAATCTGTTTAATATAATGCTGGTAAGGCCATATGAGTTGTTTGCTCTCCAGAGCGAAGTCACCCTGCTGAGAAACGAAGTGGCACAGCTGAAACAGCTTCTTCTGGCTCATAAAGATTGCCCTGTGACCGCCATGCAGAAGAAGTCTGGCTATCACAGTGAGTAATGTTCCATTACCTACAGCTGTAGGCTACACAGTGACAGACTGCTGAGTGAGCAGGGCTAACGGGGTGGGGTGGGGGGGGGTAGGAGGGAGGCAAGTTGCAGTTCTAGTACTTAAGATTAAATATCAGATTTTTTTGCATTATTATAATCTGGGGTGGGAAGAAAAGTTTTGCTCTTTCTAGCTTTTCTAGGCATTAGTGTGGATCGCTGTTTGCTGTCAGTGATCATTTATCTTCACAGGGTTGCACACTTCGACCTGAATTAACAAAGCCAAATAGTTTTTCCTTTCCTGCTCTACACACATACACACACACACACACACACACACACACACACACACACACACACCTTTAGTAATGATGAGGTTCTTTGTTTGTTTGTTTGTTTGTTTCAAGATAGGGTTTCTCTGTGTAGCCTTGGCTGTCCTGAACTGACTTTGTAGACCAGGCTGGCCTCGAACTCACAGAGATCCACCTGCCTCTGCCTCCTGAGTGCTGGGATTAAAGGCGTGCGCCACCACGCCTGGCTCTGATTAGAATTTTTTAATCAACTATCTTCATCAAAGTATATCCTAGCCATTTATAGTATCATATCCTGTTGTTGTTTTTTAGATAATGTCTGCACTGGACAGTATCTGTGTGGTTGTGAGCTTTCACATGGTACTGTCATGTTAGTCATGAAAATGCTAAAACAGAACTGTATTGAAATTATTTGCTTATAAATTTCCTTCTAAGTGTTTTCCCCTCTGTAGTGTTTCCCAGCTCTGTAGAGGTGAATTGTGCATGTTCCTCTCTCTGATGTCCTTCTTGACAAGATGCACAGTGTTGGAACCAGCTGTTACTCCCGAGTAAATGGCCAATTTTGTCCTTCACACACAAATTTGTAACAAGTAACAGAGCTGGGGCTACATTAGGCAACATTCATAATACATAGCCTGTGGCCTTTTGTTTTTATGATTTAGTGATATTTCAGGATATTTGTAAATGTGAAGACTGTTTCAACCATATGTATCCACTTCATTTTAATTTGCCAATGTCAGTAATTTAAAAGAAGGAAACAGTTTGTGTTGGATGCAAACAGTTCCTCAGGTACTTACAATAAAACTTAATGGCTACCATCTTTACTTGTAGTCAGTTGTAAGCAGTTTCATCAAAATGAGCAATATTTTTTAATTTAAAAGATTCAGTAGACATCGCTACTCTCAACTGCCATGTATATTTAGTATACTGATTTCTGTCTGCTTTGAGCATATAAATCTGTTATTTGATATCTAGTCATTTTGACAGGACAGTGAAACACATTGTGGCGTAAATTGGAACCATATAGGAATATGTCTGAGACTTGTATTAACAGCGATTGTTGTAGAGATGAGGGTTAGGGTTCCCATCTGACTTAACAACTTAATCTCCTATAGTCGCTCCTGAGTTCAGCGTTATGCATACATGATTTTATTCAACAAGAAAGCTGCCTTGGATTTGATAATTTAAAAGGAAGTAAATGAATGGTTTTGTAAAATTAGGAGGAAATTAACTGTTACATTGTATGTAATTAAAAATAATCTAAAAGATAATCTACAGTTTTAAAATCTTTAGATAATCCCAACTATTTTAATTATATAGGCAACATATACAAACCATTAATTATTGTTTTATATAATATTAAGCATATAGAACTGCCGGGGCGTGTGTTGTTGAGTATAATGGCTGAAAACCTACATTCAGAAGTTCTCAGTAAGCAGACTTTCTCTTCACTTGTAAAAAAATGCAAGAAATAGAGGTTTTTGTTTGGAAGGTAGTTAAATTAGTCATTTAGATAATTAGTTAAGAATTTAAATTTCTTTTTTATTTATTGAGGTTTTGTTTTGTTTTTGATATGGGGATTTTCTGTTTAGCCCTGGCTTCCCTGTAACTCACTCTGTAGACCAGGCTAGCCTCCAGCTTAGAAATCCACCTGCCTCTGCCTCCCAAATGCTAAGACTTAAGGCATATGCCACCATGTTCATCTTAAAATTCTATTTTAAATTTGGGAATAAATCTGATTTCTGTCACTAGTCAAGGTACCAGTAGAGATTAGGCAAATCAGTTTTGAAGCAACAAATTTCATACTCTGAATGCAGCACACAGAATCAGTGGTGGTAAGCTGTACTACCAGCTAAAAAATTTTTAAATATTTAATGAAACTTATTCACTACAAATCTTTTAGGTTAGAGTGGCAGTACTGAAAGTTCTGTACCACACCCTAGGAAACCCTCAGTGTGGGCAGACTGAGTATTGACCACCCTGGTTGCTAAATAATATGAAACCTGATTGAAAAAAAAATCACAATGCACTTGTAATACATATATTCATGATCTTATTAGCATGAATTCATATCCTCTAAATATGAGCATATACAATTAAAATGGTATTATCTGTGTAATCGTAAATGGAGGGAACGCTTATTGAATATATGTATGAACATAGGCAGGGAACTTTGTGAAGAATTGGGTTGCTGGGCTTACAAGACAGCTGAGCAGCAGCACCTGTGCTGTTCAAACCTGGCAGCCTGAGTGCTGTCCCTGGATCTACATTTAAAAAGTAGGATGCAGTTGTTAAGCCTCTATAGAAAGAGGCAGGAGAACCATCTGGAAGCTCACAAGCCAGCTAGTACATATAACAAACAAGAAAGGACACTCTGTTTTCACAAGTTGGAAGGAGAGTGCCAACTCCTAAAAAATGTTCCCTGCCTTCCACACACACTTGTACTCAGGCACATGGAGAGGGAGAGGGGTTGACTCTTCAGATGTCTGATGTCCTTTAGAAGCTGGAAGTTCTTTGAGGGCAGCACGTGTGTCTTCCTACTGTTTGATTATTTTGGTCATTTTCTCCCCTGAGCTGCTAGAGCTAGACATAAGTGCAGGTATAATTCATTGCAAAGATATTTTATATACACAAATTATAATTACCTAATTTATACTGATATCTCTTTGTACTGCCTAAAGATAGACTTTGGCCACTTCTGTGGCTCTGCAGATTAATACTCCTTTATCACTCCATGTTGAGTCACTCTCTCCTGTGGTGTTTTGTTTTGTTTTGTTTTTGTTTTTTCAAGACAGGGTTTCTCTGTGTAGCCTTGGCTGTTTTGGATTCACTTTGTAAACCAGGCTGGCCTCGAACTCACAGCAATCCTCCTGCCTCTCCCTCCCAAGTGCTAGGATTAAAGGCGTGTGCCACTACGCCCAACTCTATATTTTCTTACTGGTAAATCAGCCTCCCGGTGTTTGAGAGCTGATGTCTGTCTAGAACCTAACATTCAGACAGAATAGCTTGTTTTGTTGAAGAACAGTAGTGAAATAAATAACAGCTTTTTAGTATTCTCATTTGATCTGTCATTGCCAGTGTTTTCTTTAAACATGACTGTTACAAATATATTACAAAATATTCGTTGTTATTTAAAGTATTCTTTCTGATTCATTTATTCTTTTAAGATTTCTAGTTGTAGCCAGGTGTGGTGGCAGACACCTGTAATCCCAGCACTCGGAGAGGCAGATCACTGTAAGTTCAAGGCCAGCTTGGTCTACAGAATTCCAGGATAGCCAGGGTTACAAAGAGAAACCCTGTCTTGAAAAACCAAAAAATAAATAAAGACAATTCTAATTGAGTTTTTTGTTTGGTTTGGTTTGGTTTGGTTTTTTGTTTTTGTTTTGCTTTGAGACAGAGTTTCTCTGTGTATCCTTGGCTGTCCTGGACTCGCTTTGTAGACCAGGCTGGCCTCGAACTCACAGCAATCCACCTACCTCTGGCTCCCAAGTGCTGGGATTAAAGGCGTGCACCGTCATGCCCAGCCCCTTGTTTTTATTTTTTAATTATAGTTTGAGGTCAGATTTTATTCAGGGAAACATTTTTTTTGTACTTATGGACTTATGTACTTTATGTACATTATGGAAAACATAGAATTTCATCCCACTAATATATTTTAAAATCTACTTTTCTGGTTTTGTGTGTTTGTATGTTTTTGTATTTTTTAAAATACATGGATTTGAGGCTAGTGTATAAATCCTGTAAAAATGACTATTTCAGAAAATACTCAAAATGGGGAATTTTATTTATACTTGCCAGGTATGTCTCCCTCCACAAGGTGCTCACTGTCCACCCTCTACGTAACAAATGATGAGGTAGTTGTTCTGTAAGATTCACTGTCAGTAGCACTGGCCATCCGACCAGTAGGCTGCTCTGCATTCTCACATCTACTAGAAAGCCTTCTAAACACTTAACTAAAACTTTTTAAAAATTTATTTTATTTTATGTGCCTTGGTGTGAGGGTGTCAAATCCCCTGGAATTGGAGTTACAGACTGTTGTGAGCTACCATGTGGGTGCTGGGGATTGAACCCCAGTCCTTGGGAAAAGCAGCCAGTGTTCTTAACCACTTGAGCCATTTCCCCAGCCCCCAAATCAGGCATGTCACCACACACCTGTGATCCCAGCACCTCAGCCGCTGAAGCAGGACGCCTGCAGTGAGTTTATGGCCACCCGTCAACTGCACACGCAGAGCCTGTCTCAAAACCTAAAAGAAGGAAAGAAAAATGACGAGAATGTATCTGCTCTGGTGGTATTTTACATTGTATAGCAGCAAACAGAATTAAGCTCTATCATTTAGGGATTATTTGCCACTGTGATAAATGTGGAAACATAAGGAGCAGATTAAAGAAATAGGAAGAGGAGCCGGGCATGGTGGCGCACGCCTTTAATCCCAGCACTCGGGAGGCAGAGGCAGGCGGATCGCTGAGTTCGAGGCCAGCCTGGTCTACAAAGTGAGTCCAGGATGGCCAAGGCTACACAGAGAAACCCTGTCTCAAAAAACCAAAAAAAAAAAAAAAAAAAAAAAAAAAAAAAAAAAGAAATAGGAAGAGGGAAGAGCAGTGTCAGTAACAGTGTTCTCAGTGGACCAGAGGGCTGGGCCACGTGGGCTTCTGTTCGTTAGACCTGGATCTTGCAGGGTTAGCAGAGATTTGTCTCTGTTGAGTAAAACTCTAGTCTAAAATAAAGAGATAAAATAAAAAAAGAGATTTGTTGCTCAAATCTAAATATTGTAAATTTGTTTCTATAAATACTTACACTGGCTTTCCTGAATGTCTCTTCAGTTTCAATATCTTAGGTCTTATATGGATATATATTTGAATCCCAATTAATTTGTATAGCTCTAACAGTTGGTGACATTTAGTCTTTGAATGTTACTTTTTCTCATTTGTATGTATCATTAGACTTAGGTGTTGTAATCCTCCATGACTGCAGTAGATGAAAATTCAGGCAGAAATAGTACAGTTTTGGTAAATGCAAAGGGACTAGTTGAAAATACAATTTGTGTGTAAGGTTCATTTGGTTTATGTATGTAGTTATAAATTATTTTTTATCTTTTAATAAGGGTGACAGGTAGGCCAGTAGACTGGCCCATGCTTGGTTCTACCTGTGAGCAGGTGTAGTCCCAAGGCCTACCGTTGTCGTCTTCTGTGTGGCCCAGGTCGTCCTCAGACTTGCAGTCCTTCTGCCTCTGCCACTGAAGAGTCCTGAGATGATAGCTGTGTCACCACCTCCTTATCCTGCCTCCTTTTTGGTTGGTTTGTGTATTTATTTTTTGACAGGTTCTCGTTATATAGCCCAGATTTGGCCTTGAACTCCGAGGATCTGCCTGCTTCTCCCTCCTGAGTGCTGGCCTGAAGTGCATCACACGTGGCTCTGCTTCATTTTCTTTGACCATATTTAGCAAGTATGTACAGGAAGATCTCACGATATGTAGCCGTGCCTTCATTTGGCCTTTGACAGACACAGTTGCCTACTTCCTGACTACAGCCACTATTCAGTTTATTTCTGTTGTACAGCTTGTCCTGTACATTAACAAATACTGTAAAGCACCTTCTAGACTCCTCTCAATAACGCTTTTTTTGTCAGTACTTACATTTTTCTTTTTACCACTCAGCTGCTGATAAAGATGACAGTTCAGAAGACCTTTCCGTGCCAAGCAGTCCACATACAGAAGCAATCCAGCACAGCTCTGTCAGCACATCCAATGGAGTCAGTTCAACATCAAAGGCGGAAGCTGTGGCCACTTCAGTCCTCACCCAGATGGCAGACCAGAGCACGGAGCCTACACTTTCACAGATTGTCATGGCTCCTTCCTCCCAGTCACAGCCCTCAGGAAGTTGATTAAAGACCTGCAGTGCGGCCCCTTTAGATACTGATTAGTGACTTTGAAGGGAAATCAAGGAAAGACCAGTTTGCATTTATGCGAAATCTGTGGTTGTAAATTTTTTTTCTTTTTTGTACTTGAAGTTAAATTTGGGTCTAGAGTTGGTGTAGCAGCAGTTGATGATCAGACTGAGTAAGTTCTTAGTCTCTGGAAGACTGATTTTGCTTTATATATATATATATATATAGTTAGATTTATTGATTTTTCTGTACTCAATGTGTAAATTGTATCATAATTGATTGTGGTTTATTTCACTTTGAGTCGGTGATGTTTTAATAAATGGGGGTGTTAACAAACCACTCTTCCACTTCCATTTCTTTGCCCACCCCTCCCCCTGAGCTGTGGTGGTCTTGTTATCATTTATACCAAAGTTCTGTAGAATCCCTATTGACTTTGTAATGTGAACAAAGTTGTAAGGCACTAGGGAAGAGAATGACAGAAAGTTCCTTTTATCTTTTTGCCTTTTATTTTGCACATTATGCAAAAGGAAGAATATTAGAACCACTTTTTTTAAGTGAGTGAAAGTATGGTAAGACATACAGTGCTCTGTGCACATTCTTAGACTAATAAAAGTCATTCATCGCCCTGCAATGTTTTTAAGATTAAGTAAACAAAAGTTTTAGAATCTTGAGCATTTCAAAAATGACTTGATTTTTTAAGTCTTAAATTCAGTATTTTAAACCTGTGTTCTTGAGGCTGAAAACTATGAAATTATATAATGTATGGTACAGGGTTATCAGACTAGTAATTTTTTAATTTGCTCTTGTCATTTGGGATTTGTTTTTGTTTGGTTTCTGTTGTTGTGTGTGGTTTTTGTTTTGTTTTACAGATTTCAGGTAACAAAGTAAGAAGTTTATACATAATGAGGTGTGATGTGGTTGCCAGAAAAGCCTAAAATTATGACTTAGAAATTTTAAAGACTGTTTCCCCATTGTCGTACTTGTGCTTGCGAGCTAACTTGTACTTACTCTTGTGAAAGCACTGTCATCTTTTAGTAGCCAATTTTGATAATGTTTCTCGTGGAAAAAAATCAGTATCTATCTTTAGAACATTGTAATGATATTGTGGGAATGTGAATGAATGAGTGTGTATGTGCGTGTGTGCGTGTGTGTGTGCATCTTCCACTAGTTTATGCCAGCGATATTTGCTTGAATGTTTAATGATGCCTTCAGTGTGCTGCTGGCAATAGATGACTGCAGTTTCAGATGCCATTACTGTGCAGGCTTGGGTAACTAACATTCCATGATGTAGCTTGTTCTGATGAGATGATTGTAGTTAATCTTTGCTCACTATCCGGTCATCTGTGGAATACTGAGTTCTCTAATGTGCCATTATCTATTTTTATTCTGCAGTTATGTTAAAAAAAAAAATACAGTACAATATTTTAAATAGACTAAATTGTTAAACATAAAAATTTTAAAAAAAAGTAGTAGTAAATGTGTGTAAGAAAACCTTGTAAAATAGTTATGAGTCCTAACCAGTAGCAACTTCTGGCGTTTAAGCAGGATTCCACTCTGTAAATACCTGTAATGTGTTTATACTAAGTTGTGTAGTCTGTTCTGCATCCACACTACACGATCACTAGGGTCTCGGTGCCATCTTCCAATGAGACTGACATTTCCAAAGCCTGTATGGAATTCCCCTGAGAGTTCTGGGGAGTCCCCATCCCACCTGCCTGAGTTCCAGACTAGGAAACATGCAAACTATATAAACGACATTTCAGGACTTTTAAGTATGACAATAATAGGCATTTTATTACTTGGCTTATTAAAAATGAGAGCAGTTTGGTTGCAGATTCTACTTCTATTACTTTGATCTGATCTCATATTTAAAATAATCAGCTTTAATCATGCTTTATGCTTTTGTCATAATTATGCTACAGAGTTGGTCTCAAAGGCACAAAACATGAATTCTCCAGACAAGCTCTTTTTTTTTGTAGATGGATAAGGTTGGTCAAAGCCTCCATGTCTCACTCTTTGCACCCTCTCAATATTTTTCTTTCATCTTCCGATTTGTGCAAGCTTCGGTTCTTTGGTAACAGATTCTTGCCAACTGTAAAGTAGAAGTACATAGATGTGAGCAGTCATGTAACGGTTAACGAACTTACAAAATTGACAAAGCACTTGTTGTAAATCAGTATGTACTCAGCAAATAAAAATCATTATTAGTGGTATAAACACACACAAAAGTTACATTTTGAATTCCAGGATGTCACACTACTTCTGTACCTAGCATTTTGAGTCCTTATATTTGCAATGTTACACAAACTGTACTATTTTCTTTTATGTACAGTTTGCATGACTAAACCATCAGAGAATAAATTCTATCTTTAAATTATGTTTATAATTTGCTTGTTTTTATCTGTCTTTCACAAAGTAATACCTGCTGATTTTTTTCCCCATGTCAGGGCATCTAACTTCCTGAGAAGAGCCTGGGGTTCTTTCCATTTCTGTACCACCAGTCCCTTGGAAGGCCCGTGACCTGACAGGCATGGCTTCTGTTCTGTTCTTGGTCCACTTTAGATTCCATTCACGGGTAATGAGTGACCTTTTTATTCTGTATGCCCCAGCTGGGATACTACCCAAACTTTACCCTAGACAGCATCTTGTCCATGTCCAACACTGAAGTAACTAGCCACCATCTGCTCTTCAGTCTTTCATCAGTTGGTAACAGCATAGTTCTTCCAGCTACTTAAGCCGAAACAATTTCATCGCCATTGATTCTTCATCCTCACACTTGTACCCTACCCAACAGTAAATGTTGTTCTCCCTTCGAAAGAACCCAATTTGCAGCTACGTCTCCACATTTACACTGCTTGAGACCTAACCATGCTCTCGTGGTTCTCAGATTGTTGTTGCTGCATGCCCCTTGCCTTCTATCCCTGTTTACTGTAGCTCATCCCTAGTAGGGCAGCCAGAGTGGTACTCTAAAGATTTGTCACAGCCCCCTATATCCTAGATTGGAACCCCTTTTCACTCAAAGCTTAAGTCCTCAAAAACTGCCTGCAAGCCCTAGACTGCTCCCCCATCATCCCTGTTCCTCACTGACCTCTTTTCTTTCCTACAAAGTTTTCATTAAGTAAAAACCTAGTACCCCTAGGTGTCAGTGTTCTAAGCATTCTTAACATTGTCCAATATCTCTGCCTTCCTGGAGCTTCCATTCTAAAGAGGATGCAGGAAATTGTTGGAAAACAGTTACGAGGTAAGTACAGAGTGAAAACTTGGAGCAATTCACAGCATTTGGGGTGTCATTTTAAAAATAGCTGTCCATCTGAACCAGACTGAGGATATGCAACAAATTGTTGAGCTAGTTTGAATATACCCTCTCTGCCAGTATGGGAGTACACAACACCACATCTTGTGGCAACAAGCTGATGTACATGCAGACCTCATTGCAGTTCAAAGGTACTACATTTTTCTTTTAATTTTAAATTTTTATTGAAAATATTTTATACAATATATTCTAATTTCCTCCCCTAGCCCCATCCTAAGACCCACCCTCCCTCCCCCACAAATCTACACCCTTTCTTTCAATTAGAAAACATACCTAAAAATATTAATGGTAAAAACAAACCAGAATAGGAGAAAACGAACAGAAAAGGGAAGCCAAAGAAAAAGCACAAGAAGCCAGGTATGGCTTTCAATCTTAGCCCTCGGGAAGGCAGAGGCAGGTCTGTTCTACAAAGTGAGTCCAGGACAGCCAACGCTACACAGAGAAACCCTGTCTCAAAAAGAAGAAACAGATTCAGACCAACACACATTCACACAAATTCCATAAAAACAAATGGAAACCATAATACATAAGCAAAAGACTTGTAAGCTTTTGTTTTTTAAGCTCAGACAAAACACCATTGACTTGGTTTTGTGTTGGCCATCCACTACCGGGTTTGGACCCTGCCATTAAGCCACACTATTTTTCAATAGTATCCTAAAGGTTCTTAGAATGTTAAAGAATAAGGCACTTTGATGTGTGCCTGTTGTTTTATTAGACAAAATGCTTTTGTGTGTTAACAGGCTATTGTCTAGCAGAAACAACGTTCCCGCATGAAGGAGAGGCCCACAACTTGATACTGTACTGCAGGGAGCAGAACACGAACCCACTGGATCTCCAAGATGTGTTTGTTTTTCTGTAATGAAAAGATTTTCTCTAAATTTCAGTAAATTAGGGACGCTTTGAAATTTCAAATTCATGTTTTCTTGAGTTACTCAAGGAAAGATAGTAGCTAGTTAGTATTAAAAGTAGTTTTTTGAGTCCTACACCTGTAAAACTTAGTTTGATGCCCGTTACTTTGTGAAAATGCAGAATAATTTCCCTTATTCCTAGGATTTCAACTTTGATGAGTGTACATGCAAACACACAATACCTAGAGAACATAGTTACCTACAACTGTACTCTAAAGATACCTGGAAGAAATGTTTTTTAAATCTGAAATTTCTAGATAACTGACACAGAGTCAGACCATTTGTGGCTGTTGGTTGTGAAGTCAGTTCTTCAAATACAAATGAACCTTCTGTGACTTCTTCGTGTCCTTGGTTGTGTGCTCTCAAAGTGCAACAGGGCCTTCCCGTCACCAGTGAGGCGCGGGTGTGCAGAGGTGGCACCCTTCTGTGTAGAAAAGGAAATGCAGAACGGACTCCTTTCTAAAGGAGTGTTTCCACTTAGGGTAAATGCAGTGTGCAAATTACATCTGCTACCACAAAATGCAGCCAGTGGTAATGTCACCAGTGCCTGAGGCCTTGTCCTGGTGCTTCCAGGTCCTTGGCCTTTTAGCAAAAGAATAAAAATAAGGGCTCATAACAATTTGCAAAACAAACAATTTTATCTGTAATAAAGGAACAGTTCATATTAAAGAGGTACACTGTCAAGGTGGATAGCAAGCCATAGAAGCTAAGGCACAGATCTCAGGGAAGGAGGGGCTGGTTTCTATGAGCTGTGGTTTGGTTTTCTATTTTGATTAATGGGTGAGGTTATGTGATATTTCTCTTACTGAACATGGCTGTTCCCATAATGTATCTGATGTTATGTATATGTACAACCAGTTACGCATAGGCATAAGATGCTGAAAGGTTACCAGAGGACATAGGTTTGCCTTACTGTACATGCACCCAAAATCAGCTCAAGCCAGGAAGGTCCTTCTAATTTTCATACTCAAGACACATGGTTAATTTGATTCTTACCAAGAGTAGAGAAATGTACATTGTTATTCAAGATAGGAATATGTGCAGGTGTGCAGAGGAAGATGTGGTTGGTGGCTTGCATAAGATAACCCCATATTCTCTTGTATTTGAATGCTTTTTCTTAAATTAGTAGCCCTGTTTGGGGAGGCTTATGAGGTGTGGCCTTGCTGAAGGAAATATGTCACTGGGAGCAAGTTTTTTGTTCTGTTTGTTTTTGAAACAGGAGCTCGCTTGTAGCTCTGGTAGTCCTGGGACTCACTATGTACTCTCCAGGCTGGCCTTGAACTCACAGAGATCTACTTGCCTCTGCCTCCCAAGTGCTGGGATTAAAGGTGTGTGCCACCACACCAGCTTTGGGACAGGCTTTAAAAGCTCGAAGACTTGTGCCATTTCAAGTTCACTTTCTCTGCTTGCTGTTTTGTGGTTTGAGATGTGGGTTCGCAGCTGTCCTGCTGCCGTGCCTCCTTGGCTGTGATGGTATTGGACTCACCCTCTGGAGCCACAAGCCCGCAGTAAGCCCTTCCTTCTGTAATATGCTTTGCTTGTGGAGTTTTATCACAGCAATAGAAAAATTCTAATCCTGTGGGATTCCAAAGTTGCTGGGTGTTTTGTGCACTAAGAACCTGCTTTAAATTTCCATGCCAATTTACAGCTCCCAGACTGTACCAGGCAAGGTCAGTGGCCACTGAAAATACTACCAGGACAGGGCTAGCTAAAGACACATTCAGTAGTGTGTTAACTATACAAAAAAAAAAAAAGACGCTGTACAGTTTAAAAACAAATCTTACACAGCCTTACATTTCAATTTTTTTTCCTTAAAAGGAGTGAGTTGTATACAGAAGGGTTAAATGCTTTATAGACAAGAAAAAAAAACTGCACTAGAACCAACTTATTCATCTTCCTCATCTTCCTCTCCTTCCCCCTCTTCCTCATCTTCTTCCTCTTCCTTTTTTTTTTTTTTTTCCCTTGCTCTTTTCAGCCTTGACCACCCCCTTTTTGCTGCATCAGGCTTTCCTTTAGCTCTGTACGCCTCAGTATTCTTTTCACACTTCTTCAGCCTGGCCGCCTTCTTCTCACAGGGCTGCTTGTCATCCGCAGCGCTATTGTTCCACATTTCTCCTGGTTTCTTTGCAACATCACCAATGGATAAGCTGGGGTGTTCTCCCTTGATTTGGGGGCGGTACTCAGAACAGAACAAGAAGGCCAAAGGAGGCTTCTTGGGTGCACTGGGATCCTTGAACTTCTTTTTGGTCTCCCCTTTCGGGGGGCGGGGATGTAGGTTTTCATCTCTCTTTTGTAACGAGGCTTGTCAGCCTTTGCCATGTCTTCAAATTTCCCCCTTTTCTTTAGCAGACATGGTCTTCCACCTCTCTGAGCACTTCTTGGAGAACTCGGAGAAGTTGACAGAAGCATCCGGGTGCTTCTTCTGGTGCTCCTACCAGTAAGTTTACACAAAGAATGCGTATGAAGACGTTTTGCCTCTCGGCTTCTTAGGATCTCCTTTGCCCATGTTTAGTTGATTTTCGTCTGCGAGGCTCAGAGTCGCCCAGTGCCCGCCCGGCTCGCGCTTGCCCCGGCGCTGTCTCTATGGAGCTCAATGTACTGCAATGGCTGTCGGGTGTTTTGTTTTCTATGTGTGCATAGAACACAAAAGGAAAGGAGCTAGGCTGAAAGGTGCATTATTACCAGAGGAGATGGTGTGTATAACCCCAGAACAATTTGGGGTCCCAAGCTAAACTACCTCCTATGCTTGCCTGCTTCAGAAATGTTTCCCAAACTAGCTACTTGTGTATAACACCACGTGACACTGGAACCTACAACTAAAGAAAAAAAAAAAAAAAAAAAAGACACATTGCCTTATTGCTCTGTTATAGCCATCCAGGGCACCACCTCAAAGGCTTTTTAATGAAGCATATCTGAAAACAAGCTGCAAGGGTTCTGCATGTGATTGGCCAAACGCTTAAGTTGTTTTGCCTTTTGTTGACCAAAGCGGCTGAGTGTGTTCTCGTCTCCACCACAGCGTCCTTGCTAGACCCTCCAAACCATGCTTTCCCTGTTTTGCATCAGATTTTACATTCAAGGTATCAATCCTTGAGACAGAACTTTAAAGACTCGTCTTTGTGACTTTAATGTGATTACCGTCATCATTTGGGGATGTGTGTGTGTGACTCTGTCATAATGTCAAAGAAGAGTTGCCTTATTTTATTCACTTAGCACTTGTTTGTATGGATTTTGCTTCCTGTGAAAGTACACAAATGAGAATGTTTCCCCAAAGGAGCTCCTGTTAGAGTTACTTGTGACCAATTCCTTTGCCTTAGGGCTTCTATTGCTGTAATGAAACACTGACCAAAAACAACTTGGGGAAGGAGGTATTTATTCCATCTTACAACTTGTAGTCCATCAAAAAGGGATGTTGGGGCAGGAACTGGTGCAGAAGCCGTGAAGGAATGGTCCTCACTGGCTTGCCCCCGTGACTTGTTCAGCCTTCTTTTTTATAGCTCCCAGGACTACCACCCCAGGGGTAGCAGCACCCACAGTGATCTGGGCCCTCCCACATCATTATCAATCAAGAAAACGCACCACAGTCTTGCTCACAGGCCAATACAGTGAGAGTATTTTCTCAGTTGAGGTTCCCTCTTCCTAAATGACTTTAGCTTGCTTCAAATTGATGTAAAACTAGCCAGTGCATCCATATTTGGTATGAGTTACTTAGCAGAGTAGTCCTGTCTGTTAGGAGTTTTCATAGTGGACAACAAATGTACTCCGTGATCTTTATAAGGAAATATGTTTTTGTTTTCAAAAATAAATTCTGATTATCCATTGATATTGTGTTCTTTGCTTTGGTTTCCTTTCTTTACCAATTTTCCCCCAATCTGTGTAATTTAAATATACAGGTAGGTAGTTCATTTTGGGGAGCTGCATTTATTAAAATGTATCACTGTGGAAAAATTAGTTATGTGACACAGCTTTGTTTGGACACTTAAGAGATTACTCAACACATATTTACTGTCTTACTCCATGTCTAAATTCTGTTGCACATCAATTTACTCAGCCAGTGCTTTCAACGTTGACTTTTGTAGAGGAATTTTAATTCAGAACATGGCTGCTCAGGCAAGGGATCACATCCAAAGACCTTCTAGGTTTGTGTGAATCAACTGGACTACAAACAAGCCTTTAAGCCAGGTGACAGAGGCGAGCAGACCTGGGTTCAAGGTCAGCCTGGTGTAGAGCAAGTTTCATGTAAAGAAAAGCTTAGGTCCAGGTGTGGTGATACATGCCTTTAATCCCAAACAATAAAGGTAAAGCTAGCTTGTAGAAGGATGCACCCTTGTTTGGAAGTGATGTCTGATTGTGTGGCAGAAAAAGTGATGAATCCGAGAAAAGAGTTGGCAGAATAGGATATGCCCAGCTCGACACGGGGGTGGGGGAGGGAAACTACTCAAGGGGCAGAGCGGGGTGGGGAGGAGAGGAAGTAATCTGGCCAGGACAGTACTAGAGATTGCAGAGAGTGAACTAGTTAGACTCATGTGAAGCCCAAAGCCAGAGAATGAGCAGCCAGGAAATTAGAGCAGATTGCTGGAGTTAGTTTGTGGCCAAAGAAAGAACCTCAGGGGCCAAGAGATAAGATAGATTAAGTGAGTCGTCTGGGAGAGGAGTTAGAACCAGAACAGCTGAGTTGAACCAGCTTGCCCAAACTGTAGGGCTTTCCTCGATTTGGCCACAGCAGTACATCGCACCACGGCAGAGAAAGCCTCAGTGGCCTGCCGCAGTAGAGAGAGCCACGGTGGCAGCAGAGAGCAAGATCCAAGCTGCCAACCCTACAGCAGACAGAGAGAGCCTCAGTGGCCTGCTACCTCACACTGCTGCGACAGATCAAAGTGCCCAAAGCTGCAGCCACCATCCCAGCCACTCTCAAACTGTAGCAGGCCATCCCCAATGCCCTCCAAGCCAGAATGGCCGGCTGCTCCCTCCTTCCCACCTCAGGGCTGTCAGCCCCTCCCTTCCCCTCCTGGGGCTGTGGAAACTTTGAAACAAAAGGACAGTTCCTGTCAGCGCCTCAGAGGGATCTATCCATGTGACTATTCCTGCCTCAGTTTACTGCAATGGGAGCCCACACGCTTTCCTGCCTCAGAATGTCTATAGCTACCATGGGAGCTGTTCAAAATAATAACAACCTTTCCTGCTTCAGCCTACTGCCTTCACAGTGGACTCTAAATTTTGGACTTTTTATATATTGTATAACTCCCTCAAGGCAGAAAAGTGGCCAGACCCCTGCTGAGGAAGCTCCAGCAGTCCAACCCCTCCCCCAGACCTCTGTAATTGTCATCTCCAGTCCCTCAGTAGGAATCATCCCAGAGTATGCTAATTTGAGGTGAAAAGTCTGGACAAAACCCACCAATCCCTGAGCAAGAGAACTGACCAATCCCTGAACAGGAAAATCCACCAATCCCTGAGCTCCCCAAACTCAGGATTTATAATCTCACCAATTCACACTCTGGAAACCTCTGCCCTAGAAAGCTCTGCCCTCTAAGAAGTCTTATATAGAGGCCATGTCTGCCCAGTTCTCTGTTGACTTCTCCCAGGAGCAGAGGCAGCCACTCCTGGATTCGTTCCTCCAATAAATCACTTTTAAGAGATTTATTGCCTGGTGTGACTCTCTCATTGGAAAAAGAAAAGAAGAGAAGATGCCAGGAAAGAAGTGGATCTTAGACTCCTAAGCTTCTCGGATCATACAGGGTTGGGATAACCCTATCCTGGAGCTGCAATGGCTGGAGAAGGAGTGGGGCTCAGACTCCTAAGATCCTTAGCTCCTCAGGGATTGGGGTAACCCTCCCCTGGAAGCTGCACTGTCTCTGCATTTGGTGTTATGACTCGGATACCCTGCCCTTGGGACACTGCCCTACCTCAGAGCTGGAATACCTTTCTAGGCCTCAGAGTTGTGGGTTTCCTGGACACCTTCCCATCTGATCAGGAAGGCAGACCAACCCATACAACAACAAGACAAAGCTCAGTAAGAACAAGAAAGGGTGAGCTTAGTAAGCAGTAAGTCTCAGAGGCTGAAAATGTTCTAAGTCTAGGTTAGATTGTATGGAGGCTAGAAGCTTCCGGGACTAGGCTAGGTTAGCAGACAGAGGCAGTAATCCTCCTGGACAATTGAAACAGGTGAACAAAAGTTCCTCTTACAGACTCCTAGCATCATGAGGCAGCCTGCTGACGCGAACAGCTATGTCGAATAGACCAGCCTAAGAGCCTCAGATCACTTCATGGCGCTGAAAATCCAGTCCAAATAAAACTGGCTGCAGTTCTTTGTGGACTAAAATGTATTTGTGACAAGATAACATTTTGAAAATCAGATGTGCTCACATTGTTGTTTTTTATTGCCAAATGTCTTCTTCACCTGTCGAGGCCTTCTGTGAGCCTCAGAAGCAGTGAGTGGCTTTTGAAAATGGTATTGATCAGTAATTCAGCAACTTGAATAAAATAGATTTGTATATCTGCAGTGGCTGTCTAGAAGTACATTGTATATAAATTTCAGATCATAATTTAAACACTTTTCAGCATCTTGCTTGAAATCCTCATATGTACACAAATACACATACACTAGATCTCTTAACACATTAAAAAAACTTGTGTATCTTAGAGGTGAACGTACTTATGAGTGCACTACGGACATGGAAAAGATGACTTTGGCTGGTAAGGACCCATTAAATATTGGCTTTGCGCTGAAGTGTTGGATGCTGTCATGACTACAGTGTAAATAAAGACCAGACTCTTAACCTGCAAGTAGGGTCCATTGGAGTTATATATCTTGCAAGAAAATATTTACATCCTAATAACAGAAACAAGTTGGGCTTTGAGATGATTTCTTATGACCCAGGTTGTTCTCTTTTTTGTGCTGTTTTGTTTTTGGTTTTGTTTTTTTGTTTTGTTTTGTTTTGTTTTGTTTTGTTTTCATACAAGGTTTCTCTGTGTAGTCTTGGCTGTCCTGAACTCACTTTGTAGACCAGGCTGGCCTCAAACTCACAGCAATCTGCCTGCCTCTGCCTCCTGAGTACCAGGATTACAGGCAGGCACCACCATGCCTTGGCTGGTCTTGAACTCACTGTATAGCTGAGGATGACCTGGAATGCCTGATCTTCCTGTTCCTCCCTCGCAAGCACTGGGTATAGATGGATATGTGCCAGCAAGCTGGTTCTATGCGGTGCTGGGGACCGAATGCAGCCCTGTGCATGCTTGAACAAGCAGTCTATCAACATGAACTGCTACAGCCCCCAACATAATGCAGGTTTTATGAGATTAAAGAAAGAAAGGCATACATCACACTCACTCTGAAATTATAGGATAGGATTAAGACAAAGGGGATAAAATAGGCAAAAGTTTCAATAGACAAGTGTGCTTTGTTCATGATGCCGTGTGGAGACAGCAAGAAGCACATTGGACATGAGAAATTGTAGCAAGGTAACTCCTTCAGAGAACGCAAGCACTCCAAGCCATGGAGAGTCTTTATTCACCGCCTGGAGGTCTACACAAGAAACTTGCCCTAATCATGAAGCCTCAAGTCTTACCGAGCTTGGCTTTTTATGCACAAAAAAACAAAAACGAAAACAAACATATCCTGGTTAACACTTTTCAATTAGCAAAACCAGTTAGCAATAAGAGGTGCAACAGAAACCAAACAGGAAGGGAAGTCCATTTAGGAACGTTCCCAGAACTGCAGTCTATGACGGATTAGGTCTTTGTTCTCATGTTGGCAGGTGCTGGGGTCCACGTGCTAGGCTCTTTGGTCAGCTAGCCTCTCGCATGGCACCAGCTATGCTAAGGTCTGGAGCCTGTTACAAAAAAGAAATTCCACAGATAGATTAGACTATAACTTCTTATAGTCTGAAATAGTTTAAAAGCCTCTTCCTTGTTTATCAGCCTTTCATGGTAATAATATAATTCAAGAAACCGTGAAAACAACCAAGAGAAGTCAAAAGTAAAGAAGAAAGAAGGATAATAGAAAATAACAGTGGAAACTGAGTAAAAATGCAGCCAGGTGTGCTGACTCACACAGACACAGAGAGTACAGTGGATGAGTTTTGGGTTGCTGTTGTTATTGTTTTGACATTGTTGCTTCTGTTGAGTTTCCCCAAGCATCACAAAATGAAATAGTTTAATCTTGTGGAATTCCAGAAAAGATGGGGAAATGCAGGTCCAACTGCCACTCAGAGACGAAACTGAGGAGCTGGGGGATTGGACAACATGAGATGGGCAGGATGGGCAGCTCATTTGGTAGGGGAGTAAACCAGAAGACAGTACAGTTGGCTGTAGTCTAGGTGTGATGCTACAGGCACCCAGGCCTGTGCCACCCAGCTCTCCAGCCGTGCCTCAGCATCACAAAATGCTGGGTGCTTAGAAGTCCTGGGACAAAACAGAATGTATGGCGCTTCCTTTTGCACTGGCCCAAGGTCTTAGGTAAGAAGATCCAGACTCAGGAGCAGCAGAAAGCAGGAAAGTAAAATGGTGGAAGGACTGAGGAGGTTTTAAAAATTCTATTTAGGGGCTGGAGTGATGACTCAGCAGCCAAGAACACCTGCTCTTCCAGAGGACACAGGTTGAATTCCCAGCACCAACAAGGCAGCTCACAACTGTCTGTAACTCCAGTCCCAGGAAATCTAGTGTCCTCTTCTGGCCTCTGTGACTCCTGCATGCACGTGATACACAAACGTTTATGCAGGCAAAACACCCATATACACACAAAAAAATTAAAATTACATTTATGTGTGTATTTATTTATTGTGTGGACAGTTTTTGGCTACCAGTTCTCTCCTTCCACCGTGTGGGTTCCAGGGATACAACGTAGCCTTTAGGTTTGATAATCAATGTCTTTACTCTATGAGCCAGCTCACCAACCTGGAAAGGCTTTGGCCTCTTTCGAATTTTAAAATTTGTTTTTAGGAAAATTTTCACCAAGATATTGGAATACAGAGGCCCCTGAGTAATGAGCAGCCTAAAAATAGTCCTTGTGGTGGCTGGAAAAACCAGCTGATTGCCTGCATTCCGGGGATTGGCAGAGGAGAGATCCATTTAAATGAGCCAGGCCTCCCTTTGATTTGCTTCTCCTGCAGAGGCTTACTGGCCTGGCCCTGTCCAGCAGGAGAGGAAGCAAGCCAGGATCCTCACCTGAGCCTTGTGTATTCTGCTATCCCACAGAAAAGGAGCCAGACATAAGCAGAGTCAGGGCTTGAACCCAGGCTGAACCCAGGGAGAGAGGAAGCTTTGCGTTAACACATAAGGTTCTCTTTTTTTGCACCCATAATGAAACAAACCATCCATTTTCCCTAAATAGTTGCCTGATTAACTGAAATCGCTTTAAGTGATTCTTAATTAGTTGGCTCGGCTTTTAATGAAGGGTTCTTAGTGATGAGCTTGAAGAACACATAGGAAAGAGTGGAAACAAAGAGTCTTCAAAGGTTATAACGAAAGCATCGTCAGCTCATGAGAGAAGTCAGGAGCAGGGGCGTCCCAGAGCCTACTCGAGCGGGGACAGGATGCCACATAGCTGTCCAGTGGCCTCTGAACATTCTCACTTGTGGCACAAGTGTGCAAACACTAAAGCTGACAACGACGACGATGATGACAACGGTAGTAGCGTTGATGATACTTTTAAGAAACTTTAAGCATAAAACGTTTGTTTCAAAAGAACCATAAGTTCCAAATGGTTTCTTGGGCAGACAAAGAGTCACATGTCTGTCGTGTGTCTGGTCTCTTCCACCCTTATATTCCCCCATTCTTAAAAGAAAAGGAACCACGTTCTCATCCCATTTCGTTTAGAGGCAAGTTGAATAGAATGCAACACTTAAGCACAGCAAAGTTTTCATTTATCCTGTAGCTGGTCTGGAAAATTGATATTAGCCAGAAAATAAATATTAGATGCAGGATGCAGAGGGCAGAGCAACTACTTTCAGCGTATCTCTTTCTGAAATTGGAGTAAAAAGAAAAATTGCTCTCAAATTAATTGAGTAAAATATCACATGGTGGTAATTGAAAATTCTTTAAATATAAAGAAAGCATTGGCTCTTGGTGCAAACATAGGAGTCAGTTCAATATCAGGTTATTTTATTAAGTTGATATAGTTTAGTATAAGAGACTAAAGGGCTCAGCCTGCTGGTTTGCTGTTTAGGAGATGGCTGTGATTGTAACTAGTAGACAAATAGAATCCCACGCACAGGTGCTCTGGGCGCACTCCTCTACAGCTGCTCCAGGACAGCAAGTGGAGCTGTGTTAGGTTCATGTCTGCTGCTGTGTCCAAACACCCCAACACAAAGCAGCTTAGGAGAGAAAGTGTTTAAAAGGTTTAGCTTGTAATTCCAGGGTACAGTTCATGATAGCAGAGGAGTTGTCAAGGCAGAAGAATTTAAAATGTAAAATCAGCCGGGCGTGGTGGCGCACTCCTTTAATCCCAGCACTCGGGAGGCAGAGGCAGGCGGATCACTGTGAGTTCAAGGCCAGCCTGGTCTACAAAGCGAGTCCAGGACAGCCAAGGCTACACAGAGAAACCCTGTCTCGAAAACTAAAAAAAAAAAGTAAAATCACATGCACCCTTAAGAGCAGAGAGAAACAAACACATACTTCTTACATAGCTTCCATTCTCCACTCCTGTTTTGTTTTGTTTTGAGACAGGGTTTCTCTGTGTAGCCTTGGCTATCTTGGAACTCACTCTGTAGACCAGGCTGACCTCAGAACTCACAGTGATCTACCTATCTCTGCCTCCCGAGGCAAAGTAAACCCCTTGAAAGATGGAGCACTCATGCCCAGTCAAGCTAACAGTGAAAACAAGCCATCACATAGTTCACATAGTTATTTGTTGGTTGGTTGGTTGATTTTATTCATTTGAGATAGGTTCTCTCCACATAGTCTGGCTGTCCGGGAATTTACTATGTAGCCCATACCAGCCTTGAACTCACTCACACCTTGCCTCCTCAGTGCTGAGATTAAAGGCACACAGTGTGTTCTGCCGCACCTGGTTTAGTTTTTATTTCTAAGTAAAGAAATAGTTTATTTCTAAGAAAAATAGTAGTATGAAAGTAAATACATTGGGACCGAGTTGGTTTTATTAAAGATTAAAAGTAAGTAAAGTCTGAAGCATCGACTCTGACACTTTGTCTTTACTGGCATTTCTAAATGTAACCAAACAGCAGAGAGTAGGAACCCCATTATTCTCCGAAGTCCACTGACTCCAACTCAGCCATGAGCTTCAGCAAACCTGTCGTCAGCACCCCAAGCCCTTTGCAGGAGACACACACAGCCACAGGTTAAATTCTGCCCCCAAATACATGAAGCAATGGCTGATGGGCGGTCCCGGGAGAGCTTTGGGATGACATCTGTATTTATTTTATGGAACTGTCATACAAGAAGTAGGGCAACTTGGTGTCTGAAACAACAGACACAAATTGTTTCAAATTTCTGGGGGCTACAAGTGTAAACCTGGGGCTACTGAGATAGCTCTGGGGTTAAGAACACTGGCTGCTTTTGCAGAGGCTCTGGGTTCAACTTCCAGCACTCACATGGCAACTTCCCACTGCCTGCTAATCTAGTTCCAGAAGATCCAACGCCCTCTTCTCGATTCTGAGGGCACTGCATGTGTGGTACGCAGACATACAAACAAACAGGCAAAACACCCACAGGCATACAATAAAAGTAAACCTAAAGAAAAGTGAAATCCCCGTGTGGGCTGAGATAGCGCCGGCTGAAGGCTGGGCCTGTACCCAGTCATCTTTGTGTTCACACTGTGATATTCCTGTGTCCGAATTCCTCCTTGTAGAATACAGGTCAATGGCCTCAGGACCCATGGTAGTGACCGGTGTTGCTGGGTTGTCTTCGTGCGATTGTTTCCAAGTAGAATGCCTTGCTGAAGTTCTAGAGCTTGGAGCTTCAAGACAGGATTGAGGAGGATACAACTGAGCTTCTAGCCATATCTCTTAGGCTTTGGGTCAATCAGTAGGCACCAGACCCTCCCTGTATGTCTAAGCATCCCTGGGTAAGACTGGGAGGTGTCTCTGTGATTCAAAATTACAGGCCTTCCCTCCCCCTCTTCTTCATTTTATTTTTTTATTTTATTTTTTCTTTGAGACATGGTTTCCCTCTGCAGCCCTAGCTGTCCTGGGACTCACTAGAATAAGGGCTCCTACTGCCAGGGGCTCCCACTCCATCCACCCAGGGACGACGGCTGCATCTGGATTTCTGCTCTGTCTCTCCTTCTGTACTCTCAGACCCAAATGTGCAACTGCCCGGTGAGTATCCCCGCCTGAGTGTCACCCAAGCCACTTAGAGTTATTGTTCCCACATCTCTCTAGCTAGTTACCGCCCTCATAAAGAGCACTCTGTGGAGGAAGACTGTGGGAAACAAAAACTCCCGCCGAATAGTAAGAAACTGGAGAGACTCCAAGTAGCGTGAGCGAAGCAGTTTGTTTTACAACTATACAAAGCCAGGTGCCACTGGTCACAGGGGATGCTCCGATCAAAGCCCAGAAAACAGTTTTGATAACAAAGGGCCCAGGGGCTGGAGAGATGGCTCAGCAGCTAAGAGCATGGCTTGATCTTCCTGTGGACACATGTTCAGTTCTCAGCACCCATATGGAGGCCCACAAGGGCCTTCCCTACCTCGCTTTCCTCACTGGCTGAGGGAGAGGTCAACCCTTTGTGTCACTTCCGCCTTCTCTTTGCCTTCTCCTTCTTCAATGGCTGTGCATGGATTCCTCTCTTCGTTTTACATCCTGTTTATTTTAAAGCCCACCGGGGGCATGACCTTGTTTGCACACAACAATCGGCTTTAGTGGCCAGGGGGTTGAGGACAAGGGCCCACGGTTTCAGCTATTTCTCCAGGTCACTCTGTTCCAGGTGGCAAGTGAAGCCGGGTTAGGCAAAGGGCAGCACAAACTGCGCGTTAAGTGGATCACTGGATAAATCGATAAAGCAGTATCTAATAATTAGTCTTTTTACCTTATTCTGCTTTAATGAGGCAAACCACGCTGTTAGTAATTACTCTAAACTTTTAGTTTGGGTGATTTTCAGCAGGGTAACTAGACAGTCAGCAGGGGTCCAGGGCTTTCTGTTTATCTGTAATTAGACATAAACTGACTCAAGATACTTTTATTTTAAAACAGGAGAGTCAAGCCGGGCGTGGTGGCGCACACCTTTAATCCCAGCACTCGGGAGGCAGAGGCAGGCGGATCGCTGTGAGTTCGAGGCCAGCCTGGTCTACAAAGTGAGTCCAGGACAGCCAAGGCTACACAGAGAGACCCTGTCTCGAAAAACCAAAAATAAATAAGTAAATAAATAAATAAACAGTAAACAGTAAGCGTGGTTACAGCATCCATTCCACTCTCACTACATTTTAGCTGGTGATATTGTTGGGAACTAGCCTTGACTTCCATATCTAACAACTGATAAACATGAATCATGTTTCTATCTTGTCTCCCTACTGTCTCTTGAACCCTTTCATGAATAGTAGAAGGGAGTGGTTATCAGTCATGAGAGGGAACATGTGGCTGCTGTTCCCACCTTCACTCCAGTGAAGCCAGTGCTCAGCTGATTACACAGCAGCCAGTGCTCAGCTGTGTAATCGCTTCCTAAATGTGTTCTCGCTCCCACCCGCACTCCACAGGCATGTCTCTACTCAACATAGCCATCGTAATACCTCATGTAGCCCAGGCTGGACTCAAATTAGCTACGTAGCCAAGGATGGCTTTGAACTCCTGTTTCTTCTGCTTTCCCTTCCCAAATGCTGGGATTCTGAGTGAGTGCCAGCTCGCCGGACTAATTCTTCGTGTCAGGCAGGATCATCTCTGCCTTCAAAGCATTTGCTCCGAGACGCAGCATTCCTGACAGGGGCCTCTCTCTTCCCTCTCAAAATCACGCCTTGCGGTTTTCTTTTCTTTATTATTATTATTATTATTATTATTATTATTATTATTATTATTATTAATCATTTTGGTTTTTTGAGGCTGGGTTTCTCTGTGTAGCCTTGGGTTTCCTAGACTCGGTTCTTCCTCTGGTGGCTGGACGTTCTGATGTGAGGAAGTGGACCTGGGCTACCTTCGCCCTTAAGGGCTATAACGCTGGAAACTTCAGGGAGGGACTCCTCGCTCCTCTCCTAATCCAAGAGCTGTTAACACTGAGAACCTTGGAGAAGGACTTCTCGCCTCTGCCTTATCGTCCTTGTGCTGGGATCGTGTGGACCCCAACTGTTCCAGGCTCTGCTTCATTCTTTCCAGCCTGGTGTGCAGCGGCACCTGCACACGCTCATAGTGGCACCTGCACATGCTCACAGCAGCACCTGCACATGCTCACAATGACACCTGCACATGCTCACAGCGGCACCTGCACACACTGGAGGGAAGAAGCAGATCAAGGAACCACAAACCAGCAACAGCAAATGCATGGAGGAGTAGGTGAGTGGGGGGGCACCAGCAGGAAGAGAAAGAGCAACAGTAGTTTCCTCTTCCTCCTCCTCCTCCTTCTCCTCCACCTCTCCTTTGGAGCACCCTCACCCCATCTCCCGGCTCTGGCATTTATGCCATCTCAAGAGTTCCCAGAATTAAACTATCTGCAGCTGGCACAAATCACACCCCTGCTAGTGCACCAGACAATCATAGTTGATGGTTATGGACAATCTGAAGGAACCCTATATACTCTACACCTAGGATTTAAAAAGTGACATAAATGGGCTTTTAAAGAAACCAAAATTCTCACTAAAGACTGATGTATCAACTAATAGAACCATTTGCAATACATGGTGGTCTTTTGAGGCTACCCTGGAAGCCTCTCCATAGTGTTCCCATACACCCTGCAGTCCATGCACTGGTCACATTATTTAATCATCTTCTTTCCATTAGACTGTAAACTCTGTGAAGGCATGGATTGTGTCTGGCAGGTTCTCTGTGTATGACTAATCTCTATATTCTAGGGCTCTGATATGCAGATGTGCTCGGTGAATATTTGTTGAATGCAGAAATGAATTTAACCAGGATGTGAGTGCATATGCTATTTTTGAAACGAGAGGCCAGTGATGGAGGTATGTAAGAACTTCCCTGGGTGGCTTTTTCTGTCAGGAGTAGCTGGTGGCTGTGAGGCTGGCCCTTGTGATTCAGAATCAGAATGGTTAGGCTCATAGTCGCCCTCTGCTGTCACCTCCCAAGAATCAGGAGGCACACAGCTTTCTCCTCAGGAGTTTAGCATCCTCTGCCATGTTCTCTCTGCCCAACTAGCTAATCGGAAGAAGACTTCCTTTCTAGAAGCTACGGTTCAAAGATACATCCTCTTTTCACATGCGTGCCGCTCTGCTCTCTTACAGTGAAGCCTCATTTTCCTCTGACCTCCATTACTGATTCTTTCCCCAAAGTGGAAACAAAACAAAACCACCTACATTTCACATCTTTGCCGGGCATGGTGGAGCACGCCTTTAATCCCAACACTCAGGGAGCAGGGTCCGGCTGTGAGTTCAAGGCCAGCTTGGCCCACAGAATGAGTTCTAGAATACCTAGGATAATGTAGAGAAACACTGTCTCAAAAAACCAAACCAAACCAAACAACGGGCGCAATCATAGCTTAGGTCACTGAGGAGAAAACAGTTGTTCCCAGCCAGGAATGCTCTCCCCTCCCCCCTCCCTTGCCCCCCCCCCCCAGCAGTTTTGACTAACACGCCTGGCTGCTTACTGACATTTAGTAAGGATTGCCACTAAACAGGAGTACAATGTAACACTCCAGACAGCTTCCCAACCCCAAGTACGCAGCCCCGCAGTGCTGAGCTTGAAGGGTAGCCAGTTTTCCTGGGTCTTTTCTTTTTTTCTGAACTTCATTCAGCATGAACAGGGGTTGCTAGAGATTTAAGAGCAGTAGTAAGGACTGGGCCAACGCCCTAGGAGCTAAGTGGAGACTACACATTTCTGTTAGATTTTCTATAAACTCACATTAAAGTTCATACCTACCTTAAAGTCAGCTTGCATAGGAGGCACCTTAATTTAGTCTTTGGAGTTTTTTGTTGTTTTTGGTTTTGCTTTTGGGTTTGTTGTTGTTTTGTTTTTGAGACCAAGTTTCTCTGGGTAGCCTTGGCTGTCCTGGACTCACTCTGTAGACCAGGCTGGCCTTGAACCCACACAGATCCCCCTGCCTCTGCTTTTTGGGGTGCTGGGATTACAGGCGTGTGACACTGTGCCCAGCTCTTTGAATACTTTGTGTGTGTGTGTGTGTGTGTGTGTGTGTGTGTGTGGTTTTTTGTTTGTTTTGTTTTGTTTTTCAAGACAGGTTTCTCTGTGTAGCTTTGGCTGTCCTGAACTCGCTTTGTAGACCAGGCTGGCCTCCAACTTGAAGTGATCCACCTGCCTCTGCCACCACGCCAGGCTTCTTTGAAGACGTTTAATTAGTTCAAGGACCATAAAATGTCTTAAGCATTGTTACTGTGGTTAGACTACCTTTCCTAAATTCTGTCTCTCTGCCCATCTGTTTCCATCTGTCTTTCTCTCTGTGTCTACTCCACCTCACCCTACCCCCACCTCATGTAGCACTCAGTGTTGAACTCAGAGTCTCAGACTTGCTAGGCAAATGCTTCACCCTCAAGCTGCATCCACAGCCCTCTCTTACATCGTCTGACCAGGTAGAATATCCTGCCAACGCTTCCTCTGTAAGGCTTCTCTTACGAGCAGGCCCACTTCCCAGGCCCTCCCCTGGCCTTGTTAGTGGAGACAGGTTCCGTGGAATGCGCTGTATGTGTTTCCAGCAGATGCTGGTTATATCTGTGGCATGCGGACGTCAACGAAGACTCAGTGTGGGGATGGGCTGTCAGGAGACTCCTGCTCTTCCCTGAGGTGGGGGTCGAGTACAGAGGATCCATTCTGGAAAAGTACTTTATTATACAACTGAATAAATATCCAGTGGGGAATGAGGGAAGGGGCAGGGGAATAGAAGTGCGTTCACTCTGTAAATCCTGTACAGGTTTCAATGCGTGAACACAAATCAAAAGAATTGTGTTGAAAATGAGAAGTGCTAGCCGGGCGTGGTGGTGCACGCCTTTAATCCCAGCACTCGGGAGGCAGAGGCAGGTGGATCGCTGTGAGTTCGAGGCCAGCCTGGTCTACAAAGTGAGTCCAGGATGGCCAAGGCTACACAGAGAAACCCTGTCTCGAAAAACCAAAAAAAAAAAAAAAAGAAAGAAAGAAAATGAGAAGTGCTAATATCATCGCCTCTTAAGTCATAGGTTCACCGTGACCTCTAATCTTCACTGTCAACTTGACTAGCTTCAGGATTAGCTAGGAGATGGCGAGGCATACCTCTGTGTCTATACGGGTGTTTTCAGAGAGGGTTAAGTGAGGGACAAGACCCACCTGGAGTGTCAATGGCACCATCCCATGTGCTGGGGGTGTGGAAAACCAGCAGCCCGCTGGCTTTGCCCTTTGTCTGCCTGAGGCGCTGTGACGTGAGCAGCCCCCACCACACAGCATTAACGGAGTTGTTCCACGTGCCTTCCCGACCAGAGCAGAATGAAAGCAATAGTGTTTTCTCCCTCGTGTTGTTTTTGCTGTGTGTTCTGTCACAGCTGTGAAATCAACTAGAGCATTCACACTTACAGAAGTGGGGTACCTGACACGAGTCAGCATTCTAAAAGATTTATTCTAAAAAGATTTATGTGTGTGTCCTTAGGGGTTTATAAACACCAAGTGCATGCAGTTGCCTATGGCGACCAGAGGGAGTCAGAGTGGAGCTTCAGGAGGTGATGAGCTGACTGACAGGCATGCTGGGAACTGAAGCCAGGGCCTCTGAAAGAGCAGTCTGCCATCTTAATCACTGCACCATCGCTCCATCCCTGAATCAAGATGCCTTTCTTTCTGTTTTGAGAACTAAAGAACTAATCTTAGCGTATCTACTTGCAACATGGATCAAAAAGGTGACATCAGGAAGACTTAACTAGATTATATTGTTCAGCAGGTTACGATAGAACAATCCCGAGTGGCCAATACAAGATTTGGATCACTTAGGAATTTCATGTCTGCACTGGGCGGTTGTTGCTGGTGACTAAAATTCCTAGCACCTAGGAGGAGATAACAGTTCCATTAATTGAGCAGCCATCATCGTATGTATGATAAAAATTTACTAAGGAGGTTGCTATGAAGAGACTAACCAAAGTGTTAACTGTTTTCCAAATAAATCAAGTTTTTAGTAGTCTAAAGGTTTTGCTGGCTTCTATATTTTCAGATGTTTTGTATATTTGGCTAACAGAAGCTCTTCTTAACGCAGAGCAATGAAGAAAGGATTCTTCTACAACTTCTTACTCTGTTCAAATTTCAGAGTCCTCTGGTTTCTTTACTTGGACAAATCAGTGATTTAAGACTAGAGGGCAGACTATTTTAAACAATGTAGCAGTGAACACCGGGAGCACTCCTGAGCAGAAAGCTAACTTCCTGCCCTGCTGCCATTTGATGCGCTACTCATGTGACCTACAGGCCTGGCTTTTGTCTTGGAGATCAAAGATGGAGGACGGACACAGATTCAGAGTCAGCTGAAGGATGAGTCTAGGATTTGGGACGGAGAACTCGGGAGAAATATTCTCAGCGTGAGGTGTTCTAGAAAGTTCCATCATCCAAAGAGCCTGTGGGTGGGAAGCTGCCAGAGTTCAGACACAATCCTCCCAACAGCTGAGCCTCGCTGCTGCCCCCTCGTGTCATTTCTGAAGAGCACCTCATCTTTGCATTACTGCTCAGTTATCAAACTGATTATAGCCGCCATCAGCGCCAAGGCACTGGGGGTGGTGGTGGTGGGTCCAGGGCTCCCCAGGGACAGAGAAAAGTGTTTGCTGTGCCTTTGGGAGCCTAGAGAGGAAAGGAGGCCTTTCCTCACCGGATCTCCGCAGACAGAAATAAGGCTTGGATGCTGAATGGCCAAAGGAACCATGAAGCATCCACGCTGGTGAAATCAAACTGTCACAAGTGAAACTGAGGGGAGCAGGCTCCCAAACCCCTGGGGCTGCTTCCCAGCCTGAAATGGCTGAAAATGAAGGAAACTTGGTTCCAAAGGGAAACTCCTACGATGTTTGTTTACCTTGCTGGCTATGCCAGAGCTGGAAGACACCTTGTAGGGGGCTCTTAAAAGTCACACCTAACTCCCTGGGCACAATGACACACACTTGTAATCCCAGCACCTGGGGAGGCAGAGGCAGGTGGATCCCTGTGAGTTCAAGGCCAGTCTGTTGTACAAAGTAAGTCCAGGACAGTCAAGGCTACATAGACAGAAACCCTGTCTCAAAACAACAACAACAACAACGTCACACCTGACTCAGAAGGTGAGGAGAAATAGAAAACAACCCTAAAGACTCCAAAGCTGACTTGGAGAAGCCTCCATGTGGCCTTGAGTACATGTGTAGTATGTGATAGTTTGGCCTCTGGGTCCATCTGCTGGTGCAGTTTTCTCTCAGCACTGCTCGCCTGCAGTGTGGCAATTAGCAACACAGCTGAAGGTTTGTAAAGCCCAAGGGAGTTCTCTGAAAGAGGGAGTGGTTGATGGAGAAGGCAAGCCTCTGTGAGGCAGGATGTGAGCTAGGGAGCCCAGTGCCCCCAAGCCTGGGTAAAGAATTTCTGTACTTTTGAGGCTGTGCACAAGGGACACCTTCTGAGGCGGTACACGAGGGGCACCGCGCTCACCTGAAGGCTTCACGTCACCACTTGAGCCAAGGCAGCCAACTGGTGTGTGCTAGAGCTGCAGTCCTGCAGGATCTGTATCAGACCCGTGTGTCTTTCCCACCCCCACCCTGCCGTGTGTGTGTGTGTGTGTGTGTGTGTGTGTGTGTGTGTGTGTGTGTGTGTAACAGTCTACTGCTGACCTGTATTCCTCTTCAGGAATCACATCAATCATGTCAATCATGCCTGGGCAGGCCTATTGTTTTTTTTTAAATTATCAGTATTACCAGTATGATTAGTATTATCAGTAGGCCCGGCTAGCAATCAATTAAGACACAGACACTCGTTATATTTTAAAATAGCCTTAGTTAACCTGGGGCAGGGCAGATATCAATCCTCTAAACTACTTCCCATAGTGGGACAGGTATGGGATCCCTGCCTCAATCTCATATCATCTGTTTTCAATAACTTCTGTCAAGCTACCTCCCATCCATAATCCCAAATACTTGCTAATGTTCTTCATTTGGCCAGATCCTGCATCCACACCGGCCATGTGCTTCTCCTCCATCTAACCCATAGCGGCCTTCCTCTCTTCCCTTCAGGTCTCTCTCCTTCCTCCTCGTGGTGGTCTTTCTTCTTCCCAGAATTCCTCTCTCTCCTAGCCCCACCTATCTCCTTTGTCCTGCCCAGGTGGGATGGCTTTTTATTAAGCAAAAGGTGGGCCACACAGACAGCAAGCAGTAATTAGCATCAAAATACATCAGACCACCCCCCAACCCAGGGCCTGTTGTCCTTTCTTGTGTCTCTCCTGGTGTTCAGTCACAGCCTCTGTGCCTAAGACTTACTTGTGCTGTCCATGCAGCTCAACTTAATCTGTACTTCCTAAATTCCCTGTGCTTCCCTACTTCAGATTTAAGGGCCAGCAGCCGCACTTCCTCCTACCTGGCCATGTAGATGGCACATCTGAGCTTTCTCGCACCTGAGCTGCCTCCCATCCTGGAGCTGTATACCACAAGAGGATGTCACACGAGAGGATGTCACAAGTAGAAGTCACTCAACTGCTAAACCCTCCCCTGAGGGTGGCTGCAGGCAGATCACCTTGGGTGGCAGTCTGTGAAATGGCCCTTGGTGGCAGGCTAGAGATCCCCAGGCTTATCACTTCCATCCGGAGGGACAAAGTGAGCCCCAAACAACTGCAGAAGTTTAACCTAGCTTATTTTTGTTCTTAACATATAGGCTTAATTAAACCCAGCAAATGCACACATCTTAAGTGGAGAGCCCGAGTCTAAGAGATGTGGAGAGCTGTATGTATTACACCTCCAGCTCCTGATGTGCTACACAGAAATGCAGTTTGCAAAGCAGCTAGACTCAATTCCAGCGTGGGTATGAGGCGGGTGGGATGGTGGTACCCAAGGTATCGATCATCACGTCACCTGGAGGGTTTCTTAAAGCAGATGCTGTCACAGGTCATGTGAGGATGCTGGCTCAGGGACTGTTGGATCGGGATAGAAGCCAAGAAAACGCACTCTTCAGAGAAGCTTAAAAACAAAGGCTTTATTTTCTGCGCATGCACTGGGAGGCGGCCAGTTCAGATTCTGAACCACGTCCCCAAAGGGAGATTGGGCAACATTTTTAAAGGATGGGAACACAAAGTGAGGGTGAGCAGAGTGGGCTGTTGCGCTCACCAATCATATTTTCACACAAAGGGCTGAGCAAGGAAGTAAACGTGGGTGGCTGGGCCTTATTCATGTCACCTGGTTTCGGGACCCTTGACTCAGCTTTTTGCAGTCAGGTTCCCTCTCAGACTTTTGGCCTAGAATTTAGAATGACAGGGGAACAAAGGAGGGAGCGAGCTTTAAGTCAAGACAGGCGGCACATTTATGACTTGTGTGCCTCAGTTTAGGTAACAGGATGACAGCCACTTCCCTCTTTCCATCCTTACTGGTGAACAGACTAACAAGAAGCACCCGAAGAAGCAGGGCAAGAGCCGGCTCTGGAGTCCTGTCCCTGAGGTGGCTGGCCTCGAGGAGCTGTCTCCTCACAGAGCCATGCTCACGATCAGGATCCGGGATAAGCGTGAGGTAAGCCACTCACACAGACACAGTACAGCCAGCCCGGCAAGGCTTGTGCTCCTGTGGTGCTGACTCCTTGAGACAGAGGCAGGAAGAGAGTTTGAGACCAGCCTTGGCAATATAGTGTCACCAGATTTAGAAAGGAAAAAAAGGGAAGGAGCATTGGACAAAGGAGGGAAACCTGTTAGCAGCACAGTTTCAATAACAATGAATTTAACTTATACTCGTTCAGTAAACCTTTTTTATTGTTTTTTTTTTTTTTTTTTTTTTTTTTGAGACAGGGTTTCTTTGTGTTATCTTGGCTGCCTGGGATTCACTTTGTAGACCAGGCTGGCCTCGAACTCACAGCAATCTGCCTGCCTCTGCCTCCCGAGTGCTGGGATTGAAGGCGTGCGCCACCACTCCCGTCTTCTTTTATTGGTCTTCTAATGTCTGGTTTAGAAACCTTTAGCCCTACCCTTACTGCTAGCAAAATGGCCGACACAGCTGTAAGGATGGGTTGCCTCCGTTTAGGGCCTGTTCGGGGCTTCTTTCTCGTGACTTAGTCAGCGTGGAGGCCTCAGAGTCCTAGAAAGGATCAACAAGTGTTTGAAGCCAGGAGGACCCCTGGTGTCCCTTAGCAGCTGGGGAAAGGGCACTGCAGAGCTGCCCTGAGATCCTGCGGAGATGAGGGACATGGTGACTTACAGTCAGCATGCATAGTTAGGCCAGTTAGACAGTTAAAATTAGTATGTGTAATGAGTAACATTGAACTGGTGTGGTGGCACACCACTGTAATCTCAGGATTTGAGAGTCTGAGGCAGGAGGATTTCACATTCTGGGCCAACTACATAGTGTTCTCTGATTCATTTCCAGCCCCTGCCCCCCCCCCTCACACACACACACACACACACACACACACACACACACACACACACACACGCCCAGTGTAAAAGTTACCACCAAATATATGCTATTTTTGTCTTATATTTATTTCTATGACTCTAAAATGTTCAATAATGTTCTTACAACTATACATTGCTTTCCTAAATTATATAAAAAGATTTCCAGGGTGCCTGGCTCTGGATACCCCTATTTGGTCCAACAACCTGAAAAGCTGCATTTAAAGAACTTAATACCATACTGTGAGTCACCCAGCCGATAAACTAAAGAGCTAGGATTGAAACCCAGGCAGCCTGCCTCCTGAAGAAGTATGCTTCAGCCACTGCCGCTGGATGTAACCTTTCCAGTTTGCTGTCATCTAGAGATTTGATGAAGATGTCTATTTTTTTTTTTTTTAAGAGGTTGGCTTTCAGCCTGGGATAAAGCTGAGTGGTAGAGTGCTTGCTTAGAATGTGTGAAGCCCTGGACTCAATCCCCAGTGCGGAAAATAGAGACTGGCCTTTGTCCAGCATTTTCTGGCTCACAGGCCTTACACTTGGCAATGGGTATAAACATCCAAGACTGATGAGGGAAAAAGGTTAGGCACAGGGTGAATTCAGTTCTCAGTGCCAGATATATGATTAAGCCACAAAGGGTTTATTGGTTTGTATGCCCAAAGTATGAGAGAAATAGATTATGCTTCAGAAACAATAGCATCTAAAGAAAAGTATGTTGTGGCAAGGAGGTGGCATGTAATTTACCAGTAAAAGGTGAGGGAAAGCCTGCCTTCAGGAAATGAAGGGGCGGGGATGTAGCTCAGGGTAGCCCATCAGTACAATGTGTGTGAAGCTTTGGGTTATCTCCCAGCCACACAAGAAAGCACACACACACACACACACACACACACACACACACACACACACAAACATAAAAAACCAACACAACACATACATGTATACAACAAAACAAAACAAAACAACCCGTCCTACAAAGGATCTACTCAAGACCTGGCAAAGAAGCTGGCCTAGCCATACCCGCCTGTGGTTTCAGCTCCTGATGAGGATTGTCTCAAAAACGTTCAAAAGAATTTAAAAAGAGATGGTATTGTCCTTGTACCTTCAGTTGCCGCCTTGTTTTAAGTTGCTACTTCCTTGGAACTGATATAACAGTGGGCCACTTACATGAATGTGCTCCTTTCACCATGCAGTCTGCTTAACTGTTGAGGAATTGTTATTGAGCCTGAGGCCTCACGCGTGCTAATCACATGACCCACCACTGAGCTGCACCCCAGCCACAGTTCTTAGAGATTCTTGTTTTGGCTTGGTTTTGCTTTTTCAAGACAGAGTTTCTCTGTGTAGCCTTGGCAATCCTAGACTCACTTTGTAGACCAGGCTGGCCTCGAACTCATAGCGATCCACCTGCCTCTGCCTCCCAGAGTGATGGGATTACAGGTGTGTGCCACCATGGCCAGCCTCAGGCACATGTTTAGCATTTTGTTTTAAATACTTTTGGAAGTATTTTGTTGGGTTTATCATGCACAAGTGTTCATGTGAATGTGCGTATGTTGGAGGCCAGAGGTTGACACTAAGTCTAATCTTCTATTGCTCTCTGATTCAGCATTTTATTTTATTTTATTTTAGTGTGTGTGTGTTTGCATCCCTGTATGTCTGTGCACCACTTCTGTGTCTGGTCCCCTTGGAGACCAGAATCGAATATTCTGGAAGTGCTGGGTACTAGAATCGAATATTCTGGAAGTGCAGTATGTGCTCTTAGTGGCCATCTCTCCATCCAGCTACCATGGCATTTGAAGCAGATCTCTTACTGGCCCTTCAGCTCACCAATTGGCCAGACCAGCTGGTGAGAGAGTGCTGGTGGTCTGCCTGCCTCTCCGCCCCACTGCCCCAGTACTAGGGTCTCAGGTGCACACAGGGTTGGGATCCAGCCTCAGAGCCTTATGCTTGTGCACAGGTGCTTTACTGACTGAGCCATCCCCTCAGCCCCACTTTCATGGATTTGAAATGCCCTGAGGAGTTTAATATTTGATAACAGTTTTATACCAGCCTACTCTATCCTTACATAGGGGACTAGTGATTTAGAAGTATGTTTACAGAAGCATTAGAAATTAGCTGGCTCAACTGTGGCATTTAGTATAATTTGGTTATTTGGCTCAATTGAACATTTTTAAATTTACCTTATTTATTCTGGATCTGGGGATTGAACCTAGGGCCTTGTGGTTGTTAGGCTAAGTACTTGGTTTATCTTTTTAAAATATCACATAATTAGCTGGGCGTGGTGGCGCACGCCTTTAATCCCAGCACTCGGGAGGCAGAGGCAGGCGGATTGCTGTGAGTTCGAGGCCAGCCTGGTCTACAAAGTGAGTCCAGGATGGCCAAGGCTACACAGAGAAACCCTGTGAGTTCAAGGCCAGCCTGGTCTACAAAGTGAGTCCAGGATGGCCAAGGGTACATAGAGAAACCCTGTCTCAAAAAACCAAAAAAAAAAAAAAAAAAAAAAAAAAAGACTCAATTGCTTAACTAACGAGCTGAACTACCTGAGTTTGACACCCTGAACGCAAATAAGAAACCAATAAGAAAGCCAGGCGTGATGGCGCACACCTTTAATCCCAGCACTTGAGAGGGAGAAGCAGGAGGATCGCTGTGAGTTCAAGGCCAGCCTGATTTACAAAGAGAGTCCAGGACAGCCAATGCTACACAGAGAAACCCTTTCTTGAAACAAAACAAAACAAAAAAAGAAAGAAAGAAACCAATAAGAAAAGGTAAATAAGTAATATTCTAATAGAAAAATCATTGAAGTTCTTAAATAAGCTACTTCTAGAATACCCCCCCACACACTCCAAATACACACACACACACACACATACATACATACATACACACACACTCCAAATACACACACATATATACATACATACATATACACACACTCCAAATACACACACACACATACATACACACACACACACACTCCAAATACACACACACATACATATATACACACACACTCCAAATACATAAAAACACACACACACATAGTATATAAAATGTTCAAGTGAAAAATAAATAACAATGAAATATTCTCTGGTCAAGCAGATAGGTAGAATCTACTATCTATCTGTCACTTCTAATTTTACTTTCATGATATTTTCTTATCACATCAGTCATAGGGTACACTTGAAATCATATTTGGGACTACATCATTCTCCCCAATCCCTGCCTGTGGTTCTCCATGTCACCTGGAGTAAGCCACAGTCCTCAGGACCTGCTGACAGCTGGTGTTGCCTTACTTGCCTCTATCTCTCCTACTTTCTCTCTCCTCCTCCTTCCTTCCTGTCTCCTGTGTAGCTGAGCACAGTAGAGTCCAGCCTTCAGGACACTAGTTCCTCTAACTCCCAGTTCCAGAGAGAAAGAGAGTGAGGGGTGAAAGCTGTGGAGTGTCTGAGTGAGGGAGAAAGCCTGTTCAGGCCAGGTCCCTCACTAAGGGATGCCTGCTCACTTCCCTACAGAGATTGGTCTGAAAGAAGGGCTCAGCCAGCCCATTACGTAATGGAGTCAATGGAATAAAAATATTTCCCATCATAGATAGGCCAAAAAAAGGTGGGGAGGCGCTTTTTACACAACAGGAACCTCGGCTTGAGTATACGGGGGGAAAGGTGACATAATATAGGGAGGACAGAAAAGGGTGGTAGCCAGAAACACTGCCAGAGAGGTCCGGAAGTGGAAAGCTTTTTCTTACTCAGCATGGCTTCCTCTTTCGGTTGGGAAGAGCTCATTATGTCATCCTGTCATTGGAGGTCATCTTTCTCCAACTTGCATTGTTCCTCAAGAAACACAGGAAGCCATTCTCTGTGACACAGGCTTACCTTCACAGCGCAAGTGGCATCAAGCCCTAAAATAAAGCCTAGCAATTAGGCTGGGCCAACATCAGAAAGGAGGGGCATCGGTGAGGTCTCTTGTGACTACAAAAAGCCATGGGAAGGGACCGGTTTTACTTTAGGGTGGAAGCTTTAAAGTCTTTCTTCTCTGTAACATGGATTTTATCTGTTCGTCCATCTGCTGAAGGTCTTCTTAATTTCTGATTGTCTTGATGGCCCTGAAAGTTAACTACAGGCAGGCTCACATGATCCCTTTCTGTTCTTCTTCTCCCTCGCTGCACAGCTGGCCCCGCTGTTTCCCAGAGAGCTGTTTCCCAGAGAGGTCTGAAGACAAAAGCTGCAGGTTGACTGTCCCCTAGAAATTGTTTATTTCGTGGGGTTGGAGCTCAAACCCAGGGCCCCATAGATTCTAGGTAAACACTAGCCTCCCCCCCTTACAATTTTCTATTTACAGGGTTTTGGATTCTTTTAATACGGGCCATCTTTCTTACTACTTCACTCTCGAATTAAAACAAAAAATAGATTTCACAAATGTTTGGGTTACATACAACAGATTAGTGAGCATAGAGAGATCAGAACCAAGGGGCAGAGAACACAGAGGAAGATCCCCGCGTCGTGGGCCATTCCCCAGGTCCCCGGTGTACTGAAGGATTTGGCAATAGCTGAAGGTTAAGGGAAGCAAACAGAAAAGAGAGACCCAAGCTGCATGCTAAACAGAGATGAGGGACTATAGCAGGAAAGTCAAAGGGACTTAAGGGGGGGGGGGTTCTTGTGGCGTCCAGAGTGCTTTGCTCTAGGTCAACTGTGGCTTATGGCAGAGAGAGAGAGAGAGAGAGAGAGAGAGAGAGAGAGAGAGAGAGAGAGAGAGAGAGAGAGCGCTTCAGGGTATTCGTGTGTGGTATAAGTTGGGTACTCTAGGGCATTAAGTACCAATAAAACCCATGACTATTTTTTTCAAGTCTGGGTCTCAGTGTATACATTAGGCTAACCTTGCCTCTGCCTCCCAAGTGCTGGGATAAAAGGTGTGTACCATCACACCTGGAAAAAAAATCTGATTTTTACAAAACACTTTTGCTAGGTGAAACTTCCTATGGACATAGGCTGTTGGAGGATGTGGGCTCTAGTCACTTTGTGGTGAGTGCTGTGGTCACAAGCCAATCGTTGGCATAATTAGCACTTACCCATCTAATGAAATGGATCTAACAGTCTGGTTGGCTTGTGTGGTGGACTAACCCTTATCAAGTAACTCGGTTCAATCTTATTTCTAGTAGGTGAGCTATTTGTGGTGCTGCTGTTTAGTGTTGAGCAGGGAGGCAAATTCTGTGAGGAAGAAAAGGACTCGTTCACCGAGATGTTTTGAAAAGAAGGTACTTGGCATAAGACAGGTCCTCTTCAGGGGAAAACTGGCTTTTATTGAATGCTGAGGAGGACCGCGTGGAGGGAAGATGGAATGTGTTTGTTTAAAGTCCATTCTGCCTTTGTTTAATCCCAAGAATAACCCGCATGGGTGATCATGGTCTGCCCACCCCTGCTCTCTTCCCAGCAGTTCCCTGGCTCACCTCAGCCATGCTGTGTGAGCACAACCTGTGGCTGGCACATGTTCACTTTCTGCTTCTGCCACAGCGAGGAATCACGGATTGGCACATAACCCGACTGAGGTCAATGGCAGGGAGAGTCCAGGCCAATGCACAATTCCAGCAACATGTATACAAATATGTGTACAAATGGGACAGTAAGAAAACTTTCAAAGTAGAATTTTATCTAATGGGGTCAAACTCCTAGCTGTCTTAAGTGTTTGTAGAAAGTAGGCAGAGCTCATAAAACAGTGTTAAGAGTCATCAGCTCAGCAGGCTAACCTACACCTTTCTTCTGCTCCCCCTAAGAGTCCCTTGGCATAGCCACGTCCTGCCTGTGTCACTCATAATTTTTTCACGTTCCTCCATTTCCTCCAACCTGAACTCTATGTCTGCCATTTTTGACTGTTTGCTTCATTCCTCATTCTTCAAGACACACTTGGCCCTTCATGAAGCCTTCTAAGAGCTAAATAAATATTTTTGGGTTCTTTTGCCAGAATTTTGCATGAGGTCTTGTGTGTCAATGGTACATTTGTTGAATGGATGGACTTAAATTTGTTCACTGTCACAAACGTCTGGGAAAGCTCCAGATGACTGGGTACACAGGAGCTTTTGTAAGCTCAGTCGTAGGAACAGATCTGCCTTGAACCAGACTGCGAACTAATCATGGGAATTCGCTATCGCCCTTTCAGCTGCTACTAACTAGATATTTCATTTTTACCCAGAGATCATAGGCATTTTGTGGATTTATAATTCCCAACGTAATCACCTTGAATAAGTCACCCTCACTGTGGACACACACATTAGCCAGAAAAACCATGGCCATGTTAGGCAGATTTGATTTGTAGCCAAATCCGCTTATATACTCTTGAGCAAACCTGGCAGAAATCCAACTGCTCAAGTTAAATAGACATTTAGCCACACTGTGCATTAGATATGCCTGGCAACCTCAGAAAAATACACTTGAATAGCAATGCTGGCTGAGCGAACTATAATATGATTGTGGTATAGAACAAAAACTTACTGGCAGCCGAAGTGTTGAGCTTTCATCTAACAAGACTTTGAATTTATACTTGATTGTGAGGATATTAAAAAAAAAATCCCAGGAGATCTGCTATACTACTTACCAGGAAATGAGTATTCTTTTTAAAATATTAATTCAAAAACAAATTAAAAATACTTTCCCTCTCCCCACTCCTTCAACCAGTGGTCATTTTGATACATCAAAAGAAACAATGACATATATTTTAAAAAGCATCTGTGGCTTTTAGGACATTCCAATTTAGGGTGTAGAGTAACCCCCATGATTCTGTCACCTCCTGAACTGAGCTTGCCTCTTCTTGTTGAGTAACTAACAGAAGGCTCATTAACGTGGGGTGTTCCGATTTGGAATTGAATCCCTGTTCTTGCTGCTCCCCCTCCTTCCCAGGCAGAGAGCTGCCCCAGACACTGGTCGGCTTGCTCAGCTTCGAAGGCCTTAGTGGCTCCTCAGTAATACGCCACGGGACGGCCTTTAGCGTAGTCTTGATGAGCATAAAGCATTCCATAGCGAAACCTTGGCTTCAGTTCTTTGGTTTCTTACACACTTCTCTCACACTGAGTTTCCTACCATTTCTAAGGCACAATGTTACTCCAGTGGATACAATGTAGGCACCCTCTGGTGGTCAATAGGACACAATCAGTTCTTCTGTACTTTTAATTTAAATCATTTAAGCATAATGGCCAATTTTGTAGTTTGTGATGTATTTTCCCTCTAGTTTTATGATCTAAATCCTTATACTCAAAGTAAGTAGTGTCTTAGGTACTTTTGTCTGCATAAAGCTTTGTCCTTTCAAAATGCCACTTCTAAGTCATGAAATGCCACAAGTATCAGGTAGTGTTTATTCACAAACCCTGAGCTAAAAGAAGGAACAACCTCAACTTACTTAAGAATTTAAGGAACACATAATTAACAACAAACCAAACTGATTTAAACTAATTCACACAATGGAAACAAAGTTGCCAACTGATAAGCACAGGACCGAGCTGTCACATACAGTCAGATGTTAAAATTCAAATAAATAATTTCAACCTTTGTAATGGCTGTGCTGAGGAATGGAAAATGTTTCTATCGAATTAGCAGAAACAAACTGTAATGTTTCCCTTCAACAGCAAACTTCTGCACTATTTTGGGAACTGTGCTAATACTGCTGGTATGCCAGTGTTTAAAGCTGTGTTGACATGATAAAGTGCTATAATTTTAACTTGTTATTGTGAGACAGAAGCTGCCTCATTAATTTCTGCTTCATTCAAAACTGAGGAACAAATCAATGTTTGCCAATGGGAACAAAGCTAAATGAGCAGCACAGAAAGCAAACCTGAAACACCCTAATAAGCCGTTAGCTCATGATGTAAAAAAGGATTTTAAAGGATTGTCTAAGGTCTGTTTAGTCAACAAAATTTAGATGGAAGCGAGAAACTGTTTTAGTAAATTTAAAATAGATTTCTCAGCACACATTTAATTTTAATGCTGCTGAACCCGAAAATGATTCCTGTATGGAATAATTGAAATGCTGTTAGTATAACCCATTATGAATGAGAGTCAGTGCACTAAGAAATATAAGTTCTTGGTTATATTGAGCACTTAAGAACTTTACATAAACAGTACTTTAAATATATTAAAGATTCAAACACCTTCCAAGTTGCTCACAATCCACTTAATGGCTGTTAAAAATGGCAGAGTGGCAGATACACCTAAGAAGGGTGTTAGAATTAATCTACTCCCACTTTGATCCTTTCATTTTATGAATGAGGGCAGTAAGAGTAGAAAGAATTAAATGTTTGTTTAAAGTCTAAAAACTAATTAGTAACGGAACAACAGATCTGGCTCTTCTAATTACTTTTCCTGTTAAGCCAAAGTCAGATCTTTGAATGAAAATGTGTGTGTTTTGAAAAGCAAATTCTTTCTTTGCCTGGTTTATAAATGACCAAAGTCACCACCCTTGAGGATCATGTCTGGGTAGTTAATGCTTCTCCTCACATTGAAGTAGGAGGCTATCACTTTATTCCCAGTTAAATGAGCAGAGAGGTGCACTATTTCTCAGTGGCTAGGGTGATATTATAAACACCAGTACTACTTATAAGACAGAACGCTTAGATTACGTGTGGGAAGCATTTTGTTAGAGCATCAAACCATCAGGAAGCCGGAAAACATCATGTACGAGAGCGGGGTGCTCTGAGAAGAAAGATGGCAACACTCACCTGGTGTCATAATTTCAAACTGTTTCCTAAAAGCAACTGTGTTGAGTGTGGTTTTACCAAGGTCTTGTATAGACAAGAGGACGGCAATGGGAAAGTCTCCACTAACTCCAAGCTGAGTCTGTTACTAGGACTCAGCTAAGGTTGGTGACTGTTGGTCCAGTACCCAGAGCCTAGCAGCACAATGGGTACATCAGAGCAGAGGGTACTAACTTCCCTCTGCTGGACCTTCAGGGTAGCTCCTCAAGGGGCAGAGAAAACTCCTAGCAAACTGAACTGTAACACTCAAGGCCTCGACACTCTGGTACCTCTCATTAAATTGAACTAAGAAAATAGGCAGCACAGACACTTCCTGGATAGAGATGCCTGTGAAAGACTCTGGGCAAGATACAGCCTCCTGAACTTGAAGAGGACCCAAGCATGTCACACTGCTGAGGGTAAAGTTATTCACCTTGCTTCTTTGCTTCTAATTGTAAACAGATTTTTTCTTTTTAAATTTAAACCAAACATGATCTGAAGTGGCAGGGGAGGCGGGGAGATGAAGGAGCCTGTCTGAGAGAACAGAAACTAAGCTTTTGCTATTAGCTGTCATTAAATACACACATTTGGGGAAAAGTCTTTACACCACCAGGCCCTCATTTTTTTTTTCTTCTTCTTAAAATCTGTTCAAAATTAGATGAAGGGTTTTGTTTGTTTTCTTTTTCTTTTTTTTTTTTTTAAGGTTATAAAAAGCATAACGTCTTCTGAAATTGTGCACAAATTTTGTGTACTTATATGCATCAATACTTTTTTTCTAGGAAGAAGTGTAGGGTTTCCCTTAGCTCCTCAAGAATCCAGGTGACTGAAAAAGTGGAAGACCACGGGGTGGGACAATGGGGTCTGTAGATGCTGATGCATCCGGTTGCAGAGCACATCCGCAGAGATCTTAACCCGGCTACAAAATCTGTCCCACAAAACCTTCTTCAGTTTCCATTTATCTTGATGAACTGTATTTTTTTCCCCACTGAAAATAAAGGGAGGGGGACAGTGAATAAAATCAAATCGAATTTACTCTCCATAAAAATTTTAAATGATTTCAAGAAATATTTTTATACCAGTAGCTAATGAAAATCTATTTTATTATAAGACGTTTAGACACTTTTGTTTCACTCATGCTGATTGTTTTAATATTTCTTTTTGAGTTAACTGACTTGAAACAAAAGGCTTGGCTCCTCCTTCCAACCTGCTTTTTTCCTCCCTCCCCTCTCTGAAGCTTCAATGTGCTGTGAAATGATGATGGATTAGTTACAGTTCTATTTGAGGTAGTAATTATCATTTTATAAAGATTTGATCCCTGAGATATGTTAAATAGCAGCTATTTCTATAACACAATAACTGGTTTAAAATTAGAGAAAAGAAGGAAAAATGACACCAGGGAACCCGAGGAGCTTGTAAAAGAAGAGGTGCACGCAGGGGAAAATGAGGAGCTGAGAGAGAAAGAGCACGTTTACACACCCAGACACTATCAAACCCTAAACTGGGAACTAGGAGGGAAAAGGACTATTACTAACGGAACAAAGGTAGCAACGGCGAAATAAAGTGAACATGACGAAAACATCACAGTTGAGCCTTTCAAAAAATCTCAAGGCGTTGGATGGCCTCTTGCTAATTAAGGCGAAGACAAGGCGAGGAGAAAACACCAGAGCTAGAGATGGTGCCAGTGATTATCAGATAAATGCCAAAAGATGGGAGGGGGGAATAATCTTTTGTGGCAGAGACGCACCAGATAGTGAGGAATGCTGATTCCTCCCTCCCCCCTCAGACAACATCCACAAGGTATAATGAGAAAAGGATAAAATGGGCACAAGCACCTGCTTTCTAACAATTATTCTAGATAATTCCCGATGCTTTTCAAGTACCCGTTTTCGAGTACACTGATCGGAAACAGGAGGGGCTCCTGGATCCCAAGGGATGGTTAGCGGTATCCCCAGGCAGGGACCGCTTGCTGGTTAACCCTGAGGGCGCCAGCAGGAGCCCCTGTCCTCAGACGAACCGGGCCCTCAGGAGACCACGGCTGCTCGCGAGCCCGAGCATCCTCCTCCCGGCTTTCCTCTCATTCAAGAAAAACCCTGGGGTTTCAGGAACCGCACCCGCCTCGCCTCGGGGCTGCGGTGGCCGCCTCCGGGGAGGTGGTGGGGGGTGGAGGGGGGCGCATCCTCACTCTGCGCGCGCCGCGGATGGAGCGCGCGCCCCGTCTGTCGCCATGGTAACGCTCGCCCGGCCGCCCGAGGGGCTTGGCGGGAGAGCGGCGCGCTCAGGCAAGATGGCGTCCGCGAGGTCGCGGGGTGCGCAGTGAGCGCCGGCCGCCGTCGCTCCGCCCGGCCCGTCGCGCCTCAGGTCCGCCCGCCCGCTCGCTCGCCCGCGCGCGCGCGCGCCCCCCGCGGGCCCATGGCGGCGACAGGTGCGGGCGCGCGGCGGCTCGCCGGGCTGCCGCGGGCCGGGCGCGCCCCTCGCTAACGCGCGCGTAACTTTTCCTCGCCGCGGCCCCCCGCGGCCTCCGCGCCACGCCCCCCGGGCCGCCGCCCCGCCGAGGTGCCGTCTTGCGGGCCGCCGCGGGAGCTGGGAGCGCCGGGCGGCGCGGCTCCACCATGGCCCTGACCCTGTTCGGTGAGTGCGGTTCCCGGCTCCCCGCCGCGGACGGGCCGCGCCCCGGAGCCTCGTGCGGGGCCGCGGGGCGCGGGGCGGGCCGGCCGCCGAGTCCCGGCTCCTGGAGCGCGGCCCCGCGCGCCGCTCCCATTGTCTCCTCTCCGGCAGGGCGGATGGGCGTGAGCTCCCCGGCCAGTCCTGGGGTCGCGGTAAATGCACGGTGCCTCTCCGACACGCCAACTTGAGAGGGAAGTTGGCTAGTTGTTTGCAAACCATTTTTTCCCCAAGTCGGTAAATAAAGATCCTGGAAAGTTTATTTATCTTGAACAAGGTGTGAGAGCATCCCCAGCCTCTCTAGAATTGCCCCGTCCATAGCCTGTTGGATTGTTGGGCATTTGGGGAGGACTTGGTACATTGCACTGGAAATGAAAATAATATGTGAACTTAATTTGGTATTGGTTAAAATTGAAAATATGTGCGCTGACGAAAGAGGACAGAAGAAAGTTGGTGACTGGAAGGTAACTCATCAGCATAATTTTGAGTATTTGATTGGGAAATGTTATTTTGTGGATGCAGTTACTGTAACACTATTGTTTCGATGGCTAAGACAGTTTGCAATGACAGTGGGTTGGGGGAAAAGCACTGAAAAGGTACATTGCTTCCTTTTTACAAAAACATACCTTGGTATAGCCTTTCAAGAGAGCTCAGTATGTCTAAACTTGGATTTGCAAAGAACTTAGTCTTTCACAGTAGTAAGGTACCATGATGTGTATTACGGATAACCACGGGGACGTTTCTCCTAAGTTATTCAGCATATTTCATTTTCCAGCTAAGTTTTAATTGTGTCATCTGATCGGGTGATATTGTCGCCTACCATAAATGCTTTGTGTTGTAAATACCTGCAGGTGACTTCAGCTGCTAGTGTCAGTCACTCTGTTTCTCCTTTCTCTGAAAAAATAAAATGTGTTGTTTTTGCCCTACCTCGTATTTATTTATTTTATTTTTTTTCCTACCTCGTATTTAAATTTGCATTATTTAGCAGAAATGGAGACTCTTTATAAATGTTAGGAGGCTGTACTCCTAGCTGGTCTTTTCTTCAGAAGCAGTGGTGGTAGCTAGTTAGCAACTGTTGCAGATCCAGAGGAAGATCTCTTTAAAACGATATCTGATTAACCTACCCTAGTTCCTAATGGGATATTCTGCATTTTTAAGGATTTCAAAAGTAAATTGTACTCATCTAGTATATTTTAGAATGAAGACATTGCTGATAAAGCAGTTAAACTGGGAAAAAACAACACTCTTTAAAAAGGATTCCTAACTTGAAAGCCTTTACCTAGGTGGACTTCTACCTGTATGGGAAACTGCCCCATCCCTCAGCATGAGTGGCTTGCTTTCTATATTCTAATATGTGCTTGTGGAAAATAGAATTCGGTTTACAAAAATTGTAATTATTGTTGGTGTATTATAAAACATCCCTCTGAACAGAAGTAGGGGTGAGTGAGGGGGTGGGGCGAGGCAGTGCTGAGAGAGTGAAAGAGACTGACTCCTTCTCTGTAGCCCAGGCTTGCCTGGAACCTACTCACTAGCCCAGGTGCCAGGATTATAAGGATGAGCCACCACACCCACTTTTTTTTTTTTTTAAAGTAGTGATGGAGCAGTGGCTGTTTTTTAACAGTGTCTGGTGCAGACCACTCCTGTTTCCTTTGTCATCTGTCTGTCTGCTAAAATGCAGGTGCTTTTGTCAAAGTCTGGGGGGGGGGTATTTTTAAAGAGATGTGCACACACATCTAGAGAGCTATTGAGTTGCAGGTAAATACTAGCAGAGGGCCCAGTTCACAAAACCTTTTTGCATATGTGAAGAGAAGTGCTCCAGAGTTAGAAGAACCGGGTTTGACTTTAGGCTCCCTCATCCCCCCCGCCCCCAACCCCCTGTATACCTGGGTTTAGAAACGCGTCTTGTCTTTATAGTCAATCTTTTGGACGTGTGAGAGGAAGCGCCTGTCGCCTCCATCTCATGCTACACCCTAGTCCGGTTTCTTTTCTTTCTTTTTCTGCTTTTGTTTTGTTTTTGAGACAGGACCTTGAACCCAGGGATGCTCTTGCCTCAGCCTCTGGAGTGCTGAGACTACGGGGCTGTTTACTCTTAGTGACCAACTGAGAGGAGCAGCTGTAGGTTCTGTGAGATGCTGATGAGGACTTGGGGCTTAGATGAATGTGCTCAGTCGGCAAGTTTGAGCTCATCAGCCTGTGCCTCTGACTTCCCAGAGTAACCACTGCTGAATGTCTTGACTATCGTGGTCGATGGCTGTCTTGACTGTCTTGTTATACTGCAAGGGTATTTACAAGAGTATACTCCAGTTCTACTTGTGTTTTAAATTTTAATTCATCCTTTAAGTTAGGTAATTTCAGAAGCTCTTATTTAGTGTTTTTCTATGCACCTGTTTTTTTTTTTTGAGTGTGCAGTGTATGTGTTTATGTGTAGGTCAAAGGTCAACCTCAGGGGTCATTCATTGGGAACCGTCCTCTGTGATTATGTGTTTGTGTCATCGTGTAGTTCTTCGGGTTCCTTTTCCCTTTTGTTCAAGCAGGGCTGTTGGGGGATGGTGCTGTGCACTGTGTGCTCGATGCTGATGTATGTGCTCAGAGATCTGGTTGCAGTCCAGACAGTGCCATCTATTGAAGCATCTCCTGGCTCAAGGTAAAAATTGTTCTCCATCATCTCTGATTGGTTAATAAAAGAACTGAACAGCCAATAGCAGGGCAGGAGAGTTAGGGTTGGACTTCCCAATCTCAAGGATGGGGTCTCAGGTGTGGGAGTCGCATATGGACAGAGATGGAGCAGGAACAGCTAGGGTGAGAGTGGATGGCAGGAGCAGGGCAGGTTGGGAACTGCTCGACAGTGTAGACAGGTTAGAATGGATGAGTATCTGCCTGGCTCAGTGCTCTGAAGCTTGTTAGTAAATGCAGTAGGTCTCCATGTCATTATCTGGGAGCTGGAATGGGAGTGGGGAAAAACTGTTATATTATTTTACACAGCGTCTCTCACTGGCTGGAACTTTGCCAGGCTGGCCAGCAGCTCTAGGAATCTGCCCATTTCCATTGTCATCATGGGTTCTGAGGCTCTGAGTTCAGGATAAACATGAGGACCTGACCTAGTGTGTGTGTGTGTGTGTGTGTGTGTGTGTGTGTGTGTGTGTGTGTGTGTGTGTGTGTGTCGTGCGCATGCAATCTCCTGTTCATGTGCATGTGGCAGTCAGAGGATATCTATCTATCTATTTCCAACTTATATTTTGAGACAGTCTCTCACTGAACCTGGAGCTCACTGTTTAAGTTAGGGTGGTTGGCTGGCAAGCTCTCAAGATCCTCCTGTTGTCCTCCCCCTCTGTCCACACCCCGTACCCCAGTGCTGGGGTTACAAGTGTGCGCTGTGTGCTGCTACACTGGCTTTTCATGGGTCATGAGGATCCAAACTCAGATCCTTACGCTTGCCCAACAAGCATTTTACCCACTTGACCGCTTTCCCCAGATCCCCAGCTTAGTTTTTGAGACAGAGTCACTCACTGGGACTTGGGGTTTGCCTTGTAGGCTAGACCGGCCAGCCAGAAAGCTGTGGCACTCTCCCTACCCCAGTGTCTCTGGTGTTGAGTACATAGGAACTGGCCTCCAGTCTCTGCTTTTTACCTGGGTTCTGGGGATTGAACTCAGGTCTTTGTACTCTCCGGGAAGTCACTTTACCGCCGTCTCCAGCCCTAAGGCTTTCACTTTCACCGTCAAAACTCACATATACATTGAAGATGTTTATCTTTGAAAATTCAAACTTTTCCTTCACAGTTCATATGAATCCATCAACCTTGATACTTTTCTTTTGTTTCAAAATTACATTTTCTTAGTTAACGGAGTGGAAGGGGAACAGGAAGTGCTAGGGTGCCTGTCTGGAGGTCAGAGGAAGTTGCTTCTGTCCTGGGGATTGACCTCCTGTCCCTAGACCTGCTAGCTACTCCCTGCTGGGCAGCTGTCTTACTGGCGCAAAGTTAGTTTTTGTTTGTTTTGTATTTGGGAATGAACCTAAGGCCTCCTGCGCGCTAGGGGAACATCCTTCTCCTAAGTCACATCTCCAGCTTGATACAGTTTTTAAATCCTTGCCCTCAAAAATAGACAAATATATTTCAGATAGACTTACCTCACAGGCTTTTCTCATTTGGTCTACAAATCCTTGCTGCAGCATGCAGGGTGTGTGGTGCGTTCTGTGGTGCTCTCTTTGCCTGGGCTCTAGTGCATACGCGTAGTTCACGCACCCGGACTCTGTAGTCAGTGATGAAGGCCTTGGACATTTTGCCAGAATCTCTCAAACAGGGGAGCGCTTGTTTCCTAGTAAGTACTAGAATAATAGGAAAGTCTGAGATCATCTAATTTAGGCCCTTTTGTAGCTGTGACTGACAGAATATTGTGACAGGCCACACCTATAGAGCCCTAGTTGGCATAATTGGGTGAATTACCATGCTATCATGTCATCCTTTGGCAGGAATCTCATCATTTATAGCTTAAAGGGTTGTGGTTTCTACCAGGCCAGTGATGAGTCTGGGAGCTCACCACAGTTCCCTGCCTGACTGAACCTTGAACAATGCTTGTCTCTGTCTGGATAGTTGGTGTTGGTGCCATGTTGGTGCCACCTCACCCCCACTGCCACGTAGTTGCCACCATTATAACCATAGGTTACTAAAAAAGTGCAAGGAAAATGGCTCCCAGAGGCTCATATATATTTGAATACCTGATCCCAGGTTGGTGGAACTGCTTGGGAAGGATTAGGAGGCGTGGCCTTGCAGGAGGCATGGTATCACTGGGGGCGGGGTTTGAGATTTTAAAAGACTTGTACTATTCCCAGTGTGCTCTCTGTCTTGTAGTTGTGAGTTATGAGAAGAGCTCTCAGCTGTTGCTACCACCATGCCTTTATTCTGTCATCACTGTCTCCAAACCGGTGAAACTGTAGTTCTAAATAAATGCCCCTTTTCTTTTTCTTTCTTTCCTTTTCTTTTCCGTGTGTGTGTGTGTGTGTGTGTGTGTGTGTGTGTGTGTGTGTGTGTTGTTTTGTTTTTCGAATTAGGGTTTTTCAGTATAGCCCTGGATGTCCTGGAACTCACTGTGTAGCCCCGCCTGGCCTCTAACTCAGAGATCCAACTGCTCCTGCCTCCCAAGTGCTGGGATTAAAGGTGTGTGCCACCACCCCCTGACACATGTTTTCTTTCATAAATTACCTTTGTCGTGGTGTTTTATTATAGCAATAGAAAAGTCATTAAGATAGAAACTGGTACCAGGGAATGGGCTATTGCTTGACACGCTTGACATGCTGTGACATGCCGAGACCCTGAGACTTTGAAGATGCTGTTTTTGTTATTGTTTTGTTTTCTGAGACAGGTTTTTTCCTCTGTGTAGCCTTGCCTGTCCTGGACTCTCTTTGTAGACCAGGTTGGCCTCGAACTCAAAGCAATCTGCCTGCCTCTGCCTCCCAAGTGCTGGGATTAAAGTCGTGCGCCACCATGCCCAGTTGAAGGTGCTGTTTTTTGGAGGCCTGTGGCAGGCTTTGGGACTTTTGACTAGGAAAGTGGCTGAGCATTGTAAGTGGGTCTTAATTGTCTGGGAAGACAATAGTGCGGGAAGACAGCAGTGTGGACTAGAGGGGATAACACTATCAGCAGCTGGCCTAGAGAGCACTCTTGTGCCACTTTGGCAGTGACTGCAGCTGCCTTCTGCCCTGGTCCCAAGAGTCTGCCTGAGGCGAAGTCAAAAAGTACTGGATTAGTTTCCTTGCTGGGAGAGATTTCAAGACAGCTGGTTATGGACTCTGTGACATGGTGATTAGTAACCACTACTATGTAGGTCTACAGTGAAAAAGCAAACTAAGCAAAAAGAAATACAAAATGTAATTTGAGGAGAAAATAGCACCATGAAATTTATGGAAGCCAAAGCTGTTCTAGAAGAGATGAGAAGAAGACAGACAGACCTGATCTGAACTGAATAGAGGGAGGGTGAGCTCAGGGAAAGACCCCAAGTAACTAAGTTTCTTCCATGTAAAAAGGAAAGGTGTGAGGGGTCTCTTGCTCCTGAGAAGCAGGAGAAGAGGAAAGCTGATGTATATGTGACTCAGGAGAGCTGCGGCCAGCTGTGTGGCAGGGAGTGCCTGCACGGAAGCCCAGAGAGGCCATTTTGTGTAGCTGTGAAAGTAGCTCCAATTGTGTGGGAGCCCCCAAGATGTTGATGATGTCAGAGCCCTGGGATATCTGCTGATGAGAGCTTCAAACAGGATGTAGAACCAGTCCAAGAGAAAAAAGTGTCTTTTAGTCAGTAAAGGTAGAAGGACAGAGCCATTTACGCCTCCAGACATCAGACATGGCGCTACAACGGTGGTTCTCAACCTGTGGTCACAGCCCCTTTGGAGGTTGAATGACCTTTCACAGGAGCTGCATATCAAATGTTTACATTACAATTCAGAACAGTAGCAAAATTGTTGTTACAAAGTACTATGGTTGGGGGTCACCACACCACAACATGAGGAATTGTGTTAAAGGGACACAGCATTACAAAGGTTGAGTTGCCCTGCTAGTTTTTGGTCTTACTTTTGTTCAGTATTTTCTCCCTATGTCCTAATTCCCCCCTTTTGGGATGGTAATATGTATTCTGTGCTACTGTATGTTAGAACTGTTGCCACGGACCATCTCAGCTGGGTATAGGTCCTTGGGAACAGGAGTTCTCGAAGTGTCGATGGGCAGGGATTCGGCGAGTGACAAACAGAGACAAACCCAGGGACAGTTTGAATTTGAGTGTATTTTTGCAGGCAAGCAGTCTAGATTTTTATACATATTTTTTTAAACAGGGACTGTTTTGTGGCTACATTTTCCATGGAGTAGATTCAAGGGAGTCAGTGAAGCAATCAGGCATACACAGTACAAAGTACAGAGTGCAAAGTAGTAATATTGTCATTTTTGAGTAATCGACTTGAATCAAAGAATACAGGGTACAGAATGCAAAGTAAAGACGTCATCATTCTTAAATTATTGGCTTGGTATCAGTCCGTTTGTGCTCTTTTTTTCAAGGGTCAATGTTCTCTCATTTTTTGCTCAGCACTTGTGTGCTAGGAGTGTGGGAGCCAAGACAGTTTTTTTCTTAGTTCTCCTTTCTAATATCTGAGCGCCACTATTTGGAACTTTCTGAAACACTTTATTTCTTTGTAAGTCATAATATAAATTATTAACTAATGAATAGTTCTTAGCCATATTTATATTTTTAACATTTATTTATTTATTATATATACAGTGCTCTGCCTGCACACCTGCCCACCAGAATAGGCCATTAGATCACATTATAGAGGGTTATGAGCCACCACCATGTGGTTGCTGGGAATTGAACTCAGGATTTCTGGAAGAGCAGTCAGTGCTCTTAACCTCTGAGCCATCTCTCCAGCCCCATATTTCTTTTAATAAGTGGGGAAGACCAGCAGACCTTGGAGGTGAACTCTGGGCTTGAATAGTCCCTGGCTGCAGTCCCATGTTAGTGAGTTTCATGTTTGAAGGGTCCTGGTATGGGAGTAAGGTTAGGAGAAAGAATAGAGACAGAACATGCTGACACAATGAGAAAAAAGGTTGCATTCAATTACTCCTGGCAGGAACATCAGACCCATTCCAGGAGGCTCTCCCTGGGCCAGGGTTGTCACCTCGGGTTGTGCAGCAGCATTTGTCACACAGACTCCACTGGAGGGGTCGTGACAAACTATGTAATTTGCCTTTTGACTTTACAGGGTCTATAGTAAAGATATCCCTTGAGTCTCAGAGATTTGGACTCTTAAAAAGTGTTAAGGTAGCTGGGAGTGGTAGCGCACTCCTTTAGTCCCAGTGCTCAGGGAGGCAGAGGCAGTCAGATCTCTGTGTGTTCCAGACCAGCCTGGTCTACAAAGTGAATCCAGGGTATAGAGAAACCCTGTCTCGAAAAACAACAACAAAAGTGTTGAGGCTGAGCATGACTATGGGGACTTTTGAGGGTGGAGTGAATGAATTTTGTATTATGATGCAGCTACAAGCCTATAGGGTCTGGGCTATGAAGTGTGCTGATTTGAAGGCAAATGGCCCCCATAGGCTTAGGTATTTGAATGCTTGATTCCTAGTTGATGGAACTGCTAGGATTCTGCTTCAGTCAGCCTACCTGTGATGTCAGTGCCTACCTGCCGCTGGCTGTGGCCCTGCTCAAGATTATAAAAGGACAGACTCACCTCGACCCTCGCTCTCTTACCTCTTTTCTTCCTCCCCTCTCCCTCTTGCCTCTTTCTTTGTCCCCCCCCCCCCCTGTTTTTCTCTGGGGCTACCCCCTGCCTTTCCTTCTCTCTCCATGCTCATTTAACAAACTTCTCCATATAACATCTGTTGCCTGGCATCTTATTTTTTAGTTATTAAATTCCAGGTGGTTTGGGGCAAGCGTGCCTAGGGTAATCTGAGTCCTAGCCAGTGGCAGCGGGAAATAGGAGAGCAGCAAGAGAAAGGAATTTGTTGCAGACAGTGAAGAGAGATGGGGCTCCACCGTGAGGACAATGGAATGGCCCTTTCGGTGTTGTATCCCGGTTTCAGCACCAATTTAATTTTCTTCTTCTTCATCCTCCTCCTCTTCCTCTTCTTTTTCTTTTTCTTCCTCCACTTCTTTTTCTTCCTCCTCTTCCTCTTCTTCTCTTCCTCCTTCTCCCCCCTTCTCTTCTTCTTCTTCATTTTCTTCCTCTTATTATTTTTCTTCTCTTCCTCCTCTTCTTCCTCTTCCAGCATAAAACACTGCAGAATTGTTAGAAGAATGGCTTTGTATTCAAGAACCTCTAAGAAATTTTTATTTTTGTAGATTGCTTTTTCCTTTCCCTAAGGAAAAAAACTGCCCCTGTGTGTTTTGAGTGGTGGTTTTAAGTTGAGAAGAGTGTGGGCTTATGAGAGTTCAGCTGTCAGCTGTGATTTGTAAAGGTGACAGGTGACAGAAGTCCAGGCAAGCGCGTGGTGTGGCCCACAGCTACTTACTGTTCTTCATCCAGCTGACCTCAGAGCTGCTCGTTTCCCTTTATGTGAGGCAGGACAACAAAGGATGGAGTCCAAGAACCATCCATTGTTACTAGGATACACTTTTATGACCTCAAACTTGATGTTTTGAAAACTAAATGGATGCCCTAAGCTCTTTAATTAGCTGCACTCCTTCCTGCTGTCCCGTTTCTGACATCAGCCAGTACTGCATGTTCCTTCTGTTGGTTTCTGGGCATTGAGCTCAGGTCCTAAGGCTTGGTGGCAGGCATCTTTACCAGCTGAGTTGTCTTGTTGGCCCAGTGTATTTCTGTAGTTTGTGTTCAAGATTAAAACTTCATGTTTTCAGCCGGGCATGGTGGCACACGCCTTTAATCCCAGCATTTGGGAGGCAGAGGCAGGCAGATCGCTGTGAGTTCGAGGCCAGCCTGGTCTACAAAGTGAGTCCAAGACAGCCAAGGCTACACAGAGAAACCCTGTCTCGAAAAACCAAAAAAACAAAAAACAAACAAAAAAACCTTCATGTTTTTGTCACTTTGTAATTTAAAAAAATTAATTCATTAACTAATTAACTTACATCCCAATTTCAGTTTCCCCTCTCTCCAGTCCTTCCCCCCACTTCACTCTACTGCCCCCAATCCACTCCACCTCCATTCTCTTCAGAAAAGAGGAGACCTCCCATGGAGCATCCTCTCCTACTGAGGCTAGGAGAGGCAGCACAGTAGGGGGAAAGGGTCCTAAAGTTAGGCAACAGACTCAGAGACAGCCCCTGTTCCCACTATTGGGAGTCTCACCTGAAGACCAAGCCACCCAGTTGTAACATATGTGCAACGGACTGAGGTCAGTCCCCTGCAGGTTCCCTGGTTGGCAGTTCAGTCTCTGTGAGCCCCTATGGGTCCAGTTTAGTTGATTCTAAAGGTTTTCCTGTGGTATCCCCCACCCCTGTGGATCCTACAATCCTTCCTTCTCCTCTTCTCCAGGATTCCCCCAAACTCTGCCTGTTGTTTGGCCATGGGTCTATGCATCTGTTTCCATTAGTGCCTGGGTGAAGCCTCTCAGACGACACTTATGCTAGGCTCCTGTCTGTAAGTATAGTGGAATATCATTAACAGTGTCAGTGGTAAGCTCCCTCTCAAGGCATGGGTCTCAAGCTGGACCAGTCATTGGTTGGCCACTCCCTCAATTTCTACTCCATCCTTACCTCAATGCATCTTGTAGGAGGGACATATTGTAGGTTGAAAGCTTTGTGGCTGGGTTGGTGTCCCAATCACTCCACTGGAAGTCTTGCCTGGTTACAAGAGATGGCCATCACCTTGTAATTTTAACTTAGTTGGCAATTGTCCGTAGCTCAGAATGCGTCTTATCTATTTTTTGTTGTTTTTGTTATCTTATTTTCAGTCTTTAAAGGAAAGATACCCATATATTCTGGCAATTTTGTGGCCCCGTAAAGGCAAATGTATCTCTTACAGTGAGATTGGTTGCTTTTGTGAGCACAGTTGTTCAGTTTGTGGTATAATGATGATTGGATTGTACTGTTTTGTATCACGTGACAACCTCTTTAGACTGAAAGCAGAGACCGGACAGTATTATCTGCAGACAGGATTTGGTAATCTAGGCTGATTAGCTGGCCTTTTCAGTGTTGCTATGTGTCCATTGTTGCATTGGAAACGAAACCTCCTTCACGAGAGATCCTGCTGCAGGGAGAGAAATTCGAGAAGCTTTGACTGTGACAATTCTCGTTCCTTCAGAGCTTCGCAGGCTGTTCACAGAGTGGTGGCGACAGGGGCATTCTCTTTAGGTCTCCCTTTCAGACCTGGTGGGCTGCCAAGTTCAGAGGGCATTCATAGACTGGTCCTCTACTTAAAAATTGGACGGCCAATGTTTTTGTTTTGTTTTGACTTTTCTTTCTTTCTGTTTTTACTTTGATAGTCTCGCTGTGTAACTCATGTTAATCCTTAAACTCTACGTAGTCCAGGCTGGACCCGAATTTGTAACTCTCCTGCATTTGTGTCCTGAGTACTGTGCTTACACCTGTACCATTGTGCCCAGCTCCCTGGGTGTTTTCAGGAGAAAACAATAAGCAGTGAAGCACAAAGCTCACACAACTGTTTTTCAGAATGTGCTAAATATATTAAGCGGTGGTCCATAAGTAAACCCAGTAAGTAGGCATGCTGGTGCACATCTGTCTGAGTACTTGGGATATAGAACCAGTGTGGCCTGGAGTTCAGAGTCTTGCTCAGCTGCATAGTAACATCGAAGCAGGCATATACCACAGAAGACCATGTCAGGAGACGGAGGAGAGGGCACTCAGTCGCTTCCAGGACATTTCATATAATGCTTATAACATTTCTTTTAACAGTGAACTGCTGAGAAGTTGTGAGGTCAGCATCTTCTTGCTACTTCTCGGTGTTGGTTTGGTGCTGTCACTGTTTTGGTTGTTTGGTGACATTTGTTAACTCCTCAGGGTACCAGAGATGCTCATGTGTGTGTACAGCCTGTCTAGTGAAGAAAGAGAATCTTACCTCGTCATTATCAACTTAAAACATCTATCTAAACCTAAAAACATCTTAACCCCTGAACAACTAAGCTTAATTATAAAACTAAACTATCAATCCCATTAGAGACTTGAGAAGGAATAAAATTGATTACCTGAGTGAACCAGAATGCAGGTTAGTAGTTTCCAAATGAGAAGATGACAGAGATATGATAGATAGTGATTTACATTCAGAATTTTAGACACACCAAGATAGGAAAGATGTTTTCTTCAAGGCTGCCAAATACAAATAACCAAAACACTAAGAATGTAACATTTATATAATTCCTGATTGTGTCATGGTTTTTCTTGCTGTAGGTAGTTTATTGTATATATGTGTAATGTATAAAAAATAAAAATAGCTAATAAAAAAGTTAAAAAAAAAAAGAAAGAGAATCTTTATCCCAGGACTTGTGAGGCAGAGGAAGGCACAGTTTGAGGCTAGACTTCTCCATAAAGCGAGATTCAGGACAGCCAGGGCTACACAGACAAACCCCATCTCAAAAACAAACAAACAAACAAACAAACAAACAAAAAACAGAAAAAGGAGAAGAAAAAGAAGAGGAGGAGAACCTTGAAAAACCAAAATGTCCTAATTTTCCTCACTGTGATGTTTAAAGGTTAATCCTAGGCTTGAAAGTTGTATAATCCTTAACAAAACCAGATCCTCTAGTCTTGTCACTTTATTCTTTCAGTTGAAATCATAAGGATAAATTTCCTTAAACAGAAAAGTGGGCAAGATGGGCCAGTAATAAGGTAATAAAAAGGAAGATGCTGACCTTGTTACTGTAGGGAGGTGGTCACTTTGGAGGCCTGGCTTCCTGAGTTTTCCAGAGAGATGGACATGATCATCTAGAGCCTTGCTTTGCCTCTCCTGCTGCTTTCCTAGGTCTGTCCAGACAGGGGAGCTCTGAGCCCTTGCTCACTCTAGTCTCCCTAGTCTTTACCCTCTCCCCCCAACCCCCTCCACAGGAGCACCCACAAATGTTCTAGTTTATGGAGGGATTGGTGGAAAAAGCAGTGTTGGTGCTCAGTCTCCAGCCCTTGTTTCTCTGAGGTGTGGCTACACGTGCACACACATACTCTCAATGTGGTGTGACTTCACTCTTCTAATTAAGACAGAGACATTTGAAATTTTCCTACAATTTTTTGGCAAATAATTTTAAATTAAAAATTATAAGATTTCAGCAGATAACATGTAGGATTTTTATATTTTATGGTAACCTGTTTTCTATTATCAGATGTGGATGGAAAGTTAATGCATTTTCAGTGAATTAATATTGAATAACTTTAAAAAGATATGTCCTAAAAATTCCATTTTATGCTGTGTGGTGGCAGCAGTGGCACATACCTTTAATCCAGGACTTGGGGAGGCAGGTGATTCGCTGTGAGTTTGGGACCAGCCTGTCTGTCTACAGATTAAGTTCCAGGACAGCCAAGGCTACACAGAGAAACCTGGTCTCGAAAAGCCAAATAAATAAAATAAAAATTCCATTTTCGTTCTCCCATAGGCACAAGAATGCATTCAGTTTGGCTAGACAGGTTTGCCATTGAGCTCCAAAGATCCTGCCTGTACCACTTCCGGGGTCACAGACACGTGTGACTGTGCCTGGCTTTTTAATGTGGTTGTCGGATACCTGAACCTAGGTATTCAGGCTTGGGTGGCAGGCTCCTTGTCGGTAGCCACCTCCCACCCCTTCTATGTATTTTCAACCGACATCTTTTATGTGACAAGAAACAGTTATTGCTTTGGGTGGTGCCAGTGATCAAACCTAGGGCCTGGGCCTGTTAGGCAAGGTACATGTTTTTAAATTCCAAGTCTGTGGCAATACCTCTGAACTGCATGGTCTCCATACCAAAAGGCCCGGCTATACAGTGAATGCGCTTCATTCACTGTTGTGAACAAATGGAGCTGTTTTTAATTAAAGATGAAGATCTGGCATGTCTACTCTAGTCTGTCATGTGTAGATCGTGTGCATTTAGTGCTTATATGCTTATAACATTTTTTTTTTTTTAATGGAGCTAAGATCAAACCCAGGCCTCATAACTCTAGGCAAACACTTTACATTGTCACTGAGCTGGGACCCCAGCCCACCTGATTTATTAAATCATTAACTTCTGCTTATCAGAAAACAGATTTATGGCTGTTTCTTTTCATTAATTCCATTTATTTTAGATTCTTTGTAACTTTTTTTAGTTTGTTTTTTTGTGGACAACTCCCCTCCCCTCGTGAGACACAGTGCTCTCTCTATAGCTTTGTTTGATATATCATAAAACTGTGAGAAATATTCTTACTTCTCCACCAACTAGGTGCTTTTTAAAGTCCATTTGATATATGGCAGTCCCAGCCTAGCTCCTTCAGGTAAGGATCAAATATTGTGGTATGACTAGAAATATTCTAAGTTCTTTTATTTTAATTTATTTATTATGTATACAGTGCCCTGCCTGCATATATGCCTGTAGGCCAGAAGAGGACAGTAGATCACATTATAGATGGTTATGAGCCACCAGGTGGTTGCTGGGAATTGAACTCAGGACCTCTGGAAGAGTAGTCAGTGCTCTTAACCTCTGAGCCATCTCTCCAGCCCCTAAGTTCTTTAGAAGGATCTTATTCACATGCATAAATGTGCAGGGTATGGCAGTGCATGGCTGTAACTCCATCAGCTGCTCCGCTGAGGCTGAGGCAGGCAGCCTGTGCTACATAACACGTCCCAGCCCAGCCCAGGCTGAAGTGAGACCGTCTCCACTCCCTACATACACCAATACCATCTGCTGTAGTAATTGACCTAAGGTCCTTGCAGAGTTACCTTTTGATTTAAATTACAATAACATTTTGGTTATTTGGAACCTTGTCAACATTTATAATGACTGGCTCTGAAACTCTGAAACAAGTGAAACAGTTTCTAGGAAGACCACAAGATGGCACTTGCCACCCTGTTTCTGTTTCCCCTTCAGTTTAAGGAGATTCGACAAAAGGAGTCTTAAATTTAGTACTCAGAAAATGTTTATTTCTAGAGAGGAGCCAGTTCCTCTGTTGACGATGTTAAGATTATTTTGAAATCACTGTAGACTAGAAAGAGCTGCTTCTGTTCATTGTATTTGTCCTTTGAACACCTTAAAAAGAAAATAGAGGTTTATTTTTTGTACCTGTTTAATGTATATAACCTATTATGAAATGGGAGATGTTTACAAACATACACACATAACATGCACATTGTCAGTGGAATGTATAATACTCTGGAGCCACTCAAAATTTAATAGATCAGTAACGGCCTTTACTATAAGGCAATCTCCACAGGCGCCACAGTGCGGCCTCATTTCCGTCTGAAGGGCGCTCGCTCTCCTTCTGTTCCATCATAGTATCTTCAGTTAACCAAATCCGGGAAGAAGCCAGAGCACACGTCTATAGATATCAGCCTTTGGACCACAAAGTATACAGGACTGGCCCAAAGTGCATTTGGATGGACAGACTTGAATGGCCATTGATAATCCATATATGTTTCATTATAAGCCATTTTTTCTCTCCTCCATACTGTTTTTATTTTAAATTTTCTCTATGAAATGGGGAACACAAAGTATCCTAGTCACTTTATATTATAAAGAAATTTTCAGTTATTGATACTTCTGATGGAACCATGTATTGTAACTAGCGTAACAATAAATAGGCTGCATTGTAAGAAAGCATGGGAAATGAAGACAGAAAACACAGGCTTATTAGGCATGTACTGTATATGTCTAGTTTCCAGTAATCTTAAAATAATGGGATTTATAAGGGGGTTAGCCACTAGCAATTGTTTCCAGGTAATTGTGTTGTTTTTACATTTAAAGGCAAGAAAGTATATTTGGAATGTGATATGGAATTTCTAGTTCTAAAACTTAGCAATTCCTGAGTCTAATTATGATAGAAATTTGCTGAAAGGAACAATAATGAAGTTAACAGGAATGTACTGACCTCCTCTATAAGAACTTCAAAAAGCCAGGAGAGTCTGCTCCCGAAAAGCCAGACGTAGGGGAGACTATAGGCTGGCCAGCCTAGGCTGCACTCAAGCACAGCTTGCTTTAATTTAGACAGTCATGATATCTGTCTCCCATTGCCCCCTCTAATCCCAGAATCAACAACCTGTTTGCTATTTATATTAACACTATTCTGTGTGAAGGGAATGATGCTGAGCTGATGTTGAGGTTGGAAGAGAGATTTGTATTAGCTGATCTGTAAAATCCCATCAGCAGAAGCACTGTGTTCCTAGAGGCTAAAGCAGGTAAGTACATTTAGGATACTTTGTTGCAGGAGCATTGCTTCCTGGCACGGTCTGAGTTTCCATAAGGGAGTCAAGTGCAGAAGCAAAGCCTTAGAACCAGACCAGTGAAAGGAACGTTTTTGTTGCTAAGTGAATCAGATTTGCAAATATCTAAGTTTAAGTCTTAAACCAAATCCTTGGGAGGCTTGTGAAAGTGTTCATTTTCCACTATTCTTCAGATGCTTTGTGAAGAAAGACTCTATTATACATGAAGAAAGAGTCATAAAGCTTTCTTTTCAGAACAAGTGTTGCATGGCCTTGCTGAGCTGGGGTACTGGCTGTGCTCTGTGGGCAGGCTGCTCGTGGGACGCAGGCCTTTGTTAGCTTGCCCGTTCCTGAGTCAGGGGCGCAGCGTTCCGCTTCGTGGTGGTTACTGACATCGCATCATTGTGCACAAGATCTCCTTTTAAAAGCTTGTAAAACATCTTTTTAAAGTTTAATTTTTATAGGCTTCATGTAAACATTGCATTGCAGTTCTGAACTAGGAACTAGAGAAATTCTGGTTGGAAGGATGCCGTGTGGGACCAGATGTGGGGCTGTTTGCCACAGCATAGCTGATACTAAGATGGCATTTTTAAATTTATAAAGTGACTTAGTTATTTTTCATGGATAAAATAAAAACTGTGCTTTCAATTGTATCCATTTGCAGTTTTTAAGCTTTTTTTTTCAGAGTCAAAGAGACTTCTTGGGGTGTGTGTGTGGGGAGCACGCCAAACATTTTAAACCATAAAAATTCCTTGTCTTTATTCTCTGGCTAGGGCTGTAATCTGCATGTGAGACCAAGTGGATATTAAACAACTTAGACAGAATTTTTTTTCTTTGCTCATCTTTTTGGCATTTCTTGTGAGATGTAAATGTGTGTGCAGTTTGCTAAGGAGAGGATTTATCTTTTTACTTTTCGAGTGGACAACTGCTTCACTAGCTGGGCTTTTCAGTATCTATTGCAATGTTTCATTTCATACTCAGATCCATCTTGTTCATTTCTTTTGATTTCTGATTATCACCATAACATTTTGTATGAGATCCTTGGATTGCTGTGGCCTGTACAGGCACTGTCTGTACTCTTTACCCCTTATCATGCAGTCGATGCAGTGTCACTCACTGTAAGGGGCCGTGTTTACCTAGGTCTCAGCATTAAAAAATAAGTGTGAACATGCATACAGAAAAGTAGATCATGGACAACTGCTCTTAAGCAAAATACACAGAAAGTTAAAACATAGGTAAGGGCCAGAGAATGTAAGTTGTGGGTTATTCCTAAGTGAGCACATGTTATGTTGCTCCCGAGAAAGCTCCTTGGTCCCTGCTTTGCTTTGTTGATCAGTTATAAACTATTAAAGAATCATTTATTTTGTCATATTACAGGAATTTAAAGTCATTAATGATAAGTATCTGTCTCTTGCAGACTATAAAAGCCATGAAAATATTTTCCGTTGCTGTTATTTCTCTGTGCTTGTTGGTCTGAATCACATTTTTTTTTCCTTCAAGATAAAGTCTCTCTGTGTAGTCCTGGCTGTCTGTCAGAAATCTGCCTGCATCTGCCTCTTGAGTCACATGATTCTCTTTCACTTTCCAGTGGCAATGACCTTTTGTTTTCTAGTCCCTAGGACTCTACAGTTTGGAGGGCACTCTAACAGTGTTAGTGCAGTAAGCATGCAGATAGTATTTCAGATCAAAGGTTTTTTCCTAGCTGCCAGACATAAGTCACTGTTTATTAGGAAGTTTTACCTTGAGTTTCAAATTAAACAAAAGACTCTTTGGTTATTTAGGAATAGGTAATGATTTGCCTGTCTATTTTTGAATCTACTGGACCACATTTCAAACATGAAGTATATTTGGCATTGGTTCTGAGTCCTATGGTAGAAGTGGGAAAACAGTGATTGCTTTAAATAGAGATACGTCTTGGAAAGTTCTTCCAAGTATGATGTTTTCTAGGTGTTCCTTTGACATGTTTCATATTAGTTGGTTAGGACTTCATTAGCTTTTAGTTGTGTTCCTGTAAGACATCTCTTGTATTGCTTATGAATCACATATTACTTTATATGCCTTTAGCCAATACCTATATCTGCATTGTTTTGTGCTTGATTTATGCATATGTTTATATGTGTATGTATATTTTGTGCACATACATTTACTTGTCATGTTCACTTTTTTAATTCAAGAAAATATTTATTAATACTAATTATACACAAATGTATATATACTATAAAATAGTTTTTAAAACGTCAAGAAATAAAACACTATCACAAAAGAGGCATGGCCTGTCGTGATCAAATTCTTTTTTTTTTTTTTAATTAAAAAAGTTTTAAAGATGTATTTATTTATTATTGTGTATACAGTATTCTGCCTGCATGTAAACCTGCAAGCCAGAAGAGGGCATCAGATCACATTATAGATGGTTGTGAGTTACCATGTGGTTGCTGGGAATTGAACTCAGGACCTCTAGAAGAGCAGTCATTGCTTTTTAACCTCTGAGCCATTTCTCCAGACACCCTCCCCCTTTTAAAAACATTTTATTTTATTTATGTATGGGTATTTTGCCTGCATGCATATCCATATCCCCTGGAACTAGAGTTACAGACAGTTGTGAGCTGCCATGTGGGTGCTGGGACTTTAACCTGGGTCCTCTAGAGGAGCAGCCAGTGCTCCCAACCGCAGAGCCATCTCTCCAGCCCCCAAATTTTTAAAATGAATTTTAACATAAACATTTATATTATTACACATGAATAAAATAAACTACATACAACAGGAAGAACCATGAGACAATCAGGAATTATATAAATGTTACTTTCACAGTGACTTGACTATTTATATTTGCCAAACTTGAAGAAAACATCTATCTTGTTGGGTCTGAATTTCTGAATGAAAACCAATATCTGTCATATCTCATCTCTATTAACTTAAAACATCTATCTTGATCTAAAAACATCTTAACCCTTAACCAACTGAGCTTAATTGTAGGACTAAACTATCTGGTCTTCCACCCCATCAGAGACTTGAGAAGGAATAAACCTTAAATACCTGAGTGAACCAGAAGTACAGGTTAGCAGCTTCCAAAATGAAAAAATGAGTGAGACAGTTTACTGCCTGAACAGTCACCCAACACTCTCTATAACGTTGGAGCATCATCTCCAGCCTTCTAGCTCAATATTTCTGACAGACATATTCACAAGGCAGGAGCTCACTTTTGTCAGACTTTTTGCTGCTTGTTGTATAAGAAATGCTTAGGAGTTGTTTGCTGCAGAACGACAGAAAGGAGCTGTCATACCTAAGACTCCAGCATCACCAATGTTCTGAAGACTTTATATGGACACTTTTCTAGTGTCATCTAGTAATGGGTATCTCAGGTAATATAATAATAACAACAACAACAACAACAAATGCTTGTTTGCCCTTGACTTGCCCAAAGTAAAATTCTGATTCATAAGTGCTAGTACGGGCAGTTCCCCATAGCCCTCCATCCCACACTGTTGACCACTTTCTTGTACTGCCAACACTTGCCCCTCAGAGGGAGACAGATCGTTGTAGTCTGCCTGTCAGAAAGTCACATCTCCTATCTAAGCCCCCAAACGGAAAGCTCCAGGTACCCTTTACTTTAAAAATAATTTTTAAAAAATTTCAGACAGAATCTCTAGCCTAGGCTGGCTTTGAGCTTGCTGTGCAGCTGAGAATGACCTTGGTCTTCTGCTTCTCCTGCCTCCACCCTGAGTGCTGGGATTATAGGCCTGAGCCACTGTGATTGAGCCACTGTGATTGAGCCACTGTGATTGAGCCACTGTGATTGAGCCAGTCAAGTCCAGGTCCTGGTTCGTGCTGCCTAAACCCTCTACCCCCGAGCCACGTTCCCAGTGCTACCCTGTAGCTAGGCTTTTGGCTACTTTTTTGGGTTCTTTTTCCTTCCTCCCTACCCACTCTTATCCCTCCCAAGCCCCACAGCACTAGGTGGGAGAGAAAGAGGACATCAGTCTCCGTATAGTAATCCTTAGACTACTTCCTGCTGACGAGGGGCCTTGAGCTCCTCGGGTCAAGTTTGATCTTCATGCTTAGGATATCTCCAGCCAGCAGCCAGCAAACACAGCATCAGGGGGGAGCAGCAGCCTCCTCAGCCCCTGTTGAATGTGGATGAGTCCCCAGAATTTCAAACGTAAACTATCTTCAGCTGGTGAAATCACGGCCCTGTCAGGGCACAAGGCAAGTCACAGTGAGCTGCTGTGGATAGTTTGAAGCAGCCCATATCCCACACTTGGGATTAAATCAAAAACATTCTCAGCATAACTGATTTTTAAAAAAAAATAATTATTGTTTTATGTACATTGGTGTTTTGAGTGCATGCATGTCTGTGTCAGGATGTCGGATCCCCTGGAACAGGAGTTAGTTATGAGCTGCCATGTGGGTGCTGGGAGTTGAACCAGGGTCCTCTGGAAGAGCAGCCAGTGCTCTTAACCTCTGAGCCATCTCTCCAGCCCCCATAACTGGGTTTTTAAAGAAAGCAAAATCCTCACTACACTACCCTCCATCTTTGCCTTTTCCCCTCTGTGTTTCATTTGTGTCATGCAAGAGAACCATAGTGGACCGTGGAATCTACAGCACTTAATAACTGCTTCATATTCCTGCTTGCTGCTTACGATCTAGCAAAATGTTGAGTCACTGCTGTTCTCTACACCATATGCTGGAGCATAGGCTGTGGTTGTTAGAAGGACGCAGGACGGTTGGACGGCAGCCCAGTTGGCTGTGGAAAATACCAGGGAGCACAGTCATTGTCCCGAGCACTCTGTTTCTCACCTCCACAGTTACTGCAGTAGCTGCAGATAGAAGATTTGGATCTGATGAACTTAGAGATTCAAGCCAAAAATAGTGTAAAGGTGATCTGGGCGTGAGCAAAGCTGTGAAAACTTCTAGTTCTTTATATAATCACTGACGTGAAGTGAGAATAATTGGAAAAGAAAGTATCCTTGGTCATTTGTCACCCTTTGTACATTAGAAGCTTTTCCTAGTCTCATCTCAAGTTCTTCAGAGAAGCTTGTAAGTTCATCTTTTTTTCTGTTGTAGATTTAGGCATGCTGTGTTCTCCATTCCTGTCTCCCAAAGGCACAACTGAGTCAGTTCTCCATCTTCCTTTCTCATAGGAGGACATAGTCCACCCCTCACTTGATGACACGTTGCTTGAGGATGCACATGAGCTCTGATCGCCTGACTTTATGGCTTTGTCCATCCTTTCCAACATACTGACAACAGTCTGCACTCTCGCTGCACTTTCTGCACCAACTTCCATAGTTGGTTTGAACGCCCCATTGCAAAACCCATGAGTGCTGCTCTGCCACCCACCTCTTTTCTTCTTCCGTATCCTCGAGCCCTCATTTCAAAAGAAATCATCCCCAGCAAAAATGATTCATGTTTAAATATTACAGGAAGGAGAAAATGCAAGATTATGCAGAGTTTATCTCCATATCCGAGCAGAATTTTTAGCTCAGGAGAATTTGAAATTGGAAGAGATCGCTGTTCTTGACCTTAATAGGACTCCTTCATAAGTACAGACAGTGTGTGCCCTTCCTATCACTAAGCCCAGTCAGCGTAATGTCACTTCAAGATATAAACATGATGTAGGCCTGAGGGTTAGCACTTCTGCCTTAATGGATCTAAGAGTTGTCACTCTCTCTGCATATGGCAACTAGGAACCATCCAAAGACTCTGACTGAAGGCTGTGCTGCCAGGAGGCCAGCAGTAGCAGGCATGTACCAATAGCATGAATGCACCTGGCATTAAGAGCTGTCAGCCCTCTGCTACCCTTCCAGACTAGTATTTGAATACATTAAAAAAAAAAAAAAAAGATGTCTGTCTTTATTGTGCATCAGTGTTTTGCCTATATTTATGTCTGTGTAAGTGTCAGATCCCCTGGAACTGGAGTTACTGACAGTTGTAAGCTGCCATGTAGGTGCTGGGAATTGAACCTTGGGAAGAAGAGGCAGGGCTCTTAACCACTGAGCCATCTCTCCAGCCCCTTGAATACACTCTTTAGCCTAGTGTTGCACTCTTGGGCCTGCACTGAAGCATCCCTTCAAATACCAGCGCCTGTGTGTGAGCAGTTTCCGTGGCCTTTCTTCTGTTCATGTGACCTTATGCAGATTGCCTCCTTTTCATTCTCAAGTAATTGGCTTTGTGTTTGGTCCTTCTGACTGAATCAGTATTTCTAGGTGAGCTACCTGGCTCTCACCATTGCCTGGTTTAGAAGCATCTCTCTTATCCATCACAGTTATGAACATGTGCAGTGAAATAATATGATTGACTGTGCTGAGGGTGTTTAACTGTGTTTATGCCTTTGTCTTTCAGTTACAGATTTTCTCATCTTTAAAAGGTATTATGAGTTATACCTACTTCTTAAGATTGTTTTGAGTGCCGGGCGTGGTGGCGCATGCCTTTAATCCCAGCACTCGGGAGGCAGAGGCAGGCGGATCGCTGTGAGTTCGAGGCCAGCCTGCTCTACAAAGTGAGTCCAGGATGGCCAAGGCTACACAGAGAAACCCTGTCTCGAAAAACCAAAAAAAAAAAAAAAAAAAAAAAAAAAAGATTGTTTTGAGTATCAACAAAACAAGCTTAAAAGCATTAACAAAAGCATGGTGAATTCTAAGTTCAGATTTACAAAATCTACTACTGTACACTAGCTGTTGGCATTCAAACTAATCTCAAGACCCATTTATACTACTCACCACTACCAAGAGCCCTGTGGCCTGTTCTTGTTGGGGGAGTGTATGTCTTACTGTTAGGAGTGAGACTTTCTGGAAGTAACGTGTGTATACGAAGGCTGACTGATGGATTAGAAGTTCTGTGATGAGGAGAGGACGGAATGTTATTGTCTCAGAGCCCATTTAACTACAGTTTATCTTGAGCTATTCTTAGCGGTTTCCTTACCCCTCTATCTGTCATACCTAACACCCTGTCACTAAAGGTAAAGCCAACCTAACACCCTACAGATACAAACAACAACAAAACCTTTTGTAGTGTATTAACAAAACCTAGTTTTCACCAGGCAGAGGACGAAGATTATTAAGCATGTAAGACCTATAGCTGAGGTGTCCCCACATTGCTGAACTGCCTGTTCTCGGCATGTTATGTAAAAAGTGTCTTTGCTTTACAGCTTCCTTTGTTCTGTTACTATAGAAACTTACTGAAACTTCTTTCATGTTGGAATATGGATTTGGGCTGACATAAATCAAATTTGGTCACTAAAATTTAGTTACAGAATAAACAGTCTCTTATTCCTTTTGAGATGAAAGGTGTGTTTTTGTGTTGACAATATTCAGTGTATTTAAAATTAAGGTCGAGGAATAAAGAAAATTACCAGTTAATTTAAAAATAATATTAAAAAAGCTATTATATGCTAGAATAAATAACATTTCATTAGAAATACTTTTATAAAGTAGTGAGCAGAGGGTTGTGGTATTTTGTTTGTTGGTTATGACATTTTTATAAGCCTCTGTCTGACTATGGAGAATTGGAGATCATATCTGCACCTGTCTTTAGGACTATGATTTTGAGTGATGAAGAAATGCTGGCTTCAGACAGGTACAAAGTTGGGGAAAAAGGAAAGTATTTTAACAATCTTTTCAGATAGCTACAGATTTTCTCTGAGGCTACAATAAAACTTGACAAATAGTATATTCGTGTGTGTGTGTGTGTGTGTGTGTGTGTGTGTGTGTACATGTTTGTGTACATAGTGTATGACTGTGTGTACATGTGGTGTGGCTTCCTCAGTCCCTGTCATTTTATTTGTTTGAGATAGTTTGTCACTGCAGGAGCTCACTGCTTGACTATATTTTTAGGCCAGCAAGCCCCATTGATCTTCTGTGTCTGCCTCCTGACACTGGGATCATGGACTGCACAGCCCTGTCAGGCTTTATGGGTGCTGGGTTAAGCCTAGGTCCTATGCTTGTGTGATGAGCACGTGACCTCCCCAGCCTCCCGCAGGCAGCAGTTCTGTAAAAGTGATCTGTATTGCAGACCCTGAAGCAGTACCAGAGGTCAGTTGGCACTGCTAACATTAAGATTAATTAGTGTATCTTATATTTAGGTGCATTTTTTACTCACATATGATACTATATTATTGTGTAGTTGGTATTTCAGAAAGATTAGTTCATGGAGTTGTGCAGATCTCATGTTAACACATTTCATCCTACAGTGCATTTACAAAGTAAATTCTTTAACTATAGCCATCCATCTCATTGGAAGCCTTTAAATATTAACAATCTGTTAAGCTTGTGGTAATTGATAAAGTTTCCTCAAATCCTAATTTCCACTTGAAAGCTTGAGTTGTATGACTAGTAATAAATACTGTCAGTTTTCTTGAAGTGACAAGCTTACCTTGTTCACTTTAAAGAAAATATCTATCAAATACCCACGTTGATTAGTCATGGTTTGTCAGTCATTCTTTCAAGTGAAGTGGTGTTTATGAAATTTGTGGTCAGCAGCTCTCAACTCTGATGTTCTCAAATGTGTTTTTATTCAAGATTGTTAACTACTGTGTTCATCGTGCTCAGTAACCAGATAGATAGATGTGTCTTATATAGCTTCCATTTTGCCACGTAGACTATAAAAAAACAACTGTATCTTCAGGGTTGAGATTTACTACAACCAGTAGTTCATCAGGACATTCTTAGGTTAAAGGCATTTTTCTTTCTGTGATATGAGCGCATGCTGTTGAAGTATATAATGGCAGCCATAGCACATTGTTTCTGCTTTGTTTTGGGGTTGAGATACCCTACCATTGCCTCTGCACCACCAATGCAGGGTGAGGGAGAATAGCAAGTGTCATGGCGGTTTGACTTTTCAGATAAAGGAGCAGGAAGTGAGGGAGCGAGCCCCAGAGATAGCATGGGGAGCTGCACTGCAGACTGGAGAGGCTGCCCGGTGAACATGAGCCTTTCATGTCTGACCAACTGTAGTAAAGCCAGAGAGGCTGGAGAGGAGTGAGAGGACGAGAGTGGCTTGTGGTAAGTGCAGACCTTCTCACTTTGCAGGTTTTGCTTCTGAAAACTCTGCATGTATGCTGCTTGGTCTTAATGCAAATTCTGACTCATGGGTAGGGTCTCAGCTTCTAGCAAGTTACCAAGTAATGCCTTTTATCACAGCCCTTTATAGTAGCAGTCTCTGCAGACAGACACGGAGTTTTTTGTTTTTGTTCTGTTTTCCTTCTATTAATTAGTTTACATCCTAATCGCAGCTTCCCCTCCTTCCTCTTCTGCCAGCCCCTCCCTTCCCCCTCCCCTCCCTTCCCCCTTCTTTTCTCCTCAGAGAACGGGCCTCTCATGGATATCAGCCAGTCTTGGCATATCAAGCTGCAATAGGACTAGGCCCATCTTCTCCTCCTGAGGCCGGACAAGGCAGTAGGCAACAGAGTCAGAGACAGCCTCAGCTCCAGTTGTGAGGGGACCCACAGGAAGACCAAGCTGTACTCTTATGACTTATGAGGGTTGCTTTTTATTCTGAGTGATCCAGGAAGCTATTGGAGATAATCCATCAGAAGGACGAGTCTTGGTCATATTTAACATGATTGGCTATAAATATTAATAGCTGCAGTGTGTTTATAATCCCATGTCTAAAATTCTACAGGCCAGTATGTTAAATTCAGGGTATTTGAGAGTTTAGAAAGGTGATGTGTATATATGTATAGTGTGTGTGTGTGTGTGTGTGTGTGTGTGTGTGTGCACGTGCGCGTGCACTGTAATACCCTCAGCAGCATCTGAAGCATTAGTCTTTAGTCACACAGTAATAATCACATATACGTGAGACTGATGGGCAGTCACATTATGGGGAAAATAAAGACTGTTCTCAGATATCTATTGAGGTGAGCGTTTACTACTTGTCAGTATCAGAGCATTATAAAAATACTGTGGGCTCAGTGGGCTCAGGTCACCGTTGCCAAATGTGTAAAAAGGTTTTCACTTTTCAAAACATTGGGATTTGAAGCTGCGGTAGCATGGGTTCCGTGTTGTGATTGCACTTGTCAGTTGTTCGTCATGTGTTCACGCTCAGGAACTCCTTTAAGAAGGCCCAGCTCGTGACATGTTCATTACAGGTGCTGTTGGCTACGTGTGTCAGCCAGAGACACCGCACTCCACATCCCTGGTCCTCTTCAGAGAAACCAAAACAAGCATCTATCAATTTGGATCTTTCCAAATTCTCTTTTCCAAGACTTTTTACATCTTGATACCCTGTACTATCATTGAGCAAAGTATAGTTAATTAAAATGTGCTGAGTATTTTATTATACTTTGGTAAGTTTAGCATTTACTTAGAATTATCCAACTCTAGTCATTTGTGGTTGACAAATCTGACTTTGGTTTCTTCTTTACTTTGTTCCATATTTGACTCTGTAACTTGTAATTTGAAGCAAACTTCTCTGTAGTTTTCAGTGTCTACTTTACCCCCCTAGTGGCTGCAAAGCTCTCCCTGAGAAGTCTAACTGAAATACAATGCATGTAGACATTATCAGGGGAGAAATGCACTAATCCTTTCTCACCTCAGTACTTTGCAGTGCCGCGTAGTGTCAGCATCCTTGACTCTCCTTCCCTGATAGACTCTCATGTATGGGTTAGTGCGTCTGCTTTCTGAGCACCTGGCCTCTACAGGACTTGAAAACAGTGGTATAAGGGAGATCTTGAAACAGGCAGTTTAAAGGTTCCATTGGCTGGGGAGTTCTATGCCCATGTGAAGAAGAATACACACTATATTGCTTTGCCCTTAGGTCCCTAGCGTGAGGGGAGATTTCTTTTCTTCAAGAATCTGGGTGTGCCATTGCTACAGAACGATGTTGAGGTATAGGAGAAATTATTTGTTCAAAATGATGAATTGGAAGAATGTGCATACTCTGTCTGCTGAAAGAGATGAGGGATGAGACAGCTGAATCAGAATTCTCCGATAGCTGATTAGGAAGAGCACCAGCAAAGGCATAGTTCATTTTAGTCAGTTTTTTTCTAGGAAAGAAAAAAAACTTGTATTTATAAAAATCATAGTTTTTGTCTACTCAACACAAAGCGAGACAAAAAGAAGGAATCTCAGTTGAAGAATTGCCTCCATCAGATTGGCCTATGGACAGGTCTGTGAGGGAGACATGTTCTTGATTGCTAGCTGGCATAAGAGAGGCGGCCCTGCTGTGTGCACTGTGTGCCCATCCCTGGGCACGTGGCACTGGGCTGTATAAGAAAGGTGGCCACAGGCCAAGAGAAGTAAGCCAGTGAGTGACGGTCCTTCCTGCTTTGAATCCCTGCCCTGACTTCCTTAGTGGTGGATTATGACCGATAAGCCTTTCTTTCCCCAAGGTGCTTTTGATCAGTGTTTTATCACAGCAACAGAGAAGCAAACTAGGGCAATAGAAATGCTGAAAATGCTGTTTCTTGGGTTACATTTTTAATATATGGAATTTCTAGTGCTATAGATAGTAAAGTCTAAGCTATGTTTGGAAAAATGTGCTCATCAGATATATTTTTTATTGTGGTAATGTATAAAATATGCTAAATTTTTTAAAGGTTGAATTACAAGAAATTAATAAAAATTAACTTACTGCATTTTAATTTTACACATATGAGATGCAGATAGAGGTTCTAACACTTGCCACGAATGGATGACTTTTCCATGTTGTGTTTTCTGGGGTAGAGAAGTTCAGGAAGTGTGTCATATTTTTAAAGGGAGAGTGTTTTGCTTACCCAAATAGAGTCCATAAGGCAGCCTGTTGAGAGTATTGAGATACTAGAAAGCCTTGGCAGGAGTTGAGTCTCTTCTTGAAGTGTCCTTCAGAAACTGGGGGCAAGCAAATCTGAGGACTTTTTGTAAAAGTGCCAGCCTTCAGGGCAAACACCAGAAACCAAATATTTTAGGGAGAAAGTCTCAGAGATATGAGTTGTATCTAGGAAAAAAAAAAAACAAAAACCCTGCCCCCTTCCTTTTAATTGAGTTGGGATGTATGTTACAGCTTCTTGCTTCCAAGAATGTACTGGAAAGACCTGCACGAGCAGCAGGACTCTGTGGAGTCTGTTGGCCAGCTCTGCCTCTGCCAGGTCGGGGAGGAGAAGCTTCACTTAGGTCTTGAATGAAAGGCCAAGCTGCAATTGTGGAAAGCAGAGTGTCCAAGTTGGCTTTGGTCACGTTAGGAGGAGGCTGTGCTGTGGCTGCTGCTAAGCCAAACGTTTAAAAATACTTGTTTTTGGAGATCTTTGACAAGGTTATCAATGAGCATGGTTGTGTACCATCTCAGATCCCCCCCTCCCCCAGCATATCAACACTTATGGGTACTATTCTCTGAAGAATTAAAAACAATGATTTTGGGGGTTAATTCTGTTGCAGTTGGATAATGACACATCAGTTTTCAAGTTTGAACAGTTTTAAATGATTTGGCTTTTTAAATTTTTGATATTATTTGTTCCTACCCTTTCTTTTCTCTAAATCTTCCCATGTACCCTCTTGCCCATTTCAAATTCATAGCCTTTTTTCATTAATTATTGTTACATACATAAATATAACCTCCTTAGTTTGTATAATGTATATACTTGAGTGTATATTTTCAGGGCTGACTTTTGGTATTGGATAGCCAACCTATGTGCTCTTCCCTGGGGAAGACTATTTCTCCCACCCTCAGCATTTCTTAGTTTCCTGTCCTTTGTTGAGGCCTTGTGAGTCCCCATCCTGTCATGTCGGTGAGACATCTTAGGTGTAGTTTCTGACATTACTGGAAGACTCAGCCTCACAACAAACACCCCAGTCCTCTGTCTCTTACAGTCTGTCTTTCTGCCCCTTCCTATGGAATGTTCCCTGAGCCTTCGGTGCAGGAGTGTTTTGTAGGTGGGTCCCTTAGGACTGGGCTCTGTAACTCTACATTTGGGTTGGTTGTGCTTTCTGTAATGGTCTCCGTCTGTTGCAAATGGGGTTTGCCTTGGTGAGCGTGAGGACAGCTGTGTAGAGTGTAGTTACGGGTGGCACTGCTCTAGTAAAGTAGTGGTTGGAGGTTCTCCTTCAACATCAGCGGCTTCATTAGCGCCGGTGTTTCCAGGGCCAGGTATGATTTTCCTCTTGTTGAGTGAATCTTAAGTCCAGTTAGAAATTGTGTTTGCACTGGGCGTGGTGGCGCACGCCTGTAATCCCAGCACTTTGGGAGGCAGAGACACGTGGATCTCTGTGAGTTCGAGGCCAGCCTGGTCTACAAATTGAGCCCAGGACAGCCAAGGATACACAGAGAAACCCTGTCTTGAAAAACCAGAAAAAAATCAACAACAACAACAAAAACCCCAAAACAACCAAAAAACAAGCCTCTTTTGGCCTATATGGGCACCTGCACAAATGTGCACATGCAGTACACATATACATGAATAAAAAGAAAGAAGGAAGGAAGGAAGGAAATAAATAAATAAAGTTTGTATGCCACTGCTGCACCTGAGGGTTATTACACCATCTGGTCTTTGTTGTGGTTCGTAGGTGTCATAGCTGGGTAGGACTGTTGCTTACCTTCCTCCTTGGACGCTTGCATAGGGTCTTCTGGTACCAGAAAGCTAGCTCTTCCTCAGGGAGGAGGCTTTCAAGTCAGGTCCATCTCAGAGGCCTCTGGGCCCTGCATCTGAAGTGTATGGTGTCTTCAGCAATACTGATGGACTTTTTGCCTCTGAGAGGCAACCAAGGGGAATAGCCATAGCCTGTGAGTTTTGGGAGCCTCTTGGACAACCTTCATTGACAATTCAGAAGAGGGTTCCTCATGCCTGCTGTTGGGGTTTTAGGTGGTGTTAGCCCAGAGGAGAAAAGTTAATCAAAACTATGTATGTATATTCATTTATACACAGATGTGTGTATTACAGGTTTGTTTGTTTTAAGGTTAATAGTATTAGTCCTTATGAGTTTTCAAGCATCCTTACTGTTATGTTACCCTCTTTCCTTCCTCTTCTGTATTTATCTTCACCCTCCCTAATTAGAGCCCCCTATTTTCCTATTTTCTCATTTCCCCCCACTATTCCCCTTGCTATTGCTCTCCAACCCCCTTCCCCAGCAATGGTCACTTAAAAAAATATATTTACTTGTTATACAGTATTCTGCCTGCATGTGTGCCTGCCTGCCAGAAGAGGGCACCAGATCTCATTGTAGATGGTTGTGAACCACCATGTGGTTGCCGGTCAGGACCTTTGGAAGAACAGCCATCTCACCAGTCCCAGCAATGGTCACTTTTAACTTTCTTAGTTTCTGTAGTTACTCTAGGATATGTACCCACTTCTGAAGATTTAAAGCTAGGAGTCTCAGATGTTGGAGAATACACAAAGTTTATCTTTCAGGTCTGGATTATTCAGCATGACTTTTTTTTCCCCCTACACCCACCCATTTACTTGAAAAGTTCATGATTTTACTATTCTTTATAGCTGAATACTGTTCCATAGTGTATATGTACCACACTTTCCTTTGTAGAAATATTTGGTTATTTTATGTATATGAGTATTTCACCTGCATTGCTATGCATGCCTGGTGCCAGCAGAAGGCAGAGGAGAATGTTGATCCCCAGGCACTGGAGTTTCAGATAGTTGTGAGCTGCCATATAGATGCTGGCGCTTGAGCCATGGTCCTCTGGGAAAACAGCCTTTCCCTCCCTCCCTCTTTCCTTCCTTCCTTTCTTATGTTTTGAGACAGTGTTTCTCTGTGTCACCTGGTTGTCAAGGAACATGCTGTGTAGACCAGGCTGGCCTGGAACTCCCCCTGTCCCTGCCTCCTGAGTGCTAACCACCTGGGGAAGCAACAGCGCCCTTAACTGCTGAGCCAACTCCCCAGTCATTTGTACCACACTTTGATTATCCATGCAACTGAAGGACTTTAGGTCATTTTCACTGCCAAGCTATTGTAAATAGAGCAGCAATGAACGTGGCTGGGCAAGTGGAGTAGATGCTGCGTCCTGTGGGCATATGCCAAGGAATGGCTTTGCTGAGTCATGTGACAGTTTTAGCTTTTTGAGAATGCTCCACACCGATTTCTGTAGTGGTCATACCAGTTGGCAGTGCTTCCAACAGTAAATGAAGTTTCCCTTTCCCCCATCTCCTCCAGTGTCTGTTAATCTTTGCCATTCTGACTGGGATAAGTGAAATCCTAAACTTATTTTGATTTGTATTTCCCTAATGACTAGAGATAATGATCTTCTTTTTTTTTTTTTTTTTTTTTATACTTCTTAGCTTTTTGTTTGTTTGTTTTCCCTTTCTTTTGAGAACTCTCTGTTCAGGTCCCAGCTGAATAGCTAGCTCAGCCATTTAATTTATTTGTTTCTTTATTTTTTGAGTTTGCTTGTATGTTCTGAATTTTCATTCTCTGTCAGATATATAGGTAGCAAAGATTCTTTTCCATTTGTGGGCTTCCTCTCAACCCAGTTGATTGTTTCTTTTGTTGTTGAAGATTTTTAATGGGATTTATGAAGTCCCACTTGTTAATTGTTGGTTTAATTGGTTTGGCTACTTCTAAGGATGAATTAACTGACCCAATTTGGCCATGGCTTTGCTAGCTGAATTTTAATTATTTCAGTCGAAGTGTCTTCTTTCCATAGTTTGAATAGTTTTCTAGGAAAAAGGTACAATGAAGGTGTGAAGTATCTAGAAACTTAATAAAGCTCAATTTTAAATGCTTTCTCCTTAGTGCTACATCGTATATACTGTTAAGAGCCTTTTATTTACTGTGAATTGATTTCCAGGAAACTTCTTGTAAAGGTTTATTCTCTTTGTGACTCTTTCAAGCACTAGCAGTAACACTTGTTTGGTATTTATTGTTTGACTGTTCTTGTTCTAAATGATCGCTTTATCACAACCGAGTGTTGTGGTCATGCCATTGTTTTGCTGTGTCCAGATCCTGTACAGAACAGAATGAACACGGGCAGGAACTCAGCATCAGTACCTTGCTGTTTCACATTAAAATGGTGCAGAAAGGAAAGGCTTTTGTTGTCAGTGTTTTTCTTTGCTGTTCTTATTTTAAAACTGAGATAGGGCCAGGCGTCATGGCACACTCCTGTGATCCCAGCACTCAGAGAGGCAGAGGCAGGTGGATCTTTGTGAGTTAGAGGCCAGCCTGGTCTACAAAGTGAGTCCAGGACAGCCAAGGCTACACAGAGAAACCCTGTATAACAAACAAAACAGAAACAGGTTCTCCTGTATCCAAAGCCAATCTTGAATTCTCTGTGTAGCTGAGACCCTCCTGCATCTACCTTCTGAGTGCTGGAATGGTAGGTGTGCACCACCATGTGGCTTATGTGGTGCTGGGGTGTATCCGAGGCCCTGTGCGCACCAGACTCTACCATCTGAGCCACACACATCCCAGCTGTAAACAGTATTACAGAAGTCAAAATTAAATTTTAAACCAGAGGTAAACTGAATGAACATATTTAAAATGCTTAAAATGTTCATGAATTGCTAGTGTAAACTATTTAAAATTGGATCTTGTCTTTTTAGAGAATATCAATTGTATGGTTCAAAAGTTGTTTGCTTTGAACCTTTAAAAAGGAGCAACCTAAATTCAGCATTGTAATCTGTTCTGCAATGGACCACTTACCCTTTCAAATGGAGAGTTTAGCAAGTTTAACCTCATCTAAGAAGTATTGTTAAATCAAAGAATAAGACATAGTAACTGCAGGTACACAGCAGTATCTAATAAAATCAATGAGGTAGTTGAAACAAATTTTCTTCAAAATTTAGTCATCTTTAACAACATCTGTCAATGTAGATACAAATAGGGTCTAATTGGAGAAAGTATAAAGATTTGATCATATATAATGTTTTAATCTCAAAGAATCAGCGTATTAAGGTGTTTATAAATAAATTTAGTCCTACCAACCACTAAATGAGCCCTTTTGAGAAATGTCTCCTAAGTGGTCCTAATGTTAGCACTATAACATATCAAAAGAATTATCCTAATGTTTTCATGTACAGTTTAAAGATTTCTGCATACAGGCATAGATAATATCTTGAAATATTTTACTATTTAAGGGAAAATGGATATTCCAAAAATAGTTATATATACATGGGAGGTTCCATGTAGCAAAAAAAAAATGTGACACTAAGTCCTGTAAAAATGCTTACCTTTGTGTTTGCTTTGGCAGCACATATACTAAAATGAGAACGATACAGAGAAGATTAGCATGGCCCCTGTGCAAGGATGACATGCAAATTCGTGAAGTGTTCCATATTTTTTAATGATGAGATATGATGTATATTGATTTACATTCAGAATTTTAGACTCACCAAGATAGGAAAGATGTCTTCTTCAAGGCTGCCAAATACAAATAGGGAAAATACTATGAATGTAACATATATATATATAAAATCCCTGATTATTACATGGTTCTTCTTGCTGTAGGTAGTTTACTGTATATATGTATAATGATATAAATGTATATGTAAAAAATCTGTAATAAAAATTGTTTTAAAATGCTTACCTTTATGTTTAAAAAATTCATGTGAATTTAAAAAATATATATATATATTTAAAGATTTATTCATTTATTTATTATTATACAGTGTTCTGCCTCCATGTACACCTGCACACTAGAAGAGGGCATCAGATCACATTATAGATGGTTGTGAGCCACCATGTGGTTGCTGGGAGTTGAACTCAGGACCTTTGGAAGAGCAGGCGGCGCTCCTAACCTCTGAGCCATCTCTCCAGCTCCTGTGAATTTTTTTTCTAAATTCACAATTCTAGGAGCTAATCAAAATCAAGGGGAATTTAATTAAGAATCTCTTGTTTTTTGTTTTTTTGTTGTTTTGTTTTTTTTCTATAACAAATGCTTGACATTTCACAGTCTTAACCAGGAAGTAGAAGAGTCTAGAAGGAAGGTGGCACTTTACTCTGTGTACGTTGACTACAGAGCTGAGTGGTCTTCTGAAGCTCACAGTGGGAGCATGTGTTCATGCCGGGAGCCCTTGCAGAGGCCCCTATGGGCTTAGTTAAAGGACAGTTGGCCTGATCAATTTCCATGTTTTCCTGATCTTTCAAATAGTTAAACTTGCATAATTTTGTTTAAAAATGTAAAATTACATTTAATTATTATTTATTGTATGTGTGTGTATACTTGCACACACATACACATGGTGTTAGGGCTAGTGTGTAGAGGTCAGAGGACAATGTGCAGGAGTTGGCTTTCTTCTTGCAACCTGTGTCAGTCCTTGAGCTCCAATTCAGCCATCAGGTTTGACATCAAACGCCTTTACCCGGCCCAGTCTTCTGTATTCAGTGTTTGTTGTTGTCTTTCTGAGTCAGGACAAAGGTTCACTGCACAGTTTTCTAAAGAACATACAGATATGTTTAAACTGTCATTAGGGGGGCCTTCCCTCCACTAGCTCCAGGAGAGAATGATATTCCAAGGGCATAGACAGGGCCTGTCACCTCTCTGGCGTTTGTGGGACCCGAGGAAGTGTCAGCAGTGTGTGGGCTCTGTGGTCTGTAGAGGACCTTGGCCGAAAGCAGCTGGCTTAGAGTTGCTCCTGTTACTGTCTCTGTAGGTGTCTCTAGTTCCCTCATCACTTCCCACTGCCCCTCCCACATGCACACAGAGAGATCATCCACATACTTACTTCTTTTTATTTTTTAAAAAGTGAACCTTTCACTTAGGAGATAGTTAGCTTAGTCTATATTTTCATAGTTAATTATCTGTCCTTTTCATGACTTTTTACTTTTGCATTGTGTCATGGAGGAGGGTGTCTCAGGAGAACCCATCTTCATATTTACCCTGGTCAAAGATGAGGCTTCTCCTCTGCTTTCCTGGACCTTCCTAATGCTGCAGGCTTTTGTTTTGTTTTGTTTTTAATTATAATACTGGAGATTGAACCAGAAACTTGTCCATGCAAAGGGTCTATTATTCATCTACATCCCCACTTAATTAATGATTTGAGATAATAGTCTCATTATATGGCCCTGACTAGCCTGTAACTTACTTCAAAGACAAGGCTAGCTTCGAACTCACAGAGTTCTGCCTGCGTCTGCCCCACTCATGCTGGAGTTAAAGGTGTGCGCTACTACACTGGTCTCTCTTTAATTCTAATTTTAGTTTGAGACAGGCCCTCATAAAATAGCTAAGGTTAGTCTTTAATTTGCTGTGCAGTCCAGGCAGATCTTGAATTTCCATGCTCCTGCCTCAGTTTCCCAAGGAAGTTAATATAGGCACACAGCACTGTGCGCAGCAGTGCCTGTGATTTTGAGTTTTGTTTTTTCTGCTGAGGTGATTTCTCGCTGTACTTTTTATTTGATTCCCTTATGGTTAATTGTTTTATAGTTTTATATTTATCTTCTGAGAAATACCTATTTAGGACTATCACTCATTTTTAGGATTGCGTTGTGTGGATTTTTGCCATTGAGTTTTCTGAGTTCCTTACATACTCTAAGTATGTCTGGTTTGCCTTGTTTTTGGAGACAGAATGTGGTCTCACCATGTGGTCTAGGCTAGCCTAGACATCATAATCCTCTTGCCTCAGCCTCCCAGAGCATTGAGATTATAGGTGTGAGCCGCTACGCTTAGATTCTGCATTCTGGATATTAATTCTTTGCCAGGCATATAGTTTATAAATATTTCTTCCATCCTGTAGACTGTGTCTTATTTCCCTAATGCTTGTCACCTGCACCATGCCAGAGCTCTGTCAAGCAGCTGTTCATGAGTCATGTGTTGTCTGGTTCTTGTTCCTGGTTGTGCTCTAATGATGGGCATCTGTGTTCTTGGTCTGGTCTGGTCTGGTCTGGGTAGATTTTCTGATACAGTCAGATGCCAAGAGCTTTTAAGACATACATGGAGATTAGAATCTACTGCTTATTGGTTCTTGATAACTTTATTTCAATTAGCTACTGCTCTGTCCTAAAAGAACACAGGATTTTCAATCCTCTCTGTTACCATAAATTTATATGGATGTATTTCCTTATCAGGTGGAAGGCCTCTTACCCCACCCTGTACCTTAAATACACTGAAGAAGTGGTGGTTTAGAATAATCATTTTCAGAGTACAGCCCATGGACCACTAAGGCTTCCTAGATTTGCTCTCCTCGCCCCCAGCAATTCTTACACAGTCAAACTATTTTTTTTTTTTTTTTTTAACGGTAATTCCAAGGCATTTAGCTTTCCTCATCTAGTTGAGTCTTCCAGAAGTTATGTGGCGTTACTTGGCAGTGCAACCATAGCTATAGGGAAGTCTAGATGTCTGATAACAAGGACATTAAAATAATTTGCAAAGTGTGAGACCTTTCCTTTTAGGATTTTCTTTGCTTTTTTTAAGTTAAATTTAGTCTTTGGAAATTTCTTACCTGCATATAATGCACTGATCACACACCCTACCCTGTTTTTCCACCTTTCACTCTCATCAACGCCATTCTCTCCTCTCTGCAAGACTTCTTTCTTCCCACTTTGATGAGTGTTTGTTTCGTTTTTGGGTTGTAACTCATTGATTTCAGGGCCTTCAGCATGAGTATGGGTATAAATGTATCCACTGGACTGTGGGGGCTCACCAGTGGCTATGTCATTGAAGACAATGACTTAAAAGACAATCAGGTTTTGTTTTGAAAAATTATTTTTCATAAAAATAATACTACCTAATGATATTATTTATCATTATTGTGTATAATGATGGCATATGTTTACCACAGCACGTGGTGGCAGTCAGAGGACATCCTCACCAAGATAGGGCTTCCCATTGTAACCCTGGCTGGCCTAGAACTCACTCTGTAGAAGAGGCTGGCCTACAACTCACAGTGATCCTCCTGCCTCTGCCTCTAGTGCTGAGATTAAAAGCATGAGCCACCACCTCCCACTAGAATACACCTTTGTAGTATTCTGTTGTCTCCTTCCTCTTATAAGCTCTAGGAATCCAACTCAGGTTGTCAAGTTTTCTTGCCAAGTGCTTTTAATTGCTGAGCCTGGGTTTATTATTTTTATATGCACTGAAAAATACTTTCAGAATTTCTGTTCTAATTTTTATATGATAGATACAGTTTCTCATTGTTGGATACTCCTAATTCAGAAGGCTGATATCCAAAATGCTTCAAAATCCAACAATTTTTGAATAATGACATGATGCCCCAGGCATGGAAATTTGCATTCCTGATCTCATGTGGCAGGCAGATGCTATAAACATTATATAAAGTTAAGTTTATGTTGTGTGTAAGGTGTACATCATGGTATTTGTGCTTAGACTTGTCTCATCCTCAAGACGTCTTACTGTGCATATGTCAGCATTCCATGTCTGAGAAGACTACAATCTGAAGCACTTCTGAATATCCCAAGCATTTAGAATAATGAATACTTAACTTTAAATCAACAGATATTCATTTCTTTTTAGAATCCAGATTCTGAAGCCAGAGGGTTGACAAGCACTGGCTTATAAGGTTTAAACAATTTTTATAAACAGACTAACAGAAAGATGGAGTCTTGTTATGGAGTGAAGACATTTCTTTTTTTTTAATTTTAATTTTATTAATTTATTCAGATTATAGCTCAATTGTTATCCCATCACTTGTATCCTCCCGTTCCTCCCTCCCTCCTGCTTTCACCCTATTCCCCTCCCCTAGGTCTAAAACCATGGGGGACCTTCTCCCCCACTATATGGTCATAGACTATCAAGTCTCATCTTGGAAGCCTGTTTATTGTTTCTTTGTGTGCCATTAGGCCTCCCCACCAAAGGGAGGTGGTCAAATATGGAGCACCAGAGTTCATGCCGGAGTCCACATAACTGTGGAGAATGTCCTGTCTATTGGGTAGATCAGAGTAGGGGGTCGATGTTTATTACATGTATTGTCCTTGGTTAGTGCAATAGTGTGAGCAGACGCCCCTGGACCCCGATCCACCCATCACGATGTTCTTCTTGTAGGTTTCTAGGACCCTCTGGATCCTTCTATTTCCCCATCTCCTATATTTCTCCTACCTAGAGTCTCAGTAGGATGTCCTCATGTCTATCCCTATCTCCTGGTAAGTGAAGACTTTGTGGGACGTGCCATTTGGGCTGGTGCCCAATTATAAGTGAGTATACACCACGTGAGTCTTTCACAATTGCAGTTGTTTAGCTTAATTTCTAGCTGTTGACATTCCTGTCATGTTTGGACAGTCAGTGGTTGTCTGTCTGTCTGCCTGCGACCCCTACGACTTCCACCTCCAGTACTAGGGGTGGGGCCCAGGGCTTCCTTATGCTAGGCAAGTGCTTGTGCACAGAGCTCAACCCTGCAGGGCTTATTCTTATGAGGGATGCTGCAGTGACAGTGCAGCACTATTTAAATACTGCAGACTCTCACAGCAAGCGAGGCGTACAGAAACTGTCTTCAAAGGTAAGCAGAAAGAACTGGCGGGCCTGACACATAAACCCAGGGCTGAGCAGCCTCTTTTGTTTGTCTTTAGCCAGCACTCCAGCTAGTAAGTAATCCAGCCTCTCCCTGCAGGCAGTGTCCTCCAGCCCCGAACCCCAAGAGGCCTCTTTAGAGTTCCTTTTCCAAATGCCAGAGAGATTGATGCAGTTTAATAGAACACCACTTCTCCTCCTTATTTTTATTTCTGTTGGCACATGGGAAGTGGGGGGCATCCTCTCAGTAATTCAGCAAGATGTCATTGACTAGTGCAGGACAGAACTTCTGGTTGGTGTTATGTAAGTCCTGTGGTTGGTAGAACTGGAAGCTGTTGCGATCGGCATACATATAATACGTCATTTGCATGCCACATACCTTCCTAGCTCTATAGCTAAGCGGTTGCACATAAAGGATTCAGTCTAGTTTTCTGCCCACTCTCTTCTCTGCCTCATGTGGCATTTTGCACGTAGTAGGTCACTTATATGGTTCAGAGTTCAGAGTGCAACAAGGAAGCTGAGACGTGGACTGTGGTAGCTAGTTTTGTGTCAACTGGCCACAGGCGAGTATCATCTGAGAGAAGGGAATCTCAACTGAGAAAATGCCTCCATAAGATCAGGCTGTAGGCAAGCATGTAGATTATTTTTTTAAATTAGTGATTAATGTGGGAGGGCCCAGCCCAATATAAATCGTAAAACCCTTGGCTGATGGTCCTGGTTTCTGTAAGAAAGTGGCCAAGCCTGTCGATGGTGGTGCACGCCTTTAATCCCAGCACTCGGGAGGCAGAGGCAGGTGGATCTCTGTAAGTTTGAGGTCAGCCTGGTCTACAAAGTGAGTCCAGGACAGCCAAGGCTACACAGAGAAACCCTGTCTCAAAAAACCAAAAAAAGAAAAGAAAAGAAAGTGGCCAAGCAAGCAACTTGGAGCAAGCCAATAAGGAACACTATCCATGGCCTCTGCATCAGCTCCTGTCTCCTGATTCCTTCCCAGTTTGAGTTCCTGCCCTGGTTTCCCTCAATGAATTGTGATTCAGAATATGTAAACCAATAAACCCTTTCCTCCCCAAGTGGCTTTTGGTCATGGTGTTTCATCACAGCAATAGTGGCCCTAACTAAGGCATGGTCTATGACTAAGTGTCAAGACAGTGAATCTATACTTTGGTGTTAGAAGCACTGAGGTGACTACACGTCACACTCCTAAGGAACGAAGAACACAAGAGCAATGCTTATGTGTTGTTAATGAGTAGATAGAAGCAGGGTTTTCCTAGTATTGAAAAATGCAAATGAATTAGGATTTTGCGTCATTCAGGCAAAATTGATATAATTAATCCCCATAGCATATGTCCATATTTCAGGCCCAAAGGAAACTCCAATGCCCCAAGCCCCAAAAGTCAGTCCAAATATCCAGAAAGGATCTCAGTCTGGACTATAGGAGGAGTTCTGGCGGTTAGGTGAAAGCCAGTGTTCTTCAGAAACTTGTGAAACTGGTTCCCATCTATCAAAAGGAGTCATTTCTTTTACCTCTGACAGAAGGACACATGATTACCTGTGGCTCCTGTTGGCATACCAAAGTCCGTGTGGCCTCTAGGATCTGCAGCGTCCCAAGTACCTGTTACACCTCAAAGTCCGTGCCGGCATCCTAACCCTTTTCACTTCTCCCCTCAACTCCCCCAGCTCATGGGCTTCCCTTCCACAGCTAGCCTACTCTTCTTGATGTGTGCCCCTCCTGCTGCTTCCGCTGTGCTCTCTGTTCTCTGTCCCTTGCTAGTCTTCTCTCTCTTGCAGAAAACCTTGGCCATGTTCAGTCTACTTCTTTCTCTGCTCTGGATTCTTCCAGATGCCACCAGCTATTCTCTCTCTCTCTCATATCTACAGTAAAAAAAAACAAACAAAACAAAACAAAACAAAAACCTCCCTTAACCGTACCGTACCGTACCGTACCGTACCGTACCATACCGTGATCATGTCCTCAGTTTATACATATAATGTATGTGTTTCTACATATCACATTAAGATTTTGTTTCAGCCTAAATTTTATTATCATTTTTAAATTTTATTTTTATTTTTTGAGACAGAGTAGCACTGTGTAGCCTTGGCTAGCCTGGAACTTGTTATGCTGATGAAGCTGGCCTCAAATTAAAGAGATTTGCCTGCCTCTGCCTCATGAGTGTTAGGATTAAAGGTGTGTGGCAACAAAGCTAGCCTTAATAACCATTTCTTTGTTTATATGGGTGCTCTATTTTTATGTGTGTCTGCATGACAGAAGCGATCATCAGATCCCATTATAGATGGTTGTGAGCCACCATGTGCGTGCTGGGAATTGAACTCGAAACCTCTAGAAAAGCAGACAGTGCTCTTAACCACTGAACCATCTCTCCAGCCCCATTAGTTAAAGTTCACCTAAATTGGATGGTTTCCTAAGTAATGGCTTGTTATTTATACCCAGTCTACATAATTCACAGGATGTGTATTTGTAAACTTGCCTGCTTACTAAGATTTGCTTGTACTCCTGAAATAATTACTCAACATTTTCTAGGGCGTTTGTGACCTAGACCTGTGACTATTTGAGCCCTGTAACCTGCCTCTGCCCAGCTGTGGTCAGACAGTCCTCCCCTCCTCACTCAGCTTTCCCTTCGCAAAGCATCCTTTTGTGGTCTGCTTTGTGGCATTTCTGGATAAAATGCCCATGTCTCCTAGTGTAGTAGTGCTGTGTGGTGTTCCTGAATATGAGAAGGCTGTGATACGGCTCAGAGTGAAATTATACTTGTCAGATAAGCTGCTTATAGCAGTCATGTGGAGGACTGGATTCAGTGTTAACCAGTCAACTGTATATATTAAGACATTTCTAAAGAGGAACACATACAACCAAGCTCTGTTCTGATTGCTTGATGCGGATGCTGTGGTTAGAAACTGATCTCCGTGCTTCTCCTAAGAGTTCAGTATTTCTTCTAAACTCAGTGTGTGGGGATTTTACCCACTGGTACTACAGCAAAGGACAGTCAAGTGTTATTTGTTGTGTGACCTCATTATTTAATTACGCATACAGTTTTTCTTTTTCTTTAAGCAGAAGTATTTTAATACTTCTCCAGGCTGCTAAGCAGTTTCTACAAGACTCAAGCACTTCCTATTTTGTGTCCTAAGTCCAGCGTGGGTAGTTTTGCTGTGTCCCTCTGATACAGTGTTTGGGTGATTTATAGTAACACACCTTAAAGCAAGTGTGATGGTGCATTTTAAAGGTTGGGAATTGAGAGCTAAATGTTTTGATTTCTGTGAACATTTTACTTCAGTGTCAGGTTTAACTTCAATAAACTTTGCAGGATTTTTCTTGCCTCATTGGGGATAAGATTTCCTAATGGGTTCATGTGGATGCCAGCAGAGCCAGGTGCTGTGACTGGCTGCATACTTGGCTCCATGGTCTTGCACAGGCTTTGGCTGGCAGATGACCCTTCAGCTATCTGTGGTCAATGAGAATCAGGAGCACACTTGGCCCTTTGCCTGTCGCTGTCACTTTATCTCCTTCCCTTCCTTGACTTGAGAGCAGATGTTCACATCCTGTTCTTTGTTAGTCCCCGGGGACATTCTCTTCCATGGGAGCGTTTAGCATTTCCTGGTTTTGGTTGTCTGGGACATTTGAGGACTAGGATTTGTTCCTCGCACTCTCCTCTCTTCATGTTAGTAATTAGGTGTACGAGTCCCCCCAGATAATGGGGAAAGACAGAGAAACATCTATGAAGGCTAACATTATGCAGTCAATTGCACTGGAGAGGAAAATTTTCAGTAATTTGAGGAATTTTTCAGTGAAATAAGCATGAAGCCTAAATAAGGGAGGCTGTGTTGACTATTACTTGATGGCCATAAGAAATGATTATGAAAAGGAAAAATCAACTGTGCGGCCTTAACTTTCTTTGAATATTTTTAAAGTATTTTAATAAAATAAGGATTAAGGCAAAAAAAAAAAAAAAATTCTGAATGCATTTTAGTGCCTAGCAGTAGAATGGAAAGACACAGCCAGTATATGTAATGAGTGAATTAATGATTGAAGCATCCTATTTAAATATAACTTCAGTAATATTAATTCAATAATTTATTCTTTCAGATACAGATGAATATAGACCTCCTGTTTGGAAATCCTACTGTAAGTATGCACGTACATTTACCTCTGGGGATTAGAGTGCTTTTAGAGTACTGTAACTATTCACGCCAAGTCTGGGACTAACATGAAGGACCGTTTGTGTGAATGTGCTTCTCCAAAGCTCTGTGTGGCTCAGTGTCTGCGGTGCAGCTCATCTGTTTCAGTGTACAGAGTCCCATGCAGTAGGGCTTGAGATGACTTGTTGGAACAGCTGATAAAGCTAATGCATATAGAAACTAAGAGTTAGAGCAATTTAATTATTCGATCTTGATTGTGTGACAAAAGGAATATTTAAATCATAAATGAGGGAGGGGTCTATCTTAGCAAAATGAAATCAGTAAATGGAGGTAAAAGAAAAATGGTTTTAAAATTTCTTTCTCAAAGTACAAAAGAGGTGTGTGTGTGTGTGTGTGTGTGTGTGACAATTCTGTCGACAGTTTTAGATATACAGTGCATTCAAAAATCTTTGTGACTTAATTCTAGTTATTAAAAAACTCAAGATTTAGTCAATTTGTACTTTTGTTTTATATATATTAAACTTTAGTGGGTGATTTAACATCAAATGTAGCTGCACATGTTAGATTTGTTAGGGCATGGTGGGATATGAACACCTTTCAGTGTGATTCTGTAAGAAACTAATCTTTTACTGTGGTTCTTTAGAAATATTTTAAGTTATATTTTATTCACTTACTTTAGCATGTGAGTGCATGTATGTGGGTCCGTGTGTGCACAGATATGTGTGTCATGGCATGCATACAGAGGTCAGGGACAGTCTGTGGGAGTTGGTTCTCTCCTCCAGTGTGGGTTCCCAGATTCAGTTTAGGCTGCTGGGGGCTTGGCCACCCGCTGAGCCACTGTGCTGGCCTCACTGTGAGTCTTTGAGAGACTTACTTTACTGTGTGTGTTCTCCACTTTGGATTCAACAGAGCTTATAAAAACCTTAAAAATGCAAAACAATAGGGAAGCAGGATTGTGTTCAGCACCGTTCTTAAATAAATACAAACTGAAAGTCACACATAATAATTGTCAAGTGAGTGCGGTGTGGGACTGTGAGGAGGCGGTGGAGGGTGGTGTGTGTGCCATTTGTGGAGAGCAGCTCAGAACCAGCCCAGTTTGTTGTTGTCAGGGACCACTCTGGATCTGTTGTGTCACAGCTGAGGTTTTGTTTTTTGTAGAGAGAAACAGGAATTTGCTTTTGCTTTTGCTCCTCTGAAGTGCAGTGTAAATGTATGTGTGTTCTGATGGTCTTAAGTGACCCCTGTGAAAAGGCTGTTTAACCCTTAACCCCAGATAGGTTGTGACCCACAGCTTGAGAACCACTGTTCTAGAAGCTATTTGTGTTGATTATGATTTTTCTGCTTTTGTTTGCCTATCATTTGGTAACTTTACTTTGGTTGGCAGTCTTTGTTTTGTTCATACAAGTTTTTATTAGCAAGAAATAGGACTGTAGCGGTTTTCTTAATAGCATAAAAAGCAGCCGATTTCTTCTAATATGCTCCTAAGTTCTGTATAAGGAAAGTGACGCCTTTCATGTCTGCCTTCTTGTAGTGTACCAGCTGCAGCAGGAAGCCCCTCACCCTCGAAGGGTCACCTGTACCTGCGAGGTGGGTATGATGCAGTCAGCACAGCAAAAGCCCTTTGATTCTTCTGTTTCCCAAAAGCCAACCTTCCTTAGAGGCTTGTTTGTGGGTGTAACCATTCTCTCTGTGTCACAGCATAATAGTGTAATGGACTCATTTTTATTAGTGTCATTGGACATGTGTTTGCTGCTTAGGACATTATATAAGACATGTTTGTATAGTTTGAAATTATTCATTGTTCTTTAGTTAATTACACATTGTTTTTTACATTAAAATGTTTTATTCCTTATTTCTGATAATGAATTTGAAAGTATCATTGTATAATTATTGAATTATTTCTCCTATTAAAAGAAAGATTTAAGCCATAATTTAAAAAAATGAAAAGAAATTGAACCAAATCTGTGGCCTTTAATTACAACACACAGGAGGCAGAGGCAGGCAGATCTCTGAGTTCCAGGCTGCCTATTTTACATAGCAAATTACACACACGCACACACACACACACACACACACACACACACACACACACGGGGTGGGGTGGGGTGGGGGGGCCCGGCGCGTAGGAGGGAGACAGAGAGAGAGAGAGAGAGAGAGAGAGAGAGAGAGAGAGAGAGAGAGAGAGAAAGATGTGTGAATATGGTTGGACAAGATGTAAACATATTGTATACATGTATGAAACTACCAAAGAATAAAAATGAAAAAAAAAAACTTTGACAAAAATGAACAAATAACATGGATAATTTATTTTATATAAAATAAAAAGGCTATTTTGTATAGCATATGAAAAGATACAAACAAAACACCATAAAATACCCAAAGAAAAAGCTCACAAAAAATCATGGAGTCTGTTTTGTTTTGGCCAGTTACTCTTGAGCACGGGGCCTGCCTTGGAGTGTGGTTCATGTGCCCAGTGACACTCCATTGGAGGGCACTGATTTTCCCAGCAGATATCAATTGAAATAGCTTCTTGGGTGGCATGGGACTTTGTGTCTACTCTTCCTTCTCAGTGCTTGGATCCTCTCTTGTTTGAACCTGTGCTGGTCTCTGTGAGTTATTTGTATTAACCCTGTTGTGCTGGGGAAAACTGTTTTCTTGGAGTCATCCATACCCCTGGCTCTTAAAAATAAAAATCTTTCTGCCTCCTCTTCTGAACAGATCTCTAAACCTTGAGGGGAGGTATTTGGTGATGACATTCCATTTAGGAAGTCTGTCACTCTCTGCACAGTGTCCAGTTGTGGAGCTCTCTGTTAATTACTGCACACGGAAGCTCCTCTGTTGAGGGTTAAGCAAAGCGCTGATCTACAGCTACAGAAATATGCCATTGAGTGTTATTTTATTGTTATATTCCTTTAGCAGAATAATATGTGGATGTTAGCTTTTAATCTGTAGATTTGTATGTTTTCCCAAATAACCACAGAGGTTAAATAGGTAGTAAGGGATTTACGGGTGGTGGTGGAGAAAGATCTTCCAAAGAAGGGGAAATAGAACATACTGTTACAAAGAGACAGGGGAAACTAGAAGAGGATTAACTGAGGAGGTGCACGGGAGAGCAGGGGAAGGGGGGACTACGGTAAGGGACAGCTGACACCAATGGCTTTGAAAAGCCCTATGGATACTACTGGAGAAGCATCCTAAAATATATGCATATATAAAAGAAATTTAAATGGAGTCACCATATAAGGGGAGAGACAATGTTCCAACCAGACAGATGTCTTATACTATTAAGTAAAACCTCCAGTGGCAGGAATGGGCTACATCTTGTTGGGTCATTGGCCAAAAGAACCCTGTCAACCCTCCCAAACATCACAGGCTATCGCCACAGCTGTTGATTACCATCTGCTGCCTGATAATAAGACCCTATTGCTGAAGAGTTCACTGACTTACATCATCTAACATGGAGAACGTGAGCTGGTACCCAACCAGATGTTTCATACCTACTGGCTAATGTTCATAGTGCTAGAAGGTACTTTGCATGTTACCAGAGGAGAAAAGTAATCATTAATATTACCCTTCAAGCTACAACAGTGACCTGCCTGTAAGATACGCTGCTGCAGTAGTGGCCACATATGTTGTAGGAATAACCAACTACTTACAGATACTGAATTTAATTTCCCTTCCTATAGAACTCTTACCTGACTCTGCTAAACTGTACAAAACCCAGTATTAGGTATTCATATTTTTATTTAGTAGATCATCCAATATTCTCTGAGGGATGCTTTCTGTTAGATCCTAGAGTTCAAGTCAAAGCAATATCTCTTCTAGAAGAGCTTAAGATTCTCCATAGGGAGTGGAGTAGCTTAGCCAGCAGGGCAGATTGGTAGCAATTCCATGTATCTGGGTTTTGTAATATGTTTTTTTTTTCCTTCCACTTGCAGGGAACTTGTGGTAGGTAGAGTGCCAAAAGATACCAGAGATCTACATAGATGAAAAAATTATTTAAAAAATTTTATGTCCTAAGTGTAGGGCTTAGACCTTGTCCTTGTAGATATAGAAGTAAAATATATTTTCAGCAGAAAACATTAAGTTTATATCACTTGGTTGCACCATGGAAATTGTATTAGAAAGGAAGATGGACATTGGGAAGCAAAAAATCTGGTTCAGGAGATTGTTGTAGTACTTCTGAGTGATGAGCAGAAGGACCTGTAAGATGCTGGTTCTGGGAATAGCTAAAAAGAGGCAGAAAGAGGAATGTCCAAGGCAGCAGAATACATATGGTTTGATGGATTGAATGGGAGGGAAAAATGACTTTAGGGAACCAGTCACTTCCTGATTTTATCTCCTATCATCTAAATCAAAGGAAACAGAAAATTTTCTTTTCCTTTAAAAACAATGAGATGTTTTTATAAAACTTTTAAAAAGCATATAAATGCTTAAATAAGCATAAATTATTCCTATTGTTGCATGACATTTAAATTCCTAACTTGATACATTTATAAGTCAACTAATTTCAATTGTTAATCATTTTTATATTACTGACTAATCTTTTAATTTGATTATCTGAGTAATGTCTGTAAGTTTGAAGATACTACTTAATATCTTAGATAACCCTTTTAAAAAGAAAGCTTTCTCTGCTTCCTTAGATTTAAAAGATGTGCAGTGACTTTTATGAGCTGAGAAATTGAGAAACAAAGACCAACTCAAATGGGATTTGCATTGGAAGATAAGTAACCTGGCTGCAGTTGCAGCAGAAATACGGTTTCCTGATGCTTATTATTTAAGAATAATTCTTAGGAAAAGGTAGAATCGTGACTTGCATGAGAAAATGAAAACGTGCTAAAAACAGTGTAATTAATAAGATAGGAAACAACAACAGAACTGTCCATCACCATGCAAGAAAAGAACACGTATCAGAAAGATACGACCTTGTCACTTTCCTGTAGTATAAATTTGGGAAGGAAGTGCAGTATGTTATTAACACAATTCTACAATTGAGAGAATTTAGGGATGCCTCAGAGATGGAATTCTGGGCTAGATTCTGAGAAAACGTTTGGGTGTGCCCTGAGGATGTATGACATTGTCATGGAAACAGATTTCTTGCTATGCTGGCAATAAGTGTTTCAAGTTTGCTAGAAGTAGTCCTAGAAGGAAGTCAGACTTGACGGCTAGGCTAGGTGCAGCACTAGCAGATGTCTCAACGGGCACTCAAGTTGCTTTCGGAACTGCCACTCAACGTAAACCAAGTGAGGCACCACAAGCAGGCAGGAGGGCCTTTCTGGCTCTGCATAAGAACCCCAGTGTTAACTTGATCTCTACCACTTCAGCAGGCACTAACTTGAGTAACAGATCTAGCTTCCCTGATACTCAGTTTCTTCCTTAGTCCAGTGACCCTGTTACTTGGTACCCGTCTGAAGGAAATGAATGACCACATTGCTGCACTCTGATGGCTGTTGCCTTATTAGTCACATGGCCAGAACAGTCTAGTCAGTGAAGTGAACGGGTAAGGAAAATGTATACAAACATGATGAAATACAGTATTTTAACTCAAACACAGTCTTCAAGAGAAGCAAGTCCTGTTATTTGCAGTTTCATGGGTGAACCTGGCCCAGAAGTCAAACACTTAAAATCTTACTCTATAGAATCTTAAACGTTCAGCTCAGGGCCGGCAGTATAGATAGTAGTTGCTAGATGCTGGGTGGTTGGTGACCTGAAAAGTGTTGGTTAAAGAATATAACATTTCAGCCGGGCGTGGTGGCGCACGCCTTTAATCCCAGCACTCGGGAGGCAGAGGCAGGCGGATCGCTGTGAGTTCGAGGCCAGCCTGGTCTACAAAGTGAGTCCAGGACAGCCAAGGCTACACAGAGAAACCCTGTCTCGAAAACCCAAAAAAAAAAAAAAAAAAAAAAAAGAATATAACATTTCAGTTAAAACAGGAGGAATACTTCAAGAGTTCAGATTTTAAGTGTGTGAGATAATGCATCTTAATTATTTTAGCTATTCCACAATGAACCATGTTATCAGTACATGATGTTGTACATCAAAATACACACACTTATAAATTATTGTGTGTGTGTGTGTGTGTTTATGTCAATTAAAACTTTACCCTGAGCTGGGCGTGGTGGCGCATGCCTGTGATCCTACTTCTGAGGGAGGCAGAGGCAGGCAGATCTCTCTGAGTTCAGGGCCAGCCTGGTCTACAAAGTGAGTACAGGGCAGCCAGGATTCCGTTACACAGAGAAACCTTGTCTTGAAAAAGCCAAAACCAGACCAAACCAAACCAAAATACCAAAAACCAAAACCCAAAACTTTACCGCTACAAACTGGCAATGCTAAGATTCTTTCACAGAGGCCGCGTAGAATGACTCGTGCCTTGCGGTGGGGAGTAAGTAAGACATTGCAGTGTCCTGGGGAAAAGTCGTCTCTGTTGCTTTGACTTTGTTGTTAGAGCAAAGTTGTCGTTCAGGAATCAACTTGGATGCCATCTCTGAATGGCCTTTTCTGACCTCCAGCTTGTAACTAACACATTAGTCCTCTGTACTGCCATTAGACAATTTGCCACTCCTGTACTTTTTGGTTTTCTTATTGCTTAAAAAAACAAAAAAACAACAACAACAAAAACTGTTTTATTGTGTGTTTATCACCTTTACAGTGTATTTCAAAATAGTTAGTACAATTTTGGTTTTAATTCAGTGATACATCCCCTGCACATACAAAATAGGTATGGGGCTGTCAAGGCAGCTCATAGGGTAAAGGCAGCTGCTGCCAAGCCTGAGGACCTGACTTCAGTCCCTGTCAACCACGTGGTACAAGGAGAGCACCAACTCCGGCAAGTTGTCCTCTGACCTCCACTTCTCATGGTGTGGGATGAACATAACCCCTGACCCCACAGCCGCAAACACTCCCAAGTCATGTAAACAGTTTTCTTTACAAATGCCTATCCCATGTATTCTCTTCAATATTTTTTTTCCTGATGAACTGGGCAAATCCTCTCTATCTTCCTCTCTGCCCAATAGGAATTCCTCAGAATCTATGCTTCTAGATGTGTTGCATGCTGTGACCTGTTATGGGAAGAGAAACTGCTGAGAGAAGGCCTGACGGGGAGCAGCAGGGTGATGGTGTGTTAAGATAGTTGTAACAAAATGGAGACTATGGAGTAACAGGAAGGAGGACGACTGGGGGACAAGGAGAAAGCCACAGTCTGTTGTGATTCTGCTGTGGCATTACGTTTTATAGATATTTTATTCTTTGAGTAAAGTGATTATCTTTTGTAATTCATTACTATCTAGAAACAAAGGATAGTTTAGTTCAGCTGTTTACACATACAGCATGGATACATCAGAAACAGGTCTAGGGAGATGAAATAACAAATTCAATTAATTAATAAACTTAGACTCCATCTTCTGCCCATTAATGTTACTCAGATTCTTTTTCTTGGTGTGTGCTTTAGTTCATCATATGAAAAGCAGTGCTGAGTTACATTTTGTGCATTTTGATTTTCACAAATATTTATTGTTCTTCCTTTTCCTGTAGGTAGAAAACCGACCAAAGTATTATGGAAGAGAGTAAGTATGGAGATCAGAAGATATCTTAATAATTGTCATATGGAAAAGGTACAGGCAACCACAGGATGAAGGAGATATTCTGGTTTGGCGGAGTTGAATTCTCTTTCTCTGATTAAAGCTATAATTTTAGCTGGTCTAATAGGAAAATTAAGACAAGCATAAAAAGAAAATGTCAGAATAAAATAAATGCAGTAATGTTAAAGAAGCAAGTCATATAAATATACTCATAGATGATATCAAGAAAGTGCATATATTGATGCAGTAGACACAATAGAACGTACATATAGATTACACAGAGCATGGACCCTTCCTAGTTTTATATATTATGTAGTATCATACCAGAAAAAAGTGTTTCATGTTACCCAGAGGCATGTCAAAAATTTTTATATACTACCTTCTTAAAATGTTTTCCTAATGTTATTTATATAAGACAGTGCAGGACTATGAGGCTCCACTTCTTTTTGTGGTGGAATTACAGATATGCACTAATACACCAATCCCACTTCAGGTCTGGGGAAGTTGACATCTTATACACAGAAATTTGTAGAGTGAGTTTTCCACTTAATACTGAGCATTATAATATTTTAATTGGCTTTTAGTTTTAGTTCTATAGTTAGGCAACAGTTATACCAAAAATTATTCCAAATGCTGTTTTAATGTTTAATGTTTTAATTTTTCTGATTATTGAGAAAGAGAAATATAGCACTTTGAAGAAAAGAATAAAAATCACATATACATTGTATCATTCCCCAGATAAAAACCTTTGTTTTTTTAAAATTGGGATAATATCACATTACAATGTATACAGCAACTATTTCTGAGTTATTTAAAATTCCAGATGTGGGCCAGGTGGTGATGGGTCACACCTTTAATCCCAGCACTCAGTAGGCAGAGGCCATCTTGGTCTACAGAGCAAGTTTCAGGACAACCAAGGCTACACAGAGAAACCCCGTCTTGAAAAACAAAACAGACACATACAAAACAAAACCAAAACTACCACCAGCACCACAACAATAATAAATAAATTAAAATTTTCAGGTGCAGTTTTTAAGCAGTGTGAATGGCCCATAGGCAGCCTACCTGTGGATTGATGTGAGGGTGACTACATGGCTGAGAACCGGCCTTTTCAGTTCAGGGTTACTCGGCTCTGACTGAGGGTCTCATCAGGAATGCTGGACACAGAAAGGTGTCTGATTTTAGACTGGGGATTTATGGGTTAGGAGGCTTACTCTCCATTACCACCAGCAACTCTGAGAAACCATGTCCTGTACAGTTTTAAAGGGATACAAATACTGGACAGACTGGTGTGAATCATTTAAGGGTCTTTAAATTTCATTGTCAAAGTGTCTTCCAGAATTTGACTTTGATTGATTGCCTTTAGGGTAATTGATCTTTGATTTAAATAGCTAGCATGTTTGCCACCTTTATTCACTGGTGGCACATATACTAACCTAAGGAGGGTGTCGCTCAGGGGTAGGGTGCAGTCAATTGCCTGTGGACCTAGTTCTAAAAGATTGAGGAATTCATGGAGGTAAAAAATTCAGGAGACCAACTAGAACATTTCTGATTAATGTGATTTAAACATTATTGCCATGGACAATTTTAAGACGGTTCAAAGACTGAGCTGTACTCACAAGGAAAATCCTTAGAGAATTGCCAGTTACCTCAAGCAGAATTCCTGGATTATTAAGGTGCCAGTGAAGGACCTTCTAAGTGTATTCCAAAGTCCACGACTACTGTCCTGTGGACGCTTCAGTGTTTCTTTTATGCGGTGAGTCAGCTGGCATGAGAGACTGTCCACATGCTGTTCTGTGATCCCTGAGCCTTTGAGATAAACTCAGCAGACAGGTCACAGCAGACAGTGTAAACACATGCTTCATCAAGTGCAAACAGAAGAGTAGTGAGTACTCAGATGTCAGAGTTTGTATATTAATATTTTATTATTTATTTGTAATTTGAAATGTCCTTAGGGACTTTGAGGGCCATTTGGGGAGAATAAATGATTTTTAGGAAATGTGATTTGCCCCTCAGTAGAATGAATGGGAGATAGGCTCCTTTGTGATAAAGTTTGTCTGTGGTGTTACCTTACGCCTCCTCTTCTGGAATTCACGTCCTTTTGGATGGTTTGTCTTTAGGAAGATAAGGAAAGCTCAGGGAAAGCTCTTCTGGCACTGACTGACTGTCTTGTGCTGCCTGATGGCAGGGACATGGCCTGTGTCTTATAGTCTGAGTTCCTAAGCGGATGTGGTGTGTGCGTGCACACACTGCAAGTCATCACACAGGTGTGACATGACTCCGTGTCTTAGCTACCTGTCACCACTGCCGTTTTTACTTTTCCAGTGTTTCGAATCAGGTTGTTGTAAATGAACCTTTGCATAAAAGATCTATTTGTTATTTGTGTTTATTCTTTTTTTTCTTTGTTAATGAAAGATAGGGTGTGGACAGGAAGCAAAGGCAAATGCTGCACTGTTCAATTGCGGGCTGAGTATTCACTAATGCATATGATGCACATTATTGCGTGATCACGCCAAGTAAAGACAACTCAGGGTCCTAGAAAGTTGCCAGCATGAACTTCCAGCTAGAAGTTTCGATCCCAGCACCAACTGGAAGAAGAAATGAGATCAATTTCCATATTATTCTTTAGCAAGCAATGGATACATGAGAAAGGACTGTCCTCTTGGGTGAGGTGGTGGGTCCCACCTTAGATGAATTTTGCTTCTGGGTTGGGAACTAGACTCAGTGGCTACTTTGGTACTATTCTTACCACAGAGAAGCTGGCCAGGAGCCAAGCCCAGAGAAGCACAGTGCAGTTAAACTCAAGTGCTTTCCTTCCACTCTGTGGCTGAAAACAACAGGGGAGGCCAGGGAGGGCTTTTGTCCTGTTGTACTGAAAAGCCATGGAAGGCTGGATCTCTGAATTGGCTTTGTTCCATAGGTTTCATGGCATGATCTCTAGAGAAGAGACTGACCAGCTCTTGAGTGTGGCCGAGGGAAGCTACCTCATCCGGGAGAGCCAGCGGCAGCCTGGAACATACACATTGGCTTTAAGGTTGGTCATGTACCTGCAATTATAACTGTGCTTTATTTTAAACCCTCCTAATAGAGGACTTTAAAATTTAAAGACATCCAGCATGTAATTGAATTGGTTCTTGTTTTCTTGGGGCCTAATTACCGTTTTAATAGCTTTGAGACCCTTTAAAAATTCCCCATGAATGGTAGCCCTTGGTGACTCAGGATTCAGATACTTTAAAGCCCATTTGTCAGTCCCTTGCTCTCTGCCCTGCTGTGTCAGCTTCCATCTATTGCTTGAATAAGGACAGATACTACAAGATCTTTGTAACTGATGAACCTAAAGCCAGTGTCATTTCTTACGTTGAATTTTGGTTGAAGTAGCTTTCCTGAGAGCTCTTGGTTTTCCTCTACAACTGCGCTTCACCTAATGTCTTAGCTGTTCTTAGCTGACAGTGTGGTGCCTAGAATCAAGAATTTCCATTAGCACTGACTTCAGCAATCATAAGAACAGCAGTACAGTAGCATACCTATGCACTGGGCTTACCTGTGCCAGGCTTCCAAGTACACTTACTATTCAAGGCAGCGCTATTACTACTGCTACTGCTACTAGTACTACCACCATCACCACTTTTAAGTTTACAGCTGAAGAATCAGAGAGCATGGAGGTTGATCAACACAGTTGACCATGGTCACACATATAAGTTGTGATAGTATTTTAAGCCAGTCAGGCTTAGAGTGTGCTTTTAAATACTGCATTCCTGCCTATCCAAAGGCTTAGAATAATTATTTTTTGTCTTTGCCCATCTCCTCATGGGTTAATTCATACTGGTCTCATCTTTGAAAAGACTGAAAAGCACCTGCAGCTTCCTAGGGCAGTGGTGAAGAAGTGACAGAGCATAGAGCACATCGAAAGCTCTCAGTGCCTAAGACAGCTAGTCTGACTCCTTCTCCATCTACTCTGTCCCTGTGAGCGAGCACAGAGTTCATTCTCCCCACAGGTGAACATCAGGTAGGCCTCCTTTTAAGTGATTGGCTCCACTCAGTGTCATTTCCTACTGAGTACTGAGTTTTTGGTATTCTGAGAAAGTTTATCACAATATCTGTGGAACTTTGCCTTTTGTTACAAATTATGGCATATATCCCTCTTCAGTACTTAGTTGTGTTGCTCATTAATTTTAATTGTGGTATACAGGGGAAAGTATCTACTTTGACCGCCCAAATGCCTTTGTTTATTTGTCTACCAGTTTTACTAGAAGAATGATTGGGGGAGAATCACAGAATTACTTGAAGTTGTATACTTTTCCTATTTTTTTGTTTCTGCTTTCTCTGCCCTTTTGGGCCTCAAACACAGGGCTTATGCATGTTGGGGACATCGCTCAGTTGCATCCACAGTCCTTGAAGTTGGTTTATTTAGCTTTTTATTCCTTTAACGTTCTACCAGAATTCTGCACCACTGCATTTCCCACTGTGGCCATCATGAGATTGTCTAGGGTAAGTGAACCTTGATGCAGCAGCTAATGAACCAGAGCAGCTTGGGAGAGAACAAAGTCCTGTTCCCTGGGCTACAGTTTCCTTATTTCCTGCCGAGATCAGGCAGACATTCTAAAACTTAGGAGCCTGACCTCAGTTTTGCCTCTTATCTTGGGGTGCAGTCATTGCGTAGTTCCCCTTTCTCACAGCGTCAGATTCAAGCAGCACAGATTTGGTTTGGAGTAAAGTAACCACCAAACTGCCCAAGTCTCCTCCTCCTCCTCCTCCTCCTCCTCCTCCTTCTCCTCCTCCTCTCCTCCTCCTCCTCTCCTCCTCTTCATCCTTCTCCTCCTCTTCATCCTCCTCCTCCTCTTCCTCCTCCTCCTCACCCCCTCCTCCTCCTCTCCTCCTCCCCTCCTCTCCTCCTCTTCCTCCTCTTCCTCCTCCTCCCCCCCCCTCCTCCTCTTCCTCTCCTCCTCTCCTCCTCCTCTTCCTCCTCCTCCTTCTCTTCCTCCTCCTCACCCCCTCCTCCTCTCCTCCTCTCCTCCTCTTCTTCTCCTCCTCCTCACCCCCTTCTCCTCCTCTCCTCCTCCCCTCCTCTCCTCCTCTTCCTCCTCTTCCTCCTCCTCACCCCCTCCTCCTCTTCCTCTCCTCCTCTCCTCCTCCTCTTCCTCCTCTCCTCCTCCTCTTCCTCCTCTCCTCCTCTTCCTCTTCCTCCTCCTCACCCCCTCCTCCTCCTCACCTCCTCCTCCTCCTCACCTCCTCATGCTCTCATTCTACTTACTTCCCATCCACCTGGCACAGGAAATCGAGATTAGAGAATGCTGAACATTAGTTTGAAGGGAGTGTTTTAAATGTATAGGGCTGTGAGAACCGGTAGTCTATCTTTTGTTACTGAAAACTCCCTGGAGGATTGTTTTTTGCAAAGAAATACTGAGTAAAAGAAAGCTACGGGGGAGGGTGGGAAGAGGAATTTATGAATGTATATTAGGAATAATTTATACATTGAAGTATAACCTAACAGTCTTCACATTTTACACCAGATGTAAGGCAGAACAATGTTAAGAGAGTATGAAAGCCAGCACAGAGGCACACACTGTAATCCCAGCACTCAGAGAGGCAGAGGCAGGAGGATCCCTGTAAGTTCGAGGCCACCCTGATCTGCAAAGTGAGTCCAGGACAGCCAAGGCTACACAGAGAAACCCTGACTTGAGAAACAGAAACTAAAACAAACAACAACAAAAGAGTGTGAGATAGAAGGATTGAAATGTGTATTATTATCGTCATCTCAGCCTCTCACATCAGCTGATCATTTTTCCAATTCACATCAGTTTGTTTTGTTTTTAACATGATGCACAGCCCGTTTGTGGCAAACAGCTTGTCTAGTTCATAGCCATCTGTGTTCACTGTGATTTGTTGCATTGGCCAAGGGTTCTCTAAAAGGAATAAATCCTGAACCTCAGGGTCCTCAGTAGATATGTCAGGACCAATATGTCCAAAACTGAGCTCGTTACTTTCCTTTCAAATATCCTGTAACAACATCTCCATCCCCTTGTTAGCTGGCAACCCTGTTTGCTATCCAGTCTCTTCTGATGGAAACCAAGGCATTAGTTTTGTTGTTTTCATCAGATTTTAGGCCCTTATAGAGCTCCCCCTTCCCTTACAGCACACACTAAATCTTAAAGCAAATATATATTGTTTGCTGTTAAAAATAAATTTTATTATTTTTACCATAAACTTTAAAATTTTGAGTTTGTAATTTTCCTTTAGTTTTCTAGATCCTTATCTTTCTGTATTTCATACTTTTAAAAAATAGATCTCCAAAGCCTTGATACTCTACCATATTACTCCAGTAACTAAAAGGAGTTTTCATTTGCTTATTTCATACAGTCAGTCCTATCTCTTGGGTATTCAACCTGAAGTCTCACTTAGTTGTCATGGCTGGAAAGACTGAGACAGAAGGGTTACTCAAGCCCAGTAGTTCAAAGTCAGCCTGGTCAACAAAGCAGGGCCTAGTCTCACAAGGGAAAGGACAGTTTTTTGTTTTTTGTTTTAAATTAAAAAAGAAGCCAGGTATAGTGGTGCATGCCTTTAATCCCAGCACTTGAGAGGCAAAGGCAGGTCTACAAAGTGATTCCAGGACAGCCAAGGCTAACACAGAGAGACCCTGTCTCAAAAAACAAAAAACAAACAAACAACAACAACAACAACAACAAAAAAAAAAAAAAAAAAAAGGAAAGAAAGACGAGCAGTAATTGGTAAGATTGTGGAGGTGACTAGGACACAGGGCTGAGAAAACAGATTTCCTCTCCTTGGCGTCTCTTCCTTTACCACTGGTCTCTGCATGCTATGTATGGTTTCAGGGTAACGTCCAGTGCTCTCATGTAGCTCCTGGTTGTCCATGAACAAAGAGAGAGGGCAATGTTTCTTTAAGTTCAGAGTGTGCGGAGAAGAAGAACTTACTGTGAGGCACCCCCTGTTTCACGGTTCCTGTGGATTGATTTGACATTGGGATTAATTACAGCATAAGGAAATACGTCAGACATGAAGTAACTTATGACTTAAGAAATTCAGATGAAAACATGTATTTTTATGGTTTTCATAGTTTTAAGAGATAATTTTTTTGTCTCAGTGCTAGGAATCAACCCCAGAGCTTAGTGCTGACTACTGAAATACCCCACCAGTTCACAAACTAGTTTTTAAAACACATCCTTCATTGGTTTGACAAGATGCCTCAGTGGGCAAGGGACACCTGGGCCAGGGTGGGCAAGGGACACCTGGGCCAGGGTGGCTTGTATTGAATTCCAGGCTAGCCAGGACTGCATATTGAGACCTTCTCTTAGAAGAAAAGAAAGCAAGCTACGCTTGGTAATCTCAGCGCTGATACAGGTAGTCCCCGGGGCTTCCTGGCTAGCCAGTCCAGCCTGCTTGGGGGAGATGCAGGCCAGGGAGAGATCCTGTCACAAAGAAAGTTGGTGTCATCTAGGGAACCAGTTACAGTTGTCCTTTGGCACACAGACACACAAAAGATACACCATCAACCTTTTACCTCGCTACAGGACAACTCGTCAGGTTCAGTTGGACAGTTTCTATTGCCCGAGTCCTGCACTGTACTCTGTCAGTGTGCAGTTCTGGGGGTCAGACCAGGCGTTCCACCAGTCACCAGCTCCCCTCCTCTGCTATCTCCGATCTGTTGCTAACCCTTTCCTACTCGGTTTGTCATTTCTGGGACTATTTTATTTGGTTCTAAAATTTTCATCTATATGTTGAGAACAGTGAAATAAAAAGGTATAGAAAGTTATGGAGAGCTGCTGATAAGATTACTCACATGAAGTGACTCCTCAGATACAAAACATCTCTTTTCTTTGTGCTGTCACTGTACCTAGTAAAATTTCAACAATTTATGGGTATATGTACAGTTGCAGCCTGTTTACCTCACTAGAGGCACTGAAACATGGGAGAATGGAGCCTAAAAATGAGGCACACTAAAGTCTCATGCAGTAGCCAGCTCTATCCAGAGCATCAGACAGGTTATACCCTGAGGGCTAAGAAAGGGCACCTGAGTATGTGATCAGAAGGGCAAGCTGCAGGTGGCAAAAACATGTTTTTCCATAGAGGCAAATAAACAAATACCAATAGCCACTTGTAATGGATGATCTAAAGCAAACTCACTCCTATCTGCTATACCTGAGAAGGCCATGACAGCACAGGCCAGCACCAACTACATGTTGTTGAAGAATCTGAGGGCACAAAACTCTGTCTTGTTTTCTTGAAGTTTTTTCACAAGCATTCAGAATTCTCCTCACACGACTCCATTCTTGGACTGTGTTATGACAGGAACCCACTTAGAACTAAACAAACAAACAAACAAAAGAAGCAAAAAAAACCAAATTGTCTTTATCTGAAAAAAAAAAAAAAACAAACAAACCTGTTTTTACACTTTTATTGGAGTTGGGTAAATGTGAGAAAGTGTTTATAACCCAACATATTTATTACTGACATTTTTATGCTAATAACTATTTTCTTAACCCAAAGTGACCAAACTGTGCAAACAGGTGAGATTACTGCTGAGCATTATATTCTTGCTCTTGTTCTCCTTAGCTGAACATTGAGTGCAGGGCACACTTGCCTGGACTCCTTTTAAGAGTGTTCTTGCAAATGGGACCAAACAGAACAAGAGCCATGGAGCTCCAGGTGAAGAGGGTGCACACCTTCAATCCCAGTACTCAGGGAGCAGAGGCAGGCTGGTGTCTGTGAGCTCCAGGCCAGCCATCTACAAAGTGACTCTCAGGACAGTTGTTACTACATAGAGAAAACCCTGGAGGGGGGCAGGGAGAAGAAGGGAGGGAGGCAGACAAAGAGGAAAAGAAACACTTATCAGTGTCACATATTTAAACTGATATAGGACTGAAGCTATGCATGACTTATAAAATCACTGGGCTCCTGTTCATGTGGGTTCCCTTTGACATAATGAATGCCTTTTTGCCAGTAGCTTGAGCTTCTAAAATTAATTTTTATCTAGAAGAAAAATCTTAAGTGTGTGTTTACAGTAGTTGGGGAATAAAGCCAAATGAATCATTTAAAACAGCCACTGGGACAGGAACCTTAATGAGTAGATTGAAGGACAAAAGGAAGACCAGAGAAAATTAGAAATTGCGATTTTAAAAGCCTATCACAAAATAATGGCTTTCTCCGCAGGAACTTTGGAAGTGAAATGATAGTGTAGATTTGGAGCCTGCTCTAGCTGTCATCTACCTTTCAGGCTTGAGTTTCTGATTGGCAAAACGTGTAACAGTCACAGTGTTTTCAGAGGAGAACATTTGACAGTCTCTTGCCTCATTTTGTAGAATTTTGTTCTCTATCAGTTGAGATGTTTTCACCTGCACATATCTGATACTCAAAATCATCAAGCTGCTGGCCTGCACACAGAGTTGCTTAGGGAAACATCATTAATGCTGCAGCTGTGTAATGGCTTAATTGCTCAGTGTGCTGTGATGAGACAAAGGACTTGTGATCTGTTTCTGTTCCTGAGAATCAGTGTAAGTCAGGTTTCCCTTGGGTCAAAAGGTAGCTGCCAAGCAGAGCTGCGTGCCTCCTTTATCACCACCAGTGAGTGTATCCAAGAGCCTCGCCTGAATCATGCAGTGTTCGTGCTTCCCTTCGGGATAGTAAGGTGAGTGCAGCTCAAGTCTTCTCAGTCCCGAGCCTAGAGTATCTGCCGGGGAAGTACAGGCAGACACTGGCTGCTATCTAGATCGTACCTGCTGCTGCTGCTGCTGCTGCTGCTTGCTGCTGCTGCTGCTACTGGGAAATATGGTTGCCTCTTCTGGAAGAGGATCCTTGCAGTGAGCTGAATGAGCGCATAAAATGTGGTTTTCAGTGTCCTGTCTTTTTTTTTTTTTTTTTTTGGTTTTTCGAGACAGGGTTTCTCTGTGTAGCCTTGGCCATCCTGGACTCACTTTGTAGACCAGGCTGGCCTCGAACTCACAGCGATCCACCTGCCTCTGCCTCCCGAGTGCTGGGATTAAAGGCATGCGCCACCACGCCCGGCTTTCAGTGTCCTGTCTTAAACAGGACAAGGGCAATAGGAAGGGAGGACAAGTGGATACTGGTAGGTATAGCTTCGTAGGCCATTAAGGGAGTTTCCTTGTTAGACACTAAGGATTGAGCCATAGCGTAATTCTCAAAAGTATAGTCCTTAGGACTTGGGGGGTGGCCCTGTGTATAAGGTACTTGCTTTACAAACACGAGGGCCTGAGTTTGGATCCTCTGAACTCATGTAAGAAGCTGGGCACAGCACACACACCTGTAATGCTGGCACTGTCTGGAGCAACGCAGACCAGGGCACGCTGGCCAGCCAGGTTAGCTGAACTGACAAGCTCCATTCCATAAGAAAAGAATAAAGACATTGCAGCAGTGACTCCAGCTCCAGGAAGACCTGATGCCTCTGGCTTCTGCACATGTGTGCACACCCATACACAGAAGCAGACACATAATTTGATTTTTTAAAAGAAGAAAAGCCACTTTAAGCTCTTAAAGGTGGACTAGAAATGTATCAGGTGGGAAAACATGAAATGTGTAAGACAGCATGGAGTGTTTGGTGTGTGGAGGCTAAAGTGAGATTAGGGATGCAGTGAATTTAGCAGTAATGAGCCAGGATGCCTGGGAGCTCACACTGGGAACTGCTTTTTCCTATAAGAAATGGTAGTCACTGAAGGCTTCTCATAGTGCCCTTATATTTGAAGTTTAATCAGAGCAACAAGAACCTCGGGTGGGCTGGGTGGCAGTCACTAAAGTTTACCAGGGTTACTTTAGGTGTGGGGATTGTGATAATGCAGCCCAGGACTCCATGCGAACCAGGCAACATTTACCATGCCCCAAAGCATGTAACTGTGTATGTGTGTTTCTGTATGGTTTTTGCCTTGGTGGAAATGAAGCCTGGAGTCTAGAAAATTAATTTAGCAAGCAGTTTTCCTTTGGCTATGGAAGTCTTTAAAGGGTTTCTTAATAACTTATAGATTTACTTTGAGAAGATGTGTTAGCTCCAAATTTGGCAACTCCAGAAATATTTCTGTTCATCTGAGTCATTTTAGCTTCTCTAAATTGGGAGAAGAACACAATGTCATATGTGCAGGAGTCTTGATAACTCCCCAAACCTGGATTCAGACATTCATGGGACAGATTTGGAATGTGCCAGAGAATGTTTAAATTCACAATACTTGTCACTTCCTCGTTTGTTTCATGTGCCAACATAGGAATTATTTGGGAAATTTTTAAATAATAAACAAGAATTTTAAAACCAAAGAAGCATGTTTGGGCAGATTATATTTTCTTTTCAGTTACATCACACTTATTTGATACATTCTGAAGCATATATAGCCTATGTTAATCTGAAAAGTAAAATTATACAGAGCAGTGTGTGTAGCATCATGCTGCTTATGTAAAAATATGTGTCTGTGGTGCGTATGGAAGTAGAGAGTTGTCTAAAAGAATGATCACCAAAGTATTCAGGGTTTATATTGAACTTAAAGATGGTTTTTACTTTTTTTTTTTCTTTTAAGATTTATTTATTACGTATACAGATCTCATTATAGATGGTTGTGAGCCAACATGTGGTTGCTGGGATTTGAACTCATGACCTTTGGAAAAGCATTCAGTACTTCTAATCTCTGAGCCATCTCTCCAGCCCAGGCTTTTACTTTTTATCTTTCAAAATTACTGATTTTGTTTTCATAAACTATGTGTGTCATTTTATCTTCAGAAAATGGGGCTTGTCTAGGGCTCGATGCTGTGAAGAGACCCCATGACCAAGGCCGTTCTTACAAAGGCGAACATTTAACTGGAGCTGGCTTACAGTTTCAGAGATTTGTCCATTATCGTCATGTGAGAAGCATGCAGTGTGCAGGCAGACATGGTACTGGAGTATGAGCCGAGAGTTCTACATCCTGAGCCACAGGCTGCCAGGAGGAGACTGCATGTGTGTCACACTGGGCATAGCTTGAGCATAGGAGACCTCAAAGCTCCGCCTCCATAGTGACCCACTTCCTCTAACAAGGCCACACCTCTAATAGTGCTGTTCTCTATGGCCAAGCGTTCAAACACACGACTCTGTGGGACCATACCTATTCAAACCACCACAGAACTGTTTTTACTTTTAGGGGAAAAAAATGAAGATATTAATTATAACATTAGGCAAAAATGAAAGTCAATGTGCCCTAAATGTATGAGGATTCTAAATAATCGTATCCACGTATTTCAGTGCTTGGTCAGAAGGAGGTTTTGTTGGCAGCTATGGGATAGCAGAGAGACAGGTCACAGTGTTGAGAGCTCGCAGGTTCTGTCAGAGGAGCCTTGTCCACTCCTGGCAGTGCTGCCTGTAGCAGTGAGGGAGTGGGAGATGCCTTATGGCCTACCTGCTAGTAGCATTCACTGGCAGGACTTCTTCCTGCAGCAGCCCTCTGAGCCTGCGTGTGTTGGCGGGACTCTGCCACGAGGTCTTAGTGGAGCACACTTTGGGAGATAGTGCAGTGAACGTTGACTCCATGCTGCCAAGCAATGCTCTGCTGATTGCTCCCCTGCAGTGGGTCCACAGGAGAGAAAACTCAGGTGTGAGGGTATCAGATCCCTTGCAACTGGAGTTACAGGCCGTTGTGAGCTGCCGTGTGGGTGCTGGGAATTTAACCTGAGTCCTTTGGAAGAGCAGACAGTGCTTTTAACCCCAGAGCCATCTCTACAGTCCCTGTTTTTTGTTTTTGTTTTTGTTTTTTCAGATGTTTTCATTGTCATGGTTTTATTTACTGGTAGTCTGTCTTCAAGCTTCGCTTCTCTCTTAAATGTGTATAAAGCAATAGATTTAAAACAGAAGGTAGTTTTTTTTAAAGCTGATTTTAAGATATTTTTGTTTTCTTATTTTAAGACATAATTAAAGGCAGATTCCACTGAACATTAAGGACAGAATTCAATTTTAAGTACATTTTAAAAGGACATATTTTGTTTTAAGTTATGAATGTCTACGTGTATTCATTTGTTTATGCGCATGTGTGAGCTTAGGTGTTGGTGGAGTTTAGAGAACATGTCGGATCCCTCAGCACTGGGGTTGTAGGCAGCTGTGAACATGTGCTGTGGGTGCTACTGAGACCTTAGCTCCAGTCCCAGAAGAACAGGTTGTGCTCTGTCTGCTGAGCCGTCTCTGCCAGCCCCCAGGTACACTTCAAAACTCACAGACAGAAAGTTGGTTCAGCAGTGATTCTCTGAACTATTACTCACTTAGCAAAGGAGAACTAGAATCTGCCGTGGTGTCTGGAAGCGAGGTAGGAAGTATGTGAATTCTCTCAGACCTGTTCCTCAGCAGCCAGACACAGCTCTAGAGTGTTGATATCGTGACTCCTTTTCTTTAAAAACAAAACAAATCAAAGCCCACGCAAACTTGGCAAACCCAGAGATTTCATTAACAGTCTTAATCATTTTATAAATATAACTATTCCCCCAAATACTGTAGCAGGCATTCTAGTGAGTATTTGATGTGATGAAACTCTTGGTGTTTCTCAATCTATCTTGTATTGTGGCAGCCATAGAAAGAATACTGTTGGGTGGCACCTTGGAGATAAATGCACAGGCAGCCATGGACTCCAGTGCACCGTGGCCTCCTTGCAGGCTGTATGGGTTTCCTATCTTTAACTTGTCCCCTCTGCTCATGACACCCAGTTAGAAAATTCAGCTTTATCTATAATGTAAGCCCATGCAGTACATGCAAGTGCTTTGGCTTGGGTTTTTGTTTAATAGGTGAAAAACTGAGGCTTAATTGTTGTAGAATGAAAAACTAAGAAACAGAAACAAAGGTTTTGAAAACAACAGCTTGACTAATAACATAACACACAATCTATATGTGCAGGGGTGCGGCACATGAGAGAACTCTTAGTTTTGTTTTTAAATCAGGACTTTAAAAAATTAATATTTTAAATTAATGACACATTATCATTTTATAAAGCAGAAAAACTATTGTTTAATGCTTTTAAAGATAGTAATTATACCAACTAAATCTCAAGAGCTAAATTTTTACTTTTCCCAAAAGAGGAAAGCCAAATTAAGTGTGTTCCAAATGCAATGATGTGAACTAAAATTCTACTGTTGGGTCACTCTGTGCTCATCTATACAAGAACAATTTTGTCTGGGGTTTGTGAGTTGGTGGTGCACTTCGGCCTTTGCATGAGTACAACCTGGCTTTAATCACCAGCCTCGGGGGGGGGAAAAGTATAGTATGATTAACTAATCGAAGGAAAAAACAGTCACTCTCTAATATGGTATGGCATGTTTACGTTCATGTCGCCAATTAGATCTTTATGGGGTTGAATATAGCAGTAGATGTGGTAAATTATTTCAACCAAGAGAAAAGCATCTATGATAGTAAATTATCTGTTTTCATGGCATATGTCTAGTTCACCCTGTAGAGACAGTGCTATTTACAGTTGTTTGTCTGGTCTCCCAGAAATTGGTTATGCCTAAAATTCACATCTATTTTATGCCACATGTAATGTGCTCTTGTTGAGAACTGGTAGAGACTGGCCTGTCCACCAATAAGGGTAGCTTTCTAGTCTTTGCCTAAGTCTGCACTATTGTCTGCCTGGCTGTGTAGTTATGTAATAAACAGCTTATGCCTGACAAAGGCCACCATTACCTTGTTTATTTCATTGTAGTAGATGCCTGGTAGTTTACAACCATGTTCAACCCACTTCTGTGAGTGTTGATGAGCTGATTGATTACTGGTGACAGATCAATAAAAATAATTGAATTTTGGGATATTAGTTTGAGTTTTAACATTAACTGAGTCAGGATTCGCAGAGAGTCACAGTAGTTGTTGGCAAAAGGGGATTTTACAATTTGCCGGAACTGAGCACTGGCTGAAGGCTTTTTTCATGTCTAGAAAAAGGATCCAAAGGCACTGGTGAAAAATGAAGCTGCTAGTAGGCGTTGACATGCTGTGTACTGTGTGTTCTTTTGATCTGATCGCTCACGATAGGTTCAGTTGGTTGCTATGGTTTCATTTCAGTTCCTGCAAAGCTTCCTGTGCTATTTGGAATAAATGGGAAATAGTGCTTTGCAGAATTATTTCTCAAGAATATTTTCAGCTTCTTTTACTTAAGATTACAAATTGCTTTATGAGAAGTTTTCTGCAAATTAGAGTAGGAGTGGCTCACATGACAATAAAATTTAGTAATCCTGCAGTGTCACAGCTGGTAGTGACAAAAGACTAGCATAATTAACTTTAGATATAAGCTATCTTGTCCATGCCATAGCTTTTTAAATATTTGTACAGATCTCTTACCCAAAATGCTTGTGGCAAATGTTTTAGAATTCAGCATGCATGTAAATTTGTGTGTGTGTGTGTGTGTGTGTGTGTGTGTGTGTGTGTGTTTGTGTAGTGGAGTTGCTTGGATTTCACAAACCTCCAAAGTTTTGCTGTAGAGAGGAGGAATTTCCCCAGTAGCCACATGTTTAGTGTGTGGGTTAAGAATAAAACCTTCTCTTTTCTTATATCAAGTATGTTAGCTATGCCAAGGAAAGGAAGCTTGGGTTTTTTGTTTCTGTTTTTTGTTTTTTGTTTTTTTTTTTTTTAGTTTGGTTTTTCAAGACAGAGTTTCTCTGTGTAGCCTTGGCTGTCTTGGACTCACTTTGTAGACCAGGCTGGCCTGGAACTCACAGAGATCAGCCTGCCTCTGCCTCCCAAGTGCTGGGATTAAAGGCATGCACCACCAAGCCTAGCTGTGGAAAGGAGGATTTTTAACTTGTCTTAATGATTATCTTTTATTTTTTTTAATTTATACCCACATGTTTTTAGCTGCTCTTATGCTACCTATTTTAATCTCTTAATATTTGTGGTGTGATTATGATTGTTAACACATGCTCACTGCTGCATACCAGCGCTCTGGACCGGTTGTCTGTGCAGCTGGGACTGTGTACCTACTGAATGGCTGTTTTCTCCCCTCCCTGCCCCCGCCACCCACCTCCTTATCTTTCCTTCTGTTGCTTTAACATTTGTTGGAATTCTTTATCAGGTGATTGATGAGTATCTGTTTCTTTGGGCTAAGGCCCAGGAGGTTTGCGCGTGACTGGGTTGTGCCTCCGTAGCTGTATCTTTATGCGTTTCAGTTTCTTGTCTTTTGTTTTTTTGTTTGGGGCAAGTCCACTGTCCCACCCCACTCGTATGCATTTCAGAAGCAGCCATTTTTCCCATTCTCTGTATCCTGGTTGCATACCAGAGATCTTTTAGCAGTCAGCCTTTCTAGACATTATGAGAAGCTCTGGAGTTTTGGGGCTTGGGTTGACTTCCCGCCCCCTTGGGTTTGTATATATAATCTTTCACCTGGAGGAGTGGGCCAGTCTCTTCCAGGGGAGCCTTTACTCCGTCCCCCACCCCCTGTTGTCTTTATATCTGTCACACCAGGTTCTGAGGTATATAGCAGCCACGTGCCCCACTCCGAACTTCATTGTCAGCAGCTCCCAGTCATCCAGCACAGCTGTCCCTGTGTAGCCATGGGCTCTGGACTGGAAGTATCCTTCCCCTAATATTGTATCAGTACTGAACACAGACAGACGTCTTTCTTGTCATTATTCCCAGAGGGTACAGTGTGTGTCGCTTCCAAAGTTTACATTGTATTAGGTATTTCAGTAGCTGGAGATATTTAAAGTATATGGAAGAGATGTTTTATGGGACTATTCCTTGTGGGTTCTAGAACCAGTCTCCTGTAGCTGTTGTACAGCTGTGAGCCAGTTCCTGAAATGAGTACAGCTGACCCATGTCGCTTGGACATCTCTCTGAGTAACAGAGTGCTGCATATATACTCTGCCCTTCTTCACTTGCTAAGGGAGCGAGAAGCCATGATTTGGGCAACTCTGGCCACTCGTGCTGAGCCACACTGGACTCTGGGTGGCACCGCAGGCCTCTTTTGCTGCATTGAGCTTGTCCTTGTCCTCTTTGGCTTCACTGGCCCCCTACACATGCAAACAATGCAGCTTCCATTAGCATTCTGTGTCAGGCAAGAGAAGACCTGACCTCTCAGGAAGCTCTGGGAAAGCCCAGATGAATGCATATTTCATTCCTCTCCCACCCACCCAGAACCCACAGGCACGCTGAGCTGTGCCAACACGGAGCAGTGTTTAGTGCAGATGGATTTAAAGGCGTTCTTTACCCTTCCAGTGCAGCTCATCTGAGGATTGCTGGGAGTACTAAAGCTTTTAAATTGTTTTCTCACATGCATGTGGTACCCTTCTCTTGTTAACTGTGCCGTTTCCTTTGGCTCAACTCCCCTCCTGTGTGTCCTCTAGCCTAGAATAGCAGGGCTCTGAGTATGTCCTTGCTCCTGGCTTAGAGAGCTGCCTCTGGGTCTTGCAGTCTGAGTGTCTATGCTGCCCCATTTGCTGTGGTTTAGGCTCGGGTGTTCGCCATTGTCCCTGCTTCTGCTCTCACTTGTGATTATTCTGCAAACTACAGATTGGCCCTTTCTGCTAAGACTTGAGAATTTTTGCTGAGGATTCCAATAGCTGTTTCCTGCTGTTTTAGGCTCTCAGAAATGCCCTGATTGGAGTGTGGTGACTTTAGGAATGGTACCCAGTGTGTAAGGTTTCACCTGAATCCCTGATTCATGTTTATGTCTGATGCTTTTTTTTCATATTGTTCTTTAAATACAGCTAAGCAGAAGGTACACCTACAGAGAAAGGCTGTTTATGTGCCCTCTGTCTTTACCTCCAGGGCAGGGAGGAAGCCTCACTCATCTTGACTCTATAGGCTGCTCCAGAGATGCATAGATGGGGCTTGTTCAGTATCACACGGGATTGTGAATCGTCAAGTTCCCGTGTACTTCCTTAGGACACACTTCTCTGCAGGCGAAGCAGCCAGAGGGCCGTTTCCCACTCAGATCATTACTTGTCTCTAGAGATCTCTCTGCACACAGATCTGTGATTCCTTTGTTGTGTTGCTCAAAAAGACCCATAGCCTAACTATACAATGACTGATTTAGCCCTGTGCGTTTAGGTCAGTGTGGGTGCTCAGTGACTCAGAGCACGACCCTCAGTGACACAATCCTGGCTCAGACTCCAGCTCCTAAGTTCTCTGTATGACTTTGGTCAGGTTTCTTATTTTCTTAAGTTTTAGTTTCCTTTGCTGTAAACAAGGATGTAATAGTAATACCTCCTAGAATTAGAAAGATTATATGGTTTAATGTACACGTAGTCCTAGCAGATCACTGAAATTATTGTTATTGTTGAAACAGATACATTATTATAGTTTAAGCCTGTTTATCAGACATTAATAGTAAACATTAAGTAGTCATGGTTATGAGAGCAATATCTTGAATTCTCAAATATTTGCCTTATATACACTGAAATCTTTTTGTTTGTTTGTTTGTTTGCTTGCTTGCTTGTCTGTTTTTTTGAAACAGGGTTTCTCTGTTTTTGCCATAGTTGGACTCACTTTGTAGACCAGGCTGGCCTCCAACTCACAGAGATCTGCCTGCCTGTGCCTCCCAAGTACTGGGATTAGAGGCGTGTGCCACCATGCCTGGCCCGGGATGCTCCCATTCTAAACACAAAATTCTTTTATGTTTCATATACATTGTACATATAATCTGGAGATAATTTTATACAGTAATTTTAGTGCTCTTTCACTTTGTGTCTTATGAGAGCAGTGTAAGGCACTGTAATAACATCAGAAAATAAGATTTTAGAGTGTTTCAGATTACTGATTTCAGATTGGATATGCTGACTCTGAGTCTCCACTAGAAACAAAAAAGCAGAGTTGCATTTGCAAATGCAGTTTACTGCCACCACACTAGGACCACCACACCACACCACACCAGTCCTGGTCTGGCCACTTGAAATCTCATCAGCACAATATCCATCTCTTTAAAGCGAATCTTTATGTTAAAAACTTGGGCATCCCAAAACAAATGAATATATATGTTTTGTTGTTCCATTAGTTTATTATTGCTTTTATTTTATTTTTATTAATGTGTGTGTGTGTGTGTTTGCATTTGCGTACATGGGAAGTCAGAGGACAGCTTTCAGTAGTGTGTCCTCTCCTTGTGCCTTGCTGCAGTAGGGTCTGTTCTGTTGCTTCTGCCACTCAGGGTGCTCTGAGCTGCTGGCCTGCCTCCCGCCTCTCCGGAGGAGCACTGAGATAACAGATATGACCTACCATGTCTGGCTTTTTATATAGCAGCACTTTTACCTTCTGAGCCATCTTGCTGGCCCATGGTTCTATTGATATAAAATAGAAAAGTATAAAGGCAGTAAACAAATAAGTAGTTCGGTGGGAAAGAGAGCAATCAGGCTGTAAAAGAGCATGGGGAAATTTGGGGAGCTGTTCGGGATGTTTCTGCATCTTACCCATGATTAAAACTCATTGAGTTATACTCTGTCAATAAATATGGGATACTGTATATAAATAATGTATTAATAATAGGCAGTTAGTAAGGAAAATGTAACAATCTGCTGACCATTAGTAGATAATTGGTACTGAACTTAAAGGTATGTTACAGAATTCTAAAACATGGCCTGAAAGCCAGAAGTATGTGAGAACAGACTGTCCGTTGTTGACCTAATAAGACCAAGAATTCACATGTCTGTTGCAAAGGAGCTTTGAGTAAGCCTTAGTACTGTCTACTTAGACAGCCTTAAAACACTAAAACAAGTGTTTCTTTGTACATGATAGTATGTTTAAAAAAAGCAGGTGATGAATGAGATGAACACAATTAATAACTACAAAGAACATTTTAGAAGTATAAAACTAGATCCAAGAACTAAGTGTTCAGTAGCTGGGAGACAGATGAGACCCAGGAAAGGCAACTAGGCAACTGTCTTTGTTTCCTTGAGGCTGTGAAAAACAACCCCGACAAACACACCTGAAGGGAGGAGAGACTTACTTGGGTCCATCGTGTCAGGCCACACAGAGAAACCATGGCTTGGGAAAACTCACTAGAAAAAAAGAACGTCTTTGTATTTCAGTTGTCAAAATGGAAAGCAGTTTAGTGTTATATGCCTCACCACACTGGAAGCATTACAGATCTGTAATGACAGTGTGGCGTGGTACTAATAAGCTTATAGAAATTGCGTTGTATTTTGATAGCTCTATATCATGCCAGTGAACTTACTGAAATAATTTTGTTGTTATATGTTGCCACCTAACTCAGGAAAAAGTATTAATGGAACCATTTAGAAATTATTTTTAATAGCGTATGTTAGTTATACTCAATACTAGATTTCAGTATGACCTATGCATACATGTATGTAGTTAATTTTGGTAAATTTCCAGCCCCCATTACACTCTCTCATTCTCCCTCTGTCTTGCACTGAAACAAATTCTCCTAGTTCCCTACTCCCTTTATTTTGAGACAGGGCCTCATTCTTTTTTCTTTTCTGTTTAATTTTATTAATTTTTTAATTATAATTTATCCACATTACATCCCAGTTGTTATCCCCTGCTCTTATCTTCCTGTTCCCACCCTCCTTCCCTCTCCCGCCCTATTCTCCTGTCCTAGACCACTGAGGGGGCTGCTCCTCCCCCACCAGCTGACCATAGCCCATCAGGTCTCATCCTGATAGCCTGCTTGCCCCCAGGGCCTCTGTGCCAAGGGAAAGGGATCAAATTGCAGGCACCAGAGTTCATGTCACAGGAGTCCATGCTCCATCCCTCTCCTGTGCCATGAAGAGTTGTCCATTGGCTATATCTGAACAGGGGGTCTAGATTCATTGCATGCATTATCCTTGGTGCATCAGTTTGCAGCACCCCCTTCCTCCCACCCCAATCCGGATCCACCTTGATGGTGTCCCTGTGGGCTCCTGAACCCTTCCATCCCCCAGCACTTCCATATCACTCTCACCTGGGTGGAGTCTCTCAGAGAACAGCTATGTTGGGCTAATACCCACTTATAAGTGAGTATATACCATGCATGTCTTTCTGGGTTTGAGTTACCTGAAACAGGGTCATCATTTCTAGTTCCATCCATTTGCCTGCAAATTTCAAGATTTCTTTGTTCTTAATAGCGGAGTAGTATTCTGTTGTGTAGTGTACCACAGTTTCTTTATCCATTCTTTAGATGAGGGACATCTAGGTTGTTTCCAGATTCTGGCTATTAAGAGTAGAGCTGCTGTGAACATAGTTGAGCAAACGTCCTTGTTGTGTGGTGGAGCCTCTGCTTCCCAAGTGCTGGGAGTAAAGGCATGTGCCACCACCGCCTGGCTGAGGTGTATTTCTAGAGTGCAGCAGACTGTTGTGTTCTGTTTATGCATCCATTTTGTTAGTCTGCATCTTTTTATTGGAGAGTTGAGACCATTGATGTTGGGAGAGATTAATGACCAGTGACCGTTAGGTCCTTTTATTTTGATGTTGGTTCTGGTAGTGTGTTTGGTTTTTGTTTTGCTAATGTGAAGTTATCTAGTTCCTGTGTTTTCCTGGGTATAGTTAGCCTCTTTGGGTTAGAGTTTTCCTCCTACTGCCTTCTGTAGGGCTGAATTTGTGGATAGTTACTGCTTAAATTGGTTTTTGTCATGGAATATCTTGTTTTCTCCATCTATGGTTATTGAGAGTTTTGCTGGGTAGTTTGGATTGGCATCTGTGATCTCTTAGGGTTTGCAGGACCCCTTCCCAGGCACTTCTGGCTTTTATGGTGTCTGCTGAAAAGTCGGTGTGATTCTGATAAGTTTGCCATTATATGTTACTTGGCCTTTTTCCCTTGCTGCTTTTAATACTTTTTCTTTATTCTGTACATTTAGTGTTTTGATGATTATATGGTGGGAGGATTTTCTTTTCTGGTCTACTCTATTTGGTGTTCTGTAGGCCTCTTGTATGTTTATATGTATCTCTTTCTTTAAATTGGGGAAATTTCCTTCTATGATTTTGTTGAAAATATTTTCTGGGCCTTGGAGCCGGGCATCTTTTCTTTATGCAATTCTTATTATTCTTAGGTTTCATCTTTTCATGATATCTTTGCTTTCTTGGATGTTTCATGTCAGGAAGTTTTTAGATTTAACATTTTTTTGATGGTTGCATCAAATTCTTCCATTGTATCTCCTATACCTGAAATTCTTTCCTCCATCAGGGTCTCATTCTCTAACCCAGGTTGGCTTTGAACTTGTAGCAATTCTCCTTCCTTGGCCTCTGATGTGCTAGAATTACAGCCATTTGCCATCATACCAGGTGGAGTTAGTCATCTTGCTTGGACATCATAAAGGCCAGGTATTGTGCTAGCCTCTGGTGCTTCACAGTAAGCAAAACCAACAGTCAGCACTCTATCTGGCAGCCTGCTTAAGGAAGTGCTCTACAAACCCATGGCCTTTGCCGTCATAGTGTTTGTTTTTCTGTCTTACTGCAAATTTATGTGGTTTCACTTTTTGAAGATTGTTGATATATGTGTTTGTGTGAAATTAGAGGCTATAAAAGTAGCCTATGGTGGTTGACTATGGTGGCCCATGTCTTTAATCCCATCACTCAGGAAACAGAGACAGGTGGATCTCTGTGAGTTCAAGGCCAACCTGGTCTATATAGTGAGTTCCAGGACAGCCAGAATTGTATAGGAGCAAGATACTATCTCAAAAAACTATCTGTATCTATACCTACCTATGGATAACGATTTATTAGCCTATGGCAATAGTAGTCATATATATGTTAAATTTTTTACATATAAAATGGTATATTTATTTATAAAATAGCCTAGGCTATATGTGAACTGTGATGCAGTATTTCTAGGTATTATATTCCTTCAGGATGGGCATATAAACATATACCCAGCTCCTAGGACTGGGCTGACTATGTCAGAGGATATATGCATGTGCCTGTGTTCAGTCTTGCTATATGATGCAAATAAATGTCTCTGATAAATAATATAGCAGCCACAGCCTTTGTAGCAATTGTGTAATGTCAGACTTATTAAATTCTGCCAATCTGAGGATATCATTTATAATTACTGCTCTATTTGAGTACCTTGTTACATTTACCCACACACTATTTTGTAAATTGTGTAAATTTCTGTCCTTCCTTTGTGATTTTCTTGGATTATCTCTCTGATCTCTACCATAACTGTTTACTTTGTGTCTTCTTTGTGGCATGATTTGGGTGGGGGGTGGGTAACTTCTATTCAAAAATAGAAATAAGACATCCTGTAATTTATCAAGTTAATACTTTTAAAACAGGTATTTTTGTCCCTTTGAGTTTATTGTAGTTTGTCTTCCTTGAAGGTTTTTCTTAGATACTAGGTAGTTGTCGGCTAGTTACCATATTTAAGTGTATTTGGCTCATCAAGTATAGTAAGAGCTCAGGGGAGCCTGGCAGTTACAGGATGATGCTCTTGACTGTAGAGTTAATGGGATTCCCCAGAGCAGTCTTCAGTCCCCTATCAGGAAAGGCAAAGTGGAGGTCTCAGTTTCCCTGTGTCCAGGATGCCACCTCAGCCTTCGGCTCTGCCTACACTCCATCAGTCTGTTTCTTCCTCTCCACTGAGCAGAACTTAGGTCCCCAGGGCAGGGCGAGGAGCACGTGGGTGCTTGGCTGCATCTTGTGTAGATTGTCACTTAATCCACCGTCCAGAGCCGTCTGCTGCCACTTTGGAAAATTTAGGTAGATGGGAGGAAAATATAATCGTAAGGTTCCACACTTTAGTAATTCCCCCCATTTTATCAACAAAACTGTGTAGCAAGCTAGGCAAAAGTCATACCTAATGTTTTAAGGGGAGTTATTTAAAGCGTTCTTTTGATCACAGAGTATTTGTCACTTACTTTGTCCCCATCTGTCTCCTGCAGGCTTGCTTAGGACTCTGTTCTTCTGAGGTAGTTCTCTGTATTTCACCGTTGAGGTGGATGCTTTCCTCTGCCAAATAATGTAGATTGTGTTTATGGTGAAAATGGTTTTGTGTTTTTGTTGTTAGAAACTCCTCTGACGTCTTGGTATTAGCAGAGACAGAGTCTTACATGTTGTCTTTTCTGATTGTGAGCAGGAGACATCTCTTAGCTTCTAGTCCTTTGAAGAGTCACTTCAAAATAACTTTGGCTGCAAATCAAAGTTACGTTTTAGTTTTACAGAAAGTAACATTTTTATACATATTTTCATCATCTTATGTATCTAGACTGTATTTTTTTTAGGAACATGATTCACAAGGAAAAAAACTGGAAAAGAGTGTTATGTTCATGTTTTAAAGCTAAATGTTCAGGTTACATATCCTGAAATGGATCTGAATGTAGCTGGGCTCAACATTGCACAGCTCTAGAGCCTCTCTCTTAGTCTTTGTAGGAAGCGCTAATTCCGTACAGCAGTCACAGTGCAGAGCACATTGCCCCTCGTTCTTTCCTGCCTGTTAACTCCAGGACCACTTTGGAGGACGTGAGTCTTCATCCTGCTCCGCTCTGTCTGTGTAGAGCTGGGACTGCACTATTCCAAGTGTCCCTAAGCAGCTGTTGTTAGTCCAGGCAGAGGCAAACAGGAAAAGGAAATTGACCATAAAGTGATTCAGCTGATAAAGATGATACCAAGCCTGATGTTCTGAGCTCAATCCCTAACCCAAATGGTGGAAGGAGAGAGCCAGTTCCTAGAAACTGTCCTTTGACCTCTGTGTGCTTGGGCATGCTGGCGTATGCATTCACATATACAAATAGTGTAAAAAAATATTTAAAGCAGTCTTACTGTGAGGCTTTTGAAATTCAACATTTCATATTTTTCTTCAATCTGCTTTTATGATTATCTGTTTCCCACTGTGGTTGCTCTGTGAGCAGGATATCATGAACTTGTAGTGCTGAAAGTGTCTGAGTATTTTCTTGAGTGTTTGTTGAATAAATGACCATCTACCAGCAGAACACTGTTGAAAAGCAGGGTCCCTCTAATCCTCAACTCTGTTGTCGTCTTCTTGTTTTTTCTTTCATAGAGTAGGTCCACCCATTCCCTTCCATTTTCAAGGATCTTCTGTGATCTCTGCTTCTGATCCACAGACACAACAAAGTACAAAGCAGATCAGAGTGATAGAGCAGTGTCTGACAGCCGCACTTTTAGGCTATTCCTTTTGTGGCTTCCTAATAACAGCATGGTTTTGGCAGGCAGGAAATACATGCAGTTCCTTTAGTAAAACCATGTTGTTTTCCAAAGGGAAAAAAAACAATCAAAATTCCAATCCGGACTTTTGCTTCCATGTCCTTTGAGGATGAGTTTAATCAAGTACTTTATGACCGTCATTCCTTTAGTTAATCTCAAAGCTTCCTCAAGCTGACAAGGAGCTGGACATCATAGAGAGGGCCTCTTGAAGTCAGGGGTAAAACAGGTCCAAACCTAGCCTTCTCCCTACCAGCCACACTGTGCCCAGCCTGTGGGGCCAGGCCCACTGCCTTCCTCCCTCACTGTCGGCTCCCTGCACTGCTCAGAGTTCAGAGGACAGCTGTGTGGCCATGACTGGCACTCCTGCCCAAACAGTCTTTATTTTGAGGGTCACAGCCACCGTGGAAAGGAGCTTAGACAAATTTCAAATTGTCTTTCAGTGTTTTGTTTTTTTAAGTAGCAGATACTGCACATTAGAGAAAGGAAATAATAGAAATATATTAAACTAAAAACTTTAGTATTTAATTTTGGTGTAGACATTTCTGTCTTTCTAGCCTTTGAGACTTACAGTATTGAAAATTTGGGAGAAATATTTAAGTTTAAAGAAATGGAGAAGAGGAAAGTTTAATTATATGGCTCATTTACTTGCGTATAAGTAAAAACTTGATTGCTTTTGAAGAAACGAAAGGTTGATAATTATAAGTTAAAAGGTCAACATGGATATTATGTTGGATTCTAGATTAAGCATTATTAAAGTCTAAACTATAAAATGCAAACAGAACACTCTGGACCCATTATTAAAAAATGTCTAATTCCTAGCAGGATGTGGGGCACACGCCTTTAATTCCAGCTCTCAGGAAACAGAGGCAAGTAGATCTCTGGGAGTTCAAGGCTAACCTGCTCTACATAGTGAGTTCCTGGCCAGCCAGAATTATACAGTGAGCCCCAGTCAGAGAACAGAGTTATATCTAGTTGAGTAGGATAGGATAGGATAGGATAGGATAGGATAGGATAGGATGGGATGGGATGGGATAGGATGGGATAATGGATAGGATAGGATGATAGGATAGGAATGGTAGGATGGGAATAGGATAGGATAGGATGGTGATAGGGGGATAGGATAGGATGTGATAGGATGATAGGATAGGAAGATGGAATAGGATATGGGATGGATGGATAGGATAGGATAGGATGGGTAGGATAGGATGGATAGGAGGAAGGATGGGATGGATAGGATAGGATAGTAGGATAGGATAGGATGGGATAGGATAGGATCGGATGGATAGGATGGGATAGGATCAGGATTAGGATAGGATAGGATCGGATGGATAGGATCGGATAGGATAGGATCTGATAGGATAGGATAGGCTAGGATGGGATAGGATAGGATAGGATCGGATAGGAGGGATTAGGATAGGATCGGATAGGATAGGCTGGGAGGGATAGGCTAGGATAGGATGGGATAGGATAGGATGGGATAGGATAGGATAGGATAGGATGGGATAGGATGGGATAGGATACGATAGGATGGGATAGGATGGGATAGGATAGGATAGGATTAGGATGGATGGGATAGGGATAGGATAGGATGGATGGGGATAGGATAGGTAGGATAGGATAGGATAGGATAGGATAGGATAGGATGGGATAGGATAGGATAGGATAGGATAGGATAGGATGGGATAGGATAGGATAGGATAGGATAGGATGGGATAGGATAGGATAGGATAGGATAGGATAGGATGGGATAGGATGGGATAGGATAGGATAGGATGGTGGGATGGATAGGATAGGAATAGGATGGGATAGGATAGGATAGGATGGATTAGGATAGGGATAGGATAGGATAGGATGGGATGGGATGGGATAGGATAGGATGGGATAGGATAGGATAGGATGGGATGGGATAGGATAGGATGGGATGGGATGGGATGGGATAGGATAGGATAGGATAGGATAGGATAGGATGGGATGGGATAGGATAGGATAGGATGGGATAGGATGGGATAGGATAGGATAGGATAGGATAGGATGGGATAGGATAGGATAGGATGGATAGGATAGGATAGGATAGGATAGGATAGGATAGGATAGGATAGGATAGGATAGGATAGGATAGGATAGGATAGGATAGGATAGGATAGGATAGGATAGGATAGGATAGGATAGGATAGGATAGGATAGGATAGGATAGGATAGGATAGGATAGGATAGGATAGGATAGGATAGGATAGGATGGGATAGGATAGGATAGGATAGGATAGGATGGGATAGGATGGGATAGGATAGGATAGGATGGATAGGATAGGATGGGATAGGATAGGATAGGATGGGATAGGATGGGATAGGATAGGATAGGATGAGGATAGGATAGGATAGGATAGGATAGGATGGGATAGGATAGGATAGGATGGGATAGGATAGGATAGGATAGGATAGGATGGGATAGGATAGGATAGGATAGGATAGGATAGGATGGGATAGGATAGGATGGGATAGGATAGGATAGGATAGGATAGGATAGGATAGGATAGGATAGGATAGGATAGGATAGGATAGGATAGGATGGATAGGATAGGATAGGATGGGATAGGATGGGATAGGATAGGATTAGGATGGGATGGATAGGATAGGATAGGATAGGATAGGATGGGATAGGATAGGATGGGATAGGATAGGATGGGATGGGATAGGATAGGGATAGGATGGGATAGGATAGGATAGGATGGGATAGGATAGGATAGGATGGGATAGGATAGGATAGGATAGGATGGGATGGGATGGGATAGGATGGGATGGGATAGGATGGGATAGGATGGGATAGGATAGGATGGGATGGGATGGGATGGGATGGGATAGGATAGGATAGGATAGGATAGGATAGGATAGGATAGGATGGGATGGGATAGGATAGGATAGGATGGGATGGGATAGGATGGGATAGGATAGGATAGGATAGGATAGGATAGGATAGGATGGGATGGGATGGGATGGGATAGGATAGGATAGGATAGGATAGGATAGGATAGGATAGGATAGGATGGGATAGGATAGGATAGGATAGGATAGGATAGGATAGGATAGGATAGGATAGGATAGGATAGGATAGGATAGGATGGGATAGGATAGGATAGGATAGGATAGGATAGGATAGGATGGGATAGGATAGGATAATAGAAAATAGAATGTCTATCCCCACCCATTGGATATTGCCTGTGCCAGTCATGCTACATACTGAGCTCGCAGCTTCACGTGCTGCCTCTTCAAAGCAAAAATCACTTTTAATTTTTATTCTGTATGTGTGTGGTTTTTGTTTTTACAACAAAATGAAGTAGATCCTTTCTGGTTTTTTGTTTGTTTGTTTTTATTGTTTTTATTGGTGCTTACTCTGAAACTGGCAGTGTTTCCTGTTTTGGCATCAGCTTCTATTAAGTTGCTTATATCTCCTGGCAAGGACACTGGTGTCAGTCATGCCAACTTGGATTCAATTTTGAGGTTTCCTGCAGGAAGCAAAACACTGACATTACTATGAAGGGAAACCATCTTTCTCCAGTCATTAAAGCTGACAACAGATTTCTGTAATCTGATGGTGTGTGAGTTACATGCCCTATGTATTGTAAGCATTTTTTGCCTATTCCAAACCAACAGACACAGAACAGGTTTAAAGGGAAGGACAAGTCCTTGAGCTCTGGCCGGAAATGGCCCAGTTGCTTCTGTGCTGTTCTGTGCTGACAGCACAAGTGTCAATGATTGCCAGCATCCCATTCGCGTGAGCAGTAAATGGGGCTTCCCCGTTGAAAGACATTAATGCTGATCTTTAAGCACATTGCATATTTTTATTATTCAACTTGAAGAAGTTTTATATATTATAGATGACCAATTGCATATGGAATGTGGCATCTTAGGTTATAAGATTTATTTTGCCTACTTTATTACAAGTGTAATGAAATGGATTTAAAAGATATATAAGTGAAAATGCTTATTTCTAGGATCACTAATAACCCTGGTTATTTCAAGTTTATTGTTGGTGTTGAGAGGTATTCTAGATTCTGTATTCTAGATGACTATTTGGAATCAGGCACAGCTGATCTAAACAGTCTTATGCAAGCAAAAGTAATAGATGTCAGCTTGGGGGTATTTGTGTTTGTTTCTTCTTCAGAAGGAATTGACGTGTTCACTTTTCTTAAAAGCATCTTTCCCATTTCATTGAGGCAGATTTGGAAGTCAGACAAGAAACTTCAGGCTGTACTACGATGGAAAGCACTTTGTTGGGGAGAAACGCTTTGAGTCCATCCACGATCTGGTGACTGATGGCTTGATTACTCTCTATATTGAAACCAAGGCAGCAGAATACATTGCCAAGATGACGATAAACCCAATTTATGAGCACATAGGATACACAACCTTAAACAGAGAGCCAGCATACAAACAGCACATGGCAGTCCTGAAAGAGACACATGATGATGACAAAGAGGCCACAGGCCAGGATGGGGTGTCAGAGAAAAGGGTAAGCTACCGTGAACCGCACTTCTCTTTGTCTGTGGGGAGTCCTTGCCAGAGCTCCCCTGCCGAGCATCCCCAGTTCCCACAGGGCTCTCAGGAGGAAAGGTGGGTCTGTGGGGCTGAGCTTTGTGTATCTCTTCTTGTTTGATTAAAATGCACCAGCTATATTTTTGCTCATGGTTGCGTCCCTTCAAAAAACATTGTCTTCAGCTTTAAAAATGTTGGAAATGGCCCACATAAAAGTTAAGGGCTTTGGTCAGGAGTGTAATGTACAAGCAGAAAGACAGCTGCACCTTGTGAGGTCACAGTAGAACCTTGGGTTTTGCTTTTTGGGTTTTTTCTTTAAAGGTGGTTTATAAACAGTTTTGTTTTTAGCAGTGTTGTTTATTTTAATACACACGGTTTAATTCTGTTTATAGTAACTCTTATACTGCTCTGAGACTCAGCCAGCCTTAGGTGGGAGGATTTATCCTGTAGTGTAAGAAGGAATTAAATCAGAAGGCTTTGCTTTTCTTTAACTGTAAAATATAGTTTGAGCTTTCAGTTATCTCATTTTAGTCATGATATGCTTCAGAATAATATAAAGTTTGACTTCCTTGATGTTGAGACTGTTTGTCCTCATTGCCGCTTTCTTCATCTTTTCCTTCCAAGTGGGAATGTTGTGTTGTTGTGCTCTGTGTGGGGTCGACTTACAGGAACATCTCTGTTTTAGCCGAAGCATGTTATGTCCTCTGCGTCTGCAGGAGTCGCTGGTGGCTAAGGATGTGCAGACAGGCTTAGAGCAACAGACTTGTAAGCTAGTCCCACTGCGTCTGGTCTCACTTGTAAGATTGTGACAAGTGCCGGCTTGTGGGGTGAGTGGGATGATGCAGGCAAAGCACAGACAGTGTGTGTATGGCTGGGAGCGACCCTGCACTGTGGGCTCTGTCCGCGACCTCATTGTAAGGCAGCATAAGCTCATTTTTTGCTGTGGGTTGGCGGGAGATGGAAATTTACTGTTCATTGTCCAGCCCAAATTTTGGTTTCTGGCAGATCTTAGCTCAGTTGGTGTTCCATAACTACAGAGAAACCAATGTTTTAAATCACTGGCTCTTGAAATTTTGCTTTAAATATGGTCTTTTCTATATTTGTATTTGCTAGGAGCTGCAAATCTTGTTTAGAAGTTGCCAAAATTTAAAATCATAGATATGTGCTATATTGAATAGTGTTCTTTTCTCTGTCTCATTCCTGTTTTTTTTTTTTTTTCACTTATTTTCCACCTGTGACATTTCCAGGAACACCTGCACATTCCATATCTAGTAATGGCATTGTAGCAGTTTGCATAGATGTAAATTTGCCTCCTTGAAATACTGAAGTCTTTTAAAGTTTATCAGCCTAATGGTAAACTTTGCCAACTTTTCGCTCCTAGGGACTTGAAGTAGTGATATTAGGGGTCTTATTTAACATTAGGCTAGTTATTTAATTGACAGGGCTTAGCTTGTCCTTTGTATGAAGTGGAAATGTCAATTACAATGGCAGGAGACTGAAATGGACACCACCCACAAGAGTCTCACTCTTCTGATTGTGTTCTGACAGCGTCGAACACTAAACTCCCAGGACTCTGTTGTGTTGAGGGGCAAGTAAAAACTAGTTACAGAAAGTAGTTAGCACTGGGAGGTATCTCTCTCTAGTAGTGCATCATTGAGGGCCATTTAAAAATTACTGCATGCATCTTAAGTAGAGCTGACGCAGAAATCTCACTCAAAAATAGATTTATTTTATTTACAGGTGTCATCCAACAAGACAGGGAAAATGACCTGTTCCACAGCTTGAAACCCTGATTCCCTGTCACAGTGGATGACATCTGTAAGTAAAGGTAACCATGCTTAATTGATTCAGAATGCTTATTGACACAAAAGTGGGTTAATAAATATTTAATGGACCCTTCATAGTTAAATCCCTTCTTTCCCCAGGACTTCTTACTTCAGAGGCAAAAAGTGTTGATTTTTAGAAGTTGGAGTAGGTGCTCTGGACAGGATGCTAGTGCTGGCGCTAAGAGCTGGGGATTGCTTCCACTGTAGACAAGTACTTATGTGCCTGAATGAGGCAACGGCCTCATTTCTGGGAGGACAACAGTGTTGGGCTAGACTATGCAGTTACGTGTTGTGGGGAAGAGAGAGCACAGTACTAAACATGTCCTGGAGTCTCTTGAAAGGTGAGAATTGTTAGTTATCTACCAGCTGACTGCACAACTCTGTAGCTCACACCTAACCAACCTAGACTTGGATTTCTTCATCTGAAATAAGGGGTTTTCTATAAAAGAGGAATTGCACAGAATTCCAATAAAAATACACGTAAGGGTTCAGTGCTCAAATTAATTAGACAAAATTCAAATTGTTTTCTTTTTAGTTGGTTTTCAGTGGTGAGCTAACTTGATTTCCCATCCCCAATAGTGCTCCAAAGACTACTTGAGTCCCCTGCTGTTATTAAGAATAGTGTTGGAAAATAATGTTTCATGCAGAACCCCTTGGTAAAATTTGGTATAGCGATTGCTCTGTTTTGGAGTTGAAGAGTAAGAACTCCTCAGGGGTGTTTGTTGTGGTCCTTGCGTGTCAGTTCTATACCAGCTTCTAAACTGTCCACTGTATATGTTTGCTGTATGGTTCATGGCTGTGAGCATGTCAACAGCCCCACTGTATGGCTTCATGACCGTGAGCATTGTTGCCACAGGACATGAATCCAAGGCGATTCTTGTCCCTTCAGCATATTGTAATGGTCAGAGTTTTTGTTTTGTTTTGTTTTTTCCAAGTGACAGCTATGATATTTTTCTCATTTACTATTCAAATTGTCTTCTAAGCTTGAAAAATTCATTGTAAACAAGAAAGCTAAATATTAGGAATTGAGAGATGGCTCAGAGCACTGTCTTCTCTTCCAGAGGTCCTGAGTTCAATTCCCAGAAACCACATGGTGGCTCACAACCATCTATAATGTGATCTGGGGCCCTCTTCCGGCCTGCAGGTGTACATGCAGATACAGAACATTTATATACATTAAATAGAATAAAATAATAAAAACACAAAATCAAAGCAGTGTAATACATATAATGGTGAAGTTGCCCCATGTGAGGAAGGCAGATTCCCTTCTCCTCTACAGGAGCTTGGTTTAGGCATCCAGACTGGACAGGGGCCCAGCTTATTAGTAGCCTCTATTTCTCTTGGAACTGTATTTCAGTAGATTCTTGTTCCAAGTAATAAATATATGTGTGTCTGTACAGATCCTGGACCAGTGGATGCATTCAGTAGTTTTTATGATAATTTCATACTAATTAAATTACTCGTTTAATTTTAAATCTTTTGGAAAACATGCTGTAGAAAATATTTCTTATAAACATTAATAATATAAACTGGCAAACAAACCATATAATTTGCATTTCAGAAACAACTCAGTGAGCCAAGACATAATCTAGGCAGAATGTCCTTAGCTTTGGATCAGCTATATGAATGTCAACCCTCTCACATGATGGCATGGTTGTAAAAATGTTTGGTGCAAGAAACTTTAGAAAGCTAAATTGTACCCCTCTCATAAGTGTTGTCTCTTTCTTTCCTTACACACACACGCGCGCGCGCACACACACACACACACACACACACATCTGTATATCCACATGTATATATGTGTGTATATTCCTTTTTCTAAGGAAGTTTAGAATAAATGCAGCGCCTTACATTTTGCCATTAGTTTGATTTTAAGGAATTTCTTTTACATTGAAATTTTAAGTTTTAAAGACTTCTTTAGAATTACCAAACTACATATATTTAACATTGAAATATAATTAATGCATTACCAAAAGTTATTGTTTCTACTGGAGCCATTACATACCTCTATAACCAGTCTGTTATTTGTTCCTTGCAACAGATGGAGGGTGTGGTCGATCTGGTGTGCTAATTGGTCTGCTCATAGTAGCTCTTTTTCTTTTTTTTTCAACTTTGCTTAAAAAGTACATAGCTACACAGTCTTAATTTAGAAATCAAAAGACTTTTATATGCGTAATCTTAAACAATAAAATTAATGACACTAGAGGAATAGCATAAAGCAATCTTTAGAAACCATGTCTTGATTGTCTTTTTGTCCTTCCTTCCTTCCTTGCTTCCTTCCTTTTTTGCCTCCACATTCTGTTGGCCCATACCCTGCCATTCCTTTTTCTTACATCTTTTTAAGCCACTCCTTTTCTTTACCCTGTGTGGGGCCTACAGATATGGCTCAGTGGCTAAGAGCAGTGACTGCTCTTCAGAGGACCTGGGTTTGATTCCAGTATTCACATGATGGCTTACAAATATCTGTAACTCCAGTCCCAAAGGAGCCAGTGCTTATATGGCTTCCATCGATACCCGGTGCACATTGTCTTAGTTACGGTTTCTGTTGCTGTGATGAAACATTTCTACATCACTGTTCATTATTGAAGGAAATCAGGACGGGAGCTCAAGCAGGGCAGGATCCTGGAGGCAGGAGCTGATGCAGAGGCCATAGGGAAGTGATGCGCACTGGCTTGCTCCCCATGGCTTGCTCAGCCTGATTCCTTTTTGAACCCGGGACCACCAGTCCAGGCCTGGCTCTACCTGCAGCCGGCTGTGCCCTCCCCCATTGATCAACTACTTGGGAAAATGTCTTACAGCTGGATTTCATGGAAGCATTTTCTCAACCAAGGCTCCCTCCTCTCAGATGATTCTAGCTTGTGTCAAGTTGACACAAAACCAGCCAGTGCACACATAGTACAAGGATGTACGTGTAGGCAAAAACAGACAAACAAACAACAACTACAAAACCCCCAAAACAAAGCAAAACAAAAAACAAAGACAGTGTTTCCTTGTGGGCCAGGCTGGCCTTAGATTTCTTGATCCTCCTGCTTCTGTTTGCCAGGTACTAGGATCACAGGAGTGTGGCGCCATGCTGAGTGCCAGATTCCTCCTCTTCTTTCTTAACCCTGTCTTCAGCCACCTCAGTATCCATAAATTTACATGCCCAGGTGTAGAATGATTATTAATGTGATGTTAATCATAGATTTAGTACAGGAGCAGTTTATATCTAGCCAGCTATTTACCCAGGTAATGACACATGGAGACTATGATTTATTTGGTTAGCCCAGAACACAATACTGAGCAATAATTACTCCATCCTAAACGTTCAAGTTAATCCAGCTTCCTCCCATCCAAAATTCCCACTATACTTCTTTTTAAATCATTCCTGTCTCTGGTTCATTTCTCCTGATGCTTCTTGGTCTTTTCCTCGTGACTCAATCCCTACTTCCTCTCTCTTTCTCCACCCCTTGATGGACCTGGATGTCTCTCCCCCCCCCCCCCCCCATTCTCTATATTGCTCAGCATTGGCTGCCTGGTATTTTATTAGCAGAGCAGAGAACAAATGGTGGGCATGTTTGCACTAACTTGAGACAGGAGTTACTTATAATAAACATTATAATGCCAGGTCTGGGTTGAAACCAGGTAATGGGGTAGAAAAACAGCATTTGAATGAACAAGGGTAAACTGTACACTGTGTACAATAAGATTATGCCAACACTCAAGTTTCCATTGTAGCTCCCTCAAGGATCAGCTCGGTATCAGGGGTGAGCATGCTTTTACAGGACTCTCCAGTGTGGTAGGGTTGCTAGTTACCAATCTCGTGATTTTTAACAAAGCTGCAAGTTCTGCACAGAACTTCTAATAGTGGTTTATCTTCTGTAAGACACACTGCTTAGGATAGCACAGTTTTGTTTACAAGGAGCCTACATGATCATTGTCTGTCAGTTATCTGACCTTCAACAAGCCCTAATCTTCCTAAATGTCAGTTCATCTCAATCTGATGATAACTTAAAGATGCTACTATATGCATTGCTGCCGTCAGATTGGTTTTTTTAGATTTATTAATTTTATTCTTATATGCATGCATGTTTTGCTCTCATGGATGTCTGTGCATTGCGTGTATGCTTGATGCCCATGGAGTTCACACGAATGTGTTACATCTCCTGGAATGGAATTATAGACAATTATAAGCTGCCGTGTGGGTACTGGGACTCAAACCTGGATCCTCTGCAAGAGCAGCAAGCGCCCTTAACCCCAGAGCCATCTCCCTGGCACCTAGTATGACTGTGATGACCTGCATAACGCGCTCTTCCTTGCACAGGTAAAACACTAGCCACATGGAGCACTTTTGTTCCTGGGTCAGACCAGGCAGCAGCCAGATGCTTGGGTGCCGCAGACTCACAGCTCAGGGCTCCCTTGGAAATCATCTTTTTCTATGGTCTAACTGTCCTTTCTGTTCACAAAGACATCAAAAGTTTCCTGATTACTTCATCAAGAAAGTAGAGTTTCAGCTGGGCATGGTGGCGCATGCCTTTAGTCCCTGCACTTGGGAGGCAGAGGCTGGTGGATCGCTGTGAGTTTGAGGCCAGCCTGGTCTACAGGGCAGCCAAGTCTACAAAGAGAAACCCTGTCTCCAAAAAAAAAAAAAAAAAAAGTAGAGTTTCATCCAGGTGGTGGTGGAGGGGCCGGCAGCTCAGGCCTTTAACTCCAGTACTCCAGGGGCAGAGACAGATGGCTTTTTGTAAGTTCAAGACCAGCCTGGTCACAGATCAAGGTCCAGGACAGCCAGGACTGTTACACTAATAAACCCTATCTTCAAAAAAGAAAGAAAGAAAGAAAAGGGGAGGAAGGAAGAAAAAAGAGAAAGAAAGTGGAATTTCTCTCTTAATAAGCAACATGGTAGTGCTTCTTGTCTTAGTTAGGGTTCTGTTGCTGTGAAGAGACATCATGACATGGCAGCTCTTATAAAGGAAACATTTCACCAGGACTGGCTTACAGTGTCAGAGGGTTAGTTCATATTGTCCATATCTGGAAGCATGGTGACTTGCAGGCAGGCATGCTGCTGGAGATGGAGCTGAGTGTTTTACATCTTGATCCACAGGTAACAGGAAGTGACTGGAACACACTTCCTCCAACAAGGCCACACCTCATGATAGTGCCACTCCCTGTGGACCTATGGGGCCATTTTTATTTTAAACTACCACATGCCACTCCCTGCCCCCACAGGCTTATAGCCATATCATAATGCAAAATGTATTTAGTCCAACTTCAAACGTTCCTATAATCTGTTACAGTGTCACCACTGTTTAAAAGTCCGAAGTTCAGAGTCTCTTTTGAGACTCATGCAATCTCTTTTAAGATCAAAATCAAAAAACAGATCACATAATCCAAGATATAGTAGCACAGGATATCCATTACCATTCCACAAGGGAGGAAGGGAGCATAGTGAGGAAATGCTAGGCCAAAGCAAGACCAAAAACCAGCTGGACGAACTCCACACTCTGCATCTTCATGTCTGATGTCAGAGTGCTCCACAGAGCTCCAGCTCCTTTCAGCGTTGCTGACTACAGTACACGTCTCTCTCTTGGGCTGGTTCCACTTCCTAGTAGCATCTCTCCTTGGCAGCTATCACACGACTCTGGCGTCTGACATCTTAGAGTCTCTAAGGCAACCCAGGCTTCGCCTTCCTAGCTTCATGCAGTAGCCTCTCGAGGCCTCTGTGCAGGGACACCTTGTTGGAGAGGGAGATTCCATAACTCCTTTTTTTCTATCCTTGAATCTAAAGCCAGAACCACATGCCTAAAGCTGCCAAATTCCCCTGCTTGCCGGGGCTGGAGCATGGTCCCCTCATTTAATTACATCTTCATTAGCTTTCTATTTTCCATGAGTTCTGGAACTCTCTGTAGACTAGGCTGGCCTGGAACTCAGAGATCCACCCTCCTCTGCCTCTGCCTCTACCTCTGGAGTGCTGAGATTAAAGTTGTCCATCACCAAGGCTGGCTCTGAGCTATTCTTTAGTTCCTTTTCACAAGTTGGAAGCTTAGCAGCATGAGATCTCGCCCTGATGCCACCACTCCCTTTATTTTATTCAATATCAGCTTTTCTTTAATCTGTCTACTTCCTTGAACACAGAATTGGTTCCATTTCCCTTCCTGGTGCCCTTTTTCTTAATGAACTGTACATTTTGTGTTTCTTTGCTCAACTTGCTCATTTTCATTATAGATTTTTTCATGACCACGAACATTAATAACCACATGACACAGTCAGTGCTAGGGTGTTTTGAGATTCCCTCTGCCAATGCAACTAATCCAAAACTCTTCAATTTAGCCTCAGGCAGTTTTTTTGTTGTTTTATTTTTGTTTTGTTTTTGACAACAGCAGAAAGTAGCCACATTCAGGCCACGTACTAATATTCTTCCCCTCTGAAACCCTTTGAGCTAGGCCTTGGCAAAAGAACTCTTATAAAGGAAAACATGTAATTGGGCCTGACTTACAGTTCAGAGGTTATGTCCATTTCTGTCCATGGCAGGAAGACCTGGTGCTGGAGCAACTAAGAGTTCTGCATCTGGATCTGAAGGCAGCAGGAAGTGACTGAAACACACTTCCTCTGACAAGACAACACCTCCTAACAGTGCCGTTCCCTATGCACCAATGGGGGCATTTTTATTCAAACCACCATGCTTTTATTTATCTCCAGAGGTTCCTGGGAAATTATTTGTTTGAATCTCATCTGTCCTTCCATCTTATTACCCACAGAAAGGAAAGCTGTGTCTTTACCTAATAGCTTTCTAGTAACTGTGACATTAAAGGGTGTTATCTCTTTTAAACTTGCTGTTTGGTATCAGTCACACTCCAGTTCTCCTTTTTCTGTGTATTAGACACAAAGTGTTGTGCTACCTGCTGGGGCAGTGAGCAGCCCTCGCTCCTGTGATCCGCTTACGGCTTCTCAGGCTCCTCCCTCTGTTTTCTTTAGTCCAGCTAGGCCAATGCTCTCCTTCTTCAGCCACTAATATCTTCATTTTCTGTCTCTAAACAGTCTTGCTGAACCATCTATGTAAACAACACCTTCTTATTATCTAGACTTTACCTTGAATTTAAACAAATTAAAGAAGGCAAGGCCACCGTCGCCATTTCTCTGTAAGTTTCCATGAACTAGCCCTCAGTTTTCAAAATTAACTTTGTTTAATTCAGCATTTGTCTATTTCTCCTATTTGCAGGAAAACATGATAGTCTCTGGAAGAAGATACAATATACAAAGTTCTAGCTCAAAAAACTTATTATTTCTAGCTGTTTAATGTAGACATTTGGAGAGTAAGAGGCAAACCACCTGTGTCATCTATTAAATATTATGAGTACAAAACATGCTTAAGTTAGACTAGCTTCAGTTTGAGTCTGTGCTGCAATAGCCAGAAAATATATTTTTAGATAAGAAGATTGTTTTTTTAAACCTATTATAAATAAATGTAAATTTATGCCATTTCACCCTAATTTCAAGACTTTACCTCTCAGCATTGTTTAATTTCTGATTTGTTGACTAATGAAACAAGAGGGTTTTTGGTTTGGTTTGGTTTTTGGAGACAGGGTTTCTCTGTGTAGTCCTGGCTGTCCTAGAACTCACTCCGTTGACCAGGCTGGCCTCAAACAGAGATCCGCCTACCTCTACCTCCTGAGTGCTGGGATTAAAGGAGCCCACCACCACTGCCTGCCTTAGAGCTATGTTTTTTAATTTATCCCAATTCAAGATTCCAAATGAAATCTATCAGGAAATAGAAAGAAAGCATAGTTATTCAGCTAAATTCCATACTATCTATTTTTTTCCCTGTATGGACCCAGAATCTTTGGAACGCTCCTGCAGGTGAGGAGGACCATTTCCTTCTCAGGTCCAGCATCCACGGTCTGGAAAAGTAGCCTTTTGAGGTGAGATATTGTGTGAGAATGGGGTCTAGGCGCACATCTGTAGGAAATGTGCTCCAAGTGGTCAAGGCTGAGTGCTCAGTTGTCAGTCATCCAAGGAGTCCATGTAGACCATACTGAAAAATCCTGTGTTGTAATAATTGAAGAAAACATCAGTGGAGTCTGAAAAATTATCTATGTGACTTTCATCTGTCCTTCCATTTATGATCTACAGAAAGGAGAATAAGTGAAGGTCACTGGGGAGAACAGATCAAATGAGCCAAAAGAATATCAAATTGTAATTTCTAAGCCAGCTGCAGTTTGAGGAAGATTTCTGAATCTAGGCCAATTGAACAAACAAAATAACTCTTTGGTTACTGACTACAAGGTTGGAAAAGATACTATTGGAAATTCACCTGTAATTGGGATTTCACAGCTTTTAGGCTTTGGTGAGGAAATTATTACTGACAAAATTTCCATTTAAGGTGTGGAAACAAGTCTACTCTGCACCTTTAGGGCTAATTTGCATTTTAAGACACACAAAAAAGTTGTAAACTGACCTGGCCTTGTTGCTCACAAATTAACTATGAGGAACTTTTAAAAGAATTCACAACCCTTATTGAACCCGCACCCCACCAAACAAACAAACAACACTATAATAGTAAAAGAGGGGCCACTGGGAAGCAGAAGGGGATGGGAGAAGGTACTAGGCATGAATATATTCAAAATACTTTATATCCACGTCCACCTTGACCAGTTCCTATGGTCCTTGGGATTGAACCCACAACCTCGTGTGGGCTAGGCAAGCACCCTCACAGCTGAGCTACACCCCCAGCCCCATGTTATAATTTCTTCAAAATTGGTTAAGTCTTTTGTGTATTTATGTTTATAACTGATTTCAGTGTATCTTGATTAGAGTAGGTCCTTCCATGGTCTAGAACTGCCTTCTGGTGAGCAAGATTTAGGCACCTTTGTGACCGTTTATTTGACCTTTAATAGTTTATGGTAACATCCTGGAGATATTGTTTCACAAGGCTTGGAGAACTGTGACTATTGGTGGAAAGAGATAAGCGTCAGCCAAAAAAATAGAAATGTGTCAAGTTTATGTGCCCCCACTTACCATGCTATGCTAAAACACATATGTGGTAGTGGTGAGTAGCTCAATCACTTTACTTTTATTAGCATATGTTAAACAGGGCCAGCAAGATGAGTTAGCAGTTAAAGGCACTTGCTACCAATCCTAACAACCTTAGATCAACCCCCAAGACCTATATGGTAGGAAAGAACCAACTCCTGCAAGTTTTCCTTTGACTTGCATATGTATGTCATGCATGCCATGCACATACAAAATTAACATGTTAAGAAGATAATATATACAACATGTATGGGTTTCATCATGACATTTCTAATAGATATATGCAATGTCATGATCAGCATCTTGTCACTCATTCGAAACTTTTAGGTAAATTTATTGTTTTTTTTTCTAAGCAGGATGCTTAAATGATATTGGCTCTTTATTATTTAATCTGGGGTTATGATCCGTAAAATAAGTTCTGCTGGGCTTAGTGGCACAGCCCTGTAATTCTAGCTATTGATGTGACTGAGTCTAGAGGACCGTAAATGAAAGGCCACCGTGGACAACTTAGGAAAAACCCTATGTTACAAAGCCAAAAGAGGGGCTGGAGAGATGGCTCAGAGGTTAAAGGCACTGACTGCTCTCTCAAAGGTGCTGAGTTCAATTCCTAGCAACCACATGGTGGCTCACAACCGTCTGTAATGCGATCTGATACCCTCTTCTGGGGTGCAGGTATACATGCAGGCTGAACACTGTGTACATAATAATAAATAAATAAATCGCAAACAAGCAAAAAGAGGGCTAGGAAATTAGCTCAGTAAAGAAGTTGTTTAGCGTTCACAAAGCCCCCGCACTGGGAAAGAGGGGGAAAGAGGGAAAGAAAGAAATTCTGTAGTTCTGCAGTATCTTCTTGCCATAGCTTTGAAATGGTGGACAGGATTTGACCAAAGGCTTTCTGACATATTTTCTTTTCTCTTTTTGAATTTTTCTCTTTTTAATTATATTTTTATTATTTAAGACAGAATTTGAATTTAAATATATTTGGTTATATTCTTCTGTTCTCCAAGTCTCTCTAGAGCCTCTTCCCCTTCCTACCCACCCAACTTTAAGTTCTTTCTTTAAAAATAAACAAAAACCCAATACAACAACAAAATCCCCTTCCAAAATAAAACAAAAAGAAAAATCAATCCATAATTCCCCACAAAATTTCACCTTATTTCTTATGTAGAAACCTCTCAGCGAAAGCTTATGTGATCTGTTTTTCCAACATCCCACTCCATGTACAGAACAACCAGGTTGGTTGGTTGGTTGGTTTAAATGGGCCATCCTTTGGAAGAAGAGGTCTGAATCCTAGTCTCTAACTTCGATGGCCTTGCTTTAAGCATGACACTGCCCTCTCAGCAGTTCAGTCACTGAATGAAGGACCCAGCTTCACAGCATTTGTAGCTATATGATTTTTACATAGGAGTTCCGTTAACCCTTAAAAGGTTTGGTTTTGGGTCTTTTAGGTTTAGGATGCTTAACTTCTGAAACGTCCTGTTCTAAAGGGCAGAACAGACTGCAAATGTATAGATCTACTATCAGCTCGCTTCTGTGCCCGTGAGAGTCTGTTTTTGAAATTGCCACATGATTTAGTTCCATTGGCCTTAGGAAATTGTAGGTATCTTCTGGCTCAATAGCATATATTCTAAAGATTGTTGCTCTGACAGTAAAAGCAGAGACTCTGTGGGTTGGAACCCTGTGAAGTGTCTTCTTCAGATTTTCTCCTGCAGTCTTGATAACAGCCTTTTGGGATGGTTTATACTAACAGTTCGGTCTGTTAGTGACCAGTTATCAGAGCATTCTCGCCTCACCTCAATGACACCGCCTTTATTTTCAGAATGAACTCACAAAGGATAGCTATCTATGTTAAACAGCTAGAAATAATAATGTTTTTTTGAGCCAGAGCTTGAACACTGGACCCTGCTAATATTTAAGTGGGTTTCTATCCCTTAAGTTATTGAATTACTCAAAAAGGAGAAGTTAGGCCACCAGAGAACAATCAGATGGGCCCTTCACCTACTGGACATGCCACTCCAGAACCACAGCTCTCTTCTCAGCTTTTACAATAATTTCTAATGTCAAGAGAATAAAGAATCCATTGTGTACAACAAGAAAATCTATTCCTGTATAATTTTGTATTAGGTTTTATATTTTAAAACAAAACATCCTCTCCTATAATGTAGCCTTATTCTCTAATTGTCACTTGTGAAAAATACTATCCTCCCTTCTTTAAATCACAGAAAGATTCAAATTCAGAGAGGGGAAAAATGAAATATATAAATTTCAAGTCTTGTTTCATAAGAACAAAAACCCTAAATATATAATAAAAGATTGATACAAAAGTAGTAAATATACAAATTTTATAATAATTTAACATATGACTATCCAATAATAATGTACTTAGAATGAAGTTGGTAAATTTGTTTTGGATATTTAATAATTGAACTATGTAATAATGACTTATTTTTGTATTATTACTATTGATAACTAAGCATGTATTCACACTAATAATATAAAACATAGCACAATTATTATATTTAAGGTTAGTCCTCACATCTTCACTTTTTTGACATTTGTCTTAAATTCAAGTACACAACCTCAGATTTCCAACATTTCAAATTTCAAAGTGCTAACAAGTATTTCATTGCCAAGATTGATGCTCACATAGCTCTTTGAAAGTGACAAAAGACCAGTTGACTGTCACTTCCTACATAAACATGATTTCCAAGCCAGTTGGAGTACTTTTCAAGTCAGTCCTCTGAAGGTGATAGAGAACTCACTGCAGAAGTTTGTTATGACGCACACGCGGAAGGGAGCAGAAACAGAAGGCCCTCTCTATCTGTAACACGTCGTGACACCGTGTCCCTTCCCATGCTATTTCTTGGAACTAAGGAGGCCTGTAACAATAAGGATTGGCATTTTATAAAGACGCTATATTACTAATGCTAGTGCTGGAGAAATGCAGTAGTAACCACAACAAGAAGTGCACCTTTAAAATACAGTGTTCCTGGTTCTGCAATGTACGGTGGCAAACAGACTCAACCAAGTGTCAGAGCAGCGTTCTCACTACAAGCCTATGTAAAGGAGAAGCTTGCAGAAATGTCACAGTAGGTTTACATGGAATCATCATTGTGAATGTGTTTACCTCTTTGTGTGCACATGTTGCAGTTGCGTTGCACAGAAAATGCTGAGTCTGTGGCTCTCTAATTTCTTGGACTCAGATCTAATTTTTAAATTATTGAAAACTATTAAGGGATTTTGCTTATATGGGTGCTTTCTGTTGATATAATGGTGGGAACTAAAACAGGTTTTAACATACTTCTTTCAAGGAAATAATAAAACTACCTGGTAACATGATAACATTATTGTTAGTATTAGTATTATAATATATTTGATTAAACAGAAACCTTTAGAAAATGGCATTATGGGGCTGGAGAGATAGATCAGAGGTTAAGAGCACTGATTGCTCTTCCAGAGGTCCTGAGTTCAAGTCCCAGTCATATGGTGGCTCACAACCATCTATAATGTGATTTAATGCCCCCTTCTGTTATGTAGGCAGAGCACTGTTATAATAAATAAATAAATAAATAAATAAATAAATAAATAAATAAATAAATAAAGTCTTTTTAAAAAATAAAAAGAAAATGGCATTATGAAGTTAATCATGGTAGTATACACCTGCCCAGAGTTTGAGGCAGGAGGATTCCACTAAGTATGAGGCCATCCTATGCTATATTGTGAGTTCTAGGTCTATGTGGGCTACAGAGTAAATCCCTGTCCCAGAACACAGGCAAACAAAAAGAATGCTGTTGCTTTACATTTCTGTAAACCTCTGCAGACTCTACTGTAGTACTAAGGGGAAAGGGGTTCTCAGAAACAGTTTGCATTCAGTCTGTGGTGGCACATTGAAGTTTGGTTGGAATAATAATAAGAAAATCTGGCCTATGTGCAGTTGAATAGGGGAGTTTTAGTAGCTCTTTCAGATAGCTGTGGATGATTCTCCTTGATACAATACCATAATAACTTTGTTTCCAAATGGACTATGGAACCCTATCAGTGCTGTTCTTAGTTGTACTGGAACGTCTTAGTGTGTTTTGAGCTTTGAGTGGCTCTGCCCACTATGCATGATTCTTGAACACATATTAGTCATTCGGAAGATGCTGACTGGCTCGCTGAGTTACATTCTTCTTACAAGTGTTCACACAGTTTATATAGATATATAGTATCAGAAAGCACATTGTTGATACCATCATTCATCTCCTCAGAAAAGCCTGCTGAGTAGCAAGAATCTCTCACGTTCAGGATTTCCATTTATTAGTGACTTGTTTACCCCAAGTGGAAGGCTTACTTCATTTATTTTCAGGATCAGAACTTAAACTTTTCTAACATGACCACATTTTACTAACTTTTTATATTACCCTTGGCATATAAGTATATTAATAACTTCAAAATCAAATATTTCTGATAAGTCATAGAGAAATTAATTTCAAAATAATTTATGGTATGCATATAATTTTACTACTTCTTAAAGACTAAAGCAAGCTTGCCTAATAAAATGAATGTGCTTCATTTTTACATAAATCTTGGCTGAATGCTTAATGCAAAAGGATTTAGACCGTCTTTAGCACTTCCGGAGTGATTTGTATTTTGCTTTTGATTGTTAGTGCCAAGAATGCTGCCTCCCACAAATCCATAGTCCAGAACGGGGATACTTGCATTTAGGGCCATTTCAGAAATTGTTGGTAATTCTGCCGAATCCCATGCCAAACTTCATTTCGTGGTTTGTTTTTGTAGAATTTATCAACAACTCAAACAGCAACTTTTAAAACCAAGCATTCGAACGTAATGTAACCAAAGGCACACTAATGTGGCCTTTCGATGCGGAGGCATGACAGACGGCCAACGTGAAGTCTCTGTTTTCTATAGCTAACCCATTACAGTCTGTGAGAGTAGAGACACTGGAATACCAGGGTACAGTGGTTGGGTGTCTGAGCCAGAGGGTTTGAAGCAGCGTTTCTTGTTGGGGTGACTAGGCTACGTGCACAGTGACTTCACTCTCTACAGTGCTGATGAGTACTGACAGACACTAGTACTCAGTAGAAGCGGTATCTTTGGCTGGAGAGATGACTCAGCTCTTAGGGGCACTGACTTCTCTTCCACAGGAACAGGGTTCAAATCCCAGCACCCTCATGGTAGCTCACAACTGTCAATGACTCTAAAGATCTAACAGTCTCACGGAGATATACATGCAGGCAAAACACCAATGCGCATAAAATAAAAGTAAATAAATTTTAAAAAATAGTTGTTAAAAAAAAGAAAGAAAGAGTACCTTTGGTTTAATATAATGCTCAATATCTCAAGGACCTGGCTTTTATAAAAACCGAGAACAGCTCCATTGCTAAGATACCGTTATCACACGTTTTCTCTCCTCCGTGCTTTGAGTTCATTGTTTTGTATTGGTTCTCAAATGAGAATGCGACGTCTTTCCACTATATGATGGGCTTTTCCAGTGAGATTAATTCTGATATTAACAATGGAATTTTAGCTATGATGTAAAGCACATCAACATTTATAACATTCAACCGATAGCACAGTTAGGTATTTTGACAGTGAAAATGTAGTAAGTGCATCCACTTAAATTCTCCAGCTCCCCACCCTTGTTTCGGTGTCTTCTTTGCTTCTGAAAATGATAAATAATCTCATCTCAGAATGAGTTGAGGGTTGGAGTTTGTAGAATTAAAAATGATCAAACTTGGAACTGTGCTTACTAAGGGTAGGTAGGACCATATTCTCTTTGCTCCTAATCTTATCTTAAGACTCATCCTCACAGGTTTTACTCATGGAGGAATTTTCTGTTATTGCTAATGTTCTTCCAAAAGGTAGTTGTTTTTGGTCCTATAAACAGTCGTTAGAAATGAGACCTGCCGCTCAGGAATGTACCACCCCCTTGTTTCAGGTAGTTGATGCTCCGTCAGTGCTACAGATATTTTCATTTCACTGTCTCCTTTGGTCAGCAGTGTTGCTAAGATACTTCTGTTAATCACAGATTTCTCTCCAACATGTTTCTCGTTCATTGTTTTGCAGCCATGTTGACTGTCAATGAGGAAACTGTTTTTAAAGCCTTTCTTTCTTATATTCCTGGCTAGCCATTGGATTTTACTAATAGCTATTTTTTAAGTACACTTTTGGATTTTTTTTTTTTTTTTTGGCTTTTCGAGACAGGGTTTCTCTGTAGCCTTGGCCATCCTGGACTCACTTTGTAGACCAGGCTGGCCTTGAACTCACAGCGATCCGCCTGCCTCTGCCTCCCGAGTGCTGGGATTAAAGGCGTGCGCCACCACGCCCGGCTTTGGATATTTTTTTATATTAAATATATTTCAACCATATACAGACAGGAGGCTGAATTGTTTTCTTGCCCCATTTATTTTTACTTCCTTTTCCTAAGCACTGCTTTAGAGTGATGAGGGCAGCACTGGTGGTGGCAACACTGCAACGTTATCCCATCTTGTCTCAGAGCTTTAGCTGCTTGATGCACGCTCGGTCCCGAGCATACATGCTTTGCCTGCGTTCTGTGCACAGTGCGCATCTCACTTCAGCCTCCCAGCATCTCTCCCAGACGAGGTACTCTTCATCACTCCTGCTTTATGGAAAAGAAACAGATTTAGCTGCAGTCCCTCTTAGAGACTCACCTAAGATCTCTTATAGTGTCTCTTTCCTAAGAGCCTAGGTCACATATAAGTTGATCTGAGGCTAGTTACACATTATATGACGCAGAGCCACACTTAATTGTATATAACACTGTTCTACTTACTTGAAAGATGAGTTTAACTCTTGATGGAAAAGTGGTTAGGCTGACTGAGGAGGAGAGTGAATAAGATGCAGCCCCTCATCTACTTAATTTATGCTAAAAGGATTGTATGAAGTGATCATAAACTGTACCTTGTGTTTGCACTTTGAGAGCTTGAAGTCGCAGTCACCATGGAAGGAAACAGTGGTCTGGAAGGGAGGGATGGAAAGTGACCTGCCTGAGAAATCCCAGGAGACTATGGACCAGCATGGAAAGGGGCTATAAACAGATTACTGGACAAACTCAGCCTTTCTTAGAAAATGTGGTCGAGGAGTTAAAATACCTATATTCTACTAATATGTACTCCAATTGTAGTTAATTCTTAAAATACATATTTATGGCCTTTGTGAAGATAGGATGTGACCCTATTCTCTGGTATTCACCAATTTTATTGGTGAAACCACAGCATATAATACTCAGTGAAATGCTTGTGATTAAATGTAATTCATGAATGCTGTGTGTGCTGCATACTTCAGTATTCTCTTTAATGAATTTGTGAGTATATAAAATATAATTTCTCAGGCTATCCCAAGTCTTTACTTACTGTTACATTCTTTTTAAAAATAAAAATGCACCTTAATTTATATAATTTCTACATTGGCCACTCTGAACTCTCTGTTCAGACTTGGCTATTCATGCAAGCAACTGGAACGGCTCTGCCCCCTACATTACAGTGTCTGTTTGGTGGGGCCAGTGGAAAGTTTACACATTTCTAAAGGTGGCTTCTTAATTGATTCCCTGACTACTTTTTAATTGATTAGTTTGGAGAATAGTTTTGTTATCATAAAAGAAACCAAAATAAATAAAAGTAAAAACAAAAAGGATTCCCTGCTTAGTACTCCTTTCCCTAAAACTGATACCTAAGCAAGGGCTGCATTGACTAAGCAGACCAACATGTCACTATGGCTGCCATAGACAAGATCAGGGTTTTGTTTTGCTTTGCTTCGTTTTGTTTTTTACAAAAGGCTTTTAAGTGCCAGGAGTTACTTGCCAAGGTTATCTGCTTTAGTTTTGACTAGAATACCCCCCCATAGCCCCATGTGTTGAAAACGTGGCCCACAGTCACGACAGTGTTGGGAAGAAGTGGGACCTTTAGGAGATGAGGCTAACGGAAGCCAGGTCTGTAGGAGTGCGCCGTGATGGCGTGGTGGGACCTCTGCCCCTTCGAGACTGCCATGAGGTAGACTGACTTCTGCTGCCACAAGCACAAAGCCATAGAAATAAATGACTCTGAGATGGTGCCTCAAAGACAGAGAGCCAGAGTAACCCTTTCTTCCTTTTAAGGTGATTCCTTCTGTCACAGCAGCAAACACTGGCCATCTTACTCCATATGCTGTCAGTCAGCTGTCAAGCTTAGAACTCAGCCTGGGATGGTTATTTTCAGTGGTGCCTATTTCTGTTTTTGGTTCTCCTCGGCACACCAAGCCTCACTTCCAGTTCAGCCTCAGCCCTGTCCCGGCTCTCAGTGAAGCACAGCAGGAAGACAGAGGTAGGGTATGAATCATGAGGCGCGCATTTCCATCGCGGCTGCTTTGATTTTCTGCTTCTAAGCAAATGCCTTAACATCAACTGATACCCCTTCTGAAAACAGGAATGTGAGAGCAGAATGGAAACACCTATGTAACAAAAGTTCTTAAGTTCTGGGAAAGAGCCCTGCTGTGGGGCAGTATAAAAGCTGAACCTGGGTTTTTTTTTGTTTGTTTGTTTGTTTTTTTGTGGGCGAGTACATTAACAAAATACAGTAATTTAAATTATTGTGAATAAGACTAGAATAGGATTTCTGTCTTATAGGTTACTCCTTGGTATGAAACATGGTTGGGGCAGAAGAAATTTTCTAAGGACTCCTTCATGCACCCAGGCCTATTCTGATGTCCTTTATAAACCCAACGGTACATCCCACCTGTCCTCCTAGAACAGCAGTTTCCTAGAGTGGTGATTGAAAGCAACTTTGCATTAAAGATGCTTGGGTACATTCCAGTTTGTTGAGGAAGGTCACCTGTGCCTCTGCATGCTCATCCCTGTTCACCAGCCTCTGCTGGGAAGGGCATTTCTGTTAAAGATGGTAAAGCACTAGCCCCACATGGACAGATAACCTTCATTTGACCAGTTTAGCTTTGGCTCTTAGCTGCTCAGACTGCCCCCCCCCCCCCATAACATCCTGTGGAGAGGAGGACAGTAGTGGGTAGGTGCTGTTAGGTAACTACAAAACACCTCTTTAATCTGTTCTGCCTCATAAGGGCCTGCCATTTCAGTCAGAGTTTCTGTATAGTCTTTCATTAAAATTTTGTTTGTTTGTTTGTTTGTTTGTTTGTTTGTTTGAGACAGGGTTTCTCTGTGTAGTCCTAGCTGTCCTGGAACTTGTTGTGTAGACCAGGCTGGCCTTAAACAAAAGCATGAGCTTCCATGCCTGGCTTATTAAATTTTTTAAAGGTTTACTTATTATTTTATGTTCATTCCCATACTGTATTTGCCGGCAGGATGTCTGTGTGAGGGTGCTGGATCCCCTGGAATGGAGTTACAGATGGTTGTGAGCTGCCATGTGGGTGCTGGCAATGGAACCTGGGTCCTCTGGGAGAGCAGCCAGTGCTCTCAACTGCTGAACCATCTCTCCAGTCCCTTCTCTTTTTAATATACTGATCATTTGCAAGCCCCATCCAGATGCCTCTGACCCTGTTAAGCATTGATTTCCATGAGACACCACACATACAAACAAAGACTCTAATGGCTGCCTGTGAAAGAAGGAGGAGAGCACCTAAGTTACAGGTTACTAAAATTTTCTCTGCTTTCATTAGGATTCTTTGAACTGGAAGGAATTTCATAAAATAAAATTTTGTGGGTGATATAAAAGGTTTTTTTTTTTTTCCCAGAAAGTTCCTAAGAGGAAGCTACATTTACTTCTTAAACATCATGATCTTGATGTAAAACCTGCAGTATTGTAGAGTCACTGCACTGGGTTTATGGCAGGCGATGAGGTGGTAGTGATCATGTCTGAATTACACTCCTGAGGGGACCCTTCTTTGTGGGTCAGTGTTTAAGGAAGTGGAATGTTATGTCTCCAGACCCCTGTTACCACAGCCAGATAGAATACACTGTACTAGCGCCACTGCTGCCCCACATCACCTGCTCTGCCATCGTCTTGGCTAACCCGACATTATGAAAGAGGAAACATGATGTCCTTTATCTGTTTGGATTCTGGGTGACGTTTTTACCGATTTACGTTACTGCTGAGGACCTGTGTAATGAGGGCTGACTTAGAAATTATGACCTGACTCCTGGAGTGACATTTAGAACCCAGCAGAATGTAAGTTTCCTAGGAAACATAAACATTTATTAATTTGAACATGGCTTAAAGAATAAAAATCCTAAACCAGAAGTCGGTAATGTTTGACTTAAAGTTCACTTGGAAATTAGGGTGGGCATTGAATCTGATAGAGACCACAATCCACGCACAACAGTCCTAAGTAAGTGCCTAGTGACATGATGTGCTCTGCATCTAAGGTTTGTACTAGCCTTTCCAGAGTGCATGGTAGAGATAGATACTATGAGAGATAAGGCAGTCAAGAAAAAAGACAAAATTTGAAATCTTGGAGACCTGGCTTCAAGCCGTGTTTTCACATCTTAAAGCAATATGGCCTTCAGCAAGATACTTAATTTCTGAACTTGTTTTTTCATCTATGACAATTGGCACATCTAACTTACTGCTTGCTTTGATACCTAAATGACATCATGCATGTAAAACATTTAACTTGTGCATGCTGTTGTTAGTACCTTGGGATTCCTCTTACTCTTGGCACTCATGGAGAAAAATTAGACTACAAATTGTGATTCAGAGGATGAAGGTAAGAACTATCTTAATGTTGGAGTGAGATTTGCTTCAATCTACAAATCTTTGTGTTATAACTTTCCTCAGTATTTAAAATCTGTAGGAATTGCAAGATTTCACTACACTTGAAGTAGAGTCCACAATTCTTTTTTTTAAATTTATTTATTTTTATTTTATGTGCATTGGTGTTTTGCCTGCATGTATGTCTGTATGAAGGTGTCAGATCTTGAAGTTATAGACAGCTGCGAGCTGCCACGTGGGTGTTGGGAATTGAACCCTGGTCCTTTGGAAGAACAGTCAGTGCTCTCAACCGCTGAGCCATCTCTCCAGCCCGAGTCCACAATTCTTAATCACTCAAAAGTTAATCCATTTTCCCCATCCCCCAAGCCACAGGTCATACCAGCTAGGATGCTGATGTGCGGTGCCCAGGGAATGGAATTCTAAATTAGATGTGTGTCGGGCCTGTGTATATATAGCCAAATGTTACAGAAAAGGGCTCGTGTTGCGTGAGGTCCCCTAGGAAAAGGCATTTCAAGAGGACGCCCTTACCACAAGTGAGTCCTGACATTCAGTAGTTGGAGATTTAGGCTTACGTTTCAGTCCTATTTTTAAAACTGATAGTTGTGGGAAAAGAAATATAATCAGTCATTTGTATTTGGTGTGTGTGCTAGTTGGTTTGTGTTTTGTTGCTGTTGTTTCCAGTTGATGCAAACTAGAGTTTAGGAAAGAGAACCTCAGGGGAGAGAATGCCTTCATCACACTGCCCGTTAGGCAAATCTGTGGGGCATTGTCTTGAATAATAAAGTGATGCAGGAGTGTCCAGATCATTGTGGGCAGTGCTGCCCCTGAGCAGGTGGCCCTGGGCTATATAAATAAGCAATCTGAGCAAGCCGTGGAGAACAAGCCAGAAGCAGTGCTCCTCCACGGTCTTTGCATCTGGTCCTGCCTCCAGGTTCCTGCCTGGCTACCCTCAGTAACGGCTTGTGATCAGAAAGGGATGTGTAAGCCAGATAAACCCTGTCCTCTCACACTGTCTTTGTCACAGCAGCAGAGAGTGAGCAAGGACAGTGTGAACAATGTGTTAAGGTGCTTGTTCCTTTAAGCAGGCCTTGATGACATTACTGTTGGAGCAGGGATTTTCACAATTGAAAATTGTCACATCAGTCTTAGGTTAAAATTAGAAAATTCTATGGCTTACAGCAGTGGTTCTCAACCTTCCCAATGCTGTGATCCTTTAATATAGTTCCTCATGTTGTGGTGCCCCGCAGCCATAAAATCATTTCATTGTGCTGGGCACGGTGGCACATGCCTATAATCCCAGCACTTGAGAGGTAGAAGCCGGCAGATCGCTGTGAGGTTGAAGCCAGCCTGGTCTACAAAAGCTTGTCCAGGACAGCAAAGACTACACAGAGAAACCCTGTCTCAAAAATTATTCCATTGCCACCTCCTAATTGTAAGTTTGCTAATGTTATGAATCCTAATGTAAACAGCTGATAGGAAGGAGATCTGACCCCTGTGCAGTCATGGCCCACAGATTAAGGACCACTGACTTCCAGTGCGTCCTGAAGTTCACATAGTATAAGACAGTGGCTTTGGGTTTTTACTTCATGCCGTAGTCACAGAGAATACTGGGCCTAGTCTCAGCAGGAGAGAGCCTTGAATGCAAGGGAAGAAGGGAAAACTTCCTACTTACTGATTACTTGCTAAGTTCAAAATATGCCTAATTCTCACACCTCATCTCATCTCACTCTTGCTAGTGCTATATTGTTGCATACTTAAACCCAACTTTCATGTGTAAGGAAACAAAAGTGAAATGAATTACTACCTTGACCCATGACATTCCACAGCCAATTAGTGATGGACTTAAAGTTAGCACTTTTATGTGGCTCAGCACTGAGCTTGGTGAGAATAAGAGGCCAGCTCAGCACAGGTCCAGTGTCCATATAGAACAAATAACAGGGTGATGGGGTTGCTGGGACGCTTTCATTTTACAGCAATGAACGTGTCCTTTTTAAGGGCACACAGCGCTCACACGGCTCTTGCCCCTCTCACTCCTCCCCATTGCTGTAGTCCTCTTCTCTGTGCTGTAGTGTGGACACAGGGAGAAAACATGCAGGGTTGGGAGTCTGCCGTTTTCCATTCCTTTAACAGAGCAATTGGTGGTTTAGATAAACCCACAGAAATAACCAGTTGGTGTCAGGGATGGACAGTCAGATCTGAAGACAGGCCAAAGACTTCCTCGAAGTAAAAGTCAACTGTGGTTGGTACTTCCACCAAGAATAGGTGTAACAGGCCATGTGTAATACCAGTTTGAACTCCCTTCAGATATCAGAAACACGCACGCACGCACGCACGCGTGCGCGCACCCATGCACCCACGCACACCACCCTGAGTTTTACCACCTGCTCATAGAAGGAACTTCGGCAATTCAAGATGGGGATTCAGATTCAAACTTTCCTGCTGTATCACCTTGAACAAGTCACTAGTTTCTTCATCTGGTGATGTGATTGTCATTGTTACATACTGCTTGGATGGTTGTGACGGCCATGGGAAACATTAAGCAGTGTTGCAAATAATATTTACTCCTTGCTAAAGTCTGTCTCTTTTCCCTCCCATTTTCCAGCCCCCTTCCAACCTTGTAATGGCCAATGTCTTCATGTAAAGATGCCTCATATCTTAATTAAATTAGCATTTTCATTGGAATACCGCCTATATTTTGTGAAATCTGAGATGTGTGTATAGTAGTCAGCTGACTGAACTTCTGGCTTGGTTTGACTTTGGTTTAGAGCTCAAACCTAAGTCATTGCACATTCTAGACACGTGCCTCTATAGCTGAGCTACAATCTCCTACCCCGATTTACTTATATACAGACTTTTAGATTCCTTAAATGCAGTGTAGCATTAAAACCACGAGATTAACTATATAGAAAACACAAGGAAGCAGATAAGACAAGATTAGAAAACCCAAATGGAAAAGCCTGAAGCCGGGCATGGTGGCGCACGCCTTGAATCCCAGCATGCGGGAGGCAGAGGCAGGCGGACCTCAGTGCATCTGAGGTCAGCCTAATCTAAATAGCGAGTTCCAGAACAGCCAGGGATACATTTGAGATCCTGTCTGGGGTTGTGGGTGGGGGATCCTGAGTTTCTCATAGCCCTTTAGGGAACTGTAGTCATTGCTTTGAGTCACTCAGCTAGTGGCCCCTCTTCTACAGCTGCAGACAAACATACCTGGGTCTGGTAAGCACAGCCACACAGCATCTGGGGTCTGTGCAATGGAGGGATTATTTTTAGCTCTCTTCCTCCAGCCTCAAACTCTGAACCGAAAGTACTGAGACTAGAAAACTAGCATATTGGTGTTATCTTTTTCTTTTTTTTTCTTTTTTTTCTTTTTGGCTTTTTGAGACAGGGTTTCTCTGTGTAGCCTTGGCTGTCCTGGATTCTCTTTGTAAACCAGGCTGGCCTTGAACTCACAGCGATCTGCCTGCCTCTGCCTCCCGAGTGCTGGGATTAAAGGCGTGCGCCACCATGTGTGACTTGGTGTTGTCTATAAAGTGTAGGTCTACAACCAAATACATGCAATGTAGACAAAGCTGCCCACTAGAGGATATCAGCAGTGCTACATGCATGAAGTTTTTCTGGGTAAAAATTCGACATTTAAATTCCTTGTCTTCTTCATCAAAACATAGAACCATTTTTGTTCTTTTTTAATAAAACTGGATTTTACTTAATCAGCTCATCACCATGCACAAACAAGAGACCTGAGCTCACCTCATTGGAGCAGCTCGTGCCTCACGTGATGCACAGATGTGCACTGTCCTTCACAATTCACCTGGCAGTAGTTTTGTTTAGTTGTTTGGTTGGTTTTGCTCTTAAATAAAAACCTAGTGCTGTGTGCTAATTTTCTTCTGCCTCTAATGCATGACTCATTCATTGCTCATTACCTTCCTACACAGTTTCCCCCTCTTTCCTTGAGCCAGCAAGAACAATCTTGCATGAGAGGAGGGGGAAGCAGTGAGTTGAGGAACATGGTACTTAAATACTGTTACTGGGTTTTCATTGGTTGTCTCCTCTCTTACGGTGGCCAGTCCAGCCGTGCTTCCCCCTGCAAGCCCCTCCCTCTTCGCCCCTCCTGCAAGTCAGTTCGCCGCCATGTGTCTGTTGCTAGCGACTGACTGCAGGCTGTATGTAGGCATCTCTCATTCGGAATGGACATTGATGTAGTGAGCAGAGACGAAAGCTTTCAGCAATGTATCATTTGTCACAGCTGTCTGGCTTTTTAAAAGGACTCCCAAAGAGAAACGCTGCATGTTTTGTGTGTTAGCACAGACCGATTTCCTCTCCAGACTCTTAAGTTTCCAGAAGCTTAATTATAGAGCCCTGTTATAAAAGGAAGAGAGAATTCGTGTTAATCGGCCTTGTGAAGAAGTGCTTCATCACCCTCCCGCACCTCCCTGTGCTGGCACGGCGTGGCCACGGCTCTCTAGGTTAGGACTCCGAGCTGCCTGCAGCATGCTCGTGTGTTAGCTGAGTAGAGTTCACCGACAGTCGCAGGCTGATACAAGGGTTTTTGTTTTTTCCTGTTTTTTTTTTTCTTCATTCCTTTGAATTCCAAAATGCCATCCAAAGAGTCTTGGTCGGGGAGGAAAACTAATAGAGCTACAGTTCACAAATCCAAACAGGAGGGTCGTCAGCAAGATTTATTGATAGCAGCCTTGGGAATGAAACTGGGTTCTCAAAAGTCGTCTGTGACAATCTGGCAACCTCTGAAACTCTTTGCTTATTCGCAGTTGACATCACTTGTTAGAAGAGCAACTCTGAAAGAAAATGAACAAATTCCAAAATATGAAAAGGTTCACAATTTCAAGGTAAGAGTATTTTTCTTGGCCTTTTCTCATAAGGAACACTCAGTACTTTGAATGTGCAATGTTAAAGGCTCATCTTCGGATGCCTTTGAAAAATTAGGGTGATTTGACTGAAATGTTCTTGCTATTTAAGGAAAGAAGATTTTAAAATCCCAATTTTATTTAAGGAAGAGCTGAATAAAGCTCATAGAAATCCAGCCCCATTTCTCAGATGCTGTGCTAATATTCTCTTTAATGACTGTGTACACACTGGTAAGTGTTGACTGATATTCTAAAGGTCCCCTAATCATGATTTTGGTCTTGCATATAAATATATGTTGCAATTTATCTAAATACCTTTGTTGTCAGTTTCAGGAGGGATTAGGTCTTATCGTTTGGTTCTGGTCAAAGGCTTTGCTGTAGCAGGCATGTGCAGTTGCGTCTGGAGTGAGCAGATGGTGTGCATTTCCCGTAGTTTCTGTCTTTTCTCCTCCTTCCCTTAATGAATTGACCATAATAAAAGGAAGCTTGCTGCCCTGGGACCACAGAGGCCGTGACCGGCAGCCTCCCTTCCCTCTCTCAGGGCTGCCTTTTACCTTGCACATGTTGTCTTTAATTACTGCTGTAACATGTTCGATGCAGTGTACCTGAATCTTCTTTTATGAAAATGATATGTGTGTTGGCCTGAGATGTATCTGGACCTTGCCTGTACTTACTGCATGGGATAAGGCCTTGAAATTGCACCCTTTGCATTCTAACTCAGAGGGTATGCAACATGAAGTCATATGCAGAGAGACCCAACTTCACTTAGCAGGCAGATGAGCCAGCATTTCTATGGTAACTTCCTAATAGTTGAAAGTTGTCTAAAACTCAAGACTATTCCATTTAGGCAGAGCATCATTAACGCTGATGTTAAAACAAGAGTGTTTGGTTGCAAAAAAAAAAAAAAAAAGAGTATTGGAACTGGAAAATTTTGGTCTTCATCTGTTAATTTATTTAACATTTATTTGGCATGTAGAATGCACCAGGCTCTCTACTAGGTGACTTCATTCCAGATTTATAAACCGTCTTGATTTTTAACACCAACATTTACTTTATTCATGTTAAAAAATAAAACAACAACAAAACAAACATAAATGCCGGTGTCCTCCGCATTTTCTGTAGTGAGGAATAGAGTGTAGTCTTCATACCATTTGGGGTTAACATTGTGAACCTTACATTTCAACCAATATTTTTACTTTAAAATGGAATTCAGACAGTTCAGCAATTTAAAACTTGACAGGAAATGTGTACACTCAGTCTTAGCCACATAGTACACTTATAAACCATAAATAAACAAATAAACAAACAAACAAGCAAATACTTGCAGGCTGTGGGGTTTTGGTGATTTACAACCTGATCTTACAAGATCAGGAACATGCCCCCAAAATGGCTAGTATGTTTGTAAGAAAGACTCATCTGCATGCTCTGTGCTCTAGAATCCCAGGCCTTCCAGCGCATCCCCAGAGCGCAGTCTGGTTCACACGCAGAACAGGCCTGTGAGCTTGTCCTTGCAGCCCCGCGTCAGGCTCGGCTCCTGCTTCTTGTCAGTGTTGGTGGGAAGTAAGCGGGTCTGTTGAAGAATCTGCATGAACAAGCATATACTTTCCCCTCTCCTGCAGATTATATCTTCGATTTCCTTTCATATAGCTTTGTAAGAAGTCAATCCTGTGCATCCAGAAAATACTGACTATGTGATCACCTGTGACCCTTGCCACCTAGATTGCCGTAGAGAACCTCCCCGCCCAGAGCTGGGGACTGAACCCAGGACCGTGCACCAGTGAGCCCTAGCTCACTGGGTTTGTTTATTTTGGATTTTTTTTCTCTTCCGATTTATTTTGTTTTAAGCACATAAAACATGGGCTATGTTTTCTTTCTCTAGAGCTAGCAGATGAAACTCAGCTAAGGCCTGTTCTTTAACACTGTCCATGGCAAGAAGGGCAACATTCTACATATGTTTTAGAATCACTACTAAGGTCAGAAGTCTCAGAGTTTGACTCTTCCTGTTAAAAATAACTCTGTTATTTTTAAAATGTGCCTGTGCAGTAACATTTTCAAAAAAAAAGAGGCAGGGGGAGAAAAAAAGAAAGGATCATACTTGACTTCAGAGAATATCCCTGAAAGAATTCCAGCCCCCAGTGGGAGTTCACTCCCACACAGAAGCTGGCTCAGAAGGGCACTGCCTCTAGTACACATGTGCAGTCAGGTCTGCTGTGGGAAAACTGGAGTGTTTCCATGATTGTCATCATGTGACCTGCCTTCCTTTCAGTACAGTGTGTCTGGAGTAACCTCGGGCCCCTCACCAAAGCTTCCTTGCAGTGTGCCTTTCTCTCCTGCCTCCTGAGCTGCCTGTTATGTAATGGTGCCCGGAGGCGTGCATAGCTGTCAGGTCTTATTTTAGGGGCATCCATGAGCACCGGTTACCTTTGGGGAAAGCAGTCAGGAGGCCATTCAGAGCAGCTGGACCCTGTGACTGGGGATTTGTGGGAAAAAATAAAAAGGGGTTCTGCTCTTACATAATATCCCCCCTCCTTCTCCCTCCTCTTTCCCTCCCCTCCACTCTGTGGTTACTTATATCATAGAAAGTCTACATGACATCTCAGGAAGGTTATCATTGTAGAAATAAATATACACCACATTTTGTAGAAAGCTTGGTAAGATGTCAGTATAAATTTGAGCATAATTCCAAAAGAGCTAGAGGAAGAGATTCTGGATGCTTTTACCAAAAAGTAAATAAATGTTGCTGGAGACATGCTTGTCATGACCTGAGTTTTAGACATGTATAAATGTGTGATAACATCACATAGAACCCTGTAATTTTGAGTTTTTATTTATAACTGACACATAAATGTGCACATATTAGGCATCATGTGATGTTTCTGTGTGTGTATAAACTTCATTTTAACTAATGTAAAAATTGTATGTGCTTGTAACTAGTCAACTTACTTTAAGAGTTACTCTGTTCTGAGCAGATGGGATGGCTCTGTAGGTGAAAGAACTTCATTGGCTCCTGGCTGGAGGATTTGTCTCTGGGACCTCCATAGTGGAAGGAGAGCACTAACTGCCCATGCATGCCACACATAGGACCTGTGCACCTAGAAACATACTAAATGAAACAAAATTTTTAAAATTCTTAAAGAGAATTAATCTATCTTAATAGAGAAAATCAAAATAAAAATATGTCAAAAGCAAAACAGAAGCAGCCAGCTACCCCCACCCTCCTCAGCCATAGCTACCCCCACCCTCCACAACTGTAGCTACCCCCACCCTCCTCAGCCATAGCTACCCCCACCCTCCACAGCCATAGCTACCCCCACCCTCCACAACCATAGCTACCCCCACCCTCCTCAGCCATAGCTACCCCCACCCTCCTCAGCCATAGTTACCCCCACCCTTCACAGCCATAGCTACCCCACCCTCCTCAGCCATAGCTACCCCCCACCCTCCACAGCCATAGCTACCCCCCCCCTCCTCAGCCATAGCTACCCCCCACCCTTCACAGCCATAGCTACCCCCACCCTCCTCAGCCATAGCTACCCCCACCCTCCTCAGCCATAGCTACCCCCACCCTCCACAGCCATAGCTACCCCCACCCTCCTCAGCCGTAGCTACCTCCACCCTCCTCAGCTGTAGCTACCCCCACCCTCCACAACCGTAGCTACCCCCACCCTCCTCAGCCATAGCTACCCCCACCCTCCACAGCCATAGCTACCCCCACCCTCCACAACCATAGCTACCCCCACCCTCCACAGCCATAGCTACCCCCACCCTCCACAGTCATTGCGTCCTACTTGCAGAGGTTCTGAGAAGGACTCAGACTCAGCCTTTGTCCTCGGGCGTTTTCTGTGCTGTGTACTGTTGCCTAATTGGCTTGAATGCTTAATCTCTAAGCCTCTCTTTCTATGGCAGAAAACTTAAGTTCCTGGTCTATGTTGGCATGTGGTAGCCACTTCTTTTATTATGGCATCTTATCTCTGACTGGGTATTTTTTCAGATTTATATCAGTTAATTCATTTATACAAAAGAGTGACTGAATTGTGGCCTTCCTCCTAGCCTTAGAGATCAGTGAGGTGGAGAACCTTGCATCATCCTGGGGGCTCCCACTCGGCTCCTGGGCAGTGTGGGGTTTGCATAAGAGTACTTGAGTTTTTCAGTACCAGAGAACAATGAATTCCTTTTCATTTTTTATTCCCTCCAGTTTGAACTATGAAACGTTTTGTCTAGTTAGTTGCTCAATTAAAAAAGTTGTATAACATAAAAATAAAAAATAGACATGATAAAATAATAAGAACATGATTACACAGACAATTTAAATACTTAAAGAAAAACATGTTAGCAGTTATAAAGCTAGGGGGTAGCTCAGTGATAGAGTATTGCTCAGTGTATGAAAGACCCAGGACTCAGTCCCTAGGACTATACAGAGAAACTGTAGTGAATATATACTTTCCGATGTGACTGGCCTATTCCTTAAGGTGGCGTTAAAGTGGTAAGTGGTTGGTTCTAGTTCAGGTGCTACTTGCCTTCTGCATGTCGATGGAAGATGTCAGGTACTGATAGATTTAATGTTCCCAAGAGGAGATGTAGGCAGTGAATCCCAAAAATGTAAACTGTGAGATAATTCAAATAGCGCCAAACCAGGAGCCTTACATAATAAAGTTAGTGACCTCCTAAGTGAAGAAATACTAGGCACCTGGCCAGCAGGAGCGTCCACTGCTTGGTACCCAGAGGGCAGCAGTGGCCACACTCCTCTCCCTCCTGGACCCAGGTCTGGGCCCTTTGCTCCCTCATTTGATTCATGTCTGAGAGGAGTTTTGTCTTGTTTCTTTTGATGCGAAGCAGTGGTATGTTAAGTGATTGTGCCTCCGCTCCCTTGTGCTGTGCCCACTAAACAACTTGCCGTTTTCTCTCTCATTCCATCCTTCTTTCCCTCCTTGCCATATGTGGTAAAGTGCTGGCAACTGGTACACGTTTAAGAGGCGCTGACTGAGTAACTGACTGAGTCAGTACACAGTGTGACGTAGTGGACCTGTTGTTTCTCAAGACAGCAGGAAATCCAAAACAAAATACGTTCTTAGGACATGTGTTGTGCTGTTTTGTTTTTGTTTATATGTTTGTTTGTTTTGACTTTTTGAGACAGGGTTTTTCTGTGTTAGCTGACCTGGACTCTCTTTGTAGATCAGGCTGGCCTTGAACTCACAGCAATCCACCTGCCTCTGCCTCCCGAGTGCTGGGATTAAAGGTGTGCGCCACCACACCCGGCTCTGTGTTGGTTTATATTAATCAAATTTACATACTTTTGAAAAATGAAACAAAAACTCTGATAACTTCATGTTCTAATCTCTGTCCTTTTTTTTTTTTTTTTTAAAGACAGAATCTAACTATGTAGCCCAGGCTAGCCTTGAACTTACTGTGTAGCCCAGGCTGGCCTCACCTCCAGATACTCCTACCTCAGCTTCATTAGTGTGGTTAGCCTAAAATGTCTCGTTAAGCTTTTGCAGTAATGTACTATCCTTTATGGACATGAGCATGGAGTATCTTACAAGAGGTTTTAAAGGAATAGTTTTTCTGCAAGCAAGAGCTTAAAAGGAACGGCAATGTCTATCTTATGTTAAGAACATTCTCCTTCTCCTCACATTGAATGTGGGCCAAAGATGACAAAAATAACCAAGATCAGCACTTAATGGGGTCCTCTCTGCCTCTGCAGTCAGACAGGGAAAGGACTGATGAGCAGAGACTGGGAGGCTGGGAAAAGCACCTTTAAGGTGCCTGGAAGAAGTTCATCTCTGTTCTGGCATAGTGCTTATTGGATGTGTGAGAGAGAAAAATAATGAGCAGACGTGACTCTGCCTCTGCCTTCTGCCTCTGCTGCCCGCAAGGCTCCGTGCACTTTTCTGTACTGGCCTCTCTGCTGACTGAGGACCTGGCCCTGATGCCCCAAGCACAGGTCTAGATCATTAAGATGATCAGAAAGACTATGCCTGTCACTAATAACCCCAGAAGAAGCATTTCACACGGGGTCCTGGGGCTTGTACATACTTCATAGCCACTTCATGGGGCACGAGAGGTTTTGCCTAACTCAGAAGCAACCCATTATGTTCATATTCTCGCAAAGCATTGCCTTTTAATTATTTGTCTCTTTTTATTCCATGTGTTTATGTATACCACATAAGTACAGAGCCCACAGGGGCCAGAAGAAGGCTTCAGGTCTCCCCAGAACTAGAGTTACAGGCAGTTGTAAGCCCACTGGTGTGGGAGCTCGGAACTGAGCCTGGGTCCTCTCCAAGAACAGCCAGAGCTCTTACCCACTGGTCTGTCTCTCCATTAGTCCTAAGATATTGGTAATCTGGTTTTATTCTCCTCAGTTTCATAACTTTACTTCCTTGTTGATACCACCTTTCTGGTACAAATTACCTTTTGCAAAGCTATGTAACAATATGTTTTTATTTTCCCACTCATATTTGTTAGAACACTATTATTAAAATGATCTCATTGGGACAGAAATGTCTTAGCCTCTTGTTATGGAAGCCCCTCCCATGTCCATGTGACCCAGAAAAGATGTGCCTGTGATGTCACTGTTAAACATACTAAGGTCTTTCAAAGAACAAGGAAAGCACAGTAACAGTCTTGAAACATGTTGGGCACAGTGTTCCTCAGATCTGAAAGGAGAGTGCCTCAGCTTCCCCGGCATGCTCTCCATCGCCTCGGTGCTCATCCTTCAAGTGTTTGTCAGCAGCGTCACATTGTGGACAACCCTGCCAGACACACAAAGGACAGAGTCATTGTCACATTGTCCTTAGGAAGCAAACACCAGTGTGATGAGAAGAATGAGGAGAACGTGATGTGTTATATGTGAACATGGGTGTTAAAATGCTTCACTAATGCCCTGTTCTCCAGTATATAACTATGATGTGACCATCGCACTTCTGCTTGTAGTCACGTGACAGCCAGAAACAAGCATGCAAAGCGTGACTAGAAATATTAGAGCGTCCGTTACAATTCGGGCAGAGTTTTGAGATTTGAGGTTGGGATTTTGTCTGTGTTGGTCAGAAGAGTATGAGCTCTGCCTTGTTAAATGTTTAAGTGCACTGTTAACTAGGCACAAACAGTATAATAAATTAGCTGCAGCTTTACCACTTTTCTGGCCTCCCAGGCCATGGCAGCTCTGTTTCTATAAGTTGGATTGTCTGAGGATCCACATATTAAGTGGATAATGTAGTTTGTCCTGGTGGCCTGGCCTGTTCCACTTAGCACAGTGTCCTTCAGGTTCATCTGTAGTTAACGTATGGTAAGATTTCTCTCTAAAAGCTAAATGAATCTGCCTGTGCTGGTTGGTTATGTCAACTTGACACAAACCTGGATACATCTGGGAAGAGGGAGTCTCATTTGAGGAACTGCCTCCATCACATTAGCCTGTAGACAAGTCTTTGGGACATTTTTTGTAGTTAATTATTGATGTGGGAGAGTCCAACTCAAGTCAGGCAGTGCCACTGCTGCCCAGCTGGCCTTGTTTGTACAAGAAGGCAGATGGAGCAGCCATGAGGAGCAAGCTAGGGAGCAGCACTCCTCCGTGTCTCTGCTTTGCTTCCTACCCGCAGCTTCCTGCCTTGCTTGAGTTCCCACTTTGGCTTTCAGTGGACTGTGAGACAGGACATATAAGTCAAAACATACCCCTCAAGTTGCTTTTGGTCAGTGTTTTTATCATAGCGATAGAAAGCCAAAGTAAGACCATTTCCTTGAATATATACCTATTTTCTTTATTCATCTATCCACGAATATTTAAGGTGTTTTTTCTCTACATCTTGGCTGTTAAGAAATATTTTAAGTGCTACAGTTAATGCTGCTATTGACAGAGGGTAAAGATATATCTTTGGGATCTTGATTTCAGACTTTTGGGGTATATATCCAGAAATAGGTTGCTGGATCATATTGTAGGCTATTTTTAATTTTTTAAGGAACTGCCATGCTGTTTTCCTTAACAGCCGAAGTATTTTACATCCCCACTGGCACTGTTGGAGTTGCCAGCACCTCCACATCCTCACCAACAGTAGTTGTTTCAGTTTGGGGAAGGACTATTTTGACTCATGTAACGTGGCACCCCATATTAGTTTTGATTTACAATTTCCTCATTATTAATAGGTTATGATCTTTTCATGTACCTGTTAGTTAGTCATTTATGCATCTTCATTAACAGATTTTTATTTGAGCTTCCTCATCCTTTTTTCCTCTCTGAGATGAGGCTCACCATGCTTCCTTGAGGCTGCACTGTAGCTCCTAGACTCCAGGGACACCCCCCCCTTCCAGTAGCAGGTACACACACACACACGCACACACACACACACATACACACGCACACACACTTACCTGGGCCTGCCCATTTTTTGGAGTTATTTGAAGGTGTGCAGACAGGATAACCCAGGTGGTAGAAGTGCTCCCATTGCAAGGCTGTCGACCTGTGTTTGATCCCTAGAATCCCAGGGAGGAGAGAATCAACTCATAAAAGTTGTCCTCTGACTTCCATGTGCATGCCTTGACAAAGGTGCCCTCCATGGGTACCACATATTCACAACCAATAATAATAAATAAAAGTAAAGTTTCTTGGTGGCTCTGCTAGTCAATGATAGGAATTTCTAGTATATTCTGATACTAACCTCATCAGATATATAATCTGCATGTGTTTTCTGCCATTCTGTCAGCAGTCTTTCACTCTTCCTTCTCCTGTCTAAAAACTACCTTAGAAGCTCCACCTCTAACATGTGACCCAGCCTCATCTCTGCCCATGACTCACCTAGTTCACAGAGACATCCTTCCCTGAGGCATGCAGGTTTACTTTGCTGCCTGCTGACCGGGGGAGGGGGCGGTGGCCTCAGGGGTTTGGGTTTGTTTTTAATTTTTAACTACATGAAACTATTGAATAATGTTACCATTTGATAGAACAATTGTGAAGTTTTTTTCCTTGTAAGTGTGAGGAAGTCCAACCCAGACTGGTAGTGTGTCACATAATTAGAAGCCCAGCATTAGCTAGGTGGTAGTGGCGCACACCTTTAATCTCAGCACTTCGGAGGCAGAGGCAGAGGCAGGAGGATCTCTGTGAGTTCAATGCCAGCCTGGTTTACAGAGTGAGTTCCAGGACAGCCAAGGCTACACAGAGAAACCCAGGAAGGAGAAGGAGGAGGAGAAGGAGGAGGAGGAGGAGGAGGAGGAGGAGGAGGAGAAGGAGAAGAAGAAGAAGAAGAAGAAGAAGAAGAAGAAGAAGAAGAAGAAGAAGAAGAAGAAGAAGAGCAGCAGCAGCTTATTTTCAGGCTCACTTTGATGACAGGATGGTGGCAGAGGCTGCAGTTCTTTTTCTTGCCAGAGTTTAGCCTACTTCAGAGAGACAGTTTTGTCAGGCTCAAGGCCTGGCACCTACTTGCTTCATGGTATGTCCATGTCTGTGTCTGCACAGTAGCTACTGTCAGGAGAATAGAATGCTAATTGGCCCAGATCTAAGGCATATATATCAGTGTAGTAGTTTATAAGACAAGGAAGTCATTGGAAATAAGGAAAAATTCATAAAAGAAGATGTAATGTTTTAAAGTGTGCATATGCATAATGACAAGATCCAAATACATAAAGCAACAGCTGAGCCGCAAATGAAATAGACAGTGCACATTATAGTTAGAGGCTCTATCATACTGTCAGTGACAGGACAGACCAGAAATAGGGCATGGGAAGACCCCAGTCAGTAACAAAAGAAAGTATATACTTTAAAGTGAGTATGCAGTTAAAAAAAAAAAAAAGAATTGGCCAAACATGGTGGTGCACATACTTTTAATCCCAGCATCCAGGAGGCAGAGGTGGATAGGTCTCTGTGAGTTCAAGGCTACCCTGATTTACATAGGGAGTCCCTGTCTCAATGAACTCATTAAATCTGAGGGCTAGAGAGATGGCTCAGCAGTTAAGAATACGTACTGCTTTTACAGAGGACCCAGTTTTCCCCCAGCACCCACAACAGGCACTTTGTAATTGCCTGTTAACTCCTGCTCCAGGAGAATTTATACACCTCCTCCAGAGGGCACTGGCACTCATGGGCACATACGTACATACACACACATAATTAAAAAGAAGGCAACTTTAAATTTTTCTTGAGATTATAATGCAGTTATATGATTTCCTGCTTCCCTTTCCTCCCTCCAAGCCCTCTCATGTAAACCATCCCCCTGCCCACTTTCAACTTTATGACCTCATTGTCTGTCTGTCTGTCTGTCTGTCTGTCTGTCTGTCTGTCTGTCTGAGACAGGGTTTCTTTGTGCAATAGCTTTAGCTGTCCTGGAACTCATTTTGTAGACTCACAGAAATCCACCAGCCTCTCTTTCCTGAGTGCTGGGATTAAAGGTGTGTGCCACTACACCAAGCAAAATGACCTCTTTTTAATTATGGTTACATTTATGTATTTATATGTGTGTTACATGTATGTGTTGGGGGGTGTATTTTCAGGGCTGACCATTTGGTATTGGATAAGGCTATTGGGGAGAACTGTTTCTCCCACTCAGCATTGCTTGATTACGTAGTTCTTTATGTAGGGTTGGTTGAGACCTCCTGAGCTCCCCCAACCCCGCCATCTCTGTTAGTGTGTCTGTTGGTTCTGTCCAGTCATGTTGGTGAGGTTTCATGTGTGTAGCTTCCCTGACATCTCTAGGAGACACAACCTCACAGCCGACTCTCTGTCCCTCTGGCTCTTACTGTCCTTCTGCTCCTCTTCTGCAGTAACCCCTGAGCTGTAAGATGCAGGACCAGGGTTATGGATGGATCAGTTGGGGCTGGGCTCCACAACTCTCCATTTTTATTGGCTGTGCTTTTTTTTTTTTTTTTTCCTTTTCTTACTATACTTAACTATTATAAGGTTTTTGCTTTTTTTAATATTGAGTACTGTGTTCAATTTTACCACTATTTGAATACATGCTCATTCATCCAAGTAATGAATCTGGTTTTCAAAGTAGAATATTATTTTATATCACATTGGAGGCTTTTATTGTTTGATTGATATTCATTTTTATTTTATGTGCATTGGTGGTTTGTCTAGATGCATGTCTATGTGAGGGTGTCAGAGCCCCTGGAATTGGAGCTAAAGATAGTTGTGAGCTGCCTTGTGGTTGCTGAGAATTGAACCTGGGTCCTCAGGAAGAGCAACCATTGCTCTTAACCTCTAAGCCATCTCTCCAGCTCCATACATTGGCTTTTTTAAGTGTTGCATTTATTTGTCCCAGGGTAAGGGGTATTTGAATGTCGTGGTATGGGCAGATGGTTTCTCCTTCCACCATGAGGGTTCTGGGGATCGGACTGAGGTTGTCAGGCTCGGCTGCACTGCTAAGCTACCTTGCCATCCCTAACATTTGACATTGAGCATGATAGTGTGGAGGGAAAGCTAGCAGGAGAAAGGACGAGAAGGATAGACTTTAAACGTCCTCATTTTGAAGTGAAAAGTGGCTTGGTTATATATTTTTTTTTAATCATTATGTTTTTTGAGACAAGGTTTCTCTGTGTAGCCCTGGCTGTTCTGAAACTTGCTCTGTAGACCAGGCTAGCCTCAAACTCAGAGATCCTTCTGCCTCTGCCTCCAGAATACTAGGATTAGAAGCATAATCCACCATGCCTGGCTGTTGTTTTACTTTTTATTACATAACTTATACCTTGTGTTATGTTTTTTTTTTAATGAACAAAAAGCTAAAATGGTAATACCTGTAATCCTAGCACTTGATAGAGAGACAGGAAAGTTATGAATGCAAGGCTACAGGCTAAGTTTCAGTTAAGCCTGAGCCACATACATACCAAGAACATATCTCATGATTAGTGGATAGAAAGACACAATGACTGATTGGCTGGCTGGCTGAGTGGCTGATAACTGGGTTTCAGATGATGGTACTGTGTCAAGTGTCATTTCTTCAGCACCAGAGAGTGTGTTTGTTCCGGTGTTGACAGAGTTGTGTATGATTTCAAGCTACTTCACTTTCTTGTACTGTAATAACTCAGCTGTAATTTTAAAGCTATTTTCTCTCTCATAAATAGTATTAATTGGGGAAATGAATAGATTATGAAGGAATCCATAAGGAAACCTAATTCTGTTGCTGATGCCCTGTATTGGTTATGTTAAATATATTTGTGTATGTGTATGGTTGCATGTCTGCTTTTGTGTAGTTGCATGTTTGTGTGTAGTTGCATTTCTTCTTTTGTGTATTGCATGTATGTGTGTGTTTAGTTGCATGTATGTGTGGGTATATGTAGAAGTGTGTGTATATGCATGTGGAGGCTACAAGTCAACTTCAGATGTCATTCCTCAGGTTCAGTCCACCTTATTTTTGTTTCATTTTAAGCCTCAGTCTCTCGCTTGGCCTGGGACTCACCTGTGAGGCCAGGCTGGCTAGCCAGTGAGCCCCAGTACATGCCACAGCGCTGTGAGAAGTGCATGACACATACCCACATGCTTCTGGGGACTGAGGAGAACAGCACAGCAAACACTCCACCAACCGAGCCTCCTCCCTCACCCAGGGAATGATTCTTATGAATAGAATTAACAATAATGCACTATTTTTTCACCTGCAAACCATTTAATAGAACCTGTTTTTATGGTGCTCATTGTGTGGAGCAGAGCTGCCCCGGCAGCTGCCCATCTAGTAAGGCAAGACTGACTTTCTAGTCTGGCCATACTGTACCAGCTTCCCCTGCAGCCTGTTGCGTACAGTGTAGGACATTGTTTATTTTGTGTGGCTACTGTGAGTCTGGGGGACATTTTTGGTACTTCCTTCAATTTGGAACAGTTTTCCCATTCTTTCCTTTGTCATAGTGATCAGAATGATGCTCTGCTTGTGTTAACCAGTTGTGCAGTACACACCTGGTGCACACCCTGAGAATCTTCCCTGTGTGTTCAACAGCTGGCTGTAGGGTCGTCAGCACCTACGCCCCTCGCCGACTCCCATACCTTTCTGGCTTCAGTCTGCTGCTAGCCACTGACTTGTCCCCCACCAGCCACTTAACTGTCTCCAACTGTTCCTTAAAGCGGCTTTAGCAAGGACTGCTCGCACTTCTTCCCTCCTCCCAGCTGAGGTCACAGCGGTATCCGTTTCTTCCAACAAATCGGCCGGCATAATGGTAGTGCTGGTGGCTTAACTCAACCCAAACCCTATTCTGTAGATTTTTCTCCAGAATTTGAGAGCAGTTTTGACTAGATTTGACTAAATAACAGGGAAAAAGATATTGTGACAATACTTGAGACCCTCCTATTTTAATTATAACCCTACCTCTGTTTGCAGGAGATTCTGTACAAATTCATGTATTTACTACTAATATTCATAGCCAATATGATATGCATCCCTTTACAGTTTAATATATGTGTGTATACACACACACATATGTATACTTTAACAGAAATGATCAAATTAAGACTAAGATTGTAAATTTCCTATCAAATGATAAAATATTTTAAACTATTGGTGAGACTAACAGTGGTAACTTAAAGTTAAAGACCATCTACCTCAGCCTGATGGCACAAGCTCATAATCACAGTACACAGGAAGACCACAAGTTCTAGGCCAGCCTGCGCTATATAGTGAGATGTTTTTAACAGCAGTAAAAAGATGTATTGTATTTTCACTAAACCATAAAAATGAGGCATGTGGAATCAGTGGCCTTTCCTGCCTGGCTGTCTGCATTTCTGTGTTCCTTCCCTTGGATTGTCATCATCTGTTCCCCTCTTTTGTTGCCCAGTACCATGCTGGAGGACTGAGTCATCAGAGCCACCAAATGAGAAAGCTGCAGCTGAAATGTCATTGTCACCTTCTCCAGCAAGCCCTCACTGCCCTAATGTTCTTGTCCAGTCTGCCGTGGTTTACAAGGCCATTTGCCTTCATTCCTGTTGCTAAGGAGTGTGTTGGCTGAGAGGGAACATAAGGATGCTGCTGCAGTGTTCTTTAACTTCTGAGCTGCCAGTGGAGTGGGCTGCTTTTTTTTTTTTTTTTTTTTTTTTTTTTTTTTTTGCTGTTTCTGTTAGTGGTAGTCGACGTGGATTACAGCCGTAAGCCCTGTGAACATGGTGAGAAGCAGGTAGCAGATGTGTTTATTACTGCACACCCCACCGAGCTTGACCTCCCTGTCTACCAAGGTCCTTGCCTGGAAGACATGTAACACTGGCCTTCGCCTCTCAACACACCACCATCTCACACCCTCTGTGCCCTTTTCAGCCTGACATTGGCTGGTGCCTTCAGTGATAAGACTGTATTGGGGTTCACTAATTAGTTGCATCTTACTGTTTAGACAAAGCAATTAACATGGAAGGAGTTGTTCATAGGTGAAAAGTAACTACACATGCCATGCTGATAACGTCTTTATTCTAAGTGCGAAAGAGAAAGAGGCTTTAAAAGTAGCTGATCATGCTGTTTGGCCGTGTTTTCTGTCACTTTGACTTGTCAAGATGGACAAACAGCTTTAGAGGCAGCCTGGGAAATACAGTTCAGTGCCCTCTTACCAGGTGGCTTTTCTAACTAATATTCTTTGCTGCCATAGACTCCTTAGAGAATTGTCTCACCAAAAGACTCACCAAAGGCATTGTTTCTGGCAAACTGATGCAATTGCTAATTTCAAGTAGTACTGTTTAGTAAAAACAAAACAAAACAAAACAAAACAAAAACCAGTCACCAGTCAGCTCATGTCCTCTCCCCTTACAGAGCCAGTGTGTATGTTAAGGTCAGACAGCAGGCGGAGGGTGTGGTGCTGCCCAAGTCTCTTCCTCATCACAAGAACACTTCATTTCACTCAACTGTCTGAAGCTCAGAGAAAGCAAACTTTGTGTATTCTAAGAAGGCCTTCAAGGCAGGCTAGAGATATGGCTCAGCTGTTTAAAGTACTTCCCGGGGAACTGGGTTCCCAGCACCCACTTGGTGGCTCACAGCAGTCGGAAACTCCTATTCCAGAAGACTTGACAGCCTCTTCTGGCCTCCTCAGGCCCCAGGCACACACCTGATGCATGGACAGAAGTGCATTTGCAACACTCATACACACAAAACTTTAGAAAGAAAATGTTTATGGCCTTCAAGGACATAGAACATTTTTCCTGGCTTATATCCATTAAGAAAATTTTGTTGTTAGATTTCCTAGTCCGCAAGAATCTTGCTTACTGTTTCTATTGCTGTGATAAACACCATAACCAAAAAGGAAACTTGTTGCAGGGGGATTTATTTCAGCTTACAGTTTATTATCAAAGCAAGTCCGGCTGGAACTGAAGCAGAGGCCTCAGAGCCACACTGCTTACTGGCTTACTCACCATAACTTTTTCAACTTGCTTTTTTTTTTTTTTATTTCCAAGACAGCATTTCTCTGTGTAGCCTTGGCTGTCCTGGATGCACTTTGTAGACCAGGCTGGCCTTGAACTCACAGTGATCCGCCTGTCTCTGCCTCCCAAGTGCTGGGATTAAAGGTGTGTGCCACCATGCCCGGCCCTCAGCCAGCTTTCTTATAGAATCCAGGACCACTTACCTAGGGTAGCACTGCCCACAGTGACCTGGGCCCTCCGACATCAATCAGTAACCAGGAAAATGTACTACAGGCCAATTTTTTTCTTTTCTTTCCTTTCCCTTTTTTTGTTCTCTCTGTCTCTGTCTCTCTGTCTCTCTCTCTCTCTCTCTCTCTCTCTGTCTCTCTCTGTCTCTCTGTCTCTCTCTCTCTCTCATTGATTTATTGACTTAATCACTTTACAGCCTTATTGTAGACCCCTCCCTTCTCTCCTTCCAGTCCCATCCTCATCTCTCTCCTCCCATTTTCCCTCCCCTTCTCCTCAGGGAAAGGTACCAACCCACCCTGGAACATCAAGTCACAGTAGGATTAAGCACAGCTTCTCTCCCACTGAAGCCAGACAAGGCAGCTCAGCTATGAAAAAGGGATCCAAAGGCAAGCATCAGGGTCACAGCTTGTTGTTAGAGGACCCACATAAAGACCAAGCTGCGCATCTGTTACCTATGTATTGGGTGCCTAGGTCCAGCCCATGCATGCTCTTTGGTTGGTAGTTCAGTCTCTGTGAGCCCCCATGGGCCTACATTGGTTTCTTCCATAGTTGTTCTTATGGTGTCCTTGGCCCTGCAAGCTGCCCCCATCCTTCCTCCCACACTTCCACAAGCCTCCCTGGGCTCTACCTATTGTTTGGCTGTGAGTCTCTGCATCTGTTTCCATCAGGGGCTGGCTGAAGCCTCTTAGAAAACAGTTATGCTAAGCTCCTGTCTGTAAGCATAGTAGAGTAGCATTAATCGTGTCCGGGGTCGGCTCTCTCCCATGGGGTAGATCTCAAGTTGGGCCAGTCATTGGTTAGCCATTCCCTCAATCTCTGCTTGATCTTTATCTCTACACTTCTTGTAAGTAGGACAGATTTTGGGTGAAAGGTATTGTGGGTGGGTTGGTGTCCCCCTAACTCCACTGGAAATCCTGCCTGGCTGCAGGGGATGGCCACTTCAGGCTCCATATCCTCCGCTGCTAGGAGACTCAGCTAAGGTCACCCCCATAGACTGTAGGCATCTCCCCTCTTCCCAGAGATGCCCCTCCACTGGTTTTTGTTCTCTCTCCCAGCCCTCTCCCCCCTACACCTTCTCCCCTTTCCCTTTCTTCTCCCCACCGCCCTCCCATCCAGTGCCCTCCCTCCATCTACTTCAGGTGTCTGTTTTATTTCCTCTTCTGAGTGAGATTCAAGCGTCCTCCCTTGGGCCCTCCTTGTTACTTAGCTTCTTTGGGTCTGTGAGTTGTAGCCTGTTATCCTGTACTTTGGCTAATATCCACTTATAAGAGAGTGCAGACCATGTGCGTCTTTCTGGGTCTGGGTTACCTCACTCAGGATGGTATTTTCTAGTTCCATCCATCTGCCTGCAGGCCAATCTTATGGAGGCATTTTTTTTTTTCAATTATAATGCCCCTCTTCCTAGATATGTCTAGGTTTGTGTGGAATTGACAAACAAAACAAAATAAAACAACAAAATTAACAAGGATAACAACTAATAATCAAGAACTAAGAAAATAAGCAGGGATGAAGAAGGACAAAGAGCCGGCAGCCTCAGAAAACAGGAAGACAGGAAGCAAAAACCTCAGGAACATTAGATGAAAACTATTAAAATGACAGTGTTGTATAAAGTATGTCTCTTAGTCATGTATTTATCAAGGTTGCAGTAGTGTTTATTCCTCAGGGATTAACCAGTTGCAGCTCTCTGATGGGCATCTGCTGTACATAGGGCAGAGCATCCCAGGCATTAGTTACTGTTGTCAGGGAGGCTAGTGGACCACACTGATAGTCGCAGAATTGAGGAGCTTGAGGCAGGAGGACCTAATGTTCAAGGCCAGCCTGGGCTCTACAAAAAGACCATATCTTTAAAAACAAGCAAACAAACACATGGGCTGGAAATGTAGCGTAGTGGCAGTGTTTGCCCGGCATGCTAGCACGTGTAAAACCTAAAGGTCCTAACTTTTGTGGTGTTGGGCTTCTTGCCTCTTGTGACCTACTTCCCTCCATTTTCCTCTTATTCCGACCTAAGCAATGCCACCTTTGACCTTTTAATTCTAGTCAAATTTTGAGGGTGGGAAGAGGTAACAATCGGATGTGGTTGAATAAATTATAACAAATTAAAATTTTTAAATGATAGTTGAATTTGTATTAAATCTTACTAACTGTTTTTGTTTGTTTGCTTGGCTTGGCTTGGTTTGGTTTGACTTTTCAAGACAGGATTTCTCTGTGTGTAGCTTTGTCTGTCCTGGGATTAAAGGCATGTGATCATTAAAATACAACCATTTGTAATAAAATTCTTAGTACATGTCAGTGTCTGTAGAATTGTGTGCAGCTAATAGCACCTGTTTGCACTGTGCTAGGATCTGTACAAATGAAAGGCTGTTTCCTTCCATTGATACGTGATTACACATTCTTTAGGGACACAATGCAACATTTCAACACAAGTGTAATAACTAGACCAGAGTAATGCCATCAAACTCACTCAAATATTGTTTCCTTGTATTGATAACATTCAAAATTCCACCTACTAGCTCTTGGAAAATATACATATAGCTAATTGTTGTTAGCTATAATTGCTCTACTGTGCTGTAAAACATGAAAATGTTCTCTCTCTCTCTCTCGCTTGCTCTCCCTCCCCCCTTTTCGGTTTTTTATTTGTTTTTGTTTTTTACAATTTATTTATTATGTATAGTGTTTTTTCCTGCATTTACACTTGCATGCCAGAAGAAGGCACCAGATTTCATTATAGATTGTTATGAGCCACCATGTGGTTGCTGGGAATTGAACTCGGGACCTTTGGAAGAGCAGCCAGTGTTCTTAACCTCTGAGCCATCTCTCCAGCTCTTTCTTTTGGTTTTTTGAGACAGAGTTTCTCTGTGTAGACCTGGCTATCCTGGAACTCACTTTGTAGATCAAGCTGGCCTCAATCTCACAGAGACCTGCCTGCTTCTGTTTCCCAAGTGCTGGGATTAAAGGTGTGTGCCACCATGCCTGGCTAAAGGTCATTTTTGTTTGTTTTGTAATTTACATTATAATTCTTTATTTGAAGTAAGTACTCTCCATCTTATTAAAGAAGTGAGAGACAGGCAACAAATCAGCCACTTCAATCCCAAAACATTTAGAGAGATTTATAATTTGACTATTTGCATGTTTCTATTCTTGGTATTATAAACTACTTAATTTCTGGAAGAGAGCTTGGTTTAACTATGAGCAGGGTATCTTACTGCTCTGGCAAATTATTTTTTAAAATTTTAAGGAAAGATAAGTATTTTGGCTTACAGTTTTGAGGGGACACAGTCAGTCATATCAGGGAAAGGATGTTGGCATGACTGTGACTGAAGGCCGTTCTTAAACCAGGTAGCACCTGCCTATAATTCCAGCACTTGAGAAATGGAGGTGGAAGGGTCAGAGTTCAAGGTCAGTCTGGGCAACATTTATTATCACCCTGTGCTTCATGAGACCCAAAGCAGGAAGAGGTGTGTGTGTGTGTGTGTGTGTGTGTGTGTGTGTGTGTGTGTGTGTGTTCTTCCTGTTTCTCCTATAAAGTTAACACTATTCAAATCCGTCTGGCTGATTCTATCTCTGTTTAACCCTAGGAACCTGTCCCATTAGTGACATCTTTCTCCCTGCCTTCTTCTCCCTTCCAAACTGCCTGGCTTCTCTGCTCTTGTACCCCACACAGCAGGTCTTCAGCTTTAGTAGTCAGCCTGGTTCCTTCCCGTCTCCATCACTTCTTGTTCCCTTCCCTCAGTGGTGCTGACCAAGTTCATGCCCACACCACCCAGCCTCATGGCTACCAAAATACTCTGCCCAGTATGTGTTATTCCAAACGTATTCCCTTGTCTAAACACACACACACACACACACACACACACACTGATTCCATAAGGCGTTATCACCTCTGTTGGCTGAGAACTTAGCTCAGGGGCTGCATCTTCAGCATGATCAGTGTCTGTCCCCCAGCATCACGTTCTAGACACTGTGATGGCGCGTCACACTGTTCTCCAGATCAAATTTACCGTGGCTTCCCTAATCCCACGTCCTGTCAGTCTTTGTGTCTGTCATCAATAAATGCTTATTGCTAAATACAATAAATAATGATCTATTAGTGAATGAACTCACTATTTGTTTTGATGACCTCAAAGGAATAAAAAGGAGGCACAGTCCGTTGTCATAGAGTAATTGTGATTACAGAATAAAGTAAATGTAAGGCATGTGAATTTTAGATGTAAAAGTCCGCAGGGATTCCGGTTAACTGCACTACAAGCAAAAGTTAAGCTAGGACTGGTGCCTCTAAAGAAATGTGCTGGGGGCTATGCAAGCTACTTCTTAACAATTTTTTTAGAACAAAATAGCTACAAATGGTTCAGGATGCCTTTATAAAAAAAAAAAATCTGTGCCAGCCTGAAGTGTATGAGTAATGATTTCTTAACAGCTGATGAACATGTACAACCTTTGATTATAGAGAACACGGGGCCGGCACAGTGAAAACTCTTAGTTCAGCATGTGTCGTATGAACAGAAGTCTGTGTCCTTCAGAATGCCACATTCACCACTGTTGAGATGACAAAGGAAGGAACTGTATTAACATTGGTAGTTAGCGCTCATGTGTTTAACAAGCCAAACACCACCTACTGTTTTTTTCCCAGTACAACATCAGATGCTTCCCCACTGGGTAAGTGACAGGTATAAACTCACTCTTGGGACTTACTCCACATCTCATTCCATTTTATCACACTTATGAGACCTGGCAACCTGTGGCCCAATTTGTATCCCAAAGACTTTCTCCAGAGCAACTTTGGGATGGTGTAGAGATTTCGTCATCACGTACATGCCTATGAGCTACTTCACATCCCCGTCCGAGTGAAGTGAGCCTCAGACAGCGGTATCCACGGTGAGGCGCTGAGGGAATGTGTTGGTCTTGGGCTGCTCCAGCACGTCTTTGTAACGCTTTGTTCTGGCCTGAGTGCCGTTAGCAGTTCAGCGGCAAGTGTGTATTGCTTTCCTGGCCCTTGTCATGAAAGATGTGAAAGGAAATTACGGCCTCCTTTTCAAAACTAACGTGAAACCTGGCCCACAGGCTTCCGTGCTATAGTCACAGGCACATGCCTGTGTGGAATGCACTGTAGGCTACCCACTGCAGCCTCATAGGGACATTCTCACCAGTTCTATCTAGCACTTTGAATTCTGGTATGCTGTATTTCACTGACTGTATTAGGGACATTTTATTTCATATTTCAACATCTATGAAATTGAGCTTTATTTTATAATCAGTGGTGTTTTATGATTCAACCAACATAGTTTTTCTGGATGAAAGATATTATATCTGTGGCATCTTGCACTTGGAGAAATAGTACATCTATGTAATATACATAAATACATATACGTATCCTAGAATCATTACTTTGTTTCTGAGACTGCGTCAATAGATTAATATCACAGTTATGAAAAATGACATTCTTAGCTGCACTTTACTAACCTTCACAGAACTGTTTTGGTAGATTCATGCGTTGAAATAATCATATTTGGTGATTTTTTTTTTTTTTTTTTTGCCATGTTTTCTGTTTCCCGCAGGAGGAAATGACCTAAATTAAGCTTAATTGGCAGCAAAGTAATTCACTTCCTATAGCCTCTCCTTTTTTATTTTTCTAGTGCATTTTCAACTAGAATTTGCCCACAACTTTTAAATGTATATTATATATTTATATACATTTATATGTAACTTTTAAATATGTACATTTTTAAAAACATACATATATATTACTTTTTTAAAGACACAGTTTCACTGTGTAGCCCTGAATGGTCTGGAACTCACAGAGAGTCCCCTGCTTCTGTCTCCCTAGTGCTGGGGTTAAGAGCACGTGCTGCCACACCAGGAAAGGTTTTCTAATGTTGTTCTTTAGTATATGGAGTTCAGATCCATGGCTTCTCTGTTGTGGTGACATTTTTCACCAGTGTCAGACTAGAATCCTTACCTTTGCTATGCGTAAAAGTTTATGGGAGCCCATGTGATGTCACAGGCAAAATACCAGCCTCCAGTCTCTCATTAACTGTAGCTTTTATGGGTACTAAATGCATTTGTTTGTTAACACAGTAAATATCAAATGTTTTGAAGAAATTGACCCTTTATGATGATTCAGTTGCAACCAGTGTCACGTTAGTGTATGTGACCCACTGTTGTCACAGAAGCTGGATCATCTGATAAAATTCTTACAGATTCAAGACATTGCCGACCCTGCTTCTTACCCTTCAAGTAACCACACTCAGGCATCCAGTGTTTGCCTGGCTCATGGCAGAGGCTTCTTGTGCCTGAGGAGACTCAGTGGAAAATTCCACGGTAGAAATGGTTTAAAAAAGGAAGTTGCAGTCTATTGGTTTGATGTGTCATCTCTTCTAAAAGAAGAAGTGAAGCTCTGAAAAAAAAAAAAACTGTCACTTGTCAGTTCTACTCAGTTTTTCTAAATGGTTCAGTGTGGCTGTGTGATGTAGCCACGCTGCAGCTTCCTTCAGTGTGGCTGTGTGATGTAGCCATGCTGCAGCTTCCTTCAGTGTGGCTGTGTGATGTAGCCACGCTGCAGCTTCGGTTCAGTGTGGCTGTGTGATGTAGCCACGCTGCAGCTTCCTTCAGTGTGGCTGTGTGATGTAGCCACGCTGCAGCTTCCTTCAGTGTGGCTGTGTGATGTAGCCACGCTGCAGCTTCCTTCAGTGTGGCTGTGTGATGTAGCCACGCTGCAGCTTCGGTTCAGTGTGGCTGTGTGATGTAGCCACGCTGCAGCTTCGGTTCAGTGTGGCTGTGTGATGTAGCCACGCTGCAGCTTCGGTTCAGCGTGGCTTGTATAATACTGCTTTGATTGACACATAACAACCTCCTCACACATGTCTCCTCTTTCTCTACCTTGCCCCCATTTTTTCCAGGTCCATACATTCCGAGGGCCGCACTGGTGTGAATACTGTGCCAACTTCATGTGGGGCCTCATTGCTCAGGGAGTGAAGTGTGCAGGTAAGAACGCTCTCTCCTCTCCCCACTGTGTCAGCAGCCACTCTGGAGACTGGGCCTCTGTCCGCCTGTCACCTTCACACTCTCGATGGGCAGAACAGGAGGGATACTTATGCTTAAGTCCCCTGAAAAGGAAGATGACAGCTTGGTTCAGAAGCTCAATGAAGACAAAAGCAGGACGGATATATTCAACACTTGGCCTTGGTGCTGCCTTGACTACGTCTATAGAATGTTTTTTGTTATTTTTTTTTTTTCCCTTAAGCAGTATGCCAGGACGCATGATTGTTGCCTTGGAAACTGAATTTTAAAGCTGAATTGTCCTTACTAAGATTTTTTTTTTTATCAAAATCAAAGCCATAAAAAGTCTACAATTTATCCTCAATGATGATTACCAATTCTGAAAAAGTACTTAGTCACTAATATTTTTGTGATACATAAAGATATCGATTGTAACAAATCTTTTTTGTGAAAAATGATGATGATATTTTATGTTTACACTCAGAAACCTTTACTCATTAGGAAACACTCAATGTGGTGGGCTAAAAAGACAGTTCAGAGGTTAAGAGCACTTGTTCTCGCAGAGGACCTAGACTCAGTTCCTAACACCCGCACAGTGGCTTATTACCATCTGCAGCTCCAGCTCCCTCCTTCCATTTTCCTTTTTCTGAACTCTATGGGCACCAGGCACACATGTGGTACATGTACACATGTGTAGGAAAAAACACTCATACACATAAAATAAATAAATCTGTATTTAAATTAAAAGAAGAAGAAATTTTTGAGGCTGGAGAGATGACTCAGTGGGTAAGAGCTGCCTGCTCTTCCAGAGGACCTGGGTTCAGTTCCCAGCACCTACATGGCAGCTCACAACGGTCTGGAACTCCAATTCCAGAGGATCTAACACCATCATACATGCAAGCAAAACACCAGTACACATAAAATTAAAAATAAATAAATTACTAAAACAAACAAACAAAAACGAAAAAGAAATTCTTGAGCTGGGTATGGTGCCTCACTCCTTTAATCCCAGCACTCAGGAGGCAGAGGCAGATGAATCTCTGAGTTCGAGGCCAGCCTGGCCTACAGAGTGAATCCAGGACAGCCAGGGCTACACAGAGAAACCCTGTCTTGAAAAACCAAAAAAAAAAAAAAAAAAAAAAAAAAAATAGGCGGGGGAATCTTAAGATATGAAAGCACACTTTTAAGACAATTTTAATTTCTGTTTCTCCAAATTAGAATCCTAATAGCTCTGAATAAATGTAATTTCCTTTGTTCTATCAGCATGTATGCATCCACATGCGTACTACAGGAAGTCTTTACACTTTGTGAATTGAAATAAATCACATCATATGAACTTTGTCTGTATAGAACCACTATTCTCAGTACTGCCCAGACAACATGTCAGCATGACCTTAAGTATTATTATTTAAAATATAGAATATGCAGCATTTTCTCTAAACATTCAATATATTATGTTTGATCATTATAGTTCTACTGTTTAATTTTAAAACTAAAGCATCTTCTTTCGTGTCTTTTAGCATAAAGCTTTTACTCACATATATGCTAGCAGGGCTGGAGGTGTGACTCCGTAATGCTCAGAGCCCTGGGTTCAATCCCTAGGACCTCAAAAAGCTCGACATGTATCACATATATGCAGCCCTAGCACTGTGGAGATGACAGCAGGAGGAGAAGACATTCAGGATTATACTGAGCCGGTTTATGAGTGCAAGGTCCTAGATATAGAAGGCCCAGTCTTTCTTTCTCCTAAAGGATACTAAGAATAAATTATTTCAAAATGATAACTGTCAGACTTAGCACTGTAAATACCCATATTGCTCTTATCTTATTTTCAAGTTGAGTACTTTCGTTGGGCATGATAAACAAACATTTTTGTGTGTGTTACTAAGTTGTGTTTTTCTTGAATAGCAGAACACAGTACCTGTCGCATGTGACAGTCCAGGCCTTCTCTCCCCGACTGTTCTGTGAACATCAGTATCTATACAGGTGTCCCAGGCCAGTCCCATCAGGGTGCTCCAGATCACAGGGAGCAGGCTAAGAGGGGCACAGTGGGACTCTGTAGAGGGATCTGTCCTGGAGTGTCTCAGCTCCGCATCAGGCCTCAGAGTCCTCAAGGAAGCTTCCTTGGAAGGCTGCAGCCATGTCTGTGAACTGAAGGGCAGCAGCGAGCGCCAGGAAGCATTGGTCGCTGGGATACAAAGACCATCTAAGCCAGCGTTTCCCGTCCTCCTGATGCTGCCGCCCTGTGATACAGTTCCTTATGGTGTGGTGACCCCAGCCATAAAATTAGTTTTGTTGCTACTTCATAGCTGTAATTTTGTTGCTGTTAAAAATCAAATTGTAGATATCTGATATGTGGGATGCCTGATACTCAACTCCTTTAAAAGGGTAATTTACCCCAAAAGGGTCGAGACCCACGGATTGAGAATTTCTGGTTGGCGTGGTGGCTCAAAGGCAGATGGCATACTCCCTCCACAGCAGGGTCACCTGCTCAAGCAGGGAGGTCTCCGCCAGCCTCTTTTGCTGACACCAAGAGAGTTTCTTAGCGTTTGCGTCACTAGCTTAAGGCTTTCTATGAACTAATGCTGTGTTACCTACCTTCATGTACATAAGAGTCCTGTCAGCTACCAATGAAAACCAGACCCCCTGGGTCTGAATCTGTGGTAATGTGCCACAGCCCCAAATTGTAATTAGAGGAAAAGTCTTGGGACAGCTGTTTTACTGGTAACATAATAAACAAGAGGAAAGAAAGCGACTGAGCTCTGCCCCTTGGCACCACCTGGGTCGCCTCCATCTCTTACCAGGAGTCAAGAGTAAAGGGCAAAACTGGAAAGAAAAGCCTGGAGCTGTTTCATTCTGTCCTTTAAAATGTTACACAGTGTAAGAACATGTCACCCTTGATGAATGGGATGTAACTCAGCAGGGTGTCTGCCTCATGTGGCTCACTCCCAGGCACAGTGTGCAGGGTGGTACATCCAGAACTCGGGGGGTAGAAGCAGGGTTAGAAGTTTGGAGTCCTTCTCAGCCACATAGCAAGTTCAAGTCAGGCCTAAGGTTACATGAGGCCCTGTCTCCAAACAAACAAACAAACAAACACAAGCCCACAAACCTACCATGTTGATCTTCAAAAAACAAATTAAAAAATAATCTTTTTACTTTATTTCTTTTGGTAAATGTAGCCTCCCGGCACTCAGAAGGCAAAGACCTCCTCAGTTTAAGACTAGCCTAGTCTACATAGTCAGTTCCAGTCAGCCTGTGCTACATAGGTAGACCCTGTCTTTGAAAAAAACAAAAACAAAACAAAAAAACAACAGACAGGGACGTGGTGGCACACACCTGTAACCCCAGCACTAAGGAGGCAGAAGCAGGCAGATCACTATGAGTTCAAGGCCAGCCTGGTCTACAAAATGAGTCCAGGACAGCCAAGGCTACACAGAGAAACCCTGTCTGAAAAACCAAAAACAAAACAAAGACAGTTTAGACTCACATTAGTTCTGTTTCAATAACCAGTTTACATTTGTGTTGATGGTGGGGCTTATAGAGCTGACGTGAAGCTGGCACTCATCTAGCGTTGTGTCCCTGCTTTATCTAAGACAAGAGTCAAGGAATAAAGGCTACAGAGAGCACAACTCACTGTGCTGGGTGGGGTAGCAGCCGCAGTTGCAAACTAGTGACGTGTGTCACAGAGCAGACAAGAAGAGTCAATACATAAGTAGGAATTGCTTTGTCATTAAGTGGACAAACTTGAAAGGGTATTCAGCTGTGGAGCCTGAGAAAGGAAGGGATGTGGCCGCAGAGCCAGGGTGCGCTGGAGGGAGCTGGATCTTTGCACATGTGGGCCTAAGTGAACATCCCAAAGTGGTTAACAACACTGAGTTATGTCCAAATACTGTCTGCCCAAAGTCCTCAGTCTACAACTAAAGGAATGAGGCGGCACAGCTCTACATAGTTAATCACGGCCCAGATGACTGCACTGCCAACACTGAAGCCTCTCCAGACATCTTAACATGTGAGATTTCTAATTTGACCATAAGGCAAGCCAGTGGCCAATCATATATTGAAAAGACCTCTTTCTTCCAAACACACAAATGCTCTAGCTGAAAGGATTTGTAAAATTTGGTGTTTGTGACGTGGAGTGAAGTATCACACTTTTTGTGTTTAGTTATACAAAACAGTAAGAACTGTGCTGCTTTTGGCGTGGGCAAGCCTTGGTGTCCTGTAGGTAAAGAGCTCCAGGCAGTGACGTGTGCTGACTGATGTCACCAGCTGAGGTCAGAGGCGAAGCAGAACTCACGGTCCTCAGATGGGTCTGAGTAACAGGGCTGCAGACTCCATGTCTACACTGTTCTCCGTTCGTTTCATTTCCAGAAAAGCACCTGCAAGTAACTAATGCATCATTTCTCTCCTAATTTACCAAATCTGGAGAGTGTTCAATAAATCCGCCTTTCAGATATTTTGCCACTCTACTCACTGAGATCTCAGCAGCAAATACTCACCTCCCAGTTCTGCAGTTATCTGAGGCCTGAACATCTCTTCTGTTGCAACATAGGTTTTATAAAAAGCCCTAGCGATGGTGTCTGTTAGCAGCATCGCCAGCCCTCAATGCATCAGCTCAGTAGCTTCTAGAACCAGCAGCCTCTCTCTCCCTCATGCTTCAGGTGACAGCAAAATAAAACTGCAGGAGCATGGCAGCTGCTGCAGCCAGCTGCGTTTCTCAAGTTGATTTCACTAAGGCCTGCCCGTGAACTGTGTGTATGTCATTTAAACTAGTTTTGTAAGAGATTCTGATAAGAGTTTTAACTTTAAAAATAGAAAGGTTATAGTTTTTAAAACATATAGATGGCATTTATTTTAGTTGACTTATTGACTCAGTATCATTTCTCACATGAGTCTAATTTAGCAGAACACTTTTGTTCTTCATCCGTTATAAAACTTTATTGTACTCACCTTTAATCCCAGCAGGAGGCAGAGGCAGGCAGATCGCTGTGAGTTCGAGGCCAGCCTGATCTACAAAGCGAGTCCAGGACAGCCAAGGCTACACAAAGAAACCCTGTCTCGGGGGGGGGGGGGGAAAGAGGAAAAGAAAAGGTCATGCAAATGCTAACCAGGAGGTACCTGAGATGTTAGAGCTCTGCAAAGCCAAAGGAGTAACTTCAATAGAGGCAATCCGACGTGGAGACCTCAGGCTCCAGAGCCACCGAACACTGGAGTTCAAGCTCCACCATCTTCCCTGGATAAATTCCTTAGCTTGCTTTGTTCAGATATGAATAGAAAATGAGTAGAGACAGTAGTTAGTTGATAGAGCTTTGTGACTTTAAAGAAAGAATAAAGACAATAATAGTAAGTCCTCCATAATGTTAGCCACTGGCCATAGGAGGATGCATGGCAGCAGCTCTCTGAAGAAGCTGGATGTGCTCTCACAGAGAAAAGGGGTTGTGAATAGATACGAACAGCAACAGATTTGTCTTAGGAGGACCTTGAATACTCTTATTTTGGGCGTCCATTTTATACCAAGTAATTTAAAATATAATTACAACTTATAGTAGATGTAAATTACCTTGCGCTATCTTACTGATCTGTTTTGCTCCTCTATATCAAAGAACCTTTGACTAGAGGATTTACAAAGAACAAGCGTTAGCTACCATAGTTCTGAGGTAGGAGGTTCAAGGTTCTGACATCTGGTAGGAGGCTCCTTGCTGTTTCCATGGCAGAGGGTGGGAAGTCAAGAGAAGGCAGAAGAGAAAGAACCCTCTCCCACAGGCCTCTTCATAGCAACACTGGCCCATTCCTGAAAAGGGACCCAACGCCTCCCCAAAAAAAACCACCTCTCAACACATCATAAGAATTATGAAGAAAACACTCAAATCTTAGCGTTGCTGGTGTGACATTCTGATATGTGTACTTATTTAACGCTTACTGGTTTTTGTGGAGGGTGTCTGTTTTGATTTTGTTTTGCTTCTTCTGGGGTCATTCAGGAAGTTAAATAATGAAGCATTAGCTAGAATCCCGGCCTCGCTGGGTGTGATGTCACATGTCCTTAGTCCCCGCATGCAGGAGGCAGAGGCTGGAGACAGCTGGAGGTCAGCCTAATGTGTGTAGAGTGTTCCGGGTCAGCCCGGGTTACATAACGAGGCCCTGTCTCAGAAGGAAAGAAAAGCCTGGCCTAGTTCTAATCAAACTTTTCAAAGAGGAGACAGGCTGCTGTTCCTCTCCTTGCAGAAGCTGCAGTTCATGCCAAGCATCTTCTGCTGAAAGCAGCACTCCAGAGTGCCCAGGCTGAAGATAATCATGCCCTTTTCCTTCATTCTTTTCAGATTGTGGGTTGAATGTTCACAAGCAGTGTTCCAAGATGGTCCCAAATGACTGCAAACCAGACCTGAAGCACGTGAAGAAGGTGTACAGCTGTGACCTGACGACGCTCGTGAAAGCTCACATTACCAAGCGGCCAATGGTGGTAGACATGTGCATCAGGGAGATCGAGTCCAGAGGTGAGGCCTTCCCGGGGCAGGCTGATGTGGCCCCCACTCCCAGGCCCTCTGGGAGGCCTTCTCGGTGCAGGCTGATGTGGCCCCCACTCCCTGGCCCTCTGGGAGGCCTTCCTGGGGCAGGCTTCTGTGGCCCCCACTCCCTGGCCCTCTGGGAGGCCTTCCCAGGGCAGGCTGCTGTGGCCCCCACTCCCAGGCCCTCTGGGAGGCCTTCCTGGGGCAGGCTGCTGTGGCCCCCACTCCCAGGTCCTCTGGGAGGCCTTCCTGGGGCAGGCTACTGTGGCCCCCACTCCCAGGCCCTCTGGGTGCCTTGTCTTTGGCACTACTATTGTCCTCAGTGATGGGGGAGAATGGTGTCAGAAGACATAAGTTCTCAAAGTCTGCAGTGTATTAATAAGCAAACAGCTTGATTTCAAGGAACATTTAGCCGGTTATGGAAAGTCATATTTAGGGTACATTGATGGATGATGTCCACAGTCTGCAAAGATCTCTGCAGAGATGGGGCCTCCTTTTGGGTTCTAAGCTCTATTCGTGCCAGGACGCAAAGGCAGAACTGCCCTACTAAACCGTCAAGATGGGAAACTGAGCTGCACCCTAGTTAACTTTACCCACTTGGGAAATGGCCCCAGGCCTGCCGATGCAGGCTCGCTGTCCTCGGTTATGTAAAAGTCGTTACGATGGAATTGGGTGATGAATGATTTCCCCTGAGACTTAACATTACTTGAGCTAATTAGGCAACATGGTGGCCAAATTATAAATATCCAGGTAATAGTAGGTCAGAAGCGAGACCAGCACAACATTCATTTCAGGCGAAAAGTGGGGAAAGACTTCTGGTCACGTGCTAGCACACCATTTGTCCAGGTAAAGTCTAGAGAGAGGTGAGAATGTGCAGGGAAGGCGTGAGCTAACGGACAGTGAGTCCCATTCTTTACTGTTTATTTTCAGGTCTTAATTCTGAAGGACTGTACCGAGTGTCAGGATTCAGTGACCTGATTGAAGATGTCAAGATGGCTTTTGATAGAGGTATGTCCTCAGCACAGACATTAACTTAGACAGTCGTACTCTGCCAGAAATCACAGTTTCTTATGCTACGACTGGTGATTATCATATGCTGCAGGAGATTGTGATAGACATGGTGGCACACACCCGCGATGCCTACGCCTGAGAGGATCAGCTGTTGAGGGTCATGATTGGCACCTAGTGAATTTGAGGCCTGTCTCAAACAACCAAGCAAAGCAAACAACAGCAACAAAACCCCACTTAGGGTTTCTTGTCATTGCATTGGCTGTGTTAAATCTCAGAGTTTGTGGAGAGAAAGAAACACAAAGCTTGCGTATAGACCAGCATTTGAGTGTGAGGCTGGTCCAAGTTCATCGAACAAAAGTAGAGATCAGTTAAATTTACCAAAACCCACAGAAAGGGTGGACAGTGTACCTGCCTCTCGTGTCCCACTGAGTTACCCACTCAGCTCTCCTGTGAGCTGCAGACTGGTTGGTGCCCTGGCTCATGTACAGGGACCAGAGCTGAGAGGAGCTGAAGCTGTGGCCTAAGTCCGGCCGCTGTGGGGCGCTTGGCGGGTTGTTCTGTTGTATAGCATGCAGGGGTGAGGTGAGGTCTCCCTGTGGGGCGCTTGGCGGGTTGTTCTGTTGTATAGCATGCAGGGATGAGGTGAGGTCTCCCTGTGGGGCGCTTGGCGGGTTGTTCTGTTGTATAGCATGCAGGGGTGAGGTGAGGTCTCCCTGCAGCCTGCGTGAGATTCTCTCGCTTCTGCTTCCCCAGGATTGTAGGTATAGGCCACCATGCCCAGCTCATTGGGACTTTTAAAATAACATTTTGATTTCTGCTAGGTGTGGTGGTGCACATCTTTATTCCAAGCACTGAATAGGTGGAAGCAGATGGATTTCTGAGTTCAAGGCCAGCCTGGTATACCGAGTTTAGTTCTAGGACAGCAGGGCTACACAGAGAAACTCTGCTTTTGTGGTGTGGGTGTTGATTTGTTCCATGGCCATCTAGTTTGTATTTCCTTTGGGTACTAGAATAAGGTAGCACCAAAGAAAAGCTGTTTCTTTAAATACAGAGTTAGTAATCTCCCACCCCCCACCCCGCCAAGACAGAGTTTCTCTGTATAGCCCTGGCTGTCCTGGAACTTGCTGTGTAGAACAGGCTGGCCTCAACCTCAGAAATATGCTTGCCTCTTCCTCCTGAGAGCTGGGATAAAGCCATGTGCCACCACCACTGGCTAAGTTAGTGATGTTTAAATGAGGGGAGGGAGGCGTGCTGTGGATTGAACCCAGGGCCTCATATGTTCTACCCATTCCCAGCCTGAAAACTACACATTTCTAGTTCTATCACAGTCTCCTGTTGCCAATTTTCTCATAAGCCACAAGGCAGAAGACAAAGTAAACTAAATATTACCAACCTGCAAAGAGAAATATAGGGCTGCAAAGAGGAATATAGGGCTGCCTAATGTCTAATGCAAGCAAAGGAGGTGAAGGAATGATGTCTTTATACAAATGTACATCAGAGAGCACCCTGAATCCGTGCCAAAGGAATGGTAAGGAAAGGCAGCACTGAGCATGCCCACTCCAGCCTGCAGTGTAAGCAAAGGCAGCACTGAGCATGCCCACTCCAGCCTGCAGTGTAAGCAAAGGCAGCACTGAGCATGCCCACTCCAGCCTGCAGTGTAAGCAAAGGCAGCAACTGAGCATGCCCACTCCAGCCTGCAGTGTAAGGAAAGGCAGCACTGAGCATGCCCACTCCAGCCTGCAGTGTAAGCAAAGGCAGCAACTGAGCATGCCCACTCCAGCCTGCAGTGTAAGCAAAGGCAGCAACTGAACATGCCCACTCCAGCCTGCAGTGTAAGCAAAGGCAGCAACTGAGCATGCCCACTCCAGCCTGCAGTGTATGCAAAGGCAGCAACTGAGCATGCCCACTCCAGCCTGCAGTTTAAGCAAAAGGCAGCAACTGAGCATGCCCACTCCAGCCTGCAGTGTAAGCAAAGGCAGCAACTGAGCATGCCCACTCCAGCCTGCAGTGTATGCAAAGGCAAGCAACTGAGCATGCCCACTCCAGCCTGCAGTGTAAGCAAAGGCAGCAACTGAGCATGCCCACTCCAGCCTGCAGTGTAAGCAAGGCAGCAACTGAGCATGCCCACTCCAGCCTGCAGTGTAAGCAAAGGCAGCAACTGAGCATGCCCACTCCAGCCTGCAGTGTAAGCAAAGGCAGCAATTGAGCATGCCCACTCCAGCCTGCAGTGTAAGCAAAGGCAGCAACTGAGCATGCCCACTCCAGCCTGCAGTGTATGCAAAGGCAGCAACTGAGCATGCCCACTCCAGCCTGCAGTGTAAGCAAAGGCAGCAACTGAGCATGCCCACTCCAGCCTGCAGTGTAAGCAAAGGCAGCAACTGAGCATGGCCCACTCCAGCCTGCAGTGTAAGCAAAGGCAGCAACTGAGCATGCCCACTCCAGCCTGCAGTGTAAGCAAAGGCAGCAACTGAGCATGCCCACTCCAGCCTGCAGTGTAAGCAAAGGCAGCAACTGAGCATGCCCACTCCAGCCTGCAGTGTAAGCAAAGGCAGCAACTGTGCATGCCCACTCCAGCCTGCAGTGTAAGCAAAGGCAGCAACTGAGCATGCCCTCTCCAGCCTGCAGTGTAAGCAAAGGCAGCAACTGAGCATGCCCACTCCAGCCTGCAGTGTATGCAAAGGCAGCAACTGAGCATGCCCACTCCAGCCTGCAGTGTAAGCAAAGGCAGCACTGAGCATGCCCACTCCAGCCTGCAGTGTAAGCAAAGGCAGCAACTGAGCATGCCCTCTCCAGCCTGCAGTGTAAGCAAAGGCAGCAATTGAGCATGCCCACTCCAGCCTGCAGTGTAAGCAAAGGCAGCAACTGAGCATGCCCACTCCAGCCTGCAGTGTATGCAAAGGCAGCAACTGAGCATGCCCACTCCAGCCTGCAGTGTAAGCAAGGCAGCAACTGAGCATGGCCCACTCCAGCCTGCAGTGTAAGCAAAGGCAGCAACTGAGCATGCCCACTCCAGCCTGCAGTGTAAGCAAAGGCAGCAACTGAGCATGCCCACTCCAGCCTGCAGTGTAAGCAAAGGCAGCAACTGAGCATGCCCACTCCAGCCTGCAGTGTAAGCAAAGGCAGCAACTGAGCTGCCCACTCCAGCCTGCAGTGTAAGCAAAGGCAGCAACTGTGCATGCCCACTCCAGCCTGCAGTGTAAGCAAAGGCAGCAACTGAGCATGCCCTCTCCAGCCTGCAGTGTAAGCAAGGCAGCAACTGAGCATGCCCACTCCAGCCTGCAGTGTATGCAAAGGCAGCAACTGAGCATGCCCACTCCAGCCTGCAGTTTAAGCAAAGGCAGCAACTGAGCATGCCCACTCCAGCCTGCAGTGTAAGCAAAGGCAGCAACTGAGCATGCCACTCCCGCCTGCAGTGTAAGCAAAGGCAGCACTGAGCATGCCACTCCAGCCTGCAGTGTAAGCAAAGGCAGCAACTGAGCATGCCCTCTCCAGCCTGCAGTGTAAGCAAAGGCAGCAACTGAGCATGCCCACTCCAGCCTGCAGTGTAAGCAAAGGCAGCAACTGAACATGCCCACTCCAGCCTGCAGTGTAAGCAAAGGCAACAACTGAGCATGCCCACTCCAGCCTGCAGTGTAAGTAGCAAAGGCAGCAACTGAGCATGCCCACTCCAGCCTGCAGTGTATGCAAAGGCAGCAACTGAGCATGCCCACTCCAGCCTGCAGTGTAAGCAAAGGCAGCAACTGAGCATGCCCACTCCAGCCTGCAGTGTAAGCAAGGGCAGCAACTGAGCATGCCCACTCCAGCCTGCAGTGTAAGCAAAGGCAGCACTGAGCATGCCCACTCCAGCCTGCAGTCTAAGCAATGGCAGCAACTGAGCATGCCCTCTCCAGCCTGCAGTGTATGCAAAGGCAGCAATTGAGCATGCCCACTCCAGCCTGCAGTGTAAGCAAAGGCAGCAAACTGAGCATGCCCACTCCAGCCTGCAGTGTAAGCAAAGGGCCGCAACTGAGCATGCCACTCCAGCCTGCAGTGTAAGCAAAGGCAGCAACTGAGCATGCCCTCTCCAGCCTGCAGTGTAAGGGAACTCAGCAACTGAGCATGCCCACTCCAGCCTGCAGTGTAAGCAAAGGCAGCACTGAGCATGCCCACTCCAGCCTGCAGTGTAAGCAAAGGCAGCACTGAGCATGCCCACTCCAGCCTGCAGTGTAAGCAAAGGCAGCAACTGAGCATGCCCACTCCAGCCTGCAGTGTAAGGAAAGGCAAGCACTGAGCATGCCCACTCCAGCCTGCAAGTGTAAGCAAAGGCAGCAACTGAGCATGCCCACTCCAGCCTGCAGTGTAAGCAAAGGCAGCAAATGAGCATGCCCACTCCAGCCTGCAGTGTAAGCAAATGCAGCAACTGAGCATGCCCACTCCAGCCTGCAGTGTAAGCAAAGGCAGCACTGAGCATGCCCACTCCAGCCTGCAGTGTAAGCAATGGCAGCAACTGAGCATGCCCTCTCCAGCCTGCAGTGTATGCAAAGGCAGCAATTGAGCATGCCCACTCCAGCCTGCAGTGTAAGCAAAGGCAGCAACTGAGCATGCCCCTCCAGCCTGCAGTGTAAGCAAAGGCCGCACTGAGATGCCCACTCCAGCCTGCAGTGTAAGCAAAGGCAGCAACTGAGCATGCCCTCTCCAGCCTGCAGTGTAAGGGAACTCAGCAACTGAGCATGCCCACTCCAGCCTGCAGTGTAAGCAAAGGGCAGCCACTGAGCATGCCCACTCCAGCCTGCAGTGTATGCAAAGGCAGCACTGAGCATGCCCACTCCCAGCCTGCAGTGTAAGCAAAGGCAGCACTGAGCATGCCCCACTCCAGCCTACAGTGTAAGCAAAGGCAGCAAACTGAGCATGCCCACTCCAGCTGCAGTGTAAGGAAAGGCAGCACTGAGCATGCCCACTCCAGCCTGCAGTGTAAGCAAATGCAGCAACTGAGCATGCCCTCTCCAGCCTGCAGTGTAAGCAAAGGCAGCAACTGAGCATGCCCACTCCAGCCTGCAGTGTAAGCAAAGGCAGCAACTGAACATGCCCACTCCAGCCTGCAGTGTAAGCAAAGGCAACAACTGAGCATGCCCACTCCAGCCTGCAGTGTAAGCAAAGGCAGCAACTGAGCATGCCCACTCCAGCCTGCAGTGTATGCAAAGGCAGCAACTGAGCATGCCCACTCCAGCCTGCAGTGTAAGCAAAGGCAGCAACTGAACATGCCCACTCCAGCCTGCAGTGTAAGCAAAGGCAGCAACTGAGCATGCCCACTCCAGCCTGCAGTGTAAGCAAAGGCAGCAACTGACATGCCCACTCCAGCCTGCAGTGTAAGCAAAGGCAGCAACTGAGCATGCCCACTCCAGCCTGCAGTGTAAGCAAAGGCAGCAACTGAGCATGCCCACTCCAGCCTGCAGTGTAAACAAAGGCAGCACTGAGCATGCCCACTCCAGCCTGCAGTGTAAGCAAAGGCAGCAACTGAGCATGCCCACTCCAGCCTGCAGTGTATGCAAGGGCAACTGAGCATGCCCACTCCAGCCTGCAGTGTAAGCAAAGGCCGCAACTGAGCATGCCCACTCCAGCCTGCAGTGTAAGCAAAGGCAGCAACTGAGCATGCCCACTCCAGCCTGCAGTGTAAGCAAAGGCAGCAACTGAGCATGCCCACTCCAGCCTGCAGTGTAAGCAAAGGCAGCAACTGAGCATGCCCACTCCAGCCTGCAGTGTAAGCAAAGGCAGCAACTGAGCATGCCCTCTCCAGCCTGCAGTGTTAGGGAACTCAGCAACTGAGCATGCCCACTCCAGCCTGCAGTGTTAGGGAACTCAGCAACTGAGCATGCCCACTCCAGCCTGCAGTGTTAGGGAACTCAGCAACTGAGCATGCCCACTCCAGCCTGCAGTGTAAGGGAACTCAGCAACTGAGCATGCCCACTCCAGCCTGCATTCATGGGTCTCAAAGTAAACAAACACTTGCATAGAAACCGCAGAAAGCAAATTAGTGTGACACACTTCTCTTTTATTAAAACTGCAACAGATTTTAAGATTTCCAGTGGTTTCTTTGGCTCCACATGGCCAGGCCTTTGGAGGCCACTCTGAACCTTCCAGACACATCCTGCAATCGTTTGTAGGATTGTATAGTTTTAACAGGCGAGCCAGTGGTGCCAATCATTCAAATCCATCCTGCACACAAATGCTGCCCAAATCTCTGAATGTTCAGAGGAAGATATCAGATAGACATCCACACAAGTAAAGTGGCACAACCAGGAGTGGGCACTTCAGGAGGCTGAGCTTTCAGATAATGAAATTGAAGACAGCGGCAGATAGGGGCCACAGAATGCTGGCGCGGACACTTCAAGTGTGGGGAAGTCCTCCTTCACCTAGGAGACAGTCGCCAGCTGGATCACCGCCTACTCCAAGGCCAGCAGGTGCCACTACAGCGTTGCTGCACTGTGTCTTCAGGTGGGAGCATAAATAGGCTATGGTGGGTACGCTGAGAGGTCATGGCTGGAGCCTCATCCCAACAGCCCTGGCATATGGTTAGAGGGCCAAGAGCTGAAAAGGAAAGAAACAGTCAGAAAACAAACCTGTTACAGACTGTGCACCAGGCCTGGGTCTCGTGTTCTAGGTTGTCTGTATTATTTGTAACAGAAAAAAACTTAAAGTAAGATAACTGAAAGACAGTGTGTATGTGTTCTTAGAGCCGAGCACGGCAGTGGATGTCCTTAAAACCAACACTCAGGAGGCGGAGGCTGGTGGGTCTGTGAGTTCTAGGACAGCCCTGTCTACAGAGCGAGTTCCAGGACAGCTAGAGCTCAGATTGGCTTCTTTGTTGTTTGTTTTAAAGAGACAGCTTAGTGGGTAAAGGCACTTGCTATCCTGCCTGCCTTTGTTGAGCTTTGGCAACTTTGCACAAGCTAGAGTGATCTTGTAAGATGAACCACAACTGAAAAATTGCCTCCATCAGTCTGCCTACAGGAAGGAGTCCTTTTTGTTGATTAATTAACGTGAGTAAGTCCTGTCCAGGAATGGGGAAGGCCAGGCCTGGGCTGTTCATCTGAGGTGTTTTAGAAAACAAACTGCAAGCTGTGTAGAGCAAGCCAGTAAGCACCACTCCTCCATGGTCTCTGCTGCAGTTCCTGCCTCCAGGCTCTTACCCTGAATTCCGTTCTGTCTTGGCTTCCCCTAGTCATAGGATGTAATATGGGAGCCAAAAAACCCTTTTCTCCCCAAGTTGCTTTTGGTCATGGTGTTTCATCACAGTAGTAGAAACCCTAACTAGAGAGCCCTGACCACCTGAGTGAAAGGCGAGAACCAACTGCTACAAGTTGTCCTCTGGCGTCATATACATTCCATGACACACGCGTGCTCACACACATACATGCACACAAAATATAAATGGGAAATGTTTGAGTTCATGTTTTAATACAACAGATATATTCAGCATTATAAAAGGGAGTGAAGAACCAATATGTTACTAAACAAAGCTAATGAAAGAATACACATTGCATGATCCATATGTGTGACAGAGCCAGACTACGCAGACTGATGGAAGGGAGCTACATCGGCCTTTGCAAGGGCCAGGGAGTGGTACTAACACATAGGCACTTGAGAGACATAAGAAAGTTCTAAAATCAGACTATGGTAGTATTCATACAACTTTGTAAGTACATTAAAGGCATTTAATTGTATATTCTAAAACTAAAAATGTTGCACACAAATTTAAAAGCATGTTTTAAAAGAACTATCTTGATAATGATGTCTACAGTAAACCCAACAGTGTTAATCTTTCAGGCTCCTAGTTTTTTAAAATCTCCTTTCTGCCAATGTAATCACTGAAAAATTACATTAAGCTGCAGGCACTGAGTTCTTTACTGTAATTTGGTAGTTAAGTGGTGTTCTTGGTCCTTGCATCTGTGTAGCACGCACAGTTACTGACTCCATTTTGACAAGTTCCATAAAAGAAAATATTAGTAAGTGGAAAACAAAACACAACTTGCTCTGGTTGAGCAAATGACAGACATTGGCGGTTAGGGAAGGCGAAGAAACATGCACGCTGATGCTACCCGAGGATGGACACAGAGCAACCTACAGGGTGAGTGGAAAACCTTAACCAAGCACTGCAGCCTAGGGAAGAGTGAGAATACTAATAGTGGGCACCAACACACACTGCAGCCTAGGTAAGAGTGAGAACACTAAGAGTGGGCACCAGCACACACTGCAGCCTAGATAGAGTGAGAACACTAATCGTGGGCACCAGCACACACTGCAGCCTAGATAGAGTGAGGACACTAATCGTGGGCACCAGCACACACTGCAGCCTAGATAGAGTGAGGACACTAATCGTGGGCACCAGCACACACTGCAACCTAGATAGAGTGAGAACACTAAGAGTGGGCACCAGCACACACTGCAGCCCAGCAAAAAATGAGAATGCACTCTCTTGGTCTCCACTGAGTTATCAGGATGCTAAACACTATCCAGTGCAAATTCTACCTGCTTTTCATACATGGAGCTCTATAATGGTGACCTTACTTTGCAGACTAAAAGCTAGTGAAGTGGCTGGCCTATGTACGCTGGAACCAGAGAATTTATATACCCTGCAACTAAGGTGTTGTAGACCCTGGGAACAGGGGGACATTTGAAATCTGCATTCTTCATAGAAAAGCATTAATAGGTATTGGTACAGGAGGTCTGTGGCAGAAAAGGGAAAGAAAGAAACCCCTCACTGTTTTTTCTTGGACTTCAGTGGTGGTGATACCCGCCTTTGGCCCCTTCTTCAGGTCCTCAGGCCAAGGCACCTACATGCTTTCTAGTCTCCCCAGTGCCTTTTGTTTCCAGAAAGTACTCTATCCTGCTTTGTCCTGTCCTGTACATACCCTGAGTGAAAAAGGCGCTGGGAAGCGCAGAAAGGCTGCTGTACTCTGCATTTTTAGAGATTGGGGTTTTTTAATGGCTTTTATGGAGTAGTTTTAGAGTTTCAGGACAATTTAGCTGAGGGTACTGCAGGTTCCTGTGCAGTCCCTCCCTTCGGCATCTACTCCTAAGTTCCCTCTTACTAACTTGATTTTGCTTTTGAGATGGTTTTACAGTGTTAGCCCAGGCTGGTCTAGAACTCTTGATCTTCCTGGCCCCACCTCCTGCACACTGGGATCAGGCATGCCTCATCCTGCCTGGGTGAGCATCTTGAATTAGTGTTGTGCCTTTGTTATTGTTGGTAGCCCAGCATTGACACATTATCAACTATACCTCAGAGTTTACACTGCGGTATCTTCTGTCTACAGCAGAGCATCACACAGAATAGTTTCGCTACCATGCAGTTCTCTTCCACTACCTGTTTGCTCCTTCTTCTCCCAAGTACATGGCAACAGTGAACCTTTGCCTTTCCCAAGCCATTTTATGCTGACCTCTGTCACCGTGCATTGATGGCTTCTTTTGTGTGTGTCTTTTATAGCTTACTAACTCATTGGTTCTCATTACTAAGTCTGTCCGCCTGTGCACACACATGGGCATGCAGACACAGATAGCTAGCAAGGGAGCTGTGCTGGGTAAATACTGAGTAGCTGCAAGCTCAGATTTTAGAACAAATGTAGACGCAGGCCTGCACTGGACCCCAGAGACAGCCATGCTTCGGCCCTGAGTGCCCGCCCCTTCAAATGGCCTCCTCCTCGGATCACGTCTCTGCGTTCTTCAGTGCTCACGGTCTTGGCATGTCTTCTTGGGCCCTGGGGGGCATTTGGTTTGCTTTTTGATTTCTTGCTGCCTCAGTCACCCATCGAGCTTGCTGAGGCAAGATCCAGATGTTGTTTCTGTGAAGCCTGCTGTGAATAAAACAAGGAGCCTTTATCGTCACCACTGTCAGTTCACATTTGTTACTGGGGTAGTGCAGGCATGGAGGTTAGAGGGCAGCTTGAAGGAGTGGCCTCTCACTTCCACCATGTGCTTCAGGGTTCAAACCCAGGTTGGCAGGCCAGGCCTGTGTTCGCTTCTGCAGACTGTGCTTTATAAAGCAGAAAGAAAGCAGCACTGCACTATTCCCTTGGGGACCCTCAGGTGACTAGGAAATGTGAAGCTATTTCTACCCCAGTCTACGTGCATATATACACACGCACAGAGCTGAGCAAGGGAAAATAAATAGCTTATAAAGAGAAAAATATGAAACCTACTTGCTGTTTTATAGAAATGGGTCACTAGTGTATATCTTATTTCATGCTAGATTTGATCTTAGAAACTGAAGTGTTGGTTGTTAGTAATTAAAATATAGCTTTTGTTTTTTGTTTTTTGGTTTTTTTTTTTTTTAAATAAAAATCACTTAACTCACAAGTACAGATATCACAGTAAAGGGTTCAGGTGGCACTCAAGCATACACTTGTCCAGCCCCAAACTATGCATCTCCACAAGCTTCTGTACAGTTAGAATAAAATATGTTTAATTGATTTTTTTTTTTAACTCTGAAGTATTGCTTATCTTTAAAATGTAATCATGCACAAATCATGTTAAAAGGATATGGGCTGTGAACCTAGCGTTTTCTTTTGTTTCTTTTAAAAGATGGTGAAAAGGCAGATATTTCTGTGAACATGTATGAAGACATCAACATTATCACTGGCGCACTTAAACTGTACTTCAGGGACCTGCCAATCCCTCTCATCACCTATGACGCCTACCCCAAGTTCATAGAGTCTGCCAGTAAGTACGAACGCGTGAGTCCACACCTGACAAGCTGCCCCACCCTCCCCGCTAAGAAGTATCAATATATTTTAAAGTACATCCTGCAGCTCTCTCCACAGTCTGTATCCGCAGGTGCTTACACTCTCTAACCCAGACTGTCTTCTACCTTCAGAAGCTTTGGTACGGTACCACTTTTCTAAAGCAACCCCTCCTGTACTGTGCTGCTTGGACTTGGACCAACCGTTAGTAAGATAAATCAAAGGCCAAAGCAAGACTTTGTCATGTTTGATATAGTAAACATTCCTGTCCGCTCGTTGTAAATGTGCCAAGCCTTGTGTTCATGGTTTCGGTACCTACCCCAGGTACCCAGACCATCAGAGTTCACAGGTGAGCACTGGCCCATCCATTCCATCAGAGTTCACAGGTGAGCACTGGCCCATCTGTTTCGCTTCCAGGACACGGCTTCACATCATCAAGGAGTTTTGTTTTGCTTTGTTTTCAGAATTGGGAAGCTAAACTCTGCACTCACTACTCCTCAGCCAAAGAAATGTTTGGTGTTGTTTGTTTGTTTGTTTGTTTTTATTCTAATTGAGAAGAAAATTGGTCATTTTCAAATTTTTATTTCTGTTTCAAAATGCATAACTGTGATTCATATCTCACCCTTTAAAGAAGGGACATCGTATCAGATTCTAGATGTTGGTGTCACTTTTTTTTTTTTTTTTAAAGAAAAAAGTCTATTCCTGTCATTTTGCTTCTGTCTTTAAAACCATATGTCATCTCCATCTTTAAATAATAATACCATTTCCTTAGTATCTCTGCTTTGCTTTTTGACTTTCTGTTCTGAATTTAGTTTCTCCTTCCCAGTGTTGAGTTTGGGGAGGAAGCCTAGAGAACTCACTTCAGGGACAGAAACTTAAAATTTCAAGCTTTATTTTCTGCATGCGAAGTGAGGTGCTCAGCTCAGAATCTGAACCTCATCCCACAAGGGGAAACCGCACTGCATATTTAATTAATAGAACCACAGAGCGAGGGGGGCAGGGGGCTGCAGCGCTGTCCAGTCATGCTCTGACATAAGGGGTTGACAAGGGAGTGTCCATCACTCAGGGCAGGAGGCGGTCCCTGGGCCTGGGAACATGAGCTTGTTTGACAAGTTTGGCAAGATGGCGAGGCTGTCCTTGAGATGTCTGGACTCAGACAACTGTCCCCTCACAACAGAAGCTGTCCAGATTTTGGCAAGTCCCCGGTTCTCCTAGGGCCTGAGTTCTTGGATTTAGTTTCTCTCTATGGTTAAGTGGAGTCTGGAAACAACAGAATAAGTTTCTTTTGCTTGTTCCAACACCAGCTTTTGTTGACCCTTGATGGTTAGTTTCTTAGACCTCCGAATTCTCCTGGGTCATTGAGAGAAATCTCTTTACAGTGTGAGAAAGCTTAATGATTAAAAGTTAGAAAACATGAGCCAGACAGTGGTGGTCCACGCCTTTAATCCCAGTACTCACAGAGTCTGGAGGATCTCTGTGAGTTTGAGGCCAGCCTGGTCTACAGAGTGAGTTTCAGGACAGCCAAGGCTATACAGAGAAACTCTACCTTGGGGGGAAAAAAAAACATAAAGAAAAAAAGAGAGGGAGGGAGGGAGAGAAAGGGAGGAGAGAGAGAAGAGAAAGAGAAAGTTGGGAAGCATGGGTGCTTCCCTTGCACTCTTCCATGGGACTTACTTGCTCCCATCTGTAGATGGCCTCAGCTCTGATCATGGAGATTGCCCAGGGAGTCTGCAGGCAGGCCTCAGCTGATTGGCACCAGCCTAGAAAGCACGTCCCCTGTGAAGGGCTTCTCACCTGGCTTGCCCAGCCCTGGAACAGCACTGACAGTAGCTAGATAGTTGGCTTTTTCCCATTGCTGTCTTGCTTGGGTTTAGAATGAAACTTGGCTCTGTATGAATGAGCCAAGACAGGACAGAGCAGTGACTCACGCACAACCTGGTTCTGAACCACACTCCCTACCTGGTAACACCCACACCTCTTGTTAGAGTGTGGGCCCCACACTCTTATGACCTCACCTTCCTTCTTCACCCCACCTTCTACTGCTGAGGAAAACCTTTCTCTGTTTTTCTTCAAACCATGTTTCATTGCTGTGAGATTAATCTCAGAAGCCTTCCTGTCTGAAATCAGCAACCCCCACCCCTTATCTCCCAAATCAAGAGACAGGTAAAGGTCTTTTCTTATAATCCAAACTACCCTGGCCTCTCCCTGGGCCTCATGTGAGTATGTACAATGCCTGTCGTAGTGTCCTTTCCCAGGATAGTCAGCCTCTTGCGTTAGGTGTGTGGATACAATTGCCCCTCAAACAGCAAAGAGGAAGATCAGAGGCAGTTGCAGAGGTGTACATGAGGTGCCTGCCATGAGTCAGGCCCTCAATTGGCCAAGGCCACATTGCTGGAGGTGGTCTGGCACTGCAGCTGGCTTGTCCTTCTCATCAGGCCCCTTGCTCTCCCTCTGCACCCTGCTGAGCTTCTGCTGGAAGCAGCAGACATACAAAGGAGGAGAATGGAGGGGACACCCTTCGTGTGATGGGCAGGGTTAGGTGGTACTTCCTAATCCAGTTAGCTCTTGGCCTTTTAGAAACATCTCTTGGCTTCCACCTCCCAGAAATCTCTGGCATTACTTACCATGCTTTGACAACAGAAGTCATAGTTTACTTTAAAGTTTTTGCTCCAAAGCCAGTAGAGCTGTGCTGGTAACAGCCTTTCTAGAAGTCCCAATGTGACAGCTGACTTGAGACACTAGAACAGGACTCCTGTCCCTGGTGTAGGGAGGCAGGGCACCCCACCTCTTCAGGCTGCACAGCCTCTGTACAACTGAAATGGGATGCACTCCCCTCCAGTTTTCTCTAAGGTCTGAGTCGGCCCGCCCTTCCTTTTTGTTCTTGTTCCAGTGGAGACTCTTGCTCTAGAACAGAGGTGCAAGGCAAGTCTTGCTACAGGGTCTTTCATAAGCCAGTGACGTGAGCTCTCCCGGACCATGGTGGAAATCATGTGGGGAAGTGCGCCCAGCCCAGGGGCCTGAGCACTGTCTTCCCAGAAGATCTTAGAAGGCAGCGTCATTGCACAGTGTGCAGCCATGGATGAGTCAGGGTTGTCTGTGCCCAGCAGGAAGAACTTTCTGAGTTTTCCTCAGCTCTGTAGTTTGGTAATTCCTGTAGTTTAGGGAAGTTTCTCTCTCACACTGAGCTTCTCTATAGAGAATTAACAATACACACGCCAGAGGTACAGTCGGGGCTGATCTGCAGCTACTACGTATTCAAATGTTAAAATTGTTGCCACCTAAGATCCTAACTGTCCTATGAGCAAATTCTCACGTATCCAAAATAACTTGTGTGTGAACCTTGCCTCCCAAATTATAAGAAAGGTAGGCAGAGCAAAGGTTCAGGTGCATGTGGGGCTGCAGAAGGACCAGGAGAACAAGAGAGGAAAGAGGAAGAAAGGAGCAGGTCTCCATGGTTACCATAACCGGGAGCATGTGGCCAAGAGCAGCTTGCTCTGAGGACTGGCTGGATGAAGCAGAAACAGCCCAAGTGGAGCATGTGCAAGTACTTATGGGGATTTTGGCTGGGAAGCAGACAAAACAGCTTAGAGGGTTAATATCTGCCCAGCCCTAGTGTTTAAGGCTTCTTATAAATCTGACAAGTTTCTGTGTCTTTTATTTATAAAATAGTGGGTTAAGGAATAACTGCCACTTTATTAATTACCAGCATTAATTAACATTAATAGAGTAATTAACTCATTTTGCATATGCCTTAATAAGTATATGAATCAATATTAAATATTAACATTGCACAACAGTGTACCTTCATCACATCTTGATCCAGGTCCAGAGTACTTGCTAGCCCTGCAGAGCCCACACTTTTCAAGACCGAGTTTCCTGGTCCTTCTCCAGCCCTCAGTCATGCGTCCCCTTCCCTCTCATTCTGTTCCGCCCCTGGGCCTCACCCCCATCCTGGGGCAGTGGCAGCCGGGGTCAGGCGTGGCGTGGTTTCTTTGCTGCACTGGCATGCCTTCAGGACATGACGCTGCTTCCCGCAGGGCCTGCATTGTCCCTCCTTTAGGTAATGTTTGCTGACTATGTAAACTTGGAATTTCACATAAAGAAGCACAGACTTATGTCATTAAATAAATAGTCTAAGGGATCATATAGCTAGACTCTTTCCTTTAAATCCTTGTTTGGTTTGGGGTTGTATTTGTCTTTGTTTTTTGGTTTCTTGAGACTGTCTCACTGTGTAGCTATGGCTGTGCTGGACTCACTTTGTAGACCAGGCTGTCCTTGAACTCACAGGGATCCGCCAGTATCTGACTCCTGAGTGCTGGAATTAAAAGCATGTACCACTGTCACATCCAGCTTAAATCTTTGTCTGGGAATGCCCAGTAACTGTAGCTCACTGCTTCTGAAGACAGCCAGTCCACAGTTGATGGCCAGGTGTGACAGTCACACAGCCTGCTGTGTACAGAAGCCTGGCTGCCTGACAGTGCTGTTGGCCTCACTCTCCTCCACATTGGGTGACAGCTGATAATGCCCAATTCTTCTCTGTACACTTCCCCTTTTTTTCTGTCTCTTAAGTTATGCTTTAATATTCTTGTGACCAAAGCGTTGTGTTCTGTAGAAAATTCAGTGGGCATGGGAGAGAAGGAGGGCTGCTGGTCAGTGTGGTGTCAGCCATCCAGTGCATCTGAGCACGTGCCCGCCTGGAACCAGTTGGAAATACGGGGTGCCTCTCTCTGCAACAGCAGGCTCATCCAGGGCAGCGCATGCACTCACGCATCTGAAGTCTCAGGCGGCGCTATCCCCAGAGCTCCTCCGCCGCTCCCCGCTGTCTGGGCCCCAACCTTGATCGTTTCTTATTCTCTTTCATATGCACTCCCCATCAGGAAGTCATGTGAACCCTACCTTCAAATTATACTCAGAATAAAATGCTTTCTTCTCACTCACAGTGCCACTGCCTGCCAAACGATGCTGTGCTCCTGGGCTTTTGCATTAGTTACTGGAGTGACCTCTCTGCCATCATTCTGCCCCTCTGTAGTGTGTGCTGTGTGTGGCAGCCAGAGGAAAGGGGACTATGGGAAACGAGAAGGGTCATGGGTAACAGGCATCTGCCACCAATGCTCAGAGCCTGAGTTTGAACTCCAGTACCCATGTGGTAAAAGAACTGAGCTCCACACATGTGCCACAAGTACTCAAATGCACATAAATACATGCATAAATGACTAACACATTTAAATGAGCATCAGGTTCGTAACCTTCATAACCTTTCCAGTTCTCTCTGCAAGGCATGAGAAAGGCGTTCTCTCTGACTTCTCAGTTCTCCGCAGCCACATCTGCTCCACTCCACCCCCGCCCCGCCCCCGCCCCCAGTCTTACAGGCATGCTCCCCTTGGGACCTTTACACAGCTCAGCTGGGACCGTCTTTCTTCCTCATCTCATTCTTTCACTCCTCTGAGGCTCTACTCAAGAACTTTCCCTCACACTGAAGTTTTTCTTGACCTCCATTTTAAAATCCAGGGACTTAGCACTCGCATCCCTTGGACTGCCGCACAGGACCTGCCCTCTTTTGTGCCCTGTAGACTGACACTGGCCTTGGTGTTTGCTGTCAGCTGCTCTAGGAGGAGCCAAGTCCCCCTGAGCCAGTGCACCAGCGCTATCCAAAATGCCCCACTATCTCAAGCTTCTTCTGGCCAAGATTAAATGTAGAAGTTAAGAAGAAACCCTGCTTTTAATTTTCAAAGCATGCAGTTTCAGATTAGTTAGCCTATGCTAAGAGCTAGCTTTCTATAGTAAACAGAATTTCCTTCTCTTAATTCTAGAAATTAAATTACTATATTTCAGACTCTGAGAAAATAGCTGTGTTATGAATAGATGCCCTTTTTAAGTCCCTAAGGTTCAGAGTTCATGCATTATCTGTGTGGCAAAAGGCAAAGAACGCATTCTTTATTATAAAGAAGTGACCCAGGAGTTGAGGGAGCTTTGGACCAAAGCTGTAGAGCAGCCATAGGTTCTTGAGTTAAAGAGCCTCGGTCCCTGGTCATGGTCTGGGATCATCGGGTCTGCTCTGTCATGCTCAAAGCTCAGCCTTCACTCCACCTGGGCCTTTACTGGACCCAATATGCATTGTCATTGAGCTGGGCTGCTTATTTGTGAGAGAGACCAGAGTTTCGGTCTTCTTCCCAGTATTTCAGGGCTACCATCGTGATTAGGACTCAGCAGTGTGAGGTCCTGCATGGCTGGAATGAGAGCCAGCATATAAGGCACTCCTTGTAACCAGAGTGAGAATGCACTGGGGTGCTTTTTCAGGAGCACAGGGTTCCATCGGCTTCTGCTGTTTGTGTCTCAGGTGTGACTGACAGACAGAGCAGAGTTTTTTGTTTGTTTTGGGTTTTGTTTTTTAAAGATTTATTTATTACGTATACAATGCTCTTTCTGTGTGTACATCTGCAGACCAGAAGAGGGTATCAAATCATATTATAGATGGTTGTGAGCCACCATGTGGTTGTTGGGAATTGAACTCAGGACCTCCAGAAATAGAGCAGAGCTTTTATGGAATCCACTGGTGCTGAGCCCTCAGGGAGATCTCAGATGTCCAGGTGGAGAGCATCCCTTCATAGCATACTTCTTCGCAAGGTCCCCCCATCCCAGGATCGCCCGGTGCACAGCACACTTAGAATTGCTGCAGTGTGCTCTCTGAACATAGTCCTCTCAGACTATGGAGAGCAAGCCTGCTTTGAAGGGAGACTTCATTTTGTTATGTAGCACAAAGTATACTAAATATAACAAGCAAATGTTAGATGATACATTTCCTGGTTTAGAAAGAAAAAGGGCTGGCGTATGGCTCAGTGGTATAGTGCTTGCCTAGCATTTGTGAGGTGTGGGTTCTGCCCATAACACTGCAAAGAAAAACAATGACATTTAAAAAAGAAAAGAAGGGGGAAAACACCAGTAAGACTTTGCCAGGAGCTTCAGGGGCAGTGGGTGCCTTGCCTTGTATACTACAGGGGGATTTCCAAACTCTCAGTAGTAAGTACGCCTATCATGTTCTCAGATGAACTCATCGGAGTGTGTACGACTTTATCTGTGTGTCTTCATGTGTCTGGATTTGTTACAGTTGCATCCAAAATATCCAGTGTGTCCATTTTCCTCAGTTGCCAGACCCTAAGACCCTGACGTGAAAAGCAGCCCATTAAACTGTGTCTCTAAGATGGCCCTGGACAGATGGTTTTTGGCTGTGAGAAGTCATTTCCACTCGCTTTACTGAAGTATCACAGAAGAGTGTTCATGAGCATTCACGTGAGCTTCCTGCTAGAACATCTTTCCTTGCTGTTGTAGAAATTATGGACCCTGATGAGCAATTGGAGACCCTTCATGAAGCACTGAGACTGCTGCCCCCTGCCCACTGCGAGACTCTCCGGTACCTCATGGCACATCTAAAGAGGCAAGTTGTAGCTTGTGTCTTACTGCTGTATTATAATCAAACTTCAGGAATAAACTTAAGCAAAAGGTAAAAGAAAGGACACGTTCTATTGAGTGAATGCGTAGGTGCATAGCAACTTTGCCTTGTGAGAAAATGTGCTGCTACTTAGGAAAGGATGCTAAAAATACTGTGCACCGCAGTACCGCATGCCAACCTTGTTCTGACTTCCGTGCCTTGCAGCCCTAGGGTCTGTTTGTAAGTGTGCTAGCACTCTGCAGACATTGGTGAACATCTTGTGGAAGGTGAAAGGGCTACTGCTGTCAGCTTGTGAGACAACTCACTTTTCTCAGCTTATTGCTCCAAGTAAGCACTTGAAGTGTGGTGATAGGATTTTAGATTTTTAACTACTGTTACCAACGCTGGAAAATGGCATAAAAAGTGATGGAGTAGGAAGGAATGTTTTCAGCTAGAGCTTTAAGCTGTGATGTGATTGTGATGATCAGTCACTACCAGTTGAAACAAAATTTTCAGTTGTGTGACGTCTGTGGATTTAGGGCCTCAAACTCTAAATCAATTGGAAACAAAAATTGTATATGCCCCAAAGCATGTATCATCCAAAGCCCACTCACATTTCAGCCACTCACAAATACCTGTGCTGCCCCTCTCTCTCTCTTTGTCTCTCTCTCTCTCTCCCCTCCCTCTTCCTTCTTTTCTTTGGCTTTTGAGACAGTATCTTGCTATGTAACCATAGCTGACCTGTAACTCACCTCCAATTGGCAGAGATCTGCCTGCCTCTGGAATTAAAGGTGTGAAGGCACCACACCCAGCCCTTTCCCACTTTAAAGGCACCCACCGTGAGTTCAAACTTGCTTTGAGTATGCTCACCACTAGCAACACTTGTAAATTAAAGCTTGCTTCATATTTGGTTTTAATTAAGGCTTCTGCAATAAAGAGACAGACCCTGACCTCTCTGAACTGTGAGCCCCTCTCCCTTGCTCTCACAGCTGCTCTCCTAGACACTCAGATTTCACTTTGCCCAACGGGAGCCAGAGAGCCAAGGGAAAGGGAAGACACACATCCTGCCCTCCTCTGTCCCCTCTTCCTCCTTTCTGGAAATGTGTCTGGCCAAGGGGATCCACAAATGTCTGAACACACACAGTCCAGATGTGAGCTCCAGCAGTTACCAGCACTTTAAATTCTTTATCAGCATGACCTACTTCAAAAGAAATTGTATCCCTTGACGTTTCCGAGAAGCACGGCATAAGTTGGGAGAGCTGGTCGGTGGACACAGAGCTTGACTGTGGCCGACTTGACAACGAGCCCCCTGCATCATGTGAGTCATCTGTTTCGCTTGTGTTTTCCAGAGTGACCCTTCATGAGAAGGAGAATCTGATGAGCGCCGAGAACCTTGGCATCGTGTTTGGGCCCACTCTCATGAGGTCCCCAGAGCTCGATCCCATGGCCGCCCTCAACGACATTCGCTATCAGAGACTGGTGGTGGAACTGCTTATCAAGAACGAGGACATTTTATTTTAGAGTTTTGATTTGAGAAAAGAAATGGTTTACAGATGAAGGATTGTTTTCTAGTAATTTAATTAGCTTTGTTAGCTGAATTGTTTCTTGGTTAGCGGTTTGGCCAAATACCCAGATTCAAATGAAGGAACTTCCTGTCTTTTCCGTACCACCGCTCCGCAGTCCTTGTAAAACAGTGACCACACACTTTCCAGTCCTGGTAGTCCTGGGCGTTTATCCTGTTAAGAGAAACTCAAGCTACTGCATGATTACCCCTGTTTGGTGAGGAAACCCCACATCGACAAATCACAGACCTGTGCCTGCACCGCCTCTCTGTCCTGGGTTGTCTGTCCCAGCATGCTTCCCAGAGTATACTGTCATGACTTTGCTTTTGGGGTCCATGCCATCGGTTTCTGATGCTTGCACACGCTCACACACACATATAAGCAGCGCCCTGGCTGTTGCACCATCACTGTACCACATGCCAGCTCCACAACGGCTCCTCCCAGCTTCTTCCTTCTCTCTGACATAGTGCTTTCTCTTCAGCAAAAGCAAGACGTGTTTGCAGATCTGTCACTTCAGTTAAGCCACCCTATCAACAAAAACACACCACACACCATTTTCTGTTAAATTATTGGTTTTCAGCTGTAAATTTATATTCTTACCTGGCATGCAGTTATTAATTTATTAAATTTGGCTTTTAGAAATCAAAAACATAGCTTTTTTTTCTTACTGTGTGGAGAATAGTTAGAAAATCGTGTTTGACATTTATTTAACACCTGTTACTTCCCCCCTCCTTGCCTGCTTGTCACTAAGATACTGTGGTAATCTAACGCCACCGAGCACCAACCCTCCGTCACTGGATTGACTTTTTTCTTCTTCTGTTACCCTGGGAGGAATCTGTAACGTTTTCCCCACATAGGGCACAGCTTTCCTCTTGATTCGTAAGGTGAGGAGGGCTGAGTGAAAGGGTGGCCTCTCCTGAACCCCTCCCCGGCTTGTCTGGATCAGCTAGGGTCTCATGATGCTGCAACAGACCATGGAGATGAAGGGACAGGCAGCTTGCCAGGCAAAGAGGAGGTCTGCACTGGATGCCAGGAGCCTGAGATGCCACCAGTCAGCCTACGGCTTTGAGCAGATGACCAAACAAGAGTCTTGTTCTGTCTCTTGGGCTTTTAGATGCGTATCCACCTAGAACTGAAGTTCCATCCTGATTTAAACAAGAACAACAAAACTTGTGTGGTGCTTACACCTGTAATCCCAGGATGTGGGAGGAAGAAGTGGGAGGATCAAGTTCAGGGCCAGCCTGGGGTACATGAGACCCTGTCTCAAGCAAACACTGAGTGGAACAGCTGAGCACAGCATCATACTATGGTCCTAACTACGGGGGAGTGGGGGCTGGAGGAGGTGAAGGAGGAGAAGCACTGGAGATCCAAGGGTTCAAGACCAGCCTAGGCAGCATGGGGAAACTGACTCAGAATAAAAGGTAAAAATGAAATACATTTCTGGCCTATCAAGTCTGCCTCAAGACAAGGGGAGCTGACGGAAATGCACAGCTTTCTTTACTCCACTTCCTCCCTAGGCTGCCCCGTGGCCACCTGGGAAGCTGCAGTTTGCACTGTTTACATTGAGGAATATTCTATCGCAGCTGTCTTTAACCAGTGTCCTGTGAGAAGTGTCACCATATTGAGCATATCGAGCAGAGCACACCGATTGATTAAGTATAGAGATTTGATATAATAAATCATCTTCAGAATGGAAGTGAATCACAGGGCGGGGGCCACTCCATAGTAGAACGCTTGCCCAGCATGTGCAGAGGATTTGAACACCTACACTGGGGAAAACATGTTAAATTGCAGCCATGAGGCTCATCCACAGTCAAGTGCACATCTCACAGATCAGCGCCTTCTATTTAAGGGGGAAAGTTACACTGTCAAGGCATCTAAAAGAGCTAACAGGCTTTCTGGGTTTGGGACAGGATCTCCCTCTCTACTCAGTCTGCTACTATATTGCAGGCAAGACTCAAACCTCCAGCAGCAGTCTCCTGCCTCGGTCTTCTAAGTGCTACAGTTATAAGTGTAAGTCACATGCCAGGCCTCACAATAGCCTTTTATTACCCTAAACTATCAGATGCAATTTTCCCTGATAGCCCAAACTTTATAATTGATTGAATTATAATTAAACAAGGCACTCTATATTATATGTGCTGCCTGTGGCTTAATGTTCAGTTCCTTGCAATTCATTTGTTGGGAAAAAATGCTGATCTGAAAATTTCCCTACTGTTGCATTTACCAATTATGCTCTATAGGGTCATTTGCCATGTTCTTGTTTTTCTTTTTTTTTTTTTTTAATCATTTCTTTTTGTGAGCATTGGTGTTTTGCCTGTATGTATGTCATATGAGGGTGTCAGATCTTAGAGTTAGAGTGTGAGCTGCCATGTGAGTGCTGGGAATTGAACCTGGATCCTCTGGAAAAGAAGCCAGTGCTCTTAACCACTGAGCCTTCTCTGCAGCCCTGGTCCTTGTATTTCTGTAAACTAAAGTTGTATGAAGCTTTGACCTACCTACCTACTGCTGTAGGGATTCAGTGCTAGCCAACCTGCTTGTGACTTGAGCAATCCTCCTGCCTCAGCCTCCTGAGCAGCTGGGACTGCAGATTTACACCATGTGTGCTGCCATAGGAAACTTGTAAACTGCAGATTTCTGGGTCTTCACCCTAAAAACTTCTCCTGAAGTGGTGTGGGTGCTTGAGACCTCTTGGGTTTGTTGTTGTCGTATTTATTTTACGTGTATGGATGTTTTGCCTGCATAAATATCTGTTTACTACGTGTGTGCCTGGTACCTGTAGAGGCCAGATGATGGCATTGGATTCTCCTAGAACTGGAGTTATAAATGGTTGTAGCTGGGCGTGGTGGCGCGCGCCTTTAATCCCAGCACTTGGTGAGGCAGAGGCAGGCGGATCGCTGTGAGTTCGAGGCCAGCCTGGTCTACAAAGTGAGTCCAGGATGGCCACGGCTACACAGAGAAACCCTGTCTCGAAAAACCAAAAAAAAAACATATATGGTTGTGAGCTATCATGTGGGTGCTGGGAATTGAACCCAGGTCCTCTGCAAGAACAGCCAATGTTCTTAACAACTGAGCCACTTCTCCAGCCCCCAAGATCTTTTGAGGAGTGTCAAGTGAGCCCATTTTATCAACTCAAAATTGCTAAACTGTCTTGACTCCGCCAGGGGGCATGGATCTATCTTGGTCACATCAGGTGTCAGACACGCACAGTGATGGGTCTATGGAGACTTACTTTGGCAAGAGTCTTAGGGCCCCAGGACCTCTGTGTCTATCCTGTAGCCGAAGTCACAGAAATGCCCTGGCCCTGGGAGTATATGATTGGGGAAATAGCAGCAGTCTGAAGACACTGTGCTTTCCACACTAGGGCTCCGGGCTACTGATGGTAGTGCCCTCATGTTCCAAGCTGCTGATGCATGTGGTGGGCCTGAGATACAGGCCTGATCCTGTGCTGTTCCTTCTCTGCCAACTACCCTCACTCCTGTTCCCCAGAACACACTGTTTCCTCCACTGGTGCAGAGGACAACCCTTTGGGAGGTCAGTCAGCTCCTTACCCCATAGCTGGCAATAACCAGAACCTGCTCCAATTTCCTCCCATAACTAACTTCTTTCACACTTAAAGCAAGGCCACATTTCTCATTGTAGCTGGCAGGGCCTGCTGTGGCTGGACCCACTCCTGTTTCTCTAACCACGTCACATAGGCATCTTCCTCACCTGAGCCATTTGGGGAGCAATCTTCCAGGCCCCGCTCCAAACTCCTAAGTTAAAGCCTGCAGTGGGATCCAAGAACCTGCATCTCTAACTACAGGCAGGTGATACAGGTACTGACCCAGGGTCCCACTCTGGGAACCAGTGGCCTAGGGTTCCAAGAGCCTGGCTGCCCATTGTCCCTGAAGGCCAGTGAAATCCAAGGGGATATTGGCATGGCCCAGGCAGACAGCATCCCAGGTAACTTTAACCATAGCAGCTTCGTTTCCTCTGGGTGTGTTACAGTGCACTGGGAATTTGCTTCAAGTGTAATCAAATAACAGACATGGAAGAAACAGTTGTCATGGAGATAGTACATGAAGAATCAGGAGGCAGGGCACAGCCAAGCACAGAGGGCCACATGGGAAAGGAGCGGTCGGTCAGCCTTTATCAGGGTCAAGTCAGGACTGGCCAGCAGAATAATATCCTAAGTTGTGGACCAAGACATTAATCCCTGGATCACACCCGGCTCTAGTAATGTAATCTAAAAACACTGTCTTGATTGCAGGAGTGTAGGGTGTTGGCTCTGGATTGCTGTGGCATCTCGAAGGGGAATTCTTTGTGCTCTAGGAATTGGCTAGACATGGGAGGGCATTCTCTCCAATACACGGAAAATACAGAAAATAAAGTTAATTAGTTCAGAGTCCGTGCTTTTCTCCGAAGTCACTTCCCCACTTTCTGGTCCACGTCTGACTCTGTTCTCAATACATTCTTCTCACTTTTGAGTCTAAATTGTACAACTCACTACATATAAATTAGGTACTAAGTCAAAAAGAGGGGGATGCCACCATCAAATTTTATAGAGATCGGAATGAATCACATAATCATCTACTATTAATTAGAACCCTTTATTAGGGAGCTAGGAGGGATCCCTAGAAACCACTAAAGGGCATTAAGCAAAGGCGTTGATCCCGCAAGCAGTGGTTTGAGTTGGAGGCGACCAGTAACTTCCAGAATTCTTCATTCCCTAGATGGACTAAAGCTCCCTGCAAAGGAAGGCTATGAATTGCTCTGAGAGCTCATCAACTGGTACCCCAAAGAACGATGCTTGACGACTGAGTCGATATGTCTTCTGCCCTTGTCACGGGGGCGTGTGGGTTAGCGCATGCGCAGAAACTGCTTCGGATCAATTGACGTAAGTTACAGACAGAAGGAGGGAGGGAGGAGGGAGGGAGGAGATGAAGACAGGCTGGCTGGTCTAGGCTGCTGCAGACATTTTCTTCTCTTGCCCACCCCCTCATCATGCTCTCCCTCTTGCCCCTCTGGCTTGCCACTAGCCTCTCTGATTGCATAGCTGGCCTTCTGCAGAGGAAACTTAAGTCTTTCCCTTTCCTTTGCAAACTCACACTGTTTTAGGTCTGAATATGGGTTACAGAAAGAAAAAATAAATCTCCTTCCTGTACCCTATGAACCACGATTTTTTTTTTCTTGTTGTTCTAGTTTTAGGATGGGGAGAACTTTAGGATGGATAGAAGATCATTCTGGGGAATTTCCACAAGCAAGAAAGGCCCAGTGCCTGCTGCGTGTGCACGCGCGCGCACACACACACACACACACACACACACACACACCATCAATCACTATAGTTGGGTGTCAAGGAGCCTACCAATGACACAGAGAAGGACAGGCCCCACTTGGCTTTTGCCTGATAAACAGAGACATGTGCCTGGCACCAAGCACTTCCTCTCCCCTCCAAAGCCTGATCAAACACGAGGTAATCTAGAGGTAGAGAAATTCCACAGGATCTACCAGCAATGCTACAGTTTTTCCTGAACTGAAACCCGGGCCCAGGCATAGATAACCCCCAGACACAAGCTCAGCTCAGCACAAGTGTTTTCTATGCCGTTACAGGAAAAGGCTGTAGCTTGGGGTTGGAAGCCAAGCTTGCTGGTTATAAACACCACATTGTGGGCAAGGGGAGGAGAGCACTGCTGGCCATGCAGGGCTGAACCCCTAAATCATCCAAATTGAAGGCCTGCTTTTTATACCCACAACCAACAGAGCTTCCCTGTGGTCAGTAGGGGAGGGTGGCTGTAAGGAGGCTGACCAGGTCTTGAGTCACTCCCACAGCACAGAGAAACCTCAGGGAGACTGAGCAGCCTGCTTCGAGGCTGATCCTGGTGCTGACAGCCTATTCAGGAAGGAAAGGCCTTTTCTGAAAGGATGAAGGGGGAGACAGTACAGACCCACATGGGTCAGAGGTCTGTTCGAGGGAGTGACGCATTAGTGTCACAAGAGTCCCTGGAGTGAGAGCCAGGGCCCTGGCAGCCCTAACAAGCTGGTTTCAGGCACCCATCTTGAATGGATCAATTAAAGAGACTATTTAAAAGTGAAAAGCAGAAAAAGGAAATCTAGTCAATGTGGCCACATTGGGAAGAAAGGGGGGGAAAAAAGGCCCCGTGACTCCCCAACCTCCGTTTCCAGGGTCCTGACTTAAGGCACTGTTAAAGAGAGGGAAGCAGTATGTACAACCGACCAGCAGTCCAGGGCAAAGTCTGGTCTCACACATCCCCTGGGCCCCAGCCTCTCCTGCTAGGAGGCCAGCCAGTTGGGAGAACTGTGTGAAATCTTCCAGGAGACAAGTTCTTCCTGTGACTGGTACCAAGCATCAGCCTGGCCGCCTCCCAGCGTGAGGCTCCTGGGGAAATCTGGTTCCTTAGGGTCTATATGATCGGCAAGGAGAGGCCCAGAGTGACTCTAGGATGTCTCCGTTCACTTTGGGGTTGCTTGTTTTGCTGGATCAAAGACTGAACCTAGGCCCCCTGCAGCCACACAAGTGCACCCCCGCTAAGCTAAGGCCGCCGGACCAGTCCTCCTGCTGCTGCTGCTCTTCCCACTCCTCCTCTCCTCCTCCCTCCTCTTCACTCTTTGAGGCAAAGGCTCCTTAAGTTTCCCAGGTCGAAATGAGCTTATTCTGCTGACCTTGAACTTGAGGCCCATTTCAGGCTTCAGCCTCTAGAGTACCAGAATGACGTCTGTGCTGCTCAGCCTGGCTAGCGCTGGGCTCAACCAAACGAAGGGTGCCAGGCTCTGGTGATTCTCATAGGAGCCTAGTGTTCCAGAGACTGCAGCACGGTAGCAGCTCTGGCCCCTTCCCACATGGAACCCCACAGTCAGGTGCATGACCCCGGCACCTCACTTCCCTCCCTCTCCAAATGGAATTAGGAAAACAAAGTGGTAAAGGAAAAATGGATTTGATTACAGTTTGATCAAAGTGGGAAGAGGTGAGCCTATAGCCATAGCTTTGTGACGAAGACGAATGTACATTTATGAATAGGCTAATGGGTCCCTCCTGGGGGGAGAAGACCTCTGCCCCGTGATATCTACCCTCTTATTATAAAGACATCTTTCTTTTTGTTTTCATTCAACTCCAGATGAGGAAAATGAGGTCGTAAATACACCCTAGTTTGGGGGCTGGAGAGATGGCTCAGAGATTAAGAGCAGTGCCTGATCTTCCAAAGGTCCTGAGTTCAATTCCCAGCAACCATATGGTGGCTCACAACCATCTATAATGAAATCTGGTGACCTCTTCTGGCCTGCTGGCTTACATGCAGGCAGAGTACGGTATAAATAAATAAATCTTTTAAAAAGAAACTGTAAAAACAAAAAATCCCCTAGTTTGAAAGAGAAATGAACTTCAGGTTCAGCTTCTTTGGTGACGTGGACCCCACCCATCCAGGACCTGAAAGAATTCTTCCTTTTTTTTTTTTTTTTTTTTTTTTTTTTTCTTTTGACAAAAATCCATTCTTCTCAAACCTGCTGATGGTCATGGGGGAAAGATGATGATAATCCGATCGTGGCAGAGAGAAGCTCCATGTCTCTCTTTGAAGTATCTCCCATCTTGCCAGGGCTTTGGCACCAGAATGACGGCACATACCTGTCCCAGATCCTGGGACCCAAGGGGCTTCAAGAAGGACAGTGGCTTGCCTAAGTCTCACTGACCTCCAGAAAGTGTTCTCCCTGCTCCGGGTTACGCGGCCCTCCCTGCACAGCACTTAGAGACTGGAGACTAGAGATGGCCCCAGAGGCAGCCCACTGTGTGGATGCTGTCATCCGTGTGCTGCTAGAAAGAGCTGGTGTGCTAGGCTTGCCAACGGGTGGGTGACCTGGCAGAAATGCATGGGTGGTTGCAGTGGAATCTGGTTGCCATGGGGATGAGAGGTTTTCTGCATAAGCTGTTTGAGGAGCAAATTTTCCATTGACTATATATCTCATTCTCACATTTTTCATTAAAAAAAATTTTTTTTTTCCTTTTCAAGAAGCATCAAGGGTGGGCTAAACGTTACAAGGCAAGTTAGCCAAGCCTGCAGGCATAGCCTGTAAGCCCGGCTACTCAATAAACTGAGGCAGGAGGATCAAAAATCAAGGCCTTTTATCACCCATCACTCCTGCCCCACCCCACTGTCACCCTCAACTGTGGTCTGTGGCTACTTGAAGGTCAAACACATGAGTGGTAACTTCGGTCTTGATTAAAAGACCCTAGTGCCAATCACATCCCCACATGCAGCCTGAGGGGGTATCTGCCACCTCCCAGTGGAGTACCTCCCAGACTTCTCTGCACCCCCTCCTACTTGAGGGGCAAAGAGGCTTTGGGTGCCTTGACTGAGCTGGCTCTGTCTCTCCGATTTAGTTTTTTGTTTTGTTTTTTTTTTTTTTTTGCTCATTTTGTTTGCTTCTTCCCTGAATGTAATTCTATTAAACTGTAAGTGGGGGAGGGGGCAGTTCAAGGTCTAAGCAGACTACAGTGTGATTTCAAGTGCAACCAAGGCAGTTCAATGGACCTTGTCTCAAAATAAAGCTAAAAAAGGGGCTCTAGGCATAGCTCAGTGGTAGAGTGCTTGCTAGTGTGTGCAAGGTCCTAGGTTCAATCTCCAATACAGAAAAGAAAGAAAACGGAGGAAGGAGGGGGAGGGGGAAGGAAAGAAGGACAGAGGGAAGGAAGAAAGGAAAAAAGGAAGATTATAAAAGTTTATTTCCCAAAGGACACAGCATCTGTGCAGGAATCAGTTTAGGAAGAAGAGGACAAAGTCAGTGTTCCAGGAGGGGCTGGTCCTTAGGCACCTCTGTGACATAACCAGGAGCTGACCCAAGAGCCAGAGAGAGGCCGAGAACAGGGACCCAATCTCTTCCTTCAAACTTCTGCAAGGGAAAATCTACCTCGTTTTCCATCTTCCCTGCTACTCAGAAGGAAACTCCACAGCCCCGGCCTCTCTCCTGTGTCTCCCTCCACACACAGGAGCTGGATTCTGACCGCCTCTGGGATTTATAAACAGCCTTGCTGTGTAGCAAAGCTGACCTAGAGCTCACAGTTGCCACAAGTGCCACACTAGAAATGCAGACACATTTGTGTCTCCTACATCGTTAGATTTTATTGAATAACAATACACTCACAAAGTGCTTTGGTTTCATTGGCTGTAATTTACCAAGTAATCCCAATTTTCTTCCATAGTTGGCCATTGTCAATCACAGGGTCTTATATTCCTAATTTTAATTGCAGATATTAACTCTCAGATCATTCATTTAAACTTTGCAAAAATGGCTACAGACGCATGACAGAGACCACAGAGTTCAAAGAGGTCAGGGGAAAGGCTGCTGCAGTCACAAAGCTCAGCACAGGTGTGTAGACAAGGTGTTAAGGAACTGGCTGGACAGCTGCTGGAGGCATGCGGGCAAGTAAGGGGAGAGGCTGGCAAGAAGCACAGAGCCAGGTCTGTTTGTATGCAGAGTGACTCAGTAACTGAATGGATTGTGTCAAGCTGCCAGGACCACAAAGAGCTGAAACTCTGAGGACGGTTTGGAACTCTCTGCTTATTGGTTATTTCTGCACTGGATGGTTGGATGACAGGTGGGCAGGGCCATCAGAGATCACAGTGCTAAGTGTTGTCTGCCTTTCTTTCTTTCTTTCTTTCTTTCTTTTTATCATGTATCTTTCTTTCTATCATATCTATCATCTATATCTATGTATCTATCATCTATGATATCTCTCCCGATCTATCTATCTATCTATCTATCTATCTATCTATCTATCTATCTATCTATCTATCATCTATCTATTTATCCATCCTTTCTATCTATCTTTATGTGTCTATCACAGTCTCAAGTAGCTCAGGCCAGCCTTTAACTCCAGCTCTTCCTACATCCATCTCCCATGTGCTAAGAATATCGGCGTGTGCCACCATGCCCAGATGCCATCCTTTTTATGGGATTTCGGTTGGGGTGGTACCAAACCCTACATTGATCTGGTATATCCAGCAAACTTGGGGACCTCGTTTGTCCAATATGGCTTTAATATACCCATATGTGCATATATTCCCAATCTACTTTAATATATCTACAGGCAATATCTTTCTACTTACAGCAAAAGGATATTTATCGAGCTTGTGACCAGCAAGCCCCAGTGACCCTCATGGCTCTTCCACCTTTCAGCCTCCCCATAGTACTGGGATTACAGGCAGACACATGAACCACCATGACTAGCTTCTTACGTGTGTTCTGGTGATTTGAACTCAGGCTCTCCTGCTTGTACAACACCCATGCTTAAGCACTAGGCTATGTGCCCAGCACAGCTCTTGACTGGCACCACGTTGTGCGTCAGCCTCTGGTTGGCTACGAATAATGCTACCACCGTGAGCACCGTTGTACAAGGGCCGGTTTAAAACCAATCTCTGTCTCTTGGATACATACCCACAAGTAGAATTTCTGGATCATGTGCTAGCTAGTTCTATGATTAACTTTTTTGAGGAGCTGCCAAACTATTCCCCCAAGTAAGCCCCTGTGTGGGTTTGATGAAGAAGATTTTTATAATGGGATTTGGCAGTAAGCATAATTGTGTCTATTTTTTTTTAATTCTCTCATATTTACCTATTTTTCTCTGAGGATTTCTGCGAGTCTTTTTAGTTCATTTTCCTATTATCTGTTTAACTATAATATACCTGAGGGCAGTTCTGAATTAAAAACCTATAAATTGATTAGCTTGGAATAGCAAAAAGGTTGGTGGTGTGGGGTGGGCGGAGGGAGTGCCAATTCATCTCTCATTTTCCAAAGCCTCTTGAGCTGCTACTCGTTTGTGGAAATCTCCATCACCTTCTGTACTCTCAAACCATGCCCACCCAGTACACCCCAGCACCGGCAGGAGCTTGGCCAGACCCGACCTACTGGCCGTCACTGAGCTCCTGGCAGTTGTGGTGGCACTGGTGTTGATGTCCACATTCATTCCTAATGATGTCCCCCTCCTCCCAGTGCACACGCCTACACACGTCGCAGAGTCTAGTGACACTAAACACGGAGCCTTCGGAAATCCTCACAGTATTTTCACCACGAACATAAAATACATTCAGAGAAACACACTGGGGCTAGAAATGTGGCCTTCACGGGTGAAAGTACTTGCCTTAGCAAGGGCAAAGGTGTGGGGAGTCAGCCTTTAACACCGCAAATAAGCACATAATGCATGTAAACTGAGCAGTTTAATGAATAATTAAGAAGCGAACATCCTTGTCACCACCAGCAGCTTAAAGAGAATATGTCCAGGAGTCTATCCGCCCTGGGAAACCATGACCAATGCCGACTCCCTCCTCTCCCCACCACTGTAGCCTTATTCTGAACTGTGTCATTTCCTCCTACGTTTTCCCTCTGAGGCATGCATCCCTGAAGATACAGTTTTGCTTTGCTTGCTTTGAACTTCACATGAGGGGAATGATGCTACCTTCTTTTTGCACTTGCTTTGTCCACTCAACAAATGCCTGGGGGTGACAGTCATGTTGTTGCACCTAACTATAGTTAGCTGGTCTTCACAGATGGATGGTGTGCTGTGATGCAAAAATATTCAGTTTGTTTGAGGAATATATGCTGTGACTGTATTGCTAGGCCTTGGATTGGTGGTAGCTGAGGACTATTAGGAAAAAAAAAAACAAAAATAAAAAACTCTCCCATGATCATTTTCACAGGTCTCCAGGTGACAGTATGTGCCTGGGGAGGGGCGGGGGGATGAGAGATGGTTGGTTGCTGTGTCTACTTTCAGTCCAACATGCCCCCCCCCCCCCCCCCCGTAAGAGAATGCCTGCTGCTTCCTGGTTCTTCAATACCTGGAAAACACTGCAAATCCACCTTGCTTTCTACGGGAACCACAGATGGACATTCAACACCTTTGACATTGTGATTTGCAAGCCCCTGAACATCTGTCTACACTGGGTATCCAATCGCAGCATCCAGCACACATTGCTGCCACCTCAGAACTGAACTCAAGCCCAGTCACAAGCCTGGCCAGCCAGCTGGTCATAAAACGTACTTCAAAGGCTCTGGATGCCACTGACTGTGAGTTTAAATGGCGCCCAGGTGTCCCCTGAAATGCTCCGAGCTGCTCCCTGCGGAGCCACACACTCAGCTGTGCTTGTAGCTGCTACAGGACTAGGACACGCCCTTTTGCTAGGCCTGCCTTCCTCAGAAACAAAGCAGGGGTACACTGGAGAGGTGCTGTAAGCACATAAAAATTCATCAGTACTCTCTGCTCGGAAAAGATCTGTATGTACATACCTTATTGTAGACTTCAAGTCATGGAGGTAAGTGCAAGGAAAAAAATGCAAACAAAATCACTTCCAATTCCACCCTAGAAATGAGCATTTCATTAGTGTCATTCCAGATATCTCTCAGTGCAAATATGCAGACAGAGAGACGGGTATGGATGAGAAGACGGAGGAGTGGACACATAAGTTATTGAAACAATCCTGGGGAAAATCCTATTGTACATGTCATTTAAAAAAAAAAAAAAATCCTAAAAGCTAACATTTGTTGTCTTCTTCCTTGTAATGCAGAAACCCGGGCATCACAGAACATAGACCTAAATCTAAATCAGAGTCCCCGACACTACCCGAACACTCCCACTCACGTATCCACATGTGTGTCCGTCTGTACAGGCGCTAAACTAATTGTGTTCTGCAAAAGCCATACCTTGCTTGTCACAGAGAAACAAGTATGTGATAGAGTCAAAAGCCGAGGAGGACAGACTCTGCAGAAGCCAACCCCAGGGGCGCTCTGGCCTTGGACTTGCACCTAGTGTCTCTCTGGCTGTATGGTTTGGTTATGATAGCTTAAGCGTACCAATCCTGCATTACAGTGTCTTCAAAATGCCTGCATCAAGTAGCAGGGCAGTGTTCAGCTTCACCTGCTGCTGCTGTTGCTGCTGCGTCTCCAGATCCTTGGGTGGCCGCTCAGAATGGCACAACAGTTCCACAGGCCTCCTGTCTCCATGTGGTCAGGCCACAGTTATAACTGCATCTCAAGCTACACCACAGGGGCCGCTTGCTACACAACCAGGGGACGGTTAGGGGTTCAGCTTGGTGGTAAACGGAGATGTGTACCTGACAGCAAAGGCAGCCAGACTGAGGGTTATTGTGGTAGGTGAGAGAAACATGCATGATTCAGCCTCAGAAAAGACCCAGGGCCACAGTTTCTAACAGCAGTTAACATCACAGCCAGACTTTTAGCATCAGGACAATAAAAGGCATCCATCATCAGCTGACCTGGCTCTGATAGTCACAAAGCTTGTGACAGGGCACTTCAGTCTGCATGTTCTATGTAGACCCTAGCTCTGTCTTCACGGGCCTACCCTCTTCCTCCTGAGGTCCTTTCTCAGCCACACACTCAAGCCTCCATGTCCACTGGCCTTAGCAACCATGGATTCAATATATACAGAAGGAAACCGTCTAGAAATTAAAAAAAAAAAAAAAAAAAAAAGCAAAACACAAATTACACATCCACCAAGAACCATTAAGAATCCCTATGAATGAAACAAAGCAAAGGCTTAACTGTGGTAGCCCCCAGTGTCTCACACAGCCATACTTCCCCGGTGCCCACTGGCTGAGCCTCATTCATCCAGACTCTCATTCAAGGTCTATGAAATTGGCGGTTGAGCCACCTCTGTACCAAACAACTATGGGCTTTTTCTCCCATCTCTGCTTCCTGAACAAGACAATATGGCAGCTGTTTAGATGGTGCTTGTATTGGGTATGATATGAAAGTCAGAGAAGATTGAAGCAACACAGGCAGATGTGTAGTTATACACAACCGCCATTTTGGTATCTAAGGGAGGGAGAGGCCCTGGTCCCATTTGCCTGTAGATACCAAGGAACTTAATGATGCTTGTGTGCACAGTAGTCCTTAAACACACTTAGTAAACACAGTGCCTGAAGGAGAGATGCTTCTGGGAATGACTCAATCCGAACAGAGATACCAGGAGGCTCAGAGTTCCTGAAGAGACTCTCTTCAGGACACTGGGGAGAGTTCTCTGCTAAAAAAAACAAGGTGGAAGCACCACCCCCACCCCATAACATGTGCTCAGGGGCTGGGATTTGCATCCTGAAAAGATGCCCATTGACTGCCAGTCAGAAACTCCTCACCCTGGACATCCCTCTGAGCTCAGCCTGTGTAAAAACCAGAGATGGCAGAGTAGGACTGGAACGTTCACCTGGTAAAAAGAAGACACCCTCTGGTGTGGTACCTAAAAACCGTAAGTGCCTCCAGAAGTTGACATCAATACCTCACTTCTATAGCTATAGCTATAGCCTCATGACACAAAACATACTGCCCTAGCCCCCCTCATGGAGTTCCTGCACTGTTCTCAGGCTCCCAGAAAACCAACCCAGGGCCTGGGTATGCAGGAGGCATGTAGCTTACACCCAGATACAAGGCTATGCAAAGTTGTGGCCAACACTTCCTATTGCCCTCCTGATGCCCCCAGAGAAGCAAGGCTGCAGCGGATTGATGCTGACATCTTATCAGCACCGGCGGCCCTAACCGCCCCCCCCCCCCCCCCCACTGACCCGTTTGCCTAGATTTCCCTTCTTACCTAAGACCCTGACCTAATCCGCATTCCCAGGTACACATCGCCACTTACTGGCATCCCATCCTTAGAACTACCCCGCCCCCGCCCTCCCCGTAATCTCTCTGTAATCCAGTGGCAAATTCTGTGCTTGGGGATCGGGGTTGGGGGAGGGGAGACACGACTACTCCGATATCACCCTCCCCGAAAAGGATTGTATTTCCAACTGCGTCTTTCTCTACAGCGACGCTGAACTCCAAAACCTGGAACAGGGTTCTGTCTGCTTGGACCATGCAAGCTATGGGAGCCATGGACCACAGGGCGTCTCGGCTACCTGCTCCATTCCCAGGTGCTGGGGGTGGGAGTGAAGGAAAGGCGTGTGTTCCAGCTCAGGCCCTGCTCTGTGGAGGCGGAGCAAGCTGGCTAGGCTCAGCCCAGCATAGCACCAGCTGGTGAGCTCGCCACATCTTTCTCCTACCCCCACGGCACCTCCTCCTCCTCTCACCTAAAATGGGAGGAGAGAGGGGGGAGGAAGCGCTGATCTTCCTCCTGGGCTGAATATATCCCAACTACACGCACACAGGCTGCGGAGGCCTGGAGCAGATAAACGAAGAAGGCTTGTTAGAATTCTTCAGCACTCTCCTGAGCTCAGCCCCCTCGCTTTTTTTCTCTCTACCTTACTGGGGGAAGAGCTGTGCCTGGATCCTACCGCTCCATAGTGCATCTGAGGGGCGCTCACGGCTCCAGGCTACCTACCTGCTTTAAAGGTTTGGCCCCGGTTAAGACGTGACTCACCTTGATAGGTGCCTGCCATTTTCCCTAACAGTTTTCAAGACTCACTAACGTGGCATTAGCTCCCGCTGCGAGACGTCTGGATGCACAAGTCGGCTTGCTAGCTTGGGACTTACAGACAGTGTCCTGGTATGGTGCCTGCCAATGTATCAGATGAAGCCTAAGCTAATGTAACTTTCTTCCGCACCCTCAGCCCTAAGCTACCTCTAGAGCAACATTATGTCTAATTGTTTCTTGTGTTCGCCTTTCCCCAGGAAGGTTTGTAGGAGAAATAGACAGATGACAATATGGGGGTGGGGGTGGGGTGGGGTGTAAGAGGAACAAAGTGTTCAGAAATTCACCACTTAGCACATGAGGCTTGGACTAAGAGACTGGCTATGGGCCAGAAGGGAACATCTTGGAAGGTCGAGACTACGCCCTGTTCAGCCTTCACTGTGGCCCCTGGACAGTAATAGCTTTTGGAGCCCTTGGATAATAGACTTCCGTCATGAGGAATTGAGTTAGGTTGTACCGGGCAATAGGCCCTAGCCATAAAGAAGGGTTTAGCTCCAGCCTGACCATTATGCTCTGCCTGCAGAAACAACATGCCCAGACAGCTCTCCTCTTCCTCCTCCTCCCCCTCCTCCTCCTTCCCCTCCTCCTCCTTCCCCTCCTCCTCCCCCTCCTCCTTCTCCCCCTCCTCCTCTTCTCCTTCTTCTTTTGGTTTTTCGAGACAGGGTTTCTCTGTGTAGCCTTGGCTATTCTGGACTCATTTTGTAGACCAGGCTGGCCTTGAACTCACAGAGATCCACCTGCCTCTGCCTCCTGAGTGCTGGGATTACAGGCCACCATGCCTGGTTTGCCCAGGTATCTTAAACAACAAACAAACAAAAACCAAACCAAAAAACCTATTTTTCTCCCAGTCAACACACACACACACACACACACACACACACAGTTATAACTTCTGGTAGCTACCTATGTATATGCACATATCCCCCAAGCCCTGTAAATGTCCCAGCTTTCATGGGGGACAAGGCCAAGTTTGGTGGGGAGGGGAAGGACATAAGCCTCTGGGTCTTGCACAGGTCCCTGCCACCCATGACCCCACCAGAACAGCAGCAAGGATTAATGTGTTACGTGAGTCGCTGGACATAGCTATGACAAGGCCACCAATCAGAGGAGAGAAGTCCCTGTGCCAGCTTTCTGCATGGAGTTTTTGGGGTGCATTTTGATTCAAGCCCAAGTGTTCTACTTTGACTCTTACGTCTGAGTAGAGCTTTAATCACCACAAGCCAGATGCCCAGCGACTGCAGTGGCTCTCTCAGACACACTCCGTGTCACTATGACTGATGATCATCGCCATCTCTTTAAATCAGTCAGTCAAAACCCAGGCACCGTTTTTTTTTCCGCGTGTGCCCTTTTCAGTGACATTTATCCCTATGCCCAGCCTGCTAGGGACTTCTGTCAATGTTAATAGTTCAGACCAAGGAAGGGTGGACCAGAACATCCCTCTAAGCCTTGAAATGACTTTGTGTCTCAGGAGAGTCACAAGGAAGGGTTCTTTAGTCTTTGGAAGAGCAGCCATACAAGATGTCAGATCAATCTTGTAACACATGGAGGCCTGTGGAAGGGAGCTATGGAGAGACAGAAACTGCTGGAAGGTATGCCTGAGCAAGCTCTTTAAAATGGTCTTTGAGAGCTGGGTGTGGTGACGCACGCCTTTAATCCCAGCACTCAAGAGGCAGAGGCAGGTGGATTGCTGTGAGTTCAAGGCCAGCCTAGTCTATGAAGTGAGTCCCAGACAGCCAGAGCTCACAGAGAAGTCCTGTCTTGAAAAACAAAAATACTACTACTACTAGTAGTAGTAATTAATAATAATAATAATAATAATAATAATAATAATAATAATATATAAAAATGGTCTTGAGCACACAGGAGCTGGTCTCTGATTAGCAATGCTCTGCTGCCTTGTAATTCGCCCACAATGGTAGGAAGCTCTGAGAGCACACAGCCCCTCATGTCCCCAGAAACCCCTTTCTGATGACATCCAGATGCGTCCTCCTTACATGGCTCTGATTATCTGTAGAGTGTGGTGTTCCCATCTTCCTAGGATGCATGCAAGTTAGCTCTGTGGCTAATTGGGTTTGGATCTGGTTCTGTAGTCACTATGTTCTCCTGAACACACAGGGAAAGGGTGTCCTGTCACTGCCCAGGCTGCTCTCTACCTTAATGAGGTGCCCCAGACAAAGGCACAAAAGGACATTACTGTCCCAGAGGACCTGTTTTCGGTGGCTTCTGTTCAACAAGAAGCTGAGCTCAGTCTAGGTGTTGGAGCGGGCTCTGTCCTGCACCTTGTGACGCCCTGCCCCAGGGAGCACACCCACACGTGACCAGGTGCATTAGAGCCACTTTCCAACGTCAACCCCAAGAAAGTGAAATATGGAAAGCCCGTCCCTGCAGTAATGCCCCAGGGTTCCCTTTAAGTGCCCCAAAGCCAGGAACCGGTCACTCCCAAAGCCAGTTACAGCCCCCACTGCTTCCAGTAACACTAGGCAGGTGGCACACACCTGGAGGAAGAGAAATGCCAGGCTTTCGCATGGCTGTTTTCCCCCTCCGGTCCAGAACAAATCCTTCTTCAAATGTCTTCACATCCTGAGTGTAGGAGGAAGTGAAACTTTCCGTCTGTCTTTCAGAAGAGGCGGTCTGTTTATAGAAAAATCATGCAAACTAGATGGCTGCCTCAGGGGAGGACTCTCTGCCACTCAGAAAACACAAGAGCCCTTGGCTTTCTTTCTCCTCCCGACTCCGGCCCCTTGGTCCCTTGCCTTGGGTCTTGGTGGGACAACTGTCACTTTTTCAGAATACTGGAGCTCTCCAAACCTCTGACCACAGGCCACGGAGGCATTTCCTTCATCCTGTTTCACATTCTTTGCTTTGCAGTGGCCAAGCCGAGAGGAAATGGGTTCTTGTTGGAACAGGGCCTTCTGGGCGGTGGGATGGCTATCGTGGGATTGACAGTCTGAAGGAGTGTCTGTTACAAGCAGCAGTGGATGCGAACTGGCCTGTGGTCAGTCCGTGGTGAAGAGGGAGTCCGTCCTAGGACAGGCCATTTCAGCGTCTGCTGTGCCAGCTCCTGAGCCCGAGGGTACCCTACCTGGTGTTTGCCTCCAGGATCCCAAAGCCTCCCTGTAACTGAGGCTGGTGTGGTCCAGCCACTCCCAACACAGGACTAGGAACTGCGCATTTCCTGCCTTTTATCTTCTAGGTGTTGGGGATGTGTCCAAATGACCAAACCACAACACCACCCCTGGGGCAAGGGCCAGTATACAGAGAAGACTCCAAGAAAGCTGTGCCTGCAGCCTTTGCAGATGGGAGAGGAGTCTGAGGCATCATGGGCCAGCCACCATCTGCTCACCCCAGGCCAATCCTCCACTGGCTGAGGACAGATGCCTAATGTATACAGCAAATGTATACAGTCCGTGTGGAGACACGCTACAGTTGTTGCTGCCACATTGTTAATTCTGGATTCCTCCCTGGGAATCCTGGGAAAACTTCACTGTGGAATTTTATCATTGGCTGGAGAGCATCAGGCCCACCCTTGCCTGATGCCTGAGTGGAGTTTTGGAAATGAGCCCAGCTTTGAAAAGAGCGCAAGTACACAGAGCATGAACACACCAGGTGACTTTCAGGTGATGCAACTGGTCTTGTAACAAATCAAACACATGAGAATTTAGGTCCCCAGACAGGGTGTCCTGAGTCATCTCCCAAGGAGTGGCAGGGACATAGGTCTGTCTGAATTTATCCTAGTCTAACACAGAGGGAGGAGCTGCTTTGATAAAGTGTGAGATTGCCTTGCTGACTTATCTTCTTAATCCTATGTGTCTTTCCTTCTTGTTTCCCCACAGAAGCCTGCTTGCCCCCACCCTCCGGCCCTCGTCTGCCTACATCCAGGTTTTTCCCCCTCAGCTTCTCATCCCAAAGATACAACAAGGGCTTAGACCACTCCGACTCCCAGGAAGCAAGCACCCCTGTATTCTGGTAACAACCTCTCCTTCTTCTAGTCCACTGCCTGGGCCTTGGTTCTTGCCCTTCAGGGGGAAGAGGCCCACGGCTTGCTTCTTCTCCAGGAGGGAGCCCGCAGAGTCTCAGTTTTTACGTATTTGGGACCAGTGCACTCTAGTGTGGGGTGAAGAAGAACACACGGATGTGTGCAACTGAGGAAGCTGGTCAGAAAGTCACCCCTGGGTATTGACCCTTATGTGGCTGTTTTAAGAAATAACAAGATCTCCCAAAGGGTGGGCTGATCACCCTCAAAAGGAAAATGAACCCACAAGCTACCCTTGAAACCCGTCCCATGCTTTTCTTAGGAAACACAGGCGTCTCCAGACCATTGCTTTTTTAAGAGGCAGAGCTTGAAGGTGCTCTGAGAAGAGCAAGCACTTCATCCTTCTTGCAGACAAATTAATTCCTGTTAAGTCTGGAACCAATCTGGCTGGAAGCAAAGACTATCACAGCCAAATCTCCTATTTGTGATGCCTCTGGCACTTTGTTGCCAACCCAAAAGCCTCATAAATGTCCCCTATGTCTGTCTGGGCTCCCAGCATCCTGAGAAAGAGGCTGGGCCAGAGGTCCTGTGTACTGGTTTTTCTTTTTAAAAATTCTTTATTGCATTAATTTCTGTGTGCATGCACAGGTGTGTGTGCACACACCATGGTGTGGATGTGACAGTCAGAGGACAACTTGTTTTCTCCTTCCACCATGTGGGTCAGCTTGGCAGTAGAAACCTTTATTGGCTGGTCCATCACACTGGCCCACTGTGTGCTGTTTTTGGAGTCACTGCCATGAAGCTTGGTTTAAATCACAGGCTTCTGATGCCAGAATCTGGAAGATGAAGGCAGGAGGACATCCTCAGCTGCATAGCAACTTAGAAGCCATCCTAGGCTGTGTGGGACCCTGTCATCCAGCTAAGGGAGTCTCTGGAATGTGTCCACTGCTCTCTGGAAACAGAGCTCCCAGCACCAGCCAAAACTGCCTTTATTTTCCTTAAAATGCAAAGCAAGCAATATGGAGTTGAATTTTATCAAAACAGCAATAACTACTTCTGAAAGCAATCTTGGAGAAAAAGGCCAGTCTGCACAAAATCAGCACAGCCATTATAGCTTCTGTTACCAGAATCTGAGGTCTGTGCTGCCCGCTGTTCTGCTGCCAAGCTGGTGGAAGGGGAGCAGAGGAGGCCCCCATCTCAAGTCTCTCTCTCTCTCTCTCTCTCTCTCTCTCTCTCTCTCTCTCTCTCTCTCTCTCTCTCTCTCTCAGGGTTTAGGTTGCAGGCTGAAGAAAAGTCCAGCAGTCAGGCAGCAAGGCCACCTGCTGGGTGAGGTTCCGTGTCTAGAGGTGGGTCCTCTTCCCTTAGCATTTAGAGGGAATGTTGCAGTGGCCTTGCTCTAGGGTGGGGTGGGTGGCCCATTACCCACTTGCAGCGGTAGAATAACCATGTGTAAACCAACAACTATGGCTGCTCGTCTGCCAGACTTCCACCCGGAGAACCGCTGGTGACGCAGGGAAAACCAAATGAAGAGGCTTTTTCTGCAAGTGAGAAAGCCTGTGCTTGTGCACGCTCTCCCGCCCCCCTCTCCTCTCCTCTCCCCTTCCCTCCCCTCCTCCTCCCCCTCCTCCTCCTCTTCTCCCTTTTCAACCATCTGAGGATTGATATAGGGCCTTGCACAAAAGTATTCTACCGCTGAGCTAATACATTCCCAGCCCTTAACATTTGGGGGGGGGGGGGGGGGGCGGGCAGGTGAAGGGAGGAAGATCAGTCCAAGAACATCCTCAGCAAGCCGGGCAGTGGTGGTGGCCCATGCCTTTAATCCCAGCAGAGGCAAGCAGATCTCTGTGAGTTTAAGGCCAGCCTGGTCTACAAAGCGAGTCCAGGACAGCCAAGGCTACACAGAGAAACCCTGTCTCGGAAAAGAAGAAGGAGAAGAAGAAGAAGAAGAAGAAGAAGAAGAAGAAGAAGAAAAAGAAGAAGAAGAAGAAGATCCTCAGCTAATAGCACGTTGGACCTTGGGCTACAGGAGATGGTGTCCTAAAGCTCAGAAAGTCCTTGGCATCTGTCCAGTGCTCTTTGAGAGAAAGGACTTCTCTTCGATAAAGGAAGGGAAGAAAAGGACAGTTTCAAATGAACCCCTGTTTTATACTAACATTTTGCACACAGGGTGGAGGAAATAAGGCATGGTATAGACGCTAGGCATGGTGGCGCACGCCTTTAATCCCAGCACTCCGGAGGCAGAGGCAGGCGGATCGCTGTGAATTCGAGGCCAGCCTGGTCTACAAAGCGAGTCTAGGACAGCCAAGGCTACACAGAGAAACCCTGTCTCAAAAAATAAAAAAACAAAAACAAAAAAGAAAGAAAGAAAAAGACATGGTATAGAGTTTGGCCAGGAGACTGGGTATTTGCAAAAACATGGACTTCCTCCCCAAGTCTAGCAGGACACGAGCCTTCTGAGACCCCTGTCTCCCATGCTGTCAGATGTCTCATCTACTTCCTGTCTTCCCCTGCCTCCTCCTCCTCTTCTTTTTTGAGGGATTGAACATAAGCCACTTTACCTGGAGGGAAGGTGAGGCAGGTCCCTCCTCCCTGAGGAAAAAGCCTCTTCATTCGGTTTTCCCTGCGTCACCAGCGGTTCTCCGGCTGGAAGTCTGGCAGCCGAGCAGACGTAGTTCTTGGTTTACACGTTGCTATTCTACCGCTGTAAGGATTAATCAACATTTGGGCTTTAGTCATAACATAGCTAATGCATAATTTTGCTTGCTTCATGGAAAATTAAATAAAGAATTGGCAGCACATTAAACAAATGGTTAAATTAATTTTTTTTCCTCCGAGTCGTGAACAGTAATCATCAATGCTGCCGGCAGACTACTGTGCTGATCCAGAGGCTCCGGATGCCCCACCCCTACCCTGTTGCCACCGGATTGACCAGTATGACCCAGATTGTGACAAAGTCCAGAACACAGAAGGGACCCAGAGGGGATGAGGTAAATAGCAATGACATAGGCCATGCACTAGGAGGATGAGGCCAGCATACTTAACATTAAGTATGGCAGATGAAAATATTGCTTCGAGGCAACTCAGTCTCAAAGAGTCTAGTTAGATAATTGTGGGGTGTCACCTGCATTCTGATTCCTTGCTAAGCCTCTATAAGAAAAAGGAAGGACACAGCACCATGCTCCATCCTTCCTGTAGAGCCCTAAGAAGCCCACTCACTGTATGCTCACACACAAGCCCATCCTCCCGGTCAGTGATGCCCAACTTGTAGAAGACTTTGGAAAGCTGTGGCCATGAGTACCAGCGCCAGTCAAGTTCACTCTGGCCTTCTCTAAAGAAACCTGCCCCTAAAAAAAAAAAAAAAAAGGAAACCTGCTCTCTGCCAAGTTAGAGCAAGCTTGGGTCGTGGTCATGTGCAGAGTCTGCAAACACGCTCCGCTAGGCATGGAGCCCTTGGAAGATTTGTTTTGATCTCTTCCAGACCGTTGCTCAAAGGGATTGGGGCCCTGGGCTGTTCCCTAGAGTCCCAGCTCCTTGACTGTTGTCCATCTTTTAGTGAAAAGGATTTGCAGCTGTTAAGGATGCTTCAGAGGCGAGAAGACCACAAGGCCTGTTGCCTGAGAAGACAAGAAGAGGAGAAAGGGGGACTCTGTTGATCCTCTAGCATGATTTTACACATGCTGCAGTGTCTGCCTTACATATTCTAGGGGCACGGCAAGCACCTGTCTCTGACAGTACTTTAGGAGGGTTTGTTCAGCATTCCATTGCATAATGAAACCACTGACCATCCACCTAGACACATTCTCAAAGGCTAAGGACAGCCACAACTTGAGATTGCACTGTGTTTCTTGTACTAATGCTATTCGTTTCACTGGGAGATTACAGAAAAATCCCATTGTGAAAAACATACACCCAGGCTGAAAAGTAACATTAAGTTATGTAAGGCACATAACATCAAGTGACTTCTTTACCTACCTATGCAATTCTTTCTGTAAGGAAAAAAAAAATCTCCTCAAAACAAAATTTTAAAAATAATTAAGTTATCTGTTTCTGGTTAGGTAGCTATAAAATAATGTACTATAATATAAGGTTTTTTAAAAATGAATTCTTCATTAATTTTATTTTTTGATAGTTTCTGTCAGAGTGTCAACAGTAGAATATTCTTAGTCCAAATTGAAACTAATTAAAAGTTATTTGAGGAACACAAGTGAATAACAATGTTTAACATTTCACACCTCTCAGAATAGAACTCAGGCAGCTGACAAATGGAGGGTGAAATGTTCATGATTTTGACTCTTCTGAAAAAAACAGCAGAGACTAAAGTTTGCTTATGTAACTGACAGAAATCCAGGATTCTCCGCGGCCCCACCTTTGTGTTGGCCCAGTCCAGAAAACGGAATAAAGAACAAATCTTTTCTCTCTCTTGAGCAAATGCCAAAACTAGGAGCGTGTTTTAAGTATCTAGCGAAGTTGCTTAAAATCACTATCCCCGGCTTCTCCCTCACTCTCGGGGGCCAGTTCTTGAGGCCTTCTGGTTTGCCCAGCCCCTGCACATCACTCCCGCCCTTCTCTGAATTAGCAAACCCCGCCCCCTTCATTGTCACTCAACCCAGCTTCCCAGGCAGCGGTGCTTTTGCAGGTGGCTGTCACTGAGACTCTGCCTGATCCAGGGACTAGGAAGAGCCAGCCAGCCAGTCGTTTCCCACTGAAGCATTTTCTGCATTACCCAAGGGGTCAGGCCCAGCCACAATTCCTACCCACTGTGTCTTAGTGAGGGTTTCTATTCCTATGATAGAGAAAGAACTCAAGGCAGGAACTGACAGAGAGGCCGTGGAGGGGTGCTGCTTACTGGCTTGCTCCTCGTGGCTTGCTCTGCCTGCTTTCTTATAGCGCCCAGGAGCATCATAATTGACATCAGAAACGCCTGATTGTGGAGCTGGAAAGATGGGTCAGCTAGAAAGGTACTTGCTACTCAAGAGTGAGGACCTGAAGTCAGATCCTAAGCACCCAAATACAGAGCTGGATGGCGGCGGTGAGGTGGGGGAGGGGAGGGCTGTCTTTGTCATCCAGAGCCGGGGAGGTAGAGACGGATGAACCCACGCAGTTTGCTGACCAGCCAATCTGGCCTAAGCACTGAATTCCAAGTTTAGTGAAAGACCCTAGCCAATCTAGCCTAAGCGCTGAGTTCCAAGTTTAGTGAAAGACCCTATCTCACGAAATAAAGTGGGGCTGGGCACGGTGGCGCACACCTTTGATATCAGCAGTCCCTCCCACGCTGCCCCCCACCCCCATCCCCACCCCAGGGCAGAGGCAGGTGGATATCTGAGTTCAAGACCAGCCTGGTCCACAGAATGAGTTCTAGGACAGCCATGGGAAAGCAAGGAGCTGATTGAGAAAGTTGGCCTTCGACTGCCCAACACACACGCATGTGCACCTGCATGTACACATACCGGTGCACGTACACACCACACACATGAACATGTATACACACAAAGAAACATCAAACTCTGGTTAGTCTGCAATTTGCAGCCGAAGTAATCTTGGACACAGGGCAGGTCACACCACCCTGCCTGTGAGAACGAAGCGGGAGTGCAGGATTTTTTCAGCTCAGTGATGATCTCCTTCTCATCTCCCTGAAAGTGAGAGCTTGTGACTAGGTGGGACAGCCGCGCCTACTGCTGTGAACCACCGCTCCAAGGCTGGGAGGCCCCCGGAGGAGAAAACGGTGTGTGTCTCATAGGAAGCATTTTACCACTACCTGCCTGAAGTGCTTGTTTCAGAGCTTGTCTGTGTTGGGTCGGGGTGGGTCTGATGACGCATATATGGGAATATACACATTAAGGGGGATGAGACAGGGGAATTACAAGTTTGAGGTCAGCTTAGGGTATACAGAGGGACCCCCGTCTGACAACAAAACTTCAAAACAACAATAGCAAAATAGAGTTGAAAGGCCTGAGCATTTCTGCAGACCGCAGCCATGACAGAGGCAGGTCACTTGGTATGAACTGCATAAAATCTGTCGCCTTGAAGAAAACATCAAGTTCCTCACAGCCAGCCCTCTGGCCACCCGACTCAGTTCCTCGGGATTTAAGGCTGCACAGTGACGGGAGCTGAGCTGCACTCCAGCTGAAACACTTCTGAGGAGAACTCGCTTCCTTGGAATGCTCAGAGCTGCAGAGTCCTAAGACTTACACGCTGGCTGGCTTATTCCAGAGTGAGGACCGGGGCACAGCAAGTGACACCAGAGCCAGGAGAACCAGCTCTTTCCAGTTCTGAAAAGGCTGACGCTCGACCACCGCTTTAACGACGGTTTGTTGCCACCTGCTGGGCGTTTGGGCTGCTGCACAGCCCTCTGTAAAGGTGACGCTCGCAGCCCCATCAAAGTATGGAGACCACTGTAGTGGAATACGCCTTTAATCCAAGAACTAGGTGAGTTCAAGGCCAGTCTGGTCTATATAGTTAGTTCCAGACTAGTCAGGGACCCTGTCACAGTAAAATTAAATTAAATTAAGACATGGGTGGAATATGGGCTGCACTAAATTGGATTTAGTGGGTTGTCCTTTTGTTTAAAAGAATAGTGTGAATTTGGGAGCAGGAGGAATACAGGAGTTGAGGATGAGAATTTGGAGTGAGTCTACTCTAAATATGTTGCATAAATATATATGAAATTATAAACATATAATAATAGAATAAATATGAAGAATAAACTTTTAAAAATGTGAGTGGGGACAGAAGTGAAGGGTCCACAGCAATCTACTCATTAAACCATGAAAATTAGGGAGCTGGAGAGTTGGTTCAGTGGCTAAGAGCACTGTCTGCTCTTCCAAAAGACCTGGGTTCAATTCCCAGCACCCACATGGCAGCTCACAACTGTCTGTAACTCTAGTTGCAAGGGATCTGACACCTTCACACCAATGCACATAAAATAAAATTAAATAAATGTAAAAACCATAAGAATTAGTGTGCCTCCTACTTATTTACTGTTTTGTTTGATGCACTTTTTATATACTAACTTTCATTCATTCACTAGGAAGGTACTTTGGAAGGACCCCAAATGGCACCAAGGTTATTGATAGACTGATAGTCACATTCTCACTTTACCTAAAATAAAAGCATAAAGTGGATCTGTCCTAGTCTTTTTTTTTAAAGATGTATTTATTTATTATTATGTATACAGTGTTCTGCTTGCACGTACACCTGTACACCAGAAGAGGGCACCAGATGCCAGTATAGATGATTGTGAGCCACTATGTGGTTGCTAGGAATTGAACTCAGGACCTCTGGGAAAGCAGACAGTGCTCTTAACCTCTGAGCCATCTCTCCAGCCCTTAGTCTTTTATTATTATTTGATAGAGGTCTGATGATAACCTGGGCTGACCTAGAACCTGGAACCCCCTGTCTCAGTCTCTGCAGTGATGAGATTCCAGGTTCCCTGCCACACCCTCTCATGCCCTTCCACGCCGTGCCACGCCCAGCCAAGAGCAGAGAGACCCAGGCACCACTCTGTTCGCTTAGCAATCTACGGGAGAGACAGACGCTGATGACTACAGAGTCACCATCACAGCACAATGAGGGAGGGTCAGAGGAAGTGGACCTCAGTGCTAGAGATACAGGGTATCTGATATGCACTGAAGTTACTTAAGTATTTCTGTGCTGTGAAGGGGGTGCGGGTGTCACAGTGGGCTGATCTGTATGTATAAAGATGTTCACTGCATGGTTTCTTATACAAGCTAATGCACACAGATATAAAGAAAGCTGCCCAAGTATCCAAGGATAAGGAATTGCGTAAGCAAATTATGGTGTGTGTGTATGCATATATGTATGTATGTATATACGTATATATAAAGAATATTCTAAAGTCATTGAACATGATAGAGGAGAGCTACATGCTCTGAGTAGGGAGTGATTTTATTATTTATTTTGCAAGTTACAATAATAAATCTCACTTCAGGAAACCTTTTTTTATGTCTCTTTTCTTTCTACCCCTGGCTACATAGTCACAGTTACTGGATCGCTGTGATCTTCCTGCAAATATGTTGTGAATTCTCCCCTTGAGAAAAGAAAAAGGTGCCCTTCGCCCAATTTTTTTTCCCTCTGTATTCCGTACTGGCTCTCAGCGCCTTTCTTTGTCACCCTTTGCAGATGTGCACCTCTAGTCCTTCTGTCCCTCTTCAATCCATTCTGGCCAGGATTTCTGCCTGTCAAAGCCACCAGTGGCCTCCACATTGCAGCCCCATCCATGGGACACTTTAGCTGCATGAGCAGTGTCAGCGCAGCCAGAAGCCCCTCCTCTCCCATGCAGCAGTGTCAGTGCAGCCAGAGGCCCCTCCTCTCCCATGCAGCAGTGTCAGTGCAGCCAGAGGCCCCTCCTCTCCCATGCAGCAGTGTTAGCGCAGCCAGAGGCCCCTCCTCTCCCATGCGGCAGTGTCAGTGCAGCCAGAGGCCCCTCCTCTCCCTCCTCCTCAGGCCCCCAGGACTGCCTCTGGCTCCCTCCTCTCCAGTTTTCGTTGCTACCCTCTCACTCCTTCCTGAGCTTTGAAGGTTTATTTTCTTCTCTACCTACATTCATTGCTTTGACCTTATCCAATCCAAACACTTTATTTAGTTTGTTTTTAAGGTTTTTTTTTTCTTTAAATGTTTTCTTACACTTATTTATTTGTGTATGCGTGTACATGCATATGTACATGTATGGACTGACTCACGTCAGAACACATGTAGGAAGGTCTGAAGACAACTTGCAGGCATCAGTTTTCTTTTTCCTCCATGAGGGTCCTAGGGATTGAACCGAGCCATTTCATTAGACCCATTCATTCATTCATTCATCATTCATAATTCATTCATTCATCCATCCATTCATTTGGTGTTGGAGATGGACCACAGTGCTTGCTAGGCAAGCTGTCTACTATGAGGCCTGTACTCCATCCTTCGCCTTGTTTAATGTGACATCTAAAAGGGCTGTTGTAGCTCAGAGCCCTTGTTCCATGTTGTCCCTTACTCTTTGAAAATCAGAACAAAAGGCTCCAAATTTCCAGACATATTTCTTGCCTGCTCTCACCTCTTCCTTGCGCCAACTTGCTAATCCAAGCCAGTTAGGCCAGGAGAGAGTCTCTCGGGTCCACAGACTGCCCAACAGAGATGTCTTGCCCTTCTAGCCTCTGCCCGACGGCAGCGTCGGCTTTGCTTGGGCATCCTGGATCCTTGAGTGACTATGTGGAAGAGGATACCCCACTACTCTCTCCCCACTCAGAATTTCATGTGTGAAAACAAAACATTTATTGTGTTCAGCTATAGAAATTCTGGGACTTGTTTGTACAGTGACTAGAACTGAGTCACAGGTGAAGGAGCTGCTGGGGGTAATAGGGTGTTTCCCTGACCAGGCACAAAGCACAAGAGGGGAAATCGATTATTTTACCAGCTCACTTATATCCTGTAATTTAAGCAGAAAATATTTATTTATTTATTTTTATTGATTTTTCAAGACAGGGTTTCTCTGTGTAGCCTTGGCTGTCCTGGGCTCGACTTGTAGACCAGGCTGGCCTTGAACTCACAGCGATCTGCCTTCCTCTCCCTCTGCCTCCTGAGTGCTGAGATTAAAGTTAGGCAGAAAAATATAAAGTAGGCGTGCAGCTCCCGCCTCTGTTCTGCAAGCCTTCTGTCTTCTTTGTTTGAACCCTGTAGAACAGGATGGTTTAACCGGATGCTGTCCTCGGGCTCAAGGCGGGAAATTTCTCTCAAGATCCAACCCGGGAAGCTGCCAGGCATGCAGGGAGCAGCAAGGGTGTCTTCAAATGACTGCTTCCTGCTAGAACCCACTCCAACCCTACAGAGAAGCTGAGTTTGCTTAGAAATCGCTTCCAGAGAGTGAAGAATTGCAAGCTGCACGCTGCGGAGCAGATTATTTGGGGAGGGAGGGAGGTGGGCGTCTTTTAAACAAAGGGATTGAAAAGCTGACCGTCTCTGCTCTCTGCTTTCCTGAGGGAGAGAGGAGGCAGCAGGAAGCAGGAATCTGGAACAAAAGCCAATAGGCCGACGCCTCTTCCCCCACTAAGTGCTGTGCTGTAATAAGGCGACACAGGATGCTCCTGTGGGCCCAGCTAACAGCTCTGGGTGGCCTAGGTTCTGCCTGACAGAGATGGGGGAGGGAATAGCCACTTAGGGTCCAGGGAAATCAGTTCACAGAGAAAGCTGTCTTTGTTAGAAGCTGCATAGGATCATATATGGAATTCTCCCGCAGCCAGGCGATTCAATACCCACCATCCTTCTCAAACTCAATACAGGCACAAAAGACGGGGCCACGCTCTCCGCCTGCCGCCTTTAGGGGGCGTATACCCTTGCGTGATTAAGGACGGTTACACAGCTGGTATCTACTCAAATCCATGGCCTCCACTGAGGCATGCGCAAGGCGTTTTTGTTAATAACTGACTCATGGGCCAGCAAGACGGCTCAGCAAGTAGAGGTGCTGGCCTCCAAGCCTAATGACCTAAGTTTGACCCCCAAGACCCACATAAGTAGGGGAACCAACTTCTGAAATTTGTTCTCTAACCTACACAGGTGCCACGGCATACCCACCACCACCCTCACATTAAACAAACAAACAAACAAACGAAAATTAAAACCCCATATATAAGGCTGTGGGGGTAGCCCAGTGGTGGAGCTGTTTTAGCTCGTTTCATTTAGCCCATATTTAGTTAGCATGTGCGAGGTCAGGATTTGATCTTGAGCACAGAACAAAAGGATAAGTTCTTGGATGATGGTCTACATATGTTTTCATGCAGCTGACACCCAACATGAATACAGCGATCATGTTAAACAGGGCACGTCGGTGTGTCTGTAGCCTCAGGGTTTGTCGAGAAGGTCTCCCCGCTTTGAGCTTGTGGGCAGCTCAGCTGTCACGCACTCACACAAGTGGTGTAAGAGGATAGCCAGCCGCAGAGGCAGCTGGCTTCTAACGCCAGCAGCCAGGCTCCAGCCAGAGTGCCAGGGACTAGGACAGGCGGCAGGCTGCTGGAGGCCACCGCAGCGCCCGCGGCCCATGGAGCTCCCGGCTTTCCTCCTGCTGCTTGCCTTCTGCTCCGGTAAGTGCCGGGCATGGGGGGCTCACCTTTGAGGGTGAAGTACTACTGTGCCTGACCCACGAGGCCACAGTCTTGTTTCTTTGCTGGAGCGCAGGCTGCATAGCCACACCTGTCATATAGCCTGATGTTGGCTCGAATGATCTCCTGAGGATAGATTTTTTTTTTTTTTAGTTTGTTTCCCCAGGTAAAGCGGGAGCTGCTTGGTCAAAGGCCACAAGCAAGGTATCCTGGTTGCTTTGTTGTTTCCTGGTCCCGGACTCAGCCATGTGACTGTCCTGGTGCCATTTGTACAATCTGGGCCACTGGTAGAACATGGGAGCATTCTGAAATGCTCATAACTCATAGCAGGCATGTCCAACACACAGCCTGGGGGCTATGGTCAAAGATACCTGAAAGTATGGCCCAATACAAAGTCATAAACTTCTTTAAACTTTATTATTATTATTATTATTATTATTATTATTATTATTATTATTATTATTATTATCACCAGCAGCAACAGTAACTAGGTTCCATGGTTTGTAGATGATGATGTGATGTGTTGCAAGGTTGAACAGCAATGTTTAGTCAGAAATAACACCACTCACGGGCCTTTTGTCCCATGCTGAACAGTAATGTATAGTCACAAATAACATCACTCATGGGCCTTTTGTCCCTCTGTGATTTGTCTGAGAATGAAGACGTTTGACTGACAGCTACAGGTGCCAGGAAGGGAAATCTGTTAACAAATGTAACTAAACTGTCTCTATGAGAAAATGTTTTGTCTTTTTTTTTTTTTCTCGACTTCAGAGATTTTTTTTTAAGTCCATATAAATGCATTGCTGCTGCCCCCCACACCCTCTTTTTTTTCCTATTGATCTTACTAATATGTGGGTCTTAGTTGGGTTGGACTCATAAAACCTTGCACAGCCCTTGACCTACTCTCTGCTCTGGAATGTGTCACATCACAGCGGCTGAAACGCTATCCTGAGCCCCGGACTTCCGGAAGAGGGAAACAGGAGATGCCTGTTGATTGCTTCCGATGAACTTACTGGTGGTGACATCCTCCTGCTGAGGAGCACAGTGGCTGGCAGCCCACAGCTCCCCTTGCTCTTACATTGCTCTGACAAGCACAGGCCTTCCAGGCAAGAGCAGAGAGCACATACATACACATATGTTTTTTTCAATAGCAGAGTTAGAGGAAATATCCAAACTCAGATCAATGAAATCCTGTGGAATTCGACAGTGATTCAATCAAAGCAGGTTCAGTGGGTGTGTGCAAGTGTCTGCAAACATACACTCGGTGAAATTTTGTTTTTAAAAACTTTTAAAAGATTTTTATTTTCTGTATAGGAATGCTTTGTCTGCATGTATGTGCACCACGTGTGTGCCTGGTGAGCACAGAGGGCAGAAGAGGGCATGAGGGCATCAGATTCCCTAGAACTAAGTTACAGGGAGTTGTGAGCCACCATGTGGGTACTGGAAACGGAGCCTGGGTCCTCTGCAAGAGCGATGCGTGCTCATAACCTCCGGGCCATCTCTTCAGCTCCCTTGGTGAAACTTCTGAAGTGGTATGCTTCTAAGATCTCTTAGGACAACAAATTCACATGTGTGCAGCTGTTCAGAGAAGTGTGTTGTATATTTTGATCAAACCTAAAGTTTCCTGCGTTGGTTCCGATGCGTTGTCTGTGGGACGCAGAGGAAGCCCCGAGTGCGGGAAGCCTTGGGTGAGTATGTGCCATGTCAAGAAGCCCAGCCTCTCAGAGCCATGGAGGAACAGGAAAGCCTGCCCACTGGGGTAAGGCTCAGAGGGAAGTGGCAAAGCCTTCCACGGATTCATGTGTCAATATTGAAAGTATATGCAGAAAATGTCCACCATGGTCTGGAGAGATGGCTCAGCGGGTAAGAGCACTGTCTGCTCTCCCAGAGGTCCTGAGTTCAATCCCCAGCAACCACCTGGTGGCTCACAACCATCTGTAGTGTGATCGGATGCCCTCTTCTGGCCGGCAGGTGTACATGCAGGCAGAGCACTGTATGCATAATACTAAGTCTTAAAGAAATGTCCACCACAGTTTTCTCCCACCTGGATATTACAGCTTGAGGATTGTTCTCCCACAGAGCTGTTCCCTCTGAGACAGCTAACCCTGTCCCCTTGATCTAACTGCATGCCATAAACCCAGCCTCCTTGCTTAACTGTGTGCAATAACTGTATTCCCCTGGTCAGTCTGTATATTAAACGCACCAAGCATCCCGAGGTCTGGGGTTTCTCCATCTGAGAGACCAGACCATCCGATCCCAGCTTTCCTGTGTGTCTATGTGTCTGTCTGCGTTTCTTTTCTCAATCTCCTCACTGTCTCAGACAGGTCCTTTCCTGGAACCATGCAAAGGATGTGACATCAGTCCATAGATATTTAGAATTAGAAAACACAACCTAAATTTGTTTATTGTAAGGAAACTAAAGTTAAAGAGTATAAGCAGGCCTGTGGCATGACATGACTTAAATTCTGGGATGTGGTCACTTAAAAACTTAGTTTGTCCCACACAGGTTCCTAAAACAGCCTGATGTCACCCCGGAGGAGACACAGTATGGAGTAAAATTTACTCAAAGTGACTCACGGCAGTTCAGGATTCTTTTTGTCAAAACCAGGGACCAGTTCCCTGTGTACAAACACAAAGTGGGCTGATGATGATGGCTCAGTCAGGAAAGCTCTGGCCTTACAAACACAGGATCTTAGCTCAATCCCCACAAGCCATATTGTAAAAACCAGGCATGGTGGCACATGTCTGTAATCTCAACACTGGGAAAGGAAAGGCAGATGGGTCCCTGGTGCTTACTGGCCATCCAGCCTAGACTACATGGTAAATTTAGGCTAATGAGGGACTGTCTCCAAAAAGATGTGGCTCCCCGAGAAATGACATCTAAGGTTGTCTTTTGGCCTCCACATGCATGTACATATATATATGTAACTGCACACAACATACCCACATGCAAATACACACAGTCACACTCACACACTACAGATTAGACCAATATGATATCAAAAGAACACTTTGACCTTGCTGCAAATTTGTCTCTTAGCATCAGTCCTCTCTGGGCAAAATTCTCATTCATTCTTGTCAAGGCCACTTTCTAAGTCTCACCCAACACACAGCAACTGCTGTCTTGTTTAGATAGCATCGTTCACAGTAACTTTCTCCTGTCTTCCACTTGGGAATCCCAAGCTCGCCACCACCACCTTTCTTAGGACACATCGACTTCCAATTCTTCATAGTTATTTATGTTAATGACATATGTCAATTATCATGTGAGTAGAGAGGAGGATTCAGGCCAGGTTCACCTTCAAATACTGTAACATTCCTGAAACAATGTTTGCACGCAGTAGACAGTCAACAGACCTTTGGTGAGTTAATAGTGTTGGCACTATTAACTTGGCTAAACAGGGCCATGTTGACATGCTTTGTGCTCTATTTATAGCCTGCGTCTTTAGTGAGAGATTGCTTACTGGCATGCGTTGACTCCAGCACTCCAAGCCATACTGGAGCTGGGAAGGGAACCGTAGAGTTCTTCCTTGGAGTCTTGTAAAAGTCTATCGCACTGGCTTGCTTCCTCGTTCCACCACTGATGGCCCTGAGGGCTTGTTTCCTGGCAATGGATTACGGTGATGTGTCTATAAACACTGTTGGATGCGGAGCTTGTATCTCCTCACCTCGCCCATTGAAACCAATCTAAGAAGCAGAGACTGATGGGAAAGTTCTATTCAGTTGGACCTTTTTGATTCTGTTGCAAGTTTTGAGGTTCAGAAAACTTAGGAAGTTAGAAGTGAGATGCTGACTAGGTCAGGGTCCACAGGGGTAGCAGTGAAGATGTTTTAGCTATACCGAAAGGCTCAAATCTAAATGGAGATTACATTTTACCTTTAGGAAAGAGATAAACCGTCCATAATCCTGCCTGTAACTAGGAGGTGGCTTGGGAGGGCATGGCTACCCACTGAACCTCGGTGTGCTCACCTGCGAAGCTATGGTTAAAAAAAAAAGTTACCCACTGATTCAGGAGACCTTTAGATGTTCGTGGGATTTAAGATACCAGTTCATTGCATAGCATTAGCCAGGTCATAAAGACCTGAGCTCTAGGTGAGAATTAACACTCTCAGGCAAAGAGGGGACACACCTCATCTGGTCAGCATCTAGAGTTTTCTTGGCCCATGGAGAAGAAGTCATGGTATCCTTGGCCACAGCCTTCAGAAACATCTAGTTAAGGAAATGGGGTAAGTGAATTGTGTGGCTGCTTTTGGGTAGGCAACGTCAGTCCTTATCAGGCTGGAGTTAGGGAGATCTTTATAAGGCATAGGATGGACTAGGGAGGGATTCTCCTAGAGGTGAGGGTACAGGCAGCTGTGAGGTTATAGCCAGCCCACACCACACTCATAAAATTAGGAGTCGGGATCACGGCTTGGAATGTGAGGGTTCTGTCAGATGAAGGGCCTTGAAACAAGTCAGGTGCCTTCTGAGGATCAGGTCAGAACAGGCGGCTTGCCTCTGCGGCCTGCATGGGGGAGGGTACGTGGTAGAGCCAAGAAGGAAATTGTGTTCTGAATAGAAGTCCTAACCCCAAGTCATCAAAGCGCAGGATTTTTGTTTGTTTGGTTGGTTGAGTTTTTGTAAAAGCTGAGGTAAAACACACATTACCTAAATTTGACTATTTTAACCATTTAAAGTGTACAGTTCAGTGACAGTATCACCATTACCTAGTTCTTAAACTCTTTCATCATCTCCAAAGGACACTCTGAACCCTTTAAGTGGCTGTAAGGCAGCATCTACTTTTAACTACTCATGGCATCATGAGACAGGAGGTTAGTCCAGCCATGTCCAGGCTCTAAAACACCCCTGCTGGCCTTGTTGTAGCTTTTTCTTCTGTGTGGTGGCCTGGCAAGTGTGAAATGGCCAGTGGCTCCATTAAGTAAGGTCACCTGCTCAGAGAACAGATGTTGTCTCATTCCACTGGTGCTGGGTAAGGGACCACACCGGCAACTGTGTTTGGGAGGGGACTCTGAATGCACACGACAGGGGTACTGTGTGCCTTTCACTAACCCTGGTGAGAGTGTCTGCAAGGTAGCGAACAGCATCTGACAAGCTATGTGTCATTTCCTGCCCAGCTGGCCTTGTTCTGGGCTCCGAACATGAGACTCGTCTGGTGGCAAAGCTGTTTGAAGACTATAGCAATGTGGTACGGCCAGTGGCAGACCACCGTGAGATTGTACAGGTCACTGTGGGTCTACAGCTCATCCAGCTCATCAATGTGGTAAGACAGGGCTGGGGGGCTCCCTATGGCACCCACCCTGTGGCACCCACCCTGTGATACTCACTCTACGGCACCCACTCTGTGGCACCCACCCTGTGGTACTTACTCTATGGCACCCACCTTGTAGTACCCACCCTGTGACACCCACCCTGTGACACCCACCCTGTGACACCCACCCTCCCTGACTCACCCCTGTGGCACCCACCCTGTGGCACCCACCCTGTGGCACCCACTCTGTGGCACTCACCCTGTGGTACCCACCCTGTGGCACCCACCCTGTGACACCCACCCTGTTGCACCCACCCTGTGGCACCCACCCTGTGGCACCCACTCTGTGGCACTCGCCCTGTGGTACCCACCCTGTGGCACCCACCCTGTGACACCCACCCTGTGGCACCCACCCTGTGGCACCCACCCTGTGGCACCCACTCTGTGGCACTCGCCCTGTGGCACCCACCCTGTGGCACCCACCCTGTGACACCCACCCTGTGGCACCCACTCTGTGGCACTCGCCCTGTGGCACCCACTCTGTGGCACCCACCCTGTGGTACTTACTCTATGGCACTCACCTTGTAGTACCCACCCTGTGACACCCACCCTGTGACACCCACCCTGTGACACCCACCCTGTGGCACCCACCCTGTGGCACCCACCCTGTGGCACCCACCCTGTGGCACCCACTCTGTGGCACTCGCCCTGTGGTACCCACTCTGTGGCACCCACCCTGTGATACTTACTCTATGGCACTCACCTTGTAGTACCCACCCTGTGACACCCACCCTGTGACACCCACCCTGTGGCACCCACCCTGTGGCACCCACCCTGTGGCACCCACCCTGTGGCACTCGCCCTGTGGTACCCACTCTGTGGCACCCACCCTGTGGTACTTACTCTATGGCACCCACCTTGTAGTACCCACCCCTGTAGCACCCACTCTGTGGCACCCACCCTCTGGTACCCACTCTTACACTGGACCTCTACCCTTGGCTTTCCTATTCACGCCCTAAAGAGGGGCCCTTCACTTTTTTCAGGATGAAGTAAATCAGATTGTGACAACCAACGTTCGCCTGAAACAGGTAATCCAGCTGGGTTATTGCACTTACGTTGTTTTTATTCATCCAAAATCAAGCCTGGGCCCAGAGGAAATCAATCTAGGAAATAGGATCGTATACCAAAATGTTGAAAGTAGGTCCCTTGGGGTGGTGGGAGCTGCGTATATAGCTAATGTATCCCGATATCCTGCTTGATTTGGCTTCTCTTTTCTTGCTTATTCTTTTCTGTGTGGATTCACTTACTAGGGAGGCCATGGCCAAGGAATACAAACTAGAAGGCTTCAACAGCAGGGATTTATCATTGCGCCATTCTGGAGGCCAGATGTTCCAAAGTTAATGTGTCATTGGAGTTGGTCCCCTTTGAGGACTGTGAGGAGAAATCCATTCCAGAACTTTCTACGAGGCTTGTAGATAGCTGCAGTCAGGTTCACAAAACATTCTCTCTCTCTCTCTCTCTCTCTCTCTCTCTCTCTCTCTCTCTCTCTCTCTCTCTGTGTGTGTGTGTGTGTGTGTGATTTAAATGTCCTTTAAAAAAAAAAAAAAGGACATTAGACTAAGGCTAACCCTAATGGCCTCACTTTAATTTAATTCCTCTGTAAAGATCCAGCGAAGGGCCCATTCTGAAGTATGGGCTAAGACCAGAACACACAATTCAGCCATTGTACTTCCAAAGCTTGCTGCCCACGCAGACTCTGGATCACTCTGGATAAGACGCTGCTGCGGCACTCTAACTGGGGAAATGTCTCCCTTTCTAGCAATGGGTAGATTACAACTTGAAATGGAACCCAGATGACTATGGAGGAGTGAAAAAAATCCACATCCCCTCGGAAAAGATCTGGCGGCCAGACTTTGTGCTCTATAACAAGTAAGCAAAGCCACACAGGGTGGGCCAAGTGTCCCCTCGGAAGGACTGCCACATGCGTTTCCCCACCGTTTGTGTTAAATAACCCTTAAAACCAGAGCCACGTTGACAGGCAAGGGGTGCCATATGGCGTTCCATGTTATGAATAGAAACAATTATGGAAGCCAAATTAAATCAGGGCTGTGGGTGGGGACATTAATCCCAGAGAGCCGCAGTGGGGCGTGTGGCAACCATCCGAGGCACCCGGACTTCCCATCTGAGTTCCTGGGACTCAAATACGACCCCTCCCCTCCCCATGGGTCTCAACTCCCCGGGGGTGTTGTGCATCGTGTCCTGAATGCCATGCCAGCATCAATGTCCGGATGCCTGCCTTGCCATCCACTGGGCCCTGCAACAGACTGTGTGTTGTGAAATTATAATGTGATTCAAGACGCTTGGCTTAACGACACGTTCATTATCATATGCCCTTTATTTGTCAGGGAATATTTATTTCTAAGAGCATCCTTCCTAGGTGGGAGCAGGAGCATGCGCAGTCAGCTGGAGGATTTGCAGTCTGACCCCACGCATACAGCTGGCAGAGCTGTGCGTCCCAGCAGATAGATGCCCCCACTCCCGGGGGCTGGTACGGGCGGTGAAATGAAAATAATGCCCTCTGGCGGCCCTCCCAGCATGTACCACAGGCAGCCCAGCTAGTGTGGCTTACCCCAAATTCCCCGTTGCTGGTGGCATCTTTCTGGATAGAGATGGAAGCGATGTCTTCTCTTTAGTGAGAAGCTCTGTCCTCTCCGCAGACTCACAGGAAGCACCTCCGTGGCTAGAGAAAAGGGCTGGGGACGCAGCTCAGTAGCAGAGGATTTGTCTAATGTGTGAAGCCCAGTACTGAATCCTCAGAACTAGAGAAAATGGAAGGAGTGTTTGTCTGTTTGTTTGTTTCAAATCTATGTTTCCGGCTTCTGAGAAGGGATCCGGCTATTGTGGCCTGTTGGGTCTTCAGACTCACTTGGGCTCCCTGGACAGCCTGGTGCTGAAGGTCACACTTAGATAGTAAGGGGCTCGGTCCCTCCCCTGTTGGCCGGATGGCATCTGAGTTTGTGACCTGTCCCACAGGGTTCTAAACAACGCTCAGGAGGACGCCAGTCTAGTTCCCCCACCCCCTACGCCTCATACAATATTCAGCTGCTAGGAGTATTCTATTTTAATTTTTTAGTTTTCCCAGCAACTCTCAAAGCACACAGATGGAGGCCACCATTACAAGTGTCTCTGGGACCTAGAGTCCCAATAGGATGTCCTCCCCTCTGTCCCGCTTTCCTGGTAAGTGAAGACTTTCATGGGACATGCCCCTTTGGGCAAGTGTCCAGATATAAGTGAGTATATACCATTTGACTCTTTCTGCTTCTGGGTTAACTCACTCATTATGATCATTTCTAGTTCAATCCATTTGTCCACAAATTTCGGGAATTCCTTGTTTTAATAGCTGAGTAGTATTCCATAGTGTAAATGTACCGGGCAGATGTGGGCCCAGGGTTCCTGCTCAAACTATGGCACCAGCCAAGGACAATACGTGCAGTAAACTTCGAACCCCTACCCAGATCTAGACAATGCACAGGACGTTCTTCACAGTTGAGTGGAGAGTGGAGACTGACTTTCACACGAACACTGGTGCCCCATATTTGACCACGTCCCCTGGATGGGGAGGCCTGGTGGCACTCAGAGGAAGGATAGCAGGCTACCAAGAAGAGACTTGATACCCTATGAGCATATACAGGGGGAGGAGGTCCCCCTCAGTCACAGTCATAGGGGAAGGGAGTAAGGGGAAAATGGGAGGGAGGGAGGATACAAGGGATGGGATAACAATTGAGATGTAATATGAATAAATTAATAAAATCTATTTAAAAAAATAATAAGTGTCTCTGGGAGGCCCAGCGTAGTAGCACACGCCTTTAATCCCAGCACCCGGGAGGCAGAGGCAAGCGGATCGATGTGAGTTCGAGTCCAGCCTGGTCTACAGAGAAACCCTGTCTCAGAAAACAAAGAAAGAAACAGAAAACAAAACAAGTGTCTCTGGGGGCGGGGAAGGGAAAAGCTGAGGGGCAGTTGCCCGAGTCATCTGAAGGCGGCAGATTCCCACATTCTGACTTGGGACTTGCTTAGTGTTTAGGAAATCTGCATTTTTCTTTTTTTCCTTGACTGGGTGACTGATTGACAGATTGGGCCTTGCTATGTAGCCCAGGCTAACAGGATTCTTTATCCATCTCCTCAGCCCCTGGAGTGCTAGAATCACATGACCCCAACCATCCTTGGCTAGTGCTTAGGAACATGTGTTTTTGACCAATCACTCCAATGAGGGTTGGTTTAAGATAATTTTGGGGAGCACTGCCATAGACTAGAATGCAATACTGGAGCCATTTTTCTCTCATCCCAACTGCAGTGCAGACGGTGACTTCGCCATTGTCAAATTCACCAAGGTGCTCCTGGACTACACTGGCCACATCACCTGGACGCCTCCAGCCATCTTTAAAAGCTACTGTGAGATCATTGTCACCCACTTTCCTTTCGATGAGCAGAACTGCAGCATGAAGCTGGGCACCTGGACCTATGATGGCTCTGTGGTGGCCATCAACCCGGTAGGTGGTAGCCTTCCTGCGATGAGGCTGCTTTCAGGACTAGGCCTGCCCAGGTATCCAAGTCATCCCCTCACCTACTCACTCCCCAACAATCCCAGGCTCCTGGCACCACCACAAACTAGAGAAGCATCTAAGTGTGTGGCTTTCAGCCAAGTGCCAAGGTTCCTGACGCACTGCCTGGGAGATGGCTCAGCGGTTAAGAGCACTGACTGCTCTTCCAGAGGTCCTGAGTTCAATTCCCAGCAACCATATGGTGGCTCACAACTATCTGTAATGGGGTGACTTTCTCTTCTGGTGTGTATGAAGACAGACAGACAGACAGATAGACAGACACACACACACATACACACACACACACACTAAGTATTTAAAAAAAGAATTCTGAGTCTTGAAGAGTGGGGCTTGGGTGCTGGTGTTTCTAAAGTTTCCTGGTTTGAGTGTACAGCCAAAATAAATAACTATAATGTGTTATATGGTGCGTACTATAGGAAATAAACCTCTTACCTTTATGCAGAAATGGCCCAACCTCCCTCTTGGGAAAGTGACCCTACAATGGGACATGGTAAACCATGTCACTGCCTTCCTCAGGCTGAGGTAGCAGGGATTTCGTTTCTTAGGAAAGTGACCAGCCCGACCTGAGTAACTTCATGGAAAGCGGGGAGTGGGTGATCAAGGAAGCTCGGGGCTGGAAGCACTGGGTGTTCTACTCCTGCTGCCCCAACACTCCCTACCTGGACATCACCTACCACTTCGTGATGCAGCGCCTGCCCCTCTACTTCATCGTCAACGTCATCATCCCCTGCCTGCTCTTCTCTTTCCTAACCAGCCTGGTGTTCTACCTGCCCACAGACTCAGGTGAGCACAGAGCCCATGACTGCAGCTGCTGTGGAGCTCATGCTGCTAGGGACAGCAGGGACTAACTGTGTGCTCACAGAGACACGGGGACCCCAATCGTCGCTGCTGTGCCCAGGGTGCAGACAGTCACTGAGTGGCTTGGCTGTGTGATTGGAGTGGAGCTCACAGCTGGGTATCAAACTCGGGTTCTCTGACAGAGCAGCAAGTGCTCTTAACCATTGAGCTGTCTCTCCAGCCTCGCCCATGCCCACTTTTCTATTTATTTATTTTAACGTTATCCTTATGTGTATGGGTATTTTGCCTACATGTGTGTCTGGGCACTACGTGTGTGCTTCTGGTGCTAATGGAGTCAAAAATAGGGCATCAGTTCCCCTGGGACTACAGCTATGATGGTTGTGAGCTGCAGTGTGGGTGCTTAGAATGGAGCAGTCAGGCCCTTGACTTCTGAGCCATCTCTCTTGCCTCCCATACATCTTTCAAGCAAGTAAGTACAAATATTTCCTTTCTTTCTTTCTTTTCGTTTTTTTTTGTTTGTTTGTTTTTGTTTTTGTTTATGAGACAGTGTTTCTCTATAGAGCCTTGGCTGTCCTGGACTCACTCTGTAGACCAGGCTGGCCTCAAACTCACAGAGATCCGCCTGCCTCTGCCTCTCCAAGTGCTGGGATTAAAGGCGCGTGCCACTATGCCCAGCACAAATAAATATTTTAACTTCCTAAACAAACAATACAAAAGAAAAAAAAAAAACACCACTAGACCAATACAGAAATTAACTAACATCTATAAATACTGAATAGTTTATCACTGTAAATACTATGCAGTTCTGGCTACACTATGGTAAAGGTTAGCTGTTCTCATCAGTATTATTAAATAAGAAACAATAAATAGCTTGATAACTTTAATATTTATAATTCTAACTTCTTGGTTTGGAGGTAGAATTGAGAGTTTTGCACTTTTATTTACCCTGTGCCCTCTTCTTTAGTAGCTCCTCGGCATTTACAAGAGACCAGCTCTAGGATGCCCGTGGGCTCCGAAATCCAAGGATGCTCAAGTCACATGGAGCTTCTGCACGTCCTTTGATGCTTGAAATTATCTCTCTTTTTAAAAAAGGATGTATTTAGTTGTCATATATACACAGTGCTTTGCTTGTGTGTACACTAGAAGAAGCCACCAGATCTCATTATAGATGGTTGTGAGCCACTATGTGGTTGTTGGGAACTGAACTCAGGACCTTTGGAGGAGCAGCAAGCGCTCTTAACCTCCGAGCCATCCCTCCAGCCTGAAATTATCTCCTGATACACTGTGAAGGCTGCAAAAATAATTATCATTCTATATTGTTTGGGGGATAGTGGCAGAAAAGTCTGCATATGTCCAATATATATATACCATTTAATTTTTCTGAATATTTTCAATCTGAGTGTGCTTGGATTTTTGCACAACCGCAGGTACAGAAGGCTGACTCTATACCAACCATCTGGAAGAGTATAGAGGGGTTTATAATAACAGCAGGGAGGGCAACCCGAGAGACCTCCCCTAGAGACCCCCAACAAGAGCAGCCTAAGGTTCTCTATAGCACCCCACAAAGACGATCCTGGGCCAGTCAGCTTGACCTTCCTGCAGCCTGGCCAGCTGGGTCCCCTGAGTCTCGAGGCCTGCAGAAAAAAGACAGGGGTTTAGGGGGTCCTACCATGAAAGACAAACCAAATGGAGAAGAGAGTGTAAAGAAAAACTTTCTAGATGAAAGGGAGGGAAGGCCTGGAGATCAGGAGCCCTGGGCATGCTGAACACACTCCTCCATGGCAGACCTTTTTTTTTTTTTTTTTTTTTAGTTTGGTCTTGCAGTTTGCTTCACCCTGAGAGAAAAATGCATTCTGGGATGCCAAGCCACCTGCTGGGTAACAAAAAGGACCAGTAGTGAGGTTTATTCAAACTTCCACCCTGGGTCTAGCTTGCCAACCCAGAATCCCTTTTGTTTTCCTGAGTCCCAAGAAAAAGTTGAGCCCAGGGCACGAGTCGCCATTGGCCACTGGCAACTGCAATGGAAACGCCGGCCATTTGATGCCATCGGTAGAGCTGGGTGCTGCAGCCACACAGGAAAGATCCCCAGATTTATCCTTTGAGAACACGCTGTTCACATTCCTTTACCGTGGGTTTCGGTGGTGGGTGAGTGTGCGAGGACGGCCTTGATGAAACGCCACAGGTGGGTCGCTATAGACAACAGCAGCTTATTTCTTCATAGCTCCGCGAGCTCAAATTGAGAGCAGGAACCAACAGGGTTAGTCTCCACTGAGGTTTGCAGAAGACGCCTTCTCCATGTCCTCACATGGTCTTCCATGTGCATGTCTGCGTCCCAATCCTCTCTCGCCAATATACTCCTGTTTTGCCTTAAGTATCTCCTTAATGGCCCCGTATCCAAACACAGCCCCATTCTGGAGTCCTGGGCCTTCAGGAGAGGGTGGTGGGTGGCTGCATGTCTCCCGGTTGTCTTTCTAGGGGAGAAGATGACGCTGAGCATCTCTGTCTTACTGTCCCTGACCGTGTTCCTCCTGGTCATTGTGGAGTTGATCCCGTCCACCTCCAGCGCCGTGCCCCTGATCGGGAAGTACATGCTGTTCACCATGGTGTTCGTCATCGCGTCCATAATCATCACTGTCATTGTCATCAACACACACCACCGCTCGCCCAGCACCCACATCATGCCCGACTGGGTGCGGAGGGTGAGTGCCAAGACTCACGGGTCCTCCCTTCAGGGAGCCCAACAGAGTCCTCTCCAACCCCTGGGAGTGCTGAGGATCGAAAGTCCTCCCTAGGCTTCCGGAAGCCTCGAGGAGAAGGAACTGCTTCTTTGTGGGGACAGCCCATGTAGCCTTCCCGGAGACAGAAGATTAAAATGAATTAAGCTCCACTCCCACCGAGCTTATGGGATCTAATTAGAAATTAATAGGTTCCTGACAAGCCGAGCGTGGTGGCGCACGCCTTTAATCCCAGCACTCGGGAGGCAGAGGCAGGTGGATCGCTGTGAGTTCGAGGCCAGCCTGGTCTACAAAGTGACTCCAGGATGGCCAAGGCTACACAGAGAAACCCTGTCTCGGAAAAAAAAAAAAAAAAAAAAAAAATAGGTCCCTGACTTATGCTTGGGCATTCTTAAGCTTTTTATTGGCGTGTTTATATTCAGTTTGTGAATAGACACGCTTATTTTCACCGGTGAAAATCATCAGTTAAGACTATATTGATACAAGGAGTGTGCCCCCAAGTATTTATACTATTGAACTGAAAATGTGTTAATATCTCACACATTTTTAAAAATTAATTAATTTTGTGGTCATGCTGGGGGTCGAACTCAGGGCCTTGAACATTTTTGACAAGCACTGTTCCATTGAGCCACACCCCCCCCAAATATGACCACTTTTTATAAAAGGCATATATATTAAACTGTAGGGGCATTAGTGTCAGTAGTACTGTCTTGCCCTGTTGGATTTCTGATGGAGTCTAACTGTCCCTGTCAGATGACTCTGGGCAACAGCTCTGCACACTTAACATCAGGAACAAAACCCGGAAGAAAACAGGTTTGTTTTCTTTTGTTTTGTTTTGTTTTTTGGTGGGGCTAAACGTTTACAAACTTGAGGCTGCAGGACCGGTCTTTAATCCAGGACCTTTCTGCGGCCTGCAGAGTCTGAAGTGTAGTGCGGCGTTGGTGTCCGCACACAGGCTCCCTCCAGTGGCGAAGTGCTCACATTACAGAATCATAGTTACTACAGCCATCTGGACCTGCCCAAGAAGAGTTGAGCCTCTCTGACTCCTAGTACATACAGTCCTTTTGTTCTAAGGACAAGGAGGCCGAGGCCTAGAGATGCTGAAGATATTTGCCCAAGGTGACATTGCTAATGCAAAGACAATGATTCTGGAAATGTTGACAAGAAGTCTTATGCCGTGCATTTCTTTTGTGTGTTAGGTCTTTATTGACACTATTCCAAACGTCATGTTTTTCTCCACAATGAAAAGACCATCCAGAGATAAACAAGAGAAAAGAATCTTTACAGAAGACATAGATATCTCCGACATCTCTGGGAAGTCGGGGCCTCCACCTATGGGTTTTCACTCTCCACTCATAAAGCACCCCGAGGTCAAAAGTGCCATCGAGGGTGTCAAGTACATCGCAGAGGCCATGAAGTCGGACCAGGAGTCCAATGACGTAAGCTTTGTGGCTTCAGGCTCACGCCTGTGGGGGCTCATCTGTCTGCTTGTTTACTTACTTTTATGCATTTGAGACAAGGTTTCCTCTGTGTGGCCCTGGCTGTCCTAGAACTCGTTCTGTTGACCGGCTGGTCTCAAGCTCAGAGATCTGCCTGCTCTGCCTCCTGAGTGCTGGGATTCAAGGCATCTGCCACCACCACATGGGTAATGCCCCTCTGGGTTTAGATGATCAAATGCATAAGTGTGACAGGGGGGTTTGACTTGACCAATGAGTTGGCTTCAAGCTACAGTAACTGACTTCAGATGTGCTGTTGTCGACTGCCCCGGCCACTTAAAAAAAAAGATACAACAACTCATTTTTTCATAAAATAATTATGTAAAAATTAAAGATTATAATATGAGCCTCGGGTGTTGAGGCTTGCAGATTTACTTATTGAAGGCCAGGCCAGTCGGGGATGCTGTGAGCCTGTGTCCCATCTTAGGAGATTCCTGTCTAACGCCCCCTTTCCTCTCAGGCGGCTGAGGAATGGAAGTACGTTGCCATGGTGATGGACCATGTTCTCCTTGGAGTCTTCATGCTGGTTTGTCTCATCGGGACCCTGGCTGTGTTTGCAGGCCGGCTCATTGAGTTACATCAGCAGGGATGAGTGGAGGCTGAGCTGAGCCTGCCTCTGCCCCAGCCCCAGCCAGTGTGGGGAAAGACGGGGAAAACAGGACACTCTGTCGGGTCCGCTCTAATCCTGTCACACTTACCATTCTTACTACGTGTCCTATTAGTGAGTGACCTCTGTTTACACCGCTATGGTCTTGAAGTATTTCTCCTTTCCTTCTGCTTCCAATAGTAAACAAAAGCGAGTCTTCAAAGAAGTGTTCATTTCTAAATGGCTCCTTGGAGAGTTTTGCTTGGATACTCAAGGTTTTCTGTGGTTTTGTCATTGCTAACTGATTTCGTTTTCTTTAAAATATATATAATTGTACATTGTATCGGTGTTTTGCCTGCATGTATGTCTCATGCCCGTGCCTGCTGTCCATGAAAGTCAGAAGAGGGCATCAGATCCCCTGGAACTGGAATTTAAAATGTTTGTGAGCCACCATGTGACACCTGGGAATCAGGTCCTCTGGAAGAGCAGCCAGTGTTTTTAACCACTGAGCCATCCATCTGTCCAGCCCGGTTAACTGCTATTCTTAAAGCACAGAGAGTCCTTTCCTTAAGACATAAAGTTTCATACCTGCTATGAAAGTCCTGTCTACCAGATTCCCCAAGACAAAGCATTGGGTGTGGATACAGGGGAAAGGATAGAAAGGAAATTAGGTGACTTTAAGCTTAAAAAATAAATTAAGTAAGTGTGTGTGTGTGTGTGTGTGTGTGTGTGTGTGTGTGTGAAGTCAAGGAACAACTTCTATTGTTTTTGTTTTTGTTTTTCTGAGACAGGGTTTCTCTGTGCAGCCTTGGCAGTCCTGGACTCGCTTTGTAGACCAGGCTGGCCTTGAACTAACAATGCTCTGCCTGCCTCTGCCTCCCAAGTGCTGGGATTAAAGGCGTGCGCCACCACTGCCCGGCAAAAGGAACAACTTTTAGAAATTAGTCCGCATCTTCCACTTCATTTGAGGAAAAGTCGCCTTACACACCCATGGCAAGCTTCTGCGGTAGGGGTGGGGATGGGGGACTTCTCTGTACAGTCCTGTGCCACCGGCAGAGTGCTAGGATTACAGATGCGTGCCGCCATCTCCAGCCTTTTACACAGGTCCTAGGATTAAATTTAGCTTGTTAAGTTTGTGCAGCAAAAATTACTTTTACCTGCTTAACCCATTTTTGTTGGCCCAAAGGTAATTTTAGGGCAATCAGCATGCAAATAGTACCAGAAGCTCGTGATTTAAAGTAGATTTCTGAAACCAGGAGAGAAGCAATGCTTTCTTAAATGATTTTTGTTTGTGAGGCCCTTTTGAAAAGGAGCTTGGGATTGCTTGGGGTTGTATCCAAAGTACACAAAATCAAGCGTGTGCAGAGCTATAACTGAGCCCCAACTTTCCCAGTTTAACAGGGTCGTTGGGTTTTGTTCTCAGAATCAGAGGAAGAGCAGGGCCTGTAATCATGAAAGATAAGCCTCTGTCACCTTGAGAATCATCTGACCTACCTGGATTTATATATATATATATATATATATATATATATATATATATATATATATATATATATATATAATTTTTAAGTGAATTTGGGGGAAAGTTAAGTTCTTCTCTAACTACAAGTAGAATAAAAGCCGGATTCGGGGGGCACACGCCTGTAATCCCAGCACTCAGGGAGGCAGATCTCTGAGTCCAAGGCCAGCCTGGTCTATAAAGCAAGGCTACACAGAGAAGCCAAGGCTACACAGAGAAACCCTGTCTCGAAAACAAACAAACAAACAAAACAAAATAATAACAGAAGAAGTAGGATAAATGAGATCTGAACCCAGACCGACTTTCAGATCCTAAAATAGGAGCTGGAGAGATAGCTCCACAGCTCAGAGCACTTCCAGGGATTCTGAGGTCATAGCCACCCATAAGTGGGACCTGATGCCCTCTGCTGGCATGCAGGCGTACATGCAGACAGAGCACTCCTACACAAAAGGTACATATATGAACAAATTTTTTTTTAATAAAAAAGAAAAAAAATATTCTAAACAACTCCCAGCTGACGCTGCCACCCGCTCCCTTGCTGTCCTGGCCATACCTAGCTTGATCCGAACTGTCCTGTAGTTCTGGTCTGTGTTGTAGGGCACTCTGATCTTAGTGACATCCCACTTCCTGCCTTCCCAGTTAAACTTCTTGGCTTTTCAGTGCTTACATCACACCAATCATGTTTGGCGTTCAGGTCCTGTGAATGGAACCAGAAACGTATGCACACACTATCACCATTTCTGAAGCGGGACGAATGATTTCTCTGTGGCAGACTCTAAGCTCTAGTACAATTTACCCCAGACCAAGAAGCTGGGCGGCTCTGGACTGAGAAAAGGCCTTTGAATTCCAAACACATCTAATTCCTGTCAGCTCCAGGGAGAGCTGCAAACCGCACAACCGGAAGGCCTGTCAGAGCCCAGGTGGCTTCAATCTCCTCCTCCAAGGGACCCTGCTGCACTGCAGGGCGCTTTCAACTCAAACGGTTCCCATTTTAAAGGGAAAACAATTGGCAGTTTCTCAAAAGTCACACTCAAGGTCACCAAAAGAGTCAATTCCACCCCTAGGTAGAGAGCCAAAGGAAATGAAAGAACATACACTTATTTCTATGAAGACGTGTGTGGATGGAAAAGGCCAAGAGAAAGTGGTCTAGGTGCCCAGCCACAGACGATGAGCAAAATGGATATAGACACTGGATTTGTGTGTACGTGTTTAGGCCTCGGGTGCCATCTACCTTTTTTTTTTTTTTTTTTTTTTTAATTGGTTTCTTTGTGTAGCACTGGCTGTCCTAGACTCACTCTGTAGACCAGGCTAGCCTCGAACTCACAGTGATCCACCTACCTCTGCCTCCCAAGTGCTTTTTTTTTTTTAGATAGAGATTTTCACTGGAACTCGCCAAGTAGGCTATTCTGGCGAGGCTGTTAGCTCCAGGATCTGCCTGTCTCTTCTTTCCCCGCACACCACACACAACAGAATATGAGTTCGGGGCTCCTATTCAGGTCTACATAGCTCAAAAAAAAAATTTTTTTTTTCTCATTTTTATCAGTTGGTCAAATTCTTGGACGTTTTCCACTCCTGACCACATTTTCGCTTGAGAAATGTCACATAGGAATATAAAAATAAATCACAAATAAATTTTTTTGGTTTTTCGAGACAAGGTTTCTCTTGTAGTCCTAGCTGTCCTGGACTCACTTTGTCTCAGATCTGCCTGCTTCGGCTGGGATTATAGGCGTGCACCACCACGCCCAGCTTAAATCACAAAGAAATTTAGTTAAAGATCCTTGACATTTTATCACTTATTTAAAGGGGCGTGTTTATTTCTAACACAATCCCACCCAAAGTGATACTACCTTGCTGCTTACGTTCTAGGGACAATGAAAAGGATTGAGGGCGTGCGGCACCACGCCCACCTCTCGGCTTAGAGCTTTTAAGTGTGAGTTTTAGGCATCAAACCCAGGTCCATGTGCCTGTAGGGCAAGCATTTTGTCAACCGAGCCATCTACTCAGCCCCAGCCCACTCACTGCTTTCCACGAAGTCATGATCCCGTTACACAGGCTCTTCACCGTCCCCGACCCTAGAAGCCGGACGCTTGGCCCTGTGTACCTACAACACTACGTCAGTGTGCACTCCGTCAAACTCCAAAAATCTGTCTCTCAATCTGCCCTCAAGGCAGAGTCTCATTTAAAGCCTGATTTTTCAAAAGGCCACCAGTAAAATCGATGCAGGGGCTTCTGGGACCCATTCCCTCCCCCGCCCCCACACCTAGCCGTGTTTGCGAAAGGTCCGGCCTGTGAGCCCTGTGTGTCTGTCTGTGTTCAAGCATCTGTCTGGATGGCAGGAGGGGCTTCCCGAGGAATGCGGACCTCCAACACAAGGCTGGCTCCCAAATCCTCGTTTGGGAAGGGGTGTGTGTGTGTGGGGGGGGGGGGTTCGGTACCGTGAGAAGGGATCTTACAGCGAACTCCCCCCAACCTGCGTATGGAGGAGCAGAGACTGATTCTCTTGCCTCACATTCGGGCTGCACCCTAGACTGAGTTGCGTTACTGTGTCTCCCACTTTCAAATGCTGAACCCTAACTTCCGGTGCACCCGTATTGGAAGATGGGGCCTCTGGGGGGTAATCAGCTTCAGACAGAGGTTTTACCGTAGGGTGAGTGCTTTGCAGGAGAGAGGCATGCCTCTCCCTACCAACCTCCCTCTTCCCCCTTCCCTCCCTCACCTCACCATGTGAGGGCACAGGAAGGTTAGCAGGTGAGAGAACAGGGCCACTAGGGCTGCACTAATGACCTTCAGCCTTGCTGTCCCATCCCATTCATCTCTCCAGTCCCCTCTTAATGAACATGGGTCCTACTGGACACAGGGCAAATTGAAGCTGCGGCTGACAGCACTAGAAGTCTCTATCCCCAAGGAGCTGAGATGCTAGTACATCGTGGGGTCCTGGCTGTTCTTTGGGGGAAAGACCTGGCAAAGTCTGAGCTGAGTCTAACGTTTGGTTACTAGTTAGTTCTGGGTCAGCTTTAAATACTTCCTTCTCACAAATACACCACAGCTATGGCAGCATGAAGGAGAGCTTGGATGGAGGGCACGTGTGAGCTCTCTGTACCCTGGGCAACATTTCTATAAACCTAACATCTCCTGGCCTCAAAAACAAAGAAACCATTAAAAAGCAAAACTGTCAGGGCGTGGTGGCACACGCCTTTAATCCCAGCACTCGGGAGGCAGAGGCAGGAAGATCCCTGTGAGTTCAAGGCCAGCCTGAACTACAAAGTGAGTCCAGCACAGCCAGGGCTGTTTACATAGCAAAGCTGGTGTGACAGTTAATCCTGGTCTTCAACTTGACTGGATTGAGAGATACACAGAGGTGTGTTGGCGTACTTTTAAAATCTATTTTTTTATTTTGGGGTTCTTTAAATCTCTTTCTCCCTACTCCACCTCGATCCCTTCCAACAACACCCCAACACCAGGTAGAGGAGAAAAAAAGTTAGTGGGGAGAAGGAGTGTAGTTTTCCTTGGCTATTTCCTGCTGTTCAGAGTCGTCAGCTTCCGTGGATCAAGTCCAATCCTCGTTTCAGGATGCCTCCAACTTCTCGTCACACTGCATCAAGAGCAACCAGGAGCAGCAGGGGGAAGCCCCAGCAGCCTTCTTCTTTCCCAAAGGCCCCAGTCTCTCTCTGGGACTGGCATTTAGTCCCACTGGCAAAGACCACGGCCCCGCATCAGGCAGGTAGAGTCCCCTGCTGACAACGATCACAGTCACGCGCCCTCTCGGGAGGCCGTGATCAGCTGTGGACAAACTGGGACTATCCTACACTTTGGTCTAAAACAAAAACATGTTTACATAGAAACCAGAACTTCCACCGCAGAGGATAGTAAAACAGTGAAAGTATCTCCAGACAGGACCAACTGCATAGGAGGGAACTCAATTTGAAGGTGCTGTTGCACGGCAGGTTAGGGAGCGGAGCATGAGAAACAGGAAGTGGGCCTGGCCACAAAACTCTAAGACCCTCCCACACTGAGCCACTTCCTGTCCCCAAGCTCAACCTCCTCTATACTCTACAATCCTTCCCAAACAGCAGCGCCGCCACACACAGGACTGTAGGGGACACTGCACATTCTAGCCGCATTGCGTAAGCCCCATAATGCTGTGGTATTAATACTTCAAGCAAAGTTCAGGACTCCCTCCCCCCCACGCCACCCCACCCTCTTACCCCGACAACCCCCCCCCCCCCCCCCCCCCCCCCCCCCCCCCCGCCAACTCTCTTCTGCAACTGTAGACCAGAAGAGAGAAATGGGAACTCACAGGTAGTTCTGGAAGGTTTGCAAAGTGGTTCAGCTGCTGTGCGAAATAATTCAGTAGTTTCCCTCCAAAGCTACAAAGAATTACCACATGACCCACCAATTTCACTCTTAAGTATGTCTCCAAAGGACTGCAAAGTAGGAAGTTGAGCTACTGTTCACAGCAGTTGCTGTTTACCGTGATGGGACAACACTGGGAAAAACTTACACTTTTAGAGACTGGAACTTTTGCTGGACCTCACAGGCAGAGTTAATAACAGCTTGAAGTGACTTAAGACTTAGGCTGCTGCCGTACTGCGCACTCGGCTTGTTTGTTTAATTGGCCGTTAAGAGGACAACGTAGCGAACACTGCTTGCCTTGGAGTGCCCACGTGAACAACTTTTACAGCCTGAGCTAATGCATAGCTGTAATCTGAAATGATGTATTATTCTTCATGCCCCGACCCAGAACAGTGAGTGTACATCATTTGCTGAAAACAAGTGGAAAGCAATCTTCTAAAATGAATATCCACCATAAATGTTAAACACAACTTTCAGATATTGGTTAATAAACCATGATATTCATCGTATTGTTTGTTATCTGAGCCCAGTTGGACCCAGTGACTTAATCTCTTGTAAAACTCTGTTCGAGATCTCTGTAAATGTCCTACCCTTACCTGTGGGATGCTTCCGGGGCAGGTCAATAAGTGCAGAGCAGGTGCTTGTGCGAAGGGCAGAAGACACCGGAGCATGAAGTAGAGATTTCAAACCTGGACTTGCTCTTGGCTAAACGACCCTAAGGAGCCGAGCGTTTATTCCTTAATGTGACTCTGATGCGTGATCGGCAACTTGGAGCTAACCGCTAATATGTCTTAATCCACACAATTTACAATAGAAGATTGAAACAGCCTAGAGGCCACCAGCAGGGGTGGAGGTAATGGAAACGCATCCACAAAGGATGGAAAGTTAGTCAGCCTTAAAAATGAATATGATTCTGACACATGCTCCAACATGGATGAACCCCAAAAGCATTATACTAAGGGTGAGCTACTAGATTTGAAAGTATAAAGATAGCGTGATTCTACTTTCATGGAAGATCTTAAATAGTCAGGTCCTTGGCAATAAAAGACTCAGGTTACCAGGGCAGAGACGTGGGTTACCATGGTGACTGATGGGCAGCCAGCAACATGAGTGTGCAATGCCGCTCAACACGAAGAGTCAGTAAGGACACGTTATCTTGAAACACACGGAGGTTTCTTGTTTCAAATTAAAAACTGTACTTTTTTCTTCTTTATAAAAGTTCTTGAGTGTGGCATGGGTCAAAATAGGCCCTAGTGGAGAGTCTAACTTCTTTGGGCAAGATGGATCGCTGGTCTCTGGTCTTTTCTTCAAGAAACGAGCCTGAGTTGGGGCGGTAGTGTCATAGCACTCTGAAGGCAGAAGCAAGCAGACCTCAGAGTTCAAGGTCAGCCTGGTCTATGGAGTGACTGGAATGGCTAGGGTCACACAAAGAAACCCTGTCTCAAAAAAAAAAAAAAAAAAGAAAGAAAGTTAGAAAGAAAGATAGAAAGAAAGAAAGAAAGAAGGAAAGAAAGAGAGAAAGAAAAAGTAGCAGGAATATTGTCCAGATTATAATCTAAACCCACTTTTAACTACCTAGGTTCCTACCCCTAGACCCCTCCCCCTGTCTATTCCCTAAATCTTTCTCCTCTCCTACCAGCCAGTAGAGGCACTGCCAAGAAAGTCTTCAGAGTTTTTTTTTTAGAAGAGTATTTCTGTTTAGCCAGGGGAAAAACCCAACACTTTTGGAAGAAATAAAAAACAAACAAACAAACCCCAAAACTCTAATGTAACACAGTAGTTTTATTTTGCTTATTTGTTTGTTTGTTTGTTTGTTTGTGGGAGAGTCCTACTCTATCGGCTAGGTTTCCCTGGAACTCCCAATATAACCTACACTGGCCTCAAATTCATAGACATCCTCCTGCCTCAGCCTCCCAAGAGCTGCTTCTGTGCTTCTGTTTGTCTGCAACCCTCTGTTTGGATGGCGTTAGTGCTTTCTTGTGTAACTGATCTCAGCTGCGGCCTTGGACTCTTCTCAAAGGATTGTTTCCATTTCTAGTCTCAGGTACTAGTCAGGTAGGTGCCGAAAATGGCTTATTGAATACAACGCTGCAGGTAAATGAATAGACGGCCAAACAGCATAATTTGTTTTCACCTTCAGTTACTTGGGCAAAACAAACACCACCGTGTTGGTGTGAATTCTGGTGTGAATATAAACTTCACACATGTCTCAGTTTTGTTAAAGCACATCTGAGCCTGTGTATCCTTCTAGGAAAGTTGCTTCCACGAGCCATTCTTAACTGTCTCTGAACACAAAGGCTCTCTCTGTGGCAAAACCCCACCCACCCACAAAGCTTTTTCCCAAAGCCTTTGTCTAGCAAAGGTTTCCAGCTACTGGCCACTCACAGCCATCTTTTTTTTCTTTTCTTTAACCTTTCCTTACCACACAACTGCACCTGGCAGTGCTCAGCAACGTCTGTTTGGTTAATTGCGTTATGACCTTTGTCCTCAGCTTGACCCAAGGTGGTTTGTTGGAAGCAGCCAGCTGTTTCCTGTTATCTACACTTCCACACTTCCGGTGGGACCTTGGGCAAGTCAAGTACTAAAGGTTCTGAGTCTGCAAGCTGTAAACGTGGATAGCAACATCTCCATTAGCAAATTATAGAGGGGAAAGGGCTGATATTCCACTCTGCAGACTCTCCCTAAACAGTTGAGGGGCGCTGATACTCCACTCTGCTGACTCTCCCTAAACAGCTGGGGGGCTGATACTCCACTCTGCAGACTCTCCCTAAACAATTGAGGGGCGCTGATACTCCACTCTGCTGACTCTCCCTAAACAAACAGTTGGGGGGAGAGCGCTGATACTCCACTGTGTTAACACTCCCTAAACAGTTGCGGGGGGGGGGGGAGGGGGGGTGGAGGCTGATACTCCACTCTGCAGATTCTCCCTAAACAAGATCTGCCAGTGTCAGCACCTTCTTTTATATCCCACAAACCCAGGACGGGGGTAAGTGTCTATTATGTGCCCACACATGTATATGGAATTGAAATTTCCCCATTACATTTTTTTTATTGAGTTATAATTCACATGCCATAAAATTCCCCTTTTGTTTTGTTTTTTTTTTTTTTAACATTTTTATTTAGTTTTAATTTATGTGCATTGGTGTGAGGGTGTCAGATCTTGGAATTACAGACAGTTGTGAGCTGCCATGTGGGTGCGGGGAATTGAACTCAGGACCTTTGGAAGAGCAGGCAGTGCTCTTAACCACTGAGCCATCTCTCCAGCCCAAAATTCACCTTTTAAAAGTCCACAATTCGAGCCGGCCATCGGTGGTGCACATCTTTAATCCCACCAGTACTCCGGAGGCAGAGGCAGGCATATATGAGCTCAAGGTCAGCTTGGTCTACAAAGAGACAGCCAAGGCTACACAGAGAGATCCCATCTCGAAAAACCAAAAAAGAAAAAAAAAAAAACAAAACAAAAACAAAAAAACCATCCACAACCAAACAACCTATGCAACCGTTGCCATAGTGTGACTTTAACTCTTGTCACCTGTCTTCCTACTTCCATCCACGTTTTCTATCTTTCCTCTCAGACACTATCTCCCTAGGTGGTTCTGGTTGGCCTGGAACTTCGTATTTGGATCAAACTGGTTTCGAACTCACGATCCTTCTGCGTCTGCCACCTATGTGCCGAGACTGCAGCTGTTAGCCCCCATGCCTGGCTTCAAGCTTGGTTTGGCTTTTAAGAATTCAAAGCATACTTTTATCCTACCTCATTAAAAGCAATTACTTTCTTTTGTAGACACCGACAGCATCGACCACATAGCAGACTGTGCTCTGAGGACTCTGACTTGATAGTCTGGTCACCACCGTGAGCTCCAGCTATAATAGAGAAGGTGATGGGGTCAAGAGACATGGCTCAGTGCTTGAGTACCAGCTGCTCTTGCAGAGGACCTGGGTTTGATTCCTAGCATCCGCCTAGGGCCTTACAACCATCTGTAAGTCCCGTTCCAGGGGATTTGCTGTGGCCTCTTATGGCCTCCCTTGGTTATCACGAATGCACGTGTTATACACAGGCATATATGTAGGTAAAACAGTCATGCACGTAAAATAAAAAGGGTTGAGTTTTGCTGTTGTTGTTTTTTTTTAAGAGTTACCAACCAAGCTACAGAATCAAACAAAATATTACAACCTTTAATCATGGAAACCTCCATTTGCTTCCTCTTTATTTATCAGTCACCTCGGGCTGTTTTCTGCTCTCGCTGGTGGTGGGAACTGGGAGACCGGAGCTGATAAATAAGACAGGCTAAAGCCTCCTGCTACAACCAACTGTACTCAGACCATCATATGATATACACTCTGAGGGTTAAGAGGAATCACAGGAGTTAAGTGCAGGGGATGGTGATGGGCAGACTGCACTCGGCAAAACCGTGGGCTTTTTTTTTTTTTTTTTTTTTTTAGTAGAGTCATATAAACAAATAACAATAGCTAGTTGTAATGAGTTATCTGAATTAACTCTCTCCCATCCTCTACACCTGGGAGGAACATGAACACACATTCCAAGAGTATGTCTGTGTTGTGAAGTAATGGAGGCCACAAGACTGTTGCCTTGTTTTCTTGGAGTTTTCTCAGAGGTTTTTCACAAGCACTCAGAGTTCTCCTCACAGGACCCCAGGCTTGGACCGTGTTTTCCAACAGTGACTTTCCTAAACGACGGCCCACTGTGATGCTCTGCACTGACACAGCAATCAAGTAGGTATGGCCCCTGCCCTCGAGGAACGAACTGTCTGAGACTATACCATGCCAGCGCTCAAGTAAATGCAGGCGAGTCTGACCAGTGGAAGCATAGCTCAAATCTGTGACTCATTCATAGAAGAGTCACAAATAATTACTATAGGAAAACTAAAAAGAACTAGTCCTAGCCGGGCCTGGTGGCGCACGCCTTTAATCCCAGCACTCGGGAGGCAGAGGCAGGCAGATCGCTGTGAGTTCGAGGCCAGCTTGGTCTACAAAGCTAGCCCAGGACAGCCAAGGCTACACAGAGAGACTCTGTCTTGAAAAACAAACAAACAATAACAACAACAACAACAACAAACTAGTCCTCCTCCTCTTCTTTTTCTTCTTCTTTGCAAAGGTTGACTCGGTGGTGAGCTGGGAAATGCTCTTTCACGTTAAGCTCTAGGTGGGTCTCATTTTCAGGCGTGTAAGATTACATAGCTCTCTGTTCACCTCAGTGACGCGGCCTCCCGCTTTAAGTGAGCTATAACAGTACACACTTCATTTGCTAAAATATGGTACCTATGAAAACAGTGTATGAACTCAATTTCAGTAATTCAGATTTTTCTTGCTTTTTATTTTCATGATGCTAGATTCAAACTCTTGTGCAGGCATCTCACGCAAATGCTCTACCACCACCATGCTACAGCCCCAGGCCCAGGCTTTGCCTTGTTTGAACGTACAGTACTGGGGAGTTTGCTATGGAAGAGCAAGTCTGAGGATAATAGCCTTTAGTAAAGCAAGAAATCCCTTAGCATCCTGCAGTTCCTGGCAAATCCCCCCAAAAGGTCCAGTCAGGTGAGCTGGAGTCAAGGTTCCCTTGAATTTGGGTTACTTCATTATTTATTCTTTTTAACTAATTCTACATTTGAGGCCTAGACCCTCCTGAAAAGTCAAACAGTTGCAGTCTCTTATCCCTGCCTTGCTGCACCTCATATGACGCCCAGGGGGGAGGAGGGGGGTCTGGATAGCACAGCTTTCTTTATTGTGAACCCCAAGATAGAAAAAAAAAAAGGTCTCCACCCTCACCAAATAGCACATTTTCAAAAAAAAAAAATAAATAAAATTTTATCTTTCTTCTAATCATGTGACTTCAGAGAAATGTACTTTAGAAAACAGTGCACCATGTACAAGAGTGTCATCGAGCATGACCTTTGGGGGCTATGTCTTGGGGTGGTGGCCAGACAGCACACAGCCCACCACACAGTAGTGCTTTGAGTGGTGCAGACACCCAAGGAAGATAGGTGCAACTAGAGATAGTCACATTAAAGACGTTAAGTTGGGGTGTCGGGCATGGTGGCGCACGCCTATCGCTGTGAGTTCGAGGCCAGCCTGGTCTGCAAAGTGAGTCTAGGACAGCCAAGGCTACATAGAGAAACCCTGTCTCGAAAAACAAAAAAACAAAACAAAACAACAACAACAAAATTAAGCTGGTCTCAGAAAGACAAAAATCATATTTTCTCTCATTTTGGGGTCCTAGATTTTATATAAATATGTGACGTCATATGTGTTCAGAGAACATGAAAGTGGAAGCAAAACTGTGCAGGGAACAAAGGGAGCAATGGAAGGGGACAGAGAGAAAAGGACGGTGCCTGGCTTTGGGAAAATTTGTCCAAAGGTACACTATATTTCCATGACACGATTTTATGTAGCCCGCTACAACAATGGTTTTAAAGATTTAAAAACAAAATAAAAAAAAAAACCGGGGCACACCCAGAAAAATACTATTTAAATAAACTAGGCAGCAGTGCCCTCTAGTGTTAAGATGTCAGTACTACATCCAGTGAGTTACACAGGACTGCAATCAATAAAATTGCATAAAACTTGCTTAAAGCAAGAGCTCTCATTAAATAGCTTAAAGTCGGGACATGGCAGCACATGCCTGTAATCCCAGCACTCAAGAGAATCCCTTGAAAGTTTGAGGCCAGCCTGGCCTACAAAGTGAGTCCAGGATAGCCAGGGCAGTCCACAGAAACCTCTGTCTAAAAAGCAAAAAAACAAAAACAAAAACAAAAACAAAACAAAACAAAAAAAGATTTGAGTGCCCTCCTCTCACTCCAGGACTCCATGAGAGAGAACAAGGAGGGTATTGTTTACAGAAATTTAAGGACCCCAGAATGTCCTAGGCAACAGTGGAGAAACGGCCTAATGAGCAGAGCCAAAGGACTTTCAAATGTTAGCATTTCCCATCTGCACACTCTAAATTTCCATACATGAAGACACCTCTGGGAGGCCTTCAAAGGGGCTGATACCCTATGGAGACCCCGGAGGCCGGTCAGGTAAGCCAGCGCTCCTATAGCCAAGATGGCCTCTGTATCCAGTCTGGCCCAGAAGCTGCAGACTCACTTGGCTATTCCAAGGCATGTTCCGTTTTCTCTCCCATAACAGTGCAACATGAGGAAGTTTCTATTAGCCACATTTTGTAAACAAGAAAATCAGTTTTCATGAGAAGGAAGCAATTGGCCTAATGCCACACGGGACACAAGAAAAGGCAAGGCCAAAATTGAGGGGCATGTCTACCCAACCGCAAAGTCATTCTCCTTAAAGACCCTGTAAAGAGGGAGGTGGTGGGCCAGGCACCCCACCCTTGACTAGAAACGGTCTTTCCCAGGTTTGGTGTAAAAGCTGAGTTCACAGTGTCCCCCATCTTTAGCTGAGAGAGGAGGCTCTCCACGAGGCTTACAGACAGAGCCCAGTTGGGTTTCAGGGGAGGGGGAGACTGGCGACCCAGGCTCACCGGAAGGCACTGCGACAATAGGCTGTCTTCCCTTCAGTCCTAACAACGCAGTGTGTGCAGGCAGAATGCCCAGGGAAGGGATCGGGGCTGTAGCTCGGCGAGGGGACCCTTGCCCGGCGTGCCTAGGGCACAGTTTGATTCGCACAATCACCAAAACACAACAGCCAAGAAAGGTGTAGCACGAGGAAGGGTATTTCCTGGGTAGTCATGTACACGACCACAACATTCTAGCCTGTATTTGTTCACCCAGCGCACACCTAGAACCTTTGGACTGAAGCGCTAGGCCAGTGGTTCTCAACCTGTGGGTCGCGACCCCTAGGGGGTGTGGTCAAACAACCTTCTCACAGGGGTTGCCAAGACCATTGGAAAACCAGAGCTCTGCGTCAGGATTCACACAAACTTCATGGTGATAAGGAAGACACGTCCATCCATAGCAGCTCAGGGTCTTGTGGGGAATCCAGGTAACCCCCCCGCCCAGTCCTGACTCCCCTTCCATCTCTCCTTTGACTATAAAGATTTGGGTCCCCTCCCCTCTAGTGCCCATGTTCCAGCTCCCGGAAGCCACGTTCTTGCTGGGCAAGCAGGAAGAGCATGCATTGCCAGCAGCACAAGACACACATGAGTTCACACCATGGTCTTAGTCACAGGAGCACACGTGAGTTCACACCACGGTCTCAGCCACAGAGGCACACATGCATGAGTTCACGCCACGGTCTCAGTCACAGGGGCACACATGAGTTCACACCACGGTCTCAGTCGACACATGCCCGTGGATAAAGCTTCCACAAGATTTCAACACCAGGCTTGGCCGGGCCCTGTACACACATCTCCCCTACGCTCAGCATCCCTGTGGGCTGGGGTCCCCATTACTCTGATTTTTACAGGAGGGAAGACAGTCCGGGTTGCATGCTGCACCTGACTGCAGGTGCTGAGGCAGGGCCCCAGGGAGTTTGGCATTAGCATCAGTTAGCCACTGCCACCTGTTGCCCTCCGAGGGAAGGTTTTAAGGGAGACTGCATAAACACAGGGTAGTTAGTAACTTGTCCAAAGTGACAAAGTCAGCTACTGGTTAATGCCTCAGGACGTCTTTATCTTTTCATTTTGTGTATGGGTGTTTTGCCTGCATGCATGTCTGTGCACTCTGTGGAAGCCGGAAGAGAGTGTCAGATCCCATGGGACTGCAATTACAGATGGCTGTGAGCTGCCACGTCGGTACTAGGAACTGAACCCAGGTCCACTGCAAGAGCAGCCAGTGTTCTTAACTGTTGAATCATCTCTCCGGCCCCAGTATCTCTCTGTCTCTGACTTTACTATTAATTGACAAATAAAAATTGTACATATTTCTGATATGCAATATGATATATATATTCATTGGGAATTGCCAACTTATTTAACATATGAATTGCCTCATATACTTATTGACATCTGTGGTTTTTTGTTTTGTTTTGTGTGTCTTTGTGTGTGTGTGTGTGTGTGTGTGTGTGTGTGTAGAACAGCAGGGTGGTGGTGCACACCTTTAATACCAACACTTGGGAGGCAGAGGCAGAGGGATCTCTGAGTTTGAGGACAGCATGATCTACAGAGTAAGTTCCAGGCCAGCCAAGGCTACACAGAGACACCCTGCCTCAAAAAACAAAACAAACCAAAAAACAAACCAAAAATCACTTAATCCCTGTGAACACTTTTCAAAGACAATATGTTGCTGTCAGTGTGTTAGTGTGGTGGCTACAATGCACTGTCAGTGTTTCTTGAACGTTAACTGCCTTTGGGAGTCTTTTGAGGCACAGGCTCAGACCCAGTGAGTGTGGGGTGTGGGGTAGGGACCACAACCCTGCAGTCTTAACAAGCTCCCCGTGTGGTGCCCATGTGGCTAATTGGTGTGGTAGGAGGTAGACTCTGCAGCATGGCAGCCCACCGGGAGGCAGCAGAAGCTAGGGGCCTGCCTGGCTAATAACCTTCAGAGGCCCACCCTAGTTGAGTCATTTCCACCAGTCAAGCCCGGCCTCCTCAAAGATCCATAGCCACACAAGCAACTGCTCAGAAGAAGAAGCCTGCGGGGGACAGCTTACGTTCAAACCATAGCACAAGGCTTGGGTCTGTCTCTCATCAGACAAAACCCATTTCATCTCTTCCCCCATTAACCACAGGCAAATGAATCCCATAAGAAACAGTTTCCCAAGTTGGTAGTGTCAGTCAGATCTGAGGGACTCCTTAGCCAATCCGCCATCACTCCCCCAGGCTGACTTCCTGGCGCCGCCATCCCCCTACTTCCCCCAGTGGGTTCCACTGTTGCAAGCAGAAGGCAGCACGGCTTCGGGGAGGCCTGAAGGTACTGCAGCATCTCCCAGGCACAGAGCATGCCAGGGGCAAGTGCACAACCCGAATTGAACCCTCAGTCCCTTTGAGCTAATTCTACGTCAAAATCTATTGCTCCCAGCGTCTCGTTTCTCAATTCCTCTCTTCAGATATGATGACCTTGTCTCCACAACTTTCACTGAAACTATCTCAGGTTGGTCTCAAACTCTTGATCGTCTGGCCTCGGCCTCCTTAGTGTGCCTATGCCCTCCTTTCTTTGTTGCTTCTACATTCCCCTCTCCGTTTCTCAAACTTGTTTTCCAGAAAGGATTCCTTGTACAGTGAACAGATATTTGAGCAAGGCTTTGAGTAGTGTTCCTATGTGAACAAAGGACTCAGAAATTAAAACAAAACAAAACAACAACAAAAACCTTTACTTTTGGGAACTCAGGGTTTTTTTGCGGGGTGGTGGTGGAGGGGGTAGGTCTAGAAAAAGTTCTGGTAGAGAGGTGCTCTCCAGAAGTTGGTATATCAAGGGGGGCCAAGAAGCTCAGAGACATCATCAGCAATGACGTCAGTCACTTTTGAAGGCTGGACCAGAGATGCCGATGGAAAAGGCACCCTAAGCAGAAGAGATGGCTCCAGCTGAGCACAGAGGTACAAGGAGACAGCGTCACCAGCCGGAAGCGCTTCTGTATTCTGGAGCATATGGTACAAAGCTGGGGTTGCCAACCACAAGAACATGGGGGGAAAAGAAGTGATACCAGGGAAGACCTCCACTGTCCAATTGTGTCTGAGACTCGCTCTTCCAGGCAGTGGATGTCACAGCATGCCTGCAGCTCCATTTCAGAAGGCCCAGGAGACTGGGCACCCGAGCCCGGGGCATCCTTCCCTCCCTCTCAGGCAGCCCCATCCTACCCCTCTGCATGTGTGACATGCCGCCATGACTGACAGGACACCATCTCAGGACACCAGCATGCTGGGGGACCCCTCAAGAGGCTGTGTTAGAGGTTTGCCAGCACAGGTGGGTACCCTGGGGAGCACTTTGTCCACAGGCCAGGGCATGGTTATTTGATTTCCAGTCCTACTGTGTGATGAACGAGCAGGCAGAGCAGCCTTTTCCTCACCACCCTTCTGAATCTCCCCAGTCTCTTCCTATGCTTGTCGTTGTTGGTGCTCCTCGATCCAGTGTTGGAGATTACAAGGTCCCAGGTGCTGCTAACCTAACCTTACTGAAGAAATCTACGTGTTCTAAAGCTTCGCTGGCCTTCCCAATTGGCCTACCTTCCATACCTCGCTTACTAATTACTATGGTTATTTTTTTCCCTTGACTCCTCTCCATCTCTCTTCTTACAGCTTTACCCACTCCATGTCCTGATCTGACCCCTCCCCTTCTCTTTTCTTAGGATAACCCAGGCTAGTCCATTTCTCATAATGTACCCCAGGCTGTCCTCAAACTTGTAGCCCTCCTCCTGATTTTACCTGCTTGCACTAGGTCAGGTCGTGAAATTGGACTCTTTTAGATCCTCCGCAGAAGCCATGTTCCTCAGGCCCTGAATGAATGCTGCTCTGCTGGGCTCCTTTTTCTAGAAGATACCCTGCTGATGCTGCCACAGGCTGGGGAACACAGAAAGAAAGAAAGAAAGAAAGAAAGAAAGAAAGAAAGAAAGAAAGAAAGAAAGAGAGAGAAAGAGAAAGAGAGCGTGGGAACAGAGGGAGAACAGAGAGATCGAGAGAGCTGGGGTGGGCAGCAGGTTCTTTTATCCCAGCACACACTTGGCTCACCTGGAGATGGTGCCAAGTGATGACGTAAGACGTTGCTAAGACCCTGAAAGCAGGTCCGCGGAATCACCTGTACACTAACACTGCCTTTCTACCATGTTGCTGGCCCAACAGAAGGGACCTAGCTCTACAGCTTCTGAGCACCCATGAGCCTTGGGAAATTATGTTTGTCAGTCTCATCTACAGGCATCCACAGGCTTTATTGAAATTTGACAGGTAAAATTCTCTCTTCAGTAAAGTCCATCATTGGTCTTATAAACTTACCAGAACCTGATGTGTTATCAATATACATATGTATCTATGTATTTAGGGGCCAAACCCAAGCTTCACAAGGGAAGAACTACCTACACCCTCACTGCAATTTTGTTAATTTCTTTCTTCTTTTTTTCTTTTCTTTCTTTCTTTCTTTCTTTTTTTTTTTTTTTTTTTTTGTTATTGTTGTTGTTTTTGTTTTTTCAGACAGGGTTTCCCTGTGTAACAGCCTTGGTTGTCTTGGACTTGCTTTGTAGACCAGGCTGGCCTTGAACTCAGAGATCTGCCTGCCTCTGCCTCCTGAGTGCTGGGATCACGCCCAGCTCAGACAGCTTTCTCTTCTAAAGTACTTTGGAAGAAACAGATCCATTCTTCTGAGCTTTTTTTAAAAACACGCATTTATTTTCATATATGAACGTTTTGCCTGTATATATGCAAGTGCACGTGTGCATTCAGTGCCTGTGGAGGTCAGAAAGGGTGTCAGATCCCTGAGACTAGAGGTACAGATGGTTTTGAACCACCTACCGTGGGTGTTGGGAACTGAACTGGGCTCCTCCGGAAGAGGAACAAATACTCTTAGCCATTGGGCCATCCCTCCAGGCCCTCCTCTGAGTTTTCAAAGTGTACAAACGTAAGGGTTTTTTATAGACAGTAAACTTTTCTTTTTAACAAGACCATACTTAGGCTCCTATTTAAAAATACATTTTCTAAATCCTTCAGAGTTGTTCTCAAAAGCCGTCTTGTTGTTGTGGTTGTTGTTGTTGTTGTGGTTGTGGTTAAAATGGCACTTTACGTTAAAGGGACAGATGAAAGGGACTTTTCTGAACTACCGACTGTTTTAGGTAGCGCCTTTGGCTCGCTGCTGACAGCTGCCTATCATTATACAGAAAAGCAGAGCCAGGGCAACTGCAATCGCTCAACCGATAAAGGCACCTGGTACCAAGCTTGAGGACCCAAGTTTGGTTCCCAGGATCCACAAAGTGAAGAAGAGAACCACTTTCTCAAGTTGTCCTCTGACCCACACACGCACCCCTCCCCCCCCCCCATGACATTCAAGCTATGGGATGCACACACGTGCACACAGAACAAAATTAATAAATGAATCTAGTAAGAAAAGATGAGAACATCTGTTGAAAAGGAAACACCATCATTATGTTTCTAAAATGGCGGCTGCGATGGGCGTGGCTATCTGCAGCAGCAAGAACAGCAGGGTGGGCAAGAAGCACTTTTAAGTGTAGCAGCCCTGGGGGCCTGGGATATTGTGGTTGATGACATCTGTGCTATCTGCAGGAAACACCTTGTGGATCTTTGCATAGAATGTCAAGCCAACCCAGTTTTGGCTACGGCCAAAGCGTGGGCTATTGCATGTCACCATGCTTTTTATTTTTGCTGAATCTCCTGCTGGTTCAATACATGGCAGGTGTGTCCACTACACAACAATGAGTAGGAATTCCAAAAGTGTGGGCATTAGGAAAGGACCTTCCCTTGAAGCTTACCCATTTGTTATTTGTTTAGTGGCTTGTCCTCCTATTAATCCTAAATTAAGTAAAACCAGGCATTTTCCTCTCCCTTGTCTTTGCAGTTTGTTGTTTCTGTAGCCATATTGTACTTTGTGTCAAATAAAGTCCAAAAAAAGAAAGAAAAAGTTAAAGAAAAATGTATCAAGCTGGGCGTGGTGGCGTACGCCTGTAATCCCAGCAGTTTGGGAGGCAAAGGCAGGCAGATCTCTGTGAGTTCGAGGCCAGCCTGGTCTACAAAGTGAGTCCAGGACAGCCAAGCTACACAGAGAAACCCTGTCTCGAAAAACCAAAAGCCAAAAAGAAAACAAAAGAAAAAAGGAAGGAAGACAGGAAGAAAGGTAAAGAAAGAAAGAATCAATATGTTTCAGTTCATAAAAATTTTAGGTTTAAGCCAGGCCTGGTGGCACATGCCTTTAATCCCAGCACTCGGGAGGCAGAGGCAGGTGGATCTTTGTGAGTTTGAGGTCTACAAAGGGAGTCCAGGAAAGCCAGGGATACACACAGAGAAATCCTGTCTTGAAAAACCAAATAAAAGAAATTTAGGTTTAGGGCTGGAGAGATGGCTCAGAGGTAGGTTAAGAGCACTGTCTGCTCTTCCAGAGGTCCTGAGTTCAATTCCCAGCAGCCACGTAGTGGCTGATAACTATCTATACCTTCCAATGCCCTCTATCTATACCTTCTAATGCCCTCTTCCGGTGTGCAGGTGTACATGCAGATAGAGTATTCACACCACACATACACACACACACACACACACACACACACACACACACACACACACACAGAGCTTAGTATTTAAAAAGATAATTAAAATACTTGCAAGTTATAGATTTTCATAACTATTTTTTCTTCATAGATTCTATTTTTATTAATTTATCATTCATATTTGGATACTTTAATATTTAAATTGTGTAATTTTTTGTGTGTGTGTGTGTGTGCATGCATCTCTCTCTGTGCATGTGGTTTCATGAAGGCCAGGGGACATAGTTCAGGTGTCATTCCCCATAAGCCATCTACCCTGGGTTTTGAGACAGTCTCTTGGTGGCCAGGAGTTCACTAAGTAGACAAGGCTGGCTGGCCATGAGCCCCAAGGATCTGCCTGTCTCTACCCCCAGCACTCCTTGCTGTGATTACAAGCCTACACCAGACAAGCAGCCTTTTACGTGGATTCCTCCTCCTTTTTCCCTCCCCTCCCCACTGATCCACCCCTGTCTGTTTCCTCTTTCTCTTTTTTTATTTTCAGGGAGATTTACACATTCTGTGTGTTGCTGTCCTCACACTCCCTGGCTCTAGAAATGCCCCTGTCTCAGCCTTCTAAGTATCCAGGACAGAGGGCACACTCTGTCACGTTCACGGGCCTCGGTGTCTTCATTTAGAACAGGGGAGGAATAAGTCATGTAGTTCCCAAATATTTCCTTTGCACCCTCATTCTGGTTCCAGAGAGTGCCTGAGGCCCAAGGGATGCTTTCTGCCTTCTTAGTGACTCCCCGAGGACAGACAGTTCCTGCCTACACTTCTCTTTGGCTCCAGTTGGTTTGTATACAATAATTGTTTATTCCGTTTGGCATTTTGTGGCTTGGAAAGGGCTGCCCTGTTGGGCAAGCTCTAATTCCTAGAGATTGCAAGGGCTCCTGACCAAAGCAGGATTGTGAAATGCAAGCTGACCAGTCCAGAGCCAGACTTTTATCTGCTATACACCCCAGAGGCAAAATTCCTTCACTTTCTTCAGCACCTTCACCTTCACCAGAGACAGATTCCAGGCAGTCAGAGGACGCGACTATCGCTTGAAGTCATCCAAAACAATTCAGGCTAGCAACTTCTAAACTGCTCAAACCCCGCCCCTGTAGAAACCCCCAAATAAGCCCCCCGCCCCAGGCTCGCCTGTCACCACTGCCTGCTCTGCCTCCTGGCCATGCCACGCCTTTCCACTTAGCCCTGCATGGCAGGTGTTTCCCCTCATTTCTGGGAACTGTGAGTGTAAAGCCGTTCCCCTGAGCCCCTCCTGTTTCTCCACAGGTCACACATGACTGATCGTATCATAAAAGAATGCAGAGCAACCTTCTAGAGCCTTCCCTGCACTGATGGAGATGATAACAAATACTCCTGAAATCAGAAATGAGAATGAATATAAGGAAGAAATAAGATGGGGGCCATCCCGTCCATGGACTATAAATGGAGGATGACAAAGCAGAGAAATGTGTGTGCCAGTCACTTGCATACACTCATGTTGGGATCTGAAAATTCCAAATAGGATTTTTTCCCCCAATGTTTATTCAGTTATGGGTTAAAATCTTGTTACCCTTTATATGTCCCTAGCAAGGGATCTGTTAATCTTCACGTCATAGGCCTCCCTGGAATGAGTTCCTTTAAGTAAGCATTAACTGGTAGTCTTCCTCTGATCTCTTTTATCCTCACATTTCCTATCATCCACAGCTCTTCAAACTGCTCTGAGGTTTTTTTAAAAAAATTATTTATTTATTATTATGTATACAGTGTTGTGCCTGTGTGTACACCTGCAGGCCAGAAGAGGGCATCAGATCACATTATAGATGGTTGTGAGCCACCATGTGGTTGCTGGGACTTGAACTCAGGACCTCTGGAAGAGCAGTCAGTGCTCTTAACCTCTGAGCCATCTCTCCAGCCCCTCATTTGACCACTTCCCCTTGGTGGGGAGGCCTGGTGGCACTCAGAGAAAGAATAAGCAGGCTACCAAGATGAGACTTGATAGCCTATGACCATATAATGGGGGAGGAGGTCCTCCTTGGTCATAGACCTAGGGGAGGGGAATAGGGTGAAAGCAGGAGGGAGGGAGGAATGGGAGGATACAAGTGATGGGATAACAATTGATATGTAATCTGAATAAATTAATAAAATAAAATTAAAAACAGAAACAAAATGCTCTGAGGATACGTTAACAAATGCCCATCTCCTCTTTTCAATATTTACTGCTTTTATGTGTATGACTGTTTACCACATGCCTGCAGTGCTCACAGAGGCCAGAAGAGTGGATGCTGGGACCCCTAGGTCTGGAGTTACAGATGGTTATGAGCTGGCATGTGGGTGCTGGGACTCAAACCCAGATCCTCTGGAAGAGCAGCCAGTGTTCTTAACCACTGAGCCTTCTTTCCAGCCCCCACCCCATCATCCAGAACGCTCATATTTTTAACACCATCCTCACATTAAACAAATAAATAAAAGAATGGCTGGAGAGATAGCTCGCTGATGAAGAACAGCGGTTGCTCTTGCAGAGGGCCCAGGTTCCAAGCACCCATACGGTGGTTCACAGTCATTTGGAACTCCAGTCCCTGGGGATTTATTTATTTATTTTTGGTTTGGTTTTTCGTGGCAGGATTTCTCTGTGTAGCCTTGGCTGTCCTGGACTCCCTTTGTAGACCAGGCTGGCCACAAACTCACAGCGATCCACCTGCCTCTGCCTCCCGAGTGCTGGCATGCCCAGCTTCCAGGGGATCTGAAACCTTCTTCTGATCTCTGCAAGCACCAGGCATGTATCTGACGCACATACATCCATGCAGGCAAAATACTCATAAAATAAAAATAAATTACTGAAAATGAAAAATAATTTTCAATTGCTGTAACAAATAAAATGATTGAAATAAATTCAATCCTCTTTGACCTTTGCAGTGTTCCGTTGGAAAAGGAACTTTTATTCATCTGTCTCAGTTGTTGCCTGGGAGGCTTACTGCTTCCTTCTACTAACCTAGGCTTAGAACGGTTTCAGCCTCTGAGGCTCACTGCTTGATAAACTCACCTTTTCTTGTCTTAATGAGTTCTGGGTTCAGCTCAGCAGCTCTGGCTCAAACTCCTCTATGAGCTGACTTATTCAATCTGACTTTTCTCTCAGCCTCTGAATTGCTCTGCTTGGCCTCAAGCTAACTCCAGCAATCTTTTCTAATCTTTTGGCTCCTTCTCATTCTCTGACTCCTGTCTTCACCTGAGTTCTCTCTCTCTGCAACCTGTCTCTCCATTACTGTCCTTGTAAAACAACCTTCTTTTTCTCTCTGCACTGCCTCGTAAGCAGCTTCCCTTCTTCTCTCTTCTCGTGAAAGTTGAGTACATCCTATTCTGTCAAACCTTACTCTGATTTGCCACTCAATTAAACACCACTCTCAAACATGGGTGTCTCCTACAAACTAGCTTTACCTTTTTTGCTTGGGATTAAATGCATGTACCACCACTCCTGGACCTAAGTTTTTCTTTACCTGGTGCTTGTTCTATACCAGGCTGGCCTTGAACTCAGATCTGCTTGCCTCTGTCTCCTGGTTGAAAGGCCTGTTTGCAATCCAGCTGGATCACACAAACCTGGAAGGTCTTTGGATGTGATCTCTTGCCAGAGCAGCCATGTTCTGAACTAAAATCCCTCTAACGTTCTGTAATTTTACCATCTTAAAACATGGAAATAACTGTTCCAGTGCCCTGAAATGAGAGAGTCATTTTCTTCACTGGAATAGCCACTGGCTAGCTGCCCATATGCCAGTAAACAGCCCCTCCCCCCAAGTTCCTGCAAAGGACAGTAATTAAATCCAGCAGGTCGCGGAAGAAAAGAAAAAATAAAGGAGACACATTAAGAGGGAGAAGAAAAGTCTTCCCAGGAGTGGGAGTGGAGATAAAAGATTCTAATGGGGTGGATATGATCACAGTATGTTATATACACATATGGAATGGGAAATAAATTTTAAAATGCCCCCTGAGATTTCCATAGGAGGTCCCCCCCCCACCCCCCGCATGAACACAGACACCAGGAAGGGCACCGCGCCTGCCTGCTCCGCTTCTGTAGTTCTATCGAGTTTGTACACCTCTCTGAACTCCAGTTGGTGCTGTCCTTTCTCTCCACCTTCTCTCAGCTGGGATGTCTGGGAGGCTTTGTGTCTTCACGTGTCTGTCCTGTCTGTCCCACTTTCAGCAGGTACGTGCATGGGTTCCTCACGAAGGAGCCTAGGCGTCACCATGAGTGGTGGCCAGCTGTGTAATCAGAAGGTGTGAGCAAAACGAAGGCCCTTTGTATCATCGCATCACCTCCCTAGCTGGAATATAAAACAGGGCCCATATGGGAGTGCAGAGGTCCCTCCTCCGAGCCAGGCTGCCAGCTAGGAGTTTTGTGTTGTTTCGGTTTATTTGATGTGCTTTGCAGTGCTTGGATCATGTGTGCCAGGCAGGTGCTGTACCACTGAGCTACATCCTCAGGTCAGTTTAAAACCTCATTCTCTCAAAGGTAAAGTCTTGTATGTAGGGGTTAGCTAAGCCAATGATGACATCAAGTGCCTTACATCAGTCTCTTGATGCTGCCCCTTCATGACCACTGCTCTGGAAACTCAGAAGCTTCGGTCTGTCTTTTATATGGAGGGACCATCTCTCACGTCCCCTGGGAATATTCTGTTAGTAAATAGGTGTGTTTGCCCAGGTGGACATCTTCCATTCGCCCCTGCACTCCACGGTCAACTTACTCCACCTTGCTCTAATCAAGAAAACTTGAGCCACACGGACAGTAGCATGGCTTTTGTTTGTTTGGTTGTTTTTTTTTTTTCCCCCCGAGACAGGGTTTCTCTGTGTAGCCTTGGCTGTCCTTGACTTGCTTTGTAGAGCAGGCTGGCCTCGAACTCACAGCGATCCACTTGCCACTGCCTCCTGAGTGCTGGGATTACAGGCGTGTGCCACCGTGCCCGGTGTCTATCATGGCTTTCTTGTCCTCCAGCTCCTGATTAGGTTCAGGAGACAAGTGACACTTACAAGAAAGGAATAACTCGAGGTGGCTCTTCCTTTGGCCTTTATCTTGCTGGGCCATCATGGCCCGGTGTCACTCTACAGTGGAATGTCACATGCCAGCAGCCTCTCCTTAGGATCCTTTCCCACTCGGGCTAACCGCCTCTCTTTCCCACCTGGTCTCGTAGTGAATCCCTAAGCATCTTTGTTATCAATCCCCTTCTTAATGCCTTCCCACATTATCTCATCTAGGCAGATTTCTGTTCCTTGCTAGAAACTGCCAGCTATTTTACATGTCGTTCCTTTTCTTCTTGAGTCTACTAAGTGAGGCGTGAAAATGGGCATAACCAATATATACTAATGCTAGTGATGGAAATAATAACTGACAATAGCGACAGTAAACTTTCATGAGTGCTTACTAGAGAAAGTCACCATATATATGTATATGCATATATATATATATATATATATATATATATATATATATATATAAAATCTTTTCAAGCTTTAACTCAGAACATGTTCATGATGGGCTGGTGGGAAGCTTCCAAGATGGTGACAGGTGCTCACACCCCTGTGACTCTGTGACTCACCTTAAGTGTGATCTGGGTTTAGTGGCCTCTTCTTTTTAAAATGTAAACCAGAAGTGCTCACTATGTTGGACAGATTAGTCTTAAACTCACGATCCTCCTGCCTCAGCCTCCCAAGAAGCTGGGATTATAAGCATGTGCCATCATGCCCAGTTTAGGGCTATCTAACAAGTAGATAGATGGTGGCACAGTGAAGGGATGCCAAGGATCGGGCTTCGGAAAGGCTGTGGGCTCCATCTTTGGGTGTCTGCTCGCTCACTTTCAGGAAAAGCGTTGCCACGATTCATACTAGACCGGGGAGAGGTGCATAGCCAACATGTGGCCGGGACTTTCTACCTCCCACAGACAATGTAGGGCAGGCAGTAGGTTTTTGGCTCACTGCTTCAGAGGGTTCCACCCATATTTGTATGGCGCCATGGACTTGGCTAGAACACATCAGTGGTGGGAGATTTTGGAAAAGGAGGTTCTTTGCCTCATGGCAGACAGAGAAAGGGAATACAGGAAGGGGCTAGGGAAAGATATAACCACTGAGCACATACACATCAGTGACCTATTTTCTACAAGGAGGCCACGATGTCCATTTATTTTTAAACAATGCAAATGCTTTATTTAGCAGCCGCAGGACATCCCTTGGGCTAAGTAGTGGCTCTCCAGGACCCAGCAGCAAGGTCAGGGCAACCTCCGCGCCGCTCTCTCTGGCTCCAATAGGGTGAACACATCGCCCTTAGATGTTTCAGATGATAGAGTGGCTGGCGCCATTCGTAGGGTCCCACATGTACCTCTGTGCACTGCCCCTGCGGACCAGTCCTGCTCAGTTACCCACGCCAGCTGGATGGGCTGCACACGACTGTGTCTACGATGGTGGCCTGGCTCCCATCCTTTAATACCCTGATAATAATGTCTGTCAAGGGAGTGATCCACTGATTAGCTCGGAACCTTCCAGATGCAGACACGTCCCTCAAAGTGGAGCAGCTGGTAAGCAATCAGCCATCCCCTAAGCCCGCAGAGGGCATCACACATTCAAGACATAGCATCCTGCCTTTGGTCCCCTAAAGGTTCAGATGATGCAAAAATGCATTTTTTCCCCATCTCCAAGGGTCCCCAAAGTCTTAACAGTGCTAAGACTGCTCAAAGTTCAGCTTCAACCTTCTTCATTTCTGTTCTAATTTTGCTGCTATTTGCTGTGATAGGCCAAAAGCAATTAGGGGAGAAGAGGGTTTATTTCGGCTTACAGGTTTCAGTCCACGGGGGAAGCCAGGGTAGTCACTCAGACAGGAACTTGAGGCAGATGTCATGGAGAAGTGATGCTTGCAGGCTCACTGGCTTACCTGCGCTCAGCTTTCTCCTTCCTGCTCAAGGAATCCTGCTGAACCAGATGGGCTGGGCCCTCCTGCACCAATTATCAATCAAGACAATCCCTCAGTAGTCACTCCTTTCTCAGCTGACTCTGGGCTGGGTCAAAGTGACAGTTCAGGGTAGCCAAGGACATTCCCAAATCTCAGTGTAAACTTGATTAAAAGAAGATAGCAAACCCCACACCACAGGCTGACTGCTGAACTGCCTTGAAATTCCTCTGCCACCCTGGTCTGCCATCTTTAAATTTAACGTCAAGTGAAGTCTCAGAACGGAGACAAAAGGTAGACAAAGCATGCCATTGGGGTCACCGTTACAGGTACATTCAGGAACTAAAGCTTGACCAGCTGTTTCAGGTCACAGAGGAAGTCAGAACACCAAGGCTGGCGCTAAGCACCCAGACCCGGTACCAATGCATTTAACTATTATACATAAGGCCTTCTAATGAAACAGTGTATGGGTGAAATTTGTTTATAAAATATGTTATTATTTAAAATATCTAAATTCTTAGATACTGTCGTTGTTGTAAATATTCATTGATACTAACAATTTTGGGGGATATTGGCAGTATCTATCAAAATGTACAAATCTTTACCAGCAAGATGGCTCAGCACATAATACAGTGAAAACTATGTAGCTTAAAAAAAAAAAAAAAAAAAAAAAGAGTGACCGGGTGTGGTGGCACACACCTTTAATCCCAGCACTTGGGAACCCGCTGTGAATTCGAGGCCGGCCTGAACTACAAAGCAAGACCAGGATAGCAAAGGCTACACAGAGAAACCCTGTCTTGAAAAACCAAAAAAGAGTGAAGTAGATTTGTTGAGGCTTAGAGGAATGGAAAGATAAATTTTCATACCATGACAGTTCCATGCCTAGTGTTTCCATAAATTATTCAGATTGGCCCTAATTTGGATGCTGCTGTGAAGGGAAGGGATTTCATAGATGTAATTAAACCCACATTTAAAACAGGGGGATCATTGTCAATTGGCTTTAATGGGTAGGGATATCCCCACAAACATACTAGGGAGGAAAATCTCTGCTCCTGGACATGGGAATGGAGATCAGTCATGTGACTAGGAGGGTGCTGGCTCCTGATTGCAGAGTGTAGATAGCATCCTTGAAGCTGACCTTGGCCAGGAAGAAAACAGGTGCCTCAGCCTGATCGCAGTAGCCGGGGACCTGAATGGGCCTGGAAGTGGGTCTCCTCTACAGCACCTCTAGTCAAGAACTCAGCCTTTGAACAGAGAACTCAGTCACGGAAAACTCTGAACTAACAGATGGATGTGCCTTCGAAATGTTGTGCTAATATACCTAGCCTTGCTACCACTGCCTAGCAACTCAGCATACCTCAGAGTGTAGCTTGTTTGCTCTCCTCATGGATCCCCTGTGCTGTCAAGCAACAAGAGAGAATATTTCCCACACACTGCTGACCCAGGAAAAGATCCAAACTCAATGTCAAGAATGACAGCCAGAGCTGGAGAAATGGCTCAGTGGTTAAGAGCACTTGCTGCTCTTACAGAGGACACTAGCTGGACTCCCAGCATTCACTCACATGGTGGCTCCCAATAGTCTGTAACTCGATTCTCAGGAACCCCACACCTTCTTACGGCCTCTGCGGCACAAGCATGCACGGGACGGATGCATGGACATATTTGCAGGCTGAACACATATATACACTAAATAAATACATAAATAAAAAGTAAACATCGAGTCAACTTTAGATGACTACAGCAAACTGTGGAAGTTTATGACCACATGGTGGTCATGGTGGGACCAAAAAGCAACAGCAGCAACAATAACAACAACAACAACAACAACAAAAAGATGAGTGCATTTACAAAAAAAAAAAAAAAAAAAAAAAAAAAGCTAAAAGGTGATTAGGAGAGTTGGCCCATGTCCTTGTCTTTCCAGGATTATCGTATCTTCCAGAAGCATGCCAAACAGAATGCACACTTGGCCAGGGTGCAGCATAGAAAGCCTGAAGCCAAGGGCTCCGCACCCTAGATGCCAAATTCTGAGGTGTGTCTTCTCCCAACTTTTCTGCCATTATTCAGAGAGCTATATCGTCTTGATGTTTTTACAATATGGTCCTGTAGTTATTATACTGACCATAATTTGTCTTTGTCTTTTCAAATGTATGTGTTCTGATGTGGGGTCCTAGCTTTAACCTGCCTTTAGGGCTTGTTTGTGGCGGTTTTGAGAACTGGTTGAGAGCCATGTGGAAGGACCTCGGTTTCCTCCTTACACTCACTCTGCTCTTGATCTTTCCATGTTTGCAGATCTGGGTGTCAAAAGAGAGAGAGAGAGAAAAGAAGACTCCCAAAATCCCAACAGATTGGCATTTTACTTTGGGAAGATCAGTGCGCTCCCTGTGGGCGGGGAGTGGGACGCGCGTGGCCCTTGGCCTTCGGTGGGCCCACTCCATTTTAAAATCCAGCTTTTAAAGTGAATTAGAACTTTTTAAGTTTCTCAAAGCGAGGCCCTCGGGCTCGGGAGCAGAGAGGAGATGACGAGAAAAGGCTTTCCCTGTGATGGGAGAGGATCCCACCCGAAGGCCCGGGAATTCTCTAGGGACAGCGACCTCGGTTGGATACCCCTTCCTGGACCGGCTCTTGGGCGCACGCGGGTCCGGACCCCTCGGCCTCCACCCCGGGGCAAGCCCAGCCCCGGCTACGGTCCCGCCGGCTTCGGCGGGCAGGGCGCGGCAAGGGCGAAGGGCGAAGGGCCAGCGGCGGCCTCGGCATCCGCATGTGGCGGGGGCCATAGGGGGAGGACGCGGGCCGAGGGGGAGGGCTCACATCTCGGCGAAGTTCCCGGATGGTCGCAGCCTCCCGGCGCGGAGCGCTTTTCCTGCCCTCCCTGGCTCAGCCCTACGGACCCAGAGAGAAGTTTTCCAGAAAAAAATGCCCCGCGCGCCGCGGGACCGAGGAGCCGTCTGGAGCCGCCGCGTGGTAAGAGAGCCATGCCCCGCCATGCAGGGCGCGCCCAGGGGCCACGGAGTTGGGGCGCGGACGGGCGGGATGTCGGGGGCCCCGTCCTGGGCGCAGAGGGGCGCGATCCCTGCTCAGGCCCGGGTTACCGCCCGCGCGGGAGGAAGGGGCAGTGGCTGCCGGGGCTCTGGACGCTCCCTGCTGCTGGGCTGCAGAGACTCCGGGCCGTCCGCAATCGGATCGGGTCTAGCCCGGGTCTCCCCGAGATGTCCCGGGCGCCTCATCTGCAGCCCCAGCTCCGCCTAGGGCGGGTGACTCTGGAGCGTGCCGCTCCCAGAACTCGGCTTTAGTGCTCCTAGGCATCCGGATCCTGGGTCTGTGCGCGCCCTAGGCTGCTCCTGGAAGCGCGGCCAGCTGGTGTCAGGGCTCTGCGCCCGGGGGCCTCTCCCTAAATCTCGGACTGCTTTCCTTCAGTCTTGCACGCCCTACCTTAGCAGGCGTTCCTTTTAAAAAGAAAGAACTGTTAAACTTGCAAGTGTAAGGGAAATCCAATAGGGATGACCCAGATCCTCAGTTTGTGGCTAGACTTTGAACTCAGATTAACAAAAGGTGTGTCTATGGGGAGCCTGGTTTAACTAGGTCTTGCTTAATCTCCAAGGAATACTTGTCCCTGGGCTATGGGCTCTCAGCCCCTCAGGATGTCTGGAGTGAGCAGGCTTGGTCTCTTTCTCTGAAAATTGCTAGCCTGTCTTCAATTCCTGTGCCGGGCTGCAGGTAGATACAGGGACAGTGGACACCTGCGCGTCTTAGGTAGGTTTTCTTTTTAAGTTTTCGTGCAGTTTGAATACTGTGGTTTCATTTGAAGTCACTGATAGATTTTTTTTGCCTCCTCAAAGGTGCTTATTTCAATCATGGATAAATAACTTAAAGACATCTTCCGTTTCAGTTTGTAGACTCACCTTTTGACTTCATCCGGAGAAAATCTTGCATAAGCTGTCAGCGCTCTGCATCAGTGCTCAGGACACTGCCTTCGATGCTAACTAGCTGGCAGTTGTCATTCACAAGGTTGGGTCTCTCAGAGACGTAGGGGTGTTGTTGCACTGTGTAGCTCATGCACACATCTGTGAGTGCCCATGGCCGGCTGAAGAGAAGCTGCAGATGTCAGTTCCGCCAACATCACCACCTTCCCTGAGAAGCCATAGCCTTTCTCCCCGGGAATCACATGAGTGCTTTCAGACTATGTGATGGAGAGCAAAGAGATCTGAAAGCAAGGTCAGATCGGATTCTGGGATGTTTAGGGAGAATGAACGCTTTTCCCACCTTGGAGGGACTTGCATCTTTCAGTTGTTCGTCTCACACATTTTCTGCCGTGTGTTTAGCTACTCCCTGATGTCCTTAGACCTACCATGTGACTCTGTTGACGGTTGTTCCCCTACAGGGTGTGAGGATTTAGTAGGACAGCAGGGTGCGGAGTGGCAAGAAGCTGGTTGACACTAGGGTAACTCAGTCGCTATGTATCAAGGAACACCAAGGCACAAGAGCAAAAATGAACTGCAAGAGAGTTGGTGGCGAAGAAAAGGGTGCTCTTTTAAATTTACTCTGTCCAGGTGCTCTGGCCAGCATGAGCCAGCTTTCGTGAATGGCTACGTTACTCTGTTTTTGTCACTGTCTTCGATATCTGAGTGTGTTTCTAACTATGGTGAAACTAAGCATTCTTTTCTTTCTTTTTTTTTTTTACTTAAAAACATTTTGTACTTTTATTCTAAAACGCATGAAAACATTTTTTATCTGTTGCTGTAACCTGTTCCTTTCTAAGAACCTGGGGGAATCTATCTGCCAGGGCTGTGGCCTCCCTGGAGCCTGTCCTCCAATGGAGGCCACTAGATTTCTAATGATCTCTACACAGAGGGTCCCTCTGCAGCAGCTGGGTTCTAGCAGCCCCCATGTTAGCCCATGGGCCCCACACGAGCCAATTAGGGCGCAGTGGGAATCAAGCTCCTTGCTCTTTGAGCACTGAGGGTTTCTACTAGGAGGTTTAGTCGCATTCCCTGTTGCGTAGAAGGGAGACTTCTCTCAGAAGACTTTGCCCCTGGGTGCTTGCCGTCACTATGGACAACCATGTTCGAAGCAGCAGGGCTGCAAGGCAAATGTGGGAAGGTGGAAAAGAACAAATACAAGGGATTTCAAGGAGTGAAATTACTTCCAGCTGGTGGGAGTCAGTCTACCGTTGCCTGTTGGCCCTGTTGGCAATTATTTATTATTTCGTATGTGCTTGCCGTGGAAAGATTTAAGAGGCGCGTTCACGTTCTGAGCCACCATCCTTGCTTCAGTTGAGAAACATTCCTGGGTTCACTTCTCTGGGACAAAGGACTTCCTCACGGAGCCTCATTGTGCTGCCGAGCCCTAACGCGTGTACTTTCTCCTCACCTCGTGGGTATGATAGTCAGGGTGAGACTACTGAGTCATGCATACTTTTGAATAACAGAAACTCGCAGAGCCCCGCCAGTTAGTTAAGTGGTGTTACCTGCTAACACGCGAATGCTGTGCAGTACTCTGGTTCTTAGCCGCGTGTGCTTGGACGCATACAAAGGCGTAATTCCGTTGAGTGTGGAGTGAGGGGGTGTCAGTTTTGTTCTGGTTGTTTATGACAGGGTCTTGGTAGGTAACCTTGGCCTGCCTGGAACCTGCAATATAGACCAGGCTGACCTCGAATGTGAAACAATCTTCCACCTTCTGCCTCTTAGGCCCTGGGCTTATCTCGGTGAGCCTCTGGCCCTAGAGAATCCATTTTTTTGAGAGCCCACAGGTAATGCCAGTGTGTGCCGAGTACAGTTTCCATATGGTTACTGCGTGGACCATGAAGTCTACTTGATCTTGTGTCTGTGACAATTACTGGGTCTTACAAGGTCTATTTTTCTTTACCTCTAAAACGAGAGCAACAGTTTCTACACAGAGGATCGCTATGAGGGTCATATGTGGTCACGTGCACAGTGTATACGATGGTGTTGTTGGCGTTTGTGGACCATCATCATTAACATTATTATAATCAGTATTAGTGTGGATACAACAAAATAGCCTACATCTAAGAGCTGCTTTTTTTTTTTTTTTTCCTTTTTTTTTTTCTTTCCGAGACAGGGTTTCTCTGTGTAGCCTTGGCTGTCCTGGACTCACTTTGTAGACCAGGCTGGCCTCGAACTCACAGCGATCCACCTGCCTCTGCTTCCCCAGTGCTGGGATTAAAGGCATGCGCCGCCACCGCCCGGCTAGGAGCTGCTTTTAGTAAGAATTCACATATAGAAACAATCTCTTGGATGTCTGTGGCTTATCAGGTGTTTCATATCTACCATGCAGCTTTAAGGAGGAGAAGAATCTTGATGTTGGGGTTGGGCAGTATCCGCCCACCCAGTACTGCCTACTCTGCCGAGGTTCGTAGAGCAGACTAAGGGAAGGGAGTGCAGAGACAGCATGCATCACGTTCTTAGCCCTCTGGCACAAGGAAATGTTGGCTGTTGGGTTGTGGTACTCCTGGGTAGCCTCCATCCATGGGAGGGGAGAGCTACCAGGGTATCAGCCTGCCTGCCTGAGGCCGAGCAGCTCTGATCTCAGGTGTGGATGGAGCCCAAGGCCAGTGGCTAGAATATCATTGCTTCGTGTGGCCAGACAGCTTGTGGAAACACAGTATTACAGAGTCTGCCCATTGCTCACACATACTTATTGAGAAGCCAAAAGCAATAAGCTTTGCTACTCGAAGAATACAGACAAGATTAACAATAAATGTAATTATCTACAATTTTTGTATTGTAGTTTTGATTGCTATGATTCACATAAGAATGTGTCTCTGTATAGCTTTTTTAAAAAAGATTTATTTATTTATTGGATTTTCGAGACAAGATTTCTCTATGTAGCCTTGACTGTCCTGGACTCACTTTGTAGACCAGGCTGGCCTCGAACTCACAGAGATCCGCCTACCTCTGCTTCCCGAGTGGATTTATTTATTTTTATGTGCATTGATGTTTTGCCTGCATGTATGTCTGTGAGAGGGTGCCAGATCCTCTGGAACTGGAGTTACAGACAGTTGTGAGCGGCCATGTAGGTACTGGGAATTGAACCTGGATCCTCTGAAAGAGCTGCCAGTGAGTGCTCTTAATTGCTGAGCCATCTGTCCAGCCCCTCTTTCTTTCTTTTTTTTTTTCCCCCAATGCTGAGAGTTGAACCTAGTGCATTGGACATGCTAGGTAAGACTACACTGAGCCCGATTATGTTACATATCTATCTATCTACCTACCTACCTACCTACCTACATTTGGTTTTTTGAGACAAGGTTTTTCTGTGTAGTCTTGGCTGTCTTGGAAGTCACTCTGTAGACTAGGCTAGCCTCAAACTCAGAGGTCTGCTTGCTTCTGCCTTCCGAGTGAGTGCTGGGACTAAAGGTGTGCCACCACCACCCATCCCAATTATATTAGTTTAAGTGAATGAAAATCTTCAAATCTTTTAATGATTTTGGTGGCACCCTGTGCACCTCAGAAATGCAGGGGTCCTCGGAGACCAGAAGAGCATGCTGGATCCCATGGAACTGGAATTAAAGATGGTTGTGAGCCACCATGTGTGTGCTGAGCCGTCTCTCAGCCCCTCCCTCTTTCTTTCCTTCCCTCCCTCCCCCTTCCTTTAATGTCACCACTCACATGTCCTTTAATTGGTTCATTTACTATCCATGCAACCCTGTGAGGTTCCTGTGTATGTGGAGTCTGAGGCCGAGCTAGTGACAGAGTTAATATTCAGACCCGGGCAGTCTTATTCTGAACCCAGGACCCTTAACTCTTAACTCTGTCACCAGCCTATGGTACACGACTCTCCCGGTCCCACATGATTGCCTGTATATAATCCTCCATCCTCTGCCTTCTCTTCCCCTGTATGGTGCCTTCTACACATGTGGTTCAGACATCCTGCTCCCACCCCTCCCCCCACGACCTGTGGATCCTGAGAGGGAGGTAGAACAGTGGAAGAGACCTCAGGTGACAGTCAGGACAGATTCTCCGAAGGCAGCTTCAGTGAGCCTGCTCCTTTAATGGGGAGAACAAAGGCTGCTTAAATCTTTGGGGAGTGGGTAGGGATTTTTGGGGCAAGTGTACATCATTGGCAATGCCAAGGTACTGGGGATGCCTCATTTGCATAAGGAGGCATTCCAGGTGCTGCTGGGCATGACCTTGTAAGGTAAGAAGAAGTTTAATGTGGCTGCCAGGCTACCTGACCTCCTCTGGTGGGCAAAGATGGGGGCACAGGGCTATGTGCGCTGGGACACACAGGACAGGATCAAGGTGGGTGGTGGGTAGAGAGCCATCTTACTCCATCCGATCTCAGGGTGAGATTTCTGGGCTTTGGACACACCTCCACCCTACTCTTGCTCCAGGTGGGCTCCCCTAGTTCCACAGCTCCCTGGCCCCGCATACAGATTTTTCAGATCAGTTACAAATCCTTAAGAAGACAGAAACACTAGGCTTCGTTACTATTCCCTAACAGAGCATCGGCAGAGTAAGTGGGTGGCATTAAGGAAGCATGGCTCACGGTGTGAGAACGCACTCCTACACATGCAAATGCTCCTCCCTGCTTTCATGGCTCGGTCCTCTCTGTCAGCTTCTGTCACAGTTCGCTTGGGCCTCACCTGTGCTTGGTTTCTGCTTCGTCCTGTATTGCAGGCTCTTCAAAGCATCGCTTTTTTAAAACCTCCATTTTTATACTTACTCCCTTGAAATGGTTGTTCGTTTATTAACGTCCGTCAAGTGGTGGTAGATTTCTTACCCTGTCAGAGTTGAGGTGAATGACTTTTCCGTCAAGTCAAAACAGATTCTTGTTTTGCAGAAAACTCTGATTTTTAAGATGCTGGGAAAAACAGTTCAACCTAAAACTGGACTTTTACCATGAGTGATTTGTGTAAAGTGTCGTTCATTGTCGTGGGTAACGTCAGCTGCAGAGAATCCTTATATCCAAGATAGGAAATAGTTCTGATAAGTCATAGGATTTGTGTTCTCTGCTGTAATCTTACTACAGCAGGTGGGTAGACCCCTAAAATGAGGCAAATAGGGACAACACAGGCCAGCAGCCAGGAGCATCCTGTGGGAGCATGCTGCAGTTAAGACCCAGGCCTGGGGACCCCACTACAAGCCTAGAATAAGAAAAGCCCAGGAATACAAGTTATTTTTAGGAAACAAGGCCAACCTACTTCCTCCCATTCATGGTGATGTATGAACGGGGGAAGAGGCAGAGGACAGACCCCAGGCCCAATCGAGAGTCTTGTCCAGCCTGGTGGGCTCTCCTTTAGATCAGTCAAAGCTACTCCTTCGCTGAGAGCTTTTTCTTTCACTTAATTCACTTTCTCCACTCATCCGCTGTGGTCCATGTGCCTCATCCTTGCGCCTGAGAGGCAAGGACTGAGCCAGGAGCTCTGTAGCAATGCCTGCGTCTTCTTCCCATGAGTGTGAAGGCTTAACCCGTGGCTGAGAAGGGATGCACAGCCTGAGAGAGGCACGAGCCTCTCCTGCCACGGACTTGGACCACAACCAGTTCTGTCAGGGAAATGGAGCCAGAAGGAAGTGGTGCATGAAATGGGAGTTCAAATCCAGTTTTCTAGACCAGTAGAGTAAATGATAACTTTCAGTCAGTTGATTTTTACATACTTTAATTTTTCTTACACAGATAATATATGTTCCTTCAAAATATCTTCTTCCTCCTCCTTCTCCTCCTCCTCTTCCTCCTCCTCAGCAGCAGCAGCATTATATTGTGCTGAGAATCAAACCCAGGGCCTTCAGCATGCTAAGCACTGGCTGTGTTGTGGCCCTGCAGCCCTCCTTGTAGCGTTCTAAAGTTTGGGTGTATCTAATTAGTCCCCCATTGGCTGGTCACAATCACTCATTAGAGCATGTATTGTTAGTCAGCGAGTTGGTCAGCTCACCTGTAAGCGTTTGAATGATGCCTGAACAACCAGCCATTTTGTTCTGTGGTACAATACATGTCACCATCTACTGGTGGCCCTGCATAGACCAATGGGTAGCTGGTTGAACTTCTTGGGTTTTGTTATTTCCAATGACCTCAGCCCATTTCTTAAACATGCCAGACATTTTCTTGTGTAAGTTGAGCAAGGAATTTGGACCTGCAGAGGTCAAAGGGAGCAGACCGATTGGGAGTGATACACCGTTGAAGTGTTACATTAGCCATCAGGTGATGCTCAGGAAACCTTGGGTCTCCCTTCCCCCAGCGGAGGAGATTTGCATCCCACAGAACCTTGGGAAAACATGTACCCTAGCTATTTACTCTCTGGGAACGTAAACAGTGAGATCTGTGTCTTGACCACAATAGTCGTGTGTTGTGGAGCCGGGTCGTGAAATAATGGAGGCAGTCAGATCAGCCTCGGGTGGAGGAGGAAGGAAGCAGTCGCCTCTTAAACAGGCCGCATCCCATCAACACGCCACCCCTCTCTCCCCCACCTGACCCCCCCCCCCCCATTGGGTATCCAACTAGGCAGGCGGGTGGTGTGACTTCCAGGACATTCTATGATAATGGGTTGGTCACCAAAAGGTTGACTGTCAGAAGAAAGAGAAGAGTAAACCAGTTCACGTTGCTGGATCTCAGACAGTAAGCCGAGGAACATTAAGATAAGTTTTCGGAGGTGCCAAGATTCCTGATTATACTTTTGAGAACCTAGAAAAAGGCAGAATAGTTGAAGACCTTTTAAAGGCTTTAAAAATGAGTAAGGAGGTTTACTTTAGCCAGTGTCTCTGTGTGTCCATTACAGCTGGGATCTGATTACCATGCATACGGTGCTAAAGAGAAAACCCAGAATAGAAGTTTTAAATGATACTGGGTTTTTATAATAAAATCTCACATTGTCCTTTCCCCTAGAGTTAGCATTGCTTATTTTCAAAATTCACACTTTGTTTGAGACAAACCAAAAAATTAGGTTGCGGGTGTATGGAGCTTCTGGTAGTGTAGATTTGAGAGCTAGAAAGGTTATTTTTTAGGCAGTATAATCCCTTCCTCCCTTAATCTGTTTTTGAAGAGGAGCTAGAATCAGAAAAACAAAACAAAACAAACAAACAACCAAAAACCAAAAACCAAAAACCTCTCCTGATTAAATAAAGAACTGCTAATATTATGATCTTATTTTAATCAGACAGTTCCTTTGTGTTGATTTATTTTATGTATATGAGTGCTCTGTTTTCATGCACACCTGAAGAGAGAATCAGATTCCACTATAGATGGCTGTGAGCCACCATGTGGTTGTTGGGAATTGAACTCAGGACCTCTGGAAGAGCAGCCAGTTCTCTTAACCTTTGAGCCATCTCTCCAGCCCTATGTGTAGAAAGCTTTAATTGATCACCTCCATTTGCTATGATCAAACAATTTACTTTCCCCCTTGGAGCCTGGGAGAAGTTTTATTCACCAAGAGGCAAGCATTCAGCCATTGTGGGGTAGTCTCAGCCACACATGTGGCTCTCTGTCACTTTTTTTTTTTTTTGAGACAGGGTTTCTCTGTGTAGACCTGGCTGTCCTAGACTCACTTTGTAGACCACGCTGGCTTTGAACTCACAGCAATCTGCCTGCCTCTGCCTCCCGAGTGCTGGTGTTAAAGGCGTGCACTACCACGGCCAGCTTCTCTGTCACATTTTGAAAATTAGTTTTAATTTGTTCAGATCACAAATTATTATGTACCTGCTAGATGAGGGGGTGGCTCAGTGGAATCTCTGGTTCCCACATGAAAGCCTGGCGTAGCCTTGCATGCCTGTGACCCTAGCATTGCCTGGTGAAGACTGGCAGATCCCAGAGGCTTGCTGGCTGGCCAGCCTGACATCAACAGTGAGCTTCAGGTTCAGTGAGAAACCATGTCCCAAATAAGAGTAGACTAGAGGGTAGCACCGGATGGCTTCCTTCGGCCTACATACACACACACACACACACACACACACACACACACACACACACACTCATACACCTCAAACATACATAAGTTTTGAAAAGACAAAAAGAAATATGTATAAACAGTTGACTTTTCTCCTCCCTCCCTCCCTCCTAAAGATAATCAATATGAGCAGTGCTGGCTGATGCTTCCTCTCTGCTTATATAGCTATTGATAACCACATTCCCACAAATAGCCGTTAGTACTAAAAGTGGCATTCTACATGCTAGTCTGGGATTAAACCCAGGACCTCAAACATGGCAAGGCCAGTGAGCTCTACCCTCAGCTCCACATAGTAAAACATCCCAGACATTCCCTACAGGTAAAACAGAACAGCTCAGTCACAGAACAGCTGTTCAGTGTTCTGTTACTTATTTCCCCATTCAGACTGCTTCACGGTTTCTTCTGCAGCAGTAGTTCTGTGCCCGTGCTCCGCACGTGTGTGTATGTGTGTGTGTGTGTGTGTGTGTGTGTGTGTATGTGTGTGTGTGTGTGTGTGAACATGCTAACACAGAGACGCTTTTGTTTGTGTGTGTTGCCCCTGGTGAAGTGGTATTGCTTTCTGAAAGCTGTAGCAACTCACAGTCTCACTAACACTATTTGAACGTTTGTTTCCCTACATTCATTTTGAGATACAAACTTGCTAGTCTCCTTTTCCTGGTCTGTTTCAAAGGATCCCCTGTGGAACCCTTGTCAGTGCCTCTGTCCGAAGGGGGAAAAAAAAAAACACTCATTTGAATTATTCATGCCTCATCTTTTTCTCAGTTTCTTAAATGTATATATGTTTGTCTTCTAGAACCAGAAAAGAAAAATTTGGGCCTAATCTCACAACGCTTAACTGTTCTGTGCTAGATGAAAACAGAACACTTAATTTCTATTTGTAATAAAGCAAACAGAGACCTTTCAACCCTGATTTTCTCCTTCTAAACTTATATTATTTAAGATGTTGCCTCAGGAAATATAAATTGCTTTACTGGGAAGAAACTTAACCAAATACAAAGTTGGGAATACTCAAGGAGTCTTAAACCTACAGAGCTAAACGAGTATCCCTCTTGAATCCAGGGCTCTGAAGACAAAGCTTCTTTGAAACCATTCGTTGTGGGCTCTGCAGGAGTTACACACAGAGGAAAAAGTGAGTCATAGCAGCTAGAGATTGAAACCTGCATTGCTAGTGAAAGCCCCGCCCTCCTTGCTCCTGCTTATTTTCCTGGGAGGTGAGACCAGATTCCACTTCCTCTGTCCTTGTACTTGCTGAGTTCATTATAAAATTATTTGTATATAACCCCAGCAGTACACTGGCTAATCAGAAACAGCTGGACAACTGCAGTCGTTTATGCGAACAGAATAACTAAATCAATCAGCAAGATTTTTTTTTTTTGCTTTGAGTAGGTCAGGCCAACATTGTGTAGCCCAGAATAACAACGTTTTGTAACTAACCTTACACAGGGGCGGGCGTTGGGGTGGGGGTGGGGGGAGCATTGGGGCGGCAGAAATTAGAATTAAAAATGAGGAAACACTGTGGGGCCTTGATAGCCGGCAGCCGGGGTAAAGTGGTCCTGTGTCTTTAATGTTAATTACTGCTTAAAAGGCTAGGAAGATTCCTAAAGGGACATCCTGTTTCAAATAAAGACTCTTCTCTAAGGGCTGGGTCCCCAGAGTAAGGCTGATTGTCCTCGTCAGTGTCCCCAAAGAGAAGTCTGTCCATTCTGCCAAACTCCCAGGGCTGACACCAGTCCGGGGCCTCATGCTAGGACAGTGCTGTAGACCATGCAAACTGACATGCCTGCCTGCAGAGATCTAGAGCACATCAGGCACGGGACATCTGTTTCCTAGGAACCCTGAAGCTAAAGTCCTATTGTGAGGAAGAGAACTCCTCTTATCCTTATACCCTTGTGCTGAGCCCCACAGGCCCACAGCAGCTGGGTGAGTACACACAATGTGGCCCTTCTTCTATGGCTCCAAGTAGTCAGTGTTAATGGAGACTCCAGTACTGTAAGACGGAAGGGATGGGAAATCTCTGCGCTCAGGGATCCTGTCCCTGCGTGGTCACCTACCTGTCTGCCCCGAACTGACCAGAGTTCTAAGCTTGGACTGGAGAGTGAGCGCCTGGTTGGCTCTGAGGTGGCACTAACCTTGGCAGTAGCCATATTGGATTTTAGCCACTGGGTTGTATAGGGAAAGACCTTTCTACCCACATTCTCTTGCTACAGAACACAGTCCAGACACAGAGATGTATAAAACCTTGCGTTTTCTTGAGGCCTCTGTGCTGGTACCTAACAGGCAAATGCTCTCTTTGCCCACTGTCTCTCTGCCTCTGGTCCTTTCTTCCCACCAATCTTCAGAGCTAGTGCAGACCCTGGAAATTTGTGCTGTTCTCAGATTAAGATTCAATGACCAACTGGCTCGTTGGCTCAATCCCTTTCATACCCTTTGTTAAAGGCAGCGATGGAGGGAATGGGGGGGGGGGGGGGTGGGGGGGGCAGGGCGGCGCAAGGGGATTCTAGAAGAGCACGATCGCTCACGAGACAGAAGGGGAGGTCAAGAATCTAGGAAGATAAAAGGTCAGGTCTCTGTGCTAGGACAGACTACTCAGGGACAGCTCTCAACAAGCAGCACGGTTGGTACTGTAACTGTCAGTCAGATCTCAGGAACTCAGAGGTTTGCTGTGATTCCCCCCCCCCCCCTTTTTTTTTTTTTGTGCTAAGTAATAGGTAAGGAAAAGAAGCACTTCCACCACACTTCTCGCCGAGCTAAGATAATATATGAATATATGTGTGACACGAAAAGATCAAGTTAGAGTTTAGACAGCAACTAGAAATCTTCATTTATACTGTGTGTGTTTGCCTGAAGAAAAAACATTAGCTGAAACCATGATCTTCCTACAACGAGGAGGCTTTTAAGTAATATTACTCTTTAAAAACATTTAATAATTGTATCATATTGTTATATATACTATATGCTACAGTAATATTACTTTCTTTTGAGATGGGCTCTCAGTCACCCTGGCTGTCCTGGAACTTGCTATGTAGACCAGGCTGGCCTTGAACTCACAGATTCTCCAGCCTCTGCCTCCCAAATGCTGGGGTTAAAGGTAGGTATGTGCCACTATGCTTGGCTTATAATATTACTTTTTAATAATATTACTAGTGGAGATGAAACGACCTAAGTGCATGGCAGATTTTGTGTTACAGTAAAAATCAAAATCACACTCACGAGGCCAGCCTGCTACAGAGTGAGTCCAGGACAGCCAAGGCTACACAGAGAAACACTGTCTCGAAAAACAAAAATAAAAACAACAACAACAAAAAAAATCACACTCACTGTGCACACACATGTCCTTTGTTACCTACCTTTGTCTGCACACGAACATACAACCTGAAACCCTCTTCCACGCCATGTGTGCGCACCGTCACATAAGGCGTATCACTTTAAGAAGCACTTTGGCTGTAATTAGGAAGCACCAATTCCACACTTCCTTGGACAGCCCCATGAATTGCTGCATCTCTCGCTCAATGTGTGGACTTCGTAGACGCAAGACGTTCCTTCCTGATGAGTGCTCTGTAGTGTCCCAGACTAAACCCCACATGCAGGTGGCTGTGTGTGCTGAGGAGGACGGTTACCAGCTAGAGGGGACTCCTGACAGTCGATAAGAATACCCACCATGTGGGCCAACTTCACTGAGAATTCTGCCCTGTGGCCTTTGCTTGTGATTCTTAGTTACGGTCTGAGGGGACAACACGCCGCTGTTTTGGCTCAGCTCGGACTAGCCTGGATGGCAGGTGGCCAGTAAGAACTGAGCACTGTGCTTGAGATCTCAGGATTGGAGCTGGCAGGACTTGGCTTCCAGATGTGCACGGGAAAGGCCCCTCTCTGCACACAGAGATGAGAGAAACCAGGAGGTCCCTGGTGATGGAGAAGGTGCAGTCGAGCAATGAAAGAAGCAGAGAAGCCAGGTGCTTCTGAGCTTCAAGGAGAGGCCCAGCAGGGCAGGCAATGGGAGAAGAGCAGTGCCCAAATCTTCCTCAACAGGGATGGGAAGCCCCTTGTAACTAACTGAGCTTGCTGGTGGTGGGGAGTGCCTTGAACTGGTGACCTGAACTAGGCCCGCTGTGGGTTAGAAGGAAACACTCATTTGAGGATGCCCATCTCATGATGACGGTCTCATTCTTGGGGTAGGAGGCTCCTTCTTCCTCCTTGCCTTGCAAGTCCCTCGTCATCTTTGTGTTTTGTAGCCTGCACATTCCTTTCCCCAAGCATTTCCATTGCCTTAGCGTGATTTGGAGAGCCGGCAACTGGTCTCTCAGCTCCTGGCAGGTGGTTTGGATCCAGCGTTAACTTTGCTCCGATCAGCTGTGTTAACACCTGCCGCTTATCGCAGACAGTCTGAACACCCCCAAGGGAGCTGCAGTCAGTCCCTGACCTGTGCTCTTCCTGGGGCATTGTAAGATCTGCGCACACAGTATTGAAGTAAAAAAAAAAAAAAAAAAAAAAAAAAAATGGCGACGTCTGTAACATTCTAGGATGTTAGTGGTGGCAGTCCATCCGATTTTGGTTTGTCATTTGGCAGGTAGAGAAGTCAGGTGTCCCAGACCAGTGGCCAGGTGGTTCCAGAGTTGAGACAAGAGCATGGAGCTGCTGAATTCTAGTCCAGTCTCTCCCTACTGCCTGAGTTTGCTTAGGATATCATAAATGAAGTTCTTATTAAATTACAGGAGAAAAAAATTTTTTTTCTTTACTGGGCAGGATCAAGGTTGTCATATTCCTAAAGATGGGTGCTTGGAAACCCGTCACGTCAGAATGATGTGAGCACAGGTGGCATCCAACAGCCCCTGAACCGCGGAATCCATGCAACGCAGCTCTCTCTGGCCCAGTTAGTCGTTTAGGAGGTGATGAGGTTAAACTGGCTCGATTCATAGCGGTTCAGTGATGCAGCAGGGACAAGAGGGAAATGGCCACTTCCTTCCTGCAAGGAGAACTGTATCTCAAACCCAGCTGTGGCCCACTGGCCTTGGGGCTGGAGAGGCCAGCACATTCTGAGTTCTTGCCAGGCTCCAGGAGGGAGGGAGCTTGAAGCCTTTCCCTGGGAGGCCTCGCTACCAGGTGTTCTACCCTACCCAGCGCTCGGTCAGGACCAGGACGCCCCCTCTTGGCTCATACCAACAAGATGACTACAGAACACCCTAGCACCTGTAGAACTGATGGCTTGGGGAGCCTCGGGCCATGGAGGGGAGTTCAGTGCCTTATCAGATAAGATAGGGTGCAGCTGAAGGACCTCAGCACAGTCCCCCAGGCAGTGGGGTGGGGGTGAGGAGCTGGTAAAGTACCACTGGTCTGCGGCTTATCTCAGCCCTGATTCAGCACACTTCTCTCCACGGGAAGAGAGAGAGAGAGAGCATTGGGGGAACTGAAAGGGCAAGGCCAGGAGAAGCGATGAGAAAGGAACTCCCAAAGCTCCTGCAGAACACGCATGCACGTTGTAGGCTGTGTGAAAAAAATGGTCCCTTCCGTTCCACCCTCCTCCCATCAGGCCTGCAGCACTGCAGTGATGATGTCTCTGCTGGAAGGCGCTCCCTGGCCACTCTGTCAGTGCCAGAAAGAGACAAAACAAACCGTTCCCCAAGAGCAGGTCAAATGAAGTCAGGCCCACTCTCTACCTGTCTGATGTGGGGTCCAGCTTCAAACCCGTGGGTCATTTATTGTTCTTGATCAGCAGGCAAGAGAATTGAGGGGCTGGCCTGCCTCCCTCCTTTCCTTCCTTCTCTTCCTCTTTCCCTCCCTCCCTCCCTTCCTCTTTCCTTTCCTTCCTTCCTTCCTTGGTATGTGTGTGGAGGGCTGCACATGTTTGTATGTTTGTGGAGGCCATAGGTCAGCGTTGGCAGCTGTTTCTCAGGACAGGCATTATCCACCTGGCTTTTTGAGACAGAGTCTCTCTCATTAGAACCTTGAGCTTGCCAATTAAACTAGGCTGGCCAGGTGGGAGCCTTCTGTCTCCCTCTCCGACACTGGGGTTAGAAGTGCTGATTCAAGCCTGGCCTTGTATGTCGGTTCTGGGGGGTATAACTTGGAGCCTCATTTTGTGTAGCAGGCATTGTGTAGACTGAGCTGTCTCTCCCAGTTTTTCTGGTGTGACCTGAATCATTCTAAAATTCAGGAATTGGGGGTGGAGGTAGGATTCTGATTTAGAAGTTTCCAATGTCCAGGGTTTTCTAGCTGCCTTGTCATCGATAGAGTGACACTTTAGCACCCCTTCCCCCTCTCCCTGCTGTTGAGTGTGTCACTGTGTCATGTCAGCTGGAGTTCTGTGAAGTTAGGCCTCTGGGTATGCGCAGCCTGCTGTCTTAGAACTGGAAGTTGCAGGAAATGGCTTCAGCCATTCTTCTAAACAGCAGAGAAGAAGCCTGCCAGGAGGGGCCTTGTACTCAGCGACCTCCATCTTCTCCTGTCCTGGCCCAGCATAGGTAAGGGAGCACCCTTGATGCCAGTCATGGCTTGCTTGCCTCGAGAGCCAAGTGTGCAGTAGCTGACCTTCCTGCATAAAGCGGCCCAGAGACTCCCTCCTTTATTTTCCCAAGAGCTCCTTCAAAAAGGCCCACAGGAGAACAGCTTTAGGGATACACTCAGGCCTAACTTGAGCCCTTTGAGCAAGGGTTTGCAGTGTGTTGGTTCTAGAGGTTGGGGAAGCAGATGTGGCGGTCACTTCAACTCTTCCGGAGTCAAAATGTTTTTTAGAGAACATGCTAATGTAAGAATCTGTAAGGGGAAGCCAGGAGTGGTGGCACACGCCTTTTCCCCCAGCACTCCGGAGGCAGAGGCAGATGGATCACTGTGAATTCAAGGCCAGCCTGGTCTACAAAGCGAGTTCAGGACAGTCAGGGCTACTGACTGTCATAGAAAGACCGTCTCAAAAAAAACAAAAAGCAAACAAACAAAAAAACCAAAAACCACCACAACAAAAAAACCCACAAAGAAACCACCCAAGACAAAAAACAAAACAAACAAAGAATCTATAAGCTAAAACAAGAAAAAAGGAGTGTATGACGCCTGCTTGAAGTAAGGCTCTTGCCTACACATGATAGACATACAGGGGACAGTGGGTCAGTGTCTGAAAAAAGGGTCTCTGTAAGCACAGTCTAGTGTGTAAAGAAACAAAGTCTGAACCGGTGCTTTGAAACCTGCTTTGGCTGTGGTCCAGAGTAAAAGATACATTTTCTATTGAAGTTGGGTAGATGGTGGGTGGATGGATGGTAGATGGATGGATGGATGGGTGGGTGGGTGGATGATACATGGATGGGTGGCTGGCTGGATGGATAAACAGATGGATGGGTGGATGAATGGATAGATGAGGTGGGTGGATAGATGGATGGATGGATAAATGGATGGATGGATGATGGATAAATGGATGGATGGATAGATGGATGAGGTAGGTGGGTGGGTGGATGGACGAATGGACAGAAAAAGAAGTTTTATTTAAAAATTCCTGTGTTTACCAAATACAATACACTTTCTATTTTGGCCTGTTTTTATTTAGTATTTTGCTGATTTGACTGAGGTAGCCAGGCTTGGAAGCAGGTAAGTGCCTTCAACTTCTAGCCTCTTTTTAAAATGAAAAAAAAAAAAAAAAAAAAAAAAATGCTGGGTCTAGCAAAACGACTTTTGGGTAAAGGTTCTTGGCATTCAAGTCTGGTGACCTGAGTTCAGCCATTGGTACACACCTGAAAGCGGAAGGAGAAAATCAACTCCACAGAGCTGACCTCTGACTCAATAATAGAAAAGACAAGAAAAACTGGGTGAAATCTACTAGGGGATGGGCCCGAACTTGCTGTGTGTGTGTGTGGGGGGTGGGTGGGTGGAAAGCCAATTTGAACAAGCATTTGTCAGGCAGATATGAACCAGCCTCATGAAGTTTTGGCAGATTTCTTCAGGATCCAGCAACCAGGCTATGTGGTACTGGATGAGGCTTGCATCTCTCTTGTGAGGAGGTGGTGATGGAGCACTAAGTGGGGGAGTGGAAGGGATAGGGTGACAGATGAATTCCTGCTGAACCTCCATTCTATTGGGACAGGAAACACTTGCTTGTCTGAGTTTTGTTTTCCTGATGCAAACAAACAAACAAACAAAAGACATGGAGCCTGTTCATAGTTCACAGCTGCCTGAGGTCTAATGGGTGTGTGATGATCGCCATCGTATTACAGCTAAAAATAGCATGATTTTACAGTGAAATAGAAACATAAATGATGCTTTATTCAGAGCCTCCTAGGAGGAACCATGTGATAGGGCGCAGGCTGTGCTCTATCTTTAGTTCCATATCTTACGCAGCTATTCTATGTTTATTGAGTGGCCCTGTTGTGCTGGGGATGTGTCTCAGTGGAAAAGTGCCTGAACTGCACGTCTGAGGCGCTGGGTTGCACACTCAGTACCTCAAGCATCCCACACACAGAGAAGAAAAAGAAGAAGAGGACATGTTCTTTACAACTTTCAACTACTGTAGCAGGTAGCAGTGCTGCTAAGGAAGTGTTATTTGAAGGGCGCTTTGGCAGCTCTTGATAGGGACAAGAGTTTGGGTTACATAACAGAACTACCCAACCTCCTTCAGGCTGCAGGTCCCTCTGCAGGGCAAACCGGAAAAGCCCCAGGGTTGTCTGGGCTTGGGGCCCGCGAACTCTGACTCTTAGATTGGTGATGAGAAGTGGGTGGGACAGATCCACCTTTGGTAAGCTTAGCCATTGGGGAATTTGTATGAATTAGGTAACATAGGTTTTCTTTTCTCTCTCCTCCTCCTTCCTCCTCCTCCCTCTCTGAGTGTGTGTGGGGGTGGGGTGGGAGGGGGGCATCACAGTCTGAGCTGAGCTTCCCCTCCAAGGTCAGCATTCCAGATTATCTGACTGACTCAGGCTGGGTTATATGCGGCAGATTTCCGTGGGGGAAAAAAAAAAAAAGGTCGCTCCTTGATTCACCTGGGGCCTTTGATCTGCATCTAGGCCCTCCCTAGCACTAATGGGGCATCCAGGCTGAGGAGTCAAGGGCGGTGGAGACCCTGGTGCAGTCCCATGCAAAACTGAGTGCAGTCCTTTGCGCCCCGCCTCCTCCCTGCAAGGTGCCTCTCCATGAGTGAGTTCTGCTCAGCTAATGGCAGTAAAGCCTTAGAGTCTCGTGCTTCGGGCTCCAGTTAGCCACTGTGTCACAACACTGTGGGAGGGGGGTAGAGAGAGAGAGAGGAAGGGAGGGAGGGAGGAAGGAAGAGAGAGAGAGAGAGAGAGAGAGAGAGAGAGAGAGAGAGAGAGAGAGAGGAGATATGGAGGGAGAGAGAGAGAGCTAGAGGGAGAGAGGAGAGATTTTTCTGGTCCTTTTTCCAGCTATGACTTTGCCTCAGTTTCCTCATCCATAAACTGGGGAGGTTGGAGGTGTGTGTGTGTGTGTGTGTGTGTGTGTGTGTGTGTGTGTGTGTGTGTGTGTGTGTGATCTCAGTTCAAACGCCTCTGGCTCTCTTTCTGGCCTGAGAAGTGTTTTCTGGCAGGAAGGAGCAGCTGCCCAAAGTTTCCTTTCCAGGCAGTTAGTGAGGACATTCTTTCCTGTGCCTGCATATGGAAGCAATTTCTAGATTAGCCAAGGCACTAGGGCTGCTGAGCTCGCCGAAGCAGAGGAGCTGGGTGGTGGTTAGTGGAAAAAGAGAAAAAGCTGGTATGCGTTTTCCACCGAAGTGGCCTTGCTGTATGGAATCCAGAGCTCCTAAGCTCTGCTTTCCGTGCTCAGGCAGGGCAGGGCTGGCGTAGTTCACAGTAAAACCTTAATAAACAAAACGAATACGTAGCTTGCAGCTTGTCCTGTCCCTGGAGGGTCAAGACTGGGGGACTAAGGGGACCATGAATTCCTGAGTTTTGTTTCCACTGTTTATTATCCCCTTTCTCACTGATCTATTGAAAAACGAGGGCTGTAAAGGAATTGCCCGTGCTGTTCTCTGAAGTGAAGTGGGCAACATCAACGCAAGCTTGGAGGGGAAATGGCTTTTATTATTTTATTTATCCTCCGTCAGGCAAACCCTTTGTATTAGTGCATGTCCTTCTGTGCTCCTTGGGGCTGGCAGTGATTGTCACACGAATCTGTGCACTTGGCTCTGTACGCAGGCCACGAGAGGGAGTTTTTTCTAGCATACTGCTTTACTCACAAGCCCTATTTGTTACCCTGGTCCCATAAATGGTCCTGAAGACTTTACATATTTCTCCCACCTCTCTGCTTTTGACCCTAATTCCTGAGGTTACTGAAGAGGATGTACTGGCCGGGAAATAGCTCTCACTGCACTTCAAGCTGCCCCTGATTCCTCTACTATCCGACCCCCCACTGATGGGAAGGTTAAGGTTAATTTTGTTGAGCAGAGATGTTTTTCGTAGACATGAGATCAGAGCAGCTAATAATATGTATATGTTTACCAACACCCATTAAAGGTATTGAACTAATGTCCTCCTAAAAACAACTATTTCTTCCAAATCCTTTCTGGAAAAATCTTCCAAAATCAAGACAGCCACAATCCTTTTGGCTGATGGATGCCAGAGGCTTCTTAGCAGGGAACACATTCTTTATTTGTTTTGTTTCCGGGTCTGCGGTGCAGAACCTTCTGGCCCAAGCACCCTACTATTCCCGTCAGAGGGAGCATGTTTACAGTGAGCTCACTGAGTCTGGGTTGCTACCCTGGAGGGCTAGAGGGATTTAACCACAGGGCAGCAGAACCAGCCGGTCCTCGCCTCCAGACACTCAGAGTCAGCGGAGGTTTGATGTGCGTGGATTTCCTCACGAACATGAGAGTTCCACATCTGTAGAGCTGTTAGATTCTCTGCAGTGCGGAGTAGAGGCTGCCCAGTTCCGGCTTCCTGCCTTCCTGAGGCTTCCAGCTGACCTACCATCCAGCAGACAGAAGTGGCCCCCATTTCTGTCTGTCACTGGTTGTGGAAGGTGATCTGGGTGAGAGAAGGTTCTCCATGTCTCAGGGAGACTCACTTTCATTCCAGGACATACATACATATCTTGCCGCTTCTGGGCTTGAGACAGCCACGGCCATCCAGACAGCGCATGCGCGCGCGCGCACACACACACACACACACACACACACACACACACACACACACGGATGGACCCCGATGGAGCTGAGCCCAGCACACCAGGCAGCCACCTTGCCCTTCCTTACCTGTCTACACAGCCACCATTTGCTTCCAGTATTTGTTCAATGAGCATTTGTTGAGCACTTACCGTGGAGGCTTAAGGCAAGATCACTGCCTCCACAGAGTTTATGTTCTGTGAGGGAGAGCGAGCCAGAAAACACATAACTTAGGTAAATTAAGATAGAGATTAGCTGACCAGATGATTGGTTAGAGCTATGTTTCTCAACCTTTGAGTCACAACCCCTTTGGAGGTCCAACAACCCTTTCACAGGGGTCACCTAAGACTATGGTAAAATACAAATATTTATACTACGATTCATAACAGCAAATTCATAGTTATGAAGTAGCAGTGAGAATATTTTTATGGTTGGGCGGTCACCATAACATGAGGAGCTATATTAAAGTGCTGCAGTGTTAGGAAGGTTGAGAGCCACTGGGTTAGAGAGTGACGGAGCTACTGTTTGAGATACAGCTGACCAGGAAACTCCATCAAAAGATGTGACTGAAGACTTGAGATAGGAGTGACCAGAGAGACCAGACACATGACATCTGGGGAACATATGTGTCAGGCAGAGGGAATGCCATATGCAAAGGTCCTGAGGTGAGAATAAGCTGGGCGCAGCCCAGAATAAGAAAGAGGGAGTGTGGGCTAGTGGAAGAGGAGTTCAGGGCCAAGTCAGAGGTGTGGGCATGGAGAGATCTGAGGCCCACAGTCGGTGGCGCGATATGTTTTAATAAACATAAACATAGTAAGTCGCTGGTACTTCGGGCCCTCCACTGCCCAGCTCTAATGATAGCCCCACGCTCTACTACAAACTTGCTGTGTCAGAGTGCCCCTCAGCCTCCATTAGCCACCCACCCACCCACCTAACACTTACTAAATAAAGTCATGTGAGAAGCCACAGCCTAGACGTGATCAAGTAAGGAGAATAAGTATCTGTTCCTGCTCCACACCAAGCCCCTTGCCTTCTGGAGTGGCCAACATTTCTTCTATTACAAAACTCCACCTCTCCTATGCCAAGCTGTAGTAGGACGGCGCAGTGGTTTTTCTCCCGACCCCAAGCTCCCAGAATAACAACTCATGAGACTGGAAATATACATACATACGTATATATATACACACACACAAATACCTAGGCCATATCTAAGCTCTTCTCTGACTAGCTCATAACTTAAAATAAGTCATTATGCTAATCTCCATCTTACCCGGGCGCAGGCACCACGCCTCCGCCCTCACTTCATGCCGGCTCAATCCTCTGCATCACTGTCTATCTTAGAATCCTTTCTGACTGGCAGATGTTCCATCTCCTACCTCATGCCTCAGATATAGACCATCAGATTTATTATTGGCAAGTGCTCCATCCACACAATACACAAGATATTCCTTCTACACCAGGCTTTTCCCTTTCCTACAAGGTGAACACTGTGCTTGGTTCCTTTTCTCTGCCCTTCTGCTCTGTCCTCTGCCTGAAGTTACTCTAAAGAAAGTTACAGGATACATCTTCCATTCTCTGGCGTCCCTGAATCAGCAACTGAGAAGGTATCTTGTCAAAAAGCTTGATTATCCAGGAGAAGAAAGGGGCATACGTGCATGTGTGCATTCGTGCATGTCCATACAGAGGTCAGAGATCAACACTGGGCAACACTTCCTCTATCACTCTCCACTGTTTGTTTACTTATTTGTTTTTGTTTTGTTTTGCGATAGTGTGTGGACCCATAGTTCAGCTCCATGAGACTAGCTGGCCAGGAAGCTCTAGGTATCTACCTATCTTAACAACCCACCCACACAATTTTTTACATGTATGTTAGGGATCTGAACTCGGGTCCTCATGCTTGCATGGAATGCCATCTCTCGGACCTCTCCTACCCGTCCTCCTCTTCCTCCTACTTCTCTTCTTTTAGTTTTTTTTTTTAAGACAGGGTTTCTCTATGTAGCCCTGGCTGTCCTAAATCTTGCTCTGTAGACCAGGCTGGCCTTAACTCAGAAGTTCTGCCTGCCTGAGCCTCCAGAGTGCCACCACAGCCTGCTGTGTACTTCCGACTTCAGACACTAGTGTTTTCTCTTGGCCATGTGTAATAGGGGCGTATGCCCAATCTTAGCAGTGGACAGACACAGGTGTTTATGCTTGAGGTCTCTCTCCTCTCGCTTGGGATCTGGAGCTTTGCAAACACAGAGACAGATCTTTTTCTTCTCATACATGCAGCAGCATTTGAGCTGCCAGGATCTTTCCAAAATCTACTTTTTTGCTCAAAGTCTCCAATATATAAAATATGTTAATTTGAGATAATTTCAAAGGAAGCACATCCAAAAACTACGTGAAAATTTTACCTACAAGAATTTATTTAAAAAAACAAAAAACCCTCACACCTTTAGTCTAGTATAAAGTATTAAAGTAGCTATTGGCATCTTGGTTTTGATCATTTTAAGAAACAGAAGACAGCGGCTTTGCCCGGGCCATGTTCTTACATGATTCTTTTTCTTTCTGAAGGAACACTGATGATGGGGAGTCATAATCCAGAGTTCCAGCAGGCAGAGTAAATGTTCCAGCGGGCCGTCTCACTCCTCATCCTGTAGACAGCCATGCTGGTGTATTCGCCTCCTAATATTTGGGAGGTTGAAAGGACCTCACATACTCTAGATTGTGTTAACTGTCTCCTTGGAGCATACAGTATATATTTTGCATGTGTGTAACTTATCGGATGTCTGGGTTAAAAAACGTCAAGTGACTGCTTATTTTTTACCAGCCCACGGACATATCACATGGCTGTGTGTGTAAGAACTGGCCATAAAGGCCTGGCATGGTGGCACACGCCTTTAATCCCAGTAGTGGGGGAGGCAGAGGCAGGAGGATCGCTGTGAGTTCGAGGCCAGCCTGGTCTACAGAGTCTAGGACAGCCAAGGCTACACAGAGAAAGTCTGTCTCTGTGTACTGGCCGTTGTCTCCACTGGGGGATGGTAGATTTTCCACACAGAATCTTGCATTTAGCGTTCAGGCCAGCTAAGTCCAGAGTCCCCATAGTGCCTCCTGAGCAGCAGGGACGGCGCAGCCCTGGGAGTTGACGCAGCTTCCCTTGGTTTGTTAGCGTTCTCTTGCATCCTTTGGTGGACTCCGTTATGTTAATGTCAGACTGGGCGTCTCTTTTTAAAAAGGAGGGAGAGGGAAACTCTTTTCATTGGAAAATGTCTTAAGACCAAAGAGAACAGCAGAGGGAAAATGTGATGTGTTGTAGCTGATGGAGTGAGTTCATCCATGTCCTTTCAGTTCTGTCGCTATGTTCTTTATTAAAAATGCATTTATTCAAAGAGAGGGGCACACAGGCATGCCATGGTGTGCGTGGAGGACGGAGGACAACCTGAGGCAGGCAGTGACTTAGTCACACCCTTTCACCACTCACCAGTTGGGTTCCAGAGATGAAGCTCAGGTGGTCAGGCCTGGTGACAAGCTGTTTACCCACGGAGCCGTCTTGCCAGCCTGCTGTTTTCTTTTCAAGCTGCTATTTCTTATAAATATTGCTTATAAGCATTGGCTTGATGTCACATAAAATTCATCCTCTGTAATAGCTTATTTCCTTTTATGTATGGAATTAGTGTATCATATATACTTGTAAAATGTATGTGTGTGTGTGTATTTGTTCCTTTTTTCTTTTTCTTTTTTTTTTTTTTTTGTTTGATATTTTGAGACAGGGTTCCTCTATGTTATCTTGGCTGTCCTGGACTCTCTTTGTAGACCAGGATGGCCTCCAACTCACAGCAATCCACCTGCCTCTGCCTCCAGAGTGCTAGGATTAAAGGCGTGTGCCACCATGCCCGGCTTCGTTTCATTTCTTATTGTTGATAAAATATCATGACCAAGGCCAATTAAAGGACGAAAGAGCTATCCTGGCTTACAGTTCTAAAGGGAGGGTCCATAATGGTGGGGGAGACACGGCAATGGGGGGTGGGGGTGGGGTGGGGGCTGAGAGGTCACATCGTTATTGAACACAGGAAGCAGAGAGAGAAGTAGGAAGCAGGGTGAAGCTGTAAACCCTCAAAGCCTGCCCAGGGATATACTTCCTCCAGCAAGGTGTTACCATCTAAAAGTTCTATGACTTTCTCAAGCAGCAGCATCAGCTGCAGTCATGTATTCAGATGCATGCCCTATGGGAGACATTCGCATTCAAACAGCCACAGTGCCTTTACGCACTGCTGTGTAACAAGTCACCTTAGGACAGAGTGTTTAAAACACTTCCTCCCAGTCCTGCAGCTGGGCAGCTCTCCTACTCCTTCCTTGTCTATGGCCCATCTGGTGGCCTTCATCTCCTGCCCTGGCTGGGAAGCAGGCTCAGGTGCTTTCCTGTTCCATGTAAATTCAGAACCATAAAGGCAGACTTAGCTGGCTCTCGTGTCTGTAGTCTTTCGAGGGTTAAGGCAAATCACAGGTATAGTACAAGTTCACGGGAGAAAACTATGCACAAGGTAAGTACCAGCAGGCGTGGTTCACTGGAAGCCACCAAAGGATTAGGTCACCAGGCAGTCACTTTTCAGCCAGCGCATACTGTTGGGTCCATGCGATGCCAGGCACTGAGCATCTGGTGGTAAACAAGTGAAGCATAGCTCTGCCCTCATGAGCTTCTGGTCCACGGTGAGCACAACTCAGACATCAGGAGGTCTGCCCAGAGTGTGGAGAGTGCTGCGGCAAGGGGCAAGAGGATTATGAGTTAAAAACCAGGCTTGGCAATGCACAGAACATTCTCCACAGTTGAGTGGAGAGTGGGGTCTGACTTTCACACGAACTCTGGTGCCCCGTATTGACCACGTCCCCTGGATGGGGAGACCTGGTGGCACTCAGAGGAAGGATAGCAGGCCACCAAGAAGAGACTTGATACCCTATGAGCATATACAAGGGGAGGAAGTCCCCCTCAGTCACAGCCATAGGGGAGGGGAGTAAGGGAAAAATGGGAGGGAGGGAGGAATGGGAGGATACAAGGGATGGGATAACAATTGAGATGTAATATGAATAAATTAATAAAATATATTTTTAAAAAACAGGCTTGGCTACATAGGGGTAAGACTCTGTGTCAAAAGCCCCAAATCATAAGCATGCCAGTCATGCACAGCACTGTGGTTATGCGCACTGTGCCTACGCAAATCTCTGTAGCCCAAAGTCAGCTATGGATCAGGGAAGGGGGGTGCCCCACTGCTTACTGCGGACTATTGACAGCTAACGTAGTCTTGGAAAGAAGAGAGCATGGTAGCCAGCTGCACACCTATTGCATACCCACCAGGCTCTGGTGGATTAATTCAAACCCTTGGTCACAGAGTTAGTCTGTGTCAAACTCAGTTGGACACAAAAAATCATGAATATAGGAAAGACATTTGCAGGGGGAAAGAGGAGATGGTAGGGATAAGAGTAATCAGAATGTGGGGTGTGTGTGTGTGTGTGTGTGTGTGTGTGTGTGTGTGTGTGTGTGTGTGTGTGTGTGTCTGTGTGTGTAAAATTGTGGAAGAACATAAGCTATTAAAAACCAAAACAATGAAACAAAAAATAGCAACCAATCAAAACGACTGGAGTTGACCTCAGCCATACAGGGAAAAGGTAGATATGCCTTTTAGAGAGATCACACTGACTGACAGACTGAGGATGGAGGGATGTGGGCCTGGAGATACCCAGAAACTGTTGCAAAAGGCCAGGCAAGTAGGGGGTGGTGTTTACTACGGCATACAATTCAGGGGCTTTGTTGCAAAGGTAAGAGGAAGTGGACTCAGCAAGTGTTGGCCATGCTGGTTATGGAGGTGAGAGTCAAGAGGCTGTTGGCTTGAACAGTCAGTGCCGTTCTCAGGCACTGCAGTTGGAAACAGCGGAAGTGTGGCACAGATTGGACCCGTGGGAGCGGGAAGGTTATACTGAGGGTACCAAAGGGACTCTTTGGCACATGAAATTGGACGCCATGAAGACCTTTGCCAGACTAATATATTGTAAGCCCCTCCCGTGCTTCCTAACCTCTGCTCGGCTCTCGCACCACTCCTGTTCTTTCCACTTCTCTGCTGCCTGGGCCCGTCAGGTCTGAGCCACTGTGTCCAGGATGGTACCCTGAGGCCTTCTTGGTGATGAAGTCACGGAGATTTGGGGCTGGTGGGTGGCAGAGTCACGCTCAGGTCCTAGGGATGAGAAGTTCAAAGATGAGATGCTTTAGGGAGAAATTGAAAACACAGAGAGAGAGAGAAAAAAAAAATCCCAAAGTTAACCCATGACTGAAGACATAATAAAGGAAAGGGGGAAAAAAAAAAAAAAAAAACGGAGTCCTGTGAGAGAAAAAAGAGCAGACTGGAGAAGGTGAAGAGAAATAGGTGGTTCTAGAAGGTGGCTCTGCCATAGAAGACTCTAGAATCTTGTTCTTATATGCCTCCTTCGCACATTGGGTTGTAAACATTAGAAAAGTAAAATACGCTCCACCCCCACCCGCTACCCCCACCCCAAGCCCTCAGCAGATAGGAAATGGGCTTTAGATAAGGTTCTTGCTGGATAAAAAGAGGAAAGGAACCATTATCACCTAAGTTAGGCCCTTGACCTTTTGTGACAAAGAGGAACTGTGGGAGAGGAAAGGATGTGTAAATAGTTAACATGAATTAAGAAGGAATTGAGTGGAATGCTGATTTGTCTGTCCCCAAGTAGTCTGACAGAGAGACATCCGTGGCCTTGGAGAATGGAGGAAGAACATGTCCCCATGATCAATTTTTAATAAACATAAATGGCATAATAAATTATTCATGGAGAAATGGTATAAAGCATTAAGCAATGAAGAATAAATTATTTAAATGATTAAAAATTGTCTGTCATACATGTGATGTGTGGGAACCCTGAATTTTCTCTTCAAGGAAATAGAGCAGGGTTTTAAAGGAAGCTTTTTCAAAGAAGATTCATTAGCGAGGGAGTCACGTGGGGTCTGCCAGGAAAGGCTGCTGAGCTTGGAGCCCAGTGTCCTTGTGCTGTCTCTGTGAGTGTATGAGAGGCACCTTGCTGGTGAATGGTCCTCCATCACATGACCAGTTAGTTGTGCAAGCACTGCCTATCTTCCAGAAGGCTCAAGATCTCATTCCAAGTATCCAGGGCAAGGGTCAGGGGTTAGCAGTACAGTATCTTACACAGTCTTAACCTTCCAGATAAGAGCCTGTCCCCTGTATAAGTCCCTGCCTCAGGCACACCACTGTTTCTGTTCCAGAGAAGTCCCAGCAAAGCATGACCTTAGAGGAGTCACTTTGATCAGAAGCACCATGTTAGACAACATGTGTTATCCTTGAGTCAAAAATATTTACATGTAAACTCCATCTCTGCCGTGTGTATTGGTTTTGGCCCCTTACCAGTTAATCTTATTTGCCAGAAGCTCAGTTTCTTTACTTGTAAAAGAAGCCTAGAAATGCCCACCCCAAAAGACGGATGGTCGCGGGGATCAGGTGCAGCTGCCAACCTCACATCCCGAGATTCTAACCGAGTGCTTAATATTAACTACAGAGTTAGACAATGGGTGTTAGCGTCTGAGAGAGGGGTGAAAAGTAGGGCTTAATGGAGGAGCTCTTGCCTAGCGACTACAAGGCTGAATTCAACCCCAGTCAGGAAGGGAAAACAGTGAGAGGACTGCAAATATACCCACACAGCTAGGGCAAAACCCAGTGACTCCAGGGCAAGACCCGTTACCTAACCCAAATCAAAGATTATAAACTGTGGGCCACAGACAGACAGACTTTAGAAATGTGGCTGCTGTCCGCCATTTCAACTCCCTTGCGCAGCCTCTGCCTGCTCAGCTCTGGGAGCCTGCTACTCGAGGCTTAGTTTACAAGCTAAACAACTTCCCGTTTCCTTGCTTCTTGAGTGTTTTAATGTAACATTTTAGCACCTGATTGATGCATACCCATAACGGAAATAAAGAAATGATGTTTTGCCCGACTGATGCATGTTAGTAAAATTAAAGGTTCAAAGACGACAGCATTTTTTTTCAAAGCATATTAAAATATTTATTTACAGCCTTGTTACTGTATTTATCTGTGCAGTTATAATCACCCATGCTTCTGAGATCAAATTTCCAAATCGTCAAGGGCATCCTTAAACCACCTTTGTGCTCCCGAGTATAGTATCGTTCTGGAAAAATCGATCAGCTTCAGACGCCCACCTTTCGACTTTGATGTCCACTCCATTTGACAGCATTTTTTTTAATCAGCTGTCTCTTTTGCTGTAATTCTAAATTAATGTTTACTCAACACCAATGTAGACCTTCTATCGCTCTGGGACTGTGACTCCTTCCAGTGCAGAAACTGGATAACTAGAAATATAATTATAGATATTCTTGGCTAGTTTCTATAAATAATCATATTTATCAATAAAAGCTCAAGTTTAAAATGTTTTACCATGTGCCAGTCAATATATCACTTTCGCCACTGAGAGGTGTGTCCATGTCGCTCCTGGTGTTGGGGAGGTTTGTGACTTCTAACTATGCCATAAAAGGCTGCTCAGTAGGAACAATGGCATTTAGAGACTTTCTCGAACAAGCATGTAAAAAGTCCACCTGGGCACAATATTGTTGATATCTGTAAACATTTAATGTGATAACTATTTGGGATTAGTGGGTAACACTGACAGCTTTGTGCTACTATGAGCATTGTAAAGTAATCTGAGCCCATAGGGCAGACCAGGCTCTTGGGGCCTGAAGTAACTGGTGTTTTAGAGGCCCCTGAGCTGAAGTGACATGTCAGTCCTTCCATTCGGAACTACAAGAGATGCCACTTTGTTCACCATTGCCTATGAACAGGTAATTGAACAGGAAGTTTGAAAGATAGCATATGGCCGATCATGGGGTACCTGATTTGGCCCCACAATTCCCAGTGACTAATGATCTTTTTATTGCTCCTGTTCTTTCTCTTTTTAGCCCAACAAGCGGTTGTGGGCGCACACGCTGTCAGTCAGTGGGGCAGTCTCTGTAGACTTCAGATGGTTCCGTTCAGGCCGTGTGACAATCACACAGGTTCTCCTAGCATTACCACCTTGCCGTTCCTCAAGGCCTATCCCTATGAGGAGAGCCCACGGGTACTCAAAGCACAGTTCTGAGTGAGTGCAGCTCTGGGGCTTTCTTTCGGGACACCCCTCTTTGTATTAAAAACATTGTCAGGGAATACCGTGCTCAGTAGTAACGAGAAACCTGCATGGTTGACGTGACTTGGTCACCCTTGCTCAAAAACCAGTCAGGACAGCTGTGAGAAAGCAGGCCTAGAAAAGCTTTCCTATGCCGAGGCAGTAGGAAGATGAAGGTGTTTTTTTTTTTTTATAAATGATTAGAAAGGTTGACTTAGACTTTGGGTCAGCATTGCTTATTTTGTAGCACGTTGTTGTAAGTCTTCGTCTTTATCAGCTGAGCCATCTCTCCAGCCCTTGTAGCACGTGTGTACACACACGGTAGACCATTGACAGGCGGAGGGTAGGCTGCGGATCCTGAGAATGAGTGGTACCTCTGTAATCCTTCTTTTAGGAGATAACAGCCGCCTCTTTCCCTCCCCGGGAGGAAGTACTTCCTGGTGGGAGGATGGGTTGTAGCCTATACATGGCTGTCCATGATCCTACTGGGGAGCCAAGGCCGAGATCAGCCCTGCGGGAGGCAGAACACCTCCCTTGCAATACTTAGCCTAGGAGCACTGACCATCTTCTCATCCGCCTGAAGCGAACTGAGTTTGGAGGTGCTCATGGCTGAGCTGCTAAGTCACTGCAGAGGGGTGTTTCCCGAGTTGTCAGAGCAGGAAGAGCCACGTGGAGACAGACTTCCATGACTGTCAGGGAGGTTAAGGTTCACAGTCCCTGCTGAGATGGAAACACATCTGTTCAGTTACTCGAGCGTTATTTCCCTGACTGAGTCAGGCAGTTTAGCATTCTTTATGGTAAAGTCAGCTGTGGTGGCCCCTAGTGCAGACAACAAAATCGACTCTGCTGGTAGGTCCTAGAAAAAAAGGAGGCGTGCCATAGAGCTCAGCATGTCAATGGAAGCAGACTGGCTGGGAGGCAGAACTGTTCTCGGGGAGAAAAATATTTAGGCCAGATCATTTATCAGGGCTTCTGCAGAAAGGACAAGTCAGGGCAGGGCAGATCGCATAGGCTGGCTAGTCTGAATTATTTGAGAGGACTGCAGGCTGTGGGGGTGGTCGCTATTTGCCTGGTACATAGCCCTGGGATGAGAAAGGCCTCCTCAGTGTATGACAGAGGAAGTCTGGCTCCCTGTTGGTGAGTTTGTTTATCAGGGGTCTGTTCTCGGCTGAACTCTTGCCATCTTAAGAATGGGCTAGCCCTAGGACAGGGCCTCCCTCCAATAGACAGCTTTTGTTGTCTTCAAGGTGTTGAAACCTCTTATACGTGTGTTTGTGTTTGCACATGCCTATACACAGTACCCAGGTGAAATTAAGTGGTTATTGTTTATGGACCCTGGACTATGAAAACTAGGTATGCATCTTTGAAAACTGGAACCACACCCAGTATGGCATGACGTGACACACCAAGAGTCCCAAGAAGGAGACTGCAGACTCATGTCTCATTTCCTGGGCACTCTAAGAGGTAACTGTGGCATGGGACGGTACACACAGTGGACATCACTGTTTCAATGTTTTCTTTCTCTCTCTGGCCAGAAGAGTTGCATGTAGGTAAAAATATGTTACCATGTAAACTGTACCAGTGAGAAGTGGAATCCTCCAGTCTCAGTCCACAGATGGTTTGCAGGTTCCCGTTTGGCTGGATGGTTGTTTTGTTTTTTGGTTTTTTTTTGATAGCCCAAGGCAGTCTGTCAAGGGTGGTGGTGATGTTTGCTTTGTAACATTAAGTTAATTAGGCTAGATTTTTTTTGTTGTTGTTGTTGTTGCTTTTTAAAGATTTATTTATTTATTGTATATACAGTGGTTTGTTTGTGTGTACACTTGCAGGCCAAAAGAAGGCATCAGATCGTATCATAGATAGTTTTCAGCCACCACATGGTTGCTGGGAATTGAACGCAGGACCTCTGGGTGAGCAGTCAGTGTTCTTAACCTCTGAGCCATCTCTCCAGCCACGTGTATATTTCTTCCTGCTAGGAGAGCTTCCCACCTATAAAATCTACTTATTTAAAACAGAATCAAGCTTTGATAAATATTATAGTTTATAGTAGTAATTTTTCAATAATGAGAGAAATAGAGTTTATTAAAAACTGGGACCTGAGGGGGGTGGCTTAGCTGGTAAGTGCACTTGCCATGGAAGCCTAGTGACTGAAGTTCCATCACTGGAACCCACATAAGGATGGAAGACGACTCCACCCTGACCTCCACACACAAGTGTGTGGCACACATGCTCCCTCCCCCGTTATGCATGACACATAATAATAAGTATATTTTTTAAAAAATCAATAAAAACAAAACTTGCAATCAGCTCAGTGTAACACAGCCCAAATTTCCTTTTCAGCTTTTTTTTTTTTTCTTCCCAACCATTGTGATTGATGGTCCATGGTACCCCAGTGCGAGAATGCAGCCTGTACAAAATGTTCAGGAGATGTATTTTAATAAATACACTTCATGTTATTAAACAAAGATGGCTGATTATTTCTGTATAAAAATAAAGTTGTCCTTGGAAGTTAATAGGTGGGTATCATGTTGCATTTAGAACCTAAGGATGTCATTGAGGTATACAACAGTAATTTAGTAAATGTTAGGCATTACCTGGAGTACCAACTTTATTTCCAGAAGCTGATTGAAGGCAAAGGAAATAATAGATGCTGATACACAAAATACAGTGTTTCTCACTCATTATGACTGTTACTAATTAATAAACTCTTGACAGATGTTTGTATTTTGTAAATTTACTTCCTTTGCAGAACGTGTAATTTAGGCTGTCTGCAGCCACTTCAAAATCAAAATCAGAGTCCAGGAAAAAAAAAATATGATAAACACACCAGGTTGGGTTTGCTGTTGCTCGGCTGGATATGACCCACGCTCTAATTATGGCCTGAATAAATCTGCGGCTTCACACAACCAGATTCTGCCAGAGTCTCAGTAAGAGAACGCCCACTTTAATACCAGAAGCCGTGAAGAACAGATCTCTTTAGTCCAGGTTTTTCCAAAAGTGTTTATAGCACAGAGACACTCCCCCGGAGCTCAGTGATGACACCAATCCCTCCCCCCCCCAGAGCCTGTGGCTCATTCTGATGGTTTTATGTCTCCCAACCACATAGCTCCTCACTGGCAGTGGTGCTCTTCTTTATATAGCGTGGGGAGGTTGCAGTCCGTGTACCGTTTCCTTCCTTGGTTCTAGTCAGACTCGAATACTTCCAAATCTAGCAACAAAAACGCTGCAACACCACTTCAGGCTATAGCGGCCGTGTGGAGCCCTGGCTGCGACTGCCTAGGATGATCTAAACTTCATTTGTCCTAATTACCAAGCACCCTTTATTTTCTGCATGCAGAGCACCCCAGAAATGCCAACCTACAACTTCCCGAGAATAAAATTTGTAGTCTCACTTTTCTTAACCAATATATTTTATTACAACTTATTAACCTAGCATATGTCACTTATAACTCAACTAACCAAAGCAACAGGAAAAGAGCATTAAAGAACACAATAACAAAACCGTAAGGATATCAGTTCCAAGGAGCGATTCTCCTAGCGTAATCGGCAGGATTTCTTCTGCTGGAGCCTGGAGTAGCCAGAACCCGGAACTTCAGCAGGAGCCGGAGCCCCGAAGCCTTCCCTTGAGCGGTTCTCTCTAGGAGTATCTCGAAGTGGAGCAATGAACAGCCAAAACTATCCCAAGTCTCCAAAGGCCACGCCTCCAGTTTTGGGCTCATTTATATATCTCCTCCCAGAGTCTGTTCATGGGATCTTTTCAGCTGGCAGCAATCAAGCTCCTGCACAAGGTGGTTGGTCTTCTAGTGAATTAACATCACCTGTTCTCTCACAATACCATTCCAATTCCACACTTGGGATCCTGAAAAACAGGTTTATCTCTCCTTCAAAAATCCCCTACCTGTTAAGACCAACAGTGTTCACCATTTCTGCATTGCACTCACTGGTGCATTGCACTCAAGGTCTTTGAAGGTCACATCAGGTTTAAGGCTTGTTAAAAATAAAAAAAGTCCCTATGTTAAGCTGAGAAAACTGAGCCTCAAAAGAATGAACTAATTCACTGCAGCCGGTGAGTAATAGGCCTGCTGTTTGAATTGGTATGCAGATTTCGAGATCCTTCCATTTTGAGGAGGTAGGAACCCATTTACTAATTCTACCTTATTCTGCTTATTGTGAAAGAGAGGCAGAGATGAGCCAGATAACGACAAGGCTTGCTTATTTATTTATTTATTATTATTATTATTATTATTATTATTTTTGAGGCACAATTTCTGTGTTATCTTGGCTGCCTTGGACTCTTTTGTAGACCAGGCTGGCCTTGAACTCACAGAGATCCGCCTGCCTCTGTCTCCCAAGTGCTGGCATTAAAGGTGTGCGCCACCATGCCCGGCCCAAAGACAAGGTTTCATTCAATTAGACATTCTCCCAGTTCCATGTTCAGTGTGGGACACACACACACACACACACACACACACACACACACACACACACACACACACGCACACATTCTGAAAACTACCAAGGGACCTCTTATCATCCCAGATCACATCCAGCATCCTCTGATCCCTTATTTTGTCTACAAGAAAGGAGCAGGGGCAAAGTGGCCTAAGTTCATGCTATTAAAGTGTGCGGGTCTGGGTTTGACACCCCTGAGCCCACGTAAAAAGCCTAACATGACGAGCCTGTGATCCAAGCACTCAGAGATAGATGTCATCCACTCAGATACAGAGAGAGACACAGAGAGGAGGGGATGGGGGGGCAGGGGAGGAGGGGAGAAGCAGTGAGGGAGAAGGGAGAGACAGAGCATGCGCACAATTGAAGAAGACAGCTGATGTTAGTTTCCAGCTTACACACACACACAGTAGCATATGAATGCATGCATCTTGGTTCTTAGAACTGTCTTGGCTGTCTCTAGAATTCCGTATTTATGGGGGTTCTTAACCTCATCCTGGATGATATCAGGCCTTTTAAAAAATCACTAACAAGGCCGGGTGTGGTGGTGCATGCCTCTAATCCTAGCACTTGGGAGGCAGAGGCAGGTGGATTGCTGTGAGTTTGAGGCCAGCCTGGTCTTCAAAGCAAGTCCAGGACAGCCAAGGCTACACAGAGAAACCGTCTTAAAAAACAAAAAATAAAAAACAAAAATCACTAACAATGATAACTTTCATTCCTGAAATATTTTGCATTCTATAATTATTATTTTTGAAACCCTCATATTTTCATAATTAACCTTTATAATAGGGACTTTTGTTTGCTTGTTTTGTTTTTGTTTTTCAAGACAGGGTTTCTCTGTGTAGCCCTGGCGGTCCTGGACTCGCTTTGTAGACCAGGCTGGCCTCGAACTCACAGCGATCTGCCTGCCTCTGCCTCCCGGAGTGCTGGGATTCCAGGCGTGCGCCACCACACCTGGCTCTAGCCAGTCTTTTTATGAACAAAGGAATTTGCCTTTTCCTTTCTGTCTTGATTCGCAGTGAAGAAGAACGAACCGCTTGGGTTATCTGAAATCCAATTCAGTTATGTTGAAAAAGAGCTAACATGGTTTACGGCAGCAGGCCCTGCGGCATGCCAAAGAGTGACCACGCTAGGCATATGACTCTGGCTTTGGGAGCAGATAGATGGCCCAGATCGTGACAATTCCAACTTCTGTTGCAGTACATCCACACAATGTCCCACTGTGCGCTGCGCAGTCGAGAGAACTTTGTTGACCTTTCAACTTCCCTTTAGCTGCTCTAAGGGCTCACAGATCTGGTGTGTGCAGTCTTTTCACATGAGTACTAAGGGGGCGGGCCTTTGTATGACGTAATGCCTCAAAAATGCCCCCAGGGTTTCTGAGGGGAAGCAGTTGCCCTCTGCTCTGTCTGGACAGGCTGACTTACCCTGGGAAGCTCTGGCCGGCAAGTGCCTCTCAGTGTCAGCTTCTTCCTCAGCAGCTCATAGAGGAACTCTGGGCTCGTTTCTCTCGGAGACTGAACAGCAAGGGGACAGTTCATACATGCACTGGAAATGACACCAGATGTAGTTAGAAACGTCGGTGTCAAATCCCAGTTTCGTCACTTGTTTATGAGTTTGGTTTTGTTTCGTTTTTTTTTCCCCAGACAGGGTTTCTCTGTGTAGCCCTGGATGTCCTGGACTCACTTTGTAGAACAGGCTGGCTTTGAACTCACTTACATCGATCTGTCTGCCTCTGCCTCCCAGAGTGCTGCTGGGTTTACAGGTGTGTGCCACCACACCTGCCTCCTTTGTGGGTGTTTTTGTGTGGGAGAGAGACCTTAAACCCTATTTTTACTTATGCCACATGAATTTCAACATATTTATGACTACAGTCTAAGAGTTTAACATGTGTATCTAACGTGGGATGACAGGATCAAGGGAGCTGGCGTGTCTGCACACATTTTAACTTTGTGTTTTGAACAAGCAGAATTCTTTCAATTGCTCTCTGCTTCAAAAATACACAGTTGATTGTTGTTAGGCACGGTTACCTGGCTGTGCTAGAGGACATCTGAACTTTTTCCTCCCACCCAGAGGCACCCTAATGTCTGTGGGCCATCTTCTCCCCGTGGCCCCCCCCCCCCATCTTCTCTTACCCTTCCTGGCCTTGTAAGCACTATTTCATTTTCTACATCCTCACAGTCAACTCTTTCCCATGTGAGAACAGGTCGCATCCCTCCAGTGCCTGCATTACTTTAGTTAATATGATGGTCTCTGCTTCCATGCACACTGAAACAAGTGTCAAGACCTCATCCTTAGCCGGGCGCGGTGGTGCCACGCCTTTAATCCCAGCACTCGGGAGGCAGAGGCAGGTGGATCGCCGTGAGTCCGAGGCCAGCCTAGTCTACAAAGTGAGTCTAGGACAGCCAGGACTTTTATACAGAGAAACCTTGTCTCGAAAAACAACAACAAAAGATTTCATCGTTTTGGCGGCTGACAATGCGGTGTATGTGTGAATTCCATATTGCCTTCTCTGGGTGGACAGCCTAGTTGACTACTGTGGGGTGAGCTGTGATGAGCATGGGCAGAAGGAATCTCCTCAGCAGCGCATTGATGCCTCTCTTCAGTAATGGGAATGTTGGCTCTTATTGGAATTTTATTTTTAGTTTTTTTTTAGGAAACTCCATTGTGTTTTGCATAATGGTTGCATTAATTTACATGCTCACTAATGGCGTATGAAATTTCCCCTTCTTTGCATCCTCAGTGAGCATTTGTTATTTTTTGTTTGTCTGTCTGTGAGGTAATAGTCATTCTACCCGGAGTTGGATGATATCATGTTGTGGTTTTGATTTGCATTTCCCTAGTGGTCTTGCAAGTTGGCTTCAGACTCATTGGGGGGGAGGACGCTGGGCAGTCTAGTGATTCTAAGTTTGGGTTCTTCTATGTAAAAGAGAGATGATCATAGCTAATGCCCAGCATTGCAATGAGGACTAACATCTGTATGTAAAGCACTTAGCTGGGTGTCTCCCTGTGGTTGGGATCTGGTAAATGACTGGTGAACGCAGCTAGTGTGGCAGCGTGTCTTCCAGCCCCTTCTGGGTACCAGTGAAACAATCAGGGAACCATTGGTACTTTAGCGCCTTTTACATGGGGATGAGACAGAGAGTAGTGTTATAACGTCCAGGTCCTGCCTACCTGCGTGGAAAGGCTAGGCAGTTTGTCTCTGTCCACTTGTGAAATACAGCGTGGTAATGGGCAGCTTAGTCTCCACTCCGTAAAGGAAAAGCAGGACGCTCCCAAAACAGGAGAGGAGGTTCTGGCCACAAAGAAAGGGAACAGTGGGCTCCACCAGTCTGCAGGTGCCTGCCGCCCTGAGTGGCAAAGCAGAGGTAAGGGTCTTCACCCCCATCGCTGTCCCCACCACTGTCTGCAGGGCACGTGCTCCTCTTCCACAAGGCCGGACTCCTCCAACCCGTGGCAGTGCCACCAGCTCCTCAGGCGTGGAGTGAAGAAACAATCACTTAAGGAGCCAGAGAGCAAACCCTGAAAAGATTTTTTTTTTCGAGACAGGGTCTCTCTGTGTAGCCTTGGCTGTCCTGGACTCACTTTTTAGACAAGGCTAGCCTTGAACTCACAGAGATCCACCTGCCTCTGCCTCCCGAGTGCTGGGATTAAAGGCGTGTGCCACCACGCCTGGCTTTTCAACCGCTCTAAAACATAAAATTAAGGCGCACATCCTTAATCCCAGCACTCGGGAGGCAGAGGCAGGTGGATCTATGAGTTCAAGACCAGCTTGGTTTACACAGTGAGCTCTAGGGCAGCCAAGGCTACACAGAGAAAACCTGTCTTGAAAAACAAAAGAGCAAACCAAACCAACCAACCAAGCAACCAAATAAACTTCTAAAGATTGCAAGGTAGGGGAGATAGCTCAGGGGCTAAAGGCCTCATCCTCACCACACAAGCATGAGGCTTGGATTCCCCAGAATCCATGTAAATGCTTGTTGTGTGTGGCACCCACTCGTAATTCCCACTCTGAATGGGGATCCTCAGAGCTGTCTGGCCAGTGAGATTAGTCATATTGGCAAGCTCTGCGATTAATTGAGAGGCTCTTCCCCAATGCACAAGGTAGAAGAGCGATTGAAGATGCTTCTCAGTATCAACCTTGGATTTCCACATGCATGTGGACACATGTAACATGTGTGTACCTTGCATACACGTGCCCATACATATGAAAGCATACATACACACACACACCCCACACACACATGGAAATGGAAAAATTAAATCTTAAAAATTTTAAATTAAATCTTAAAAATTTTAAATTAAATCTTAAATTATTTTTTTTTAATGTAAAACTTAAAAACAAAGGAAGCAGCTACACGGAGAAGCCAGGGTGGGTGTTTGAAGGCCTTTATTGATCCCACACAAGAACATAGAGACCCACTTAGTAGAAAACAGAACTAGAAACTAAACTCAGAATGGGAGACTTCTAAATCTGTCACACGTTCGCATAGAGCCCTTACTGTTTTTCATCCACAAAGTTCTTTGCAATGTCTTATTCCAAGATGGCAAAAGGGTAGCTGAGTGTGTTGGCACACACCTTTAATCCCAGCACTAAAGAAGGCAGAGGCAGGTGGATAGCTGTGAGTTCAAAGCAAGTCCAGGACAGCCGGGCCTACACAGAGAAACCCAAGATGGTGAAGGGTTACCATTATTCATATTGCAAAGCTACTGTGGTGTCTCTGGAGAGCAATCTTGGCTCAGCTGCCTAATCCAGATGCACAATTCAACCCCCAAAACAGCTGTCAGCTGTCAAGATGGGAAAACAGTTACTTGAGTTCCTAAAACCAGAGCTGTAATCATGCGGTGAGACTCTAGAGTCTGACTGTTGTCCACAGCACCCACTCAGGACTAGTTTCTTTACTGTGGAGTTCGCGTGGTAGCCACACTGAGGTGTGACATGGGAAATAGTTCCAACCCTTGACACTTGTCTGTGGTTACTTTGCTGAAATCCAAAACCAAGAATCTTTTAAAAAGCATTTTTGGAAAAAAAAAAAAAAATGCTGAGGTGTCCATAAAGAAACCATTTTGGGCTTTTTTTTTTTTTTTTTTTTTAAAGAGTCAAGTTGAACAAATTGGAGAATATTCCCACTGGTCTAGGACATAGTTTTACTCCCACATACCACTTCCTACATCCACAAGTTTCTGTGTGTTTGGACCCTCCTGAGAGCTGGGTTGATTATCAGAGGAAAAAGGATGGCCAGACAGGAGAGCTAGAAACGGCTCTGCCAGCCTTCTTCCCTGTCCAGGACAAAGAGGGACACAGTTAGGCACCTTCTCTTCCTTCCCTGACAGGCTGGCGTCAAAGTGACTTCGTCCAGGGAAGCTGACAACACAGTGGCTTTGTTTCCTAACCCACGAATTGGGGCACCGCGTCTGACAGCATTACTAAACAGCCTATATGAGCCGGAGCCTCTCGCAGGAAGTCCAGGCTGAGTGGCCGTGGTTACAGCAGGACCCAGAAGTGGGAGCCAAGACCTAGGCCTGTCCTGCTGGCAGGAGTGCGTCCCCTCGAGGACAGCGTGGAGGTGTCTTAGGAATGGCCCTATCAACTGCCTTTTTGTAGAAGTCTCCAGAATGGGTATCAATAATAAAGACCCAACTGCAGGAGAATGTCCAAACCCCAGGCTCTCATATCAGTGCCCCCTTTACAGGTTGTGAAACCCCAGCTCTCGGCTGGAGAGCCTGGGGCAGTGGACTTTTCCACTCCCTGCTTCCCTCCGTCCCATAACGCGGCATCTCCCTCCAGCCTTATCGCCTCTTTACCTGTGCCCTGTGAACACCCAAAAGAAACCAGGGAACCCCTGCAAGGAGATGGCCTTTTCTATAGGCTCAGGGCCACCGCGTGTGAAAAAGCAGCTGGCCCATGATCGTATCACATGCCTCTGAGCAGTTAGAGAGGCAGGCAGGAGAAGGTGCAGTGAGGAAGTGCAATGTCACATGCAGCTCACAGGAAGCTGGCCAGAAGATAGCCGGGGACTGCTGGAGCTCAGTCGGTTTCTTCAGGGGATTAAAAACAACACAGGTTAGTGCCTTTTTCTTTCTAACAAACCCTCCCGTGGTGGCTCTAAAATCCCCTTCCCTTCCCTTGCACTGACTTTAAGTGTGTCTCCAATGAAAAGAAACTGCCCTGGCTTTGATTGTAAGAGCCTGTGCAAAGCTCAGGGAACCGCACATTGTTAGAGGAACAAACAGAGCCACTGTGGTGAAAATGAAATTCGCAGAATCGCTGGCTTCCTTGTTTAGAACTTCTCTTCCTTTAAAAAGAGTAAACTTCAGATGTTCCTTTAACACGAAGTTATTTCGCGTGCGCTGCAGTTAATTAGCACAAATCTGAAACAGGACTCATCAACTTGTGTTTGCAGACGCGTGGGGCGTCTGTGAGGTGTTAAGGAAGAAATACTGTGGCTTTAAAAAAAAAAAACGTGTTTCAAAGCTATGTGCAAATGCTTCTTGTTTTATGGACTTTTCATCTCATCAATCCTGCGAGTGCTTTGGCCTGCATTTCATGGCAGAGTAACTTTTCAGGCCCGTGCATTTTTTTTCTGCCCCCTCCCCCTTCCTTCCTTCCACTAGCTGTGGTGAGAGAGGAGGGGGGAGGGCAGCTTGAGTGTAGTTGGGGAAGTCCTCAGTTTGAGAGACAACGCGACCTGCACTTTAGTCTGAGCGCGCGTTTGGGGAAGCCACGAGGCTTGGGGGTGACTAGAACCTTCTGTCCGCACTCTTGTGCTTCCAATGGTAAAGAAGACTGGGTGAGTCTAACACAATGTTGGAAAGGTGGGTAAAGGGTTGTGGGAGGAGTTCTCTGGAGCATCCAGTCCATCTGGAACTGACCATCTGAAGGCCACTGAGGGAACACTTCCATGAACAGCAAAATCAACAGAAATTCTGACACAGCGATCGGCTGTTCCCAGATCTTTAAAGAGCAAGTCCAAGTCAAGAGAGGGAAAGAGGTCACTTCACTGGAGTGGCAAAGCATTACAAGAGCTGAATTAGCCAGGCAGGTTGTTTTGCTTTTTCTGGGGCTGGGGTTAAGTAGGTAGTGCACTCGGCTCAGGTGATTTTAACTGCAGCACCGTATACACTGGGTGTGGTCATGCACATGCCTGTAATCTCAGCATTCGGGAGGTGGAGGCAGGAGGATTGGGACCTTTAGGGTCCTCCTAAGTTACAGAGTGAGTTCAAAGCCAGTCTGAGCTACAAGAGACCTTGTCTAAAAGCAAACAAGTACATATACAAATGAATAGCAACAGTGAGAGGGGACCAGGATCAGCTTCCTGTTTCCTCTCTTTCTTAGGTCTAGCTTGAGTGTCCTAACATGTCTGTACTGAGAAACAACAAAGGGTGAGTGGTTGGTGGATTCATGTGTTGTTTACTTCCAGTAGTGCAAACTAACCAGGACGGTGATGAAAGCAAAGACTCACTGTCGGTTATGTGCTCGGATTGCGGCATACTTTTCTTTTTCTTTCTTTCTTTCTTTCTTTTTTTTAACTATCACGTTGTGCAAGGAAGTGGAGAGGAAGCTGATGTAAGGGAGGATTCTTTAAGCTGAGACCTGAGCCTCGCTGCTGACGGGCATGACTTCAGTGGGTGGGACAGCGCAGCCCAAACGTCCCTGCCACTGGGGCCTCTGGCACAAATGCCTGATGGAGACGGTGACACGGAACTGCAGGAGCATGGCCTCCTGTTGCATGCATCCCTAGAGCAGAAGGAAGGGGCCGTGGCTTCGCAATGGCTGGGCATCCTTCGGCGGAGCACTTCTTTTAGTTCTGTTTTGCTTCGTAAAGTTTGTCAGGGAGGCTCTGCTGTTCAGGGAGTTTTGTATTATGCTAATCTGCTGTTCATAGTAGAAAGGGCCTTTTTATTTTGTCAACGTGCTTTCCAGATGGACACTTCCTGATGTCTTTTTTCGTGTGTACATCGTTCCAAAAGCTGTTTCCATCTCTTCTTCTCTCCTTAGGCACGTCTTTCCCAGCTTTCTGCTTCCACTGTGTTTGAGATGCCAGGAAAAGTTCATGAAGGAACGGTGCTTCTTTTTTTTTTTTTTTTTTTTTTTTTTTTTTAAGTATTTATTTAAGTATACAGTGTTTTACCTTCATATATGCCTGCAGGCCGGAAGAGGGTAGCAGATCTCACTATAGATGGTTGTGAGCTACCATGTGGTTGCTGGGAATTGAATTCAGACCTTTGGAAGAGCAGGCAGTGCTCTTAACCGCTGAGCCGTCTCTCCAGCCCCGAATGGTGATTCTTATACCCGATCCCGACCTCTGGGCTGGAAGGGGTCTGAAGGAAAGGTGGATCCAGGCTGCCAGATGGCCAGTCATGGTGGGCGGGACAGCACTAGTAATTTTTAGTTAGGCAGTACTGCCAAGCTAATCAGAGTTCAGCTTGAAGGGGAAAAGAGATGAGTTGTCATCTTAAAGCCAGAGAGAAAAAATGGCGACCTTTATGAGATTCAGTACGGACGGGTTATGTTATGGATGCTCTAAAGAAGAAAAGGAGAGGGGTGCACAACCTTCTTTTCCCCCCAGATCCTGACGCATACACCATCCTCCTCCCCACTCCTCACCCCCGCAAATTTCATGTGATATGAGAGTGAGTAGCACCCTGAGTCAATAGCCACAACTGTTGGAGTGGGTACCCCTACACCTACCAACTTTGTGATTCTCTGTGCTCATAAGAAGTTACTGCTTTTGAGACCAGCTAACTAGATACTTATCCGAGTGTCTGTTTAGATAGTGTCTGCAGTGACTTTGGCTCCTCTGCACTTGTATTAACCCCTGCACTTCAGTAGGTGTTTTACAGTAACATGTATTAGTACATGGTTTAAATAAGACTTTTTGTCACTGTGACAGAATTTCTGGTATGGGCTATGTAGTGGAGAAGTAATTTGTTTTGGTTCACAGTTGCAAAGGTTTCAACCTTCTAGTTGGCTGGCTCCTATACTTGTGGCATGGCAGGACCACTGTGGAGTAAGAGAGTGGCAGAGGGGGAAAAATGCTCACCTCTTTCGTAGCCAGGAAGCCAAGAAAGAGACAGGAAAGGGGCTGGGAGTAAAGTATGTCTTCCTAGGTCACAGTCTTAGTGGCCTGCTACTATAAGCTCCACCCCTGCTGTCCTCCATGATCCAGTAACGCCATCCTTGTATGAGTCCATCATGAAATTAATCCCTTGGCGAAGTCAGAGCCCTCATGATCCAGTCACATCTCAAGGGTCCCAGCTCTGAACCCTGCTGCAGTGGGAGCTAGGATTCCGGTGTGTGAACTGTGGGGAGACCACCTCAGATCCAAGCTAGGACAGCTGGAAACCATAGTGTGGATTAACAGGAAGCTATAGAGGTATAGTATGGTAGGGCATGTGTGTGTGTAAGGAATCCCTTAGGGACTTTATTTGCTCAGCTAGAAATCATTAGATGAACTGGGCATGGTGGTGGATATCTTTAATCCCAGCACTTGAGAGGCAGAGGCAGGCGGACCGCTGTGAGTCAAGGCCAATCTGGTCTACAAAGCAAGTCCAGGGCAGTCAAGGCTACACAGAGAAACCCTGTCTTGAAAAACAAAACAAACAAACAAACAAAAAAAATGAGTCTCCTTTGATCTCTGGGCCAGTAGTGGGAAGATCTGGTCTTTCTTAAAGGCATTAGAAATCTGTAGGAAGATTCTGACTTTGGAGGACTGGGCGTGGTCCAGCAGAGGGGCTGTCCCGTATTTCACCAACTTGCTATGCTGAAAGCTGTCCAGCGGGAGCTGTGAAGGGATGAGAAGTGATGCTCCAGCTCAGCTTCCCTCAGCAGTGGGACTTCTCGGGAAAATAGCACAAATTCCACAACTCATTGAAACGAACATACTTGATGAACTGCCACCAGGATTTCTCCCAAAACCTCTCCCACAGAGCGCTGTGTCTTCCTGTCTTCATCTTTTCCTCTCCGTTTCTTTCTTCTCCCAAAAGCCTCCTCTGCTACGGCGTGCCTGTCACCGTCTCAAGGCTCAAGCCAGAACTTTCATGTGTAGATGGTGTGTTTCCTTATGTAGCCGTTCAACCCAGAACATTTAACAAACCCCCCTGTGAAAGGGGAACAAAGCAATGCTGATGAGCATAGCTACCAGAGTTAAAATGTTGGAGAGGCCGCACCCATGCAAAATAACTTGGAAAAAGTAATTAATGTAAGATACATCCTGAGGAATCAGCAAGCATCAATAGTTCCTTCAATTTTTATTTTCTTTTAAGGATTTATAAGAAAAGAGTGGTGAGAGAAGACTTGAAAAAGCCAGAGGTAATTTGCCCCTAAAAGACATATATGTCAGGTTTTTGAAAAACTGTTTTTCCCTTTTCCCTTCTTCAGTGCCAGGAACATCTGGCTTTGAGGAAAGTTTAGGAAAGAGGCTTGCAGATGTTCTTGTCATTATTTAAAGCTTAAGGAAGTGAGTAGAAAATAGACTTTTTTTTTTTTTAAAAGAAAAAGAAGAGACTTTAGGAGACTCCCACACCCAGTTTTTAAAATTTGAAAGCAAAGACCCAGCAAGGACAAGTTACTTGCCAGAGGTTAGAACAACTCTGTCATGGTACTCAGGCCTAGGACAAGGCTCCTGATCTCAGTATTAGTCACTGCACAAAGGAATAATGTTGAGGTGCCCCCAAAACTTAGAGGAGTCTGGATACAGGTGCCTCTGTGAGATCTAGAGACCTGACTCATGCATGGTGGTGGGGTAGACCAAGAGGTTAAGGGTTTGGCAAAGTAACCTCTGCTTGCTGCTACTCCCTTATACATCCTCCTGAAAGACAACAACGCTACTGTAATCTTGTGGGCAGAAACCTAATCCAGCTGACCCAGACAAAACGTGTGTCCAGTGACCTGGTCCTCAAGAAGAAGAGGAATTGCTAGTAATGGGCCAAAGATAGGATGGGAAAATAGACCGAATCTCATAGGTACAGATGTGGGTTGAAAACTATGGCTGAAATCTGTTGGGAAGTACGGGTGAGAAGGGTTTGCTGGCTTGGATGAAGCAAGCCTCAGGAGAGACAGACACCTTTAGCATTGATTCTAAGGCTGCCAGTCCACCTTCAGAAGCCTTAAGCAAACTCCAGTCTCTCAGGAGAGGAAAACTTGGACGGTAGGCATGGTGTCTTTTGTATGTTCTCATGCGCCCAGCAGCTCCTTGTGAATTTTAACGAGGGCCAGCCAGCCTGCGTCTGGGGCTTTGGGACCTCTTCAGTGAGAGCTGAATTGGAAGGCATTGCTCACCTGTCTCTAAACCAAGTCCCATTTGGACTCACACTTGTCTTTGCACACATTCCTAACACTGTTCACGCGTCTAGCCCTAGAAGGCATGAGGACAGGCTGACCAGGGAAACCTGTCTGTTGAGCTTCCTCGGCCTCTCTAGGCGGCTTTCTTCCTCCAGGGTGTGGAGCTGGGAATCCCGCTGGACTGAGGAGGGTCTTCTGGCTACCGAAGGCAAGAGGCAAGAGAACACTCCTTCGTGGCCTTTTCCAAGACAAAAAGGCTGGGCAAGGTTAGATGTTTCATGAGCCAGCTGGGGAAATCGTAGCTTCTGGGGCCTGCCTTGGTCAGGAACTGCAGAGGAAAACCAAAAGGCGTGCGTTTTCAGAGCGCCGCCACTCTTTGAGGTCCTTCCTGGGCATGCGCAGCCTCTTCTCAGTGTCCTGTTTCCTGCTCTGCTCCGAAGCATCACGAGCCAGCTGGAGAGATGGCTTAGTGCAGGAGAGCACTGGCTGCTCTCCAGAGGACCCAGATTGATACCAGCACCCACACGGCTCCCAAAGGTCTGTAAACCCCAGCCCCAGGGCATCTGGCACCCTCTGTTAACCTCTATAGGCGACAGATACACAAAATGCATACACGTAGGCAAAAACAAAACAAAACAAAACAAAAAAAACCCTCTACACATAAAATAAATAAAAAATACTACTAGCATTATATGTGTGTGTGTTGTGGGGGATGCTCAGGGTCACGGATGAATGTTTCTCCCAGTTGTTCTTCCCCAGTGCTGATTCAGGGAGACTGGCCAGCTGCTAAGCCCTAAGCATCCTTCTGTCTTCAGCTGCTGCAGCCCTGAGGTTACAGGCATGAACCGCCATTCCAGGCAGTTCTCAGGAACAATTGCTTTGCCGAGTGGGCCATATCCTCATCTTCTCTACAAGCATTATAAAAAAACAGGACACAGGACGGTTCTGCCACTAAAGCTCACAAGGCCAGCTGGGCCTGGTGACGCACACCTTTAATCCCAGCACTTGGGAGGCAGAGGCAGGCGGATCTTTGTGAGTTCCAGGCCAGCCTGGTCTTACAAAGCAAGTCTAGGACAGCCAAGGCTATGTGGAGAAACCCTGTCTCAAAAAACTGAAGAAAAAAAAAAAACAAACAACAACAACAAAAAAAAAACTCACAAGGCCATTTTAGATCCCGGGTTTTATTACATAGTTATGTTTATTTTCTGCTTGCATTTGGTTCACTTTTCCTTCTACCCCCTTCCTTCCTTTCTTGACATTTCCTCTTTATTCAGAAACATTTATTGATCACCTTCCATGTAGACCTCTAGTTGACTTCTAGTTGAAGTCCAAAGACCATGAGCAATATACCTAAGAAACATCATGATTTTTGTTCATTGTTTTTTGAAACAGGGTCACTGTAGTGGATGTAAACATGTTTTTGTTTTGATCCCAAGTGTGGGATGGGGAACAGACTTGTGAGAGAGCAGGTGATGTTTATCCACTAGAAGACGAACCACCTCGTGAGGGGGCTGAAACACATCTCAGTGCAGACTCTGAGAGGATATATATATATATATATATGAGCCCAAAACAGGAGGCCAGGACTTTTTGGGTCTTGGTATCCTTTGGCTGTTCATTGCTCCACTTTGAGACACTCCTAGAGAGAGCTGCTCGAGAGAACGCTTCGAGGCTCCGGGTTCCGGCTGCTGTTCCAGGTTCCAGCAGCAACTTTGGTTGACTTGCTGGTCTGCTGAAATCCTGCTGACTACACCAGGGGAATTGCTCCCAGGAACTGAGTCCAAAAAGGTCTACTTCTCCTGTTCCTGTTAACCTCTTTTCTCTCATATCTAAGGTAGGTGGGTTGGAAGGGAGGTATAAGCCTTAAAGAACCTCATATAAAGTAGGTTCAGAAAAAGTCGAAACTCTGTAGCTCAGGCTGGTCTCAAATTCACCATTTTCCTGTCTCAGCTTTCCTTGTTATGGGGATTACAGGCATCACCGTACTCAGCTGTGTTAATGTACACTCTTAGAAGGTTAGAAATTGCTTTTAAAAAAAAGTAAACAAGAAAAGGAAGTAAAGGGGCGCTGTGGTAGGCATGTGGATTTAAGTACGTTGATGGGTCGTGAAGATTAGGTCGTGAGAAGCCAGAACAGTCTTGGAAGGAGTATGAGAAATTGCCATGCAAGTCCATGGGAGAAAGCATAGGACAGAGAGGCAGGCACGTGGCCTGCATGCTCAGGGGATAACCAGGAACCAGTGTGACTCAGTCAGAGGAGGAAACAGGTGTTGGGTCCTGTAGGCCAGCAGGGAGAGAGAGAGAGAGAGAGAGAGAGAGAGAGAGAGAGAGAGAGAGAGAGAGAGAGAAGTTAAGCATCCTGTGTGTTACAGCACTGAGAGAGGAAGCTGCCACAGGCCAGGGCCAGCAGCAGGGGTGAGGTGTACAGCCTGGGCATTTTGAAGGCAGAAACAATAAGAGCAGCTAGAGAAATGGCTCAGTGAACGGTGCCTGAGTTTTGCTCCCAGTGCTCATGTCATGTGGCTCACAGCTGCCTGTAACCCCAACTATGGGAGACCCAAAGCTCTCTCTGGCCTTTTCGGCCTCTGCTCTGACATGTATGTACCCACACACGTAACCTGGTTAAAAGTAGAATCTAAAAAATTTCAGTAAGATTAACCGTTGAGTTGAATAATTTCTGGGGGAGAGAAGAGTCAAGGAAAGTTCCCTTGGTTTTTGCCAAAGCATATGAAAAATGGAAATGCCATCAAAAAGAAGTAAAGACAGTAGGCCGTGTGGTTGTAGGGTAGAGGAGACGTCAAGAGTTCAGGCTTTATTGGGTTTGAGATACCTGTTGGAGGTCCATGCGGAGAGCTGGGTATATATGTTTGTACCCAAAAGAGGGTTCTAAAAGAATCTGATCTTTCTCAGTGGTCTCAGTGGCACAGTGTCACCCTGAGTTAGCCTGTAACCAACGAAGTGCTAGCTGCAGAGGTGGAGTGGGAGGGTGGAGTGAGTTCAGAGAGACAGTGCTCTGGGGGAGGAGTGGGGGGAAGGCATCATTCTTGTCTCAAGCGTCTTTGTTTTTAAACTCCTTAATTGCCAATTGATTCCCTAGTTCTTGATTTAAGAAACAACACCGGCAAACACAGCGACTGATCAAGTCCAGCCCTCCCTTGCTGGTGTAGAAACAATAGAAAGAAAGGCCATTAAGGGCTGAGACTTTTACATCTATGTAAATGCTATATTGAAGATAATTTGGGGTTGCGTTTATCACAGACATGGTATAGTTCCAGAATTTTAAGGAAGTAATCATAAAATTATTTTCCTGTGGAAAAGGTGTTACACCATATCACTTGGGAAGATCTGAGTTCTCGTGGGTCAATTCTGAGCCCATGCAAAACTGTTCACTTACATTTGGACATTTAAAGTCACTTTTTTGTCTTTGTTTTTTTAACTAGCTTGTGTGAAGCCCGGTGTGTGTGTGTGTGTGTGTGTGTGTGTGTGTGTGTGTGTGTGTGTGTGTGTGTGTGTACCAGTACTCCTAGCACTTGGGAGGTGATGCCAGAAAGATTGTGAGTTTGAAGTCAGCTTATCCCAACAAGCTCCAGCTTATATGGACAAAAACCAACAATTTGAAATTAATGCTTAGTTAGTACACTACAAGGACATTGATACATTTCTTCATTGAAACAGACCAAGTTCTAAACTCTTGCTGCTGCTCTCAAATGCCAAGAGAACATCTGTCAAGTCTGTCTCTAAATTATCGCCTTAGACCTTCAACCTGCATAACAGGCAGGTGCTCTGTGAGGCTTGTTTACTGAGGTGAAAATTGCCTCAGGGAGGAAGTGACTTGACTGAATTCCACCCAGTGTCTTCAGACCTCTCCCCTCTCCATTTCCCAGAAGCACGAAGTAAAACAAAATTGGAGCATTTCAGTAGTTTAAAAAAGCGTGTTGCAATTGTACATGTGTGCCCAGTGGCGTTGCCGAATGATCTTTAAGCTAAACCTAAAATAACATTGCTGGTAGGTGGGAGGATCTGTAAAGAGCGTGTTTTCCTGGTCCTCTGCCCCACACAGTGATGGATGCGGTGCTAACTGCAGGCTAGAAACTGGTCAGTCAGACTCACAGAACACCTGGCCTCTCTCCCACAAAAGCCTTTTCAGTCTTACATTATCCAGCAGCAGTGGCCCGGTTTGTATACTTAAACAAGCGGGGGTACTGTCAGGCAAATGCCCCAGAGATCTGAGTGAGAGGTCCTGCAGACCTTGGAAGTAGTCCAGGACCCGGAGGCTCTGGCCTCAGTGCAGGGCACCAGGAGGAGAGCGGGACCCCATCCCCCCCAATGCAGGCCAGAGTACTATAGGGAACCAGGCCAACTCCAATAGCAGCACCGTCCCAAGGGGACATCAGGAGGAGCAGCGCTCTCCATAGTTGGCATTTCTTCTTGTTTGCCCTGAAGCAGAGATGCTGCAAAACCAGGTAGTGAATTGTCCGCATCTTCTGGTGCCTGAGCAGACTGCAGAGTCCCCCAAGATGTCTGTAACTCCACAGCTGAAAAACTAGTGCCAGGCACCGCTCTGGGACCAAGTTCCAGCACTAGACACTGTCTAGTTATCAAACATGTTGTGTGTGGCCTCTGCCCTACCCTGAGAAAGATGAAAACTAAGCACTTTTGTGAGCAGGAGACGAGACATCTCCACTGAGGTCCAGACTGGCAAAACAACGGAAACCTGCAATCGTATCTCTAGCTGACTGGTTGTGTGGCACCATCTCTTCCATAGCAGCCCAGGCTCTTCCACACCGGCTGGGAGAGTGGTTACAGCTGTCGTAACTATGAAGTTTACTGAGGTGAAGCCCCTCCCCAAGGCATAATTTAGATTCCTGTGTTTAGTGGCCCTAGTTTTTTAAAAGACTAGAATTCAGCAGGAAAACATTTATCTCCCACTGTACTTGTTTTCAGCTTTTCATTTTAAAAAGTGGTTACTCAAACCAGGGCTTGTTTGCTCATAATGCTCACCGAAGACCACTTGCCCAGAGTAGGTAAAGGCTCCCTACAAACTGAGCCTCCCCCCCAAGCCGGTCGTAATCGCCTACAGGACACGGACATGCCTTTTGCATCTACAAGGGAGGTTCTCAAAGTTGGATATATTTCTGGGTATACAACAAACCCACATTTCTTTAAAAAAAAAAAAAAAAAGATCTCTCATAAACTTAGTAAACCCAAATGGTGGATCCCAGGGATGGGTGAAAAATCTTTGTGCCTGTCCCCAAAGCACCCAACTAGCTTTTAGATGGTGTAAGAGACACTGTTTATACGTAGGCACTTACTACTCTTGCAGAGGACCCAGGTTTGGTTCCCAGCATCCACATGGTGGCTCACCATTGTCTGTAACTCCACTTTTAGGGCATCCAATGGCTTCTTCTTCCATGAACAGCAGGCATGCATGTGGCGCACAGATACACATGCAGGCACAACACTCATACACATAAAATAAAAATACAAACGGCCAAAAAGAAAGTACTGCCTCTCTGTCTTTACCAGCCCCTCCGAGGAATTTTGCATTCCCTGTAAGTGTGAGTGCAGCCAGCAAACTGTGGTGGAACTGGGGGCCCAGGTGACATCATCTTCTACAGAAAATTGTTAATGTTTTATGTCACCAGGTAGCAGGCAGCTTATCAGACAATGTCAGGTGATGCAAACCCTTGAAAGTCAAGCTCTTCTATAAAACCCCCATTCAGACCCACCGTGGGATAACAAGTGTTTGTTGGTGTAGCTACCCTGCCTGCCGAATGGGTTTAATGATTCACTTTGATGAGACACAAAAGAGAGGACACAGTGCCCTTCGGAGATCAAGTTATAAAGAGACTTCCGCTTCCGTCTTGGGGGCTTTTCCTCACTGCCAATCACTCTGAAAAAAGCCAGCCACGATGTCATGAACACCTGTCCTATAGTGAGAAGTAAATGCCACTGAGCCAAGGGAGGCATTTGCCAACAGCTGGGGGAGAGACAGGGGTTGGGACAGGGTGGGTGGAGACCGAATCCTGACACGGATGCAAGCTTGGAAGCATTTTCTCCCTCAGTCAAACTTTCAAATGAGATTGCAGCCCCGGCTGATATCTTGGCTGCCGTCTTGTGATACTCAGCCAGAGGTGCACAGCTAGGCTGTGTGAGACAGGTCCCTGCTCCATGGTCTCTGTGCTGTAATGCAGTGCTTTGGTTTAAGTGTTTAGTTCTGGGGTAATTTACTGCAACAGTAGATTAGTTGGTGAGTATTATAATTGCAGACATCTTGTTTATGCCCATTTCCACTTCGAAATGCAGAACATGATAGGCTGATCTTATTTAATACATAAGGAAAAACATACTAATGTGTAAGCAATCTGTTTTAAACCATTTGGATGCTATGAAACTCTACCACTGAAATTTCTCAGTTCTTAAAGTCTTCAGGGCTTATGGATAACTCAAGTTAAAAAAACAATCAGCAAACAAGAAGAAATATTAGGAGGGCATTGGTGGGTGTTACAGCTGTTTCTGTCCTATGAGACTTATTGATAGAAGCTGAATTTTCCAAACTTATCAACTCTGAAAACGCTGAAAGATTAATAGGAAGATGGTAGTTCTCTTGTGTGTTTTCACATGTGGCGGGGCTTCCGTGTTTAAGAGCTGGTGGGAGCAAGTGCTGGTCAGCCAGACAAATGCCGGACTGAGTAACAAGCAGTGGGTAACAGTGTCATGACGCGATGTGGGAGGGTAGACACATGGGAGTCAGGATGTGCGCCCCTCCAAACTCTCCTACTGTAAAGGAGGGCATCTGCCCAAGATGCCCCCAATCCCTCCTCAGGACTATGTGTCAGACCTCCCTGTTGGTGGTTTAGAAGATGATTTTTGAGAATTATGGATAAACAATTCTTTATTTAAATAATTATTAATTAAAATATGCCTTAGGGGAAGAATATAATGCCACATGGAATTCAAGGCTGGGTATGGTAGCCCATACAAAGCGTGTAATCTCCTGTAGCCCAGGAGACAGGAAGATCAAGCATTCATCCTTAGCTGTATAAGACCCTGTCTCAAAACCAAATCGAGCTGGGCGTGGTGGCGCACTCCTGTAATCCCAGCACTTGGGAGGCAGAGGCAGGTGGATCTCTGTTAGTTCCAGGCCAGCCTGGTCTACAAAGCAAGTCCAGGACAGCCAAGGCTCCACAGAGAAACCCTACCTGGAAAAAAAAAAGAAAGAAAGAAAGAAAGAAAAATCATGTATATAGTTTTACATTTTCTTAGGATGGCACACAAATATGTATTTATATATCTTTAGAGTACAAAAAGAGTAAAAACATTAAGCAAATTATATAACTTTATAAAGGGGATGACACAGTCTTGGAAATGCATTGTGGGTGAATTCATCATTGTGCTAACAGCACAGAATGCACTTAACACAGATTGTGACTGCACTAAGCACTATCTGACAGGCCCATCATTATCTCTTGGTCTTTTCACTGACTGCAGTGTCATTGTGTAATGCATGACTCTGTTATTTTGGTATTGTGAAATTGTCACAGAATTATGACTTTCACTGTCAACGTCTGAAGCTGGGAAATCACTACCTTAAGAAATTATCAAGAGGTTATACATGTACAAAAGTAAGAGGTAATCAGTAAATGGGCTAGAAAAATGGTTCAGTGGTTAAGAGCAAGTACTGTTCTTCCAGAGGACCTGGGTTCAAGTCTCAGCACCCACATCCAGCAGTTCACAGCCACAGACAGGTCCAACACTTTTGTCCCCTTTGGGCACCTGTTCTTATCATGTTCACATACCTATACACACATAATTAAAAATAATAAAAATAAACATTTTTTTTTTTTTGAAAAGAGAGATAGCCAGTTGGAGGTTGTAGATCGGAGTTTAATGAGATTACATCATAACATCAGGGTGGTTTGTAACCTAGGAGGCCCGTTTAGAGGGAAGGATTCCCTGTGCTTCCTGCCTCCCGAACTCCGGCCATGTATGCACACTGCCCCCTTTGTCTTTCCTTATAGAGCAGAAGGGGAGGTCGAGGGGGGTGGGCAGTGACTTGGGGACCAACAGGCTTCCCCGTTGTTCTCTCATCAACAAAATTCAATTCCATTTAATTTAATTCCACAAATTCCAAAGGCCGAATGTCTTGTTGGTGCTGAAGCCATCCAAAGGGTAGTGTCTCGTTCTACAGAATCCAGTGTTGTGGCCGCACTGGGTGTGGCCGGACCATTGTTGAGACAGGCTGTGCTAGAACAGAACAGACGCCTGGTGTTGAAGGCGTGGTCCAAAGAGAGCGCTGGACATCTTTCGTGGGAGGTGGGGGTTCATGGTGCGGAGAATGATTGAAAACAAAGTACGACAACCCCTCTGCACAAACCCCACGATGAAGCCTAAACCTAAAGCAATTTTTGGAAAGAAAATTTTACTCTAGTTTAGAAATATTTTCAAGCCATGTGTGGTGGCACATGCTTTTAATCCCAGCACTTGGGAGGCAAAGGCAGGTGGATCGCTGTGAGTTCGAGGTCAGCCTGGTCTACAAAGCGAGTCCAGGACAGACAAGGCTGTCTCAAAAAACCAAAAAATTTAAAAATTAAAATATTTTCAATATCTTAGGTTACATAAAATATGTACTTGAAATTGAACTTGTTTCGTATCGCCTTTTGAAAGGTGTAGCTGTGAGAAATTGCAAGTTGCAGATTGCCTGGCGTATGCTTCCCATGGACACTGCTGGTCTAACCTTTACCCACCTGCAGACAACACAGAGCTCCCTCGTGTGGGAGGGTTGTGGCTGTAACCTGATGGCGCTTCTCCGTGCGTCTATTTGTCTTTTCTGCTTCTAGCACAGCCTGTCTCAACATGACCTGGCCAAACAGATCTCTAAGTTTGTGATTCCATTGGTTTCTGCCACACACCTGGTAACTCACTGGATCTCAAGCTCCGTGTGCACAAATCCCTGTGTCAAGGCCGGCCCCCACTTCCTTTTTTTGCAGTTCTGATGGTTGGCTCCACCATGTAATAGTTTCTGTCTTGTTCTTCCTTCTTTTTTAATTATTTGTTTTTATTTTGTGTACATTGGTATTTGGCCTGCATGTGTGTCTGTGTAATGGTGTAGGATCCCCTGGTGCTGGAGTTACAGAAGGTTATGAGCTGCCATATGGGTGCTGGGAATTGAACCCCGGGTCCTCTGGAGGAGCAGTCAGCGATCTTAACCACTGAGCCATTGCGCCAGTCCTGTTTTGCTATGGCTTACTGTTAAATCTTGCTCAGGTACATCTCTTTTATATTTCACACATTCTACCCCAATTGAGACAAGCAAAGCCAGTGTGGACCAGTACGGATAAGTCTCCTGTTTTCAAAGTTTCTAGTCCTTTCCCGCACTGCCACTAGAGTGAGCTTGAAAATGCCACGGTGCCATTGCTTACACAGCTTCCGTGGATTCACCAACAATTCTATGCAAGGTTCCAAATTCCTGAAACCTGCCTTCCCCGCTTCCTCTACCTTTCCAGCTTCACCTTGCCCCAAGGCTTTTATCCCCAGGGCTACTGTGGTTAACCATCTGACAATCTTGACAGCAGCTGTTCCAATAGCCCTTTTCCTTCCTCCAGGGCTTCCTCTGCCTCCTCTAGGCTTAGCTGCCGTTCCTCCGCGAAGTTGCTCTCCGCTGCTCTGTAGCATCATCTCTGGCACTCGGTAGCATCATCACTGCCCAGGCAAACGTGCTATGGTGTGTTCATGTGTCTTCTTGCCCACCTACCTCCAGAGTGAGTCCCTCATTTCTTGTCTGGGTAGTCTCTCCTTCTACCTAAGTGCTTCCCACAGGTACTGGCCGTCCTATACAGTGAGTAAGTGCAGGGCACATGAGAGGATGGTGGATAAATGATGATTATTTTAATGGCGCAAAGGAAAAAAAAAAAAACTTGGAGTTGAAATGTATGGGTCACTATTCTGACCCACTGAAGAAATCAAATTAGGGAAAGGATTTTATAAAAATGCAATCTTTAGTTTTAACAAAGGTATGGTGAGTGAAACATTCATTTTATGTGCCCGGAGGGAGGGAGGGAGCGTGTACAAGCATTCCCAGTGGGTCATTTGCATTAAGTACATTTAAATGTTCAAACTCAGAACTTGTATCTCTGTGTCTGTCATTTGTTCTATAGCAAAATGCTAGCTTTGCACAAGTTTGTATGTAGGCATTTTTTTCCCCCAGACCTGGAACTTACTATGGTAAGTCCAGCTGGCCTCGAACTCCTGCCTCTGCCTCCTGAGTGCTGGGATTAACAGTGTGTGTCGCCACACCCGGACTGTACAAGCATATCAGTGCCATCATAATTATAAGGGCAAAGAAAAAAAATAACTAAATGAATGATAACAGGAGAATGTTAAATCTATGCTGTCATTTTAAAATCACTTTTTCCAAGAACATTTAGGAAGTTAAAGAATAACAGAAGGGGGGCTGGAGATGGCTTTGTGGTTAAGTGCATCGGCTGCAGAGGACCCAGGTTTGGCTCCTAGCACCTACTTTGAGAGCTCAGAACTGCCTGTAACTCCACTTGTAGCATTTCTAACTCCCCCTTCTGGCCCCCATGGGTACTGCATACATGTAGTGCACATAAATACATGCAGGCAAAACAGTCATGCACATAAAACAGAAATAAATATTTTTTTAAAAACGAGGGAGCTTTTGCCACAAGAGATACTTCAGAGCCACATATATGATAATCCTAACTTTAAAGTAGTTGAGAATTCATAAAGCCAGAGGCAAACACTCTCAAACGTTAGTAGTGAATATGGTGGCTAAAACCTATAATCACAGTATTTGGGAGATCAAGAGTTCAAGGCCTGCTTGAGCTAGATAACAAGCTCAAGGTTAGACTGGGCTTTCTAAGATCCTCTTTCAAAAAAAAAAAAAAAAAAAAGTTATCAATGTTCACTGCTTCTTGTCACCACTGCAAAATCTCTTTTTAACATGTATTAATATATTGTGCTTGAAACTATGAAGTCGCAGGCATTTCTTCTGAGTGTGTAGAGATGGGAGGGTGTGATGCCAGGCGTCTGCTAACACCAACTCACACTAACTGTTTGGGGCAGCGGAAATCCAGGATTGAATGTCACAATAGGCTAGTGGAAGAAAGAAGTGGCTGTGTGTCTCACCTCAGGTGATATCTTTCCAGGGCTCTTAAATGTCCATGGGTCCATCTTCAGGTGCATCTCTTTCAGAAGGAATCCGTCCAGCTTCAGCAGGACTCTGGGCCACCCCTTAACCTCACCCTGACCCCACACCCTAGAGAGTAAGGCCATCTGCAAAGACTTTTGCACTGTGGCTGTTACCGTTTGGCAAGGCGTTTTGTTTTGTTTTTGTATTGCAATGACAGGGTTTAAACCTAGGGCCTCACATATGTTGGGTGAGTGCCCTGCCACTGAGCTAAAACCTGGGCCTTTCATGCGAATTTTTAAAAGTTCCCTCTTAGAAACGATTGACTCGGTGAGTTCAAGATACAACACATTGTTAATACAAAGCCGGTATTTGCAAAGCTAGGCTGTATGTAGTGCACATCACTCATCAGGTCATGGGAGCGTTCCCTGAGAAAATCAGCACTGGATGTGTGCTTCCTAGCACAGCGCGTCAGACCGAGTGTTTCCTGGCTCAACACAAAGCCTCCTGCCAACCAGAGCAGGGCTGAGGCAGCTCCTGGCACAAAGGAATCACAAACTGGTTCCTGAATTAATAAATATGTATATTTAAATAAACTGCATAATGAGTAGAACCTAGAAAAATAGGGGGAAAACCCCCAGACTCAAGGCCAGATTTTTTTTTTAATTGAGGGGTTTTATTATAAGAATGGGCAATAGAGGAGACAGGAAAGCCGGAAGCAGCAGTAAGGGAGGTACTTCCGGTGTTGAAGCTGCCGTGTAGGTTCATAGTCTTGCTATGTTCTTTGCCTCGCCTGTCCTTCGACTCCATCATTATCACCACCGCCGCCGCCATCATCGTCATCGCCACCATCATGTGAGACGTAGGTTGATGCTACTTCAAAAGCCCGTAGAGCAGCCAGGGCGCAGTAACCGTTGGGACTTGTGGTTCCGGGTGTTCACATCATAAGGGTTGTCGCAGACTCGGATGCAGTTGGGTACCTAAAAGCCTTCCAGGTGCCTACATCCCCGCAGCGCAGATGCTGTCCTCTCCGCTGCCTGCATACTCGCTGCTGTGTCCTCCCCTTTCCTTGCCTCTGGCCCAGCTCCACGGTTCCCAGTTCATTCCTCTGAGACTGGGAGGGACTGGCGGTGTCTAGGGGTTCCTCCTTTCCTCCTTCTGGCCAGACCAGTTCACAGAGTGCGCTCCCGCCTGAGTGTGGCTTGCCTTGATTCAGGGCTCAGCTCCTGCCCAGTTGCCTAGAGCTGGAATGGGCCCCAGGTACAGTTGCTCTTACGAGGTAAATGAAGACACCAAGGAAGCCCTTACAGATACAGAGCCTCAATTCTGGGGAAAAATTTTTTTCCTTTTATTTTTTTTAAACTTTTAAAAAAGATTTATTTATTTATTTTGTATACAGTCCTCTGCCTGCATGTATGCCTGCATGCCAGAACAGGGCACCAGATCCCATCATAGATGGTTGGGAGCCACCATGTGGTTGCTGGGAATTGAACTCAGGACCTCTGAAAGAGCAAATGGTGCTCTTACCACTGAGCTATCTCTCCAGCCCTGTTTGTTGCATTTTGAGACGAGGTTTCTCTTGCCTTGGCTGCCCCGGACTCAATTTGTAGACCAGGCTGGCCTCAAACTCACAGTGATCCACCTGCCTCTGCCTCCCAAGTGCTGGGATTAAAGGCGTGCACTACCACGCCTGGCTTAAACAAACAAACAAACATTTTTTTTTTTAAGGCCATAAAACCATGGGTAGGGAACAAGATGAACTTTAGCATTTTCCTCATGAATACTGATTCATTTTCTAAGACTCATTAGTTATTGTTAAAATGCACAGAGGAAGCTATGTGTGGAAATGAAAAGAAACCTCAAAGGCCTTTGTAGGCCATGTCCTTTCCACCTCTGTGTCAGTTCACCTGGTAGCCCACCCCTTTCCTCTGCCTGTTCCCAGGGCAGCCAAAGAAACACAGTGTGCACACCACAGGGGATCTCCTCATGCTGTGTGGAAGCTCTGTTGAGGGACAGTAACTTGGCACGTGGGACTCCCTACAGACAGCATGTCTCTGTTTTCTGACATTGCTGAAGAACCCCCCAGATTTCTACTACTCTGTGTCTTCAGGTCAATAAGAAACCTATGCTAGTGTGCAGCCATGTCTGACCTAGGCTGCCATTGCTCTGGTGCCAGTGGCTCGTGTCCATGGACAGCAGAGGCCAGACAGGTGGACACGTAGGCGGGCTGGTGCCTTCAGTCTTGGAGAGATCCGTTGTCCTCTGGGCCATCTGTCTTTTCCAGATGCCTGCGTTGGTATTTCTCCTGGCCAGAGAATAGCGTGGAAACACTGAGCACCTTTCCCTCCAGCCCTTAATGCTTGGTGTTCTTTCCAGAGCACTCTAGAAGGTCATGCTGGGTTACACCAGCTGCAGGAGGATGGCTGAGTGGCCTGCCGCCCAGAAAGACAAATGGCAGACAGCACAAGGCTTGGAACAGCCCACATGAGCCCTACATGGGCTGGCATTTGAGGGTCCCAAACCCACAGCTTCCTGTGCCCAGCTTCAATGTCGCAGCCAACCCCTGAAGGAGCAAACTGCTGTTCAAACCATTGTAACCGCCCCCACAAGCGATCTGGGTGTTGTAACAAAAAATCTCGCCACATTTGAAAGTCGATGACACAAAATATTACACTTAATCACTCTTTTCTGTTTTCTCCTCCCATCCCCAAGGGACAAAGGAAAACGGTCCATCAGTTGTTAGGTCAATTTTCTTGAATCACATCACCAAAACTGAAGAATTATTTGGGTACCCTTAACCCTATTTGGCTAAATACTTTAAAAAGAAGAACAAATACCCCAGATTGGAAAACAGGATTTAAAAAAGTCACTGACAAGGGTCATCTCAAATAAAAGTTATTTGAAATAAACATCAGATGCATTTTGAAATTTTGGTGAGTAACACTTCTTTGCCTAGAAACTGCTTTTAGGAAAATGCTGCTTCCCAGAGTCAGATAGAATGTTGGATCTCTGTTACTGATGTGTTCATATCAAGATTTTAAAATATAAAAACACTACTAAAATTTGTTACTATTTATAATAATAAATGCATTAATAGTATGTGTATTATCATTATTTATTATTATTACTTACTACTGACAGTGTCATACCACGTAGCCCCGGCTGGCCTGGAACTGGCTATATAAAGCAGGCTGCCCCCAAACTCAGAGCTCTGCCTCCTCTACCTCCCAAGCACTAGACTTAAAGGCATGTGCCACAGATGGTTTCTAAATGAAAACAAAAGAAAGAAAGAAAGGAAGAAAGAAAGAAAGAAAGAAAGAAAGAAAATTCAGTACTGGTTGTTTTCTTTTTTCTTTTTATTTTTTATTTTTTTGGTTTCTCGAGACAGGGTTTCTCTGTGTAGCCTTGGCTACACAGTATTTTCAAGATGGCAATTTGATCATATATTTTTAGGATTCCTCTGTCTTTTTAGTTATGTAGGGAAAGTACCATGGCAAGAAGACCCTATGGAGAAGCAAAGGGAGACTGTGGTGAGGGCTCGGAATGTGCTTTGGGTCTAGGACGTCAGACTTGCCTTCCCACCTGTCTCCTGGAGAGCGAGGAGGTGGGAGCCCACCTGTCTCTTAAGGCGGGAAACCCTCAGAGACACGCGTGGTTCCGTTTCTCGTGGTTCCGTTTCTGAAGCCACATTGGAGAGATGTATCTTTTATTGAATCCCTTCCTTGGGGTTGACAACCTTGCCTGTTCGTTCCTTTTAGCACAAAACAGCTTTTTGCATGTGTGTAGCCACGGCCAAAGCAAACTTGTATCTTGGGTTTATTTTGAGTTGAAACTAGCTGAGCTGTTTGTTTCCTTAAGCCATACACAGATGCTTTGTGTTTGAGGGCTTTCCCGCCCCCCATGGTATCAGCATGCCACTTCCTCCCAAGTCATTGCTTTGAAAGTTTTGCAAAGGGAGATATTCCTGCTTGCTCTGCATAGTGTTAACTGAGGGAGATCAGGGCCACTCATGCCGTGTGTATCGCGTTTGAGGGTGAGTTCATGAAAATTATTTGTTCACTAGTTTGTGGAAATAAGATGGCTGCTGTTACCAGGAAAAGCTTCACGTGGCTACTAAGGCCTTGGCCCCTCTTGGAATAATATGTGACGGTTTAGATAGGGCTGGGCTCCTGTCTGACATATCTGCCCGCTCTGAGGAATCCATGCAGCACTTTAGAATATAGACTTCACGAAATCTTTGATGCTTCCAGCGTCTCTGGCCCTGATACACATTAGAAATGGAAAGTGGGCATGGTAGCTCACACCTGTAATCCATCCCAGCATGTTGCTAGCAGAGGCAGTAGGATGGCTGTGAGTTTGAGGACAGCTTAGGCTGCAGATTAAGACCCTGCCTCAAAAATCATAAGTTTGAGTAAAGCCATCCTTAGCTTTCCTTTTATTATGCTTTAAAATATTTTTGTTCTGTTTTTCTTTTTTATATGCATTGGTGTTTTGCCTGTTTGTATGTCTGTGTGAAGATATCAGATTCCCTGGAACTGGAATTACAGACATTTGTGAGCTGCCATGTGGGTGCTGGGAATTGAACCAGGGTACTCAGGAAGAGCTCTTACCCTCTGAACCATCTCTCCAGCCCTTTAAAACATTTTTAAACAGTGAACAACCCTAATACTTTAAGCGTTGGCATGACAACATAAGCAATGCTTTACTAACATGCTTTATAGCAACAACGTTTCCCATAAGTTTTTAAACTGCTTTTGCCGTGAAAATAGTAATGTTTTGTTGTCATTGTTGTTTTGTTTTTCGAGACAGGGTTTCTTTCTCTGTGTAGCCTTGGCTGTCCTAGAACTCACCTTATAGACCAAGCAGACCTCGAACTCACAGAGATCCACCTGCCTCTACCTTCCTGAGTGCTGGGATTAAAGGCATGCGCCACTGCCACCAGAATCATAGTAATGTTTTTTAATATCTTAAGAGTAAATTATAAGCTTCTGGTTTTTTTTTTTTTAAATACTTTCACTAAGAAAAACAGAGCTAGAAGTTTAAAGTGTAACAGCACAATGTTTGTAGTGTTGGTTATAGTGTCAGATTTATGTGCTAAAATTGGTTCCTGTCAAGTAACTCACTTTATTTAAGAGTCGGAGGAGCTGCCCTTGCTAGAATGGACTTTACTTTATTTTAGAGTTGTCCTTTGTTTACAAACACTTGGTTCTAGTAAAGTGATACCAGACATCATTTACATCTCAAGAAATAAGCTTTTTTTTTTTTTTTTTCTAATTGTCTTGGAACATGTTTTAATGAAGAGCTGTGACGTTAAGACTTTCTAAGGCTGTTTTTATACACGGTGCACGTAGCGGCTGTGAGTTGACCTAGGGTTGAGGGTGTCCCTGGTCTCCGCTGCCTGAGCTCTTGTTCCTGCTGCAGCCAGTCTGAGATACTCCCCATATTTCTGAGAAATCGTCATCTACATCTTCAAAACGGTAGAGTAGAGGAAGCAATGGGAGGCAGCTTTGCCTCAGCCTTCGGGCCATTAGTTGTTGAGAGGAAGTGCGTGGACCGTAGAGGAGAGTTTCAGAACTGCAGGGGTGTGCCCAGGGCAGAGTGTGGCGTCCCTACCCACTGAGACCTGGGTTTGGAGAATGGAAGATGGATAGCAGGCTGGGGAGGTACATACATGTGATCCCAGTCCTGACCCCTGCCAAGCTGAGGCCAAAGAATTGCCAAGAGGTCAAGGGCTGTGAGTCATCTCATTGGCATGGGTTAACAGCAAGACTTCATGTCAGGAGAGGGAAAGGGGAGGAGAGATCACTATGGACTAACAGCAAGACCTTATATCAAGGGGGGTGGGGAGTGGGGACATGACTCATGGACTAATAGACCCTGTATTGAAGATGGAGAAAAGAGGGGATTCCCCTCAAGGTATATTTGGCTTCTAGAAACTGTAAATGTGGATGAACAGGGAGTTCTGTGTATAGAATAGGGGTTCACACGGCTCCTCTCCCCGCTTTCCATGAAAGCCACACTGTCAGTGAGAGCTGGCTGAATGAACTACTTTCTGCGAGGTGTCACATTTTACTGCAGCTTGGTTCAGCTCTTGGCACTGGTGTCTTCCCAGTCAGGGTGCCATCACCTGGCAGTGGCTGAGCTTGGGCATATCGGTAGGCTGGTGGCTTTGTTTGCCACTTGCTCAGGGAGACCAAGCCCTTGCTTAGGCTGATTTTTCTCTTGGTTTGTTGTGTGCTACCTCTTAGAACCATCCAGACAATTACTGTCCCTCCGTTGCCTTTCTGCCTTTAGGCCAGTGGTCCTCACCCTTCCTAATGCTGTGACCCTTTAGTACAGTCCCTCAATGTTGTGGTGACTCCCCCCCCCCCCAGCACAAAATTATTTTCATTGCTACTGTGTGACTGTAATCATGTTACTGTTATGAGTTGTAATGTGAACATCTGATATGCAGTATGGTCTTAGGCAAACGCTATGGAAGGGGCATTCAACCCCCAAAGCATCTAGCTTCTCTAGATGAAAGCATCCTGGAAAACAAGCACATTCTATTCTCAGGTGGGGTGAGATTTCCCCAAAGGACCGTTACTCCTCTTCTTAGTGGGTTCAAGAAAGACCATGTTTACTGTAATGGAGGATTTGCAGTCAGGTGGCTCCCCTCTCTTCTCCTGGACTGTAACTTTCCTGTTCGTTGGCAACAGTGCTCTTCAGGTGACATATACAAGGCACTGAGCAGGAAACCAGTTTGCCGGCATCTAGTTTGGCTCAACCTGTAGAAAGCCAAACAAAAACCACAGTTGCAAAATCAAGGTGGTACAGTTTATAAGCTCCCCAAAATGGTCACTGCCCACCAGGCCCAGTGGCTAAATATTTCATTTTGTTTTTGAAAAATCATGAAGCTTAAGGCGTGAAGAGTGCTTGTCTGGTACATGTGTGCAGCTCTGGAGCTGATCCTCACCACCAAGGGAAAAATACAAAGCACGATGCTTCAAGTAATATTTTGTTTCAAATAGAAGGAAATAAAGAAAAGATTAACCCTGTAATTAAAAAAAATAACAGATAACATTTAATAGAAAAAAATGTAACGGTGAGAGAGAAGATGAGAAATGATGAGACATTGTCAGTCTCAATAATAAGAAGTTAATGTAGCCCATATGCACAATTTTTATTTAATAATTTGGCAAAGGTTAATAAAAATAACACATATTTCAAAGAAGTGTAATGGGCACTGGGGGTGTATGCTAGCTAAAAGTTTGAGGTATCAAAACCCTCAGAATAAACAAAAACGGTTAGTATCTTCTGTTTCAGTCATTATACTGTATAAATGTATCCTATGGAAGTCATCTGAAATCAGTGCCACGCTGGGAACATTTAAAATACAGTAATCAGCCAGGTGGTGATGGTGCACGCCTTTAATACCAGCACTCGGGAAGCAGAGGCAGGTGGATCTCTGTGCGTTCGAGGCCAGCCTGGTCTACAGAGTGAGTCCAGGACAGACAAGGCTACACAGAGAAACCCTGTCTTGAAGGAGGATACATATATAGAGAGCATACATATATATATGCATATATATATTAATCATGGTAGCATTTTGAGTGTATGTATGATTCATGCATATGTGTGTGACCTTGGACATCCATATGCTATGGCATAAATGTGGAGGTCAGCGGACAACCTTCTTTGACACAAGATCTGTTGTCATTGCATACACCAGACTAGCTGGCCTGTGAAATTCTGGCATCTTCTGCAGTGGGATTCCAGATGCACTTACCATACCCAGCTTCTCCTGGGTTCCGGGATTTCACACTCAGGCCATTACGCTCTTCTGGCTAGCACTCATCTCTCCAGCCCCACTGCCAAATGTTTAATAAAGAATTTAGGGATAATTTAAATGTTTAAAACTGGAAAAAAAACACATAGATAATAGAGAAGCCATAAATTGGAGCATTCAACTATTAAAATTGTATTAAGTGAGTAATATTGTGAAAAGAGAAAAGGAAAGTTACACACACACACACTTCAGTTTGTTCACATTTTAAATGCACAGAGCTAGGAGTGGAACACTATGGTGGACTACTTGCCTAATGTGTGGCATCCCTGAGTTTGGTCCTCATCGCGCCGTTGTTGCAACACACACACACACACACACACACACACACACACACACACACACACAATCAGATGGAAGGAAAAGGTTGAAAGAACATTCCAAGTTTTAGGGTTTTTGTTTTGTTTTGTTTGTTTTTGAGACAGGGTTTCTCTTGTAGTCCTGGCTGCTCTGGACTCAATTTGTAGACTAGGCTGGCCTCGAACTCACAGAGATCCACCTGCCTCTACCTCCCTGAGTGCTGGGATTAAATGCATGCTCCATCACACCTGGAAATAATAAATTTTATATGAATACTAATGAATTGTCTTGGAAAGTATTTTTATGTGTAACAGAGTCCTGGCTATCCTGGACCCACTTTGTGGACCAGCCTGGCCTTGAACTCACAGAAATCGGCCTTCTGGGATTAAAGGCGGGAGCCACCATGGCCCAGTCTTCAAGTTACAATCTTACTGAGTGAGCTATCTCCCTAGACCAGTGGTTCTCAGCCTTCCTAGTGCTGCGACCCTCTAATACAGTTCTTCATGTTGTGGTAACCCCCAAGCATAAAAGTATTTTCACTGCTACTTCATAACTGTGATTTCACTACTGTTGTGAGTCACGATGTAAACAGGATATGTGAAAGCATCCTTCAGCCCCCCCCAAAGGGTTGTGACCCTTTGGGAAGCACTACCCTAGATGCTCCTTTCTCTTTAAATTTTTAAAATTTATGTTTGTTTGTTTACTGTGTATGTAGAGGTCAGAGGACAACTTGAAGAAATTCTTCTTTCCTTCTATCATGTGATCCCAAGAATCAAACTCAGGTCATTAATTTAGTGGCAAGTGCCTTTACCTGATCAGCCATCTGGCCAGGGTCCCTAAATAAAAAGCAGTGGGGTTTGGGAGATGGCTCAGTGGTTAGGAGCACACACTCCTGCAGAGGACCTGAGCTTGGTTCCCAGCGCTCATGTCGTGAGGCTCATAACTGCCTGTAACTCCAGCTCCAAGACCTCCAACGCCTTCTTCACCGTTCACTCTGTGTTCATGTGCACACACACACACTCATATACACACACACACTCATACACACACACACACTCATACACACACACACACACTCACACACACTCACTCACACAGACACTCAAACACAAATAAGAAAATCTTTAAGATAAAGGATCATAAAATAAGCGAATGTTTTAAGAGTGAATCATGATCTTTAAAAATAATAATACAAAAAGGACAACAACTTGATTTCCATCTGACACCTCAGTGAGCTTCTCTTATCTAAGGGAGAGGACTCTTGAGTAAATGTGTTGAGAGGACAGGAGCCACTTAGGATCCTGACGGGGGGGTCAAAGGAACATTCAAGGTTAGCTTGGGGGTAGAGGCCAGAGGCCTGGACTTAGGAACACAAATGGGAGTGAACTCTTCCTCCTCTTTCTCATGCTGTCCGTGCCCCTTTGCTTTGAGGATTAGCCTCTGGAGCAATAGTTCAGTCACATTATGAACTAGACTTTCGTGGGCTGGTCCAGCACTGCATGGGCAAGTGAAAGTTCCCACAGCCCATGCCTAGAGATCTCAGGAAACAAAGACTGACAGAGCTGGAGTGCCACAGCTCTGTAATTTAGTTCTATATTTATGTATAAATTTATTTTATTTTATTTATTTTTTGGTTTTTCGAGACAGGGTTTCTCTTGTAGTCCTGCCTGTTCTGGACTCAATTTGTAGACCAGGCTGGCCTCGAACTCACAGAGATCCGCCTGCCTCTGCCTCCCGAGTGCTGGGATTAAAGGCGTGCGCCACCACGCCCGGCTTTATTTTATATCTTACAAGTCTATATACATTTACTTGTATATTTTATATATTTATAAATACATATTGCATATATTTTATATCATTATTCACCCTTCAGGTGTGATCCGGGTAAGATTACTCTGCATAAACTAAGTAGAGTGCAGCCAAAATGTGGTGCACGGAACTCTGAAGTCATTTCACATGCATCCCGCCATTGGCTCAGATGTGAATGCTGGCCCCCTGGAGGTGGAGAATTCAATTTGTTTAATTATTCTAATACCCTTGCATCTAAAGCAGCAGGTGCATATGGTGGGTGTTGTGTGTTTGTTGCTGGAGGCTGTGTGTGGGACCCCTCAGGGTAGTGTTCACTGATTTTCAGGGCAGTTAGCGACATGCAGAAGGGACAGATGAAAACATCATGTCACAGGACACTGCCGATTCTACAAACTGAGAGCATCGTATCGTGTGTTTAGTTAGAAGAGAGAGCAGAGGACTTGCATGCAGGGTCAGGCCAAGGGGAAAGGCAAGGATGGCCAGGGCCTCAAGGTTAGAGAGGTTTATCTAGAAGGAGGAAGTTAACTATGGCGAAGCTGAGAAGCCAGGGGACTGGGTCATACTGTGGACAGCGGTGGATCATTCTGTCACACAGGCTGTGGTTGTGGCACCCAGACAATCGTATGCACATTACCAGGACATAAGTGCCACTCAGAAGCTATAAGGTCCAGGTTCAGTTTTACTTGTTTTGTTTTATTTTGGTTTGTGTGTTTGTTTTATTGAGTGGTGGTGGGCATAAGACACAGAGAAAACGTTTAAGTTGTTCCTTCCTCTTCCTCCTGCTCTTCTTCCTCTTCTGCTACGGCTGTGTGCTGTCATATCTTCCTAGAGGGTAGCCTACAAAACAGTAACCATGCAGTTTTTATACTGCTTGGTAGTGTGGTATCCTCAAAGCCGTCAATATTTAATGTCACCATGGAGTTCCTCTGTACACAAGCCACCAACTGGTCATCCTGTTGGAATGGACCTCAGACAGACTAAATGGTCCAAGACTAGGGTTGGGCAGCTTTTGTGCTGCAGGGAAAGTCATTTGGTCAATACTGGGCCCGGGGACCCCCGCCCCCCGCAAAAAATGTCAAAGTTGATCACCTTGGCTGCATCTCCTGACCTTTACGTACACTTGGAAGCAGGAAGCAGCATCGTCTGGTGTCTTTTTGGTAGCCTGACGCAATACTGACCCCATTGCTGTGAGGGTTTTTTTCAAGTTTTCTCAGTCATTTGGAGAATTCAGAGTAGGCAGAGGGGAAGGGAGGTTCTTGGAGGGAATCTAGGGTCATCTGGGTAGAACAAACTCTGTTTGGCAGGTCACAGACAAAAGCAAAAAGTGCTAAGAAACGGGAGGAGAGAGACACACGGTGGTGGGGAGAGAGCAGAGTGTGAAATCTCCCTAGGCACTGAGCAGCCGCAGAGGTTGCCAGCTGCTCCCCCCAGCCACCCTGGCCCCCCACCCCGACACACACACACACACACACACACACACACACACACACACACACACACACACAGCGTTAGGCGTAGAGGCACCAGCTGAGCTCACCACAGGGAGCAGTGGTTCCCAGGCTTGCCTTACTCCAGGCCCACCCTTAGCAAAAGGAAATAAAAAGAAGGCAGGGTTTTTTTTGTTTTTGTTTTGTTTTGTTTTTAATGTGGGTGCTGGGAATTGAACCCCGGTCCTTTCGAAGCACAGGCAGTGCTCTTAACCACTGAGCCATCTCTCCAGCCCCTGTTGTTGTTTTTGAGACAGGGTTTTTTTTTTTTTTTTTTTTTACTTTGTGTGGAGATTCCACAGAACAGTTGCAGGTGCCTGACTTTTGTGTGTCCCATCTCATCTGTGACATGCCCCCCACCACCACCACCCACGGCTTGGTGTACTTGATCACTTATAAAGTTAGCTGGGTAGTGGTGGTACACACCTTTAAACCCAGCACCCAGGGGATAGAGGCAGGCAGATCTCTGTGAGTTCGAAGCCAGCCTGGGCTACATACAGAGTGAGTTCCAGGACAGCCAAGGCTAAAACAGAGAAAACTTGTCCTGAAACAAACAAACAACGAAACAAAAAACAAGAACAAACAAACAAAAAAATCCAAGGATAGATTCTCAAAACAAAACAAAAATGGATACTTATTTGAGAAAAACAGACTGCGCAGGGGGACTGCAAGTTTGAGGGTAAACTGTGGGTATGTTCAAAGGGCCTGAGGTGAAGGGGAGCCTTCCAAGGTCAAAGTGAAGATCAACATCAGATATTTTGAAACAATATTCTGGTCACAGTGATTGATAATGAAAGTGGCTTCAGTCAAGGCTGACAATGCTGGGCAAATGTCCTTGGAGAAGTACCTTTTCTACAAGGTTGTCGAGACCCCTGAGCATGCTGTGGTTCTGGCCAGCACCCCTGTGTGACGGTTGCTGTCAGGCAACCATGTGTACAGACCTTTCCTTTATAACATCCCAGCTTCATTCGATTACTTTTTTCTTATTCCTAGGGTTGACATGGTGACTCTGCTTTTATTCTGACAGCTTTCCCATTTCTTTCACTGAACAAAGCAAATGTTTCACCGGAGGAATATGTATATTTCTGGAAAGTCAGACAATTGAGTGCAGCCAATGTTTCCAGAATTAAGGCAGTTCAACTTCTGGGTTTTCAACTTTGAGGTGGTGCAAAAGCTCCAAGCATTAGCTGCTCTTCTGGGTGCGATACTGGACGGTGGCAGCAAACCTCTGACAGCCTCTAAATGGTGACAGGAAACAAGCGATGAATCACACTAGCTTGAGTTTCTACGCTAGCATGTTTAGTTGATTGCATGTCATCTACTCAATGTAAATGCATTTGCAGCCTTTTTAAAAGTGTATTTTCTAGCTGATACATAAAACATTCTAATGGGTGCATATTAATAAAATGATGTCTTAATATCTGTGATATCTAAGTCATTTATACATGTCTCTCCTCAAACATTATCATTTATGGTGAAAAACCCCAAATCCTTCCTCTAACTTCTTGAGATGAATAGTATGTGTTTGTCACCTCATTGTTGCTTCTGCCCAACTGCAACTTAGTACCAGCCTATACTATTTTCAACTTACAATGAATTTATAAGAGATAACCCCATTGTAAGTCAAGGAGCATCTGTTATTACCTTACATATGCATTAGGGTGAAGGTCCAGGATAAGATAATTATATGCAGGGTTTTTTCCCTACCTATATTAGTATCCTATAGAACCTTTGAAGGGAGCGATTCTGTGCTGAATGGGACAGTCTCGTGTGGTATAATGAAAATTGTCCTAATGGAAGGAAGGCCACTTATGATTGGACCCACAGATGTCCCTCTGCATGCCCTCCCCCCGTTTCCTGTCTTCACAGAGCAGCTGGGTCAGCCTCTTTCAGGCAACATCGGTGGCCAGGCCTGGCTCATAGGTAGGCAGAGAGCTCCAAGGGGCATCTCGGGTCAGTGAGCTTCTCTTTCAGGGTTTGGAGGGGTAGTGTCAGCCCCAAACTGCCGATCTGTGTCTGCTCTTGTTCCCTGAGATTCCAGAGACATTTTCTGTGTCCTTATGGCTCTGTCCTCCAGAAGGCATGGAGTAACCCTGGACCACAGAGGCGGCTGCAGAAGAACCCAGATGGACCTGACCCACACTCTAGAAATAGTGGTAGAGGCCTTATTTGGCCTTCAAACCATCAACAGGCAACCAAAAGGAATGTGTGTTCAGCCACGTTAGTGTGCAGAAAGTAGACATGGCAGGATGTTGAAGGGGACTTTCCAATGGTTTGCCCTTGGGCTGTAAAACACCATATTCTGTGTTCTGTATGGGTTTTCCCCCTGAGACATTTGCACTGGGAGTTGGTGACCAACTGGAAAATTTTTCACAGTTTAATGAAATGACTGAAAACAAAAGGGCACATGCATGGTTGTACCATATACAGAAAGGGCACTTTTCCTACAAAGACATCAGTAGCTTAGTGATGTTCTAACCTGGAGCTGGGTGTTTCTCCAGTCCCCTTTTGTGTATTTTACACATTCTGTGACGTGTCAGCTGTGGGGGGACATTGCTAGACAAGACACAAAGTCTCTGTCCTCAGTGGCAGCGGCCAAGAGAGACAAGAGTGGCCAAGTGGACAGCCAAGAGGGGCGTGTTCTTAGAAGAGGACTCAGCGGCTCAGAAGAGGGAGAAGACATTAGGTGAAAAAGGCAGGAGAATCAGGGTCTGTTGCAGGGGACTGGCAGGGGATGGCCTGCCCTCCCTCCCACCCCCACCCCTACCGCCTCAGCAGACACTTAGATGTCACTTAATGAAAGAGCACTGAAGTTTTGCGCTTCTGCACTGAAACTGTATACCACGGCATCACTCAGCTGAGGATTCAGCTTCCTGGAGTGAGTGAAGACTCAGTGCTATTGGCCACACACTCAAGAATTCCTAGGCAGTGTCCTGATTTAGGAAATGGCTCCAAACATGATAAAGTCTTCCTGGGAACTTATAGCTATAGCCCAGAGTTGGGTCCAGGTGAGCTAAGACTGTACCAGGAATGACATGATTGAGCGTGTGTTAAGGGCCATCCTGGCTGAGAAAAGGACAGTGAGATGGTGGGGCCCTTCTGTGTTAAGTAAACTACCTCACTACCTTCTCATCTGTTTCTTTTTGCTTCTTGGAGTATTCTTTCTCTTGCATCTTAGCTGATTGATTGGGATTTTATTTATTAAAAATAAATGTATTATCACTGTCACTGAAATCTCTCATTTGGGGACTTTAACCCCTTCCTAGGAAGAACTACCTATATTCTCAACTATTATGGGAAAGACCTCAGTATCCCATTTCATCCAAAAGACAACGGATCATGTTGAGATGAACAAACTGCCTTTTCTTTAACTCCACATGCAAGCAGGTTGCTAGCCAATCAGGCATACCCCTCCTCCAGCCTCTGGTGGGTGAGGAGAGGATGGGCCATAGGTCCTTTTCCTCCTCCTTCGCTTGTTCTTCTCAGCTTTGCTTTATGGAAACATTGCAAACACTGGGAAAGCAGACAGTAGTGGTGCTCAGACCTAACGTGCATTCCTCACTCAGCTTTAAAAACCATCTTCTCAGGCCCACTTTGAGCCCATTTGCTCCCAGACCCACCTTCCTCCATTTTCCTCTTACCCTGACACTAATCCAGACAAATCATTCCATTCACAAATATTTTAGTGTGACTCTCTAAAAAGTACAGATTCTTTGTAAAAAAATAAAATAAAATAAAATAAAATAAAACGATTGCAATACCATCTCATCTAAAATCAGGGCTATCACCACACCATTAAGTAGCCAATCAGCATTCAAATTCTAGCTGCTTTGTGTCTTTTAGTTTGGGGGCTTTTTTTGTTTTTGTGGGGTTTTTTGGTTTTTTTTGTTTGTTTGTTTTGAGTTGGGAGCCTGAACATTGCATTTGATTTCTGTGCCCGTTAAGCTTCAGGCTTCCTTCTGCATCTTTCTGAATTGGCTTCCTTTGCACACTTGCCCCCCTATATTTATAATGTGCTTCAATACAGCTAGCTCCCGGGGGCTGGAGAGATGGCTCAGTGGTTAAGGGCACTGGTTGTTCTTCCCGAGGTCCTGAGTTCAATTCCCAGTAACCACATGGTGGCTCACAACCATCTATACTGGGATCTGATGCAGATGTACATGCAGATTGAGCACTCATATAGGTAAAATAAATAAATAAATTCCTTAAAAATTAGTGCAGCCAGCCCCAGCCCCCACCTCACCTCTTGCCCCAGCTCTCACCCCAGCTCCCCATGAGTCTTAGAATACTTCTCATTGAATCTTCTTGATCTGGATGTAGTCACATGTTTATCTCTGAACCTGCCAGGGAACCCCAAAGCATTAAAGAACCGAGCTGGTCACTTGCTGTCCTGGAGTGGAGTTTAGCCCAGCTGTTGCGGGAGCAGTGATCTGTTCCCAAATCTGAACTCCTTACTCTAAAGTAAAGGGTGGGAGCACGCTGGACAGCCCAAGAGTACCGAGTAGACTGTTTGCCACAGATGCACTGCTTTAAAAAGGCCCCAAAGAGACAGCTAACCCAGCCCTAAGGCTGCCAAATGCAAGCTCCTCCTGGAGGTGCCTCTGCAGCAAGGCCTGCTTTTCCTGCCCCTCCCACCTCTGTCTTCTCTCCTGAGCCTGCTGAGGCCTCGCCTAAGAACATATGTCAAGCTTCTTGCTGGTGGGTGGGTCCTAATGTGGGGATGAAAGCAGGGGTCCTTTTCCTGGGAGAAGTAACAGAATGGCTTTGCAGGGACCCTAAGGAATCAACAGTGCATTTCAGACTTGTGTCCTGATGTGGTTTTGCCTTAGGTCCCTGCTTTATCTGAGGTGGGCACATCAGGGGGTGCACAGCATAGAGCCCTGGGGTTTCCTACCCTGCAGGACTCCTTTTGATTCTCACCCATTCCATTGTGGATCACAAGGGTGGAAAAAGCCTTTGTTAACTAAGCTGTAGTTTCCTCTGTCTTCCTATAGGATACCCCAACATCCTAAGTATTTTCTGTTAGCTGGGTAGCATCAGCAGAATCCTTGTCTTTGTCACAGATTAGTAAGCGACATCATGACCAGCATACATTCCAAGGACTACCACCTTCTAGCCCTGGAGAGCTTGTACCAGCCTCCCAACCTTAACCCAGCCAATTGCAAATGTAATGATCGCATTCAAAACTCACATCTAGTCACAGTTACTAAATCATTTACAGTGTGTGTGCTCCAAGTAAAATGCAAGCGAGCATCTATAAATAGGGCTATGTGCAGGCAGAGCTCAGCCCTGAAGTGCCTCTGTACTTGATTTTTTTTTCCCAACCCAACTCCCAGTTGTATTTAGTTTCATACCCAGAGTGGCCAAAGGATGAACGTGGCATGTCCAAGCCCTGCATCCTCACAGGTCATATTCAGTCTCCTCTCGGGCCGTTTCCTTGTTTCAGGATACATAATAGGCCATCAGCAAAAAAAAGTCTGTAGGGTTAAATGTGCGTAAGTGCCTGGGCTGCTGTGAATGCCTGGGCTGTTGTTGCTGCTGTTGCTGTATAGGCATCAGGGTGAGAGTGTGTCTGGCTCCGAGGGGGAGGGAGGAGAGCTCTCCTCCACAAAGCAAAACAAAAGATCAAAGGTGTCGGGGGAGCCGGTAACGCACCCCCAGACTGCTAAGGCACAGCTGACAAATCACTGCAATTTCAGTGCTGCGTGGGGGCTCCAGACCAGCCAAGGGTATGTAGCAAGCCCTTGATTCAAAAATAAAACAAAACAAGTTTGGCGAAACATGCAGAATTCTCCTCAGGTGGGATTAGGCCAGTTTATATCTACGGTGAATGGAGCAGTGCAGAATATGGTTTTAGATTTTTTTTTCCTCAGGTCAGTTCCGTGCATACAGTTCTGCTGATAATTATGCGGGCAAAGAATTGCCCCTTATTTCTGGTCTTTTAAATCAGGCAACTTTCACATTTTAACATCGGGGGTGGGGGTGGGGAGGCAGTATTAGGTATAAACCCAGGCCCTTGTTCAAACCGACCAGTCCCCTAATACTGAGCTACATTCTTAAGTGGATTCTTCTATAGTAGATGCACTTGTTTAGCATGGCAGTGTTTTTTTGTTTTGGTGTGTGTATGTGTGTGTGTGTGTGTGTTTTCAGTTTTTCCAGACAGGGTTTCTCTGTGTAGCCTCAGCTGTCCTAGACTCACTTTGTAGACCAGGCTGGCCTCAAACTCACAGTGATCCGCCTGCCTCTGCCTCCCAAGTGCTGGGATTGAAGGAGTGCGCCACCACGCCTGGCTTGCAGTATTTCTTTCTTTTTTTTTTTTTTTCCCTCCTTTAAAAAAAAAAAACTGTAAGAGGGTCATTATATTATGGAGGAAGGCACTTTGGGATTGAGGGAAATTCAGGATTAGAAACAGCTGTGCACTATCAGAGTGCTTACACTACACCAGGAGAGGGTTGTGGAAACACAACGTGACAGACCTGAATTATTAACACCTGAATGTTTGGTGCATGTCACTATGGCACTGATTTTTCTAGGTGTTGATTTGGAGTGACGTGGGTAATACAGGGTTGTTGGTTAGAATTCTTTACTGTTTTTCTAAGATTGGTTAGACACTGTTGCTTCTTATTTTTCTCTCTGGTTTTTTATTGAGTAGGAGATAAATCTGGAAGCTTCTCTGGAAAAGAAAAAGCCCTTTTAGTTTTCTCAACAAAGCTTAGACCTCATCTTTGGCATTTGTTATTTACCGTTTTGGGAGGAACCATCCATCTTTGTCCTAGTGTGCTTTTCTGTTGTGATAAAAACACTGACCAAAAGTAACTTGGGGAGGAAAAGGTTTATTTCCACTTACAAGTTGTCTGGAGCTGATCAGAAGTGGGGGTCAGAGCAGGAGCTCTAACTGGACCCCGGAAACCCGGAACCCAGGAACCCGGGAACCCGGGAACCCGGAGGCAGGAACTCACATCAGAGGCCATGGAAGGACACTGCTTACTGGCTTGCTCAGCTAGCTTTCTCATTCGGCGTAGGCCCATCACTTAGCAGTTATGAGAATACCGAACAGATACAGCCACAGGCCACTCTCATCAGGATAACCCTTCAGTTGCACGCCCCTCTTCACAGGTGACTCTGGGTTTAGGTCATGTGGATGACGGACGCTTCCTGCGGTGGCAGGCTTGGAAGGGAATGCCATGGTGAGGTGGGATTCACAAGAAATTCAAACCCACTGTCTAGTGAGTACCTATCAGGTGCTGGAAACTGAGTGAAATGCCGAGGAGACAGCAGAAAACAAGACGCACCACTCTCGTGGAGCTTGAATTGTGGTGAGGAGAGACATTCACACAGGTGCGATCTCAAGTGCTGGCATGCACTCTGCAAAGAGAAAGGGCAGAGACTGGCAGCAGGGGCAGTTTTTCCTACAATCTGACCAATGAGAAGGCCCCGGGAGAGGAAGGCCCAGGTGAGAGGACTTTTAAGTATAAGCCCCAAGATGTAAATGAACTCGGTACAGTTAAGGAACAGAAAGGGCTGCTGGGTAAACCAGCCAGAGGGTTGAGTGAGCCAGCCTGTGGCGTTGCACACCTGAAATCCCAGTGCTATGTGGGTTGAGGCAGAAGCAAGATTGTAACAGATTCAAGGCCAGCCCGGGATGACAAAGAAAGCTCTTACTGGCCTTTGTGGTAGGCGAGGTGTTTGGGGTTTATAAATGAGAAATTGTGAGTGAGAAAGCTGTAGGAGGGGTTTAAGCTGTTTTACCCAGCACACAGCTCAAGTATATAGCCAGCGTAGACTGCACTTACAGATTTCCTTAAAGATGAAATAGACCCACAATCTATATACCTAGTCCCTGGGGTTGGTTCTTGGGAGTTCCTGCCTTTAAGTGACATGTTACGTTCTTACTGAGCTGCCACTAATGGATAGAATAACCATGCGAAGTGTGCATAATGAAGTCTCTCTCTCTCTCTCTCTCTCTCTCTCTCTCTCTCTCTCTCTGTGTGTGTGTGTGTGTGTGTGTGTGTGTGTGTGTGTTTGGGGTGCCTGACATAGTGGACTTCAAGATAACTCTGTAAATACATAGACAAATCACCTCATTGCCCGTGCTCTTGTTTTAGAGCCAGCTATAGTTAGACTTCCTCAAAGACTCACTCAAGCATTTAAGTTTTGAGTTGATAGCCTTTTCTGTTGCCCCAGGGCTTTTTAAGGAGAAGTAAGTGGTTGCTGGCTGCAAGCCTCTGCCTCGGTTTGGCCTCATGCCTGATAATTCCTGTTCGAACACCACTTGCACTAGGTTCTGCTTGAGGCAAGAAGTCCTGCATAACTTCAGGTCCCTTAATCGATTACCCTTGGATGACCGCTTCTAGGAGTTGTGCCCATAGCCTGGCATCGTGAGGTGGCTCACTCCAGTCAGCTCAGACCTCAGGGAACTAGAGTTTAGCACCTTTCAAACTTAAAGCTGTCCAGCACTCCTCAGTATCAGCATTTCTGGTGTTCAGGTGAAGCTATATCTCGTAAGCACCAGAGGAAATGTACTATTCCTGGTCCTGCTGCACCCCAGAGGCCTCTCCTCCAACCAGTCTAAACTGAAACTGTCCCTGTGCTTTTCTTTGAGACACCTGCATAGGTAAAGGCATGCCAGGTAACTTGTGGTCCCACGTGCGCGGTTCACCACGCAGTTTCGGAAATACGCCTCTGTTTCTCATCCTTTCAGCTGAAGCCATTTTCTTCAGTTGAATGTGTTGGGATGTGTTGCAAAAGATGAATATGAGTTTCTCAGATGCCTCGATCACAACGTATGGATATTTTATGCTACTTTATTCATGACCCAAGCTTGTGAAATACTGAGCTAAGGTCCCTTGCTATCGGCCCTCACTTTCTGTGTGCTTTGGTCAAATATCTTCTTGAAGAGTTGACTGTTGCCCCGTAAGTATGGATAAGGGAAACAAGATATTCTGGTCTTGAACGCTGTGGGTCTGCAGCTGGCTCTGTGTAGCGTGAATCCTGACTTAGGCCGCAGTGGCAGTTCCAGGCTTGCTTTGCTGTGATGTACCCGGCCTGCACGCCTCACCTGCATCTGAACGTTCCCCAGCGCCCCCTTGAGTGTTCTGCAAATGAGGAAGGCTCACTTAGACTAATTCTTAGTGCACTTAAGAGCTTTTATTTCTTGAGTGACTCTTCTCAATATTGCTAAATGAAATAGTCAGAATTGAGAGTGGTGCTTTCAGATTGACTTCTTTTGAAGAAATCTCAAGTTCCAGGAGTAATTATTTTTGTAGTGGTGTTGGGGGGTGGTGGGGGCTGTAAGCAGGAGAGTGGAGCGGAGATCCACTTACCTCAGCCTCAAGCGGCTCCATTCCATCCTGAAGGGAGGAGAACCTTTTTAATTTGGTTGGTTTTGCCCCCACCCCCTGCTTCTTAAGGAAAACCCGTCTAGTTTCTTTTTCTCTAGCAAAGGAGGAAGGAACAAACGAGAAATTAATCAGGCAGGAAGTGAATGCCACAGAAGGACGCCTGCCTCTGACTCAGGGTGTCACCCTGAGCAGGAGGCCAGAGCTTGTCCAAAATGGCTGCCCAGAAACAACCCCCCCTCCTCCGCTCTGGTGAGAATATGATGAAGATGATGCCTTTTTGAGGGACAGTTTTCTCTTCTGGCTCATGTCTTCCTTGCTCTCTGTTTGTCTGGATCCCTGATCATGCCTTCCTTTTTAACGGTAAGAAAAACTGCATTCAAACTAAATTTATTTTCTTTATCAGCAAAAGGGAAGGACTGAATGGGGTTTAATAGGCCATAGTATGTCGAGATAAAGATGTTTAATTGTTCTGTAGGGCACCATGTGGTTTATCCCTGCTGCCTGAGGCGGTGATTGTGAGTGCTTCGGGACTTGCTCGGAGATTTTCGGTAGAATTTTTCCTGACCATTGTACAAATTTGAACCCACATTAATTTCGTTCCCATTTTTCTATAAATTGGGGCCTCAGGTCAGTCAACATGCCCCTACTGTGTAGAGTCGTGTCAGGCCCACAGAGATGCCTCGGAGTCTTCCGTTTGATCTGCCATAAGATTTTAAAGCGTAGCTTTCAAGGCAGGGCCCCACCACCACCACCACCATGGTCTGCTTGCCTGAGGCTGCCACTGTCCTGCTGCTGCAGGCAGATGTGGAGTGTTCCCGCCTCAGTCTGTTAGGAAATTGCTACTTTGGAATGATTCAATCCACGTCAGAACAGTGCAGAGACAACTGCTGATGTTAATCAAATTCAGTAACATTTGTCATAATTAATTTTAATATGATCAATATTTAATTATGTCAGCCGTAAAATGTAACTCTAAATTTTAAAGCTGTGCACACAGAGACCCATGGAACAGGATTAAGAAATGCTTTTTTATATATATTCTCTGGGCTGTGTTTGAAAAAGCAACTCGTGTTTCTTTTTCCCCTTGCAGAAATATAGAGTGACACTTTTAAAACGAAGGAGGGCACATACAACTTTAGTCAACAGGCACAAATGTGTTTTTTGTTTTGTTTTGTTTTTACTAACTTAATGGTGTAACTCTTGTGTAGAGTAGAAACACAGATGTAGAGGAAGGCTGTAAAAGAACTCCAGTTCAGAAAGGAAAGGTGTGTATACACTGACCAGCAGTCTGGGGGTGGGGGGTGGGGGGGGGAATTAGACTGAGAGAGAGGAGGAAGAGGAGGAGCCAGCCTTGGAATTCACCTGCATGGCTTGCCCTCTCAGTGTCACATGTTAGCCTCACAGCACTTTGTTGATTGTGATCCAATCAAAACTCTTATTTTTTTATAGATATAAAGAGATTGACTTGCCTAAAACCACACTCAGCCTCTCTGGTGCTCTCTGCAGAGCCTATCTTCGTGCCTGCCCGCCTTTGCGAGTTTGTGTGCATCGTGTGCACCCAGGTCCTTGCAGAGGCTGGAGCATGTAGGACCCTCTGCAATTGGAGTTAGCAGTAAGAGAGCGTAACCACTGCGCCATCGCAAGACTCGCTCTCTGCATGTGCCCTTCATGGCCTTTGTGATGCAGTGTGTGCGCATATAGGACTAGGTGACGTGTGTGCATATAGGCCTTCATTTTCTCCAGGTTAAAACACAGGAAAGATGGCCGCACTCACTCATCACTAGTGCGTGATTTGTCCTTTGCTTCTGCTTTTTTTTTTTTTTTTTTTTTAACTTTTAACAAATGTTGATTAGTTATTAAACCCTGCTTCGTTTAGCTCCTAAACAACCCTATTAAGTAGACACCATCATATCCACCCTCAGTGGAAACTGCTCTTAGGCAGGCTAAGCCCTTTGCCCAACTAAGTACTGAGTGTAGAGGGAACTGCCTGGATTCCAAGAGCTTTTCCCCACCTGCACAGTCAGGAGCTCGTGTGATAAACTGTACAGTTGGTTTACTAGCCCTTTTCTACTCCCGAGACTCAGGGCTTACAACGTGCTCTGTGTTAATTATCAAAGCAACAGTAAATATGCTTAGAATGATTAATCACAAGTAAAATATTTTCCTTTCCAAGTATTTTGACCTTTTGAGAAGTAAGTCTGCTGGCATTTCAGCACAGGTGACAAGACTATACTTGAGATGATAAAATAAATATATTAGGTATGTTGACCTGAATATGCTCTCTGTCTCTGTCTCCCTTTCTGTGTCTCTATCTGTGTGTGTGTGTGTGTGTGTGTGTGTGTGTGTACACTGCAGGTTGGAGGCAGGAATTACTCCTTTGGGAGAATTCTCAATACTTTGGTATTGAGAATTTAGGGAAACTTGGGCTTTGACATTTGAGCTCCTTAAAGAAGATGCTTATAAAAGGATGGAAGACAGTGGGGAGAGAATTGGCTTCACTTATATAGATAAATAAAGAATTCCTGCTCCTTATCCCTTAAGCTAAACCACAGGAAGCTGAGTCACCCAGCTAAGTGTCATGTCCTTACTTTTAGAAGGGCTCAGGATGCCTATAGTTTCTGTTAATTTTTAAATTAAATTTGTGAGATAGTGGGTTGAAAATATATTCTTCATGGTAACCTTTGTTTCTCCTGTAGTTACTATTAGGGTGAAACTGTGTGACTCTGAATCCCGGGTCCTCGACTGTCTCCAGGTTGCTCCGGAGAGCACTTTTAGGGCCACTAGCTGGCAGGTGCTCTTCCCCCTAGCTGTAGCTCAGCCCCATCCACCTCCTTATCTAGAACTCAGAGTTAGCTGTGGGCCTCTGAATGCAGCAGGCACAGCATCACGGAAGCTGTTGTTTCAAATGAGCAACTGAGGAAGGACAAGCCAAGCTCCCGGAAGCAGAAGTGGAGGCTTCCACTGAAAACAAGTGGGGGCAAACCACCGCTGGCTGGGACTCCATGGGGTGTGTTTGCTTTGCTCTCTGTATCTCTGCCTTCAGCTCAGGAGAGGGGGGAAGTAGATCACCGGAAGAGCAACAGGCCTTTCTATGGGGGCGGGGGAGGGGGTTTGTGGGGGGGGGGGAAGCAGGCGTTACCTAGCAACTGGTGTCATAAAATAGAAACTACAGGCAACTGCACCTGTGAAAAGATTGTGTTAAAGAAACAGGATGACTGTGGTTTACCGGGAGCATCAATTTTCCCGTTGAGCCCTTTTACAGGAAGTTGAAGAACAAAGTCAAATTCACCTTAATTAGTTTTAATGGTTTTTCAGGTCTGAAAGACATCCAATTCGGTTTGCATGGAGTGTGTCTGGAGAATAAAATCAAGAGGAATGTTTCCAGTAGGAATCTCAAAACTCTGAGCTTCTAAAACATTCATGATTTTACCAGCAATTCCATATTACTAAGTAATTTTATGTGCCTGTGGGTAGGTCCATAGTTTCTGGAATGAATGCCCCTGTATGTATTATTTAAGACCTTTGATTCATTTAAATACAATTGAGTTATGTGCATTCTAAAGTTGCTTATATATTTCTCAGCTAAGTGTGTGTGGAGGCGGGGAGCACATTTCCCCAGCCTGAGAGAGGGGTAGATGGGTGCCCAGGCAAACATGCATGCATGTATTTATAAGTTAGGAGGCTATACATCAAAATAATAATTATTTCTGGATGTTATTTACCCCAGCTCCCTCTCCATCTAGAAGTGAGTTATGACTGAATTGTTTTCCTGTGAGGACAGATAGCAGCATCGTTGCTGTGTTTTTGTGCTGCGCACTCTTCTCTACACTGTTTTCCTTGGAATCAGGAGAGAAAATAATAAAAAAAATAAGTTGGGGAGGAGCCAGGAGCACACAAGAAGTCAGGAAAATAAATTAAGGATGTTATATATAAACTGTTACTGGACTTAAATAGAAATAGAGAAAATGTAAAAATAACGCGGTCAAGAGAGCAGTTGGACCTTGGGGTCTGGTGCAGTGTTTTCCGTGATGTGATGTCCACCCCCCATCCTTCCTCACACAGGGCAAATGAAGTACCCCAACTTACTGACTTAACCTTTTTGCAGGGAGAGAGTTACTTTCCCTTTATTCTGTTTTTATGTAGCACAGTGTTTAAGAGGAACTTCTGGCAACGGTTACAGAACAAGATGCTCTGAGTTTGAAATAGCACACAGCAGTAATAAACCACAGCGGGGTGAAGCCACTTCCGGCTGTCTCTCATCGCACCCCTCCACCTCAGGATTAGAGAGCCTCCTTCTGAGGACTGTCAGGTGTGCCCAGTGGTGGGTTTATTGGAAATCCACCCTGCAGATTAGTTAGTGTGGGGGGGGGGGTTTGGGCAGGGGGGGGGGGTCATAGAGTGAACTACAGCTTGAATTCTAACTTAGCTTTAGACTGAGAAGTGGCTTATTTAAGTGACTAGCAAGTTGTCTCGGTCCCCAGAATTAGTCATTTTATGTTCAGGGATAATTCAGCTTTCCAAGCATGCTGAAGAAACTGTGAGCTTCCTGGAGCAAGTCTGAAGCTGAGCTTCTAGAAAAGGGAGCGGGCTAGCAGTTCTTTCACTCACAGTGTTCCTCCATAGTCTTTATGCCCCCCACCTCACAGTTAGCAAATGGGCCTCAGCTGTAAGGTTCCCAGGGGCTCCAGGGGCAGAGTGTGTGTCTAACGCAGTGCTGAAGCATGCCACTGTCTTTTTAAAATAAGCACTCTGTTTTGGTCACCCAGCTCCGCGAGCTTTCCCGTGCCACCTGTGAACCCTAATGGGTGTGAAGATTCAGGCAGGAATGCCTAGCCTGGTAGGGTCAGTGTCTGGGCCCAGGATCCCTCAGGAAGGCCTAACTCTGATTGATGGAGGCTGTTAACCCTGTAGGAGACCGGAAACCATTGCTTTTCAAGGTTTGGGTTTTTTTATACTTCACCCAGGAAGTCCCAGGCTGCCAAGAAAACAAGTCCCGGGCGCCGAGCGACAGCAAGCTGTGCTGAGATGCGGTGGCACACTCTGCCCAAGCCCCATAGTACACCGGGTGCGCTGTAAGCCATTCCAGCGGCGAGCACTTGGCCCACTTATGTGCTCCCTTGTTCCTCCCATACCTGTATTTAGTGAGACCCTTACTTTATGCCACTGGGGAGACCTGGTGGAGTCCATGGTCTGGTAAGAAGACAGCCAATATGTGGGCCTGGCAGCGTGCCCCACATGGGAAGACACAAAATTGGTCTTCTTTGATCCATGTGGTGAGTTATGTGCCAAGACTGGAGTCTGGGAGTTTAAAAAAGCTTCCGTAAGGCTCAGCCTGGAAGGGTTCAGTCTGTGCTTAGAAGCTGTTCGGCTAAAGGGCACAAGTAGGCAACCGCCTTTTAGCCCTGAGGTGGGTGTGGGAGTTGTTCATCTGGGCCGATCCTAGTCTAGGACAGTTTCTTATGTCAGAGGATTCCAGCCTGGTTAACAGGCACACTTCACCAAAACAAAACAAAACAAAAAACTGCTTAAGGTATCCTAGTGGAAAAGCAGGGACCAAAAAGTAAATGATTCAAATAAACAGCAAGGTTTTTAGTGACAGACTCGGTTTTTCTAGGTATTAGAATTCCTGCCTATAAGGGGAAGCTGAGGTATTTGTAACTAAGGAAAGAGTGTCAGTAAATATGCTCCCTGTCCGGGAGGGTGGGGTGGGGGGGGTCTCTCTGTAAACGCTGGCTCACCTTGGAGCTTGCTCTGTAGATCAGATTCACTGTGTAGGCCTCAGACTTGCCGTGTTGCCCTGCCTCTGCCTCCTAAGTGCGTGGATGGCTGAGGTGCTCCGCTGCTCTGGGCTAAGTCCCATGCCATGGTCATCTCCCTTTGAAGGAAGCAGGTCCCAGCTGGCCTTGTTCCTGTTTAGAAGCGGCTGTGAGGACTCTAGCGTGGCTGTTCACAGGGAGCACGCTGTCCTGTGGTATTTCAGCGGATGGTTTAAGGCGTACATTTTCCATATCAACTTTTTAGTAGTTGAGACAAAATTAATATTGAAGCTCTAAGAAATCGTTTTCTGCAGTTGGGCTAGACTATTTAAAGAAAAATCATTCCTGTGGTTGGAATTTGGGCATATGTTGCATAGAACTCAGGTGGCCAGCATCCGAGGCTGTTCTCTGGCTTGAGGCTCCAACTCTGTAAAGAGATTCTTGAACTTTAATGCTTTGGAACATCGGGGGGGGGGGGGTCTTATTAAAACGTTGGCCCTGATTCATTGGGAGCTGAAAGGTGGGGAGAGCAGAAAGTCTTTTATGCAAATGAGCGAGGAAGAAGAGGTGCTACTTGAAGTGTACCTGACCAGACTGGGATGCATTTCTAGTAGCTCCCAGAAAAATCTTCCTGCTTCTGCAGGCACAGGCTCAGAGAGAAAGAGCTCAGAGCTGCTCTGTTCCACTGTGGCCTGCAGTGCGGGCCTTGCATCTCCACTCAAACGTTCCCTCCCACCACAGTCCCTCCTAAACGGTCCTACCTGAGCAACAATGGACCAGTAGTCACCACCATCCCTTCTAAAGGGTAGCTTGTGTCACTGTGGTAGAAAAGTAGGGAGCCTCAGACAGACTGTCACTGAGAGAGCTAACGCACTGCTGTGTTTTGTTTTTACAGATTTACCCCCAAGACTGTTGAAATTTTAACTGTCCAAGATGCCTGTCCCTCCTCCGCCAGCACCTCCACCGCCACCAACATTTGCACTTGTGAGTATCTTTTCTCTCTTGACTTTTTCTTTAAGGGGAAAAAGAGTTTTAGAAATGGTCTTGCTGCAGAGTTCAAGCTGGTCCGCAACTACAGTCTTTACTTCCCAAGGGCTGGGATGATTCATGGAGCATGCCGACACAGGGCTTTCTCCCTTCACTCTGTACACGAAGAAGACCAAACAAAGTCAGAACCTGGCATGGAGTTGTGTAATGGGTGCGTTGGCATTCTGGCGTAGGTTTGCTGTAGAAGGCTTTGCAGGGGGTGGGGGGGGGCAGTCTTTTTGAGGTTAGACCCTAGTTTAGACCTCTCGAATCCAGGCAACGCAAAGGAAGTGTTTGGTCACCGTCTCTATTAGGCTTTCTCTACCAGGTCCATCAAGGCAAATGTGATAGTTAAAAATAAGACTTTGCAGGGCAGCTCTAAAACAGGATGTATCATTTCCCCATAAAAAGGAACTCAGTGCCTCGCCAGTAAGCCCTGGGTGGGCCAGTCAAGGAAGCCAAGGCTCTCTACAATGTATCTACCATCTTCCAGCCTCGCCCCTTTCTTCACACTCTGTTCTCAGCAGACATTACTCCCATCCACCTCTCACACACTCTCAGGCCCCACCTAAACCTGTCCTGTGTCTACATGATCATTTGGCAAAGGAATCTCATCACTGGGCTCCTCCTGGTCCTTTGATGAGCCTGTCAGGGAATTTTAGTGCATCCACTTTTAGGAAGACTCTAAGACACGTTTTATCCAAAAGCCCCGCCTGTCATGTGAGCCTTTGCTGCTCAAGAGCCCCACACTGATGACCGGATCCCTTTATTTCTTGATGGGGAAACTGAGGCTTGGGAAGGAAAAGTCCTTTGATCTAGGCCCTACATTTATATAACTCTTCTGAGACTTCAGCCTGCTCCCTAGATTTCTGTGACAGACCTTATGGTCACAAGGACAGAAATTGCGTTTAGCATTTAGAAATATTTATAGCAATTTGATGGGAGTTAGGCTTATTCTACGGCAGAGTTTGTTTTTTGTTTTTTGTTTTTTGTTTTTTTTGAGACAGGCTTTCCTGTGTAATAAATAGCCCTGGCTATCCTAGACTCGCTTTGTGACCAGGCTGGCCTCGAACTCACGAGATCCACCTGTCTCTGCCTCCTGAGTGCTGGGATTAAAAGCGTAGGTCACTGTACCCAGCCCTAAGTTTGTGAATCTTTTTAACCAGCTCATTTTTATAATATTTCTTTTTCTTTCTTTCTTTTTTATTGTTTTTTGTTTTTCAAGACAGGGTTTCTCTGTGTAGCCTTGGCTGTCCTGGACTCACTTTGTAGACCAGGCTGGCCTGGAACTCACAGCGAGCCTTCTGCCTCTGCCTCCCCATCCTACGTGCTGGGATTAAAGATGTGTGCTATCACCACCTGGCTAATTTTCTTTTTATAAGAGTGTCAGTCCATGAAAATTTTAAGCATCCCTTGTGTGGATTGACTAGAAAATACTCTTAGCTGGCTAATGTGGCAAGATTCATTTATCTGTATTTCTCCCAAACTGTGAGCTGCTATCATTACTAATTGGCACATGGGCTAAGTTTTAGAATTTTAATGCTGGTATATATTTATTTTAATATGTGTTCTAAGAATTTATGATTGGCATATCAAACCCAGGGCCTGATTTAAAAACCAGTGATTTAATTTAAAAGAGAGTGTTCACTAAAAAACAGTACAGAAAATAATATAGTGGTTTAATTTAATGAAAATATCATTTATCAACACAATTAACATGAGAAGATTTTTTTAAAATCATGAATGTTGACCCTAAAGGATTAAAGTTTGAAGCCAGGTAAGGTGGCTCACCTATAATCCAAACCCTGGAGGCTAAGGCAGGAGATTTGAGGCCAGCTCGGAATACAAATACAGAACACAAAGCAAGATCCAGGAGAAAAGGAAAGGGGGACTGGTGGCCATCAGGGGATGCTGATCTAGTTCAGCATGTAGTTAAGCGTTCTTTCTGGTCTGCTTCCTGAGAGAGGTTGGCCTCCAAGGAGGTCGGGTGACAAGATAAATCTTGAAGCCAAGTGGAGAACCACTATTGATGGCTGTTGCCTCAAAATTGAAGGTGTCCACTGTGGTCACATCAGTTAGTGTCTACACCTCAGCTGATTTCCATTCTTTTTTTTTTTTTTTTAAGGTTTATTTATTATTATGTACACAGTGCTCTGCCTGCATGTAGTCCTGCAGGCCAGGAAGAAGACATTAGATCTCATTAGATAGATGGTTGTGAGCCACCATGTGGTTGCTGGGAATTGAACTTAGGACCTCTGGAAGAACAGACAGTGCTCTTAACCTCTGAGCCATCTCTCCAGCCCCTCCATTCTTTTTTAAGATTTATATATTTATTATTATGTATACAATGTTTGGCCTGCATGTACACCTGCAGGCCAGAAGAGGGCATCAGATCACATTATAGATGGTTGTGAGCCACCATGTGGTTGTTGGGAATTGAACTCAGGACCTCTGGAGGAGCAGACAGTGCCCTTAACCTCTGAGCTATCTCTCCAGCCCCTGATTTTCATCCTTAAAATGAAGGGACCAGGTGGTTTTTAAAGGTTTCGCCGTGGTTATTTTTTTTAGGTGTAATAGACACTGAGATCACTAGCAAAGCCAGGTTACCCATGTGAAAGATGTGTCTAGAAGGACAGCCTGGCAGCTCCCAGCAAGCCGCCTCCAGGGGTGCTGAAGGCTGAGGGGAAGGACCATTTGGGAGCCCATATTTACCATTCTTTCAGATCCCAGGGAAGGTCTGGAGTCAGACTGCCAGTGCTCAGATCTCAGCCCATCCTCTCAGCCTTGGCAACTGGGGCAAATCTAACTTACTTGCACTACAGATTTCCACTGGTGTTTTGTGTGTGTGTGTGTGTGTGTGTGTGTGTGTGTGTGTGTGTGTGTGTGTCTTATGTAAAATGGAAATAGCACACAGGGTTGATAAAGACTTAAATTAAAATGAAACGCAAGACACAGAAAGTGCTTGGCTGATAGCATCACAGCCAATGATCTCTCAGTTTCACTACAATTGCAGCTTGCTATAATTCTGTATCGCTGAGCTGCCCTTCCGCCTCTCATTCTGACAGTGAAAGGCTGAGGCGTCAAACCACGTGCTTCCTGGCTTTACTTCTCAGGCTCATAACTGGCTTATCTGGAACACCCCATAAGGGCGTGGCCATCCCAGGGGACGCTCATGCCTGCTAGAAGGGCCTGTGACCCTAGTGTGAGCAGGACCGAGCCAGCATCCACATGTGAGAGTGCTTCCTTCCAAGTCTGTGTGTTACACTTGAGTGTCCACATTCCTAACCCTAAAGGATCGAGACCTTCACAGTCAGGAACTTTAGGGTTATAAGAAATGCCCGAGCATTTGCAAACAGCTGTGTACTTTCTCTGGGCTAAGCTTTCAGAAGAATTAAACATTGGAAACACATAGCCGGGCGTGGTGGCGCACGCCTGTAATCCTAGCACTCGGGAGGTAGAGGCAGGCAGATTGCTGTGAGTTCGAGGCCAGCCTGGTCTACAAAATGACTCCAGAACAGCCAAGGCTAACACAGAGAGACCTTGTCTCGGAAAACCAATAATAATAATAATAATCGGAAACACCTTATGGTCAAAAGAACATGAGGGAATTGTGGGGTGAGGAAAAATATTCTGCTCCATATCTTGACTATATTTTTGTCAAAACTAATAATACTTTGATTCACTTGTATGTAAATAATGCTGTAATAAATCTGACAAATGAGAAGAGAAAAGCACCTTTTGTCGACGTACGATGTACTGAGAGGAAATTCTTCTTTTTTCTAAGTTTATTAGTTTGACAGAGTTCAGCATTTTCTTGCAGCAGGCGAGTGCTAAGTGAGGCCCTCTGGTTTCCGGGACACAGTCTCAGAAGAGGGCAAGTAGCAGCAACAGGGTCCCCTCAGACTTAGTGCCCGTGTGAGGGTACCAGCACATCCTGGCTGTTTGTCTAGGGACAGAAAAAGGTCTGAAAATTCATATGTTATCACAGATTTACTCCTCCTGCATTTTGTTGCTGTATCAGCTTCCAGAAACCTGGGTCTTAAGGAGAATGACATGAAATCCAAAACTCATGTAGAGTTTACAGCCTAGAATCTTAAAAACCAAGCTGAGAGATACACACATAATTTTACTCCAAGACCATGTGGCTGGTTACCTTTCAGGCCAACACTGAGAAACCTACCTTGAATAAGACAGAACAGGCTGGGAGGAATGCTCTTCTCTCTGACATCAGCAAAGGGAAGAAACTAAAGAAGACAGTCACCAACGACAGAAGTGCCCCAATATTGGACAGTAAGTGAAAACTCTTTTCCAAAGTGCTAAATGGTTTTTAGCTTAATGGCCAACCTGCGCCTCCAACCAGCTCTTGGATCTTCACCCTCTCTCTCCTCCCCCTCCCTCCCTTTGTCCCTCTCCGCCCCTCCTCCCCACTCACTCACTAGCAACAGCTGCAAGGCTAGCAAAATACAGGACTGAGTTAGTCATTGTAGCCACAGCTTTGGCTTGAGCCCTGTCTAATGCTGCAGGAAGCCAGCATAATAATTCTTTGTCCAAGAAACACACAGCAGCGATTCTCTGAATTATTCACAGTGCTTTCTGGAGATTAACCTACAGCTCCTGGCATCAGAGATGACAAGACAACAGGACACCTGGCAAGTGTCCTTATCCTGGAATCAGGATTCAGGGCCCAGCGTAGCCACTGGGCCACAACTTCAAGCCTTAATGTCCTCGTTTGTGAAGCAGAGATGGACCCCTCTTTACCGACCACACAAGTGTGCTGTGAGCTCCAAATGCTTGTACAGTGCTCTGTTTGCAAAGCGGGATTCTAGAGAGAAAGGGAAAAAAAAAAAAAAAAAGTGATTCCCAGGAGTTTGGAGACAGGAAATGAGATCACGTGCTTGCTTATCTGTTCATCTGAGTCTGAGACGCCTTCTGCAGTAAAACCAGGGTCTCTGTAAACAAGCGAGCGCCCACAGTGTAAGCCTCCTAGTTGGCATTTGTGGATGAAGTGAAAACCATCCCTGCCTGGATCTATATCTTGACACAGTCCTTTCAATAGCACCAACATTTATCACAGCCTCAGCTCTCATTTACCCTGACATAGGAAACTGTCTGACCTAACAGTCACCAAATGAAGCTTTGCAGACAGTGAATAAAGATGCTGGGCTTAGGTGGCTCAGAGGTAGTTAGGGAGCCGCTGGGGAGGGGGCCTAGCAGGAAGGGGAGGAAGAAAGAGGGGGAGGGGGAGTCAGAGAGGAAGAGATGAAGATTGGGGATGAGGAAAATGAAGGCTTTGCCCAGGGCTCTTGTCAGGCGCATATGAGATGCGTAGGGCACAGAAAGGAACTGTGGGTTTTCAGAATGTGACTAACATTCTGGTCTCTAGATCAAAATGCCCCACAGTGTTTCTGTCTGAGAGCCCAGCACAGTTCTGTCTAGGAAGCTTTGGTCCAACAGCCATCTGAGATGTGGTCTTTGGAGTGGGAATAGAGAAGCTACCAACTTGCGGACAGAGGGCGCCCGCTCTCTCTACTGTAAGAACCTGGAGCCCTGGAGGAGCAGGTGTGCATTTCCTGACAACTGTGAAGGAAACTGGATGGGCTGGGCCTCTTCCTGACTCCTAATGGAAACTTTATGGTCTTACGTCACAGTCTTTAAGGCCCTTGTCTTCCATTATGTGGAAATGATATTAGCTTTTTCCCTCCAGAAGCTCAGTGGTGCTGTGCCAAGATATAATCCAATGTATGCCTTCGCTGCCCCTGCACTTAGATACCAGGCCCTTCGCAAGTAACAAATCCATCCATGGTTTTGTATTGTTTGCATGCAGTCTCCCCCAGGCACTATGTCAAAGTGCTTCTGCATAATAGCGTTTTAACTCGGTCCTGTCCTACGGTTTATACTAAGTGGCCTGGAGCCAGCCAGCTGCCTTCAATTTCAGTTTTGTTTTATTTTTTGTTTTACTTATTGTTGTATTAGTCTACTTTCTGTTACTATAACAAAATTCCTGATACCAAGTACTTTATGAAGACAAGAAATTGGTTTAACTTATAGAGTTTCAAGAGTTATGTCATTGGCATTGTCCTAGCTCTGGTGAGGGCCTCATAGGAATGGCATCACAAGCAATGGCAGAAGGCATATATAAATACACACACACACACACACATACACACACACACACATACACACACACACACACACACACACACACACACACACACACACACACACACACACACACACACACACAGGGGGGAGGGAGGAGCAGCCAGTCTTGTTTTATAATAACCCCTTTCAGAACTAGAGTCTTTGAAACCATGTTAGTTCCTTCTGAGGGCAGTGACCCACCCCCTGCAGTGGCCTAATTATTTCCTCCCACCTCCCTGTTTTCTAAAGGTCACACTTCCTCTCTCATGGACACAGTGAGGACCAGGTTTCCCACGTGTGAGCCTGGTGGGGGGCAGTACACATAAACCATATATAGCACTTCCCCATGTGAACAAGGGGCAGAACTCCAGATAGACCACACCGATGGGTATGTTTGACAGGACAGCACATTTCTGATTTACAACACCACGTAAGTGTGTCCTGTGTGTATGTGTGGTGTTCTAAGGTGTATTATTTGGTGACAAATACTATTTGACGAAGACAAAGTTATATTACTCGCAGCTTAAATTAGTAAAAGTTTAATCTTCATGCTAAAGCAATTTCGCAAACACTCTTAACATTGTTGCTGTAATTGGGTTTAGACTGTTAGGTAAAATAGTCCTTGCCAATTCATTACCAAACTGTGTCTTCGTCAGAGATCTATAAACCTAGGAAAGATGGAGAGCTAATGACCGATTTAGAAAAACAACACATTAATGAATAAAATAGAATCTCAGAAAGTCAGTAGAGATGTGAAACATTTCCTAAAATGAAGGATGGAATAATGAAGTTACATGCTCAAATATCTTCAGATGGTTTCTTCTGTGAGTGATGGGATTTCAGTGTGTTTGGTGGTGCTCAGCACATTTTAAAATCTTGAAAATAATTCCCAAGAAACCATAAATTTATCAAACTTCACTCAGGAAGCCTGCATAAACAATGGAAAAGATAAACTTTTCTCTCTGAGAAACTTTGGAATCAAATGGTTTTTTTTTTTATTAGTAAGCTCTGTGTTTCAAATCTCAAGAAACAACTAACTCAAATGCTATATGGAGCATTGCCAAGCAGGAAGCCACAGCAAGCTTTTCTGGTGGGCGTCATGAAACTGCCACCGTCCTGGTGCCAGAACGTAGCAAAGGCAGCGCACCCACAAGAAGTGTACACGCTGGTGCTTTCCATCTGGGGGTGATCCTGCTGCCCAGAGCATCTGTAGCAATTGTGAGTGTTTTGTTTCTTTTTTCTTGTTTTCATTTTGTCATAGGGACAGAAGCCAAAGCCAAGAGCACGTTAGGTGGGCGTTCTACCACCGACTTACCCGCTAAGCCTGGATAGCGTTCTTAGCTGTCTCTCTCTACCTGGTAGAGATGGGAGGCTTCTAATGGGGAGAGGTCAGAGAGGCGGTGAACATTCCGTCAAGGGCAGGACAGTCACCCAAACAGACTGTCAGCAGAGGAGTTCCAGAAATAAGAAACCGACATATACCATTTATCATGAATAAGAAAACACCAAGCAAAAAAACTACAAAGAGTAATTCACCAAGACCAAAGATAATCCCATTTTTCAGTACTAGATTTAAAATTTATCCTTCATAATAAAAACTATACATTCAACTAAGTAAATGCTAAGTAGTTACTTGATAAGATTCTGTATTGAAAGTCTTTAAGCCTACAATAAAAGGACCTTTCTCAACAGTAAATATTAAAAACAAAAACAAAAACCTAACGTAACCTAATAGTTAATATTTACTTTCAGAACAGAAGAGGGCTCATTAAAATCAGGACACAGTTACTATAGCAACATTGATAATTCACATTGTTAAGATTCAGCCTTCAAAGTAATAATTTATAGAAAACAGAAAGAAGGGGCACAGTTCTTAGAAAGGGGGGAGCATTTATTATTTGAAAACTGTGTGCCTATTAGAAAATGAAAGATCATCCTTTTTTTTGTAACTTTTAACTTAAAATATACAACAAAGTCGCTAAATCAAGCAAAATTTCTCTGTGTCGATAATAAGTACAAACTGTAAGAAGAAATGTCCCTTTCATAATTTTAAAGCACATGTTCAAAACAACAAAAGAAGACTCTTTGGAGGACCCTAACAAGAAGCATGTATAGCTCATATAATAAAAACTACAAGTCTTTAGGGCAGCATGAAGGTGCACACCTTCGATTTCACCTGTGAGGTCAAGGCCAGCCTAGCTTACACAGCTAAAGCGACACAAGGAGACTCTGTCTCAACACAGAGAGAGAGAGAGAGATACAAATACACACACACACACACACACACACACACACACACACACACACACACTCCTACAAACACTTTTTGAATAAATCTAAAAGACATAAATAAATAGCAAAGTTTGCTTTGTTTTCAAAAACAGATGTAAATATTGCCTAAGTGTTGGTTGCTGCCAATTAGTGTGTAGGTCTTATCCATGTGATACTTTTCCAGAACTAGATATGGTTGGGAAATAGGACTTTCAGCAGGGTTTAGCCTTATAAACACACACACACACACACACACACACACACACAAGTTACTTAAAAGATAAAGTTTTAAAGAGAGCATGTCTCTCAGAGATATAAGATGAATATGTCAAACATTTTTATTTAACTCATAATAATAATAATAATAATAATAAAATAATAATAATAGAACTAGTAACATTTTAATAATAATAATAATTAATAACAATAACAATGATGATGATGATGATGATGATAATAATACCACCAGTATGAGGTCATCCATTCAGAGGAAAATGCAGAATGCCACACAGGCAGGCGTACCAAATGTGGCAGGTGAGTGAGGAACTGCACTCAGCTGAATGCGGCACTGAATGTGGTTTTTGAACAAATATAACTGGCAGTGCTCCAGCTTCCTGCAGCATCCGGTTATAACGCAGAGGTGGAAGGAAAGAGTAGAGAAGTGAACAGCATGCATGGCAGGCCTTTTATTTACCTCCTCTTCCTCTTTTTTCTCCTTTTTGCTTGTTTCCTATTTCAAAAAATCTTTCACCATTTTTGCAAATAAATGCAAAATAAAACAAAATCTTACTGGTTTGCAAAGAATTTTAAACTGTTGAAGCTTACAGTTGGGCTCTATATTAGAAAACTATTTAGATCAGCCTAAAAGGCCATCAAATAAGTGGGTGGTTAAACAAACAATCCACTCATGCTCTAAAATACAATGCAATCCTTTGCTTATTTTTCACTTTTCTAGACTTGTTGTGTCAAGTTGTGTACGTGTGTGTGTGTCTGTGTGGCTGAGAGGATGTGCATGTGTGTGAGGCTGGGGTGTTTGCATGTGTATGTGGCTGAGAGGGTGTGCTGGGGTGTTTGCGTGTGTGTGTGTGGCTGAGAAGGTATGCATGTGTGTGTGGCTGAGAAGGTGTGCATATGTGTGTGTCTGAGAGGGTGTGCATATGTGTGTGGCTGAGAGGGTGTGCATGTGTGTATGGCTGGGGGGTGTGCATGTGTGTGTGACTGAGAGGGTATGCATGTGTATGTGGCTGGGGTGTGTGTGTGTGTGTGCTTGTGTGTGTGTGTCTGAGAGGGTGTGCATGTGTGTGTGACTGAGAGGGTATGCATGTGTATGTGGCTGGGGTGTGTGTGTGTGTGTGTGTGTGTGTGTGTGTGTCTGAGAGGGTGTGCATGTGTATGTGGCTGGCGGGGTGTGCATGCAGGCAGGCAGGTGGCATGTCACTCTTATGGAAGTGAGTGACAGTTCTGCAAACTCCATCTTGACATGGGTGGATCAAACGCAGGCCTTTCTTTCCCTTCACCGTGTGGCCCCAGAGATTGAACTCATGTTGCCAGGCTTAGCACTATGTGCCGTTACCCATGTGCCATCTCACTGGCCCAGAGTTGATAGTTTTGTTGTTGTTTTTTTTTTTTTTAAGATTTATTCATTTATTATTATGTATTCAATGCTCTGACTGCATGTACCCCTGCAGGCCAGAAGAGGACACCAAATCTCATTATAGATGGTTGTGAGCCACCATGTGGTTGCTGGGAATTGAACTCAGGACCTCTGGAAGAGCAGACAGTACTCTTACCCTCTGAGCCATCTCTCCAGCCCCAAAGTTGACATTTTAAGAAAGAAAAAAAAAAAAACATGAAGATGGAAAAAATGCTGACAAAAATACTTATCAATAATGGATGTTTCAAAGGAATATTAGCTAGTTAGGTTTTTTTATTTTCCTCTTTATTTGCTTAGATATTTCTCCTGTATTCTTACGTTGCTTATGTGTTTTGAGACAGCGTCTCCCTGTTTAGCCCAGGCTAACCTGGCCTGGCCTGGAACTCAAGACTTTCTTGCCTCAGCCTCCCAAGCACTGGGATCGCAAGTGTGTATTACCATGTGTTTTCTCGTGTTTAACCTCCCTCCCCTTCTCTTCAGAGCCTCTTTAAAGACCCTGGGATGAGGACTGGTAAAAACTTGTGCGTTTTCTTATGTATATTTTCTTCCTTTGGCAGAACCCAAAGGACCTGGTGCCAGCGGCGGTGGTAGTTATGGTGGAGGCGGCGGAGGTGGCGGTGGTGGCGGTGGAAACTTCGGAGGAGGTGGACCTCCCGGATTGGGAGGGCTGTTCCAGGCTGGGATGCCAAAGCTGAGGTCCACCGCCAACAGGGATAATGGTATCTGGAATTCTCTCTTTGATTTTTTTTTTTTTTTTTATGAACAAGAGGCAGTTTGACAGTTTGGAGACTTGGCAGAGCTGCCCAAGGCTCTGCCCGGTAAAACATTTGCATCGTTCAAGATGTCACCCTGTTTTTATAGAGAGTGGACCGGAGCAGGAAGAATGAGGAATGGAAAAGGGAAAGTGGGTAATGGGACCTGCTTCCCCCAGACTGTCCCCAGTCACCCAGCCGTGCAGCTTTGTCAGACAACTTATATATAACAACGCACACAAGCCATCCTCAAACACACCGTGGAGCATGTCCTAGAAACTATAGCTCCAGAGCTCGCTAAATGGCCACAGGCGTGCTGCATGGCAGACATTTGGTCTACAAGCCAGCGCCTTGGGTACTTAACAGAGCAGCCCTTATCTGAAACCCTTGAAAGTCATTATTTTGAATCCCAATTATTGAATGACCAGGACGAGATAGCTTGACCCCATGCCTAAACACAGAACTCACTCAGGTCCCAATAGGCCTTACACACTCACCTTAGTGGTCATCGCACACCGCCATATGAAAATCTCACACTTAACCCAAAGGCAAAGTCACTGGTCCTTGGGTGGTTGGCTGTAGTTCCTACTTGCCAGGCTTGTGTTCAAATATAAAGTTATTTCCCTAAAACACACAAAAGGATGCTAGGCAGCTGCCATATGCATGCATTCGGTACTTAAAAGGTGAAAAACTAAATAAAAGGAAAAAAAGAAAATGAAGAAGGCTTTGAAGTTAGTGCCAGGGGACCTGCCATCCTTTTAAGATGGATGGTAATAATAGCTTCTGTGTGAATTTGGAACACATAGCATAAGATGGTGGCATAGGATTATACCAGCAGTCAAGAAAATAGAACATTTCTATAGTACTAAAGTCAAAATTAAAATGATCTCGGGTTCATGTTGCTCCACTGAATAAACCTAAGTGCTTCTTGTGGGGGGTGGGGTAGAATCTAACCCTTCTGGGCTACAAGGATCTTAGTAAGCTGGACTCTTGAGTGTTGTTTTCCTGTGGATTCAGTTTCCCTGTGCTATGGTACCCAGGCTTCTGGTTTGGAGCTTGAAGCTTCTGTCCATGTCAGGGCCTCTGTGCCTACTGTCCCTCTCTACCAGAAGTGCACACTGCCTCATCGCCCCACTGGCCACTTCTTGTTGGGCCTCAGCCTCACAGGACCTATCCCTTGGAGGCGCTGTCTCCAGCACCCAACAGGTTCACTCTTGATTGGTCAGCTTCTTTTTTGTGCTAATAACTTAGAAAATACCTCTTTACTAGCTTATCATTTGTCTCCCGTAAGAACATAAAATACAGGAGAGATAACTTTTTATTTTGCTTATCCAGCTGTTTCTAACATCTAGAAAGACAGGTGTTCAGTAAATATTTGTATATGACGTAATTCATGATTGACGTGGAAGATGTTTCAATGGTAATCCCCCCTTTTATTCTCTCTCTCTCTCTTCAAGAGTTACCTTGGGGATGGGGGTGCTAAGAGACAGCCCTGGGGTTAAGAGCACTGGCTGCTCTTTCAGGGGACCTGGCACCCACAAGGCAGCTGACAGTTCTTTGTAACTGCAACTCCAGAGGATCCAACACCCTCTTCTGGCCTCCAAGGACCCTGGAGACATGTGGCACAAAACACCCATAATCATAATAAAAATAAATTAATCTTAAAAAAAGAATTACCTTGGGTTTCAGGTTGTGGGAGAGACTGCTGAGATTCCCTTCATCTTTTCCCTCCTTAGATCCTTGTAAACCATAATTTAGTTTGAGGAACTTAGGCTACCCGTGTTGAACAAAAGTGTTACAGAATTATTACATCTCGCCAATACTGAAGGTTGACCTAGTCATGGTGGGGTGGGGGATGCCTACTTTGCAAATGAAGTTCTTGTTGATATTAGTTTCTCCTTCCTAGTTCTTTTTTGTTGTTGTTGTTTGTTTGAGACAGGGTTTCTCTGTGTAGCCTTGGCTGTGCTGGACCCGCTTTGTAGACCAGGTTGGCCTTGAACTCACAGCGATCCACCTGCCTCTGCCTCCCGAGTGCTGGAATTATAGGCGTGGGCCACCAAGCCCGGCTAGTTCTTTTTTTTTTAATGCAATCATAATTCTTCACTGAATTCCCCCGCCCCTGCCCCACATTTCTTGAGCATTTTTTTCTCAAAGAGACTAAGTAAACCCTCCCATACACACAGAGAGACTTACTTTGCGTTCACTCACCTGAAACGGCTGACTGAATTATTTTTCAAATCTGAGCAGTACAGGGGCCAGAAGGCTAAAAATGGCAGTGGAGGGCCATGACAGTCTTTAGCAGAAGTCTGTCCAGGCTATCCATGCTGTTCTGTGCTGTTGTCGAAGAGACCTCCCTTAGAAAGCCTGGCTGTAATGCCTGTAGCTAGTAGATATACAAAGCTCTGTCTTTGCCTCCTGCGGAGACCCTCAGAAACATCAAATAATTTAAGTTTATAAAGCTACTAGTCAGTAGCTCTGGGGAAAGGCCAGCACCAACCCTCACCCTCTGCTTTATTTGGGGCACCTTACCCAGTATCTGTTTTCTCGCCTTTTAGATTCTGGAGGAAGCCGACCACCGATTTTGCCACCAGGAGGAAGAGCCACATCTGCCAAGCCCTTTTCACCCCCGAGTGGCCCGGGGCGGTTTCCCGCACCATCACCTGGTCACAGGAGTGGTCCCCCAGAGCCACCCAGGAACAGAATGCCTCCCCAGAGGCCTGACATGGGCTCAAAACCCGAAAGCCTTCCGCCTCCGGTACCAAATACGCCAAGACCCATTCCATCGAATCTGCACAACCGGGGATCCCCAGCAGGGCTGGGAGCCCCCAGACCTCCCTTTCCCGGAAACCGAGGTGCTGCCTTTGGAGCAGGCTCTGTACGCCAGAACCCCTCGAGCTCCCCCTCGCCGTTCTCCAGACCCCCTTTGCCCCCGACCCCAAGTCGGGCCTTGGATGACAAGCCCCCTCCACCACCTCCTCCCGTGGGCAACAGGCCCGCCATCCACAGAGAAGCGGTCCCCCCTCCTCCATCACAGAACAGCAAACCTCCAGTGCCTTCCACCCCACGACCTGGATCCGGTTCACAGGCACCACCTCCTCCGCCACCTCCCAGCCGGCCGGGCCCTCCTCCCCTGCCTCCAGCTTCTGGCGATGAGATTCCGAGGCTGCCACAGCGGAACCTGTCCCTCACATCCTCTGCACCTCCCTTGCCATCACCTGGACGCTCGGGGCCTCTTCCTCCTCCGCCCAACGAGAGGCCCCCTCCTCCAGTGAGAGATCCGCCAGGCAGATCAGGTATGACAAGACTTGGGGGGTGTCTCCAAAACCATGCTCTCCCAAATGCCTTGCTAAAATAAGTAAAGCCTTGGATGCCGCACCGTAACTATGGTGTGATACCTCAAGGAAGGGCCAGAGAGTTTGTGTCTAAGGAGGTGAGCAGATTGACAGATCAAGTCAGCAGTTGAGAGTGAAAAGGGAGGACTTTTCAGTTTCCACCCTGCCCTATTCCCCTAAAGGGAAGCTGGACTGTCCTTTTGGGAGGAAGGTCCCATCTCAGTTCAGGAGCAGCCGTGACGCCATAGACAAGGCAGTCACATCACAAGCCGAATATTCTACTTCCTTCTCCCTGAGCCAGGCTTTGAGTCTGCTTCTCTGCCCATTAAAGGCAACTGTTTAACAACGGTGCAGGCGAGCCAGAGAGGTGGCAATGCTCAGAGGTGAAGAGCACTTTCACCTGTGGTAACAAATGCCACAGCTCAGAGGAGCTGTCAGAGACTGGAGGATCTCTGGGACTTGATGGCTCCCAGCCCAGCTGAGAAAACGGGAGCCTCAAGTTCAGGAAGAAACTCCTGTATTACATTTTTAAAAAATATATATTACTTTATTTTATGTGTAAATGTTTTTGAAACAGGTTCTCACTATGTAGCCCTGGCTGGCCTGAAATTCGTTTTTGTAGACCAGGCTAACCTTAAATTCAAGAGATTCATTTTTCTCTGCCTTTATTGCTCCTTGCACTGCTGTGACAGAGGTGACAACTACCAGACTCTTGGTAGATAAGGGTCCAAGCTCCATAGCCAACAGAACACTTGGTAGCAGGACCCACCACCTGTAGGGAGATATGGATCAGGAGTTTGTCACTCGTGGTGGTGGTGGTGGTGGTTGGGAGTGTGTTGGGGCGGGGGTGTTGGCCTCCCCTCCCCCCAAGCAAGACACAACTTCTGTGGTTCTCCAGATGATTAGTGTTTGGTGTTCCGGAGCCACTTGTGCCTGAATGCCAGTCCTGTGCATCACAGAAATATGCATGCGTGATTTGCCATAATACTGCACATCTAAAAGCTTAGTTCTGAGCCCAGCAAAACAGTGGGCTCAGCTAGTAAGAATGTGGCTCCAGTCTGATGATCTGAGTGTGACCCCTAAGATCCAGGTGAAGGAAGAGGGTAAGAACAGACTCTAAAGTCGCCCTCTGACTCCATGTGTGCCATGGCAAGGGCGTGTGCATGCACGTGTACACACACACACACTTAACACAGAAATAATTTCTTAGTTTTGGTTTTTGTTTGTTTAGTTGGTTTTGGTTTTTCGAGAAATGGTCTCTCTATGCAGCCTTGGCTGTCCTGGACTAGCTTTATGGACCGGCTGGCCTCGAACTCATAGTGATCCACCTGCCTCTGCCTCCTGGGTGCTGGGATTAAAGGCGTGCACCGCCATGCCTGGCTTAATTTCTTTCTTTCTTTTTTAATTTAAAAAACTTAGTTTTGCTAAAGACCTAAGCTAGCTTTATATCTATCTTACTCCTTTCTAAAAATTCTTTTGTGGTATTGACAATAATTAGTTCGATAACTCTTTAAAAGGATAAAATACTTTTTAAATGGCATAGTTGTCCATATAAATCGGTTACCTGTTACTATTTTCACTGTTTGGTCTCCAGCCTCAGTGGTAACTTGAAGTCAGACAGCTAGAGTTAGCTGCTATTTTATACACTTACTTCACATCCCCACGTGGGTGTCTGTCCACTTCGTGTTTAAACCCTTTTCCAGAAGGATCCACCACTTCTCATTTTCCCCAGCGGAGAGGGCATGTATTCAGCAGGCACTCTACCTTGCATAGTGACGACGACCACAGTGACAATGTGGACATAAGGCAATGTCCTCGTCACTAAATGCCCTGTCTTTTGCATCAGGCCCCCTCCCACCACCACCTCCAATAAGTAGAAATGGAAGCACACCTCGGGCCCTGCCTGCCACCCCTCAGCTGCCATCCAGGAGCGCAATGGACAGTTCCAGAAGTGGGTCTAGGCCTCCTCTTCCTCCTGACAGGCCTGGTGCTGGGGCACCACCCCCACCCCCACCCTCCACATCAGTTCGAAATGGCTTCCAAGACTCATCTTGTGAAGGTGGGTGATGTTTCCTTCTTTTAAGCTTTCTTTCTTTCTTTCAGTTTTTTGAGACAGGGTTTCTCTGTGTAACAGAGCCCTGGTTGTCCTGGACTCGATTTGTAGACCAGATTGTCTTAGAACTCACAGATTATCTTCCTGCCTCTGCCTCTGGAGTGCTGGGATGAAGGGTGTTCGAGCCCATGCCCAGCCCTGAAGTGATGTTTCATGTTTCGTCATTGTTACTCACACAACACAGAACTCTCATTTTAGGGATCACTGCAACTTCCTACTGAGATGACCTCTTTCTCCCACTTTCCAAAAAGGCAGCTCAATTTTTTTTTCTCTTTTTTGATTTTTCACGACAGAGTTTCTCTGTGCAGCCTTGGCTGTCCTGGACTCACTTTTGTAGACCAGACTTCCAAGGGCTGGGATTTAAAGGAGTATGCCACCACGCCCAGCAGCAGCTCAATTTTTTAATAGTTTGTTCCTTATTTGAATTTCAGTGTGACTAACTTACTAGAGATTTTGTAATGCTTATTTTGTGTTTGTAAATTACCGTCTCATGATTTGCATCTCTGAACAGCTGACTGAGGAAGGCACCGAGGCCCACAGTGACTAAGTTGCTTCTCTCTGCCACGTTATCAGAAAGGTCTGAGTTAGGCTCAGCTGTTCTTCCAGAAGACCTGAGTTTGATTTCCAGAACTCACAGGGTGCCTCGCAACCATTTGTAACTCCAATTCTAGGCGATCCGATGTCCCCTCTGGCCTCCCCACAGGCACCAGGCACATACATGATACACAGACATACATGCAGCCAAAACACCCATACACATAAAATAAAAATACAACAAAAATGTAAATGTCCCAGTTATTCCTGGGCCCACTGGTGAGAAGAAAACTGCCCTGTATCTTAGTCCCCAGCTCCTGAAAGACCTGAGGACCCTGATCACTCCATTTCAAATCATTTTGGTTTGCTCTGCCGGTCAGGATCAGTGATGCTGGGATCCAGGGTCCTGAGCACATCGGCCTCACTATCAGCATCTGTGCCCTTCCAGCCACAAAACTGGAATTGGGTTCTGTGTGCGTCTGTCTCTCTGCCTATCGTCCTTGAGTCTTCCCGGCGGATCCCCTGTGCTGAGGCCTCGTTTGTTTCTTCCACAGATGAGTGGGAGAGCAGGTTCTACTTCCACCCGATCTCTGATTTGCCTCCTCCTGAGCCGTATGTACCATCAACCAAGACGTATCCCAGCAAACTGGCTAGAAATGAGAGCCGGAGTAAGTATCTCTGCTAGGGCGTTGGGCAGCCTTGTACTGTGGACGCCTGGGCTCCAGCTGAGCTGCACAGGGACACCAGGCCTGTTGCCTGGAGTGGAGTAGGAAAGTCCATTTGGAGCCATCTGGACCCTGGTAGCCTCTCAACACACCCATAGTGGACCAGTGTTAAGTTCTATTCTTTTGCTTCTAACAGTCATCTCCTCCATTTTGACCTTCCTGGGAGAACAAAAGTCAGGCCTGTCTTCTATTCCTACTGGCAAAATGTCATGTAAATTAAAACAAAACACTGCCTTGAAATTTTAAATGTATTATGACAATAGCTTTGTGTATGAAACTATATTGAGTGTGTGTGTGTGTGTGTGTGTGTGTACAAACATTTTCATTCTACCAGATCCTCTCCCTATTTTTTCCTTCTAATTTTGACTTTTTACACAGCTCTAATGGCAGCAGATCATTTCTGGTGCTGGAGTTTTGCATAGCATTGCTTGGTAGACACACCCCTATCTTATCACATGGCTTTATTCCATGGGAGCCCATTAAGTCTCATACAAAAACTTGCCAGCATTGCACATTTGGATCATTTCTCATTGCTTGCTGAATGTATGTTCTGCCTGCGTCACCTTTAAACAGAACTTACATTTTGGTTTTTTGAGACAGGGTTTCTCTGTGTAGCCTTGGCTGTCTTGGACTAACTTTGTAGACTAGGCCAGCCTCGAACTCACAGCAATCTGCCTGCCTCTGCCTCCTGAGTGCTGGGATTAAAGGCACCCACCACTGCCTGGCTACATTTTAAAATCCACCTTCCCATGCCCTGTAGATTTGGTTTTTTGGTTATGGTTTTTCAAGACAAGGTTTCTCTGTGTACCTCTGTCTGTCCTGGACTCACTTTGTAGACCAGGGTAGTCTAGAATGCACAGAGATCCACCTGCCTCTGCCTCCCAAGTGCTGGGTTTAAAGGCGTGCACCACCTCTTAAAAGCCCTGTAGGTCTTTGCTGTTATAGCTAAACACATTCCTTCTCTAGAGCCCACCCTCCCCCCTTTCTTTACGACTCCAGGGAGTAACTTGAGGACCAGAACAATGGCATGCTCACTATTCTGGCTTCCTTGTGTGACACAGACCCCCTGAGGGAGAGCAGGCACTTAAAGTAGTTTTCAAGTTGGTAATTTTTCACTGCCTACCCCCAATCTTAAAGATTTGCTTTCTTTACTTCTAGAATGTACTTAAAACAGGCCTGAAATAGGTTTTGATAGCAAATCATCTAACTAAAATAAAGTTCTCTCAGCTAACACGTTTTATTCTGCTCCCCTAAGACTTAGGACAGTATGCAAGCAGACACACATGATGACATGCGCCTCTGCTCGACCTGCCCACAGCATCTGAGCTTCATGCCTCAAACCTGTTAGCTCCTCCGAGAAGCATGACAGATGAAGGAATGTTTTTTTAAATGTGAAAGGGGATTTTAAACCTAGTCGCAGGGCAGTGATAACCCACACATGGTCTTTCATAGCTCTTTAAGGAGGGCACATTAATTGAGTGAAAAGTAAATATACAGAAAATATTTGGTGATCATATCTGATAAGGATTAATATGCAGAATATATGAAAAATTCCTATAACTTAACAATTAAAACAAATTGGGATGGCGAGATGGCTTAATAGGTAGAGGCACTTGCTGCCAAGCCTGCCCGCCTGACTTCAGTCCCTGGGATCCACATGACAGAAAGAGAAAACCAACTCCAATAAGCTGCCCTCTGAACATGTTGTAAAACCCTTATGCCCCCCATATCCACAATAAATAAGTAGAAAACTATTTTGTTTGTTTGTTTTTCAAGACAGGGTTATTCTTTGTAACCTGAGTTACCACAGTAAATATGAACCTCTAACTATCCTAGAAAAGAACGTACTCTGTAGACCAGGCTAGCCTCGAACTCACAGAGATCCGCCTACCTCTGCTTCCTGGGTGCTGGGATTACAAGTGTGCACCACCACCACCACCACCACCCAGCTTTTAAAATATTTTTTTTTTAATCAAACAAAAAAATTAAAAATACGTTCTACACTTTAGTAGAAAAAATTTTAATGTATATACATGACTGATAAGCACATGAAAAGTTGCTAAGCATCACCAGCCCCTTCCTTAAACAGCTTCCCAGGGTCCATTACCCATCCCAAGAAAAGAGACTGATGGACCTATAGGACAGTCTATATAACACAGTTCGATGTGCCACCAGGAATTGTATTTTCATGGAATACTGGTTTTGGGTAATATTCAGTCTAAGTTAGGATCCTGTTTTTGAGAGGGAAAAAAGGCAGCTGAGTGTAAATGAAAACCACATAATATTGGTCTGGGGGAACAAGCATGGGTGAGGGTTTTTGTTTTGTTTTTGTTTATCTGTATTTTCTAAGTCACTAATTCACACACACTGTACGACGAGCAGAAACATTCATATTTACATAACCATGAAGAGGTACTCAGTAGCCAGCGCCTGTCACACACACTCAGCAGCCAGCACCTGTCACACACACTCAGCAGCCAGCCCCTGTCACACACACTCAGCAGCCAGCCCCTGTCACACACACTCAGCAGCCAGCCCCTGTCACACACACTCAGCAGCCAGCCCCTGTCACACACACTCAGTAGCCAGCCCCTGTCACACACACTCAGCAGCCAGCCCCTGTCACACACACTCAGTAGCCAGCCCCTGTCACACACACTCAGTAGCCAGCCCCTGTCACACACACTCAGCAGCCAGCCCCGAGATCCTCTGCTCCTTCCATTGCAGCACTCCTTGCTTCCTACCTTCCAGCCTTAATCTCTGGCTAAGGCAGCGAGCGTCTTTCCACAGTAAACACGAGCTTCTAACCAAAATTATATCCCATCTGCTTTTCTTCCTCAAGGTGGATCCAACCGAAGAGAAAGGGGTGCCCCTCCCCTTCCTCCCATCCCGAGGTGATCGCTGCCTGCTCGTCTCTACCCAGGCTCCAAAGCTGCTTCTGCCGTTGCTGTTGGGAAGCTGCACACCCATCCCCTTGCTCTGTCCCCCTCAGAGATAGTAGGGGGGTTAGAATGGAAGCTGAGGAGGGGACACGTGTGGCTTGGGGTGGGGGTTGGGAAAGATGCACCTCGCTGTTTATGTTGTATATAATCTTGAGCTATTGCTCGTGTCAGCAGGGCTGGCTGCTGGGGTCAATAAATTTGTGTTACAAGTAGGCAGAGACAAATTGCATCCCAGCTTTCAGCCCCATGAAGTTGGACACTCACTGCTTTTTTTTTTTTTTTTTTTTTTTTTTTGGCTATGGGGTGTAGTTGTTAAATTCCCTGAGAGCTGGTTTTGTCCGTGCCTTTCCTGCTCACATGGACCCCAATCGGTTTCTGTAAACCACAGACCGCCCAAGCAAGTTGCTGAGCAAGCCTTCCATGAAAGCCCTGTGGCTGCAGAGTAGCTAATCTTTGGCAGTCTGAGGTAGGTTCCAGTGCACAGAAGCATGATGTGAGCCCCATACCCAATCTTAAAATGACCAGCAGCCATGGTTTATAAAGGTAAAAAGAAACAGGTGAAGGAATTCCATTTTACTTAACTCTGTGCATCTGAATATTGCTTGGATCTGTAATAAACATAGAACTTATTAATCAGATATTTATGGTTTTGGTACTAAGTCTTTACACTCCAGTAATCGTTCTGTACTTAGAACAAACACGTCACCAGGTTTCAAGTGGCCACATGTGCCTAAGTACCACACTGTCAGACAGTCCGGAGCTGGCAAATAGGAGCTAACACAGAAACCTCTTGTCTAAAGATGAGGCAAGTTGAGTCTTAGCAATTCAAAAGACAGCCCAAGACCAAGTCAGAACTCAACACCATGGGTAGCAGATAGACTTTAGATTTTTGTCCCGTATTTTGCCTTTTTCCTTAATATGTTTGTATAGGGATTTCTTCAAAGTATCTTAGTCAGAAGTTGATCCAGCACAGTGTGCAGTCACACAGAAGAAAGCCACTGCAAGGAGACCGAAAGCGTGTCAGTGCCTCCTAGCTCAGGGGCAGCTGGCTGCGGGCTCACTGGTCCCTGGCCTTGCAGATAGATCTTCAGTGGCCTTCAGCCCCCTGCTCCAGAGCAAACTTCTTCCTAGGGGCCAGCAGGAAGGGCTAGAGAGCGCTAGCAGGAGAAGAAAGCTAGAGGGCAGAATTATGGGAGAAGGGGCAGCTTTCAGATGAGGGGCAGAGCTCCACAAAACCAACTGCCGTGGAGCAGATTAAGTTTACAGGAGAAAGAACTGGTTTTGAATCTCTCACGAGAATCATTGTCTCGGATCTGTGCATGTAAGTTCCACTGCAAGACTGAAGAAAGGACCAGGCTTGTGCATATACATATGTGTGCGCACGCGCGCGCGCACACACACACACACACACACACACACGTATGCATACATATGTATATAATTTTGTTTACAAAATTTTACTGGGACTTTTAAATCTAGCTGTAGGGTTGGAAAAAAAGATTTCCACATTGATGTTTTATAAAGTTATGTTTAATATTACCATTGTCTATTAAAGCACATGGCCACATGTGTGTATCTACCTGAACTTTGTATTTTGGGGCTAGCAAATTGCTCACATGTTGCTGGGAGATGCTAACAAAAACAAAACAAAAACAAAAACAAACAAACAAACAAACAAAAAAAACAAAAAGAAAAATCAATCCAAAGAATAATGGAAAAACATTCCTATTTATAGAACGACTGTTTCATTTATATGGAAGCAGAACTTAGAGGTTCTAATAGATAAAATGTCTAATAAATTATGAATTCACTGGTTTGCATATATTGTATTTTTATAACTTTCCTTGCCAAAGTCCTGGACTTAGTGCTTTAGATAGTAACTTTGCTCCCTTCTCCTCTGCCATTGTCTGTCTTCCATGAGAAGAAAGAAATAAAAGGTTTAACAAGCTTGACAATTATTTTTATTTCTAACATTTTAAAAATTATTTCAAATTCTCTAATCTGATGTCACTATAATAAACATCCTTTTGATAGACTCTAATGAAAATATAATTGGTGCTTCCTTGTGCTATGTATGGCAGAGAAAGAGCTGACTCAAAAAACAAAAAACAAAAACAAAAAGTAGGTCTGAATTTTGTAAGGGATAGTAAAAATGGACAAGTCTTGTTCTATCTCAGTTTTTCAGGTACGTTTCTATGTCAGAAACAGGGCTACAGTGCAAAATGGCCATTCATAATGAAGAAGTCTTAGAATGTATTTTGCAAAAGATGTTTCATCAATAAACCTACATCCTTTCTTTGGAAGTTTGTGACCCAGTTGTATTTAAAACTCTGGAGAAGTTCTGCATTTAGCTTAACCTGTGACAGATCACAAAAAAAGAGGGGGGAAAAAAAAAGACTGTTTTCGTCCCTGAAATCAAAGCTTACATGTATGTTTTTTCCATAATATTTCAGTTATGTGTATTCAAGATGCAATACAGTGTTTTAACATTCATAAATCATTTTATATGGAAATATATTGCAGTATTAAAATTCAGTGTTTTGTGTCTACTTCACTATGCATTTTATTTACTGACAGCTGAGAAAATGTTTAACCCAATGGTGCCTTACTCTGTGATCTGGAAGGAATCGACTTTTTATGTCTAAGTAATGGATCATTTGTGTATTTGTAAAAACTGTTAGGCCTTTATATTTTAACTTGTAATGCCAATTTTGTTAGTAGCAGAAACAGGGTGATTACCGAAGTCTCCTCAAAGTTTTGGTATGAAGTTAATTTTCCCTGTTTATAGGCAGGGGCTGTAGAGGATTTTTTTTTTTTTTTTCATACCACAGCACTGTGTAAACAGACACACTTAGGCATCTGTGACATCAGGGCAATTGAATGGTAGGGTGGGATCTACCACAAACACCTGCATCTTTGTAAGTTAGCCAGACAATAAATAAAAACCAGAATGATACGGTGTCTGCTTGTGGCTTTCTTGTCCGCGTAAATGTAAACAAAAAAGGTGAATGTCTGCCTCTTGCTTTATACTGTGGTAAGGACAAACTGAAAAAAATGTCCTCTTAGGTTCGTTATTCATCACACCTCATGATCCCACCGCATCTTAGTCAGTAAAATGGACGCTGGAAGCAATGGAAGATGCTAGAGCCTAATGCATGTGCAAACAGACCTGGGAGTGTCACATGCATGTGCCACCGCACAGTAGTTGAGCACACAGGAAGACCTGGCCTCACTTCTTTGTTCAAAGTCATTTCTCTAACCCTGTGCTGTATGTACAAAGTGAGGAACCGTCCAACGGCATCAACACGTGTTGGATGAGGTGAAGCGCTCAGAGCACTGACTGACCAGCACAACGAAACTAGTGGGTACCGACCACTTGCAGAGTGGAGTAGGAAGCAAGCACTTATGCAGTGATCCCAATTTATTGGGATGCAATCACCTAAAAAATGATTCACTGGGAGCAAGTGCTAGCAGGGAAATAACCCCATCAGAACCGCAAGCTCTGTGCTCACAGTTGGAGGATGTGGTCCATCGTGGCAGAGAAATCGTGCCTACCGGCTAGTCACGTTGCATCTGCAATCTGGATGCAGAGAGGATCAATACTGTTTGCAGCTTGCTTTCTCCTTTCCGTTCAGCCTGGGAGAATCCCAGACCACAGAATGGTGCTGCCCTCAGCTAGGGTAGAAACCTGACAGTCATGCACTGAGGTCAGTCTCAGGTCCTGCAGACACACACTATTAGCCGTCACTCATGCAGTCAGTTAGGTTCAGCCTCAAGTCACTAAAAGCCAGAAAGAACCTTCCAGATGGGACAGCCACAGAACTCGCATCTGCAAGTGGGATGCTTCTGAGTGGAAAGTGATGGTGGGTTTCCACGGCACAGCAGGAAGCCATTGAAGCTGCCCCAGCAAACCAGCCCATCCCTGTCATCTCTCTGATGGACAATTTAATGTCTATCAAATGGCATGCCATGGACATGCGGATGCACAGTGGAGGGGTGACAGTCCTCCCTGCCCTCTCACTGTTCCATGGTCTCACATCTGTTGCGAACTAAAGCTAACGGAGAGGCCACAGGGTCAGTATGCGTACACACATATGCACACGCACACCACATACCCCTGGGTTTGGATCCTGGCTCAGGTGCTTCCCCCGTAAGGCCACAGATGGGTTACTTGTGCACTTTGCATTTCCTTCCTCCAGTGTACAGTGTGCTTACAACAATACACACACAACCACCAGCGAAACAGCTTAATAATGGCCGACTGTAGATCATTTGCTAGGCCTGCAGCAAACACAGAATTCTTCACAAACAAGAAGTCTGATGAAATTTAATTACAGAATGGCTAGGATTACAAATTCATTTCAAAAAGGGCATCATTTGTTCAAACTGAAATTGCTTCTTTGCTTATCTGCTCAGTAAGACTTAAGTGAACGCTTGGTGTGTGCTAGCTTCATGGCAACAAAAGTGCAGCTCACCATATCTGTTGTCAGCAAAGTGACCTCAGAGTGCCAGGGAGGAGGCCACCAGGTATGGTGTGACTGCACTTAGCCAACAGGGGGCTTTCTGCAATAAGAAACACCTTAGTGCCCATCTCCCCACCCCATTACGTCATAATGTATTCGATTCCTTTGTTTCTGTCATCTCAATGGGTAAATTACATCAATTTTCTCTTTAATTTTTAACCTACAGGAAAATTGGGAGGAAAAAACAACAACAACAACCCAAACTATTTATAAAGGCTTTTGATGGCCAATTGGCGATGGTGGAAGGGAGGAGGTTGTTTTTGATTCCTTTGAAAAGTAAATTCAAGGATTCCCAGTTCGTAAATAGTGCAGCTAACCAGAGGCTTCCTGGACTTATGGTGTCACCAGTGGGTCCTTTCTCTGCTGCTATCATTGCGGCCTTGCTCTGCTTTGGAACACCTGGAACACCTGCTATGCCATGTTTAGCTGGGGACTTACATCGGCCATATGGCTGTGGTTCTCTTACCGGCGAGTGTTTAGAAACGTCCCACCCAACATTACAACACAGATCTCTTTGTCTTAACATATTGCTTCTGCTAATACACACACACACACACACACACACACACACACACACTCACTCACCGTTTTCTCAAAGCTAGTTACACTCAAGTTTCGAGGACCCACATACACACATACTGCAAGAGGAACCCACTAATTGAGAAGGGTTTTATTGTTTGGGTTTTCATCGTTGACTTTCTTTTGAGAGGTCCCTCCCTGTAGACCAGGCTAGCCTCAAACTTACAGAGATGTACCTGTTCCAGCCTCCCAAGTGCTGGGATTAAAGGTGTGTGCCACCAGCCAGGCCTGGCCAGGATTTTTTTTTTTTTTTTAAGATTTATTTATTTATTATTGTGTATACAGTCCTCTGCCTGCATGTGCACCTGCAGGTCAGAAGAGGGCACCAGATCTCATTACAGATGGTTGTGAGCCACCATGTGGTTGCTGGGAATTGAACTCAGGACCTTTGGAAAAACAGACAGTGCTCTTAACCTCTGAGCCATCTCTCCAGCCTCTGGCCAGGACTTTTATATCTAATTTTTATACAGCACTTTATTGCTTTAATTTCTTTTCTTAAACTGTCAGAGCTTTGAGCCTCATGACACCCAAGTCAGTCAATGGGTTATAGTTCTCTTTAGCTTCTGGAGCAGAACTCAGCCAAGGAGGATGTCTTAAAATTTTTTTTTTCTAAGTTGGTAGTTTCCCATGAGTGATGAAGATGATCACAGGGGGGCGCCAGCAAGGTGTTCACCTTCTTCGTACTCCCAGCAAGACCAAAAAGACTCTTAAGATAATTTTCTCACTGAGCCACGCACACTGCTTTGGAATCAAAAGCACCACAACGTGACCTCTCTAGGGAAATCCATTTGACCTTTGGGGTGCCTGGGAAACAAACCTGGATGTTCTTAGCTTACATTTTCAGCATAACAAGTCTGCTGAACACCTGAACTACACATCATAGATGTCAGTGTGCTGCAGCCAGGAGCCCGTCCTCCACCCTCTACCTGTTTACAGGCTCTCTTTAGTAAGTTAAAAGTCCATGCACCAAGATGGTTCTTGCTTCTGGTAGTGCTAGAGCAAAGCGGCAGTGGGCCAAACAGGGAGACCCAAGGTTCCACGAAGCCCTTATATGCTCGCTCGCCCAGTCACGTCACCGAACACTGGGGAAGAATGGTAATTCATGAAGCCGTGAGAGGAGAAAGGTGTGTATTATACATTTTTTGAAGTACCTGTCCGAGTTCAAGGGTGTGTGTTGAAACGGTACATCCAAGAAAATTTCAGCAAGTAGGCACAAGCCCATTCAACCGATGGATCTGGAACGTTCTTCACTGTCACCCCAGGGCTGCTTGGCTGACTGTATGCATGAAAGGGGAACAAAGGCCTGAGAAGTCCCCAAGGGAGGCCGTGGGGCCAGGGAACACTGAACACTGTAGTAAAGGCCATGATATTATGCCATTACAGCTCTGCCTAACTTATTTACCTAATAACAACATTGTGGGGTTTTTTTTTCACATAATCATCACCACTTTTCATCTACTATGTTCTATAAACTTGAACTAGGGTCCTTGAAAATTACTATGGTATGTATTATTACTAATCTTTGTATCTTTACACATAGAAAAAAACCAAGGCCTGGAGAGATGGCTCAGTGGTGAAGAGCACTTG